>NW_026047617.1:14519481-15769481 GCF_023864345.2 Schistocerca serialis cubense
ACACTAGTTATAGATACCGATGCTTCACTTCAGGTTTACTGTATCCCTCTGACCTTCTTATTGACGATGAAACACAGAAATTGCATCGGTATTAAATAGAAAATGCACAACACCGACTTAACTACAAGAAGACTGACACTTCTTACTGACTATGTTTTGAACCATTCCTGTGACACTAGTCATAGATTCCGATGCTTCACTTCAGGTTTACTGTATCCCTTGGACCTTCCTATTGACGATGAGACACAGAAATCGCATTGGTATTAAGTAGAAAAAGCACAATGCCGACTTAAGTACAAGAAGACTGACTCTTCCTACTCTCTATGTTTTGAACCATTCCTGTGACACTAGTTTTTTATTCCGATGCTTCACTTTGGGTTTAGTGTATCCCTCGGACCTTCTTATGTACGATGAAACACAGAAAATGCATCGGAATGAAATACAAAAGGCACAATGCCGACGTAAGTGCAAGAAGACTGAATCTTCCAACTCTCTATGATTTGAAACATTCCTGTGACACTAGTTATAGATTCCGATGCTTCACTACAGGTTTACTGTATCCCTCTGACATTCTTATTGACGATGAAACACAGAAATTGCATCGGAATTAAATACGAAAGGCACAATACCGACTTAAGTACAAGAAGACTGACTCTTCCTACTGTCTATGTTTTGAACCATTCCTGTGACACTAGTTTTACATTCCGATGATTCACTTCAGGTTTACTGTATCCCTTGGACCCTCTAATTGACGATGAAAAACACTATCTGCATCGGAATTAAATACAAAATGCACAATGCCGACTTAAGTACAAGAAGACTGACTCTTCTTACTGACTATGTTTTGAACCATTCCTGTGACACTAGTTATAGATTCCGATGCTTAACTTCAGGATTACTGTATCCCTATGACCTTCTTATTGAAGATGAAACACATAAATTGCATCGGAATAAAATACAAAAGGCACAATGCCGACTTAAGTACAAGAAGACTGACTCTTCTTACTGTGTATGTTTTGAACCATCCCTGTGACACAAGTTATAGATTGCGATGCTTTACTCCAGGTTTACTTTATCCCTCTGACCTACCTATTGACGATGAAACACAGAAATTGCATCGGAATTATATAGAAAAGGCACAATTCCGACATAAGTACAAGAAGACTGACTCTTCCTACTCTCTATGTTTTGTACCATTCCTGTGACACTAGTTTTTTATTCCGATGCTTCACTTGAGGTTTATTGTATCCCTCGGACCTTCTTATGTACGATGAAAAACAGAAAATGCATCGGAATGAAATACAAAAGTCACAATGCCGACTTAAGTACAAGAAGACTGAATCTTCCAACTCTCTATGATTTGAAACATTCCTATGACACTAGTTATAGATTCCGATGCTTCACTACAGGTTTACTGTATCCCTCTGACCTTCATATCGACGATGAAACACAGAAATTGCATCGGAATTAAATACAAAAGGCACAATAACGACTTAAGTACAAGAAGACTGACTCTTCCGACTGTCTATGATTTGAACCATTCCTATGACACTAGTAATAGATTCCGAAGCTTCACTCCGGGTTTACTGTATCCCTTGGACCTTCTTATTGACGATGAAACACAGAAATTGCATCAGAATTAAATAGAAAAGGCACAATGATGACTTAAGTACAAGAAGACTGACTCTTCTTACTGACTATGTTTTGAACCATTCCTGTGACACTAGTCATAGATTCCGATGCTTCACTCCAGGTTTACTGTATCCCTTGGACCTTCTTATTGACGATAAAACACAGAAATTGCATCAGAATTAAATAGAAAAGGCACAATGCCGACTTAAGTACAAGAAGACTGACTCTTCTTACTGACTATGCTTTGAACCATTCCTGTGACACTAGTTATAGATACCGATGCTTCACTTCAGGTTTACTGTATATCTCTGACCTTCTTATTGACGATGAAACACAGAAATTGCATCGGTATTAAATAGAAAAGGCACAATTCCGACTTAAATACAAGAAGACTGACTCTTCTTACTGACTATGTTTTGAACCATTCCTGTGACACTAGTCATAGATTCCGATGCTTCACTTCAGGTTTACTGTATCCCTTGGACCTTCCTATTGACGATGAGACACAGAAATCGCATTGGTATTAAGTAGAAAAAGCACAATGCCGACTTAAGTACAAGAAGACTGACTCTTCCTACTCTCTATGTTTTGAACCATTCCTGTGACACTAGTTTCTTATTCCGATGCTTCACTTGAGGTTTACTGGATCCCTCGGACCTTCTTATGTACGATGAAACACAGATAATGCATCGGAATGAAATACAAAAGGCACAATGCCGACTTAAGTACAAGAAGACTGAATCTTCCAACTCTCTATGATTTGAAAGATTCCTGTGACACTAGTTATAGAATCCGATGCTTCACTACAGGTTTACTGTATCCCTCTGACCTTCATATTGACGATGAAAAACAGAAATTGCATCGGAATTAAATACAAAAGGCACAATACCGACTTAAGTACAAGAAGACTGACTCTTCCGACTGTCTATGATTTGAACCATTCCTATGACACTAGTAATAGATTCCGAAGCTTCACTCCGGGTTTACTGTATCCCTTGGACCTTCTTATTGACGATGAAACACAGAAATTGCATCAGAATTAAATAGAAAAGGCACAATGATGACTTAAGTACAAGAAGACTGACTCTTCTTACTGACTATGTTTTGAACCATTCCTGTGACACTAGTCATAGATTCCGATGCTTCACTCCAGGTTTACTGTATCCCTTGGACCTTCTTATTGACGATAAAACACAGAAATTGCATCAGAATTAAATAGAAAAGGCACAATGCCGACTTAAGTACAAGAAGACGGACTCTTCCTACTGTCTATGTTTTGAACCATTCCTGTGACACTAGTCATAGATTCCAATGCTTCACTTCAGGTTTACTGTATCCCTTGGAACTTCTTATTGACGATGAAACACACTAATTCCATCGGAATTAAATACAAAAGGCACAATACCGACTTAAGTACAAGAAGACTGACTCTTCCGACTGTCTATGTTTTGAACCATTCCTGTGTCACTAGTTATAGATTCCGATGCTTCACTTCATGTTTACTGTATCCCTTGGCCCCTCTTATTGACGATGAAACACACTAATTCCATCGGAATTAAATACAAAAGGCACAATGCCGACTTAAGTACAAGAAGGCTGACTCTTCTTACTGTCTATGTTTGAACCATCCCTGTGACACTAGTTATAGATTCCGATTCTTTACTCCAGGTTTAATGTATCCCTCTAACCTTCTTATTGACGATGAAACACAGAAATTGCATCGGAATTATATAGAAAACGCACAATTCCGACGTAAATACAAGAAGACTGACTCTTCCTACTCTCTATGTTTTGAACCATTCCTGTGACACTAGTTTCTTATTCCGATGCTTCACTTGAGGTTTACTGGATCCCTCGGACCTTCTTATGTACGATGAAACACAGATAATGCATCGGAATGAAATACAAAAGGCACAATGCCGACTTAAGTACAAGAAGACTGAATCTTCAAACTCTCTATGATTTGAAAGATTCCTGTGACACTAGTTATAGAATCCGATGCTTCACTACAGGTTTACTGTATCCCTCTGACCTTCATATTGACGATGAAAAACAGAAATTGCATCGGAATTAAATACAAAAGGCACAATACCGACTTAAGTACAAGAAGACTGAGTCTTCCGACTGTCTTTGTTATGAACCATTCCTGTGACACTAGTTATAGGTTCCGATGCTTCACTTCAGGTTTACTGTATCCCTTGGACCTCCTTATTGACGATGAAACACACTAATTGCATCGGAATTGAATACAAAAGGAACAATGCCGACTTAAGTACAAGAAGACTGAATTTTCTTACTGACTATGATTTGAACCGTTCCTGTGACACTAGTTATAGATTCCGATGCTTCATTAAAGGTTTACTGTATCCCTAGGACCTTCTTATTGACGATGAAACACAGAAATTGCATCGGAATTAAATACAAAAGGCACAATACCGACTTAAGTACATGTAGACTGACTCTTCTTACAGACTATGTTTTGAACCGTTCCTGTGACACTAGTTATAGATTCCGATGGTTCATTTCAGGTTTACTGCATCCCTCGGACCTTCTTATTGACGATGAGACACAGAAATTGCATCGGAATTAAATACAAAAGGCACTATGCCGACTTAAGTAGAAGAAGACTGACTCTTCTTACTGTCCATGTTTTGAACCATCCCTGTGACACTAGTTATAGATTCCGATGCTTCATTAAAGGTTTACTGTATCCCTAGGACCTTCTTATTGACGATGAAACACAGAAATTGCATCGGAATTAAATACAATAGGCACAATGCCGACCTAAGTACAAGAAGACTAACTCTTCCTACTGTCTATGTTTTGAACCATTCCTGTGACACTAGTCATAGTTTCCGATGCTTCACTTCAGGTTTACTGTATCCCTTGGACCTTCTTATTGACGATCAAACACAGAAATTGCATCGGAATTAAATACAAAAGGCACAATACCGACTTAAGTACAAGAAGACTGACTCTTCTTACTGACTATGTTTTGAACCATTCCTGTGACACTAGTCATAGATTCCGATGCTTAACTTCAGGATTACTGTACCCCTATGACCATCTTATTGACGATGAAACACAGATATTTCATCGGAATTAACTACAAAAGGCACAATCCCGACTTATGTACAAGGAGACTGACTCTTCTTACTGTCTATGTATTGAACCATTCCTGTGACACTAGTCATAGATTCCGATGCTTAACTTCAGGATTAGTGTGTCCCTATGACCTTCTTATTGACGATGAAACACAGAAATTGCATCGGAATTAAATACAAAAGCCACAATGCCGACTTAAGTACAAGAAGACTGACTCTTCTTACTGTCTATGTTTTGAACCATTCCTGTGACACTAGTTATAGATTACGATGCTTCACTTCAGGTTGACTGTATCCCTCTGACCTTCTTATTGACGATGAAACACAGAAATTGCATCGGAATTAAATAAAGAAAGCACAACGCCGGCTTAAGTACAAGAAGACTGACTCATCTTACTGTCTATGTTTTGAACCATTCCTGTGACACTAGTTATGGATTCCGATGCTTTACTCCAGGTTTACTGTATACCTTGGATCTTCTTATGGACGATGAAACACAGAAATTGCATCGGAATGAAATACAGAAAGCACAATGCCGACTTAAGTACGAGAAGACTGACTCTTCCGTCTCTCTATGATTTGAACCATTCCTGTGACACTAGTTATAGATTCCGATGCTTTACTTCAGTTTTACTGTATCCATCTGACCTTCTTATTGACGATGAAACATAGAATTTTCATCGGAATTAAATAGAAAAGGCACAATACCGACTTAAGTACAAGAAGACTGACTCTTCCTACTGTCTATGTTTTGAACCATTCCTGTGACACTAGTTATAGATTCCAATGCTTCACTTCAGGTTTACTGTATCCCTCTGACCTTCTTATTGACGATGAAACACAGACATTGCATCGGAATAAAATACAAAAGGCACAATGCCGACTTAAGTACGTGTAGACTGACTTTTCCTACAGTCTATGTTTGAACCATTCCTGTGACACTAGTTACAGATTCCGATGGTTCATTTCAGGTTTACTGTATCCCTTGGACCTTCTTATTGACTGTGAAACACAGAAATTGCATCGGAATAAAATACAAAAGGCCCAATGCCGACTTAAGTACAAGATGACTGACTCTTCTTACTGACTATGTATTGAACCATTCCTGTGATACTAGTTATGGATTCCGATGGTTCACTTCAGGTTTACTGTATCCCTCTGACCTTCTTATTGACGATGAAACACAGCAATTGCATCGGAATTAAATAGAAAAGACACAGTACCGACTTAACTACAAGAAGACTGACTCTTCTTACTGACTATGTTGTGAACCATTCCTGTGACACTAGTTATGGGTTCCGATGCTTCACTCTAGGTTTACTGTATCCCTTGGACCTTCTTATGAACGATTAAACACAGAAATTGCATCGGAATTAAATGAAAAAAGCACAATGCCGACTTAAGTACAAGAAGACTGACTCATCTTACTGGCTATGTTTTGAACCATTCCTGTGACACTAGTTATAGATTCCGATGCTTCACTCCAGGTTTACTGTATACCTTGGACCTTCTTATTGATGATGAACCACAGAAATTGCATTGGAATTAAATACAAAAGGCACAATGCCGACTTAAGTACATTTAGACTGACTTTTCCTACTGTCTATGTTTTGAACCATTCCTGTGACACTAGTTACAGATTACGATGCTTCACTTCAGGTTTACTGTATCCCTTGGACCTTCTTATTAACGATGAAACACTGAAATTGCATCGGAATTAAATACAAAAGGCACAATGCCGACTTAAGTAAAAGAAGACTGACTCTTCTTACTGTCTATGATTTGAACCATTCCTGTGACACTAGTTATAAATTCCGATGCTTCACTCCAGGTTTACTATATCCCTTGGTCCTTCTTGTTGACGATGAAACACAGAAATTGCATCAGAATTAAATAGAAAAGGCACAATGATGACTTAAGTGCAAGAAGACTGACTCTTCTGACTGACTATGTTTTGAACCATTCCTGTGACACTACTCATAGATTCAGATGCTTCACTTCAGGATTACTGTATCCCTCTGACCTTCTTATTGACGATAAAACCCAGAAATTGCATCGGAATTAAATACAATAGGCACAATGCCGACTTAAGTACAAGAAGACTGACTCTTCCTACTGTCTATGTTGTGAACCATTCCTGTGACACTAGTCATAGTTTCCGATGCTCCACTTTAGGTTTACTGTATCCCTTGGACCTTCTTATTGTCGATGACACACAGAAATTGCATCGGAATTAAATACAAAAGGCACAATGCCGACTTAAGTACAAGAAGACTGTCTCTTCATACTGTCTATGTTTTGAACCATTCCTGTGACACTAGTTATAGATTCCGATGCTTAACTTCAGGATTACTGTATCCCACTGACCTTCTTAGTGACGATGAAACAGAAATTGCATCGGAATAAAATACAAAAGGCATAATGCCGATTTAAGTACAAGAAGACTGACTCTTCTTACTGACTATGCTTCGAACCATTCCTGTGACACTAGTTATAGATTCCGATGCGTCACTCTAGTTTTACTGTATCCCTTGGACCTTCTTATTGACAATGAAACACAGAAATTGCATCGGAATTAAATAAAGAAAGCACAACGCCGACTTAAGTACAAGAAGACTGACTCATCTTACTGTCTATGTTTTGAACCATTCCTGTGACACTAGTTATAGATACCGATGCTTCACTCCAGGTTTACTGTATACGTTGGACCTTCTTATTGACGATGACACACAGAAATTGCATCGGAATTAAACACAAATGCACAATGCCGACTTAAGTACAAGAAGAATGACTCTTCTTACTCTCTATGTTTTGAACCATTCCTGTGACACTAGCTTTTTATTCCGATGCATCACTTGAGGTTTACTGTATCCCTCGGACCTTCTTATTGACGATGAAGCACAGAAATTGCATCGGAATTAAATACAAAAGCTCAATGCCGACTTAAGTACAAGAAGACTGACTCTTCTTACTGTCCATGTTTTGAACCATCCCTGTGACACTAGTTATAGATTCCGATGCTTCATTCCAGGTTTACTGTATCCCTAGGACCTTCTTATTGACGATGAAACCCAGAAATTGCATCGGAATTAAATACAAAAGGCACAATGCCGACTTAAGTACGTGTAGAATGGTTTTTCCTACTGTCTGTGTTTTGACCCATTCCTGTGTCACTAAATATAGATTCCGATGGTTCATTTCAGGATTACTGTATCCCTCTGATCTTCTTATTCACGATGAAACACAGCAATTGCATCGGAATTAAATACAAAAGGTACAATGCCGATTTAAGTACAAGAAGACTGACTCTTCTTACTGACTATGTTTTGAACCATTCCTGTGACACTAGTTATAGATTCCGATGCTTCCCTCTAGGTTTACTGTATCCCTTGGACCTTCTTATTGACGATTAAACACAGAAATTGCATCGGAATTAAATAAAAAAAGCACAATGCCGACTTAAGTACAAGAAGACTGACTCTTCCTACTGTCTATGTTTTGACCATTCCTGTGACACTAGTCATAGTTTCCGATGCTTCACTTCAGGTTTACTGTAGCCCTTGGATCTTCTTATTGACGATGAAACACAGCAATTGCATCGGAATTAAATACAAAAGGTACAATGCCGATTTAAGTACAAGAAGACTGACTCTTCTTACTGACTATGTTTTGAACCATTCCTGTGACACTAGTCATAGATTCCGATTCTTAACTTCAGGATTACTGTATCCCTATGACCTTCTTATTGACGATGAAACACAGAAATTGCATCGGAATTAAATACAAAAGGCACAATGCCGACTTAAGTACAAGAAGACTGACTCTTCTTACTGTCTATGTTTTGAACCATTCCTGTGACACTAGTTATTGATTCCAATGCTTCACTTCAGGTTTACTGTATCCCTCTGACCTTCTTATTGACGATGAAACACAGAAATTGCATCGGAATTAAATAGTAAAGGCACGATAGCGACTTAACTACAAGAAGACTGACTCTTCTTACTGACTATATTTTGAACCATTCCTGTGACACTAGTTATTGATTCCGATGCTTAACTTCAGGATTACTGTATCCCACTGACCTTCTTAGTGACGATGAAACACAGAAATTGCATCACAATAAAATACAAAAGGCACAATGCCGATTTAAGTACAAGAAGACTGACTCTTCTTACTGACTATGTTTTGAACCATTCCTGTGACACTAGTTACAGATTCCAATGCGTCACTCTAGTTTTACTGTATCCCTTGGACCTTCTTATTGACGATGAAACACAGAAATTGCATCGGAATTAAATAAAGAAAGCACAACGCCGACTTAAGTACAAGAAGACTGACTCATCTTACTGTCTATGTTTGAACCATTCCTGTGACACTAGTTATAGATTCCGATGCTTCACTTCAGTTTTACTGTATCCATCTGACCTTCCAATTGACGATGAAACACAGAAATTTCATCGGAATTAAATAGAAAAGGCACAATACCGATTTAAGTACAAGAAGACTGACTCTCCCTACTGTCTATGTTTGAACCATTCCTGTGACACTAGTTATAGATTCCGATGCTTCAATTCAGGTTTACTGTATCCCTCTGACCTTCTTATTGACGATGAAACACAGACATTGCATCGGAATTAAATACAAAAGGCACAATGCCGTCTTAAGTACGTGTAGACTGACTTTTCCTACTGTCTATGTTTGAACCATTCCTGTGACACTAGTTACAGATTCCGATGGTTCATTTCAGGTTTACTGTATCCCTTGGACCTTCTTATTGACTATGAAACACAGAAATTGCATCGGAATAAAATACAAAAGGCCCAATGCCGACTTAAGTACAAGATGACTGACTCTTCTTACTGACTATGTATTGAACCATTCCTGTGATACTAGTTATGGATTCCGATGGTTCACTTCAGGTTTACTGTATCCCTCTGACCTTCTTATTGACGATGAAACACAGAAATTGCATCGGAATTAAATAGAAAAGACACAATACCGACTTAACTACAAGAAGACTGACTCTTCTTACTGACTATGTTGTGAACCATTCCTGTGACACTAGTTATAGGTTCCGATGCTTCACTCTAGGTTTACTGTATCCCTTGGACCTTCTTATTAACGATTAAACACAGAAATTGCATCGGAATTAAATGAAAAAAGCACAATGCCGACTTAAGTACAAGAAGACTGACTCATCTTACTGTCTATGTTTTGAACCATTCCTGTGACACTAGTTATAGATTCCGATGCTTCACTATAGGTTTACTGTATACCTTGGACCTTCTTATTGATGATGAACCACAGAAATTGCATTGGAATTAAATACAAAAGGCACAATGCCGACTTAAGTACATTTAGACTGACTTTTCCTACTGTCAATGTTTTGAACCATTCCTGTGACACTAGTTACAGATTACGATGCTTCACTTCAGGTTTACTGTATCCCTTGGACCTTCTTATTAACGATGAAACACTGAAATTGCATCGGAATTAAATACAAAAGGCACAATGCCGACTTAAGTAAAAGAAGACTGACTCTTCTTACTGACTATGTTTTGAACCGTTCCTGTGACACTAGTTATAGATTCCGATGGTTCATTTCAGGTTTACTGCATCCCTCGGACCTTCTTATTGACGATGAGACACAGAAATTGCATCGGAATTAAATACAAAAGGCACAATGCCGATTTAAGTAAAAGATGTCTGACTCTTCTTACTGTCTATGATTTGAACCATTCCTGTGACACTAGTTATAAATTCCGATGCTTCACTCCAGGTTTACTGTATCCCTTGGCCTTCTTATTGACGATGAAACACAGAAATTGCATCAGAATTAAATAGAAAAGGCACAATGATGACTTAAGTGCAAGAAGACTGACTCTTCTGACTGACTATGTTTTGAACCATTCCTGTGACACTACTCATTGATTCAGATGCTTCACTTCAGGATTACTGTATCCCTCTGACCTTCTTATTGACGATAAAACACAGAAATTGCATCGGAATTAAATACAAAAGGCACAATGCCGACTTAAGTACAAGAAGACTGACTCTTCTTAGTGTCCATGTTTTGAACCATCCCTGTGACACTAGTTATAGATTCCGATGCTTCATTCCAGGTTTACTGTATCCCTAGGACCTTCTTATTGACGATGAAACCCAGAAATTGCATCGGAATTAAATACAAAAGGCACAATACCGACTTAAGTACAAGAAGACTGACTCTTCTTACTGTCTATGTTTTGAACCATTCCTGTGACACTAGTCATAGATTCCAATGCTTAACTTCAGGATTACTGTATCCCTATGACCTTCTTATTGACGATGAAACACAGAAATTGCATCGGAATTAAATACAAAAGGCACAATGCCGACTTAAGTACAAGAAGACTGACTCTTCTTACTGACTATGTTTTGAACCATTCCTGTGACACTAGTTATAGATTCCAATGCGTCACTCTAGTTTTACTGTATCCCTTGGACATTCTTATTGACGATGAAACACAGAAATTGCATCGGAATTAAATAAAGAAAGCACAACGCCGACTTAAGTACAAGAAGACTGACTCATCTTACTGTCTATGTTTTGAACCATTCCTGTGACACTAGTTATGGATTCCGATGCTTTCTTCCAGGTTTACTGTATACCTTGGATCTTCTTATGGACGATGAAACACAGAAATTGCATCGGAATGAAATACTAAAAACACAATGCCGACTTAAGTACAAGAACACTGACTCTTCCGTCTCTCTATGTTTTGAACCATTCCTGTGACACTAGTTATAGATTCCGATGCTTCACTTCAGTTTTACTGTATCCATCTGACCTTCCAATTGACGATGAAACACAGAAATTTCATCGGATTTAAATAGAAAAGGCACAATACCTACTTAAGTACAAGAAGACTGACTCTCCCTACTGTCTATGTTTGAACCATTCCTGTGACACTAGTTATAGATTCCGATGCTTCAATTCAGGTTTACTGTATCCCTCTGACCTTCTTATTGACGATGAAACACAGACATTGCATCGGAATTAAATACAAAAGGCACAATGCCGACTTAAGTACGTGTAGACTGACTTTTCCTACTGTCTATGTTTGAACCATTCCTGTGACACTAGTTACAGATTCCGATGGTTCATTTCAGGTTTACTGTATCCCTTGGACCTTCTTATTGACTGTGAAACACAGAAATTGCATCGGAATAAAATACAAAAGGCCCAATGCCGACTTAAGTACAAGATGACTGACTCTTCTTACTGACTATGTATTGAACCATTCCTGTGATACTAGTTATGGATTCCGATGGTTCACTTCAGGTTTACTGTATCCCTCTGACCTTCTTATTGACGATGAAACACAGAAATTGCATCGGAATTAAATAGAAAAGACACAATACCGACTTAACTACAAGAAGACTGACTCTTCTTACTGACTATGTTGTGAACCATTCCTGTGACACTAGTTATAGGTTCCGATGCTTCACTCTAGGTTTACTGTATCCCTTGGACCTTCTTATTAACGATTAAACACAGAAATTGCATCGGAATTAAATGAAAAAAGCACAATGCCGACTTAAGTACAAGAAGACTGACTCATCTTACTGGCTATGTTTTGAACCATTCCTGTGACACTAGTTATAGATTCCGATGCTTCACTCCAGGTTTACTGTATACCTTGGACCTTCTTATTGATGATGAACCACAGAAATTGCATTGGAATTAAATACAAAAGGCACAATGCCGACTTAAGTACATTTAGACTGACTTTTCCTACTGTCTATGTTTTGAACCATTCCTGTGACACTAGTTACAGATTACGATGCTTCACTTCAGGTTTACTGTATCCCTTGGACCATCTTATTAACGATGAAACACTGAAATTGCATCGGAATTAAATACAAAAGGCACAATGCCGACTTAAGTAAAAGAAGACTGACTCTTCTTACTGACTATGTTTGAACCGTTCCTGTGACACTAGTTATAGATTCCGATGGTTCATTTCAGGTTTACTGCATCCCTCGGACCTTCTTATTGACGATGAGACACAGAAATTGCATCGGAATTAAATACAAAAGGCACAATGCCGATTTAAGTAAAAGATGTCTGACTCTTCTTACTGTCTATGATTTGAACCATTCCTGTGACACTAGTTATAAATTCCGATGCTTCACTCCAGGTTTACTGTATCCCTTGGTCCTTCTTATTGTCGATGACACACAGAAATTGCATCGGAATTAAATACAAAAGGCACAATACCGACTTAAGTACAAGAAGACTGACTCTTCTTACTGTCTATGTTTTGAACCATTCCTGTGACACTAGTCATAGATTCAGATGCTTCACTTCAGGATTACTGTATCCCTCTGACCTTCTTATTGACGATAAAACACAGAAATTGCATCGGAATTAAATACAAAAGGTACAATGCCGACTTAAGTACAAGAAGACTGACTCTTCTTACTGTCCATGTTTTGAACCATCCCTGTGACACTAGTTATAGATTCCGATGCTTCATTCCAGGTTTACTGTATCCCTAGGACCTTCTTATTGACGATGAAACAAAGAAATTGCATCGGAATTAAATACAATAGGCACAATGCCGACTTAAGTACAAGAAGACTGACTCTTCCTACTGTCTATGTTGTGAACCATTCCTGTGACACTAGTCATAGTTTCCGATGCTCCACTTTAGGTTTACTGTATCCCTTGGACCTTCTTATTGTCGATGACACACAGAAATTGCATCGGAATTAAATACAAAAGGCACAATACCGACTTAAGTACAAGAAGACTGACTCTTCTTACTGTCTATGATTTGAACCATTCCTGTGACACTAGTCATAGATTCCAATGCTTAACTTCAGGATTACTGTATCCCTATGACCTTCTTATTGACGATGAAACGCAGAAATTGCATCGGAATTAAATACAAAAGGCACAATGCCAACTTAAGTACAAGAAGACTGTCTCTATTTACTGTCTATGTTTTGAACCATTCCTGTGACACTAGCTATAGATTCCGATGCTTCACTTCAGGTTTACTGTATCCATCTGACCTTCTTATTGTCGGTGAAACACAGAAATTGCATCGGAATTAAATAGAAAAGGCACGATAGCGACTTAACTACAAGAAGACTGACTCTTCTTACTGACTATATTTTGAACCATTCCTGTGACACTAGTTATAGATTCCGATGCTTAACTTCAGGATTACTGTATCCCACTGACCTTCATAGTGACGATGAAACAGAAACTGCATCGGAATAAAATACAAAAGGCACAATGCCGATTTAAGTACAAGAAGACTGACTCTTCTTACTGACTATGTTTTGAACCATTCCTGTGACACTAGTTATAGATACCGATGCTTCACTCCAGGTTTACTGTATACGTTGGACCTTCTTATTGACGATGACACACAGAAATTGCATCGGAATTAAACACAAATGCACAATGCCGACTTAAGTACAAGAAGAATGACTCTTCTTACTCTCTATGTTTTGAACCATTCCTGTGACACTAGCTTTTTATTCCGATGCATCACTTGAGGTTTACTGTATCCCTCGGACCTTCTTATTGACGATGAAACACAGAAATTGCATCGGAATTAAATACAAAAGCTCAATGCCGACTTAAGTACAAGAAGACTGACTCTTCCTACTGTCTATGTTTTGACCATTCCTGTGACACTAGTCATAGTTTCCGATGCTTCACTTCAGGTTTACTGTATCCCTTGGATCTTCTTATTGACGATGAAACACAGCAATTGCATCGGAATTAAATACAAAAGGTACAATGCCGATTTAAGTACAAGAAGACTGACTCTTCTTACTGACTATGTTTTGAACCATTCCTGTGACACTAGTCATAGATTCCGATTCTTAACTTCAGGATTACTGTATCCCTATGACCTTCTTATTGACGATGAAACACAGAAATTGCATCGGAATTAAATACAAAAGGCACAATGCCGACTTAAGTACAAGAAGACTGACTCTTCTTACTGTCTATGTTTTGAACCATTCCTGTGACACTAGTTATAGATTCCAATGCTTCACTTCAGGTTTACTGTATCCCTCTGACCTTCTTATTGACGATGAAACACAGAAATTGCATCGGAATTAAATAGTAAAGGCACGATAGCGACTTAACTACAAGAAGACTGACTCTTCTTACTGACTATATTTTGAACCATTCCTGTGACACTAGTTATAGATTCCGATGCTTAACTTCAGGATTACTGTATCCCACTGACCTTCTTAGTGACGATGAAACACAGAAATTGCATCACAATAAAATACAAAAGGCACAATGCCGATTTAAGTACAAGAAGACTGACTCTTCTTACTGACTATGTTTTGAACCATTTCTGTGACACTAGTTATAGATTCCAATGCGTCACTCTAGTTTTACTGTATCCCTTGGACCTTCTTATTGACGATGAAACACAGAAATTGCATCGGAATTAAATAAAGAAAGCACAACGCCGACTTAAGTACAAGAAGACTGACTCATCTTACTGTCTATGTTTTGAACCATTCCTGTGACACTAGTTATGGATTCCGATGCTTTCTTCCAGGTTTACTGTATACCTTGGATCTTCTTATGGACGATGAAACACAGAAATTGCATCGGAATGAAATACAAAAAACACAATGCCGACTTAAGTACAAGAACACTGACTCTTCCGTCTCTTTATGTTTTGAACCATTCCTGTGACACTAGTTATAGATTCCGATGCTTCACTTCAGTTTTACTGTATCCATCTGACCTTCCAATTGACGATGAAACACAGAAATTTCATCGGAATTAAATAGAAAAGGCACAATACGGACTTAAGTACAAGAAGACTGACTCTCCCTACTTTCTATGTTTGAACCATTCCTGTGACACTAGTTATAGATTCCGATGCTTCAATTCAGGTTTACTGTATCCCTCTGACCTTCTTATTGACGATGAAACACAGACATTGCATCGGAATTAAATACAAAAGGCACAATGCCGACTTAAGTACGTGTAGACTGACTTTTCCTACTGTCTATGTTTGAACCATTCCTGTGACACTAGTTACAGATTCCGATGGTTCATTTCAGGTTTACTGTATCCCTTGGACCTTCTTATTGACTATGAAACACAGAAATTGCATCGGAATAAAATACAAATGGCCCAATGCCGACTTAAGTACAAGATGACTGACTCTTCTTACTGACTATGTTTTGAACCATTCCTGTGATACTAGTTACGATTTCCGATGGTTCACTTCAGGTTTACTGTATCCCTCTGACCTTCTTATTGACGATGAAACACAGAAATTGCATCGGAATTAAATAGAAAAGGCACAATACCGACTTAACTACAAGAAGACTGACTCTTCTTACTGACTATGTTGTGAACCATTCCTGTGACACTAGTTATAGATTCCGATGCTTCACTCTAGGTTTACTGTATCCCTTGGACCTTCTTATTAACGATTAAACACAGAAATTGCATCGGAATTAAATAAAAAAAGCACAATGCCGACTTAAGTACAAGAAGACTGACTCATCTTACTGTCTATGTTTTGAACCATTCCTGTGACACTAGTTATAGATTCCGATGCTTCACTCCAGGTTTACTGTATACCTTGGACCTTCTTATTGATGATGAACCACAGAAATTGCATCGGAATTACATACAAAAGGCACAATGCCGACTTAAGTACATTTAGACTGATTTTTCCTACTGTCTATGTTTTGAACCATTCCTGTGACACTAGTTATAGATTACGATGGTTCACTTCAGGTTTACTGTATCCCTTGGACCTTCTTATTAACAATGAAACACAGAAATTGCATCGGAATTAAATACAAAAGGCACAATGCCGACTTAAGTACAAGAAGACTGACTCTTCTTACTGACTATGTTTTGAACCGTTCCTGTGACACTAGTTATAGATTCCGATGGTTCATTTCAGGTTTACTGCATCCCTCGGACCTTCTTATTGACGATGAGACACAGAAATTGCATCGGAATTAAATACAAAAGGCACAATGCCGATTTAAGTAAAAGATAACTGACTCTTCTAACTGTCTATGATTTGAACCATTCCTGTGACACTAGTTACAGATTCCGATGCTTCACTCCAGGTTTACTGTATCCCTTGGACCTTCTTATTGACGATGAAACACAGAAATTGCATCAGAATTAAATAGGAAAGGCACAATGACGACTTAAGTGCAAGAAGACTGACTCTTCTGACTGACTATGTTTTGAACCATTCCTGTGACACTACTCATAGATTCAGATGCTTCACTTCAGGATTACTGTATCCCTCTGACCTTCTTATTGACGATGAAACACAGAAATTGCATCGGAATTAAATACAAAAGGCACAATGCCGACTTAAGTACAAGAAGACTGTCTCTTCTTACTGTCTATGTTTTGAACCAATCCTGTGACACTAGCTATAGATTCCGATGCTTCACTTCAGGTTTACTGTATCCGTCTGACCTTCTTATTGTCGATGAAACACAGAAATTGCATCGGAATTAAATAGAAAAGGCACGATAGCGACTTAACAACAAGAAGACTGACTCTTCTTACTGACTATATTTTGAACCATTCCTGTGACACTAGTTATAGATTCCGATGCTTAACTTCAGGATTACTGTATCCCACTGACCTTCTTAGTGACGATGAAACAGAAATTGCATCGGAATAAAATACAAAAGGCACTATGCCGATTTAAGTACAAGAAGACTGACTCTTCTTACTGACTATGTTTTGAACCATTCCTGTGACACTAGTTATAGATTCCGATACTTCACTTCAGGTTTACTGTATCCCTCTGACCTTCTTAATGACGATGAAACACAGACATTGCATCGGAATTAAATACAAAAGGCACAATGCCGACTTAAGTACGTGTAAAATGGTTTTTCCTACTGTCTGTGTTTTGACCCATTCCTGTGTCACCTAATATAGATTCCGATGGTTCATTTCAGGTTTACTGTATCCCTCTGATCTTCTTATTGACGATGAAACACAGCAATTTCATCGGAATTAAATACAAAAGGTACAATGCCGATTTAAGTACAAGAAGACTGACTCTTCTTACTGACTATGTTTTGAACCGTTCCTGTGACACTAGTTATAGATTCCGATGCTTCCCTCTAGGTTTACTGTATCCCTTGGACCTTCTTATTGACGATTAAACACAGAAATTGCATCGGAATTAAATAAAAAAAGCACAATGCCGACTTAAGTACAAGAAGACTGACTCTTCCTACTGTCTATGTTTTGACCATTCCTGTGACACTAGTCATAGTTTCCGATGCTTCACTTCAGGTTTACTGTATCCCTTGGATCTTCTTATTGACGATGAAACACAGCAATTGCATCGGAATTAAATACAAAAGGTACAATGCCGATTTAAGTACAAGAAGACTGACTCTTCTTACTGACTATGTTTTGAACCATTCCTGTGACACTAGTCATAGATTCCGATTCTTAACTTCAGGATTACTGTATCCCTATGACCTTCTTATTGACGATGAAACACAGAAATTGCATCGGAATTAAATACAAAAGGCACAATGCCGACTTAAGTACAAGAAGACTGACTCTTCTTACTGTCTATGTTTCGAACCATTCCTGTGATACTAGTTATAGATTCCAATGCTTCACTTCAGGTTTACTGTATCCCTCTGACCTTCTTATTGACGATGAAACACAGAAATTGCATCGGAATTAAATAGTAAAGGCACGATAGCGACTTAACTACAAGAAGACTGACTCTTCTTACTGACTATATTTTGAACCATTCCTGTGACACTAGTTATAGATTCCGATGCTTAACTTCAGGATTACTGTATCCCACTGACCTTCTTAGTGACGATGAAACACAGAAATTGCATCACAATAAAATACAAAAGGCACAATGCCGATTTAAGTACAAGAAGACTGACTCTTCTTACTGACTATGTTTTGAACCATTTCTGTGACACTAGTTATAGATTCCAATGCGTCACTCTAGTTTTACTGTATCCCTTGGACCTTCTTATTGACGATGAAACACAGAAATTGCATCGGAATTAAATAAAGAAAGCACAACGCCGACTTAAGTACAAGAAGACTGACTCATCTTACTGTCTATGTTTTGAACCATTCCTGTGACACTAGTTATGGATTCCGATGCTTTCTTCCAGGTTTACTGTATACCTTGGATCTTCTTATGGACGATGAAACACAGAAATTGCATCGGAATGAAATACAAAAAACACAATGCCGACTTAAGTACAAGAACACTGACTCTTCCGTCTCTCTATGTTTTGAACCATTCCTGTGACACTAGTTATAGATTCCGATGCTTCACTTCAGTTTTACTGTATCCATCTGACCTTCCAATTGACGATGAAACACAGAAATTTCATCGGAATTAAATAGAAAAGGCACAATACGGACTTAAGTACAAGAAGACTGACTCTCCCTACTTTCTATGTTTGAACCATTCCTGTGACACTAGTTATAGATTCCGATGCTTCAATTCAGGTTTACTGTATCCCTCTGACCTTCTTATTGACGATGAAACACAGACATTGCATCGGAATTAAATACAAAAGGCACAATGCCGACTTAAGTACGTGTAGACTGACTTTTCCTACTGTCTATGTTTGAACCATTCCTGTGACACTAGTTACAGATTCCGATGGTTCATTTCAGGTTTACTGTATCCCTTGGACCTTCTTATTGACTATGAAACACAGAAATTGCATCGGAATAAAATACAAATGGCCCAATGCCGACTTAAGTACAAGATGACTGACTCTTCTTACTGACTATGTTTTGAACTATTCCTGTGATACTAGTTACGATTTCCGATGGTTCACTTCAGGTTTACTGTATCCCTCTGACCTTCTTATTGACGATGAAACACAGAAATTGCATCGGAATTAAATAGAAAAGGCACAATACCGACTTAACTACAAGAAGACTGACTCTTCTTACTGACTATGTTATGAACCATTCCTGTGACACTAGTTATAGATTCCGATGCTTCACTCTAGGTTTACTGTATCCCTTGGACCTTCTTATTAACGATTAAACACAGAAATTGCATCGGAATTAAATAAAAAAAGCACAATGCCGACTTAAGTACAAGAAGACTGACTCATCTTACTGTCTATGTTTTGAACCATTCCTGTGACACTAGTTATAGATTCCGATGCTTCACTCCAGGTTTACTGTATACCTTGGACCTTCTTATTGATGATGAACCACAGAAATTGCATCGGAATTACATACAAAAGGCACAATGCCGACTTAAGTACATTTAGACTGACTTTTCCTACTGTCTATGTTTTGAACCATTCCTGTGACACTAGTTATAGATTACGATGGTTCACTTCAGGTTTACTGTATCCCTTGGACCTTCTTATTAACGATGAAACACAGAAATTGCATCGGAATTAAATACAAAAGGCACAATGCCGACTTAAGTACAAGAAGACTGACTCTTCTTACTGACTATGTTTTGAACCGTTCCTGTGACACTAGTTATAGATTCCGATGGTTCATTTCAGGTTTACTGCATCCCTCGGACCTTCTTATTGACGATGAGACACAGAAATTGCATCGGAATTAAATACAAAAGGCACAATGCCGATTTAAGTAAAAGATAACTGACTCTTCTAACTGTCTATGATTTGAACCATTCCTGTGACACTAGTTACAGATTCCGATGCTTCACTCCAGGTTTACTGTATCCCTTGGACCTTCTTATTGACGATGAAACACAGAAATTGCATCAGAATTAAATAGGAAAGGCACAATGACGACTTAAGTGCAAGAAGACTGACTCTTCTGACTGACTATGTTTTGAACCATTCCTGTGACACTACTCATAGATTCAGATGCTGCACTTCAGGATTACTGTATCCCTCTGACCTTCTTATTGACGATGAAACACAGAAATTGCATCGGAATTAAATACAAAAGGCACAATGCCGACTTAAGTACAAGAAGACTGTCTCTTCTTACTGTCTATGTTTTGAACCATTCCTGTGACACTAGCTATAGATTCCGATGCTTCACTTCAGGTTTACTGTATCCCTCTGACCTTCTTATTGTCGATGAAACACAGAAATTGCATCGGAATTAAATAGAAAAGGCACGATAGCGACTTAACTACAAGAAGACTGACTCTTCTTACTGACTATATTTTGAACCATTCCTGTGACACTAGTTATAGATTCCGATGCTTAACTTCAGGATTACTGTATCCCACTGACCTTCTTAGTGACGATGAAACAGAAATTGCATCGGAATAAAATACAAAAGGCACTATGCCGATTTAAGTACAAGAAGACTGACTCTTCTTACTGACTATGTTTTGAACCATTCCTGTGACACTAGTTATAGATTCCGATGCGTCACTCTAGTTTTACTGTATCCCTTGGACCTTCTTATTGACAATGAAACACAGAAATTGCATCGGAATTAAATAAAGAAAGCACAACGCCGACTTAAGTACAAGAAGACTGACTCATCTTACTGTCTATGTTTTGAACCATTCCTGTGACACTAGTTATAGATACCGATGCTTCACTCCAGGTTTACTGTATACGTTGGACCTTCTTATTGACGATGACACACAGAAATTGCATCGGAATTAAACACAAATGCACAATGCCGACTTAAGTACAAGAAGAATGACTCTTCTTACTCTCTATGTTTTGAACCATTCCTGTGACACTAGCTTTTTATTCCGATGCATCACTTGAGGTTTACTGTATCCCTCGGACCTTCTTATTGACGATGAAACACAGAAATTGCATCGGAATTAAATACAAAAGCTCAATGCCGACTTAAGTACAAGAAGACTGACTCTTCCTACTGTCAATGTTTTGAACCATTCCTGTGACACTAGTTATAGATTCCGATACTTCACTTCAGGTTTACTGTATCCCTCTGACCTTCTTAATGACGATGAAACACAGACATTGCATCGGAATTAAATACAAAAGGCACAATGCCGACTTAAGTACGTGTAAAATGGTTTTTCCTACTGTCTGTGTTTTGACCCATTCCTGTGTCACCTAATATAGATTCCGATGGTTCATTTCAGGTTTACTGTATCCCTCTGATCTTCTTATTGACGATGAAACACAGCAATTGCATCGGAATTAAATACAAAAGGTACAATGCCGATTTAAGTACAAGAAGACTGACTCTTCTTACTGACTATGTTTTGAACCGTTCCTGTGACACTAGTTATAGATTCCGATGCTTCCCTCTAGGTTTACTGTATCCCTTGGACCTTCTTATTGACGATTAAACACAGAAATTGCATCGGAATTAAATAAAAAAAGCACAATGCCGACTTAAGTACAAGAAGACTGACTCTTCCTACTGTCTATGTTTTGACCATTCCTGTGACACTAGTCATAGTTTCCGATGCTTCACTTCAGGTTTACTGTATCCCTTGGTTCTTCTTATTGACGATGAAACACAGCAATTGCATCGGAATTAAATACAAAAGGTACAATGCCGATTTAAGTACAAGAAGACTGACTCTTCTTACTGACTATGTTTTGAACCATTCCTGTGACACTAGTCATAGATTCCGATTCTTAACTTCAGGATTACTGTATCCCTATGACCTTCTTATTGACGATGAAACACAGAAATTGCATAGGAATTAAATACAAAAGGCACAATGCCGACTTAAGTACAAGAAGACTGACTCTTCTTACTGTCTATGTTTTGAACCATTCCTGTGATACTAGTTATAGATTCCAATGCTTCACTTCAGGTTTACTGTATCCCTCTGACCTTCTTATTGACGATGAAACACAGAAATTGCATCGGAATTAAATAGTAAAGGCACGATAGCGACATAACTACAAGAAGACTGACTCTTCTTACTGACTATATTTTGAACCATTCCTGTGACACTAGTTATAGATTCCGATGCTTAACTTCAGGATTACTGTATCCCACTGACCTTCTTAGTGACGATGAAACACAGAAATTGCATCACAATAAAATACAAAACGCTCAATGCCGATTTAAGTACAAGAAGACTGACTCTTCTTACTGACTATGTTTTGAACCATTCCTGTGACACTAGTTACAGATTTCAATGCGTCACTCTAGTTTTACTGTATCCCTTGGACCTTCTTATTGACGATGAAACACAGAAATTGCATCGGAATTAAATAAAGAAAGCACAACGCCGACTTAAGTACAAGAAGACTGACTCATCTTACTGTCTATGTTTTGAACCATTCCTGTGACACTAGTTATGGATTCCGATGCTTTCTTCCAGGTTTACTGTATACCTTGGATCTTCTTATGGACGATGAAACACAGAAATTGCATCGGAATGAAATACAAAAAACACAATGTCGACTTAAGTACAAGAACACTGACTCTTCCGTCTCTCTATGTTTTGAACCATTCCTGTGACACTAGTTATAGATTCCGATGCTTCTCTTCAGTTTTACTGTATCCATCTGACCTTCCAATTGACGATGAAACACAGAAATTTCATCGAAATTAAATAGAAAAGGCACAATACCGACTTAAGTACAAGAAGACTGACTCTCCCTACTGTCTATGTTTGAACCATTCCTGTGACACGAGTTATAGATTCCGATGCTTCAATTCAGGTTTACTGTATCCCTCTGACCTTCTTATTGACGATGAAACACAGACATTGCATCGGAATTAAATACAAAAGGCACAATGCCGACTTAAGTACGTGTAGACAGACTTTTCCTACTGTCTATGTTTGAACCATTCCTGTGACACTAGTTACAGATTCCGATGGTTCATTTCAGGTTAACTGTATCCCTTGGACCTTCTTATTGACTATGAAACACAGAAATTGCATCGGAATAAAATACAAAAGGCCCAATGCCGACTTAAGTACAAGATGACTGACTCTTCTTACTGACTATGTTTTGAACCATTCCTGTGATACTAGTTACGATTTCCGATGGTTCACTTCAAGTTTACTGTATCCCTCTGACCTTCTTATTGACGATGAAACACAGAAATTGCATCGGAATTAAATAGAAAAGGCACAATACCGACTTAACTACAAGAAGACTGACTCTTCTTACTGACTATGCTGTGAACCATTCCTGTGACACTAGTTATAGATTCCGATGCTTCACTCTAGGTTTACTGTATCCCTTGGACCTTCTTATTAACGATTAAACACAGAAATTGCATCGGAATTAAATAAAAAAAGCACAATGCCGACTTAAGTACAAGAAGACTGACTCATCTTACTGTCTATGTTTTGAACCATTCCTGTGACACTAGTTATAGATTCCGATGCTTCACTCCAGGTTTACTGTATACCTTGGACCTTCTTATTGATGATGAACCACAGAAATTGCATCGGAATTACATACAAATGGCACAATGCCGACTTAAGTACATTTAGACTGACTATTCCTACTGTCTATGTTTTGAACCATTCCTGTGACACTAGTTACAGATTACGATTGTTCACTTCAGGTTTACTGTATCCCTTGGACCTTCTTATTAACGATGAAACACAGAAATTGCATCGGAATTAAATACAAAAGGCACAATGCCGACTTAAGTACAAGAAGACTGACTCTTCTTACTGACTATGTTTTGAACCGTTCCTGTGACACTAGTTATAGATTCCGATGGTTCATTTCAGGTTTACTGCATCCCTCGGACCTTCTTATTGACGATGAGTCACAGAAATTGCATCGGAATTAAATACAAAAGGCACAATGCCGATTTAAGTAAAAGATGTCTGACTCTTCTTACTGTCTATGATTTGAACCATTCCTGTGACACTAGTTACAGATTCCGATGCTTCACTCCAGGTTTACTGTATCCCTTGGACCTTCTTATTGACGATGAAACACAGAAATTGCATCAGAATTAAATAGGAAAGGCACAATGACGACTTAAGTGCAAGAAGACTGACTCTTCTGACTGACTATGTTTTGAACCATTCCTGTGACACAACTCATAGATTCAGATGCTTCACTTCAGGATTACTGTATCCCTATGACCTTCTTATTGACGATGAAACACAGAAATTTTATCGGAATTAAATACAAAAGGCACAATGCCGACTTAAGTACAAGGAGACTGACTCTGCTTACTGTCTATGTTTTGAACCATTCCTGTGACACTAGTCGTAGATTCCGATGCTTAACTTCGGGATTACAGTATCCCTATGACCTTCTTATTGACGAAGAAACGCAGAAATTGCATCGGAATTAAATACAAAAGGCACAATGCCGACTTAAGTACAAGAAGACTGTCTCTTCTTACTGTTTATGTTTTGAACCATTCCTGTGACACTAGTTATAGATTCCGATGCTTCACTTCAGGTTTACTGTATCCCTCTGACCTTCTTATTGACGATGAAACACAGAAATTGCATCGCAATTAAATAGAAAAGGCACGATAGCGACATAACTACAAGAAGACTGACTCTTCTTACTGACTATATTTTGAACCATTCCTGTGACACTAGTTATAGATTCCGATGCTTAACTTCAGGATTACTGTATCCCACTGACCTTCTTAGTGACGATGAAACACAGAAATTGCATCGGAATAAAATACAAAAGGCACAATGCCGATTTAAGTACAAGAAGACTGACTCTTCTTACTGACTATGTTTTGAACCATTCTTGTGACGCTAGCTATAGATTCCGATGCTTCACGTCAGGTTGACTGTATTCCTTAAACCTTCTTATTGACGATGAAACACAGAAACTGCTTCGGAATTAAATACAAAAGGCACAATGCCGACTTAAGTACAAGAAGACTGACTCTTCTTACTGACTATGTTTTGAACCATTCCTGTGACACTAGTTATAGATTCCGATGCTTCACTTCAGGTTTACTGTATCCCTCTGACCTTCTAATTGACGATGAAACACAGAAATTACTACGCAATGAAATACAAAATTCACAAGGCTGACTTAAGTACAAGAAGACTGACTCTTCCTACTGTCTATGTTTTGAACCATTGCTGTGACACTAGTTATAGATTCTGATGCTTCACTTCAGGTTTATTGTATCCCTCTGACCTTCCTATTGACGATGAAACACAGAAATTGCATCCGAATTAAATACAAAAGGCACAATGCCGACTTAAGTACAAGAAGACTGACTCTTCCTACTGTCTATGTTTTGAACCATTCCTGTGACACTAGTTATAGATTCCGATGCTTCACTCCAGGTTCACTGTATCCCTTGGACCTTCTTATGAACGATGAAACACAGAAATTGCTTCAGAATTATATAGAAAATGCACAATGATGACTTAAGTACAAGAAGACTGACTCTTCTTACTGACTATGTTTTGAACCATTCCTGTGACACTAGTTATTGATTTCGATGCTACACTTCAGTTTTACTGTATCCCTTGGACCTTAGTGATGAAACACAGAAATTGCATCGGAATTAAATAGAAAAGGCACAATGCCGACTTAAGTACAAGAAGACTGTCTCTTCTTACTGACTATGTTTTGAACCATTCCTGTGACACTAGTCATAGATTCCGATGCTTAACTTCAGGATTACTGTATCCCTTGGACCTTCTTATTGACGATTAAACACAGAAATTTCATCGGAATTAAATACAAAAGGCACAATGCCGACTTAAGTACATGATGACTGACTCTTGCTACTGTCTATGTTTTGAACCATTCCTGTGACACTAGTTATAGTTTCCGATGCTTCACTTCAGGTTTACCGTATCCCTTGGACCTTCTTATTGACGATGAAACACGGAAATTGCATCGGAATTAAATACACAACGCACAATGCCGACTTAAGTACAAGAAGACTGACTGTTCTTACTGTTTATATTTTGAACCATTCCTGTGACACTAGTTATAGATTCCGATGCTTCACTTCAGGTTTATTGTATCCCTCTGACCTTCCTATTGACGATGAAACACAGAAATTACATCCGAATTAAATACAAAAGGCACAATCCCGACTTATGTACAAGATGACTGACTCTTCCTACTGTCTATGCTTTGAACAATTCCTGTGACACTAGTTATAGATTCCGATGCTTCACTTCAGGTTTCCTGGATCCCTCTGACCTTCTTATTGACGATGAAACACAGAAATTGCATCGGAATTAAATACAAAAGGCAAAATGCCTACATAAGTACATGTAGAGTGACTTTTCATACTGTCTATGTTTTGAACCATTCCTGTGACACTAGTTATAGATTCCGATGGTTCATATTAGGTTTACTGTATCCCTCTGACCGTCTTATTGACGATGAAACACAGGAATTGCATCGGAATTAAATAGAAAAGGCACAATGCCGACTGAAGTACAAGAAGACTGACTCTTCCTACTGTCTATGTTTTGAACCATTCCTGTGACACTAGTTATAGATTCCGATCCTTCACTTCAGGTTTACTGTATCACTTGGACCTTCTTATTGACGATGAAACACAGAAATTGCATCGGAATTAAATACAAAAGGCACAATGCCGACTTAACTACAAGAAGACTGACCCTTCTTACTGACTATGTTTTGAACCATTCCTGTGACACTAGTTATAGATTCCGATGCATAACTTCAGGATTACTGTATCCCTCTGACCTTCTTAGTGACGATGAAACACAGAAATTGCATTGGAATTAAATACAAAAGGCACAATGCCGACTTAAGTACATGTAGACTGACTTTTCCTACTGTCTATGTTTTGAACCATTCCTGTGACACTAGTTATAGATTCCGATGGTTCATTTCAGGTTTACTGTATCCCTTGGACCTTCTTATTGACGATGAAACACAGAAATTGCTTCGGAATTAAATACAAAAGGCACAATGCCGACTTAAGTACAAGAAGACTGACTCTTCTTACTGACTATGTTTTGAACCATTCCTGTGACACTAGTTATAGATTCCGATGCTTCACTTCAGGTTTTCTGTATCCCTCTGACCTTCTTATTGACGATGAAACACAGAAATTGCATTGGAATTAAATACAAAAGGCGCAATGCCGAATTAAGTACAAGAAGACTGACTCTTCTTACTGTCTATGATTTGAACCATTCCTGTGACACTAGTTATAGACTCCGATGCTTCACTCCAGGTTTACTGTATTCCTTAGACCTTCTTATTGACGATGAAACACAGATATTGCATCGGAATTAAATACAAAATGCACAATGCCGACTTAAGTAAAGGAAGTCTGACTGTCCTTACTGTCTATGTTTTGAACCATTCCTGTGACATTAGTTATAGATTCCGATGCTTCACTCCAGGTTCACTGTATCCCTTGGACCTTCTTATGGACGATGAAACACAGAAATTGCATCAGAATTGAATAGAAAATGCACAATGATGACTTAAGTACAAGAAGACTGACTCCTCTTACTGACTATGATTTGAACCATTCCTGTGACACTAGTTATAGATTTCAATGCTACACTTCAGGTTTACTGTATCCCTTGGACCTTCTTAGTGACGATGAAACACAGAAATTGCATCGGAATTAAATAGAAAAGGCACAATGCCGACTTAAGTACAAGAAGACTGACTCTTCTTACTGACTATGTTTTGAACCATTCCTGTGACACTAGTCATAGATTCCGATGCTTAACTTTAGGATTACTGTATCCCTTGGACCTTCTTATTGACGATTAAACACAGAAATTGCATCGGAATTAAATACAAAAGGCACAATGCCGACTTAAGTACAAGAAGACTGACTCTTGCTATTGTCTATGTTTTGAACCATTCCTGTGACACTAGTTATGGATTCCGATGCTTCACTTCAGGTTTACTGTATCCCTTGGACCTTCTTATTGACGATCAAACACAGAAATTGCATCGGAATTAAATGCACAACGCACAATGCCGACTTAAGTACAAGAAGACTGACTCTTCTTACTGTTTATGTTTTGAACCACTCGTGTGACACTTGTTATAGATTCCGATGCTTCACTTCAGGTTTACTGTATCCCTCTGACCTTCCTATTGACGATGAAACACAGAAACTGCATCCGAAATAAATACAAAAGGCACAATGCCGACTTCAGTACAAGAAGACTGACTCTTCCTACTGTCTATGTTTTGAACCATTCCTGTGACACTAGTTATAGATTCCGATGCTTCACTTCAGGTTTACTGGATCCCTCTGACCTTCTTATTGACGATGAAACACAGAAATTGCATCGGAATTAAATACAGAAGCCACAATGCCGACTTAAGTAAAAGAGGTCTGACTCTTCATACTGTCTATGTCTGAACCATTCCTGTGACATTAGTTATAGATTCCGATGTTTCACTCCAGGTTTTCTGTATCCCTTGGACCTTCATATTGACGATGAAATACAGAAATTGCATCAGAATTAAATTGAAAATGCACAATGATGACTTAAGTACAAGAAGACTGTCTCTTCTTACTGACTATGCTTCGAACCATTCCTGTGACACTCCTTATAGATTCCGATGCTTCAATTCAGGTCTACTGGACCCTTTGGACCTTCTAATTGACGATGAAACACAGAAATTGCATCGGAATTAAATGCAAAAGGCACAATGCAGACTTAAGTACAAGAAGACTGACTCTTCTTACTGACTATGTTTCGCACCATTTCTGTGACACTAGTTATAGATTCCGATGCTTCACATCAGGTTTAGTGTATCCCTCTGACCTTCTTATTGACGATGAAACACAGAAATTGCATCGGAATTAAATAAAAAAGGCACAATGCCGACTTAAGTACATGTAGAGTGACTTTTCATACTGTCTATGTTTTGAACCATTCCTGTGACACTAGTTATAGATTCCGATGGTTTATTTCAGGTTTACTGTATCCCTTGGACCTTCTTATAGACGATGAAACACAGAAATTGCATCGGAATTAAATACAAAGGGCACAATGCTGACTTAAGTACAAGAAGACTGACTCTTCTTACTGACTATGCTTTGAACCATTCCTGTGACACTAGTTATAGATTCCGATGCTTCACTTCAGGTTTACTGTATCCCTCTGACCTTCTTATTGACGATGAAACACAGAAATTGCATTGGAAATAAATACAAAAGGCGCAATGCCGAATTAAGTACAAGAAGACTGACTCTTCTTACTGTCTATGATTTGAACCATTCCTGTGACACTAGTTATAGACTCCGATGCTTCACTCCAGGTTTACTGTATCCCTTGGACCTTCTTATTGACGATGAAACACAGAAATTGCATCGGAATTAAATACAAAAGGCACAATGCCGACTTAAGTGAAGGAAGTCTGACTCTTCTTACTGTCTATGTTTTGAACCATTCCTGTGACATTAGTTATAGATTCCGATGCTTCACTCCAGGTTCACTGTATCCCTTGGACCTTCTTATGAACGATGAAACACAGAAATTGCTTCAGAATTATATAGAAAATGCACAATGATGATATAAGTACAAGAAGACTGACTCTTCTTACTCACTATGTTTTGAACCATTCCTGTGACACTAGATATTGATTTCGATGCTACACTTCAGCTTTACTGTATCCCTTGGACCTTAGTGATGAAACACAGAAATTGCATCGGAATTAAATAGAAAAGGCACAATGCCGACTTAAGTACAAGAAGACTGACTCTTCTGACTGACTATGTTTTGAATCATTCCTGTGACACTAGTCATAGATTCCGATGCTTAACTTCAGGATTACTGTATCCCTTGGACCTTCTTATAGACGATTAAACACAGAAATTTCATCGGAATTAAATACAAAACGCACAATGCCGACTTAAGTACAAGATGACTGACTCTTGCTACTGTCTATGTTTTGAACCATTCCTGTGACACTAGTTATAGATTCCGATGCTTCACTTCAGGTTTACCGTATCCCTTGGACCTTCTTATTGACGATGAAACACAGAAATTGCATCGGAATTGAATACACAACGCACAATGCCGACTTAAGTACAAGAAGACTGACTGTTCTTACTGTTTATGTTTTGAACCATTCCTGCGACACTAGTTATAGATTCCGATGCTTCACTTCAGGTTTATTGTATCCCTCTGCCCTTCCTATTGACGATGAAACACAGAAATTGCATCCGAATTAAATACAAAAGGCACAATGCCGACTTATGTACAAGAAGACTGACTCTTCCTACTGTCTATGCTTTGAACCATTCCTGTGACACTAGTTATAGATTCCGATGGTTCATATTAGGTTTACTGTATCCCTCTGACCGTCTTATTGACGATGAAACACAGAAATTGCATCGGGATTAAATAGAAAAGGCACAATGCCGACTTAAGTACAAGAAGACTGACTCTTCCTACTGTCTATGTTTTGAACCATTCCTGTGACACTAGTTATAGATTCCGATCCTTCACTTCAGGTTTACTGTATCCCTTGGACCTTCTTATTGACGATGAAACACAGAAATTGCATCGGAATTAAATACAAAAGGCACAATGCCGACATATTTACAAGAAGACTGACCCTTCTTACTGACTATGTTTTGAACCATTCCTGTGACACTAGTTATAGATTCCGATGCTTAACTTCAGGATTACTGTATCCCTCTGACCTTCTTAGTGACGATGAAACACAGATATTGTATTTGAATTAAATACAAAAGGCACAATGAAGACTTAAGTACATGTAGACTGACTTTTCCTACTGTCTATGTTTTGAACCATTCCTGTGACACTAGTTATAGATTCCGATGGTTCATTTCAGGTTTACTGTATCCCTCAGACCGTCTTATTGACGATGAAACAGAGAAATTGCATCGGAATTAAATAGAAAAGGCACAATGCCGGCTTAAGTACAAGAAGACTGACTCTTCCTACTGTCTATGTTTTGAACCATTCCTGTGACACTAGTTATAGATTCCGATCCTTCACTCCAGGTTTACTGTATCCCTTGGACCTTCTTATTGACGATGAAACACAGAAATTGCATCGGAATTAAATACAAAAGGCACAATGCCGACTTAACTACAAGAAGACTGACCCTTCTTACTGACTATGTTTTGAACCATTCCTGTGACACTTGTTATAGATTCCGATGCTTAATTTCAGGATTACTGTATCCTTCTGACCTTCTTAGTGACGATGAAACACAGAAATTGCATTGGAATTAAATACAAAAGGCCCAATGCCGACTTAAGTACAAGATGACTGACTTTTCTTACTGTCTATGTTTTGAACCATTCCTGTGACACTAGTTATAGATTCCGATGGTTCATTTCAGGTTTACTGTATCCCTTGGACCTTCTTATTGACGATGAAACACAGAAATTGCTTCGGAATTAAATACAAAAGGCACAATGCCGACTTAAGTACAAGAAGACTGACTCTTCTTACTGACTATGTTTTGAACCATTCCTGTGACACTAGTTATAGATTCCGATGCTTCACTTCAGGTTTACTGTATCCCTCTGACCTTCTTATTGACGATGAAACACAGAAATTGCATTGGAATTAAATACAAAAGGCGCAATGCCGAATTAAGTACAAGAAGACTGACTCTTCTTACTGTCTATGATTTGAACCATTCCTGTGACACTAGTTATAGACTCCGATGCTTCACTCCAGGTTTACTGTATTCTTTAGACCTTCTTATTGACGATGAAACACAGATATTGCATCGGAATTAAATACAAAATGCACAATGCCGACTTAAGTAAAGGAAGTCTGACTCTTCTTACTGTCTATGTTTTGAACCATTCCTGTGACATTAGTTATAGATTCCGATGCTTCACTCCAGGTTCACTGTATCCCTTGGACCTTCTTATGGACGATGAAACACAGAAATTGCATCAGAATTAAATAGAAAATGCACAATGATGACTTAAGTACAAGAAGACTGACTCTTCCTACTGTCTATGTTTTGAACCATTCCTGTGACACTAGTTATAGATTCCGATCCTTCACTTCAGGTTTACTGTATCCCTTTGACCTTCTTATTGACGATGAAACACAGAAATTGCATCGGAATTAAATACAAAAGGCACAATGCCGACTTAACTACAAGAAGACTGACCCTTCTTACTGACTATGTTTTGAACCATTCCTGTGCCACTAGTTATAGATTCCGATGCTTAACTTCATGATTACTGTATCCCTCTGACCTTCTTAGTGACGATGAAACACAGAAATTGCAATGGAATTAAATACAAAAGGCACAATGCCGACTTAAGTACATGTAGACTGACTTTTCCTACTGTCTATGTTTTGAACCATTCCTGTGACACTAGTTATAGATTCCGATCCTTCACTCCAGGTTTACTGTATCCCTTGGACCTTCTTACTGACGATGAAACACAGAAATTGCATCGGAATTATATACAAAAGGCACAATGCCGACTTAACTACAAGAAGACTGACCCTTCTTACTGACTATGTTTTGAACCATTCCTGTGACACTAGTTATAGATTCCGATGCTTAACTTCAGGATTACTGTATCCCTCTGACCTTCTTAGTGACGATGAAACACAGAAATTGCATTGGAATTAAATACAAAAGGCACAATGCCGACTTAAGTACATGTAGACTGACTTTTCCTACTGTCTATGTTTTGAACCATTCCTGTGACACTAGTTATAGATTCCGATGGTTCATTTCAGGTTTACTGTATCCCTTGGACCTTCTTATTGACGATGAAACACAGAAATTGCTTCGGAATTAAATACAAAAGGCACAATGCCGACTTAAGTACAAGAAGACTGACTCTTCTTACTGACTATGTTTTGAACCATTCCTGTGACACTAGTTATAGATTCCGATGCTTCACTTCAGGTTTACTGTATCCCTCTGACCTTCTTATTGACGATGAAACACAGTAATTGCATTGGAATTAAATACAAATTGCGCAATGCCGAATTAAGTACAAGAAGACTGACTCTTCTTACTGTCTTTGATTTGAACCATTCCTGTGACACTAGTTATAGACTCCGATGCTTCACTCCAGGGTTACTGTATTCTTTAGACCTTCTTATTGACGATGAAACACAGATATTGCATCGGAATTAAATACAAAATGCACAATGCTGACTTAAGTAAAGGAAGTCTGACTCTTCTTACTGTCTATGTTTTGAACCATTCCTGTGACATTAGTTATAGATTCCGATGCTTCACTCCAGGTTCACTGTATCCCTTGGACCTTCTTATGGACGATGAAACACAGAAATTGCATCAGAATTAAATAGAAAATGCACAATGATGACTTAAGTACAAGAAGACTGACTCTTCCTACTGTCTATGTTTTGAACCATTCCTGTGACACTAGTTATAGATTCCGATCCTTCACTTCAGGTTTACTGTATCCCTTTGACCTTCTTATTGACGATGAAACACAGAAATTGCATCGGAATTAAATAGAAAAGGCACAATGCCGGCTTAAGTACAAGAAGACTGACTCTTCCTACTGTCTATGTTTTGAACCATTCCTGTGACACTAGTTATAGATTCCGATCCTTCACTCCAGGTTTACTGTATCCCTTGGACCTTCTTATTGACGATGAAACACAGAAATTGCATCGGAATTAAATACAAAAGGCACAATGCCGACTTAACTACAAGAAGACTGACCCTTCTTACTGACTATGTTTTGAACCATTCCTGTGACACTTGTTATAGATTCCGATGCTTAATTTCAGGATTACTGTATCCTTCTGACCTTCTTAGTGACGATGAAACACAGAAATTGCATTGGAATTAAATACAAAAGGCCCAATGCCGACTTAAGTACAAGATGACTGACTTTTCTTACTGTCTATGTTTTGAACCATTCCTGTGACACTAGTTATAGATTCCGATGGTTCATTTCAGGTTTACTGTATCCCTTGGACCTTCTTATTGACGATGAAACACAGAAATTGCTTCGGAATTAAATACAAAAGGCACAATGCCGACTTAAGTACAAGAAGACTGACTCTTCTTACTGACTATGTTTTGAACCATTCCTGTGACACTAGTTATAGATTCCGATGCTTCACTTCAGGTTTACTGTATCCCTCTGACCTTCTTATTGACGATGAAACACAGAAATTGCATTGGAATTAAATACAAAAGGCGCAATGCCGAATTAAGTACAAGAAGACTGACTCTTCTTACTGTCTATGATTTGAACCATTCCTGTGACACTAGTTATAGACTCCGATGCTTCACTCCAGGTTTACTGTATTCTTTAGACCTTCTTATTGACGATGAAACACAGATATTGCATCGGAATTAAATACAAAATGCACAATGCCGACTTAAGTAAAGGAAGTCTGACTCTTCTTACTGTCTATGTTTTGAAACATTCCTGTGACATTAGTTATAGATTCCGATGCTTCACTCCAGGTTCACTGTATCCCTTGGACCTTCTTATGGACGATGAAACACAGAAATTGCATCAGAATTAAATAGAAAATGCACAATGATGACTTAAGTACAAGAAGACTGACTCTTCCTACTGTCTATGTTTTGAACCATTCCTGTGACACTAGTTATAGATTCCGATCCTTCACTTCAGGTTTACTGTATCCCTTTGACCTTCTTATTGACGATGAAACACAGAAATTGCATCGGAATTAAATACAAAAGGCACAATGCCGACTTAACTACAAGAAGACTGACCCTTCTTACTGACTATGTTTTGAACCATTCCTGTGCCACTAGTTATAGATTCCGATGCTTAACTTCATGATTACTGTATCCCTCTGACCTTCTTAGTGACGATGAAACACAGAAATTGCAATGGAATTAAATACAAAAGGCACAATGCCGACTTAAGTACATGTAGACTGACTTTTCCTACTGTCTATGTTTTGAACCATTCCTGTGACACTAGTTATAGATTCCGATCCTTCACTCCAGGTTTACTGTATCCCTTGGACCTTCTTACTGACGATGAAACACAGAAATTGCATCGGAATTATATACAAAAGGCACAATGCCGACTTAACTACAAGAAGACTGACCCTTCTTACTGACTATGTTTTGAACCATTCCTGTGACACTAGTTATAGATTCCGATGCTTAACTTCAGGATTACTGTATCCCTCTGACCTTCTTAGTGACGATGAAACACAGAAATTGCATTGGAATTAAATACAAAAGGCACAATGCCGACTTAAGTACATGTAGACTGACTTTTCCTACTGTCTATGTTTTGAACCATTCCTGTGACACTAGTTATAGATTCCGATGGTTCATTTCAGGTTTACTGTATCCCTTGGACCTTCTTATTGACGATGAAACACAGAAATTGCTTCGGAATTAAATACAAAAGGCACAATGCCGACTTAAGTACAAGAAGACTGACTCTTCTTACTGACTATGTTTTGAACCATTCCTGTGACACTAGTTATAGATTCCGATGCTTCACTTCAGGTTTACTGTATCCCTCTGACCTTCTTATTGACGATGAAACACAGTAATTGCATTGGAATTAAATACAAAAGGCGCAATGCCGAATTAAGTACAAGAAGACTGACTCTTCTTACTGTCTTTGATTTGAACCATTCCTGTGACACTAGTTATAGACTCCGATGCTTCACTCCAGGGTTACTGTATTCCTTAGACCTTCTTATTGACGATAAAACACAGATATTGCATCGGAATTATATACAAAATGCACAATGCCGACTTAAGTAAAGGAAGTCTGACTCTTCTTACTGTCTATGTTTTGAACCATTCCTGTGACATTAGTTATAGATTCCGATGCTTCACTCCAGGTTCACTGTATCCCTTGGACCTTCTTATGGACGATGAAACACAGAAATTGCATCAGAATTAAATAGAAAATGCACAATGATGACTTAAGTACAAGAAGACTGACTCCTCTTACTGACTATGATTTGAACCATTCCTGTGACACTAGTTACAGATTTCGATGCTACACTTCAGGTTTACTGTATCCCTTGGACCTTCTTAGTGACGATGAAACACAGAAATTGCATCGGAATTAAATAGAAAAGGCACAATGCTGACTTAAGTACAAGAAGACTGACTCTTCTTACTGACTATGTTTTGAACCATTCCTGTGACACTAATCATAGATTCCGATGCTTAGCTTCAGGATTACTGTATCCCTTGGACCTTCTTATTGACGATTAAACACAGAAATTGCATCGGAATTAAATACAAAAGGCACAATGCCGACTTAACTACAAGAAGACTGACCCTTCTTACTGACTATGTTTTGAACCATTCCTGTGACACTAGTTATAGATTCTGATGCTTAACTTCAGGATTACTGTATCCCTCTGACCTTCTTAGTGACGATGAAACACAGAAATTGCATTGGAATTAAATACAAAAGGCACAATGCCGACTTAAGTACATGTAGACTGACTTTTCCTACTGTCTATGTTTTGAACCATTCCTGTGACACTAGTTATAGATTCCGATTGTTCATTTCAGTTTTACTGTATCCCTTGGACCTTCTTATTGACGATGAAACACAGAAATTGCTTCGGAATTAAATACAAAAGGCACAATGCCGACTTAAGTACAAGGAGACTGACTCTTCTTACTGACTATGTTTTGAACCATTCCTGTGACACTAGTTATAGATTCCGATGCTTCACTTCAGGTTTACTGTATCCCTCTGACCTTCTTATTGACGATGAAACACAGAAATTGCATTGGAATTAAATACAAAAGGCGCAATGCCGAATTAAGTACAAGAAGACTGACTCTTCTAACTGTCTATGATTTGAACCATTCCTGTGACACTAGTTATAGATTCCGATGCTTCACTCCAGGTTTACTGTATTCCTTAGATCTTCTTATTGACGATGAAACACAGATATTGCATCGGAATTAAATACAGAATGCACAATGCCGACTTAAGTAAAGGAAGTATGACTCTTCTTACTGTCTTGTTTTGAACCATTCCTTTGACATTAGTTATAGATTCCGATGCTTCACTCCACGTTCACTGTATCCCTTGGACCTTCTTATGGACGATGAAACACAGAAATTGCATCAGAATTAAATAGAAAATGCACAATGATGACTTAAGTACAAGAAGACTGACTCCTCTTACTGACTATGATTTGAACCATTCCTGTGACACTAGTTATAGATTTCGATGCTACACTTCAGGTTTACTGTATCCCTTGGACCTTCTTAGTGACGATGAAACACAGAAATTGCATCGGAATTAAATAGAAAAGGCACAATGCCGACTTAAGTACAAGAAGACTGACTCTTCTTACTGACTATGTTTTGAACCATTCCTGTGACACTAGTCATAGATTCCGATGCTTAACTTCAGGATTACTGTATCCCTTGGACCTTCTTATTGACAATTAAACACAGAAATTGCATCGGAATTAAATACAAAAGGCACAATGCCGACTTAAGTACAAGAAGACTGACTCTTGCTACTGTCTATGTTTTGAACCATTTCTGTGACACTAGTTATAGATTCCGATGCTTCACTTCAGGTTTACTGTATCCCTTGGACCTTCTTATTGACGATCAAACACAGAAATTGCATCGGAATTAAATACACATCGCACAATGCCGACTTAAGTACAAGAATACTGACTCTTCTTACTGTTTATGTTTTGAACCACTCCTGTGACACTAGTTATAGATTCCGATGCTTCACTTCAGGTTTATTGTATCCCTCTGACCTTAATATTGACGATGAAACACAGAAATTGCATCCGAAATAAATATAAAAGGCACAATGCCGACTTCAGTACAAGAAGACTGACTCTTCCTACTGTCTATGTTTTGAACCATTCCTGTGACACTAGTTATAGATTCCGATGCTTCACTTCAGGTTTACTGGATCCCTCTGACCTTCTTATTGACGATGAAACACAGAAATTGCATCGGAATTAAATACGAAAGTCACAATGCCGAATTAAGTACAAGTAGACTGACTCTTCTTACTCTCTACGTTTTGAACCATTCCTGTGACACTAGTTTTCGACTCCGATGCTTCACTCCTGGTTTACTGTATCACTTGGACCTTCTTATTGACGATGAAACACAGAAATTGCATCGGAATTAAATACAGAAGCCACAATGCCGACTTAAGTAAAAGAGATCTGACTCTTCTTACTGTCTATGTTTGAACCATTCCTGTGACATTAGTTATAGATTCCGATGCTTCACTCCAGGTTTTCTGTATCCCTTGGAATTTCTTATTGACGATGAAACACAGAAATTGCATCAGAATTAAATTGAAAATGCACAATGATGACTTAAGTACAAGAAGACTGACTCTTCTTACTGACTATGCTTTGAACCATTCCTGTGACACTCGTTATAGATTCCGATGCTTCAATTCAGGTCTACTGTATCCTATGGACCTTCCTATTGACGATGAAACACAGAAATTGCATCGGAATTAAATGCAAAAGGCACAATGCAGACTTAAGTACAAGAAGACTGACTCTTCTTACTGACTATGTTTCGCACCATTTCTGTGACACTAGTTATAGATTCCGATGCTTCACATCTGGTTTACTGTATCCCTCTGACCTTCTTATTGACGATGAAACACAGAAATTGCATCGGAATTAAATACAATAGGCACAATGCCGACTTAAGTACACGTAGAGTGACTTTTCATACTGTCTATGTTTTGAACCATTCCTGTGACACTAGTTATAGATTCCGATGGTTCATATTAGGTTTACTGTATTCCTCTGACCGTCTTATTCACGATGAAACACAGAAATTGCATCGGAATTAAATAGAAAAGGCACAATGCCGACTTAAGTACAAGAAGACTGGCTCTTCCTACTGTCTATGTTTTGAACCATACCTGTGACACTAGTTATAGATTCCGATCCTTCACTTCCGGTTTACTGTATCCCTTGGACCTTCCTATTGACGATGAAACACAGAAATTGCATCGGAATTAAATACAAAAGGCACAATGCCAACTTAACTACAAGAAGACTGACTCTTCTTACTGACTATGCTTTGAACCAGTCCTGTGACACTAGTTATAGATTCCGATGCTTCACTTCAGGATTACTGTATCCCTCTGACCTTCTTAGTGACGATGAAACACAGAAATTGCATCGGAATTAAATACAAAACGCACAATGTTGACATAAGTACAAGAAGACTGACTCTTCTTACTGACTATGTTTTGAACCATTCCTGTGACACTAGTTATAGGTACGGATGCTTCACTTCAGGTTTACTGTATCCCTCTGACCTTCTTATTGACGATGAAACACAGAAATTGCATCGGAATTAAATACAAAAGGCACAATGCCGACTTAAGTACAAGAAGACTGACTCTTCTTACTGACTATGCTTTGAACCATTCCTGTGACACTAGTTATAGATTCCGATGCTTCACTTCAGGTTTACTGTATCCGTTGGAGCTTCTTATTGACGATGAAACACAGAAAATGCTTCGGAATTAAATACAAAAGGCACAATGCCGACTTAAGTACAAGAAGACTTACTCTTCTTACTGTTTATGTTTTGAACCACTCCTGTGACACTAGTTATAGATTCCGATGGTTCATATTAGGTTTACTGTATTCCTCTGACCGTCTTATTCACGATGAAACACAGAAATTGCATCGGAATTAAATAGAAAAGGCACAATGCCGACTTAAGTACAAGAAGACTGGCTCTTCCTACTGTCTATGTTTTGAACCATACCTGTGACACTAGTTATAGATTCCGATCCTTCACTTCCGGTTTACTGTATCCCTTGGACCTTCCTATTGACGATGAAACACAGAAATTGCATCGGAATTAAATACAAAAGGCACAATGCCAACTTAACTACAAGAAGACTGACTCTTCTTACTGACTATGCTTTGAACCAGTCCTGTGACACTAGTTATAGATTCCGATGCTTAACTTCAGGATTACTGTATCCCTCTGACCTTCTTAGTGACGATGAAACACAGAAATTGCATCGGAATTAAATAGAAAAGGCACAATGCCGACTTAAGTACAAGAAGACTGACTCTTCTTACTGACTATGTTTTGAACCATTCCTGTGACACTAGTCATAGATTCCGATGCTTAACTTCAGGATTACTGTATCCCTTGGACCTTCTTATTGACAATTAAACACAGAAATTGCATCGGAATTAAATACAAAAGGCACAATGCCGACTTAAGTACAAGAAGACTGACTCTTGCTACTGTCTATGTTTTGAACCATTTCTGTGACACTAGTTATAGATTCCGATGCTTCACTTCAGGTTTACTGTATCCCTTGGACCTTCTTATTGACGATCAAACACAGAAATTGCATCGGAATTAAATACACATCGCACAATGCCGACTTAAGTACAAGAATACTGACTCTTCTTACTGTTTATGTTTTGAACCACTCCTGTGACACTAGTTATAGATTCCGATGCTTCACTTCAGGTTTATTGTATCCCTCTGACCTTAATATTGACGATGAAACACAGAAATTGCATCCGAAATAAATATAAAAGGCACAATGCCGACTTCAGTACAAGAAGACTGACTCTTCCTACTGTCTATGTTTTGAACCATTCCTGTGACACTAGTTATAGATTCCGATGCTTCACTTCAGGTTTACTGGATCCCTCTGACCTTCTTATTGACGATGAAACACAGAAATTGCATCGGAATTAAATACGAAAGGCACAATGCCGAATTAAGTACAAGTAGACTGACTCTTCTTACTCTCTACGTTTTGAACCATTCCTGTGACACTAGTTTTCGACTCCGATGCTTCACTCCTGGTTTACTGTATCACTTGGACCTTCTTATTGACGATGAAACACAGAAATTGCATCGGAATTAAATACAGAAGCCACAATGCCGACTTAAGTAAAAGAGATCTGACTCTTCTTACTGTCTATGTTTGAACCATTCCTGTGACATTAGTTATAGATTCCGATGCTTCACTCCAGGTTTTCTGTATCCCTTGGAATTTCTTATTGACGATGAAGCACAGAAATTGCATCAGAATTAAATTGAAAATGCACAATGATGACTTAAGTACAAGAAGACTGACTCTTCTTACTGACTATGCTTTGAACCATTCCTGTGACACTCGTTATAGATTCCGATGCTTCAATTCAGGTCTACTGTATCCTATGGACCTTCCTATTGACGATGAAACACAGAAATTGCATCGGAATTAAATGCAAAAGGCACAATGCAGACTTAAGTACAAGAAGACTGACTCTTCTTACTGACTATGTTTCGCACCATTTCTGTGACACTAGTTATAGATTCCGATGCTTCACATCTGGTTTACTGTATCCCTCTGACCTTCTTATTGACGATGAAACACAGAAATTGCATCGGAATTAAATACGAAAGGCACAATGCCGAATTAAGTACAAGTAGACTGACTCTTCTTACTCTCTACGTTTTGAACCATTCCTGTGACACTAGTTTTCGACTCCGATGCTTCACTCCTGGTTTACTGTATCACTTGGACCTTCTTATTGACGATGAAACACAGAAATTGCATCGGAATTAAATACAGAAGCCACAATGCCGACTTAAGTAAAAGAGATCTGACTCTTCTTACTGTCTATGTTTGAACCATTCCTGTGACATTAGTTATAGATTCCGATGCTTCACTCCAGGTTTTCTGTATCCCTTGGAATTTCTTATTGACGATGAAACACAGAAATTGCATCAGAATTAAATTGAAAATGCACAATGATGACTTAAGTACAAGAAGACTGACTCTTCTTACTGACTATGTTTTGAACCATTCCTGTGACACTAGTCATAGATTCCGATGCTTAGTTTCAGGATTACTGTATCCCTTGGACCTTCTTATTGACAATTAAACACAGAAATTGCATCGGAATTAAATACAAAAGGCACAATGCCGACTTAAGTACAAGAAGACTGACTCTTGCTACTGTCTATGTTTTGAACCATTCCTGTGACACTAGTTATAGATTCCGATGCTTCACTTCAGGTTTACTGTATCCCTTGGACCTTCTTATTGACGATCAAACACAGAAATTGCATCGGAATTAAATACACATCGCACAATGCCGACTTAAGTACAAGAATACTGACTCTTCTTACTGTTTATGTTTTGAACCACTCCTGTGACACTAGTTATAGATTCCGATGCTTCACTTCAGGTTTATTGTATCCCTCTGACCTTAATATTGACGATGAAACACAGAAATTGCATCCGAAATAAATACAAAAGGCACAATGACAACTTCAGTACAAGAAGACTGACTCTTCCTACTGTCTATGTTTTGAACCATTCCTGTGACACTAGTTATAGATTCCGATGCTTCACTTCAGGTTTACTGGATCCCTCTGACCTTCTTATTGACGATGAAACACAGAAATTGCATCGGAATTAAATACGAAAGGCACAATGCCGAATTAAGTACAAGTAGACTGACTCTTCTTACTCTCTACGTTTTGAACCATTCCTGTGACACTAGTTTTCGACTCCGATGCTTCACTCCTGGTTTACTGTATCACTTGGACCTTCTTATTGACGATGAAACACAGAAATTGCATCGGAATTAAATACAGAAGCCACAATGCCGATTTAAGTAAAAGAGATCTGACTCTTCTTACTGTCTATGTTTGAACCATTCCTGTGACATTAGTTATAGATTCCGATGCTTCACTCCAGGTTTTCTGTATCCCTTGGAATTTCTTATTGACGATGAAACACAGAAATTGCATCAGAATTAAATTGAAAATGCACAATGATGACTTAAGTACAAGAAGACTGACTCTTCTTACTGACTATGCTTTGAACCATTCCTGTGACACTCGTTATAGATACCGATGCTTCAATTCAGGTCTACTGTATCCTATGGACCTTCCTATTGACGATGAAACACAGAAATTGCATCGGAATTAAATGCAAAAGGCACAATGCAGACTTAAGTACAAGAAGACTGACTCTTCTTACTGACTATGTTTCGCACCATTTCTGTGACACTAGTTATAGATTCCGATGCTTCACATCTGGTTTACTGTATCCCTCTGACCTTCTTATTGACGATGAAACACAGAAATTGCATCGGAATTAAATACAATAGGCACAATGCCGACTTAAGTACACGTAGAGTGACTTTTCATACTGTCTATGTTTTGAACCATTCCTGTGACACTAGTTATAGATTCCGATGGTTCATATTAGGTTTACTGTATTCCTCTGACCGTCTTATTCACGATGAAACACAGAAATTGCATCGGAATTAAATAGAAAAGGCACAATGCCGACTTAAGTACAAGAAGACTGGCTCTTCCTACTGTCTATGTTTTGAACCATACCTGTGACACTAGTTATAGATTCCGATCCTTCACTTCCGGTTTACTGTATCCCTTGGACCTTCCTATTGACGATGAAACACAGAAATTGCATCGGAATTAAATACAAAAGGCACAATGCCAACTTAACTACAAGAAGACTGACTCTTCTTACTGACTATGCTTTGAACCAGTCCTGTGACACTAGTTATAGATTCCGATGCTTAACTTCAGGATTACTGTATCCCTCTGACCTTCTTAGTGACGATGAAACACAGAAATTGCATCGGAATTAAATACAAAACGCACAATGTTGACATAAGTACAAGAAGACTGACTCTTCTTACTGACTATGTTTTGAACCAATCCTGTGACACTAGTTATAGGTACGGATGCTTCACTTCAGGTTTACTGTATCCCTCTGACCTTCTTATTGACGATGAAACACAGAAATTGCATCGGAATTAAATACAAAAGGCACAATGCCGACTTAAGTACAAGAAGACTGACTCTTCTTACTGACTATGCTTTGAACCATTCCTGTGACACTAGTTATAGATTCCGATGCTTCACTTCAGGTTTACTGTATCCGTTGGAGCTTCTTATTGACGATGAAACACAGAAATTGCTTCGGAATTAAATACAAAAGGCACAATGCCGACTTAAGTACAAGAAGACTTACTCTTCTTACTGTCTATGTTTTGAACCATTCCTGTGACTCTAGTTATAGATTCCGATGCTTCACTTCAGGTTTACTGTATCCCTCTGACCTTCCGATGAAACACAGAAATTGCATCGGAATTATATTCAAAAGGCACACAGCCGACTTAAGTACAAGAAGACTGACTCTTCTTACTGACTATCCTTTGAACCATTCCTGTGACACTAGTTATAGATTCCGATGCTTAACTTCAGGATTACTGTATCCCTCTGACCTTCTTAGTGACGATGAAACACAGATATTGCATCGGAATTAAAAACAAAAGGCACAATGCCGACTTAAGTACAAGAAGACTGACTCTTCTTTCAGACTATGTTATGAACCATTCCTGTGACACTAGTTATAGATTCCGATGCTTCACATCAGGTTTACTGTATCCCTCTGACCGTCTTATTGACGATGAAACACAGAAATTGCATCGGAAATAATTAGAAAGGCACAATGCCGTCTTAAGTACTAGAAGACTGACTCTTCCTACTGTCTATGCATTTGAACCATTCCTGTGACACTAGTTATTGATTATGATGCTTCCCTCCAGGTTTAATGTATCCCTTGGACCTTCTTATTGACGATGAAACACAGAAATTGCATCCGAATTAAATACAAAAGGCACAATGCCGACTTAAGTACAAGAAGACTGAATCTTCTTACTGACTATGTTTTGAACCTTTCCTGTGACACTAGTTATAGATTCCGATGCTTCACTTCAGGTTTACTGTATCCCTCTGACCTTCTTATTGACGATGAAACACAGAAATTGCATCGGAATTAAATACAAAAGGCACAATGCCGACTTAAGTATACGTAGAGTGACTTTTCATACTGTCTATGTTATGAACCATTCCTGTGAAACTAGTTATAGATTCCGATGCTTAACTTCAGGACTACTGTATCCCTCTGACCTTCTTAGTGACGATGAAACACAGAAATTGCATCGGAATTAAATACAAAAGGCACAATGCCGACTTAAGTACATGTAGACTGAGTTTTCCTACTGTCTATGTTTTGAACCATTCCTGTGACACTAGTTATAGATTCCGATGGTTCATTTCAGGTTTACTGTATCCCTTGGACCTTCTTATTGACGATGAAACACAGAAATTGCTTCGGAATTAAATACAAAAGGCACAATGCCGACTTAAGTACAAGAAGACTGACTCTTCTTACTGACTATGTTTTGTACCATTCCTGTCACACTAGTTATAGATTCCGATGCTTCACTTCAAGTTTACTGTATCCCTCTGACCTTCTTATTGACGATGAAACACAGAAATTGCATTGGAATTAAATACAAAAGGCGCAATGCCGAATTAAGTACAAGAAGACTGACTCTTCTAACTGTCTATGATTTGAACCATTCCTGTGACACTAGTTATAGATTCCGATGCTTCACTCCAGGTTTACTGTATTCCTTAGACCTTCTTATTGACGATGAAACACAGATATTGCATCGGAATTAAATACAAAATGCACAATGCCGACTTAAGTAAAGGAAGTATAACTCTTCTTACTGTCTTGTTTTGAACCATTCCTGTGACATTAGTTATAGATTCCGATGCTTCACTCCAGGTTCACTGTATCCCTTGGACCTTCTTATGGACGATGAAACACAGAAATTGCATCAGAATTAAATAGAAAATGCACAATGATGACTTAAGTACAAGAAGACTGACTCCTCTTACTGACTATGATTTGAACCATTCCTGTGACACTAGTTATAGATTTCGATGCTACACTTCAGGTTTACTGTATCCCTTGGACCTTCTTAGTGACGATGAAACACAGAAATTGCATCGGAATTAAATAGAAAAGGCACAATGCCGACTTCAGTACAAGAAGACTGACTCTTCTTACTGACTATGTTTTGAACCATTCCTGTGACACTAGTCATAGATTCCGATGCTTAACTTCAGGATTACTGTATCCCTTGGACCTTCTTATTGACGATTAAACACAGAAATTGCATCGGAATTAAATACAAAAGGCACAATGCCGACTTAAGTACAAGAAGACTGATTCTTGCTACTGTCTATGTTTTGAACCATTCCTGTGACACGAGTTATAGATTCCGATGCTTCACTTCAGGTTTACTGTATCCCTTGGTCCTTCTTATTGACGATCAAACACAGCAATTGCATCGGAATTAAATGCACAACGCACAATGCCGACTTAAGTACAAGAAGACTGACTCTTCTTACTGTTTATGTTTTGAACCACTCCTGTGACACTAGTTATAGATTCCGATGCTTAACTTCAGGTTTACTGTATCCCTCTGACCTTCCTATTGACGATGAAACACAGAAATTGCATCCGAAATAAATACAAAAGGCACAATGCCGACTTCAGTACAAGAAGACTGACTCTTCCTACTGTCTATGTTTTGAACCATTCCTGTGACACTAGTTATAGATTCCGATGCTTCACTTCAGGTTTACTGGATCCCTCTGACCTTCTTATTGACGATGAAACACAGAAATTGCGTCGGAATTAAATACAGAAGCCACAATGCCGACTTAAGTAAAAGAGGTCTGACTCTTCATACTGTCTATGTTTGAACCATTCCTGTGACATTAGTTATAGATCCCGATGCTTCACTCCAGGTTTTCTGTATCCCTTGGACCTTCTTATTGACGATGAAATACAGAAATTGCATCAGAATTAAATTGAAAATGCACAATGATGACTTAAGTACAAGAAGACTGACTCTTCTTACTGACTATGCTTCGAACCATTCCTGTGACACTCGTTATAGATTCCGAAGCTTCAATTCAGGTCTACTGGATCCTTTGGACCTTCTTAGTGACGATGAAACACAGAAATTGCATCGGAATTAAATAGAAAAGGCACAATGCCGACTTAAGTACAAGAAGACTGACTCTTCTTACTGACTATGTTTTGAACCATTTCTGTGACACTAGTCATAGATTCCGATGCTTAACTTCAGGATTACTGTATCCCTCTGACCTTCTTATTGACGATGAAACACAGAAATTGCATCGGAATTAAATACAAAAGGCACAGTGCCGACTTAAGTACACGTAGAGTGACTTTTCATACTGTCTATGTTTTGAACCATTCCTGTGAAACTAGTTATAGATTCCGATGCTTAACTTCAGGACTACTGTATCCCTCTGACCTTCTTAGTGACGATGAAACACAGAAATTGCATCGGAATTAAATACAAAAGGCACAATGCCGACTTAAGTACATGTAGACTTAGTTTTCCTACTGTCTATGTTTTGAACCATTCCTGTGACACTAGTTATAGATTCCGATGCTTCACTTCAGGTTTACTGTATCCCTCTGACCTTCTTATTGACGATGAAACACAGAAATTGCATTGGAATTAAATACAAAAGGCGCAATGCCGAATTAAGTACAAGAAGACTGACTCTTCTTACTGTCTATGATTTGAACCATTCCTGTGACACTAGTTATAGACTCCAATGCTTCACTCCAGGTTTACTGTATTCCTTAGACCTTCTTATTGACGATGAAAGACAGAAATTGCATCGGAATTAAATACAAAAGGCACAATGCCGACTCAAGTAAAGGAAGTCTGACTCTTCTTACTGTCTATGTTTTGAACCATTCCTGTGATATTAGTTATAGATTCCGATGCTTCACTCCAGGATCACTGTATCCCTTGGACCTCCTTATGGACGATGAAACATAGAAATTGCATCAGAATTAAATAGAAAATGCACAATGATGACTTAAGTACAGGAAGACTGACTCCTCTTACTGACTATGATTTGAACCATTCCTGTGACACTAGTTATAGATTTCGATGCTACACTTCAGGTTTACTATATCCCTTGGACCTTCTTAGTGACGATGAAACACAGAAATTGCATCGGAATTAAATAGAAAAGGCACAATGCCGACTTAAGTACAAGAAGACTGACTCTTCTTACTGACTATGTTTTGAACCATTCCTGTGACACTAGTCATAGATTCCGATGCTTAACTTCAGGATTACTGTATCCCTTGGACCTTCTTATTGACAATTAAACACAGAAATTGCATCGGAATTAAATACAAAAGGCACAATGCCGACTTAAGTACAAGAAGACTGACTCTTGCTACTGTCTATATTTTGAACCATTCCTGTGACACTAGTTATAGATTCCGATGCTTCACTTCAGGTTTACTGTATCCCTTGGACCTTCTTATTGACGATCAAACACAGAAATTGCATCGGAATTAAATACACATCGCACAATGCCGACTTAAGTACAAGAAGACTGACTCTTCTTACTGCTTATGTTTTGAACCACTCCTGTGACACTAGTTATAGATTCCGATGCTTCACTTCAGGTTTATTGTATCCCTCTGACCTTCCTATTGACGATGAAACACAGAAATTGCATCCGAAATAAATACAAAAGGCACAATGCCGACTTCAGTACAAGAAGACTGACTCTTCCTACTGTCTATGTTTTGAACCATTCCTGTGACACTAGTTATAGATTCCGATGCTTCACTTCAGGTTTACTGGATCCCTCTGACCTTCTTATTGACGATGAAACACAGAAATTGCATCGGAATTAAATACGAAAGGCACAATGCCGAATTAAGTACAAGTAGACTGACTCTTCTTACTCTCTACGTTTTGAACCATTCCTGTGACACTAGTTTTCGACTCCGATGCTTCACTCCTGGTTTACTGTATCACTTGGACCTTCTTATTGACGATGAAACACAGAAATTGCATCGGAATTAAATACACAAGCCACAATGCTGACTTAAGTAAAAGAGATCTGACTCTTCTTACTGTCTATGTTTGAACCATTCCTGTGACATTAGTTATAGATTCCGATGCATCACTCCAGGTTTTCTGTATCCCTTGGACCTTCTTATTGACGATGAAATACAGAAATTGCATCAGAATTAAATTGAAAATGCACAATGATGACTTAAGTACAAGAAGACTGACTCTTCTTACTGACTATGCTTTGAACCATTCCTGTGACACTCGTTACAGATTCCGATGCTTCAATTCAGGTCTACTGTATCCTATGGACCTTCCTATTGACGATGAAACACAGAAATTGCATCGGAATTAAATGCAAAAGGCACAATGCAGACTTAAGTACAAGAAGACTGACTCTTCTTACTGACTATGTTTCGCACCAATTCTGTGACACTAGTTATAGATTCCGATGCTTCACATCTGGTTTACTGTATCCCTCTGACCTTCTTATTGACGATGAAACACAGAAATTGCATCGGAATTAAATACAATAGGCACAATGCCGACTTAAGTACACGTAGAGTGACTTTTCATACTATCTATGCTTTGAACCATTCCTGTGACACTAGTTATAGATTCCGATGGTTCATATTAGGTTTACTGTATTCCTCTGACCGTCTTATTCACGATGAAACACAGAAATTGCATCGGAATTAAATAGAAAAGGCACAATGCCGACTTAAGTACAAGAAGACTGGCTCTTCCTACTGTCTATGTTTTGAACCATTCCTGTGACACTAGTTATAGATTCCGATCCTTCACTTCCGGTTTACTGTATCCCTTGGACCTTCCTATTGACGATGAAACACAGAAATTGCATCGGAATTAAATACAAAAGGCACAATGCCAACTTAACTACAAGAAGACTGACTCTTCTTACTGACTATGCTTTGAACCAGTCCTGTGACACTAGTTATAGATTCCGATGCTTAACTTCAGGATTACTGTATCCCTCTGACCTTCTTAGTGACGATGAAACACAGAAATTGCATCGGAATTAAATACAAAACGCACAATGCCGACATAAGTACAAGAAGACTGACTCTTCTTACTGACTATGTTTTGAACCATTCCTGTGACACTTGTTATAGGTACGGATGCTTCACTTCAGGTTTACTGTATCCCTCTGACCTTCTTATTGACGTTGAAGCACAGAAATTGCATCGGAATTAAATACAAAAGGCACAACGCCGACTTAAGTACAAGAAGACTGACTCTTCTTACTGACTATGTTTTGAACCATTCCTGTGACACAAGTCATAGATTCCGATGCTTCACTTCAGGTTTACTGTATCCCTCTGACCTTCTTATTGACGATGAAACACAGAAATTGCATCGGAATTAAATACAAAAGGCACAATGCCGACTTAAGTACAAGAAGACTGACTCTTCTTACTGACTATGCTTTGAACCATTCCTGTGACACTAGTTATAGATTCCGATGCTTCACTTCAGGTTTACTGTATCCGTTGGAGCTTCTTATTGACGATGAAACACAGAAATTGCTTCGGAATTAAATACAAAAGGCACAATGCCGACTTAAGTACAAGAAGACTGACTCTTCTTACTGTCTGTGTTTTGAACCATTCCTGTGACTCTAGTTATAGATTCCGATGCTTCACTTCAGGTTTACTGTATCCCTCTGACCTTCATATTGACGATGAAACACAGAAATTGCATCGGAATTAAATACAAAATTCACAATGCCGACTTAAGTACAAGAAGACTGACTCTTCCTACTGTCTACGTTTTGAACCATTCCTGTGACACTAGTTATAGATTCCGATGTTTCAATTCAGGTCTACTGTATCCCTTGGACCTTCCTATTGACGATGAAACACAGAAATTGCATCGGAATTATATTCAAAAGGCACACAGCCGACTTAAGTACAAGAAGACTGACTCTTCTTACTGACTATCCTTTGAACCATTCCTGTGACACTAGTTATAGATTCCGATGCTTAACTTCAGGTTTACTGTATCCCTCTGACCTTCTTATTGACGATGAATCACAGAAATTGCATTGGAATTAAATACAAAAGGCGCAATGCCGAATTAAGTATAAGAAGACTGACTCTTCTAACTGTCTATGATTTGAACCATTCCTGTGACACTAGTTATAGATTCCGATGCTTCACTCGAGGTTTACTGTATCCCTCTGACCTTCTTAGTGACGATGAAACACAGAAATTGCATCGGAATTAAATACAAAAGGCACAATGCCGACTTAAGTACATGTAGACTTAGTTTTCCTACTGTCTATGATTTGAACCATTCCTGTGACACTAGTTATAGATTCCGATGCTTCACTTCAGGTTTACTGTATCCCTCTGACCTTCTTATTGACGATGAAACACAGAAATTGCATTGGAATTAAATACAAAAGGCGCAATGCCGAATTAAGTACAAGAAGACTGACTCTTCTTACTGTCTATGATTTGAACCATTCCTGTGACACTAGTTATAGACTCCAATGCTCCACTCCAGGTTTACTGTATTCCTTAGACCTTCTTATTGACGATGAAACACAGATATTGCATCGGAATTAAATACAAAATGCACAATGCCGACTTAAGTAAAGGAAGTATGACTCTTCTTACTGTCTTGTTTTGAACCATTCCTGTGACATTAGTTATAGATTCCGATGCTTCACTCCAGGTTCACTGTATCCCTTGGACCTTCTTATGGACGATGAAACACAGAAATTGCATCAGAATTAAATAGAAAATGCACAATGATGACTTAAGTACAAGAAGACTGACTCCTCTTACTGACTATGATTTGAACCATTCCTGTGACACTAGTTACAGATTTCGATGCTACACTTCAGGTTTACTGTATCCCTTGGACCTTCTTAGTGACGATGAAACACAGAAATTGCATCGGAATTAAATAGAAAAGGCACAATGCCGACTTAAGTACAAGAAGACTGACTCTTCTTACTGACTATGTTTTGAACCATTCCTGTGACACTAGTCATAGATTCCGATGCTTAACTTCAGGATTACAGTATCCCTTGGTCCTTCTTATTGACGATAAAACACAGAAATTGCATCGGAATTAAATGCACAACGCACAATGCCGACTTAAGTACAAGAAGACTGACTCTTCTTACTTTTTATGTTTTGAACCACTCCTGTGACACTAGTTATAGATTCCGATGCTTCACTTCTGGTTTACTGTATCCCTCTGACATTCCTATTGACGATGAAACACAGAAATTGCATCCGAAATAAATACAAAAGGCACAATGCCGACTTCAGTACAAGAAGACTGACTCTTCCTACTGTCTATGTTTTGAACCATTCCTGTGACACTAGTTATAGATTCCGATGCTTCACTTCAGGTTTACTGGATCCCTCTGACCTTCTTATTGACGATGAAACATAGAAATTGCATCGGAATTAAATACAGAAGCCACAATGCCGACTTAAGTAAAAGAGGTCTGACTCTTCATACTGTCTATGTTTGAACCATTCCTGTGACATTAGTTATAGATTCCGATGCTTCACTCCAGGTTTTCTGTATCCCTTGGACCTTCTTATTGACGATGAAATACAGAAATTGCATCAGAATTAAATTGAAAATGCACAATGATGACTTAAGTACAAGAAGACTGACTCTTCTTACTGACTATGCTTCGAACCATTCCTGTGACACTCGTTATAGATTCCGATGCTTCAATTCAGGTCTACTGGATCCTTTGGACCTTCTTAGTGACGATGAAACACAGAAATTGCATCGGAATTAAATAGAAAAGGCACAATGCCGACTTAAGTACAAGAAGACTGACTCTTCTTACTGACTATGTTTTGAACCATTCCTGTGACACTAGTCATAGATTCCGATGCTTAACTTCTGGATTACTGTATCCCTCTGACCTTCTTATTGACGATGAAACACAGAAATTGCATCGGAATTAAATACAAAAGGCACAATGCCGACTTAAGTACACGTAGAGTGACTTTTCATACTGTCTATGTTTTGAACCATTCCTGTGAAACTAGTTATAGATTCCGATGCTTCACTTCAGGTCTACTGTATCCCTCTGACCTTCTTAGTGACGATGAAACACAGAAATTGCATCGGAATTAAATACAAAAGGCACAATGCCGACTTAAGTACATGTAGACTTAGTTTTCCTACTGTCTATGTTTTGAACCATTCCTGTGACACTAGTTATAGATTCCGATGCTTCACTTCAGGTTTACTGTATCCCTCTGACCTTCTTATTGACGATGAAACACAGAAATTGCATTGGAATTAAATACAAAAGGCGCAATGCCGAATTAAGTACAAGAAGACTGACTCTTCTTACTGTCTATGATTTGAACCATTCCTGTGACACTAGTTATAGACTCCAATGCTTCACTCCAGGTTTACTGTATTCCTTAGACCTTCTTATTGACGATGAAAGACAAAAATTGCATAGGAATTAAATACAAAAGGCACAATACCGACTCAAGTAAAGGAAGTCTGACTCTTCTTACTGTCTATGTTTTGAACCATTCCTGTGATATTAGTTATAGATTCCGATGCTTCACTCCAGGATCACTGTATCCCTTGGGCCTCCTTATGGACGATGAAACACTGAAATTGCATCAGAATTAAATAGAAAATGCACAATGATGACTTAAGTACAAGAAGACTGACTCCTCTTACTGACTATGATTTGAACCATTCCTGTGACACTAGTTATAGATTTCGATGCTACACTTCAGGTTTACTGTATCCCTTGGACCTTCTTAGTGACGATGAAACACAGAAATTGCATCGGAATTAAATAGAAAAGGCACAATGCCGACTTAAGTACAAGAAGACTGACTCTTCTTACTGACTATGTTTTGAACCATTCCTGTGACACTAGTCATAGATTCCGATGCTTAACTTCAGGATTACTGTATCCCTTGGACCTTCTTATTGACAATTAAACACAGATATTGCATCGGAATTAAATACAAAAGGCACAATGCCGACTTAAGTACAAGAAGACTGACTCTTGCTACTGTCTATGTTTTGAACCATTCCTGTGACACTAGTTATAGATTCAGATGCTTCACTTCAGGTTTACTGTATCCCTTGGACCTTCTTATTGACGATCAAACACAGAAATTGCATCGGAATTAAATACACATCGCACAATGCCGACTTAAGTACAAGAAGACTGACTCTTCTTACTGTTTATGTTTTGAACCACTCCTGTGACACTAGTTATAGATTCCGATGCTTCACTTCAGGTTTATTGTATCCCTCTGACCTTCCTATTGACGATGAAACACATAACTTAAATCCGAAATAAATACAAAAGGCACAATGCCGACTTCAGTACAAGAAGACTGACTCTTCCTACTGTCTATGTTTTGAACCATTCCTGTGACACTAGTTATAGATTCCGATGCTTCACTTCAGGTTTACTGGATCCCTCTGACCTTCTTATCGACGATGAAACACAGAAATTGCATCGGAATTAAATACGAAAGGCACAATGCCGAATTAAGTACAAGTAGACTGACTCTTCTTACTCTCTACGTTTAGAACCATTCCTGTGACACTAGTTTTCGACTCCGATGCTTCACTCCTGGTTTACTGTATCACTTGGACCTTCTTATTGACGATGAAACACAGAAATTGCATCGGAATTAAATACAGAAGCCACAATGCCGACTTAAGTAAAAGAGATCTGACTCTTCTTACTGTCTATGTTTGAACCATTCCTGTGACATTAGTTATAGATTCCGATGCTTCACTCCAGGTTTTCTGTATCCCTTGGACCTTCTTATTGACGACGAAACACAGAAATTGCATCGGAATTAAATACAAAAGGCACAATGCCGACTTAAGTACAAGAAGACTGACTCTTCTTAATGACTATGTTTCGCACCATTTCTGTGACACTAGTTATAGATTCCGATGCTTCACATCTGGTTTACTGTATCCCTCTGACCTTCTTATTGACGATGAAACACAGAAATTGCATCGGAATTAAATACAATAGGCACAATGCCGACTTAAGTACACGTAGAGTGACTTTTCATACTGTCTATGTTTTGAACCATTCCTGTGACACTAGTTATAGATTCCGATGGTTCATATTAGGTTTACTGTATTCCTCTGTATTCCTCTGACCGTCTTATTCACGATGAAACACAGAAATTGCATCGGAATTAAATAGAAAAGGCACAATGCCGACTTAAGTACAAGAAGACTGGCTCTTCCTACTGTCTATGTTTGAACCATTCCTGTGACACTAGTTATAGATTCCAATCCTTCACTTCCGGTTTACTGTATCCCTTGGACCTTCCTATTGGCGATGAAACACAGAAATTGCATCGGAATTAAATACAAAAGGCACAATTCCGACATAAGTACATGAAGACTGACTCTTCTTACTGACTATCCTTTGAACCAGTCCTGTGACACTAGTTATAGATTCCGATGTTTAACTTCAGGATTACTGTATCCCTCTGACCTTCTTAGTGACGATGAAACACAGAAATTGCATCGGAATTAAATACAAAACGCACAATGCCGACATAAGTACAAGAAGACTGACTCTTCTTACTGACTATGTTTTGAACCATCCCTGTGACACTAGTTATAGGTACGGTTTACTGTATCCCTCTGACCTTCTTATTGACGTTGAAGCACAGAAATTGCTTCGGAATTAAATACAAAAGGCACAACGCCGACTTAAGTACAAGAAGACTGACTCTTCTTACTGACTATGTTTTGAACCATTCCTGTGACACTAGTCATAGATTCCGATGCTTCACTTCAGGTTTACTATATCCCTCTGACCTTCTTATTGACGATGAAACACAGAAATTCCATCGGAATTAAATACAAAAGGCACAATGCCGACTTAAGTACAAGAAGACTGACTCTTCTTACTGACTATGCTTTGAACCATTCCTGTGACACTAGTTATGGATTCCTATGCTTCACTTCAGGTTTACTGTATCCGTTGGAGCTTCTTATTGACGATGAAACACAGAAATTGCTTCGGAATTAAATACAAAAGGCACAATGCCGACTTAAGTACATCAAGACTGACTCTTCCTACTGTCTATGTTTTGAACCATTCCTGTGACTCTAGTTATAGATTCCGATGCTTCACTTCAGGTTTACTGTATCCCTCTGACCTTCATATTGACGATGAAACACAGAAATTGCATCGGAATTAAATACAAAATTCACAATGCCGACTTAAGTACAAGAAGACTGACTCTTCCTACTGTCTACGTTTTGAACCATTCCTGTGACACTAGTTATAGATTCCGATGTTTCAATTCAGGTCTACTGTATCCCTTGGACCTTCCTATTGACGATGAAACACAGAAATTGCATCGGAATTATATTCAAAAGGCACACAGCCGACTTAAGTACAAGAAGACTGACTCTTCTTACTGACTATCCTTTGAACCATTCCTGTGACACTAGTTATAGATTCCGATGCTTAACTTCAGGATTACTGTATCCCTCTGACCTTCTTAGTGACGATGAAACACAGATATTGCATCGGAATTAAATACAAAAGGCACAATGCCGACTTAAGTACAAGAAGACTGACTCTTCTTTCAGACTATGTTTTGAACCATTCCTGTGACACTAGTTATAGATTCCGATGCTTCACATCAGGTTTACTGTATCCCTCTGACCGTCTTATTGACGATGAAACACAGAAATTGCATCGGAAATAATTAGAAAGGCACAATGCCGTCTTAAGTACTAGAAGACTGACTCTTCCCACTGTCTATGCATTTGAGCCATTCCTGTGACACTAGTTATTGATTATGATGCTTCCCTCCAGGTTTAATGTATCCCTTGGACCTTCTTATTGACGATGAAACACAGAAATTGCATCCGAATTAAATACAAAAGGCACAATGCCGACTTAAGTACAAAAAGACTGAATCTTCTTACTGACTATGTTTTGAACCTTTCCTGTGACACTAGTTATAGATTCCGATGCTTCACTTCAGGTTTACTGTATCCCTCTGACCTTCTTATTGACGATGAAACACAGAAATTGCATCGGAATTAAATACAAAAGGCACAATGCCGACTTAAGTATACGTAGAATGACTTTTCATACTGTCTGTGTTATGAACCATTCCTGTGACACTAGTTATAGATTCCGATGCTTAACTTCAGGACTACTGTATCCCTCTGACCTTCTTAGTGACGATGAAACACAGAAATTGCATCGGAATTAAATACAAAAGGCACAATGCCGACTTAAGTACATGTAGACTAAGTTTTCCTACTGTCTATGTTTTGAACCATTCCTGTGACACTAGTTATAGATTCCGATGCTTCACTTCTTGTTTACTGTATCCCTCTGACCTTCTTATTGACGATGAAACACAGAAATTGCATTGGAATTAAATACAAAAGGCGCAATGCCGAATTAAGTACAGGAAGACTGACTCTTCTTACTGTCTATGATTTGAACAATTCCTGTGACACTAGTTATAGACTCCAATGCTTCACTCCAGGTTTACTGTATTCCTTAGACCTTCTTATTGACGATGAAAGACAGAAATTGCATCGGAATTAAATACAAAAGACACAATGCCGACTCAAGTAAAGGAAGTCTGACTCTTCTTACTGTCTATGTTTTGAACCATTCCTGTGATATTAGTTATAGATTCCGATGCCTCACTCCAGGATCACTGTATCCCTTGGACCTCCTTATGGACGATGAAACACAGAAATTGAATCAGAATTAAATAGAAAATGCACAATGATGACTTAAGTACAAGAAGACTGACTCCTCTTACAGACAATGATTTGAACCATTCCTGTGACACTAGTTATAGATTTCGATGCTACACTTCAAGTTTACTGTATCCCTTGGACCTTCCTAGTGACGATGAAACACAGAAATTGCACCGGAATTAAATAGAAAATGCACAATGCCGACTTAAGTACAAGAAGACTGACTCTTCTTACTGACTATGTTTTGAACCATTCCTGTGACACTAGTCATAGATTCCGATGCTTAACTTCAGGATTACTGTATCCCTTGGACCTTCTTATTGACAATTAAACACAGAAATTGCATCGGAATTAAACACAAAAGGCACAATGCCGACTTAAGTACAAGAAGACTGACTATTGCTACTGTCTATGTTTTGAACCATTCCTGTGATACTAGTTATAGATTCCGATGCTTCACTTCAGGTTTACTGTATCCCTTGGACCTTCTTATTGACGATCAAACACAGAAATTGCATCGGAATTAAATACACAAAGCACAATGCCGACTTAAGTACAAGAAGACTGACTCTTCTTACTGTTTATGTTTTGAACCACTCCTGTGACACTAGTTATAGATTCCGATGCTTCACTTCAGGTTTATTGTATCCCTCTGACCTTCCTATTGACGATGAAACACAGAAATTGCATCCGAAATAAATACAAAAGGCACAATGCCGACTTCAGTACAAGAAGACTGACTCTTCCTACTGTCTACGTTTTGAACCATTCCTGTGACACTAGTTATAGGTTCCGATGCTTCACTTCAGGTTTACTGGATCCCTCTGACCTTCTTATTGAGGATGAAACACAGAAATTGCATCGGAATTAAATACGAAAGGCACAATGCCGAATTAAGTACAAGTAGACTGACTCTTCTTACTCTCTATGTTTTGAACCATTCCTGTGACACTAGTTATCGACTCCGATGCTTCACTCCTGGTTTACTGTATCACTTGGACCTTCTTATTGACGATGAAACACAGAAATTGCATCGGAATTAAATACAGAAGCCACAATGCCGACTTAAGTAAAAGAGATCTGACTCTTCTTACTGTCTATGTTTGAACCATTCCTGTGACATTAGTTATAGATTCCGATGCTTCACTCCAGGTTTTCTGTATCCCTTGGACCTTCTTATTGACGATGAAATACAGAAATTGCATCAGAATTAAATTGAAAATGCACAATGATGACTTAAGTACAAGAAGACTGACTCTTCTTACTGACTATGCTTTGAACCCTTCCTGTGACACTCGTTATAGATTCCGATGCTTCAATTCAGGTCTACTGTATCCTATGGACCTTCCTATTGACGATGAAACACAGAAATTGCATCGGAATTAAATGCAGAAGGCACAATGCAGACTTAAGTACAAGAAGACTGTCTCTTCTTACTGACTATGTTTCGCACCATTTCTGTGACACTAGTTATAGATTCCGATGCTTCACATCTGGTTTACTGTATCCGTTGGACCTTCTTATTGACGATGAAACACAGAAATTGCTTCGGACTTAAATACAAAAGGCACAATGCCGACTTAAGTACAAGAAGACTGACTCTTCTTACTGTCTATGTTTTGAACCATTCCTGTGACTCTAGTTATAGATTCCGATGCTTCACTTCAGGTTTACTGTATCCCTCTGACCTTCATATTGACGATGAAACACAGATACTGCATCGGAATTAAATACAAAATTCACAATGCCGACTTAAGTACAAGAAGACTGACTCTTCCTACTGTCTATGTTTTGAACCATTCCTGTGACACTAGTTATAGATTCCGATACTTCAATTCAGGTCTACTGTATCCCTTGGACCTTCCTATTGACGATGAAACACAGAAATTGCATCGGAATTATATTCAAAAGGCAAACAGCCGACTTAAGTACAAGAAGACTGACTCTTCTTACTGACTATGCTTTGAACCATTCCTGTGACACTAGTTATAGATTCCGATGCTTAACTTCAGGATTACTGTATCCCTCTGACCTTCTTAGTGACGATGAAACACAGATATTGCATTGGAATTAAATACAAAAGGCACAATGCCGACTTAAGTACAAGAAGACTGACTCTTCTTTCAGACTATGTTTTGAACCATTCCCGTGACACTAGTTATAGATTCCGATGCTTCACATCAGGTTTACTGTAACCCTCTGACCGTCTTATTGACGATGAAACACAGAAATAGCATCGGAAATAATTAGAAAGGCACAATGCCGTCTTAAGTACTAGAAGACTGACTCTTCCTACTGTCTATGCATTTGAACCATTCCTGTGACACTAGTTATTGATTATGATGCTTCCCTCCTGGTTTAATGTATCCCTTGGACCTTCTTATTGACGATGAAACACAGAAATTGCATCCGAATTAAATACAAAAGGCACAATGCCGACTTAAGTACAAGAAGACTGAATCTTCTTACTGACTATGTTTTGAACCTTTCCTGTGACACTAGTTATAGATTCCGATGCTTCACTTCAGGTTTACTGTATCCCTCTGACCTTCTTATTGACGATGAAACACAGAAATTGCATCGGAATTAAATACAAAAGGCACAATGCCGACTTAAGTATACGTAGAGTGACTTTTCATACTGTCTATGTTATGAACCATTCCTGTGAAACTAGTTATAGATTCCGATGCTTAACTTCAGGACTACTGTATCCCTCTGACCTTCTTAGTGACGATGAAACACAGAAATTGCATCGGAATTAAATACAAAATTCACAATGCCGACTTAAGTACATGTAGACTGAGTTTTCCTACTGTCTATGTTTTGAACCATTCCTGTGACACTAGTTATAGATTCCGATGCTTCACTTCTGGTTTACTGTATCCCTCTGACCTTCTTATTGACGATGAAACACAGAAATTGCATTGGAATTAAATACAAAAGGCGCAATGCCGAATTAAGTACAGGAAGACTGACTCTTCTTACTGTCTATGATTTGAACCATTCCTGTGACACTAGTTATAGACTCCAATGCTTCACTCCAGGTTTACTGTATTCCTTAGACCTTCTTATTGACGATGAAAGACAGAAATTGCATCGGAATTAAATGCAAAAGGCACAATGCCGACTCAAGTAAAGGAAGTCTGACTCTTCTTACTGTCTATGTTTTGAACCATTCCTGTGATATTAGTTATAGATTCCGATGCTTCACTCCAGGATCACTGTATCCCTTGGACCTCCTTATGGATGATGAAACACAGAAATTGCATCAGAATTAAATAGAAAATGCACAATGATGACTTAAGTACAAGAAGACTGACTCCTCTTACTGACAATGATTTGAACCATTCCTGTGACACTAGTTATAGATTTCGATGCTACACTTCAGGTTTACTGTATCCCTTGGACCTTCCTAGTGACGATGAAACACAGAAATTGCATCGGAATTAAACACAAAAGGCACAATGCCGACTTAAGTACAAGAAGACTGACTCTTGCTACTGTCTATGTTTTGAACCATTCCTGTGACACTAGTTATAGATTCCGATGCTTCACTTCAGGTTTACTGTATCCCTTGGATCTTCTTATTGACGATCAAACACAGAAATTGCATCGGAATTAAATACACAACGCACAATGCCGACTTACGTACAAGAAGACTGACTCTTCTTACTGTTTATGTTTTGAACCACTCCTGTGACACTAGTTATAGATTCCGATGCTTCACTTCAGGTTTATTGTATCCCTCTGACCTTCCTATTGACTATGAAACACAGAAATTTCATCCGAAAGAAATACAAAAGGCAAAATGCCGACTTCAGTACAAGAAGACTGACTCTTCCTAATGTCTATGTTTTGAACCATTCCTGTGACACTAGTTATAGATTCCGATGCTTCACTTCAGGTTTACTGGATCCCTCTGACCTTCTTATTGACGATGAAACACAGAAATTGCATCGGAATTAAATACGAAAGGCACAATGCCGAATTAAGTACAAGTAGACTGACTCTTCTTACTCTCTATGTCTTGAACCATTCCTGTGACACTAGTTATCGACTCCGATGCCTCACTCCTGGTTTACTGTATCACTTGGACCTTCTTATTGACGATGAAACACAGAAATTGCATCGGAATTAAATACAGAAGCCACAATGCCGACTTAAGTAAAAGAGATCTGACTCTTCTTACTGTCTATGTTTGAACCATTCCTGTGACATTAGTTACAGATTCCGATGCTTCACTCCAGGTTTTCTGTATCCCTTGGACCTTATTATCGACGATGAAATACAGAAATTGCATCAGAATTAAATTGAAAATGCGCAATGATGACTTAAGTACAAGAAGACTGACTCTTCTTACTGACTATGCTTTGAACCATTCCTGTGAAACTCGTTATAGATTCCGATGCTTCAATTCAGGTCTACTGTATCCTATGGACCTTCCTATTGACGATGAAACACAGAAATTGCATCGGAATTAAATGCAAAAGGCACAATGCAGACTTAAGTACAAGAAGACTGACTCTTCTTACTGACTATGTTTCGCACCATTTCTGTGACACTAGTTATAGATTCCGATGCTTCACATCTGGTTTACTGTATCCGTTGGACCTTCTTATTGACGATGAAACACAGAAATTGCTTCGGACTTAAATACAAAAGGCACAATGCCGACTTAAGTACAAGAAGACTGACTCTTCTTACTGTCTATGTTTTGAACCATTCCTGTGACTCTAGTTATAGATTGCGATGCTTCACTTCAGGTTTACTGTATCCCTCTGACCTTCATATTGACGATGAAACACAGAAACTGCATCGGAATTAAATACAAAATTCACAATGCCGACTTAAGTACAAGAAGACTGACTCTTCCTACTGTCTATGTTTTGAACCATTCCTGTGACACTAGTTATAGATTCCGATACTTCAATTCAGGTCTACTGTATCCCTTGGACCTTCCTATTGACGATGAAACACAGAAATTGCATCGGAATTATATTCAAAAGGCACACAGCCGACTTAAGTACAAGAAGACTGACTCTTCTTACTGACTATGCTTTGAACCATTCCCGTGACACTAGTTATAGATTCCGATGCTTCACTCCTGGTTTACTGTATCCCTTGGATCTTCTTATTGACGATGAAACACAGAAATTGCATCGGAATTACGTACAAAAGGTACAATGCCGACTTAAGTAAAGGAAGTCTGACTCTTCTTACTGTCTATGTTTTGAACCACTCCTGTGACACTAGTTATAGTTTCCGATGCTTCACTCCAGGTTTACTGTATCCCTTGGACCTACTTATGGACGATGAAACAAAGAAATTGCATCGGAATTAAATAGAAAATGCACAATGCCGGCATAAGCACTAGAAGACTGACTCTTCCTACTGTGTATGATTGAACCATTCCTGTGACACTAGTTATAGATTCCGAGGCTTCACTTCAGGTTCACTGTATCCCTTGGACCTTCTTATGGACGATGAAACACAGAAATTGCATCAGAATGAAATAGAAAATGCACAATGATGACTTAAGTACAACGAGACTGACTATTCTTACTGACTATGTTTTGAACCATTCCTGTGACACTAGTTATAGATTTCGATGCTACACTCCAGGTTTACTGTATCCCTTGGACCTTCTTATTGTCATTGAAACACAGAAATTGCATCGGAATTAAATACAAAAGGCACAATGGCGAATTAAGTACAAAAAGACTGACTCTTCTTACTCTCTATGTTTTGAACCATTCCTGTGACACTATTTATCGACTCCGATGCTTCACTCCTGGTTTACTGTATCCCTTGGATCTTCTTATTGACGATGAAACACAGAAATTGCATCGGAATTAAATACAGAAGCCACAATGCCGACTTAAGTAAAAGAAGTCTGACTCTTCTTACTGTCTATGTTTGAACCATTTCTGTGACATTAGTTATAGATTCCGATGCTTCACTCCAGGTTTACTGTATCCCTTGGACCTTCTTATTGACGACGAAATACAGAAATTGCATCAGAATTAAATGGAAAATGCACAATGATGACTTAAGTACAAGAAGACTGACTCTTCTTACTGACTATGTTTTGAACCATTCCTGTGACACTAGTCATAGATTCCGATGCTTGCCTTCAGGATTACTGTATCCCTAGGACCTTCTTATTGACGATGAAACACAGAAATTGCATCGGAATTAAATACAAAAGGCACAATGCCGACTTAAGTACAAGAAGACTGACTCTTCTTACTGACTATGTTTTGAACCATTCTTGTGACACTAGCTATAGATTCCGATGCTTCACTTCAGGTTGACTGTATCCCTTAAATCTTCTTATTGACGATGAAAGACAGAAACTGCTTCTGAATTAAATACATAAGGCACAATGCCGACTTAAGTACAAGAAGATTGACTCTTCTTACTGACTATGTTTTGAACCATTCCTGTGACACTAGTTATAGATTCCGATGCTTCACTTCAGGTTTACTGTATCGCTCTGACCTTCTAATTGACGATGAAACACAGAAATTGCGTCGGAATTAAATACAAAATTCACAATGCCGACTTAAGTACAAGAAGACTGACTGTTCCTACTATCTATGTGTGAACCATTCCTGTGACACTAGTTTTAGATTCCGATGCTTCAATTCAGGTCTACTGTATCCCTTGGACCTTCCTATTGACGATGAAACACAGAAATTGCATCGGAATTAAATACCAAAGGCACAATGCAGACTTAAGTACAAGAAGACTGACTCTTCTTACTGACTATGTTTTGCACCATTCCTGTGACACTAGTTATAGATTCCGATGCTTCACATCAGGTTTACTGTATCCCTCTGACCTTCTTATTGACGATGAAACACAGATATTGCACCGGAATTAAATACAAAAGGCACAATGCCGACTTAAGTACACGTAGAGTGACTTTTCATACTGTCTATGTTTTGAACCATTCCTGTGACACTAGTTATAGATTTTGATGGGTCATATTAGGTTTACTGTATTCCTCTGACCGTCTTATTGACGATGAAACACAGAAATTGCATCGGAATTAAATAGAAAAGGCACAATGCCGACTTAAGTACAAGAAGACTGACTCTTCCTACTGTCTATGTTTTGAACCATTCCTGTGACACTAGTTATAGATTCCGATGCTTCACTTCCGGTTTACTGTATCCCTTGGACCTTCTTATTGACGATGAAACACAGAAATTGCATCAGAATTAAATACAAAAGGCACAATGCCAACTTAACTACAAGAAGACTGACTCTTTTTACTGACTATGCATTGAACCATTCCTGTGACACTAGTTATAGATTCCGATGCTTAACTTCAGGATTACTGTATCCCTCTGACCTTCTTAGTGACGATGAAACACAGAAATTGTATCGGAATTAAATACAAAAGGCACAATGCCGACTTAAGTACAAGGAGACTGACACTTCTTACTGACTATGTTTTGAACCATTCCTGTGACACTAGTTATAGGTTCCAATGCTTCACTTCAGGTTTACTGTATCCCTCTGACCTTCTTATTGACGTTGAAGCACAGAAATTGCATGGGAATTAAATACAAAAGGCACAACGCCGACTTAGGTGCAAGAAGGCTGACTCTTCTTTCTGACTATGCTTTGAACCATTCCTGTGACACTAGTTATAGATTCCGATGTTTAACTACAGGATAACTGTGTCCCTCTGACCTTCTTAGTGACGAAGAAACACAGATATTGCATCTGAATTAAATACAAAAGGCACAATCCCGACTTAAGTACAAGAAGACTGATCATCTTTCAGACTATGTTTTGAACCATTCCTGTGACACTAGTTATAGATTCCGATGCTTCACATCAGGTTTACTGTATCCGTCTGACCGTCTTATTGACGATGAAACACAGAAATTGCATCGGAATTAAATAGAAAGGCACAATGCCGTCTTAAGTACTAGAAGACTGACTCTTCCTAATGTCTATGCATTTGAACCATTCCTGTGACACTAGTTATTGATTCCGATGCTTCACTCCAGGTTTAATGTATCCCTTGGACCTTCTTATTGACGATGAAACACAGAAATTGCATCCGAATTAAATACAAAAGGCACAATGCCGACTTAAGTAAAAGAAGATTTACTCTTCTTACTGACTATGTTTGAACCGTTCCTGTGACACTAGTTACAGATTCCGATGCTTCACTTCAGGTTTACTGTATCCCTCTGACCTTCTTATTGACGATGAAACACAGAAATTGCATCGGAATTCAATACAAAATGCGCACTGCCGAATTAAGTAAATGAAGTCTGACTCTTCTTACTGTCTATGTTTTGAACCATTCCTGTGACACTAGTTATAGATTCCGATGCTTCACTCCAGGTTTACTGTATCCCTCGGACCTACTTATGGACGATGAAACAAAGAAATTGCATCGGAATTAAATAGGAAATGCACAATGCCGAGATATGCACTAGAAGACGGACTCTTCCTACTGTGTATGATTGAACCATTCCTGTGACACTAGTTATAGATTCCGAGGCTTCACTTCAGGTTTACTCTATCCCTTGGACCTTCTAATTGACGATGAAACACAGAAATTGCATCGGTATTAAATACAAAATTCACAATGCCGACTTAAGTACAAGAAGACTGACTCTTCCCCTTGTCTATGTTTTGAACCATTCCTGTGACACTAGTTATAGATTCCGATGCTTCTATTCAGGTCTACTGTATCCCTTGGCCCTTCCTATTGACGATGAAACACAGAAATTGCATCGGAATTAAATACAAAAGGCTCAATGCAGACTTAAGTACAAGAAGACTGACTCTTCTTACTGACTATGTTTTGAACCATTCCTGTGACACTAGTTATAGTTTCCGATGCTTCACTTCGGGTTTACTGTATCACTCTGACCTTCTTATTGACGATGAAACACAGAAATTGCATCGGAATTAAATACAAAAGGTACAAAGCCGACTTAAGTACAAGAAGACTGACTCTACTTACTGACTATGTTATGAACCATTCCTGTGACACTAGTTATAGATTCCGATGCTTCACTTCAGGTTTACTATATCCCTTAAACCTTCTTATTGACGATGAAATACAGAAATTGCTTCGGAATTAAATACAAAAGGCACAATGCCGACTTAAGTACAAGAAGACTGACTCTTCTTACTGTCTATGTTTTGAACCATTCCTGTGACTCTAGTTATAGATTCCGATGCTTCACTTCAGGTTTACTGTATCCCCCTGACCTTCATATTGACGATGAAACACAGAAGTTGCATCGGAATTAAATACAAAATTTACAATGCCGACTTAAGTACAAGGAGACTGACTCTTCCTACTGTCTATGTTTTGAACCATTCCTGTGACACTAGTTATAGATTCCGATGCTTCAATTCAGGTCTACTGTATCCCTTGGACCTTCCTATTGACGATGAAACACAGAAATTGCATCGGAATTAAATACAAAATGCACAATGCCGACTTAAGTACAAGAAGACTGACTCTTCTTACTGACTATGCTTTGAACCATTCCAGTGACACTAGTTATAGCTTCCGATGCTTAACTTCAGGATTACTGTATCCCTCTGACCTTCTTAGTGACGATGAAACACAGATATTGCATCGGAATTAAATACAAAAGGCATAATGCCGACTTAAGTACAAGAACACTGACTCTTCTTACAGACTATGTTTTGAACCATTCCTGTGACACTAGTTATAGATTCCGATGCTTCACATCAGGTTAACTGTATCCCTCTGACCGTCTTATTGACGATGAAACACAGAAATTGCATCGGAATTAAATAGAAAGGCACAATGCCATCTTAAGTACTAGAAGACTGACTCTTCCTACTGTCTATGCTTTCGAACCATTCCTGTGACACTAGTTATTGATTCCGATGCTTCACTCCAGGTTTAATGTATCCCTTGGACCTTCATATTGACGATGAAACACAGAAATTGCATGCGAATTAAATACAAAAGGCACAATGCCGACTTAAGTTAAGGAAGTCTGACTCTTCTTACTGTCTATGTTTTTAACCATTCCTGTGACATTAGTTATAGATTCCGATGCTTCACTCCAGGTTTACTGTATCCCTTGGACCTTCTTATTTACGATGAAACACAGAAATTGCATCAGAATTAAATAGAAAATGCACAATGATGACTTAAGTACAAGGAGACTGACTCTTCTTACTGACTATGTTTTGAACCATTCCTGTGACACTAGTTATAGATTTCGATGCTACACTTCAGGTTTACTGTATCCCTTGGACCTTCTTAGTGACGATGAAATACAGAAATTGCATCGGAATTAAATAGAAAAGGCACAATGCCGACTTAAGTACAAGAAGACTGACTCTTCTTACTGACTATGTTTTGAACCATTCCTGTGACACTAGTTATAGATTCCGATGCTTCGCTTCAGGTTTACTATATCCCTTAAACCTTCTTATTGACGATGAATTACAGAAATTGCTTCGGAATTAAATACAAAAGGCACAATGCCGACTTAAGTACAAGAAGACTGACTCTTCTTACTGTCTATGTTTTGAACCATTCCTGTGACACTAGTTATAGGCTCCGATGCTTCACTCCAAGTTTACTGTATCCCTTCGACCTTCTTATTGACGATGAAACACAGAAATTGCATCGGAATTAAATACAAAAGGCACAATGCCGACTTAAGTTAAGGAAGTCTGACTCTTCTTACTGTCTATGTTTTTAACCATTCCTGTGACATTAGTTATAGATTCCGATGCTTCACTCCAGGTTTACTGTATCCCTTGGACCTTCTTATTTACGATGAAACACAGAAATTGCATCAGAATTAAATAGAAAATGCACAATGATGACTTAAGTACAAGGAGACTGACTCTTCTTACTGACTATGTTTTGAACCATTCCTGTGACACTAGTTATAGATTTCGATGCTACACTTCAGGTTTACTGTATCCCTTGGACCTTCTTAGTGACGATGAAATACAGAAATTGCATCGGAATTAAATAGAAAAGGCACAATGCCGACTTAAGTACAAGAAGACTGACTCTTCTTACTGACTATGTTTTGAACCATTCCTGTGACACTAGTTATAGATTCCGATCCTTCACTTCAGGTTTACTGTATCCCTCTGACCTTCTTATTGACGATGAAACACAGAAATTGCATCGGAATTAAATACAAAAGGCACAATGCCGAATTAAGTACAAGAAGACTGACTCTTCTTACTGTCTATGATTTGAACCATTCCTGTGACACTAGTTATAGATTCCGATGGTTCATATTAGGATTACTGTATCCCTCTGACCGTCTTATTGACGATGAAACACAGAAATCGCATCGGAATTAAATACAAAAGGCACAATGTCGACTTAAGTACAAGAACACTGACTCTTCCTACTGTCTATGTTTTGAACCATTCCTGTGACACTAGTTATAGATTCCGATCCTTCACTTCAGGTTTACTGTATCCCTCTGACCTTCTTATTGACGATGAAACACAGAAATTGCATCGGAATTAAATACAAAAGGCACAATGCCGACTTAAGTACAAGAAGACTGACTCTTCTTACTGACTATGTTATGAACCATTCCTGTGACACTAGTTATAGATTCCGATGCTTCGCTTCAGGTTTACTATATCCCTTAAACCTTCTTATTGACGATGAATTACAGAAATTGCTTCGGAATTAAATACAAAAGGCACAATGCCGACTTAAGTACAAGAAGACTGACTCTTCTTACTGTCTATGTTTTGAACCATTCCTGTGACTCTAGTTATAGATTCCGATACTTCACTTCATGTTTACTGTATCCCTCTGACCTTCATATTGACGATGAAACACAGAAATTGCATCGGAATTAAATACAAAATTTACAATGCCGACTTAAGTACATGGAGACTGACTCCTCCTACTGTCTATGTTTTGAACCATTCCTGTGACACTAGTTATAGATTCCGATGCTTCAATTCAGGTCTACTGTATCCCTTGGACCTTCCTATTGACGATGAAACACAGAAATTGCATCGGAATTAAATAGAATGGCACAATGCCGTCTTAAGTACTAGAAGACTGACTCTTCCTACTGTCTATGATTTCGAACCATTCCTGTGACACTTGTTATTGATTCCGATGCTTCACTCCAGGTTTAATGTATCCCTTGGACCTTCTTATTGACGATGAAACACAGAAATTGCATGCGAATTAATTACAAAAGGCACAATGCCGACTTAAGTACAAGCAGACTGACTCTTCTTACTGACTATGTTTTGAACCCTTACTGTGACACTATTTATCGACTCCGATGCTTCACTCCTGGTTTACTGTATCCCTTGGATCTTCTTATTGACGATGAAACACAGAAATTGCATCGGAATTAAATACAGAAGCCACAATGCCGACTTAAGTAAAAGAAGTCTGACTCTTCTTACTGTCTATGTTTGAACCATTCCTGTGACATTAGTTATAGATTCCGATGCTTCACTCCAGGTTTACTGTATCCCTTGGACCTTCTTATTGACGACGAAATACAGAAATTGCATCAGAATTAAATGGAAAATGCACAATGATGACTTAAGTACAAGAAGACTGACTCTTCTTACTGACTATGTTTTGAACCATTCCTGTGACACTAGTCATAGATTCCGATGCTTGCCTTCAGGATTACTGTATCCCTAGGACCTTCTTATTGACGATGAAACACAGAAATTGCATCGGAATTAAATACAAAAGGCACAATGCCGACTTAAGTACAAGAAGACTGACTCTTCTTACTGACTATGTTTTGAACCATTCTTGTGACACTAGCTATAGATTCCGATGCTTCACTTCAGGTTGACTGTATCCCTTAAATCTTCTTATTGACGATGAAAGACAGAAACTGCTTCTGAATTAAATACATAAGGCACAATGCCGACTTAAGTACAAGAAGATTGACTCTTCTTACTGACTATGTTTTGAACCATTCCTGTGACACTAGTTATAGATTCCGATGCTTCACTTCAGGTTTACTGTATCGCTCTGACCTTCTAATTGACGATGAAACACAGAAATTGCGTCGGAATTAAATACAAAATTCACAATGCCGACTTAAGTACAAGAAGACTGACTGTTCCTACTGTCTATGTGTGAACCATTCCTGTGACACTAGTTTTAGATTCCGATGCTTCAATTCAGGTCTACTGTATCCCTTGGACCTTCCTATTGACGATGAAACACAGAAATTGCATCGGAATTAAATACCAAAGGCACAATGCAGACTTAAGTACAAGAAGACTGACTCTTCTTACTGACTATGTTTTGCACCATTCCTGTGACACTAGTTATAGATTCCGATGCTTCACATCAGGTTTACTGTATCCCTCTGACCTTCTTATTGACGATGAAACACAGATATTGCACCGGAATTAAATACAAAAGGCACAATGCCGACTTAAGTACACGTAGAGTGACTTTTCATACTGTCTATGTTTTGAACCATTCCTGTGACACTAGTTATAGATTTTGATGGGTCATATTAGGTTTACTGTATTCCTCTGACCGTCTTATTGACGATGAAACACAGAAATTGCATCGGAATTAAATAGAAAAGGCACAATGCCGACTTAAGTACAAGAAGACTGACTCTTCCTACTGTCTATGTTTTGAACCATTCCTGTGACACTAGTTATAGATTCCGATGCTTCACTTCCGGTTTACTGTATCCCTTGGACCTTCTTATTGACGATGAAACACAGAAATTGCATCAGAATTAAATACAAAAGGCACAATGCCAACTTAACTACAAGAAGACTGACTCTTTTTACTGACTATGCATTGAACCATTCCTGTGACACTAGTTATAGATTCCGATGCTTAACTTCAGGATTACTGTATCCCTCTGACCTTCTTAGTGACGATGAAACACAGAAATTGTATCGGAATTAAATACAAAAGGCACAATGCCGACTTAAGTACAAGGAGACTGACACTTCTTACTGACTATGTTTTGAACCATTCCTGTGACACTAGTTATAGGTTCCAATGCTTCACTTCAGGTTTACTGTATCCCTCTGACCTTCTTATTGACGTTGAAGCACAGAAATTGCATGGGAATTAAATACAAAAGGCACAACGCCGACTTAGGTGCAAGAAGGCTGACTCTTCTTACTGACTATGCTTTGAACCATTCCTGTGACACTAGTTATAGATTCCGATGTTTAACTACAGGATAACTGTGTCCCTCTGACCTTCTTAGTGACGAAGAAACACAGATATTGCATCTGAATTAAATACAAAAGGCACAATGCCGACTTAAGTACAAGAAGACTGATCATCTTTCAGACTATGTTTTGAACCATTCCTGTGACACTAGTTATAGATTCCGATGCTTCACATCAGGTTTACTGTATCCGTCTGACCGTCTTATTGACGATGAAACACAGAAATTGCATCGGAATTAAATAGAAAGGCACAATGCCGTCTTAAGTACTAGAAGACTGACTCTTCCTACTGTCTATGCATTTGAACCATTCCTGTGACACTAGTTATTGATTCCGATGCTTCACTCCAGGTTTAATGTATCCCTTGGACCTTCTTATTGACGATGAAACACAGAAATTGCATCCGAATTAAATACAAAAGGCACAATGCCGACTTAAGTAAAAGAAGACTGACTCTTCTTACTGACTATGTTTGAACCGTTCCTGTGACACTAGTTATAGATTCCGATGCTTCACTTCAGGTTTACTGTATCCCTCTGACCTTCTTATTGACGATGAAACACAGAAATTGCATCGGAATTCAATACAAAATGCGCACTGCCGAATTAAGTAAATGAAGTCTGACTCTTCTTACTGTCTATGTTTTGAACCATTCCTGTGACACTAGTTATAGATTCCGATGCTTCACTCCAGGTTTACTGTATCCCTCGGACCTACTTATGGACGATGAAACAAAGAAATTGCATCGGAATTAAATAGGAAATGCACAATGCCGAGATATGCACTAGAAGACGGACTCTTCCTACTGTGTATGATTGAACCATTCCTGTGACACTAGTTATAGATTCCGAGGCTTCACTTCAGGTTTACTCTATCCCTTGGACCTTCTAATTGACGATGAAACACAGAAATTGCATCGGAATTAAATACAAAATTCACAATGCCGACTTAAGTACAAGAAGACTGACTCTTCCCCTTGTCTATGTTTTGAACCATTCCTGTGACACTAGTTATAGATTCCGATGCTTCTATTCAGGTCTACTGTATCCCTTGGCCCTTCCTATTGACGATGAAACACAGAAATTGCATCGGAATTAAATACAAAAGGCTCAATGCAGACTTAAGTACAAGAAGACTGACTCTTCTTACTGACTATGTTTTGAACCATTCCTGTGACACTAGTTATAGTTTCCGATGCTTCACTTCAGGTTTACTGTATCACTCTGACCTTCTTATTGACGATGAAACACAGAAATTGCATCGGAATTAAATACAAAAGGTACAAAGCCGACTTAAGTACAAGAAGACTGACTCTACTTACTGACTATGTTATGAACCATTCCTGTGACACTAGTTATAGATTCCGATGCTTCACTTCAGGTTTACTATATCCCTTAAACCTTCTTATTGACGATGAAATACAGAAATTGCTTCGGAATTAAATACAAAAGGCACAATGCCGACTTAAGTACAAGAAGACTGACTCTTCTTACTGTCTATGTTTTGAACCATTCCTGTGACTCTAGTTATAGATTCCGATGCTTCACTTCAGGTTTACTGTATCCCCCTGACCTTCATATTGACGATGAAACACAGAAGTTGCATCGGAATTAAATACAAAATTTACAATGCCGACTTAAGTACAAGGAGACTGACTCTTCCTACTGTCTATGTTTTGAACCATTCCTGTGACACTAGTTATAGATTCCGATGCTTCAATTCAGGTCTACTGTATCCCTTGGACCTTCCTATTGACGATGAAACACAGAAATTGCATCGGAATTAAATACAAAATGCACAATGCCGACTTAAGTACAAGGAGACTGACACTTCTTACTGACTATGTTTTGAACCATTCCTGTGACACTAGTTATAGGTTCCAATGCTTCACTTCAGGTTTACTGTATCCCTCTGACCTTCTTATTGACGTTGAAGCACAGAAATTGCATGGGAATTAAATACAAAAGGCACAACGCCGACTTAGGTGCAAGAAGGCTGACTCTTCTTACTGACTATGCTTTGAACCATTCCTGTGACACTAGTTATAGATTCCGATGTTTAACTACAGGATAACTGTGTCCCTCTGACCTTCTTAGTGACGAAGAAACACAGATATTGCATCTGAATTAAATACAAAAGGCACAATGCCGACTTAAGTACAAGAAGACTGATCATCTTTCAGACTATGTTTTGAACCATTCCTGTGACACTAGTTATAGATTCCGATGCTTCACATCAGGTTTACTGTATCCGTCTGACCGTCTTATTGACGATGAAACACAGAAATTGCATCGGAATTAAATAGAAAGGCACAATGCCGTCTTAAGTACTAGAAGACTGACTCTTCCTACTGTCTATGCATTTGAACCATTCCTGTGACACTAGTTATTGATTCCGATGCTTCACTCCAGGTTTAATGTATCCCTTGGACCTTCTTATTGACGATGAAACACAGAAATTGCATCCGAATTAAATACAAAAGGCACAATGCCGACTTAAGTAAAAGAAGACTGACTCTTCTTACTGACTATGTTTGAACCGTTCCTGTGACACTAGTTATAGATTCCGATGCTTCACTTCAGGTTTACTGTATCCCTCTGACCTTCTTATTGACGATGAAACACAGAAATTGCATCGGAATTCAATACAAAATGCGCACTGCCGAATTAAGTAAATGAAGTCTGACTCTTCTTACTGTCTATGTTTTGAACCATTCCTGTGACACTAGTTATAGATTCCGATGCTTCACTCCAGGTTTACTGTATCCCTCGGACCTACTTATGGACGATGAAACAAAGAAATTGCATCGGAATTAAATAGGAAATGCACAATGCCGAGATATGCACTAGAAGACGGACTCTTCCTACTGTGTATGATTGAACCATTCCTGTGACACTAGTTATAGATTCCGAGGCTTCACTTCAGGTTTACTCTATCCCTTGGACCTTCTAATTGACGATGAAACACAGAAATTGCATCGGAATTAAATACAAAATTCACAATGCCGACTTAAGTACAAGAAGACTGACTCTTCCCCTTGTCTATGTTTTGAACCATTCCTGTGACACTAGTTATAGATTCCGATGCTTCTATTCAGGTCTACTGTATCCCTTGGCCCTTCCTATTGACGATGAAACACAGAAATTGCATCGGAATTAAATACAAAAGGCTCAATGCAGACTTAAGTACAAGAAGACTGACTCTTCTTACTGACTATGCTTTGAACCATTCCTGTGACACTAGTTATAGTTTCCGATGCTTCACTTCAGGTTTACTGTATCACTCTGACCTTCTTATTGACGATGAAACACAGAAATTGCATCGGAATTAAATACAAAAGGTACAAAGCCGACTTAAGTACAAGAAGACTGACTCTACTTACTGACTATGTTATGAACCATTCCTGTGACACTAGTTATAGATTCCGATGCTTCACTTCAGGTTTACTATATCCCTTAAACCTTCTTATTGACGATGAAATACAGAAATTGCTTCGGAATTAAATACAAAAGGCACAATGCCGACTTAAGTACAAGAAGACTGACTCTTCTTACTGTCTATGTTTTGAACCATTCCTGTGACTCTAGTTATAGATTCCGATGCTTCACTTCAGGTTTACTGTATCCCCCTGACCTTCATATTGACGATGAAACACAGAAGTTGCATCGGAATTAAATACAAAATTTACAATGCCGACTTAAGTACAAGGAGACTGACTCTTCCTACTGTCTATGTTTTGAACCATTCCTGTGACACTAGTTATAGATTCCGATGCTTCAATTCAGGTCTACTGTATCCCTTGGACCTTCCTATTGACGATGAAACACAGAAATTGCATCGGAATTAAATACAAAATGCACAATGCCGACTTAAGTACAAGAAGACTGACTCTTCTTACTGACTATGCTTTGAACCATTCCAGTGACACTAGTTATAGCTTCCGATGCTTAACTTCAGGATTACTGTATCCCTCTGACCTTCTTAGTGACGATGAAACACAGATATTGCATCGGAATTAAATACAAAAGGCACAATGCCGACTTAAGTACAAGAACACTGACTCTTCTTACAGACTATGTTTTGAACCATTCCTGTGACACTAGTTATAGATTCCGATGCTTCACATCAGGTTAACTGTATCCCTCTGACCGTCTTATTGACGATGAAACACAGAAATTGCATCGGAATTAAATAGAAAGGCACAATGCCATCTTAAGTACTAGAAGACTGACTCTTCCTACTGTCTATGCTTTCGAACCATTCCTGTGACACTAGTTATTGATTCCGATGCTTCACTCCAGGTTTAATGTATCCCTTGGACCTTCATATTGACGATGAAACACAGAAATTGCATCAGAATTAAATACAAAAGGCACAATGCCGACTTAAGTACAAGAAGACTGACTCTTCTTCCTGACTATGTTTTGAACCCTTCCTGTGACACTAGTTATAGATTCCGATGCTTCACTTCAGGTTTACTGTATCCCTCTGACCTTCTTATTGACGATGAAACACAGAAATTGCATCAGAATTAAATACAAAAGGCGCAATGCCGAATTAAGTACAAGAAGACTGACTCTTCTTACTGTCTATGATTTGAACCATTCCTGTGACACTAGTTATAGGCTCCGATGCTTCACTCCAAGTTTACTGTATCCCTTCGACCTTCTTATTGACGATGAAACACAGAAATTGCATCGGAATTAAATACAAAAGGCACAATGCCGACTTAAGTTAAGGAAGTCTGACTCTTCTTACTGTCTATGTTTTTAACCATTCCTGTGACATTAGTTATAGATTCCGATGCTTCACTCCAGGTTTACTGTATCCCTTGGACCTTCTTATTTACGATGAAACACAGAAATTGCATCAGAATTAAATAGAAAATGCACAATGATGACTTAAGTACAAGGAGACTGACTCTTCTTACTGACTATGTTTTGAACCATTCCTGTGACACTAGTTATAGATTTCGATGCTACACTTCAGGTTTACTGTATCCCTTGGACCTTCTTAGTGACGATGAAATACAGAAATTGCATCGGAATTAAATAGAAAAGGCACAATGCCGACTTAAGTACAAGAAGACTGACTCTTCTTACTGACTATGTTTTGAACCATTCCTGTGACACTAGTTATAGATTCCGATCCTTCACTTCAGGTTTACTGTATCACTCTGACCTTCTTATTGACGATGAAACACAGAAATTGCATCGGAATTAAATACAAAAGGCACAATGCCGAATTAAGTACAAGAAGACTGACTCTTCTTACTGTCTATGATTTGAACCATTCCTGTGACACTAGTTATAGATTCCGATGGTTCATATTAGGATTACTGTATCCCTCTGACCGTCTTATTGACGATGAAACACAGAAATCGCATCGGAATTAAATACAAAAGGCACAATGTCGACTTAAGTACAAGAACACTGACTCTTCCTACTGTCTATGTTTTGAACCATTCCTGTGACACTAGTTATAGATTCCGATCCTTCACTTCAGGTTTACTGTATCCCTCTGACCTTCTCATTGACGATGAAACACAGAAATTGCATCGGAATTAAATACAAAAGGCACAATGCCGACTTAAGTACAAGAAGACTGACTCTTCTTACTGACTATGTTATGAACCATTCCTGTGACACTAGTTATAGATTCCGATGCTTCACTTCAGGTTTACTATATCCCTTAAACCTTCTTATTGACGATGAATTACAGATATTGCTTCGGAATTAAATACAAAAGGCACAATGCCGACTTAAGTACAAGAAGACTGACTCTTCTTACTGTCTATGTTTTGAACCATTCCTGTGACTCTAGTTATAGATTCCGATACTTCACTTCATGTTTACTGTATCCCTCTGACCTTCATATTGACGATGAAACACAGAAATTGCATCGGAATTAAATACAAAATTTACAATGCCGACTTAAGTACATGGAGACTGACTCTTCCTACTGTCTATGTTTTGAACCATTCCTGTGACACTAGTTATAGATTCCGATGCTTCAATTCAGGTCTACTGTATCCCTTGGACCTTCCTATTGACGATGAAACACAGAAATTGCATCGGAATTAAATAGAATGGCACAATGCCGTCTTAAGTACTAGAAGACTGACTCTTCCTACTGTCTATGATTTCGAACCATTCCTGTGACACTTGTTATTGATTCCGATGCTTCACTCCAGGTTTAATGTATCCCTTGGACCTTCTTATTGACGATGAAACACAGAAATTGCATGCGAATTAATTACAAAAGGCACAATGCCGACTTAAGTACAAGCAGACTGACTCTTCTTACTGACTATGTTTTGAACCCTTACTGTGACACTAGTTATAGATTCCGATGCTTCACTTCAGGTTTACTGTATCCCTCTGACCTTCTTATTGACGATGAAATACAGAAATTGCATCAGAAATAAATACAAAAGGCGCAATGCCGAATTAAGTACAAGAAGACTGACTCTTCTTACTGTCTATGATTTGAACCATTCCTGTATCACTAGTTATAGGTTCCGAAGCTTCACTCCAGGTTTACTGTATCCCTTCCACCTTCTTATTGACTATGAAACACAGAAATTGCATCGGAATTAAATACAAAAGGCACAATGCCGACTTAAGTAAAGGAAGTCTGACTCTTCTTACTGTCTATGTTTTTAACCATTCCTGTGACATTAGTTATAGATTCCGATGCTTCACTCCAGGTTTACTGTATCCCTTGGACCTTCTTATGGACGATGAAACACAGAAATTGCATCGGAATTAAATAGATAAGGCACAATGCCGACTTAAGTACAAGAAGACTGACTCTTCTTACAGACTATGTTTTGAACCATTCCTGTGACACTAGTCATAGATTTCGATGCTACACTTCAGGTTTACTGTATCCCTCTGACCGTCTTATTGACGATGAAACACAGAAATTGCATCGGAATTAAATAGAAAGGCACAATGCCGTCTTAAGTACTAGAAGACTGACTCTTCCTACTGTCTATGCTTTCGAACCATTCCTGTGACACTAGTTATTGATTCCGATGCTTCACTCCAGGTTTACTGTATCCCTTGGACCATCTTATGGACGATGAAACACAGAAATTGCATCAGAATTAAATAGAAAATGCACAATGATGACTTAAGTACAAGAAGACTGACTCTTCTTACTGACTATGTTTTGAACCATTTCTGTGACACTAGTTATAGATTTCGATGCTACACTTCAGGTTTACTGTATCCCTTGGACCTTCTTAGTGACGATGAAACACAGAAATTGCATCGGAATTAAATAGATAAGGCACAATGCCGACTTAAGTACAAGAAGACTGACTCTTCTTACAGACTATGTTTTGAACCATTCCTGTGACACTAGTCATAGATTTCGATGCTACACTTCAGGTTTACTGTATCCCTCTGACCGTCTTATTGACGATGAAACACAGAAATTGCATCGGAATTAAATAGAAAGGCACAATGCCGTCTTAAGTACTAGAAGACTGACTCTTCCTACTGTCTATGCTTTCGAACCATTCCTGTGACACTAGTTATTGATTCCGATGCTTCACTCCAGGTTTACTGTATCCCTTGGACCATCTTATGGACGATGAAACACAGAAATTGCATCAGAATTAAATAGAAAATGCACAATGATGACTTAAGTACAAGGAGACTGACTCTTCTTACTGACTATGTTTTGAACCATTCCTGTGACACTAGTTATAGATTTCGATGCTACACTTCAGGTTTACTGTATCCCTTGGACCTTCTTAGTGACGATGAAACACAGAAATTGCATCGGAATTAAATAGAAAAGGCACAATGCCGACTTAAGTACAAGAAGACTGACTCTTCTTACTGACTATGTTTTGAACCATTCCTGTGACACTAGTCATAGATTCCGATGCTTAACTTCAGGATTACAGTATCCCTTGGACCTTCTTATTGACGATGAAACAAAGAAATTGCATTGGAATTAAATACAAAAGGCACAATGCCGACTTAACTACAAGAAGACTGGCTCTTCTTACAGACTATGTTTTGAACCATTCCTGTGACACTAGTTATAGATTCCGATGCTTCACATCAGGTTAACTGTATCCCTCTGACCGTCTTATTGACGATGAAACACAGAAATTGCATCGGAATTAAATAGAAAGGCACAATGCCGTCTTAAGTACTAGAAGACTGACTCTTCCTACTGTCTATGCTTTCGAACCATTCCTGTGACACTAGTTATTGATTCCGATGCTTCACTCCAGGTTTAATGTATCCGTTGGACCTTCATATTGACGATGAAACACAGAAATTGCATGCGAATTAAATACAAAAGGCACAAGGCCGACAAGTACAAGAAGACTGACTCTTCTTCCTGACTATGTTTTGAACCCTTCCTGTGACGCTAGTTATAGATTCCGATGCTTCACTTCAGGTTTACTGTATCCCTCTGACCTTCTTATTGACGATGAAACACAGAAATTGCATCAGAATTAAATACAAAGGGCTCAATGCCGAATTAAGTGCAAGAAGACTGACTCTTCTTACTGTCTATGATTTGAACCATTCCTGTGACACTAGTTATAGGCTCCGATGCTTCACTCCAGGTTTACTGTATCCCTTCGACCTTCTTATTGACGATGAAGCACAGAAATTGCATCGGAATTAAATACAAAAGGCTCAATGCCGACATAAGTAAAGGAAGTCTGACTCTTCTTACTGTCTATGTTTTTAACCATTCCTGTGACATTAGTTATAGATTCCGATGCTCACTCCAGGTTTACTGTATCCCTTGGACCTTCTTATTTACGATGAAACACAGAAATTGCATCAGAATTAAATAGAAAATGCACAATGATGACTTAAGTACAAGGAGACTGACTCCTCTTACTGACTATGTTTTGAACCATTCCTGTGACACTAGTTATAGATTTCGATGCTACACTTCAGGTTTACTGTATCCCTTGGCACTTCTTAGTGACGATGAAACACAGAAATTGCATCGGAATTAAATAGAAAAGGCACAATGCCGACTTAAGTACAAGAAGACTGACTCTTCTTACTGACTATGTTTTGAACCATTCTTGTGACACTAGCTATAGATTCCGATGCTTCACTTCAGGTTTACTGTATCCCTCTGACCTTCTAATTGACGATGAAAGACAGAAATTGCATCGGAATTAAATAGAAAGGCACAATGCCGTCTTAAGTACTAGAAGACTGACTGTTCCTACTGTCTATGCTTTCGAACCATTCCTGTGACACTAGTTATTGATTCCGATGCTTCACTTCAGGTTTACTGTATCCCTCTGACCTTCTTATTAACGATGAACCACAGAAATTGCATCAGAATTAAATACAAAAGGCGCAATGCCGAATTAAGTACAAGAAGACTGACTCTTGTTACTGTCTATGATTTGAACCATTCCTGTGACACTAGTTATAGATTCCGATGGTTCATATTAGGATTACTGTATCCCTCTGACCTTCATATTGACGATGAAACACAGAAATTGCATCGGAATTAAATAAAAAATTTACAATGCCGACTTAAGTACAAGGAGACTGACTCTTCCTACTGTCTATGTTTTGAACCATTCCTGTGACACTAGTTATAGATTCCGATGTTTCAATTCAGGTCTACTGTATCCCTTGGACCTTCCTATTGACGATGAAACACAGAAATTGCATCGGAATTAAATACAAAAGGCACAATGCCGACTTAAGTACAAGAAGACTGACTCTTCTTACAGACTATGTTTTGAACTATTCCTGTGACACTAGTTATAGATTCCGATGTTTCACATCAGGTTTACTGTATCCCTCTGACCGTCTTAGTGACGATGAAACACAGAAATTGCATCGGAATTAAATAGAATGGCACAATGCCGTCTTAAGTACTAGAAGACTGACTCTTCCTACTGTCTATGATTTCGAACAATTCCAGTGACACTAGTTATTGATTCCGATGCTTCACTCCAGGTTTAATGTATCCCTTGGACCTTCTTATTGACGATGAAACACAGAAATTGCATGCGAATTAAATACAAAAGGCACAATGCCGACTTAAGTACAAGAAGACTGACTCTTCTTACTGACTATGTTTTGAACCCTTCCTGTGACACTAGTTATAGATTCCGATGCTTCACTTCAGGTTTACTGTATCCCTCTGATCTTCTTATTGACGATGAAACACAGAAATTGTATCAGAAATAAATACAAAAGGCGCAATGCCGAATTAAGTACAAGAAGACTGACTCATGTTACTGTCTATGATTTGAACCATTCCTGTGACACTAGTTATAGGTTCCGAAGCTTCACTCCAGGTTTACTGTATCCCTTCGACCTTCTTATTGACTAAGAAACACAGAAATTGCGTCGGAATTAAATACAAAAGGCACAATGCCGACTTAAGTAAAGGAAGTCTGACTCTTCTTACTGCCTATGTTTTTAACCATTCCTGTGACATTAGTTATAGATTCCGATGCTTCACTCCAGGTTTACTGTATCCCTTGGACCCTCTTATGGACGATGAAACACAGAAATTGCATCAGAATTAAATAGAAAATGCACAATGATGACTTAAGTACAAGAAGACTGACTCTTCTTACTGACTATGTTTTGAACCATTTCTGTGACACTAGTTATAGATTTCGATGCTACACTTCAGGTTTACTGTATCCCTTGGACCTTCTTAGTGACGATGAAACACAGAAATTGCATCGGAAATAAATAGATAAGGCACAATGCCGACTTAAGTAAAGGAAGTCTGACTCTTCTTACTGTCTATGCTTTGAACCATTCCTGTGACATTGGTTATAGATTCCGATGCTTCACTCCAGGTTTACTGTATCCCTTGGACCTTCTTATGGACGATGAAACACAGAAATTGCATCAGAATTAAATAGAAAATGCACAATGATGACTTAAGTACAAGGAGACTGGCTCTTCTTACTGACTATGTTTTGAACCATTCCTGTGACACTAGGTATAGATTTCGATGCTACACTTCAGGTTTACTGTATCCCTTGGACCTTCTTAGTGACGATGAAACACAGAAATTGCATAGGAATTAAATAGAAAAGGCACAATGCCGACTTAAGTACAAGAAGACTGACTCTTCTTACTGACTATGTTTTGAACCATTCCTGTGACACTAGTCATAGATTCCGATGCTTAACTTCAGGATTACTGTATCCCTTGGACGTTCTTATTGACGATTAAACACAGAAATGGCATCGGAATTAAATACAAAAGGCACAATGCCGACTTAAGTAAAGGAAGTCTGACTCTTCTTGCTGTCTATGCTTTGAACCATTCCTGTGACATTAGTTATAGATTCCGATGCTTCACTCCAGGTTTACTGTATCCCTTGGACCTTCTTATGGACGATGAAACACAGAAATTGCATCAGAATTAAATAGAAAATGCACAATGATGACTTAAGTACAAGGAGACTGACTCTTCTTACTGACTATGTTTTGAACCATCCCTGTGACACTAGTTATAGATTTCGATGCTACACTTCAGGTTTACTGTATCCCTTGGACCTTCTTAGTGACGATGAAACACAGAAATTGCATCGGAATTAAATAGAAAAGGCACAATGCCGACTTAAGTACAAGAAGACTGACTCTTCTTACTGACTATGTTTTGAACCATTCCTGTGACACTAGTCATAGATTCCGATGCTTAACTTCAGGATTACTGTATCCCTTGGACCTTCTTATTGACGATGAAACACAGAAATTGCATCGGAATTATATACAAAAGGCACAATGCCGACTTAAGTACAAGAAGACTGACTCTTCTTACTGACTATGTTTTGAACCATTCTTGTGACACTAGCTATAGATTCCGATGCTTCACTTCAGGTTGACTGTATCCCTTAAACCTTCTTATTGACGATGAAACACAGAAACTGCTTCGGAATTAAATACAAAAGGCACAATGCCGACTTAAGTACAAGAGGACTGACTCTTCCTACTGACTATGTTTTTAACCATTCCTGTGACACTATTTACAGTTTCCGATGCATCACTTCACGTTTACTGTATCCCTCTGTCCTTCTAATTGACGATGAAACACAGAAATTGCATCGGAATTAAATACAAAATTCACAATGCCGACTTAAGTACAAGAAGACTGACTCTTCCTACTGTCTATGTTTTGAACCATTCCTGTGACACTAGTTATAGATTCCGATGCTTCAATTCAGGTCTACTGTATCCCTTGGCCCTGCCTATTGACGATGAAACACAGAAATTGCATAGGAATTATATACAAAAGGCACAATGCAGACTTAAGTACAAGAAGACTGACTCTTCTTACTGACTATGTTATGAACCATTCCTGTGACACTAGTTATAGATTCCGATGCTTCACTTCAGGTTTACTATATCCCTTAAACCTTCTTATTGACGATGAATTACAGAAATTGCTTCGGAATTAAATACAAAAGGCACAATTTCGACATAAGTACAAGAAGACTGACTCTTCTTAGAGACTATGTTTTGAACCATTCCTGTGACACTAGTTATAGATTCCGATGCTTCACATCAGGTTTACTGTAGCCCTCCGACCGTCTTATTGACGATGAAACACAGAAATTGCATCGGAATTAAATAGAAAGGCACAATGCCGTCTTAAGTACTCGAAGACTGACTCTTCCTACCGTCTATGGTTTCGAACCATTCCTGTGACACTAGTTATCGATTCCGATGCTTCACTCCAGGTTTAATGTATCCCTTGGACCTTCTGATTGACGATGAAACACAGAAATTGCATGCGAAATAAATACAAAAGGGACAATGCCGATTTAAGTACAAGAAGACTGACTCTTCTTACTGACTATGTTTTGAACCCTTCCTGTGACACTAGTTATAGATTCCGATGCTTCACTCCAGGTTTAATGTATCCCTTGGACCTTCTGATTGACGATGAAACACAGAAATTGCATGCGAAATAAATACAAAAGGGACAATGCCGATTTAAGTACAAGAAGACTGACTCTTCCTACTGACTATGTTTTGAACCCTTCCTGTGACACTAGTTATAGATTCCGATGCTTCACTCCAGGTTTAATGTATCCCTTGGACCTTCTTATAGACGATGAAACACAGAAGTTGCATGCGAATTACATACAAAAGGCACAATGCCGACTTAAGTACAAGAAGAATGACTCTTCTTACTGACTATGTTTTGAACCCTTCCTGTGACACTAGTTATAGATTCCGATGCATCACTTCAGGTTTACTGTATCCCTCTGACGTTCTTATTAACGAAGAAACACAGAAATTGCATCAGAATTAAATACAAAGGGCGCAATGCCGAATTAAGTACAAGAAGACTGACTCTTCTTACTGTCTATGATTTGAACCATTCCTGTGACACTAGTTATAGGCTCCGATGCTTCACTCCAGGTTTACTGAATCCCTTCGACCTTCTTATTGACTCTGAAACACAGAAATTGCATCGGAATTAAATACAAAAGGCACAATGCCGACTTAAGTAAAGGAAGTCTGACTCTTCTTACTGTCTATGTTTTTAACCATTCCTGTGACATTAGTTATAGGTTCCGATGCTTCACTCCAGGTTTACTGTATCCCTTGGACCTTCTTATGGACGATGAAACACAGAAATTGCATCAGAATTAAATAGAAAATGCACAATGATGACTTAAGTACAAGAAGACTGACTCTTCTTACTGACTATGTTTTGATCCATTTCTGTGACACTAGTTATAGATTTCGATGCTTCACTTCAGGTTTACTGTATCCCTTGGACCTTCTTAGTGACGATGAAACACAGAAATTGCATCGGATTTAAATAGATAAATCACAATGCCGACTTCAGTACAAGAAGACTGACTCTTCTTACAGACTATGTTTTGAACCATTGCTGTGACACTAGTCATAGATTCCGATGCTTAACTTCAGGATTACTGTATCCCTTGGACCTTCTTATTGACGATTAAACACAGAAATTGCATCGGAATTAAATACAAAAGGCACAATGCCGACTTAAGTAAAGGAAGTCTGACTCTTATTACTGTCTATGCTTTGAACCATTCCTGTGACATTAGTTATAGATTCCGATGCTTCACTCCAGGTTTACTGTATCCATTGGTCCTTCTTATGGACGATGAAACACAGAAATTGCATCAGAATTAAATAGAAAATGCACAATGATGACTTAAGTACAAGGAGACTGACTCTTCTTACTGACTATGTTTTGAACCATTCTTGTGACACTAGCTATAGATTCCGATGCTTCGCTTCAGGTTGACTCTATCCCTTAAACCTTCTTCTTGACGATGAAACACAGAAACTGCTTCGGAATTAAATACAAAAGGCACAATGCCGACTTAAGTACAAGAAGACTGACGCTTCCTACTGACTATGTTTTTAACCATTCCTGTGACACTAGTTACAGTTTCCGATGCATCACTTGAGGTTTACTGTATCCCTCTGACCTTCTAATTGACGTTGAAACACAGATATTGCATCGGAATTAAATACAAAATTCACAATGCCGACTTAAGTACAAGAAGACTGACTCTTCCTACTGTCTATGTTTTGAACCATTCCTGTGACACTAGTTATAGATTCCGATGCTTCAATTCAGGTCTACTGTATCATTGGCCCTTCCTATTGACGATGAAACACAGAAATTGCATCGGAATTAAATACAAAAGGCACAATGCAGTCTTAAGTACAAGAAGACTGACTCTTCTTACTGACTATGTTTTGCACCATTCCTGTGACACTAGTTATAGATTCCGATGCTTCACATCAGGTTTACTGTATCCCTCTGAACTTCTTATTGACGATGAAACACAGAAATTGCATCGGAATGAAATACAAAAGGCACAATGCCGACTTAAGTACAAGAAGACTGACTCTTCTTACTGACTATGTTATGAACCATTCCTGTGACACTAATTATAGATTCCGATGCTTCACTTCAGGTTTACTATATCCCTTAAACCTTCTTATTGACGATGAAATACAGAAATTGCTTCGGAATTAAATACAAAAGGCAAAATGCCGACTTAAGTACAAGAAGACTGACTCTTCTTACTGTCTATGTTTTGAACCATTCCTGTGACTCTAGTTATAGATTCCGATGCTTCACTTCAGGTTTACTGTATCCCTCTGACCTTCATATTGACGATGAAACACAGAAATTGCATCGGAATTAAATACAAAATTTACAATGCCGACTTAAGTACAAGGAGACTGACTCTTCCTACTGTCTATGCTTTGAACCATACCTGTGACACTAGTTATAGATTCCGATGAGACAATTCAGGTCTACTGTATCCCTTGGACCTTTCTATTGACGATGAAACACAGAAACTGCATCGGAATTAAATACAAAAGGCACAATGCCGACTTAAGTACAAGAAGACTGACTCTTCTTACTGACTATGCTTTGAACCATTCCTGTGACACTAGTTATAGATTCCGATGCTTAACTTCAGGATTACTGTATCCCTCTGACCTTCTTAGTGTCGATGAAACACAGATATTGCATCGGAATTAAATACAAAAGGCACAATGCCGACTTAAGTACAAGAAGACTGACTCTTCTTACAGACGATGTTTTGAACCATTCCTGTGACACTAGTTATAGATTCCGATGCTTCACATCAGGTTTACTGTATCCCTCTGACCGTCTTATTGACGATGAAACACAGAAATTGCATCGGAATTAAATAGAAAGCACAATGCCGTCTTAAGTACTAGAAGACTGACTGTTCCTACTGTCTATGCTTTCGAACCATTCCTGTGACACTAGTTATTGATTCCGATGCTTCACTCCAGGTTTAATGTATCCCTTGGACCTTCTTATTGACGATGAAACACAAAATTGCATGCGAATTAAATACAAAAGGCACAATGCCGACTTAAGTACAAGAAGAATGACTCTTCTTACTGACTATGTTTTGAACCCTTCCTGTGACACTAGTTATAGATTCCGATGCTTCACTTCAGGTTTACTGTATCCCTCTGACCTTCTTATTAACGATGAAACACAGAAATTGCATCAGAATTAAATACAAAAGGCGCAATGCCGAATTAAGTTCAAGAAAACTGACTCTTCTTACTGTCTATGATTTGAACCATTCCTTTGACACTAGTTATAGGCTCCGATGCTGCACTCCAGGTTTACTGTATCCCTTCGACCTTCTTATTGACGATGAAACACAGAAATTGCATCGAAATTAAATACAAAATGCACAATGCCGACTTAAGTAAAGGAAGTCTGACTCTTCTTACTGTCTATGTTTTTAACCATTCCTGTGGCATTAGTTATAGATTCCGATGTTTCACGCCAGGTTTACTGTATCCCTTGGACCTTCTTATGGACGATGTAACACAGAAATTGCATCAGAATTAAATAGAAAATGCACAATGATGACTTAAGTACAAGAAGACTGACTCTTCTTACTCACTATGTTTTGAACCATTCCTGTGACACTAGTTATAGATTTCAATGCTACACTTCAGGTTTACTTTATCCCTTGGACCTTCTTAGTGACGATGAAGCACAGAAATTGCATCGGAATTAAATAGAAAAGGCACAATGCCGACTTAAGTACAAGAAGACTGACTCTTCTTACAGACTATGTTTTGAACCATTCCTGTGACACTAGTTATAGATTCCGATGCTTCACTTCAGGTTTACTGTATCTCTTGGACCTTCTTATTGACGATGAAACACAGAAATTGCATCGGATTTATAAACAAAAGGCACAATGCCGACTTAAGTACAAGATTACTGACTCTTCATGCTGTTTATGCTTTGAACCATTCCTGTGACACTAGTTACTGATTCCGATGCTTCGCTTCAGGTTTATTGTATCAGTCTGACCTTCCTATTGACGATGAAACACAGAAATTACATTCGAATTAAATACAAAAGGCACAATGCCGACTTAAGTACAAGAAGACTGACTCTTCCTACTGTCTATGTTTTGAACCATTCCTGTGACACTAGTTATAGATTCCGATGCTTCTCTTCAGGTTTACTGTATCCCTCTGACCGTCTTATCGACGATGAAACACAGAAATTGCATCGGAATTAAATAGAAAATGAAAAATGCCGACTCAATTACTAGAAGACTGACTCTTCCTACTGTGTTTGTTTTGAACCATTCCTGTGACACTAGTTATAGATTCCGATGCTTCACTTCTGGTTTACTGTATCCCTTGGACCTTCTTATTGACGATGAAACACAGAAATTGCATCGGAATTAAATACAGAAGGCACAATGCCGACTTAATTACAAGAAGACTGACTCTTCTTACTGACTATGTTTTGAACCATTCCTGTGACACATAGTTATAGATTCCGATACATCACTTCATTTTTACTGTATCCCACTGACCTTCTTATCGACGATGAAACACAGAAATTGCATTGGAATTAAATACAAAAGGCACAATTCCGAATTAAGTACAAGAAGTCTGACTCTTCTTACTGTCTATGATTTGAACCACTCCTGTGACACTAGTTATAGACTCCGATGCTTTACTCCAGGTTTACTGTATCCCTTGGACCGTCTTATTGACGATGAAACACAGAAATTGCATCGGAATTAAATACAAAAGGCACAATGCCGACTAAAGTACCAGAAGACTGACTCTTCTTACAGTCTATGTTCTGAACCATTCCTGTGACACTAGTTATAGATTCTGGTGCTTCACTCCAGGTTTACTGTATCCCTTGGACCTTCTTATTGACGATGAAACACAGAAATTGCATCGGTATTAAAAACAAAAGGCACAATGGCGACTTAACTACAAGTAGACTGACTCTTCTTACTGACTATATTTTGAACCATTCCTGTGACACTAGTTATTGATTCCGATGCTTCACTCCAGGTTTACTGTATCCCTTGGACCATCTTATTGACGATGAAACAGAGAAATTGCATCGGAATTAAATACAAAAGGCACAATGCCGACTAAAGTACCAGAAGACTGACTCCTCTTACAGTCTATGTTTTGAACCATTCCTGTGACACTTGTTATAGATTCTGGTGCTTCACTGCAGGTTTACTGTATCACTTGGACCTTCTTATTGACGATGAATCACAGAAAAACATCAGAATTAAATAGAAAACGCACAATGCCGACATAAGTACAAGAAGTCTGACGCTTCTTGCTGACTATGTTTTGAACCATTCCTGTGACACTAGTTATAGATTCCGATTCTTCACTTCAGGTTTAATGTATCCCTTCTACCTTCTTATTGACGATGAAACACAGATATTGCATCGGAATTAAATAGAAAAGGCACAATGCCGACTTAAGTACAAGAAGACTGACTCTTCTTACTGTTTATGTTTTTAACCTTTCCTGTGACACTAGTTATAGATTCCGATGCTTCACTTCAGGTTTATTGTATCCCTGTGACCTTCCTATTGACGATGAAACACAGAAATTGCATCCAAATTAAATACGAAAGGCACAATGCCGACTTAAGTACAAGAAGACTGACTCTCCCTACTGTCAATGTTTTGAACCATTCCTGTGACACTTGTAATAGATTCTGATGCTTCACTTCAGGTTTACTGTATCCCTCTGACCTTCTTATTGACGATGAAACACAGAAATTGCATCGGAATAAAATACAAAAGCCACAATGCCTACTTAAGTACAAGAAGACTGACTCTTCTTACTGTCTATGTTTTGAACCATTCCTGTGACACTAGTTATAGATTCCGATGCTTTAATTCAGGAGTACTGTATCCCTTGGACCTTCTTATTGACGATGAAACACAGAAATTGCATCGGAATTAAATACAAAAGGCACAATGCCGACTTATGTACAAGAAGACTGACTCTTCTTACTGACTATGTTTTGAACCATTCCTGTGACACTAGTTATAGATTCCGATGCTTCACATCATGTTTACTGTATCCCTCTGACCTTCTTATTGACGATGAAACACAGAAAATGCATCGGAATTAAATACAAAAGGCTCAATGCCGATTTAAGTAAATGTAGACTGACTTTTCCTACTGTCTATGTTTTGAACCATTCCTGTGACACTAGTTATAGATTACGATATTTCATTTCAGGTTTACTGAATCCCTTGGACATTCTTATTGACGATGTAACACAGAAATTGCATCGGAATAAAATGCAAAAGGCACAATGCCGACTTAAGTACAAGAAGACTGACTCTTCCTACTTTCAGTGTTTTGAACCATTCCTGTGACACTAGTAATAGTTTCCGATGTTTCACTTCAGGTTTACTGTATCCGTCTGACCGTCTTATTGACGATGAAACACAGAAATTGCATAGTAATTAAATAGAAAATGCACAATGCCGACTTAAGTACTAGAAGACTGACTCTTCCAACTGTCTATGCTTTGAACCATTCCTGTGACACTAGTTATAGATTCCGATGCTTTAATTCAGGAGTACTGTATCCCTTGGCCCTTCTTATTGACGATGAAACACAAAAATTGCATCGGAATTAAATAGAAAAAGCACAATGCCGACTTAAGTACAAGAACACTGCCTCATCTTACTGTCTATGTTTTGAACCATCCCTGTGACACTAGTTATAGATTCCGATGCTTCACTTCAGGTTTACTGTATCCCTTGGACCGTCTTATTGACGATGAAACACAGAAATTGCATCGGAATTAAATACAAAAGGCACAATGCCGACTAAAGTACCAGAAGACTGACTCTTCTTACAGTCTATGTTCTGAACCATTCCTGTGACACTACTTATAGATTCCGATGCTTCACATCATGTTTACTGTATCCCTCTGACCTTCTTATTGACGATGAAACACAGAAAATGCATCGGAATTAAATACAAAAGGCTCAATGCCGACTTAAGTACATGTAGACTGACTTTTCCTACTGTCTATGTTTTAACCATTCCTGTGACACTAGTTATAGATTACGATATTTCATTTCAGGTTTACTGTATCCCTTGGACATTCTTATTGACGATGAAACAGAGAAATTGCATCGGAATTAAATATAAAAGGCACAATGCCGACTACAGTACCAGAAGACTGACTCTTCTTACAGTCTATGTTTTGAACCATTCCTGTGACACTTGTTATAGATTCTGGTGCTTCACTGCAGGTTTACTGTATCACTTGGACCTTCTTATTGACGATGAATCACAGAAAAACATCAGAAGTAAATAGAAAACGCACAATGCCGACATAAGTACAAGAAGACTGACGCTTCTTACTGACTATGCTTTGAACCATTCCTGTGACACTAGTTATAGATTCCGATTCTTCACTTCAGGTTTAATGTATCCCTTCTACTTTCTTATTGACGATGAAACACAGATATTGCATCGGAATTAATTAGAAAAGGCACAATGCCGACTTAAGTACAAGAAGACTGACTCTTCTTACTGTTTATGTTTTGAACCTTTCCTGTGACACTAGTTATAGATTCCGATGCTTCACTTCAGGTTTATTGTATCCCTGTGACCTTCCTATTGACGATGAAACACAGAAATTGCATCCAAATTAAATACGAAAGGCACAATGCCGACTTAAGTACAAGAAGACTGACTCTTCCTACTGTCAATGTTTTGAACCATTCCTGTGACACTTGTAATAGATTCTGATGCTTCACTTCAGGTTTACTGTATCCCTCTGACCTTCTTATTGACGATGAAACACAGAAATTGCATCGGAATAAAATACAAAAGCCACAATGCCTACTTAAGTACAAGAAGACTGACTCTTCTTACTGTCTATGTTTTGAACCATTCCTGTGACACTAGTTATAGATTGCGATGCTTTAATTCAGGAGTACTGTATCCCTTGGACCTTCTTATTGACGATGAAACACAGAAATTGCATCGGAATTAAATACAAAAGGCACAATGCCGACTTATGTACAAGAAGACTGACTCTTCTTACTGACTATGTTTTGAACCATTCCTGTGACACTAGTTATAGATTCCGATTCTTCACTTCAGGTTTAATGTATCCCTTCTACCATCTTATTGACGATGAAACACAGAAATTGCATCGGAATTAAATACAAAAACACAATGCAGACTTAACTACAAGAAGAGTCACTCTTCTTACTGACTATGCTTTGAACCTATCCTGTGACACTAGTTATAGATTCCGATGCTTAACTTCAGGATTACTGTATCCCTCTGACTTTCTTAGTGACGATGGAACACAGAAATTGCATCGGAATTAAATACAAAAAGCACATTGCCGACTGAAGTACAAGAATACTGACTCATCTTACGGTCTGTGTTTTGAACCTTCCCTGTGACACTAGATATAGATTCCGATGCTTCACTCCAGGTTTACTGTATCCCTTCGACTTTCTTAATGACGATGACACACAGAAATTACATCGGAATTTATTTCAAAAGGCACAATGCCGACATAAGTACAAGAAGACTGGCTTTTCCTACTGTCAATGTTTTGAACCATTCCTGTGACACTAGTAATAGATTCCGATGTTTCACTTCAGGTTTACTGTATCCCTCTGACCTTCTTATTGACGATGAAACACAGAAATTGCATCGGAATTAAATACAAAAGGCACAATGCTGACTTAAGTACAAGGACACTGACTCTTCCAACTGTCTATGCTTTGAACCATTCCTGTGACACTAGTTATAGATTCCGATGCTTCTCTTCAGGTTTACTGTATCCCGCTGACCGTCTTATTGACGATGAAACACAGATATTGCATAGGAATTAAATAGAAAATGCACAATGCTGACTTAAGTACTAGAAGACTGACTCTTCCTACTGTGTATGTTTTGAACCATTCCTGTGACACTAGTCATAGATTCCGATCCTTCACTTCAGGTTTACTGTATCCCTTGGACCTTCTCATTGACGATGAAACACAGAAATTGCATCGGAATTAAATACAAAAGGCACAATGCAGACTTAACTACAAGAAGACTGACTCTTCTTACTGACTATGCTTTGAACCATTCCTGTGACACTAGTTATAGATTCCGATGCTTAACTTCAGGATTGCTGTATCCCTCTGACTTTGTTAGTGACGATGAAACACAGAAATTGCATCGGAATTAAATACAAAAAGCACATTGCCGACTTAAGTACAAGAATACTGACTTATCCTACGGTCTATGTTTTGAACCGTCCCTGTGACACTAGATATAGATTCCGATGCTTCACTCGAGGTTTACTGTATCCCTTGGACTTTCTTAATGACGATGAAACACAGATATTGCATCGGAATTAAATACAAAAGGCACAATGCCGACATAAGTACAAGAAGACTGACTCTTCTTACTGACTATGTTTTGAACCATTCCTGTGACACTAGTTATAGATTCCGATGCTTCACTTCAGGTTTACTGTATCCATCTGACCTTCTTATTGACGATGAAACACAGAAATTGCATCGGAATTAAATATAAAAGGCACAATGCCGAAATAAATACAAGAAGACTGTCTCTTCTTACTGTCATGCTATGAACCATTCCTGTGACACTAGTTATAGACGCCGATGCTTCACTCCAGGTTTACTGTATCCCTTGGACCTTCTTATTGACGATGAACACAGAAATTGCATCGGAATTAAATACAAAAAGCACAATGCCGACTTAAGTAAAAGGAGTCTGACTCTTCTTACAGTCTATGTATTGAACCATTCCTGTGACACTATTTATAAATACCGATGCTTCACTTCAGGTTTACTATATCCCTTGGACCTTCTTATTGACGATGAAACAGATATTGCATCGGAATTAAATACAAAGGGCACAATGCCGACTTAAGTACAAGAACACTGACTCATCTTACTGTCAATGTTTTGAACCGTCCCTTTGACACTAGTTATAGATTCCGATGCTTCACTCCAGGTTTACTGTATCCCTTGGACCTTCTTATTGACGATGAAACACAGAAATTGCATCTGCATTAAATACAAAAGGCACAATGCCGACTTAAGTACAAGTAGACTGACTCTTCTTACTGACTATGTTTTGAACCATGCCTGTGACTCTAGTTATAGATTCCAGTACTTCACTTCAGGTTTTCTGTATCCCTCTGACGTTCTTATTGACGATGAAACACAGAAATTGCATCGAAATTATATACACAAGGCACAATGCCGAATTAAGTACAAGAAGACTGACTCTTCATACTGTCTATTTTTTGAACCATCCGTGTGACACTAGTTATAGATTCCGATGCTTCACTCCAGGTTTACTGTATCCCTTGGACTTTCTTAATGACGATGAAACACAGAAATTGCATCGGAATTAAATACAAAAGGCACAATGCCGACACAAGTACAAGAAGACTGACCCTTCTTACTGACTATGTTTTGAACCATTCCTGTGACACTAGTTATAGATTCCGATGCTTCACTTCAGGTTTACTATATCCATCTGACCTTCTTATTGACGATGAAACACAGAAATTGCATCGGAATTAAATACAAAAAGCACAATGCCGAATTAAGTACAAGAAGACTGACTCTTCATGCTGACTATATTTGAACCATTCCTGTGATACTAGTTATAAATACCGATGCTTCACTTCAGGTTTACTGTATCCCTTGGACCTTCTTATTGAAGATGAAACACAGATATTGCATCGGAATTAAATACAAAAAGCACAATGCCAACTTAAGTACAAGAAGACTGACTGTTCTTACTGTTTATGATTTGAACCATTCCTGTGACACTAGTTATAGATTCCAATGCTTCACTCCAGGTTTACTGTATCCCTTGGACCTTCTTATTGACGATGAAACACAGAAACTGCATCAGAACTAAATAGAAAATGCACAATGGTGACTTAAGTACAAGAAGACTGACTCTTCTTACTGACTATGATTTGATCCATTCCTGTGACACTAGTTATAGATTCCGATGCTTCACCTCAGGTTTACTGTATCCCTTGGACCTTCTTATTGACGATGAAACACAGAAATTGCATCGGAATTAAATAGAAAAGGCACAATGCCGACTTAAGTACAAGAACACTGACTCATCTTACTGTCAATGTTTTGAACCGTCCCTGTGACACTAGTTATAGATTCCGATGCTTCACTCCAGGTTTACTGTATCCCTTGGACCTTCTTATTGACGATGAAACACAGAAATTGCATCCGTATTAAATACAAAAGGCTCAATGCCGACTTAAGTACAAGTAGACTGACTCTTCTTACTGACTATGTTTTGAACCATGCCTGTGACTCTAGTTATAGATTCCAGTACTTCACTTCAGGTTTACTGTATCCCTCTGACGTTCTTATTGACGATGAAACACAGAAATTGCATCGAAATTATATACACAAGGCACAATGCAGAAATAAGTACAAGAACACTGACTCTTCATACTGTCTATTTTTTGAACCATCCGTGTGACACTAGTTATAGATTCCGATGCTTCACTCCAGGTTTACTGTATCCCTTGGACTTTCTTAATGACGATGAAACACAGAAATTGCATCGGAATTAATTACAAAAGGCACAATGCCGACACAAGTACAAGAAGACTGACCCTTCTTACTGACTATGTTTTGAACCATTCCTGTGACACTAGTTATAGATTCCGATGCTTCACTTATGGTTTACTGTATCCATCTGACCTTCTTATTGACGATGAAACACAGAAATTGCATCGGAATTAAATACAAAAAGCACAATGCCGAATTAAGTACAAGAAGACTGACTCTTCATGCTGACTATGTTTTGAACCATTCCTGTGACACTAGTTATAAATACCGATGCTTCACTTCAGGTTTACTGTATCCCTTGGACCTTCTTATTGACGATGAAACACAGAAATTGCATCCGTATTAAATACAATAGGCTCAATGCCGACTTAAGTACAAGTAGACTGACTCTTCTTACTGACTATGCTTTGAACCATGCCTGTGACTCTAGTTATAGATTCCAGTACTTCACTTCAGGTTTACTGTATCCCTCTGACGTTCTTATTGACGATGAAACACAGAAATTGCATCGAAATTATATACACAAGGCACAATGCAGAATTAAGTACAAGAACACTGACTCTTCATACTGTCTATTTTTTGAACCATCCGTGTGACACTAGTTATAGATTCCGATGCTTCACTCCAGGTTTACTGTATCCCTTGGACTTTCTTAATGACGATGAAACACAGAAATTGCATCGGAATTAAATAGAAAAGGCACAATGCCGACTTAAGTACAAGAACACTGACTCATCTTACTGTCTATGTTTTGAACCTTCCCTGTGACACTAGTTATAGATTCCGATGCTTCACTCCAGGTTTACTGTATCCCCTGGACCTTCTTATTGACGATGAAACACAGAAATTGCATCGGTATTAAATACAAAAGTCACAATGCCGACTAAAGTACCAGAAGCCTGACTCTTCTTACAGTCTATGTTTCGAACCATTCCTGTGACACTTGTTATAGATTCTGGTGCTTCACTGCAGGTTTACTGTATCACTTGGACCTTCTTATTGACGATGAATCACAGAAAAACATCAGAAGTAAATAGAAAACGCACAATGCCGACATAAGTACAAGAAGACTGACGCTTCTTACTGACTATGCTTTGAACCATTCCTGTGACACTAGTTATAGATTCCGATTCTTCACTTCAGGTTTAATGTATCCCTTCTACTTTCTTATTGACGATGAAACACAGATATTGCATCGGAATTAATTAGAAAAGGCACAATGCCGACTTAAGTACAAGAAGACTGACTCTTCTTACTGTTTATGTTTTGAACCTTTCCTGTGACACTAGTTATAGATTCCGATGCTTCACTTCAGGTTTATTGTATCCCTGTGACCTTCCTATTGACGATGAAACACAGAAATTGCATCCAAATTAAATACGAAAGGCACAATGCCGACTTAAGTACAAGAAGACTGACTCTTCCTACTGTCAATGTTTTGAACCATTCCTGTGACACTTGTAATAGATTCTGATGCTTCACTTCAGGTTTACTGTATCCCTCTGACCTTCTTATTGACGATGAAACACAGAAATTGCATCGGAATAAAATACAAAAGCCACAATGCCTACTTAAGTACAAGAAGACTGACTCTTCTTACTGTCTATGTTTTGAACCATTCCTGTGACACTAGTTATAGATTCCGATGCTTTAATTCAGGAGTACTGTATCCCTTGGACCTTCTTATTGACGATGAAACACAGAAATTGCATCGGAATTAAATACAAAAGGCACAATGCCGACTTAAGTACAAGAAGACTGACTCTTCTTACTGACTATGTTTTGAACCATTCCTGTGACACTAGTTATAGATTCCGATTCTTCACTTCAGGTTTAATGTATCCCTTCTACCATCTTATTGACGATGAAACACAGAAATTGCATCGGAATTAAATACAAAAACACAATGCAGACTTAACTACAAGAAGAGTCACTCTTCTTACTGACTATGCTTTGAACCTATCCTGTGACACTAGTTATAGATTCCGATGCTTAACTTCAGGATTACTGTATCCCTCTGACTTTCTTAGTGACGATGGAACACAGAAATTGCATCGGAATTAAATACAAAAAGCACATTGCCGACTGAAGTACAAGAATACTGACTCATCTTACGGTCTGTGTTTTGAACCTTCCCTGTGACACTAGATATAGATTCCGATGCTTCACTCCAGGTTTACTGTATCCCTTCGACTTTCTTAATGACGATGACACACAGAAATTACATCGGAATTTATTTCAAAAGGCACAATGCCGACATAAGTACAAGAAGACTGACTTTTCCTACTGTCAATGTTTTGAACCATTCCTGTGACACTAGTAATAGATTCCGATGTTTCACTTCAGGTTTACTGTATCCCTCTGACCTTCTTATTGACGATGAAACACAGAAATTGCATCGGAATTAAATACAAAAGGCACAATGCTGACTTAAGTACAAGGACACTGACTCTTCCAACTGTCTATGCTTTGAACCATTCCTGTGACACTAGTTATAGATTCCGATGCTTCTCTTCAGGTTTACTGTATCCCGCTGACCGTCTTATTGACGATGAAACACAGATATTGCATAGGAATTAAATAGAAAATGCACAATGCTGACTTAAGTACTAGAAGACTGACTCTTCCTACTGTGTATGTTTTGAACCATTCCTGTGACACTAGTCATAGATTCCGATCCTTCACTTCAGGTTTACTGTATCCCTTGGACCTTCTCATTGACGATGAAACACAGAAATTGCATCGGAATTAAATACAAAAGGCACAATGCAGACTTAACTACAAGAAGACTGACTCTTCTTACTGACTATGCTTTGAACCATTCCTGTGACACTAGTTATAGATTCCGATGCTTAACTTCAGGATTGCTGTATCCCTCTGACTTTGTTAGTGACGATGAAACACAGAAATTGCATCGGCATTAAATACAAAAAGCACATTGCCGACTTAAGTACAAGAATACTGACTTATCCTACGGTCTATGTTTTGAACCGTCCCTGTGACACTAGATATAGATTCCGATGCTTCACTCGAGGTTTACTGTATCCCTTGGACTTTCTTAATGACGATGAAACACAGATATTGCATCGGAATTAAATACAAAAGGCACAATGCCGACATAAGTACAAGAAGACTGACTCTTCTTACTGACTATGTTTTGAACCATTCCTGTGACACTAGTTATAGATTCCGATGCTTCACTTCAGGTTTACTGTATCCATCTGACCTTCTTATTGACGATGAAACACAGAAATTGCATCGGAATTAAATATAAAAGGCACAATGCCGAAATAAGTACAAGAAGACTGTCTCTTCTTACTGTCATGCTATGAACCATTCCTGTGACACTAGTTATAGACGCCGATGCTTCACTCCAGGTTTACTGTATCCCTTGGACCTTCTTATTGACGATGAACACAGAAATTGCATCGGAATTAAATACAAAAAGCACAATGCCGACTTAAGTAAAAGGAGTCTGACTCTTCTTACAGTCTATGTATTGAACCATTCCTGTGACACTATTTATAAATACCGATGCTTCACTTCAGGTTTACTATATCCCTTGGACCTTCTTATTGACGATGAAACAGATATTGCATCGGAATTAAATACAAAGGGCACAATGCCGACTTAAGTACAAGAACACTGACTCATCTTACTGTCAATGTTTTGAACCGTCCCTTTGACACTAGTTATAGATTCCGATGCTTCACTCCAGGTTTACTGTATCCCTTGGACCTTCTTATTGACGATGAAACACAGAAATTGCATCTGCATTAAATACAAAAGGCACAATGCCGACTTAAGTACAAGTAGACTGACTCTTCTTACTGACTATGTTTTGAACCATGCCTGTGACTCTAGTTATAGATTCCAGTACTTCACTTCAGGTTTTCTGTATCCCTCTGACGTTCTTATTGACGATGAAACACAGAAATTGCATCGAAATTATATACACAAGGCACAATGCCGAATTAAGTACAAGAAGACTGACTCTTCATACTGTCTATTTTTTGAACCATCCGTGTGACACTAGTTATAGATTCCGATGCTTCACTCCAGGTTTACTGTATCCCTTGGACTTTCTTAATGACGATGAAACACAGAAATTGCATCGGAATTAAATACAAAAGGCACAATGCCGACACAAGTACAAGAAGACTGACCCTTCTTACTGACTATGTTTTGAACCATTCCTGTGACACTAGTTATAGATTCCGATGCTTCACTTCAGGTTTACTATATCCATCTGACCTTCTTATTGACGATGAAACACAGAAATTGCATCGGAATTAAATACAAAAAGCACAATGCCGAATTAAGTACAAGAAGACTGACTCTTCATGCTGACTATATTTGAACCATTCCTGTGATACTAGTTATAAATACCGATGCTTCACTTCAGGTTTACTGTATCCCTTGGACCTTCTTATTGAAGATGAAACACAGATATTGCATCGGAATTAAATACAAAAAGCACAATGCCAACTTAAGTACAAGAAGACTGACTGTTCTTACTGTTTATGATTTGAACCATTCCTGTGACACTAGTTATAGATTCCAATGCTTCACTCCAGGTTTACTGTATCCCTTGGACCTTCTTATTGACGATGAAACACAGAAACTGCATCAGAACTAAATAGAAAATGCACAATGGTGACTTAAGTACAAGAAGACTGACTCTTCTTACTGACTATGATTTGATCCATTCCTGTGACACTAGTTATAGATTCCGATGCTTCACCTCAGGTTTACTGTATCCCTTGGACCTTCTTATTGACGATGAAACACAGAAATTGCATCGGAATTAAATAGAAAAGGCACAATGCCGACTTAAGTACAAGAACACTGACTCATCTTACTGTCAATGTTTTGAACCGTCCCTGTGACACTAGTTATAGATTCCGATGCTTCACTCCAGGTTTACTGTATCCCTTGGACCTTCTTATTGACGATGAAACACAGAAATTGCATCCGTATTAAATACAATAGGCTCAATGCCGACTTAAGTACAAGTAGACTGACTCTTCTTACTGACTATGCTTTGAACCATGCCTGTGACTCTAGTTATAGATTCCAGTACTTCACTTCAGGTTTACTGTATCCCTCTGACGTTCTTATTGACGATGAAACACAGAAATTGCATCGAAATTATATACACAAGGCACAATGCAAAATTAAGTACAAGAACACTGACTCTTCATACTGTCTATTTTTTGAACCATCCGTGTGACACTAGTTATAGATTCCGATGCTTCACTCCAGGTTTACTGTATCCCTTGGACTTTCTTAATGACGATGAAACACAGAAATTGCATCGGAATTAAATAGAAAAGGCACAATGCCGACTTAAGTACAAGAACACTGACTCATCTTACTGTCTATGTTTTGAACCTTCCCTGTGACACTAGTTATAGATTCCGATGCTTCACTCCAGGTTTACTGTATCCCCTGGACCTTCTTATTGACGATGAAACACAGAAATTGCATCGGTATTAAATACAAAAGTCACAATGCCGACTAAAGTACCAGAAGCCTGACTCTTCTTACAGTCTATGTTTCGAACCATTCCTGTGACACTAGTTATAGATTCTGGTGCTTCACTCCAGGTTTACTGTATCACTTGGACCTTCTTATTGACGATGAATCACAGAAAATCATCAGAATTAAATTAAAAAGGCACAATGCCGACATAAGTACAAGAAGACTGACGCTTCTTACTGACTATGTTTTGAACCATTCCTGTGACACTAGTTATAGATTCCGATTCTTCACTTCAGGTTTAATGTATCCCTTCTACATTCTTATTGACGATGAAACACAGATATTGCATCGGAGTTAAATAGAAAAGGCACAATGCCGACTTAAGTACAAGAAGACTGACTCTTCTTACTGTTTATGTTTTGAACCTTTCCTGTGACACTAGTTATAGATTCCGATGCTTCACTTCAGGTTTTTTGTATCCCTGTGACCTTCCTATTCACGATGAAACACAGAAATTGCATCCAAATTAAATACAAAAGGCACAATGCCGACTTAAGTACAAGAAGACTGACTCTTCCTACTGTCAATGTTTTGAACCATTCCTGTAACACTTGTAATAGATTCCGATGCTTCACTTCAGGTTTACTGTATCCCTCTGAGCTTCTTATTGACGATGAAGCACAGAAATTACATCGGAATAAAATACAAAAGGCACAATGCCGACTTAAGTACAAGAAAACTGACTCTTCTTACTGAATATGTTTTGAACCATTCCTGTGACACTAGTTATAGATTCCGATGCTTCACATCATGTTTACTGTATCCCTCTGACCTTCTTATTGACGATGAAACACAGAAAATGCATCGGAATTAAATACAAAAGGGACAATGCCGACTTAAGTACATGTAGACTGACTTTTCCTAATGTCTATGTTTTGAACCATTCCTGTGACACTAGTTATAGATTACGATGTTTCATTTCATGTTTACTGTATCCCTTGGACATTCTTATTGACGATGTAACACAGAAATTGCATCGGAATAAAATGCAAGAGTCACAATGCCGACTTAAGTACAAGAAGACTGACTCTTCCTACTTTCAATGTTTTGAACTATTCCTGTGACACTAGTAATAGATTCCGATGTTTCACTTCAGGTTTACTGTATCCCTCTGACCTTCTTATTGACGATGAAACACAGATATTGCATCGGAATTAAATACAAAAGGCACAATGTTGACTTAAGTACAAGATGACTGACTCTTCCAAATGTCTATGCTTTGAACCATTCCTGTGACACTAGTTTTAGATTCCTATTCTTCGCTTCAGGTTTACTGTATCCGTCTGACCGTGTTATTGACAATGAAACACAGATATTGCATAGTAATTAAATAGAAAATGCACAATGCCGACTTAAGTACAAGAAGACTGACTCTTCCTACTGTCAATGTTTTGAACCTTCCCTGTGACACTAGATATAGATTCCGATGCTTCACTCCAGGTTTACTGTATCCCTTCGACTTTCTTAATGACGATGACACACAGAAATTACATCGGAATTTATTTCAAAAGGCACAATGCCGACATAAGTACAAGAAGACTGACTTTTCCTACTGTCAATGTTTTGAACCATTCCTGTGACACTAGTAATAGATTCCGATGTTTCACTTCAGGTTTACTGTATCCCTCTGACCTTCTTATTGACGATGAAACACAGAAATTGCATCGGAATTAAATACAAAAGGCACAATGCTGACTTAAGTACAAGAACACTGACTCTTCCAACTGTCTATGCTTTGAACCATTCCTGTGACACTAGTTATAGATTCCGATGCTTCTCTTCAGGTTTACTGTATCCCGCTGACCGTCTTATTGACGATGAAACACAGATATTGCATAGGAATTAAATAGAAAATGCACAATGCTGACTTAAGTACTAGAAGACTGACTCTTCCTACTGTGTATGTTTCGAACAATTCCTGTGACACTAGTCATAGATTCCGATCCTTCACTTCAGGTTTACTGTATCCCTTGGACCTTCTCATTGACGATGAAACACAGAAACTCCATCGGAATTAAATACAAAAGGCACAATGCAGACTTAACTACAAGAAGACTGACTCTTCTTACTGACTATGCTTTGAACCATTCCTGTGACACTAGTTATAGATTCCGATGCTTAACTTCAGGATTACTGTATCCCTCTGACTTTGTTAGTGACGATGAAACACAGAAATTGCATCGGAATTAAATACAAAAAGCACATTGCCGACTTAAGTACAAGAATACTGACTTATCCTACGGTCTATGTTTTGAACCGTCCCTGTGACACTAGATATAGATTCCGATGCTTCACTCGAGGTTTACTGTATCCCTTGGACTTTCTTAATGACGATGAAACACAGATATTGCATCGGAATTAAATACAAAAGGCACAATGCCGACATAAGTACAAGAAGACTGACTCTTCTTACTGACTATGTTTTGAACCATTCCTGTGACACTAGTTATAGATTCCGATGCTTCACTTCAGGTTTACTGTATCCATCTGACCTTCTTATTGACGATGAAACACAGAAATTGCATCGGAATTAAATATAAAAGGCACAATGCCGAAATAAGTACAAGAAGACTGCGTCTTCTTACTGTCATGCTATGAACCATTCCTGTGACACTAGTTATAGACGCCGATGCTTCACTCCAGGTTTACTGTATCCCTTGGACCTTCTTATTGACGATGAACACAGAAATTGCATCGGAATTAAATACAAAAAGCACAATGCCGACTTAAGTAAAAGGAGTCTGACTCTTCTTACAGTCTATGTATTGAACCATTCCTGTGACACTACTTATAAATACCGATGCTTCACTTCAGGTTTACTATATCCCTTGGACCTTCTTATTGACGATGAAACACAGATATTGCATCGGAATTAAATACAAAAGGCACAAAGCCGACTTAAGTACAAGAACACTGACTCATCTTACTGTCAATGTTTTGAACCGTCCCTGTGACACTAGTTATAGATTCCGATGCTTCACTCCAGGTTTACTGTATCCCTTGGACCTTCTTATTGACGATGAAACACAGAAATTGCATCTGTATTAAATACAAAAGGCACAATGCCGACTTAAGTACAAGTAGACTGACTCTTCTTACTGACTATGTTTTGAACCATGCCTGTGACTCTAGTTATAGATTCCAGTACTTCACTTCAGGTTTACTGTATCCCTCTGACGTTCTTATTGACGATGAAACACAGAAATTGCATCGAAATTATATACACAAGGCACAATGCCGAATTAAGTACAAGAAGACTGACTCTTCATACTGTCTATTTCTTGAACCATCCGTGTGACACTAGTTATAGATTCCGATGCTTCACTCCAGGTTTACTGTATCCCTTGGACTTTCTTAATGACGATGAAACACAGAAATTGCATCGGAATTAAATACAAAAGGCACAATGCCGACACAAGTACAAGAAGACTGACCCTTCTTACTGACTATGTTTTGAACCATTCCTGTGACACTAGTTATAGATTCCGATGCTTCACTTCAGGTTTACTGTATTCCTTGGACCTTCTTATTGACGATGAAACACAGAAATTCCATCAGAACTAAATGGAAAATGCACAATGACGACTTAAGTACAAGAATACTGACTCTTCTTACTGACTATGATTTGATCCATTCCTGTGACACTAGTTATAGATTCCGATGCTTCACCTCAGGTTTACTGTATCCCTTGGACCTTCTTATTGACGATGAAACACAGAAATTGCATCGGAATTAAAGAGAAAAGGCACAATGCCGACTTAAGTACAAGAACACTGACTCATCTTACTGTCTATGTTTTGAACCTTCCCTGTGACACTAGTTATAGATTCCGATGCTTCACTCCAGGTTTACTGTATCCCCTGGACCTTCTTATTGACGATGAAACACAGAAATTGCATCGGTATTAAATACAAAAGTCACAATGCCGACTAAAGTACCAGAAGCCTGACTCTTCTTACAGTCTATGTTTTGAACCATTCCTGTGACACTAGTTATAGATTCTGGTGCTTCACTCCAGGTTTACTGTATCACTTGGACCTTCTTATTGACGATGAATCACAGAAAATCATCAGAATTAAATAGAAAAGGCACAATGCCGACATAAGTACAAGAAGACTGACGCTTCTTACTGACTATGTTTTGAACCATTCCTGTGACACTAGTTATAGATTCCGATTCTTCACTTCAGGTTTAATGTATCCCTTCTACATTCTTATTGACGATGAAACACAGATATTGCATCGGAATTATATAGAAAAGGCACAATGCCGACTTAAGTACAAGAAGACTGACTCTTCTTACTGTTTATGTTTTGAACCTTTCCTGTGACACTAGTTATAGATTCCGATGCTTCACTTCAGGTTTATTGTATCCCTGTGACCTTCCTATTCACGATGAAACACAGAAATTGCATCCAAATTAAATACAAAAGGCACAATGCCGACTTAAGTACAAGAAGACTGACTCTTCCTACTGTCAATGTTTTGAACCATTCCTGTGACACTTGTAATAGATTCCGATGCTTCACTTCAGGTTTACTGTGTCCCTCTGAGCTTCTTATTGACGATGAAACACAGAAATTGCATCGGAATAAAATACAAAAGGCACAATGCCGACTTAAGTACAAGAAGACTGGCTCTTCTTACTGACTATGTTTTGAACCATACCTGTGACACTAGTTATAGATTCCGATGCTTCACATCATGTTTACTGTATCCCTCTGACCTTCTTATTGACGATGAAACACAGAAAATGCATCGGAGTTAAATACAAAAGGGACAATGCCGACTTAAGTACATGTAGACTGACTTTTCCTAATGTCTATGTTTTGAACCATTCCTGTGACACTAATTGTAGATTACGATGTTTCATTTCATGTTTACTGTATCCCTTGGACATTCTTATTGACGATGTAACACAGAAATTGCATCGGAATAAAATGCAAGAGTCACAATGCCGACTTAAGTACAAGAAGACTGACTCTTCCTACTTTCAATGTTTTGAACTATTCCTGTGACACTAGTAACAGATTCCGATGTTTCACTTCAGGTTTACTGTATCCCTCTGACCTTCTTATTGACGATGAAACACAGAAATTGCATCGGAATAAAATACAAAAGGCACTATGCCTACTTAAGTACACGGAGACTGACTCTTCTTACTGTCTATGTTTTGAACCATTCCTGTGACACTAGTTATAGATTCCGATGCTTCAATTCAGGTGTACTGTATCCCTTGTACCTTCTTATTGACGATGAAACACAGAAATTACATCAGAATTAAATAGAAAAGGCACAATGCCGACTTAAGTACAAGAAGACTGACGCTTCTTACGGACTATGATTTGAACCATTCCTGTGACACTAGTTATAGATTCCGATTCTTCACTTCAGGTTTACTGTATCCCTTATACCTTCTTATTGACGATGAAACACAGAAATTGCATCGGAATTAAATACAAAATGCACAATGTCGACTTAAGTACAAGAAGACTGACTCTTCTTACTGACTATGTTTTGATCCATTCTTGTGACACTAGTTATAGATTTCGATGCTTCACTTCAGGTTTACTGTATCCCTCAAACCTTCTTATTGACGATGAAACACAGAAATTGCATCGGAATTAAATACAAAATGCACAATGCCGACTAAAGTAGAAGAAGACTGACTCTTCTTACTGTCTATGTTTTGAACCATTCCTGTGACTCTAGTAATAGATTCCGATGCTTCACTTCATGTTTACTGTATCCCTATGACCTTCGTATTGACGATGAAACACAGAAATTGCATCGGAATTAAATACAAAAGGCACAATGCCGACTTAAGTAAAAGAAGTCTGACTCTTCTTACTGTCTATGTTTTGAACCATTCCTGTGACACTAGTTATAGATTCCGATGCTTCACTCCTGGTTTACTGTATCCCTTGGACCTTCTTATTGACGATGAAACACAGAAATTGCATCAGAATTAAAGAGAAAATGCACAATGATGACTCAAGTACAAGAAGACTGACTCTTCTTAGTGACTATGATTTGAACCATTCCTGCGACACTAGTTATAGATTCCGGTGCTTCACTTCAGGTTTACTGTATCCCTTGGACCTTCTTATTGACAGTGAAACACAGAAATTGCATCGGAATTAAATAGAAAAGGCACAATGCCGACTTAAGTGCAAGAATACTGACTCAACTTACTGTCTATGTTTTGAACCACCCTGTGGCACTAGTTATAGATTCCGATGCTTCACTCCAGGTTTACTGTATCCCTTGGACCCTCTTATTCACGATGAAACACAGAAATTGCATCGGAACTAAATAGAAAAGGCACAATGCCGACTTATGCACAAGAAGACTGACTCTTCTTACTGACTATATTTTGAACCACTCCTGTGACACTAGCTATAGATTCCGATGCTTCACTTCAGGTTTACTGTATCCCTTGGTCCTTCTTATTGACGATGAAACACAGAAATTGCATCGGAATTAATTACAAAAGGCACAATGGCGACTTAAGTACACGAAGACTGACTCTTCAAACTGACTATGTTTTGAACCATTCCTGTGACACTAGTTATAAATACCGATGCTTCACTTCAGGTTTACTGTATCCCTGGGACATTCTTATTCACGATGAAACACAGAAATTGCATCGGAATTAAATACAAAAGGCAGAAGGCTAATTAAGTACAAGAAGACTGTCTCTTCTTACTGTCATGCTTAGAACCATTCCTGTGACACTAGTTATTGACTCCGATGCTTCTCTCCAGGTTTACTGTATCCCTTGGACCTTCTTATTGACGATGAAACATAGAAATTGCATCGGAATAAAATACAAAATGCACAATGTCGACTAAAGTACTAGAAGACTGACTCTTCTTACAGTCTATATTTTGAACCATTCCTGTGACACTAGTTATAGATTCCGGTGCTTCACTCCAGGTTTACAGTATCCCTTGGACCCTCTTATTGACGATGAAACACAGAAATTGCATCGGATTAAAATACAAAAGGCACAATGCCGACTTAAGTACAAGAAGACTGACTCTGCCTACTGTCAATGATTTGAACCATTCCTGTGACACTAGTAATAGATTCCGATGCTTCACTTCAGGTTTACTGTATCCCTCTGACCTTCTTATTGGCGATGAAACACAGAAATTGCATCGGAATTAAGAACAAAAGGCACAATGCTGACATAAGTACAAGAAGACTGACGCTTCTTACTGACTATGTTTTGAACCATTCCTGTGACACTAGTTATAGATTCCGATTCTTCACTTCAGGTTTAATGTATCCCTTCTACATTCTTATTGACGATGAAACACAGATATTGCATCGGAATTATATAGAAAAGGCACAATGCCGACTTAAGTACAAGAAGACTGACTCTTCTTACTGTTTATGTTTTGAACCTTTCCTGTGACACTAGTTATAGATTCCGATGCTTCACTTCAGGTTTATTGTATCCCTGTGACCTTCCTATTCACGATGAAACACAGAAATTGCATCCAAATTAAATACAAAAGGCACAATGCCGACTTAAGTACAAGAAGACTGACTCTTCCTACTGTCAATGTTTTGAACCATTCCTGTGACACTTGTAATAGATTCCGATGCTTCACTTCAGGTTTACTGTGTCCCTCTGAGCTTCTTATTGACGATGAAACACAGAAATTGCATCGGAATAAAATACAAAAGGCACAATGCCGACTTAAGTACAAGAAGACTGACTCTTCTTACTGACTATGTTTTGAACCATACCTGTGACACTAGTTATAGATTCCGATGCTTCACATCATGTTTACTGTATCCCTCTGACCTTCTTATTGACGATGAAACACAAAAAATGCATCGGAGTTAAATACAAAAGGGACAATGCCGACTTAAGTACATGTAGACTGACTTTTCCTAATGTCTATGTTTTGAACCATTCCTGTGACACTAATTGTAGATTACGATGTTTCATTTCATGTTTACTGTATCCCTTGGACATTCTTATTGACGATGTAACACAGAAATTGCATCGGAATAAAATGCAAGAGTCACAATGCCGACTTAAGTACAAGAAGACTGACTCTTCCTACTTTCAATGTTTTGAACTATTCCTGTGACACTAGTAACAGATTCCGATGTTTCACTTCAGGTTTACTGTATCCCTCTGACCTTCTTATTGACGATGAAACACAGAAATTGCATCGGAATAAAATACAAAAGGCACTACGCCTACTTAAGTACACGGAGACTGACTCTTCTTACTGTCTATGTTTTGAACCATTCCTGTGACACTAGTTATAGATTCCGATGCTTCAATTCAGGTGTACTGTATCCGTTGGACCTTCTTATTGACGATGAAACACAGAAATTACATCAGAATTAAATAGAAAAGGCACAATGCCGACTTAAGTACAAGAAGACTGACGCTTCTTACGGACTATGATTTGAACCATTCCTGTGACACTAGTTATAGATTCCGATTCTTCACTTCAGGTTTACTGTATCCCTTATACCTTCTTATTGACGATGAAACACAGAAATTGCATCGGAATTAAATACAAAATGCACAATGTCGACTTAAGTACAAGAAGACTGACTCTTCTTACTGACTATGTTTTGATCCATTCTTGTGACACTAGTTATAGATTTCGATGCTTCACTTCAGGTTTACTGTATCCCTCAAACCTTCTTATTGACGATGAAACACAGAAATTGCATCGGAATTAAATACAAAATGCACAATGCCGACTAAAGTAGAAGAAGACTGACACTTCTTACTGTCTATGTTTTGAACCATTCCTGTGACTCTAGTAATAGATTCCGATGCTTCACTTCATGTTTACTGTATCCCTCTGACCTTCGTATTGACGATGAAACACAGAAATTGCATCGGAATTAAATACAAAAGGCACAATGCCGACTTAAGTAAAAGAAGTCTGACTCTTCTTACTGTCTATGTTTTGAACCATTCCTGTGACACTAGTTATAGATTCCGATGCTTCACTCCTGGTTTACTGTATCCCTTGGACCTTCTTATTGACGATGAAACACAGAAATTGCATCAGAATTAAAGAGAAAATGCACAATGATGACTCAAGTACAAGAAGACTGACTCTTCTTAGTGACTATGATTTGAACCATTCCTGCGACACTAGTTATAGATTCCGGTGCTTCACTTCAGGTTTACTGTATCCCTTGGACCTTCTTATTGACAGTGAAACACAGAAATTGCATCGGAATTAAATAGAAAAGGCACAATGCCGACTTAAGTGCAAGAATACTGACTCATCTTACTGTCTATGTTTTGAACCACCCTGTGGCACTAGTTATAGATTCCGATGCTTCACTCCAGGTTTACTGTATCCCTTGGACCCTCTTATTCACGATGAAACACAGAAATTGCATCGGAACTAAATAGAAAAGGCACAATGCCGACTTATGCACAAGAAGACTGACTCTTCTTACTGACTATATTTTGAACCACTCCTGTGACACTAGCTATAGATTCCGATGCTTCACTTCAGGTTTACTGTATCCCTTGGTCCTTCTTATTGACGATGAAACACAGAAATTGCATCGGAATTAATTACAAAAGGCACAATGGCGACTTAAGTACACGAAGACTGACTCTTCAAACTGACTATGTTTTGAACCATTCCTGTGACACTAGTTATAAATACCGATGCTTCACTTCAGGTTTACTGTATCCCTGGGACATTCTTATTCACGATGAAACACAGAAATTGCATCGGAATTAAATACAAAAGGCACAAGGCTAATTAAGTACAAGAAGACTGTCTCTTCTTACTGTCATGCTTAGAACCATTCCTGTGACACTAGTTATTGACTCCGATGCTTCTCTCCAGGTTTACTGTATCCCTTGGACCTTCTTATTGACGATGAAACATAGAAATTGCATCGGAATAAAATACAAAATGCACAATGTCGACTAAAGTACTAGAAGACTGACTCTTCTTACAGTCTATGTTTTGAACCATTCCTGTGACACTAGTTATAGATTCCGGTGCTTCACTCCAGGTTTACAGTATCCCTTGGACCCTCTTATTGACGATGAAACACAGAAATTGCATCGGATTAAAATACAAAAGGCACAATGCCGACTTAAGTACAAGAAGACTGACTCTGCCTACTGTCAATGATTTGAACCATTCCTGTGACACTAGTAATAGATTCCGATGCTTCACTTCAGGTTTACTGTATCCCTCTGACCTTCTTATTGGCGATGAAACACAGAAATTGCATCGGAATTAAGAACAAAAGGCACAATGCTGACTTAAGTACTAGAAGACTGACTCTTCAAACTGTCTATGCTTTGAACCATTCCTGTGACACTAGTTATAGATTCCGATGCTTCTCTTCAGGTTTACTGTATCCCTCTGACCGTCTTATTGACGATGAAACACAGAAATTGCATAGGAATTAAATAGAAAATGCACAATGCCGACTTAAGTACTAGAAGACTGACTCTTCCTACTGTGTATGTTTTGAACCATTCCTGTGACACTAGTTATAGATTCCGATCCTTCACTTCAGGTTTACTGTATCCCTTGGACCTTCTCATTGACGATGAAACACAGAAATTGCATCGGAATTAAATACAAAAGGCAAAATGCCGACATAAGTACAAGAAGACTGACTCTTCTTACTGACTATGTTTTGAACCATTCCTGTGACACTAGTTATAGATTCCGATGCTTCACTTCAGGTTTACTGTATCCATCTGACTTTCTTATTAACGATGAAGCACAGAAATTGCATCGGAATTAAATACAAAAGGCACAATGCCGAAATAAGTACAAGAAGACTGTCTCTTCTTACTGTCATGCTTTGAACCATTCCTGTGACACTAGTTATAGACTCTGATGCTTCACTCCAGGTTTACTGTATCCTTTGGACCTTCTTATTGACGATGAAACATAGAAATTGCATCGGAATTAAATACAAAAGGCACAATGCCGACTTAAGTAAAAGAAGTCTGACTCTTCTTACTGTCTATGTATTGAACCATTCCTGTGACACTAGTTATAGATTCCGATGCTTCACTCCTGGTTTACTGTATCCCTTGGACCTACTTATTGACGATGAAACACAGAAATTGCATCCGAATTAGATAGAAAATGCACAATGACGACTTAAGTACAAGAAGACTGACTCTTCTTACTGACTATGATTTGAACCATTCCTGTGACACTAGTTATAGATTCCGATGCTTCACTCCACGTTTACTGTATCCCTTGGACCTTCTTACTGACGATGAAACACAGATATAACATCGGAAATAAATAGAAAAGGCACAATACCGACTTAAGTACAAGAAGACTGACTCTTCTTACTGTTTATCTTTTGAACAATTCCTGTGACACTAGTTATAGATTCCGATGCTTCACTTCAGGTTTACTGTATCCCTTAAACCTTCTTATTGACGATGAAACACAGAAATTGCATCGGAATTAAATACAAAATGCACAATGCCGTCTTAAGTACAAGAAGACTGACTCTTCTTACAGACTACGTTTTGAACCATTCTTGTGACACTAGTTATAGATTCCGATGCTTCACTTCAGGTTTACTGTATCCCTTAAACCTTCTTATTGACGATGAAACACAGAAATTTCATCGGAATTAAATACAAAATGCACAATGCCGACTTAAGTACAAGAAGACTGACTCTTCTTACTGTCTATGCTTTGAACCATTCCTGTGATTCTAATAATAGATTCCGATGCTTCACTTCATGTTTACTGTATCCTTCTGAACTTTTATTGACGATGAAACACAGAAATTGCATCGGAATTAAATACAAAAGGCACAATGCCGACTTAAGTAAAAGAAGTCTGACTCTTCTTACTGTCTATGTATTGAACTATTCCTGTGACCCTAGTTATAGATTCCGATGCTTCACTCCTGGTTTACTGTATCACTTGGACCTTCTTATCGTCGATGAAACACAGAAATTGCATCAGAATTAAAGAGAAAATGCACAATGATGACTTAAATACAAGAAGACTGACTCTTCTGACTGACTATGATTTGAACCTTTCCTGTGACACTAGCTATAGATTCCGGTGCTTCACATCAGGTTTACTGTATCCCTTGGACCTTCTCATTGACGATGAAACACAGAAATTGCATCGGAATTAAATAGAAAAGGCACAATGCCGACTTAAGTACAAGAATACTGACTCATCTTACTGTCTATGTTTTGAACCACCCTGTGACACTAGTTATAGATTCCGATGCTTCACTCCAGGTTTCCTGTATCCCTTGGACCTTCTTATTGACGATGAAACACAGAAATTGCATCGGAACTAAATAGAAAAGGAACAATGCCGACTTAAGCACAAGAAGACTGACTCTTCTTAGGGTCTATGTTTTGAACCATCCCTGTGACACTAGTTATAGATTCCGATGCTTCACTCCAGGTTTACTGTAACCCTTGGTCCTTCTTATTGACGATGAAACACAGAAATTGCATCGGAATTAGGTACAAAGGGCACAATGGCGACTTAAGTACACGAAGACTGACTCTTCAAACTGACTATGTTTTGAACCATACCTGTGACACTAGTTATAAATACCGATGCATCACTTCATGTTTACTGTATCCCTTGGACCTTCTTATTCACGATGAAACACAGAAATTGCATCGGAATTAAATACAAAAGGCACAATGCAGAATAAGTACAAGAAGACTGACTCTTCTTACTGTCTATGATTTGAACCATTCCTGTGTCACTAGTTATAGATTCCGATGCTTCACTCTAGGTTTACTGTATCCCTTGGACCTTCTTATTGACGATGAAACACATAAATTGAATCGGAATGAAATACAAAAGGCACAATGTCGACTAAAGTACAAGAAGACTGACTCTTCTTACAGTCTATGTTCTGAACCATTCCTGTGACACTAGTTATAGATTCCGGTGCTTCACTCCAGGTTTACAGCATCCCTTGTACCTTCATATTGACGATGAAACACAGAAATTGAATCAGAATTAAATAGAAAAGGCACAATGCCGACTTAAGTACATGTAGACTGACTTTATCTACTGTCTATGTTTTGAACCATTCCTGTGACACTAGTTATAGATTACGATGGTTCATTTCAGGTTTACTGTATCCCTTGGACATTCTTATTGACGATGTAACACAGAAATTGCATCGGAAGAAAATACAAAGGGCACAATGCCGACTTAAGTACAAGAAGACTGACTCTTCCAACTGTCTATGCTTTGAACCATTCCTGTGACACTAGTTTATAGATTCCGATGCTTCACTTCAGGTTTACTGTATCCCTCTGACCGTCTTATTGACGATGAAACACAGAAATTGCATAGGAATTAAATAGAAAATGTACAATGCCGACTTAAGTACTAGAAGACTGACTCTTCCTACTGTGTATGTTTTGAACCATTCCTGTGGTACTTGTTATAGATTCCGATCCTTCGCTTCAGGTTTACTGTATCCCTTGGCCCTTCTCATTGAGGATGAAACACAGAAATTGCATCGGAATTAAATACAAAAGGCACAATGCCGACTTAAGTAAAAGAAGTCTGACTCTTCATACAGTCTATGTATTGTACCATTCCTGTGACACTAGTTATAGATTCCGATGATTCTCTCCAGGTTTACTGTATCCCTTGGACCTTCTTATTGACGATGAAACACAGAAATTGCATCGGAATTAAATACAAAAGGCACAATGCCGACTAAAGTACCAGAAGTCTGACTCTTCTTACAGTCCATGTTTTGAACCATTCCTGTGACACTAGTTATAGATTCCGATGCTTCTCTTCAGGTTTACTGTATCCCTCTGACCGTCTTATTGACGATGAAACACAGAAATTGCATCATAATTCAATAGAAAAGGCACAATGCCGACTTAAGTACAAGAAGACTGACGCCTCTTACGGACTATGATTTGAACCATTCCTGTGACACTAGTTATAGATTCCGATTCTTCACTTCAGGTTTACTATATCCCTTGGACCTTCTTATTGACGATGAAAAACAGATATTGCATCGGAATTAAATAGAAAAGGCACAATACCGACATAAGTACAAGAAGACTGACTCATCTTACTGTTTATCTTTTGAACGATTCCTGTGACACTAGTTATAGATTCCGATGCTTCACTTCAGGTTTATTGTATCCCTCTGACCTTCCTATTGACGATGAAACACAGAAATTGCATCCGAATTAAATACAAAAGGCAGAATGCCGACATAAGTACAAGAAGACTGACTCTTTCTAAAGTCTATGTTGTGAACCATTCCTGTGACACTAGTTATAGATTCCGATGCTTCACTTAATGTTTACTGTATCCCTCTGACCTTCGTATTGACGATGAAACACAGAAATTGCATCGGAATTAAATACAAAAGGCACATTGCCGACTTAAGTAAAAGAAGTCTGACTCTTCTTACTGTCTATGTTTTGAACCATTCCTGTGCCACTAGTTATAGATTCCGATGCTTCACTCCTGGTTTACTGTATCCCTTGGACCTTCTTATTGACGATGAAACACAGAAATTGCATCAGAATTAAAGAGAAAATGCACAATGATGACTCAAGTACAAGAAGACTGACTCTTCTTACTGACTATGATTTGAACCATTCCTGTGACACTAGCTATAGACTCCGGTGATTAACTTAAGGTTTACTGTATCTTTTGGACCTTCTTATTGACGATGAAACACAGAAATTGCATCGGAAATAAATAGAAAAGGCACAATGCCGACTTAAGTACAAGAATACTGACTCATCTTACTGTCTATGTTTTGAACCACCCTGTGACACTAATTATAGATTCCGATGCTTCACTCCAAGTTTACTGTATCCCTTGGACCTTCTTATTCACGGTGAAACACAGAAATTGCATCGGAACTAAATAGAAAAGGCACAATGCCCACTTATGCACAAGAAGACTGCCTCTTCTTAGTGTCTATGTTTTGAACCATCCCTGTGACACTAGTTATAGGTTCCGATGCTTCACTCCAGGTTTACTGTATCCCGTGGTCCTTCTTATTGACGATGAAACACAGAAATTGCATCGGAATTAAATACAAAAGTCACAATGGCGACTTAAGTACACGAAGACTGACTCTTCAAACTGACTATGTTTTGAACCATTCCTGTGACACTAGTTATAAATACCGATGCTTCACTTCAGGTTTACTGTATCCCTTGGACATTCTTATTCACGATGAAACACAGAAATTGCATCGGAATTTAATACAAAAGGGACAATCCAGAATTAAGTACAAGAAGACTGACTCTTCTAACTGTCTATGATTTGAACCATTCCTGTGACACTAGTTATAGATTCCGATGCTTCACTCCAGGTTTACTGTATCCCTTGGTCCTTCTTATTGACGATGAAACACAGAAATTGCATCGGAATTAAATACAAAAGGCACAATGTCGACTTAAGTACACGAAGACTGACTCTTCTTACTGACTATGATTTGAACCATTCCTGTGACACTAGTTATAAATACCGATGCTTCACTTCAGGTTTACTGTATCCCTTGGACCTTCTTATTGACGATGAAACACATAAATTGCATCAGAATTAAATAGAAAAGGCACAATGCCGACTTAAGTACAAGACGACTGACGCTTCTTACGGACTATGATTTGAACCATTCCTGTGACACTAGTTATAGATTCCGGTTCTTCACTTCAGGTTTACTATATCCCTCCGACCTTCTTATTGACGATGAAACACAGATATTGCATCGGAATTAAATAGAAAAGGCACAATACAGACTTAAGTACAAGAAGACAGACTCTTCTTACTGTTTATCTTTTAAACCATTCCTGTGACACCAGTTATAGATTCCGATGCTTCACTTCAGGTTTATTGTATCCCTCTGACCTTCCTATTGACGATGAAACACAGAAATTACATCCGAATTAAATACAAAAGGCAGAATGAAGACTTAAGTACAAGAAGACTGTCTCTTTCTACAGTCTATGTTGTGAACCATTCCTGTGACACTAGTTATAGATTCCGATGCTTCACTTCAGATTTGCTGTATCCCTCTGACCTTCTTATACACGATGAAACATAGAAATTGCATCGGAATTAAACACAAAAGGTGCAATGCCGACTTAAGTACAAGAAGACTGACTCTTCTTACTGACTATGTTTTGAACCATTCTTGTCACACTAGTTATAGATTCCGATGCTCACTTCAGGTTTACTGTTTCCCTTAAACGTTCTTATTGACGATGAAACATAGAAATTGCATCGGAATTAAATGCAAAATGCACAATGCCGACTTAAGTACAAGAAGACTGACTCTTCTTACTGACTATGTTTTGAACCATTCTTGTGACACTAGTTATAGATTTCGATGCTTCACTTCAGGTTTACTGTATCCCTTAAACCTACTTATTGACGACGAAACACAGAAATTGCATCGGAATCAAATACAAAATGCACAATGCCGACTTAAGTACAAGAAGACTGACTCTTCTTACTGTCTATGTTTTAAACCATTCCTTTGACTCTAGTCATAGATTCCGATGCTTCACTTCATGTTTACTGTATCCCTCTGACCTTCGTATTGACGATAAAACACAGAAATTGCATCGGAGTTAAATACAAAAGGCACAATGCCGACTTAAGTAAAAGAAGTCTGACTCTTCTTACTGACTATGTTTTGAACCATTCCTGTGCCACTAGTTATAGATTCAGATGCTTCACTCCTGGTTTACTGTATCCCTAGGACCATCTTATTGACGATGAAACACAGAAATTGCATCGGAATTAAATAGAAAAGGCACAATGCCGACTTAAGTACAAGAATACTGACTCATCTTACTGTCTATTTTTTGAACCACCCTGTGACGCTAGTTATAGATTCCGATGTTTCACTCCAGGTTTACTGTATCCCTTGGACCTTCTTGTTCACGTTGAAACGCAGACATTGCATCGGAACTAAATAGAAAAGGCACAATGCCGCCTTATGCACAAGAAGACTGACTCTTCTTAGTGTCTATGTTTTGAACCATCCCTGTGACACTAGTTATAGATTCCGATGCTTCACTCCAGGTTTACTGTATCCCTTGGTCCTTCTTATTGACGATGAAACACAGAAATTGCATCAGAATTAAATACAAAAGGCACAATGGCGACTTAAGTACACGAAGACTGACTCATCAAACTGACTATGTTTGGAATCATTCCTGTGACACTAGTTATAAATACCGATGCTTCACTTCAGGTGTACTGTATCCCTTGGACATTCTTATTCACGATGAAACACAGAAATTGCATCGGAATTAAATACAAAAGGCACAATGCAGAATTAAGTACAAGAAGACTGACTCTTCTAACTGTCTATGATTTGAACCATTCCTGTGACACTAGTTATAGATTCCGATGCTTCACGCCATGTTTACAGTATCCCTTGGACCTTCTTATTGACGATGAAACACAGAAATTGCATCAGAAATAAATAGAAAAGGCACAATGATGACTCAAGTACAAGAAGACTGATTCTTCTTACTGACTATGATTTGAACCATTCCTGTGACACTAGTTATAGATTCCGGTGCTTCACTTCAGGTTTACTGTATTCCTTGGACCTTCTTATTGACGATGAAACACAGATATTGCATCGGAATGAAATAGAAAAGACACAATGCCGACTTAAGTACAAGAAGACTGACTCTTCTTACTGTTTATGTTTTGAACCATTCCTGTGACACTAGTTATAGATTCCGATGCTTCACTGCAGGTTTATTGTATCCCTCTGACCTTCCTATTGACGATGAATCACAGAATTTGCAACCGAATTAAATACAAAAGGCACAATGCCGACTTAAGTACAAGAAGACTGACTTTTCCTACTGTCTACGTTTTGAACCATTCCTGTGACACTAGTTATAGATTCCGATGCTTCACTTCAGATTTACTGTATCCCTCTGACCTTCTTATTGACGATGAAACACAGAAATTGCATCGGAATTAAATACAAAATGCACAATGCCGACTTAAGTACAAGGAGACTGACTCTTCTTACTGTCTATGTTTTGAACCTTTCCTGTGACTCTAGTAATAGATTCCGATGCTTCACTTCATGTTTACTGTATCCCTCTGACCTTCTTATTGACGATGAAACACAGAAATTGCATCGGAATTAAATACAAAAGGCACAATGCCGACTTAAGTACAAGAAGACTGACTCTTCTTACTGTCTATGTTTAAAAGCATTCCTGTGACACTAGTTATAGATTCCGATGCTTCACTCCAGGTTTACTGTATCCCTTGGACCTTTTTATTCACGATGAAACACAGAAATTGCATCGGAATTTAATACAAAAGGGACAATCCAGAATTAAGTACAAGAAGATTGACTCTTCTAACTGTCTATGATTTGAACCATTCCTGTGACACTAGTTATAGATTCCGATGCTTCACTCCAGGTTTACTGTATCCCTTGGACCTTCTTATTGACGATGAAACACAGAAATTGCATCGGAATAAAATACAAAATGCACAATGTCGACTAAAGCACAAGAAGACTGACTCTTCTTACAGTCTATGTTTTGAACCATTCCTGTGACACTAGTTATAGATTCCGGTGCTTCACTCCAGGTTTACAGTATCTCTTGGACCCTCTTATTGACGATGAAACACAGAAATTGCATCAGAATTAAATAGAAAAGGCACAATGCCGACTTAAGTACAAGAAGACTGACGCTTCTTACTGACTATGTTTGAACCATTCCTGTGACACTAGTTATAGATTCCGATGCTTCACTTCTGATTTACTGCATCCCTCTGACCCTCCTATTGACGATGAGAGACAGAAATTGCATCGGAATTAAATAGAAAAGGCACTATGCCGACTTAATTACAAGAATACTGACTCATCTTACTGTCTATGTTTTGAAACACCCTGTGACCTAGTTATAGATTCCGATGCTTCACTTCAAGTTTACTGTATCCCTTGGACCTTCTTATTCACGATGTAGCACAGAAATTGCATCGGAACTAAATAGAAAAGGCACAATGCCGACTTAAGCACAAGAAGACTGACTCTTCTATGTTTTGAACCATACCTGTGACACTAGTTATAGATTCCGATGTTTCACTCCAGGTTTACTGTATCCCTTGGTCCTTCTTATTGACGATGAAACACAGAAATTGCATCGGAATTAAATACAAAAGGCACAATGTCGACTTAAGTACACGAAGACTGACTCTTCTTACTGACTATGATTTGAACCATTCCTGTGACACTAGTTATAAATACCGATGCTTCACTTCAGGTTTACTGTATCCCTTGGACCTTCTTATTGAAGATGGAACACAGATATTGTATCGGAATTAAATAGAAAAGGCACAATGCCAACTTAAGTACAAGAAGACTGACTGTTCTTACTGTTTATGTTTAGAACCATTCCTGTGACACTAGTTATAGATTCCGATGCTTCACTTCAGGTTTACTGTATCCCTTGGACCTTCTTATTGACGATGAAACACAGAAATTGCATCGGAATTAAATACAAAAGGCACAATGCCGACTAAAGTACCAGAAGTCTGACTCTTCTTACAGTCCATGTTTTGAACCATTCCTGTGACACTAGTTATAGATTCCGGTGCTTCACACCAGGTTTACTGTATCCCTTGGACCTTCTTATTGACGATGAAACACATAAATTGCATCAGAATTAAATAGAAAAGGCACAATGCCGACTTAAGTACAAGACGACTGACGCTTCTTACGGACTATGATTTGAACCATTCCTGTGACACTAGTTATAGATTCCGGTTCTTCACTTCAGGTTTACTATATCCCTCCGACCTCCTTGTTGACGATGAAACACAGATATTGCATCGGAATTAAATAGAAAAGGCACAATACAGACTTAAGTACAAGAAGACAGACTCTTCTTACTGTTTATCTTTTGAACCATTCCTGTGACACCAGTTATAGATTCCGATGCTTCACTTCAGGTTTATTGTATCCCTCTGACCTTCCTATTGACGATGAAACACAGAAATTACATCCGAATTAAATACAAAAGGCAGAATGAAGACTTAAGTACAAGAAGACTGTCTCTTTCTACAGTCTATGTTGTGAACCATTCCTGTGACACTAGTTATAGATTCCGATGCTTCACTTCAGATTTGCTGTATCCCTCTGACCTTCTTATTGACGATGAAACATAGAAATTGCATCGGAATTAAACACAAAAGGTGCAATGCCGACTTAAGTACAAGAGGACTGACTCTTCTTACTGACTATGTTTTGAACCATTCTTGTCACACTAGTTATAGATTCCGATGCTCACTTCAGGTTTACTGTTTCCCTTAAACGTTCTTATTGACGATGAAACATAGAAATTGCATCGGAATTAAATGCAAAATGCACAATGCCGACTTAAGTACAAGAAGACTGACTCTTCTTACTGACTATGTTTTGAACCATTCTTGTGACACTAGTTATAGATTTCGATGCTTCACTTCAGGTTTACTGTATCCCTTAAACCTACTTATTGACGATGAAACACAGAAATTGCATCGGAATCAAATACAAAATGCACAATGCCGACTTAAGTACAAGAAGACTGACTCTTCTTACTGACTATGTTTTGAACCATTCCTGTGCCACTAGTTATAGATTCAGATGCTTCACTCCTGGTTTACTGTATCCCTAGGACCTTCTTATTGACGATGAAACACAGAAATTGCATCGGAATTAAATAGAAAAGGCACAATGCCGACTTAGGTACAAGAATACTGACTCATCTTACTGTCTATTTTTTGAACCACCCTGTGACACTAGTTATAGATTCCGATGTTTCACTCCAGGTTTACTGTATCCCTTGGACCTTCTTGTTCACGATGAAACGCAGAAATTGCATCGGAACTAAATAGAAAAGGCACAATGCCGCCTTATGCACAAGAAGACTGACTCTTCTTAGTGTCTATGTTTTGAACCATCCCTGTGACACTAGTTATAGATTCCGATGCTTCACTCCAGGTTTACTGTATCCCTTGGTCCTTCTTATTGACGATGAAACACAGAAATTGCATCAGAATTAAATACAAAAGGCACAATGGCGACTTAAGTACACGAAGACTGACTCATCAAACTGACTATGTTTGGAATCATTTCTGTGACACTAGTTATAAATACCGATGCTTCACTTCAGGTGTACTGTATCCCTTGGACATTCTTATTCACGATGAAACACAGAAATTGCATCGGAATTAAATACAAAAGGCACAATGCAGAATTAAGTACAAGAAGACTGACTCTTCTAACTGTCTATGATTTGAACCATTCCTGTGACACTAGTTATAGATTCCGATGCTTCACGCCATGTTTACAGTATCCCTTGGACCTTCTTATTGACGATGAAACACAGAAATTGCATCAGAAATAAATAGAAAAGGCACAATGATGACTCAAGTACAAGAAGACTGACTCTTCTTACTGACTATGATTTGAACCATTCCTGTGACACTAGTTATAGATTCCGGTGCTTCACTTCAGGTTTACTGTATTCCTTGGACCTTCTTATTGACGATGAAACACAGATATTGCATCGGAATGAAATAGAAAAGACACAATGCCGACTTAAGTACAAGAAGACTGACTCTTCTTACTGTTTATGTTTTGAACCATTCCTGTGACACTAGTAATAGATTCCGATGCTTCACTGCAGGTTTATTGTATCCCTCTGACCTTCCTATTGACGATGAAACACAGAATTTGCAACCGAATTAAATACAAAAGGCACAATGCCGACTTAAGTACAAGAAGACTGACTTTTCCTACTGTCTACGTCTTGAACCATTCCTGTGACACTAGTTATAGATTCCGATGCTTCACTTCAGATTTACTGTATCCCTCTGACCTTCTTATTGACGATGAAACACAGGAATTGCATCGGAATTTAATAGAAAATGCACAATGATGACTTAAGTATAAGAATACTGACTCTTCTTACTAACTATGATTTGAACCATTCCTGTGACACAAGTTATAGAATCCGATGCTTCACTTCAGGTTTACTGTATCCCTTGGACCTTCTTATTGACGATGAAACACAGAAATTGCATCGGAATTAAATAGAAAAAGCACAATGCCGACTTAAGCACAAGAATACTGACTCATCTTACTGTCTATGTTTTGAACCATCCCTGTGACACTAGTTATAGATTCCGATGCTTCACTCCAGGTTTACAGTATCCCTTGGACCTTCTTATTGACGATGAAACACAGAAACTGCAACGGAATTAAATACAAAAGGCACAATGCCGACTAAAGTACAAGAAGACTGACTCTTCTTACAGTTTATGTTTCGAACCAATCCTGTGACACTAGTTGTAGATTCCTGTGCTTCACTGCAGGTTTATTGTATCCCTCTGACCTTCCTATTGACGATGAAACACAGATATTGCATCCTAATTAAATACAAAAGGCACAATGCCGACTTAAGTACAAGAAGACTGACTTTTCGTACTGTCTATGTTTTGAACCATTCCTGTGACACTAGTTATAGAGTCCGATGCTTCACTTCAGATTTAATGTATCCCTCTGACCTTCTTATTGACGATGAAACACAGAAATTGCATCGGAATTAAATACAAAATGCAGAATGCCGACTTAAGTACAAGAAGACTGACTCTTCTTACTGTCTATATTTTTAACCTTTCCTGTGACTCTAGTAATAGATTCCGATGCTTCACTTCATGTTTACTGTATCTTTCTGATCTTCTTGTTGATGATGAAACACAGAAATTGCATTGGAATTAAATACAAAAGGCACAATGCCGACTTAAGTAAAAGAAGTCTGACTCTTCTTACGGTCTATGTTTTGAACCATTCCTGTGACACTAGTTGTAGATTCCGATGCTTCACTTCAGGTTTACTGTATCCCTTTGACCTTCTTATTGTCGATGAAACACAGAAATTGCATCCGAATTAAATACAAAAGGCACAATGCCGACTTAAGTACAAGAAGTCTGTCTCTTCTTACTCACTATGTTTTGAACCATTCCTTTGACACTAGTTATAAATTCCGATGCTTCACTCTAGGTTTACTGTATCCCTTGGACCTTCTTATTGACGATGAAACACAGAAATTGCATCGGAATTAAATAGAAAATGCACAATGATGACATAAGTATAAGAAGACTGACTCTTCTTACTGACTATGATTTGAACCATTCCTGTGACACAAGTTATAGATTCCGATGCTTCACTCCAGGTTTACAGTATCCCTTGGACCTTCTTATTGACGATGAAACACAGAAATTGCATCGGAATTAAATACAAAAGGCCCAATGCCGACAAGTACAAGAAGACTGACCCTTCTTTCTGACTATGCTTTGAACCATCCCTGTGACACTATTTATAGATTCCGATACTTCACTTCTGGTTTAATGTATCCCTCTGGCCTTCTTATTGACGATGTAACACATAAATTGCATCGGGATTAAATACAAAAGGCACAATGCCGAATTAAGTACAAGACGACTGACTTTTCTTACTGTCTATGTTTTGAACCATTCCTGTGACACTAGTTATAGATTCCGCTGCTTCACTTCAGGTTTACTGTATCCCTTGGACCTTCTTATTGACGACGAAACACAGATATTGCATCGGAATTAAATACAAAAGCACAATGCCGACTTAAGTGAAAGAAGACTGACTCTTCTTACTGACTATGTTTTGAACCATTCCTGTGACACTAGTATAGATCCCGATGCTTCACTTCAGGTTTACTGTTTCCCTCTGACCTTCTTATTGACGATGAAACACAGAAATTGCTTCGGAATTAAACACAAAAGGCACAATGCCGACTTAAGTAAAAGAAGTCTGACTCTTCTTACTGTCTATGTTTTGAAACATTCCTGTGACACTAGTTGTAGATTCCGATGCTTCACTTCAGGTTTACTGTATCCCTTGGACTTTCTTATTGACGATGAAACCCAGAAATTGCATCGGAATTAAATAGAAAATGCACAATGCCGACTTATGTACAAGAATACTGACTCATCTTACTGTCTCTGTTTTGGACCGTTCCTGTGACACTAGTTATAGATTCCGATGCTTCACTCCAGGATTACTGTATCCCTTGGACCTTCTTATTGACGATGAAACACAGATATTGCATCGGAATGAAATAGAAAAGGCACAATGCCGACTTAAGTACAAGAAGACTGACTCTTCTTACTGTTTATGTTTTGAACCATTCCTGTGACACTAGTTATAGATTCCGATGCTTCACTGCAGGTTTATTGTATCCCTCTGACCTTCCTATTGACGATTAAACACAGAAATTGCATCCGAATTAAATACAAAAGGCACAATGCCGACTTAAGTACAAGGAGACTGACTCTTCTTACTGTCTATGTTTTGAACCTTTCCTGTGACTCTAGTAATAGATTCTGATGCTTCACTTCATGTTTACTGTATCCCTCTGACCTTCTTATTGACGATGAAACACAGAAATTGAATCGGAATTAAATACAAAAGGCACAATGCCGACTTAAGTACAAGAAGACTGACTCTTCTTACTGTCTATGTTTAAAAGCATTCCTGCGACACTAGTTATAGATTCCGATGCTTCACTCCAGGTTTACTATATCCCTTGGACCTTTTTATTGACGATGAAACACATTAATTGCATCGGGATTAAATACATAAGGCACAATGCCGACTTAAGTACGAGAAGACTGACTCTTCTTACTGACTATGATTTGAACCATTCCTGTGACACTAGTTATAGATTCCGATGCTTCACTTCAGGTTTACTGTATCCCTTGGACCTTTTTATTGACAATGAAACACAGAAATTGCATCAGAATTAAATACAAAAAGCACAGTGCCGACTTAAGTACAAGAAGACTGACTCTTCTCTTGTCTATGTTTTGAACCATTCCTGTGACACTAGTTACAGATTCTGATGCTTCACTTCAGGTTTACTGTATCCCTTGGACCTTCTTATAGACGATGAAACACAGAAATTGCATCGGAATTAAATACAAAATCACAATTACGACTTAAGCATAAGAAGACTGACTCTTCCTACTGTCAATGCTTTGAACCATTCCTGTGACACTAGTAATAGATTCCGATGCTTCACTTCAGAATTACTGTATCCCTCTGATCTTCTTATTGTCGATGAAACACAGAAATAGCATTGGAATTAAATACAAAAGGCACAATGCCGACTTAAGTACAAAAAGACTGACTCTTCTTACTGATTATGTTTTGAACCATTCCTGTGACACTAGTTATAGATTCCGATGCTTAACTTCAGGTTTACTGTATCCCTCTGACCTTCTTATTGACGATGAAACACAGAAATTGCATCGGAATTAAATACCAAAGGCACAATGCCTACTTAAGTACAAGAAGACTGACGCTTCTTACTGTCTATGTTTTGAACCATCCTGTGACACTAGTTATAGATTCCGATGCTTGACTTCAGTTTTACTGTATCCCTTGGACCTTCTTATTGGCGATGAAACACAGAAATTGCATCGGAATTAAATACAAAAGGCACAATGCCGACTTAAGTGCAAGAAGACTGACTCTTCTGACTGACTATGTTTTGAACCATTCCTGTGACACTAGTTATAGATTCCGATTCATCACTTCAGGTTTACTGTATCCCTCTGACCTTCTAATTGACGATGAAACACAGAAATTGCATCGGAATTAAATACAAAAGGCACAATGCCGACTTAAGTAAAAGAAGTCTGACTCTTCTTACTGTCTATGTTTTGAACCATTCCTGTGACACTAGTTGTAGATTCCGATGCTTCACTTCAGGTTTACTGTATCCCTTTGACCTTCTTATTGACGATGAAACACAGAAATTGCATCGGAATTAAATAGAAAAGGCACAATGCCGACTTAAGTACAAGAATACCGACTCATCTTACTGTCTATGTTTTGAACCGTACTGTGACACTAGTTATAGATTCCGATGCTTCACTCCAGGTTTACTGTATCCCTTGGACCTTCTTATTGACATGAAACACAGAAATTGCATCGGAATTAAACACAAAAGGCACAATGCCGACATAAGTACAAGAAGACTGTCTCTTCTTACTCACTATGTTTTGAACCATTCCTTTGACACTAGTTACAGATTCCGATGCTTCACTCTAGGGTTACTGTATCCCATGGACCTTCTTATTGACGATGAAACACAGAAATTGCATCGGAATTAAACAGAAAATGCACAATGATGACTTAAGTATAAGAAGACTGACTCTTCTTACTGACTATGATTTGAACCATTCCTGTGACACAAGTTATAGATTCCGATGCTTCACTTCAGGTTTACTGTATCCCTTGGACCTTCTTATTGACGATGAAACACAGAAATTGCATCGGAATTAAATAGAGAAGGCACAATGCCGACTTAAGCACAAGAATACTGACTCATCTTACTGTCTATGTTTTGAACCATCCCTGTGACACTAGTTATAGATTCCGATGCTTCACTCTAGGTTTACAGTATCCCTTGGACCTTCTTATTGACGATGAAACACAGAAATTGCAACGGAATTAAATACAAAAGGCACAATGCCGACTAAAGTACAAGAAGACTGACTCTTCTTACAGTTTATGTTTCGAACCAATCCTGTGACACTAGTTATAGATTCCGGTGCTTCAGTGCAGGTTTATTGTATCCCTCTGACCTTCCTATTGACGATGAAACACAGAAATTGCATCCGAATTAAATACAAAAGGTACAATGCCGACTTAAGTACAAGAAGACTGACTATTCCTACTGTCAATGATTTCAACCATTCCTGTGACACTAGTAATAGATTCCGATGCTTCACTTCAGGTTTACCGTATCCCTCTGACCTTCTTATTGACGATGAAACACATAAATTGCATCGGAATTAAATACAAAACGCACAATGCCGACTTAAGTACAAGAATACAGTTTCTTCTTTCTGTCTATGATTTGAACCATTCCTGTGACACTAGTGATAGATTCCGATGCTTCAATTCAGGTCTACTATATCCCTTGGACCTTCTTATTGACGCTGAAACACAGAAATTGCATCGGAATTAAATACAAAAGGCACAATGCCGACTTAAGTACAAGAAGACTGACACTTCTTACTGACTATGTTTTGAACCATTCTTGTGACACTAGTTATAGATTCCATTGCTTCACTTCAGGTTTACTGTATCCCTTAAACCTTCTTATTGACGATGAAACACAGAAATTGCATCGGAATTAAATACAAAAGGCACAATGCCGACATACGAACAAGAAGACTGACTCTTTTTACTGTCTATGTTTTGATCCATTCCTGTGACTCTAGTAATAGATTCCGATGCTTCACTTCAGGTTTACCGTATCCCTCTGACCTTCTTATTGACGATGAAACACATAAATTGCATCGGAATTAAATACAAAACGCACAATGCCGACTTAAGTACAAGAATACAGTTTCTTCTTACTGTCTATGTTTTGAACCATTCCTGTGACACTAGTGATAGATTCCGATGCTTCAATTCAGGTCTACTATATCCCTTGGACCTTCTTATTGACGCTGAAACACAGAAATTGCATCGGAATTAAATACAAAAGGCTCAATGCCGACATAAGTACAAGAAGACTGACTCTTCTTACTGTCTATGTTTAAAACCACTTATGTGACACTAGTTATAGATTCCGATGATTCACTCCAGGTTTTGCTGTATCCCTTGGACCTTCTTATGACGTTTAAACACAGAAATTGCATCGGAATTAAATACAAAAGGCTCAATGCCGACTTAAGTACAAGAAGACTGACTCTTCTTACTGACTATGTTTTGAACCATTCCTGTGACACTAGTTATAGATTCCGGTGCTACACTTCAGGTTTACTGTATCCCTTGGAGCTTCTTATTGACGATGAAACACAGAAATTGCATCGGAATTATATAGAAAAGGCACAATGCCGACTTAAGTACAAGAAGACTGACTATGCTTACTGTCTATGCTTTGAACCATTCATGTGACTCTAGTAATAGATTCCGATGCTTCACTTCAGGATTACTGTATCCCTTGGACCTTCTTATAGACGATGAAACACAGAAATTGCATCGGAAATAAATACAAAATCACAATACGACTTAAGTACAAGAAGACTGGCTCTTCTTACTGTCTATGTTTGAACCATTCCTGTGACACTAGTTATAGATTCCGATGCTTCACTTCAGGTTTACTGTATCCCTTGGACTTTCTTATTGACGATGAAACACAGAAACTGCATCGAAATTAAACACAAAAGGCACAATGCCGACTTAAGTACAAAAACACTGACTCTTCTTACTGACTATGTTTTGAACCATTCCTGTGACACTAGTTATAGATTCCGATGCTACACTCCAGGTTTACTGTATCCCTTGGACCTTCTTATTGACGATGAAACACAGAAATTGCATCGGAATTATATAGAAAAGGCACAATGCCGACTTAAGTACAAGAAGACTGACTCTTCTTACTGTCTATGTTTTCAACCATTCCTGTGACTCTAGTAATAGATTCCGATGCATCACTTCAGGTTTACTGTATCCCTTGGACCTTCTTGTAGACGATGAAACACAGAAATTGCATCGGAATTAAATACAAAATCACAATACCGACTTAAGTACAAGAAGACTGACTCTTCTTACTGTCTATGTTTTGTACCGTCCCTGTTACACTAGTTATAGATTCCGATGCTTCACTCCAGGTTTACTGTATCCCTTGGACATTCTTATTGACGATGAAACACTGAAATTGCATCGGAATTAAATACAAAATCACAATACCGACTTAAGCACAAGAAGACTGACTCTTGTTACTGTTAATGTTTTGAACCATTCCTGTGTCACTAGTTATAGACTCCGATGCTTCACTCCAGGTTTACTGTATCCCTTGGACCTTCTTATTGACGATGAAACACAGAAATTGCATCGAAATTAAACACAAAAGGCACAATGCCGACTTAAGTACAAAAAGACTGACTCTTCTTACTGAATATGTTTTGAACCATTCCTGTGACTCTAGTTATAGATTTCGATGCTTCACTTCAGGTTTCCTGTATCCCTTGGACCTTCTTATAGACGATGAAACGCAGAAATTACATCGGAATTAAATCCAAAAGCCACAATGCCGACATAAGTGCAAGAGGACTGACTCTTCTTACTGACTATGTTTTGAACCATTCCTGTGACACTAGTTATAGATTCCGTTGCTTCACTTCAGGTTTAATGTATCCCTCTGACCTTCTTATTGACGATGAAACACAGAAATTGCATCGGAATTAAATACAAAAGGCACAATGCCGAATTAAGTACAAGAAGACTGACTCTTCTTACTGTCTATGTTTTGAACCATTCCTGTGACACTAGTTATAGACTCCGATGCTTCACTCCAGGTTTACAGTATCCCTTGGACCTTCTTATTGACGATGAAACACGGAAATAGCATCAGAATTAAATAGAAAATGCACAATGATGACTTAAGTACCAGAAGACTGACTCTTCTTACTGACTATGATTTTAACCATTCCTGTAACACAAGTTATAGATTCCGATTCTTCACTTCAGGTTTACTGTATACCTTGGACCTTGTTATTGACGATGAAACACAGAAATTGCATCGGAATTAAATAGAAAACGCACAATGCCGACTTAAGTACAAGAAGACTGACTCTTCTTACTGTCTGTCTTTTGAACCGTCCCTGTGACACTAGTTATAGATTCCGATGCTTCACTCCAGGTTTACTGTATCCCTTGGACCTTCTTATTGACGATGAAACACAGAAATTGCATCGGAATTAAATACAAAAGGCACAATGCCGACTTAAGTACAAGAAGACTGACTCTTCTTACTGACTATGTTTTGAACCATTCCTATGACACTAGTTATACATTCCAATACTTCACTTCAGGTTCTGTATCCCTCTGAGCTTCTTATTGACGATGAAACACAGAAATTTCATCGGGATTAAATACAAAAGGCACAATGCCGAATTAAGTACAAGAAGACTGACTCTTCTTACTGTCTATGCTTTGAACCATTTCTGTGACACTAGTTATAGACTCCGATGCTTCACTCAAGGACTACTGAATCTCTTGGACCTTCTTATTGACGATGAAACACAGAAATTGCATCGGAATTCAATACAAAAGGCACAATGCCAACTTAATTACAAGAAGACTGACTCTTCTTGCTGACTATGCTTTGAACCATTCCTGTGACACTAGTTATAGATTCCGGTGCTTCACTACAGGTTTACAGTATCCCTTGGACATTCTTATTGACGATGAAACACAGAAATTGCATCAGAATTAAATAGAAAAGGCACAATGCCGACTTAAGTACAAGAAGACTGACGCTTCTTACTGACTATGTTTTGAACCATTCCTGTGACACTAGTTATAGATTCCTATGCTTCACTTCAGGTTTACTGTATCCCTTGGACCTTCTTATTGACGATGAAACACAGATATTGCATCGGAATTAAATACAAAAGGCACAATGCCGACTAAAGTACCAGAAGACAGACTCTTCTTACAGTCTATGTTTTGAACTATTCCTGTGACAATAGTTATCGATTCCGGTGCTTCACTCCAGGTTTACTGTATCCCTTGGACCTTCTTATTGACGATGAAACACAGAAATTGCATTAGAATTGAATAGAAAAGGCACATTGTCGACTTAAGTACAAAAAGACTGACTCTTCTTATTGACTACGTTTGAACCATTCTTGTGACACTAGTTATAGATTCCGATGCTTCACTTCAGGTTTACTGTATCCCTTAAACCTTCTTATTGACGATGAAACACAGATATTGCATCGGAATTAAATACAAAAGGCACAATGCCGACTTAAGTAAAAGAAGACTGACTTTTCTTACTGTCTATGTTTGAACCATTCCTGTGACACTAGTTATAGATTCCGATGCTTTACTTCAGGTTTCCTGTATCCTGAAACACGTATGTAACGCAGCAGCGATGGCGAGGCATTGTAGCATCTGTGACCAGAGAGTATGCGCTTGACCGCGCGAGCGTTGCGAGTCTGTCAGTAGTAGTCGTTGCGAGTCTGTCAGTAGCAGTCGTTGCGAGTCTGTCAGTAGCAGTCGTTGCGAGTCGGTAGCTCGGTTTAGTTGAGAGCAGTACTCTGTCAGTAGTCGTTGCGTGCTGTACGCTAATAGTCGTCATGCAGAGCGGTCGGTCAGTAGTATCAGCCCAGTGCGGTTGTATGATGTAGGCGGTCGGCAACACTGGTCAAGATGGTGAATAAGGTATACTATTAATTAATATAGTCATTAAATAATGTAAAAATTTATTTATTGTAATTATTCTCCAACAAGTCCCCCCAATAATAATTTTTATTTCAAAACATTTTTTCGAAAATTTAATTTTTTATTGAACTAAAGATTTCGTTGCACTTCCCATTTCATTCCACTTCTTTTGAAGAAAAATTTCACTAGAATCACAAAAAAAGGAAATATTATTATTTGCAATGCAGTTCCTCCAAGCGGTGCGCAACAACAAGAGCAGATATGTGACATCCATTTATTCTGAGGTAAGACTTTAATTCTGATTGTTTTACACAGGGCCAAAGACCGATATTTCGGTTTAATTGAATTTCCTTATCACTGAATAGACTTTAATTTTTCATGAGGAATTTATATTTGAGTCAGATTGCGAATTTTACATTTTTGGTTGCCATTGTCAGTACATTTGATTGTGGGCAGGTTACGCATAGAGCAATGTCCATCAGCATTTCTAATTAGTATTGTTCCTTTCTTTAAAAATTTTGTGGGGAGGTTACACTTGGCTCCCATTTCTATTAAGTATTGCTTTATTTTCTTTTAAAATTGCGGTGGGGAGGTTACACTTGGCGACACCCAGTCCAGGATCGTATTTCGTTGAGAGTCTTTTGAACAACAGTCAGATATCTGCTCTTGTTTGCTTAGATATAATTAGGATTTAGCGCAACGCTTTTAATAATATTGTGACTTTCTTTCTACAGGTCAACGGCAATTTGTTGCTTTATTGTATTTGTGTGTTGTTTTTGCATTTGTGCTTATTGTTTTGTGAAAAATTGTGACTATTGTAAAAATGCCGCGAAAGACTGTGAATAGTGTATCGCGAGGTATTACGAACGAAATTACCGGCTCAAACGACTTTACCGATAGGACATGTGATACGCAGTGTAATGATGACAATCATGCGTTCACTATCAATCAGTGCATTCCAACCACTAGTGATGATTTTTACCTTGATAATGAACAAACGAACTCAATTGTCTCGTCTGTTAATTTGACGACAATTGATGACGCAGAACGCTCTATTGTAATGAGCGCTGCCGAGCTTAGCACACCCGATTTAGAAAATCCAAGTAATGAACAGACAAATTTGTCTAATGTAAATGGACAGTGTTCTGAAAGTACGACAGATTTATTTAATTCCGAAACAATGACTGATAGTATACATTTGACTGACAAACCTTTTTGTAAATCTCAAAATGACCATATGGTTACAGAAAGTGAAACAATTCCAGATCCACTGTTGAACAGCTCAGAGAATAGAAATGCTGACCTTGAGTCGAATCCAATTATGGCTTTGTTGCGACAAATGAGTAAACAACAGAGTGAAGATTTCAGACAACTTAGCGAACAGGTCAAAAAACAGAGTGTGGATAGCAAACAAGATAACGAAAATCTCAAACAACAACTTAGTGAACAAATTAGAGCTGTTGCCGCGCAGTGTCATGACACTAAGGAACAGTTGCGCGTGGAAATTGAGGCTTGTTCTCAAAAAAATAGCGAAGAAATTAAGTCTGTTGCGCAAGAATTAAGGGAAATGCAAACAGCCGCAACAGAAACACTCAGAGACGAGATTAGCGGAGTCGCTAAACAATGCTCTGAAAAAGCTGCACAATTACGGGATGAGTTTAGAGCAATGACGGTAGAACTTTCGCGCACTATGGACGCAAAGATAGACGCGAAATTCGAACAGCAGAACACTCAGATTAACGAGCGCTTTAATCAGCACATACAGAACAGTGATACGCGTTTCCGCAGATTTATTCAGGATCAAAACAAAGTAAAACGACAAGTCATGGAAACAACCACTGCACAAAGACAAGAGGACAAACGTAAAATATTCGCGAAAGCGAAGACGTATGTAGACAATAATATTACTACAGTGTCCGACAAAATTAATACCATAGAACAATTGAACGCGGAATTACGGGATGAAATTTCTGACCTTAAATCAAAAACAGATACACACACAGTAAATATTCAAACAGTGACAGATAGATTCGAACAATTAGATCTAACACAGGATTGCGGTGTCATCAAAGCTGATGTTAAAAAACTGAGCGAAACTACGCGCAAGTTGCAAAAACAGATTAATGCGTCTGATTCTAAAACCGATGATCAGGTTAAAATACTGACTGAAAGATGTGATGAATTGGCCAGTCGTATTGATGTTATCGAAAATGCTAATGACAATAAATCAGACGATACTGCACCGGTTTCATTTATCCAAACGCCTGAATTTCAAAATTTACAGCAGACAATTAATGAGATCGATTCATCTAACAACACGTTACGTAGGAAGTTATCAAATTTACAACAAGAAGTAACAGAGATGAAAAACATGTCAGTTAATAACATACCACAACAGACGCCACTTTATGAACATTTGTCTGACTCACGCAGCGCGTATAACTTAAGCAATTTATGGAGACTACGCGACTTAAAATCCGAAAAGCCACGCGACTTAAAATCTGAAAAGCTACGCGACTTGAAGTACGAAATGACACAGACGAACAGATTCACTCACAAACCCGAACGTGTTTTCAAATTCAGTGGCGAGAACATAGATTACGAGCAATTTTTATCCGCCAGAAAATGTAAGGAATTTAATAATGGCAGAACACAGATACACAATTTGCACTGTATACGACAATTTATTTTTGTACTTTCACCGCCATTATCTGTAATGCAGAAACTAGCTTTGAACCAGATGCGACAATTTATTTTTGTATTTTCATCAACATTACCTATTATGCAGAAACTGGAATTAGCACGGATACAACAATTTGCCTTTGAAATTTTACCGCTATTGCCTGTAACACAAAAGCTAAAATTTATTTGCAGTGCGTAAATGACCTCAGGGGATTCATTACGCTTTAATGAATATGTGCCGTAGCGAGCATAGGGCCCCGAGCTGTAGTAGTGCTGTTTCATCTTTAGTTTTCTGCACTGCTGCCTTTTCTTCTACTATCCTTTATATCTATCAAAACTGCTCTTCAACTATTGCTCTATGTAGAATTAAGAAACATTGTAATGAAAACCCTATGTGACAAACTTTTACCGACTGTGACAATTTTCATTAGGCACTCCAGAATCAGCGTAATTTTAATAACAGATAAAATCGTAATCATCAGTATGTGTAAAATTAGCAGCAGTCGTAAATGTATTTTGGTAACAATAGATGTTTTTCACCACAATAGCATGAAAGTCAACCGCTTAGCATACCTAACCAACAATGCAGTCTACAAGGTCAACCAGGCTTTAATGTTTCGCCGCGTGCACGTATAGTCCCAGCTCCAACAAATGGTAACGCATGGCAGCAAAGAAATAACTACGTACAGACAACACTCTATTTCAACTCGTATCGCAATACACCGTATAGGAATGACTATCACGACAGACGTAAAAATAATGAGCACAATTCTCGGCGTACATTTAATAACAGTCGATCTTATGAGCAGCAACAACATCAGCAACAACAAATAATCATGAATGAAACAGACAATAGGTGTCATCCATAGCGTAACACGTCAGTAAGAAATAACAAAGCAGTTCATATAGTGGATATGCCACCATATTCTCCCGTAATTAATAGCACGTACGACAGAATTTGACCAGACACAGTACAGATTGCATATTTCAGTAACGCAAACATTACTTTTGACACGCAGAATTTTGCTCACGAGAATGTTGTTTGAAACATGCTTTGTTGAATGCTCCACTTTTATTGCACCCAGATCTTACCAGAAATTTTTCCATTGCCACTGACAGTTCCAACAGCACTTTAGGCGTACATATTTTCCAGGAAATTGAAGAAGATGGTTCAACAGTTATTAAAAACATCGCATTTGCAAGTCGCATTCTGTCACCTGCTGAACGAAATTATTCCGTTACAGAATTAGAAACATTATGTGTTGTATGGGCTATTACGAGATTTAGGCACTTTCTTTATGGCAGACATACCACCGTTTACACAGATCACAGAGCGATACAATTTTTACTTTCGGCCAAATTCACGCACGACAGATTAAGCAGATGGAAACTTTATTTGCAAGAATTTAATTTTACAATAGTTCACATTCCCGGCACACAAAATGTTATAGCAGACGCACTATCGCGTTCTCTCGGCAACAATCAGCAAGACGTAGCAACCAACTTCTGCAAAACAAATTTCAGTGTCATGTACATTCAGCAAGTTGCATTTGAAAATTTTATTTCATCGTCATTACAGGACATAGCACAAGAACAAAACAAAGACAATGTGTGGAAAGAAATTAAACAGCTTTGTCAAGATAAGAATAATGTTACGATTAGAAACCACTACACTGTACGCAATGACATTGTGTTTCGCCGCTCTCATCCTGACAGCAACAATTGGTTATTATGCATTCCTGACGAACTGGTCAACAAATTAATTTGGTACACTCATTTAAGCTACGCGCATTACGGAACACGAAAATGTTTTCTTATACTGAGACAGAACTGTTATTTTACCAACATGGAGAAACGTATACGACGAGTTTTAGCGTCTTGTAAAATTTGCCAGAAAGCTAAATCAGACACCACTTCACATATTCCTCCGTTATATCCCATTATACCTGTTAAATTAAGACACATGGCCGCAGTAGATATTTTTGGTCCGATTCCGAGAACTAACAGAGGTTTTTGCTACATTTTTGTCGCTGTTGAGCTCACTTCAAAATTTGTTACTTTCACTCCATTACGCAAAGCTACTGCTAAAACTGTTTCAAATGCATTTGTAAAACATTTTCTATCTCATGTAGGGCATGTAATGAAAGTAATTTCTGACAATGGATCTCAATTTCGTAGTAGCGTATGGACACGCATGTTACGAGCCAGAAACATTTCTCCGATCTATATATCCAAGTACCACGCTTCTTCGAACCCCTGTGAAAGATTAATGAAAGAAATTGGTAAGCTGTGCCGAATATACTGCCACAAAAGACATATTGATTGGGATACATACATACTCTCATTCCAAGATGTAATTAATTCCATTCCAAATGAATCCACTATGCTATCTCCGACTGTTATACTGAAAAACGTTGAACCACCGAACAAAATTAAAGAATTAGTAAAATTACCCAAATGTAGGCGACTACGACACCACGAAATAATTGACATTGCGCTGAACAACATCAAACGTGCCGCAGAGCGCCGGAGAAGACAGCAAAAACAGGTTTGTACACGCCGCGACTTTCACGCTGGACAGAAGATATTGATACGTACACACTATTTATCCAGTAAATTAAAAGGTAAGTGCAGTAAATTTGAACTTCTATACGCAGGTCCATATCGGATTCGCAGCATTCCTCACCCCAATGTTGTACACGTCGAAACTTTGAGAACTAGAAAATCGAAAGGCAATCACCATATATCAAACATTAAACCGTTTATTGAGTGAAACCACTGTATGATTCAACACACTATGATGCTATTTACTAATGCAATTATTTCACGTGACTAATTACTGATGATTATCGTATTTTTTCTTGGCAAGTGCCCGGCAAGGTAAGGTTAGCAGGTCGCTCTTCTTGTCGTTACACATCAGACCGTGCATATTTTTCCAGATGAATTTACACATTTACGACTATTTCTGCAATTATATTTAAGTGACTACTTATTGATGATTATCGTATTTTTTCTTGGCAAGTGCCCGGCAAGGTAAGGTTAGCAGGTCGCTTTTCTTGTCGTTACACATCAGACCGTGCACATTTTCCATTTTTTTTGTGTATATGACTGTACTCGAGTTTTGTTTGTATGCACTATGAAATAGTTAAGATATAACACACACCAGTCGACTTTGACATTTTTTGTTGCCATATGACACCTCAAGATCGTGAATGTTTAACATTTTTTTTGCTGCTGCACTGTATTATTCTGTGTATATTTTTGTTTTTGAACACTGTCAATGTTTTTGACATATTACGTTTTCTGTCATGTTATGCTGTAGGGTTAATTATGTTACCATAAACCAGTCATTATCTAGTGGGTATATGATTTAAATGCAGGACATTAATCTTTGTTCATCAATTTCAGAAAGGAATGATGATTCTACGAAATAAATTTAACATAAATGGGAATTTCACCTACGGAATAAACGAAAGGAGATGCGATAACTTTATGAGGAAGAGTAAATGGATCAGGATTAACAAACATTAACACGAATATACTATACTCATCACAGAATAGCAGTCTTAACTAATTTTTTCTTTCAGAATACCAGGGTGATTGATGCAGGCTGTCAGAGAGAACTACACATCTTAGTTTTAGTGATGAAATATGCTAGAGATAAGGAATAGTTATGTAATGAGTAATGAAGTGATTTTTTGCAGATGATAGTGAATACTGATGAATAATGATGAAGGAAATGGTATTATGAATAATGAAGTTTTTCTTTACAGGTGATGATAATGGTGAAGTTATGATGATATGGATAATGAAGTTTTTCTTTACAGATGAGGATAATGTTGAAGTAATGTATTTATGCTACGTAGTTATTTAAGTATTTGTTGCAGTTTGCTTTGACAGCAGGTGTTACATTGCATAGTAGGATGACGGAAAGTTTTGGAAAGGACAGCTATGGAATACATTTTTATACACACTTCACTGCCTGTTAATTCGAAGTTCACTACTTTTCAGCATAGTGTGCGTTTCTTCTTTCAGGTCAATAATCCGTTTTTGTATTTTTTCAGGAGAAGTTTTTCATGACACTTACTAAACCTGTTAGTTATTATACCTGTTCTAGTACTTGCATTTTTATATTTTACCCATTTGTGTTTATCACTTCTAAATGTGATCACATGTACTGCCTTGTTACATAATCTTGCTACAGCTGACTCATGACGAATGACGTTACCTATCCTCATTTGCTGCAATAGGTCAAAAGCAAATAGTGTTATGTTTCAGCAATTAATTATCGATCCCAACGCAATGCATTGCTAACAAAAAAAAAAAAATATATAAAATGTATTAACAGTCCCAAATAGTGATACCAGTTTGAGAAAATTCTGAATAATACTGATCAACTCTGAATAGTATGTCACTTGAGTAATGACCTCTTAATGAGACTATATTCAAAATAATGCTTTGTCACTAGCTAATAACTGCCACTGTTCATTGTAATGATACTACTTATAATGCCTGTGATTACTAATGATTTGACTGTAATTAACTGATTTTAATAATGACTTTGTAATGATCTGAATACTACTGAAGGAGGAACACTGTTTATTGTAATGATACTACTTATGATGCCTGTGATTATTAATGCTATGACTGTAATTACCTGATTTTTAATAATGACTTCGTAATAACCTGAATAATACTGAATGATGATTCTATTCAATACTTGCTGGCCACTGAGTGCCAATAATTGTCACTTGAAGAATTGTGATTAATTATGCCATTGATTAGCTCTTGTTTCCAATGTTGATACTTTGTAACCAGAAAAGAATGTGACTGTTTAATAATGCTTTGTAATTAATTAAGGCTAATAATTCTTACTATATTGAAATGACAAATGATTAATTAATTAACTGTAATTAGACAAATGATTAATTAACTGTAATTAGACAAATGATTAATTAACGACAAATGATTAATTAATTGTAATTATACAAATGATTAATTAACTGTAATTAGACAAATGATTAATTAATGACAAATGATTAATTAACTGTAATTAGGAAAAGGCTAATGATTATTGGAATGACAAATGATTAATTAACCATGCTACATTTTGTAACTAGGAAAAGAAGACTACTGATTCTATGTAAAACAATTAATGAACATTTTTCTGTAATACTACATACTTGGTACAGAAATGTTCAATAACTGGGCTATGAATGCCACAAACTACTAATTAAGTCTGTAATTGTCAATATTATGTGACATAATGTGCTTATCCTCATAAGCTAACTACCCTGAATTACTGCAATGTCCATTTGTCCTGTTTATCCCAGTGATCATGGAGCACTATATTTGGTTTTGCACTAATTCTACGTTGGTGTGCCTTGTAAGAGTGTGGTGTTGACACGACATGCTGTCCACCACCGTGAGCAATGAAGACGTTATTATGGTCCCACTGTTTGGTGTACCTAATGTACTGCCAAAATGAAAACCTGGAACATTACTACGACAGTTCAGTGTCTTTGCTACACTGATAAATTCTGATGGGAAAAGATCTTCAAGTTGTGTCACTTGGTGTTGTACTTCTGTGGAAAGATATGGACTTTCAGAGCAGCTGTGTGCAATCTAAAGTGCTACAACCATGATGCAATCCTTCCCTTTCCTATCCTGATTCTTGTCACATAAAGAAAAAATTTTTTTGGTAACATCATTTATGTTCATAGGTTATACATTTTTCGATTCGCTGAACTCCAATGCGAGTACACTTATGTCACTTGTCAACATAATATTTTTTGCCAGTCTGTTTATTTGTTCTGAATATGCTAAAGAATTTTTTCATTGCCTGTGCACTTTATCTGTCAAAAAAATTTGTATATACTTTTTTCTGATTTGCTACTATGTTTAGTATTCACATTTTGTCTTTGTCTGATAATATTTTGTACTTAGTGCGTGTGCACAACATTTAAATATTCTGTAAGTTGTAGGATTTTGTTAATTAAAGAAAAATTTTGCCGCGATTGGCAAGTCCAAATGACTCACCATCGCTGCCAAATTTTTGCCCCCCCCAGTGGAGGGTTATGAAACACGTATGTAACGCAGCAGCGATGGCGAGGCATTGTAGCATCTGTGACCAGAGAGTATGCGCTTGACCGTGCGAGCGTTGCGAGTCTGTCAGTAGTAGTCGTTGCGAGTCTGTCAGTAGCAGTCGTTGCGAGTCTGTCAGTAGCAGTCGTTGCGAGTCGGTAGCTCGGTTTAGTTGAGAGCAGTACTCTGTCAGTAGTCGTCGTGTGCTGTACGCTAATAGTCGTCATGCAGAGCGGTCGGTCAGTAGTATCAGCCCAGTGCGGTTGTATGATGTAGGCGGTCGGCAACACTGGTCAAGATGGTGAATAAGGTATACTATTAATTAATATAGTCATTAAATAATGTAAAAATTTATTTATTGTAATTATTCTCCAACAAGTCCCCCCAATAATAATTTTTATTTCAAAAGCATTTTTTCGAAAATTTAATTTTTTATTGAACTAAAGATTTCGTTGCACTTCCCATTTCATTCCACTTCTTTTGAAGAAAAATTTCACTAGAATCACAAAAAAAGGAAATATTATTATTTGCAATGCAGTTCCTCCAAGCGGTGCGCAACAACAAGAGCAGATATGTGACATCCATTTATTCTGAGGTAAGACTTTAATTCTGATTGTTTTACACAGGGCCAAAGACCGATATTTCGGTTTAATTGAATTTCCTTATCACTGAATAGACTTTAATTTTTCATGAGGAATTTATATTTGAGTCAGATTGCGAATTTCACATTTTTGGTTGCCATTGTCAGTACATTTGATTGTGGGCAGGTTACGCATAGAGCAATGTCCATCAGCATTTCTAATTAGTATTGTTCCTTTCTTTAAAAATTTTGTGGGGAGGTTACACTTGGCTCCCATTTCTATTAAGTATTGCTTTATTTTCTTTTAAAATTGCGGTGGGGAGGTTACAATCCCTCTGACCTTCTTATTGACGATGAAAGACAGATATTGCATCGGAATTAAATACAAAAGGCACAATGCTGACTTAAATACAAGAAGACTGACTCTTCTTACTGACTATGTTTTGAACCATTCCTGTGACAGTAGTTATAGATCCCGATGCTTCACTTCAGGTTTACTGTATCCCTTGGACCATCTTATTAACGATGAAACACAGAAATTGCTTCGGAATTAAATACAAAAGTCACAATGCCGACTTAAGTACAAGAAGACTGACCCTTCTTTCTGTCTACGTTTTGAACCATTCCTGTGACACTAGTTATAGATTCCGATGCTTCTCTTCAGGTTTACTGTATCCCTTGGACCTTCTTATTGACGATGAAACACAGAAATTGCATCGGAATTAAATAGAAAAGGCACATCCCCGACTTCAGTACAAGAAGACTGACTCTTCTTACTGCCTTTGTTTTGATCCATTCCTGTGACACTAGTTATAGATTCCGATGCTTCTCTTCAGGTTTACTGTATCCCTTGGACCTTCTTATTGACTATGAAACACTGAAATTGCATCGGAATTAAATACAAAAGGCACAATACCGACTTAAGTACAAGATGACTGACTCTTCTTAATGTTTATGTTTTGAAACATTCCTGTGACACTAGTTATAGATTCCGATGCTTCACTTCAGGTTTACTGTATCCCTCTGATCTTCTTATTGACGATGAAACACAGAAATTGAATCGGAATTAAATACAAAAGGCACAATGCCGACTTAAGTACAAGTAGACTGACTCGTCTTACTCTCTATGTTTTGAACCATTCCTGTGACCCTAGGTATAGATTCCGATGTTTCACTTCAGGTTTACTGTATCCCTTGGACCTTCTTATTGACGATGAAACACAGAAATTCCATCGGAATTAAACACAAAAGGCACAATGCCGACTTAGGTACAAAAAGACTGACTCTTCTTACTGACTATGTTTTGAACCATTCCTGTGACACTAGTTATAGATTCCGATGCTTCACTTCAGGTTTACTGTATCCCTCTGACCTTCGTATTGACGATGAAACACAGAAATCGCATCGGAATTAAATACAAAAGGCACAATGCCGACATAAGTACAAGAAGACTGACTCTTTTTACTGACTATGTTTATAACCATTCCTGTGACACTAGTTATAGATTCCGATGCTGCACTTCAGGTTTACTGTATCCCTTGGACCTTCTTATTGAAGATGAAACACAGAAATTGCATCGGAATTAAATACAAAAGGCACAATGCCGACTTAAGTACAAGAAGACTGACTCTTCTTACAGACTATGTTTTGAACCATTCCTGTGACACTAGTTATAGATCACGATGCTTCACTTCAGGTTTACTGTATCCCTCTGACCTTCTTATTGACGAGGAAACACAGAAATTGCATCGGAATTAAATAGAAACGCCATAATGCCTACTTAAGTACAAGAAGACTGACTCTTCTTACTGGCTATGTTTTGAAACATTCCTGTGACACTAGTTATAGATTACGAGCTTCACTTCAGGTTTACTGTATCCCATGGACCTTCGTATTGACGATGAAACACAGATATTGCATCAGAATTAAATAGAACATGCACAATGATGACTTAAGTACAAGAAGACTGACTCTTCTTACTGACTATGATTTCAACCATTCCTGTGACACTAGATATAGATTCCGATGCTTCACTTCAGGTTTACTGTATCCCTAGGACCTTCTTATTGACGACGAAACACAGAAATTTAATCGGAATTAAATAGAAATGGCACAATGCCGTCTTAAGTACAAGAATACTGACTCATCTTACTGTGTATGTTTTAAACCATCCCTGTGACACTAGGTATAGATTCCGATGCTTCACTCCTGGTTTACTGTATCCCATGGACCTTCTTATTGACGATGAAACACAGAAATTGCATCGGAATTAAGTGCAAAAGGCACAATGCCCACTAAAGTACCAGAAGACAGACTCCTCTTACAGTCTATGTTTTGAACTATTCCTGTGACAATAGTTATAGATTCCGGTGCTTCACTCCAGGTTTACTGTATCCCTTGGACCTGCTAATTGACGATGAAACACAGAAATTGCATTAGAATTAAATAGAAAAGGCACAATGCCGTCTTAAGTACAAGAAGACTGACTCTTCTTACTGTTTATGTTTTCAACCATTCCTGTGACACTAGTAATAGATTCCGATGCTTCACTTCAGGTTTATTGAATCCCTCTCACCTTCCTATTGACGATGAAACACAGAAATTGCATCGGAATTAAATAGAAAAGCACAATCCCGACTTAAGTACAAGAAGACTGACTCTTCTTACTGCCTTTGTTTTGATCCATTCCTGTGACACTAGTTATAGATTCCGATGCTTCACTTCAGGTTTACTGTATCCCTCTGACCTGCTTATTGATGATGAAACACAGAAATTGCATCGGAATTAAATACAAAAGGCGTAATGCCGACTTAAGTACAAGAAGACTGACTCTTCTTACTGACTACGTTTGAACCATTCTTGTGACACTAGTTATAGATTCCGATGCTTCACGTCAGGTTTACTGTATCCCTTATACCATCTTATTGACGATGAAACACAGATACTGCATCGGAATTAAATACAAAAGGCACAATGTCGACTTAAGTACAAGAAGACTGACTCTTCTTACTGTCTATGTTTTGAACCATTCTTGTGACACTAGTTATAGATTCCGATGCTTCTCTTCAGGTTTCCTGTATCCCTCTGACCTTCTTATTGACGATGAAACACAGATATTGCATCGGAATTAAATACAAAAGGCACAATGCCGACTTAAGTACAAGAAGACTGACTCTTCTTACTGACTATGTTTTGAACCATTCCTGTGACACTAGTTATAGATCACGATGCTTCACTTCAGGTTTACTGTATCCCTCTGACCTTCTTATTTACGAGGAAACACAGAAATTGCATCGGAATTGAATAGAAACGCCATAATGCCTACTTAAGTACAAGAAGTCTGACTCTTCTTACTGGCTATGTTTTGAAACATTCCTGTGACACTAGTTATAGATTACGAAGCTTCACTTCGGGTTTACTGTATCCCATAAACCTTCGTATTGACGATGAAACACAGATATTGCATCAGATATAAATAGAACATGCACAATGATGACTTAAGTACAAGAAGACTGACTCTTCTTACTGACTATGATTTCAACCATTCCTGTGACACTAGATATGGATTCCGATGCTTCACTTCAGGTTTACTGTATCCCTAGGACCTTCTTATTAACGACGAAACACAGATTTTTAATCGGAATTAAATAGAAATGGCACAATGCCGACTTAAGTACAAGAATACTGACTCATCTTACTGTGTATGTTTTAAACCATCCCTGTGACACTAAGTATAGATTCCAATGCTTCACTCCTGGTTTACTGTATCCCATGGACCTTCTTATTGACGAAGAAACACAGAAATTGCATCGGAATTAAGTGCAAAAGGCACAATGCCCACTAAAGTACCAGAAGACAGACTCTTCTTACAGTCTATGTTTTGAACTATTCATGTGACAATAGTTATAGATTCCGGTGCTTCACTCCAGGTTTACTGTATCCCTTGGACCTTCTAATTGACGATGAAACACAGAAATTGCATTAGAATTACATAGAAAAGGCACAATGCTGACTTAAGTACAAGAAGACTGACTCTTCTTACTGTTTATGTTTTCAACCATTCCTGTGACACTAGTTATAGATTCCGATGCTTCACTTCAGGTTTATTGAATCCCTCTCACCTTCCTATTGACGATGAAACACAGAAATTGCATCGGAATTAAATAGAAAACCACAATCCCGACTTAAGTACAAGAAGACTGACTCTTCTTACTGCCTTTGTTTTGATCCATTCCTGTGACACTAGTTATAGATTCCGATGCTTCACTTCAGGTTTACTGTATCCCTCTGACCTGCTAATTGATGATGAAACACAGAAATTGCATCGGAATTAAATACAAAAGGCGTAATGGCGACTTAAGTACAAGAAGACTGACTCTTCTTACTGACTACGTTTGAACCATTCTTGTGACACTAGTCATAGATTCCGATGCTTCACGTCAGGTTTACTGTATCCCTTATACCTTCTTATTGACGATGAAACACAGATATTGCATCGGAATTAAATACAAAAGGCACAATGCCGACTTAAGTACAAGAAGACTGACTCTTCTTACTGTCTATGTTTTGAACCATTCTTGTGACACTAGTTATAGATTCCGATGCTTCTCTTCAGGATTCCTGTATCCCTCTGACCTTCTTATTGACGATGAAACACAGATATTGCATCGGAATTAAATACAAAAGGCATAATGCTGACTTAAGTACAAGAAGACTGACTCTTCTTACTGACTATGTTTTGAACCATTCCTGTGACACTAGTTATAAATTACGAAGCTTTACTTCAGGTTTACTGTATCCCTTGCACCTTCGTATTGACGATGAAACACAGATATTGCATCACAATTAAATAGAACATGCACAATGATGACTTAAGTACAAGAAGACTGACTCTTCTTACTGACTATGATTTCAACCATTCCTGTGACACTAGATATAGATTCCGATGCTTCACTTCAGGTTTACTGTATCCCTAGGACCTTCTTATTGACGATGAAACACAGAAATTTAATCGGAATTAAATAGAAATGGCACAATGCCGACTTAAGTACAAGAATACTGACTCATCTTACTGTGTATGTTTTAAACCATCCCTGTGACACTAGTTATAGATTCCGATGCTTCACTCCTGGTTTACTGTATCCCATGGACCTTCTTATTGACGATGAATCACAGAAATTGCATCGGAATTAACTGCAAAAAGCACAATGCCCACTAAAGTAGCAGAAGACAGACTCTTCTTGCAGTCTATGTTTTGAACTATTCCTGTGACAATAGTTATAGATTCCGGTGCTTCACTCCAGGTTTACTGTATCCCTTGGACCTTCTAATTGACGATGAAATTGCATTAGAATTAAATGGAAAAGGCACAATGCCGACTTAAGTACAAGAAGACTGACTCTTCTTACTGTTTATGTTTTCAACCATTCCTGTGACACTAGTTATAGATTCCGATCCTTCACTTCAGATTTATTGAATCCATCTCACCTTCCTATTGACGATGAAACACAGAAATTGCATCGGAATTAAATAGAAAAGCAGAATGCAGACTTAAGTACAAGAAGACTGACTCTTCTTACTGTTTATGTTTTCAACCATTCGTGTGACCCTAGTTATAGATTCCGATGCTTCACTTCAGATTTATTGAATCCCTCTCACCTTCCTATTGACGATGAAACACAGAAATTGCATCGGAATTAAATAGAAAAGCACAATGCCGACTTAAGTACAAGAAGACTGACTCTTCTTACTGTCTATGTTTTGAACCATTATTGTGACACTAGTTATAGATTCCGATGCTTCACTTCAGGTTTCCTGTATCCCTCTGACCTTCTTATTGTCGATGAAACACAGATATTGCATCGGAATTAAATACAAAAGGCATAATGCTGACTTAAGTACAACAAGACTGACTCTTCTTACTGACTATGTTTTGAACCATTCCTGTGACACTAGTTATAGATCCCGATGCTTCACTTCAGGTTTACTGTATCCCTTGGACCATCTTATTGACGATGAAACACAGAAATTGCTTCGGAATTAAATACAAGAGTCACAATGCCGACTTAAGTACAAGAAGACTGACCCTTCTTTCTGTCTACGATTTGAACCATTCCTGTGACACTAGTTATAGATTCCGATGCTTCTCTTCAGGTTTACTGTATCCCTTGGACCTTCTTATTGACGATGAAACACTGAAATTGCATCGGAATTAAATACAAAAGGCACAATACCGAATTAAGTACAAGATGACTGACTCTTCTTACTGCTTATGTTTTGAAACATTCCTGTGACACTAGTTATAGATTCCGATGCTTCACTTCAGGTTTACTGTATCCCTTGGACCTTCTTATTGACGATGAAACACATAAATTGCATCGGAATTAAATACAAAACGCACAATGCCGACTTAAGTACAAGAAGACTGACTCTTCCTAGTGTCAATGTTTTGAACCATTCCTGCGACACTAGTTATAGATTCCGATGCTTCACATCAGGTTTACTGTATCCCTCTGATCTTCATATTGACGATGAAACACAGAAACTGAATCGGAATTAAATACAAAAGGCACAATGTCGACTTAAGTACAAGTACACTGACTCGTCTTACTCTCTATGTTTTTAACCATTCCTGTGACCCTAGGTATAGATTCCAATGCTTCACTTCAGGTTTACTGTATCCCTTGGACCTTATTATTGACGATGAAACACAGAAATTGCATCGGAATTAAACACAAAAGCCACAATGCCGACTTAGGTACAAAAAGACTAACTCTTCTTAATGACTATGTTTTGAATCATTCCTGTGACACTAGTTATAGATCCCGATGCTTCACTTCAGGTTTACTGTATCCCTCTGACCTTCTTATTTACGAGGAAACACAGAAATTGCATCGGAATTAAATAGAAACGAAACAATGCCTACTTAAGTACAAGAAGACTGACTCTTCTTACTGGCTACGTTTTGAAACATTCCTGTGACACTAGTTATAGATTCCGATGCTTGACTTCTATTTTACTGTATCACTTGGACCTTCATATTGACGACGAAACACAGAAATTGCATCGGAATTAAATACAAATGGCACAATGCCGACTTAAGTACAAGAAGACTGACCCTTCTTACTGTCTATGTTTTGAACCATTCCTGTGACACTAGTTATAGACTCCGATACTTCACTCCCGGTTTACTGTATCCCTTGGACCATCTTATTGACGATGACACACAGAAATTGCATCGGAATTAAATACAAAAGGCACAATGCCGACTTAAGTAAAAGAAGTCTGACTTTTCTTACTGTCTATGTTTTGAACCATTCCTGTGGCACTAGTTATAGATTCCGATGCGTCACTTCAGGTTTACTGTATCCTTTGGACCTTCGTATTGACGATGAAATACTGAAATTGCATCAGAATTAAATAGAACATGCACAATGATGACTTAAGTACAAGAAGACTGACTCTTCTTACTGACTCTGATTTCAACCATTCCTGTGACACTAGATATAGATTCCGATGCTTCACTTCTGGTTTACTGTATCCCTTGGACCTTCTTATTGACGATGAAACACAGAAATTGCATCGGAATTAAATAGAAATGGCACAATGCCGACTTAAGTACAAGAATACTGACTCATCTTACTGTCTATGTATTGAACCATCCATGTGACACTAGTTATAGTTTCCGATGCTTCACTCCTGGTTTACTGTATCCCTTTGACCTTCTTATTGACCATGAAACACAGAAATTGCATCGGTATTAAATACAAAAGGCACAATGCCGACTCAAGTACAAGAAGGCTTACTCTTCTTACGGACTATGATTTGAACCATTCCTGTGACACTAGTTATAGATTCCGATACTTCACTTCAGGTTTACTGTATCCCTCTGACTTTCTTATTGACGATGGTACACAGAAATTGCATCGGAATTAAATACAAAAGGCACAATGCCGAGTTAAGTACAAGAAGACTGACTCTTCTTACTGTCTATGTTTTGAACCATTCCTGTGACACTAGTTATAGACCCCGATGCTTCACTCCAGGTTTACTGTATGAATTGGACCATCTTATTGACGATGACACACAGAAATTGCATCGGAACTAAATTCAAAAGGCACAATGCCGACTTAAGTACAAGAAGACTGACTCTTCTTACTGTCTATGATTTGAACCATCCCTGTGACACTAGTTATAGATTCCGATGCTTCACTCCAGGTTTACTGTATCCCTTGGACCATCTTATTGACGATGAAACACAGAAATTGCTTCGGAATTAAATACAAGAGTCACAATGCCGACTTAAGTACAAGAAGACTGACCCTTCTTTCTGTCTACGATTTGAACCATTCCTGTGACACTAGTTATAGATTCCGATGCTTCTCTTCAGGTTTACTGTATCCCTTGGACCTTCTTATTGACGATGAAACACTGAAATTGCATCGGAATTAAATACAAAAGGCACAATACCGAATTAAGTACAAGATGACTGACTCTTCTTACTGCTTATGTTTTGAAACATTCCTGTGACACTAGTTATAGATTCCGATGCTTCACTTCAGGTTTACTGTATCCCTTGGACCTTCTTATTGACGATGAAACACATAAATTGCATCGGAATTAAATACAAAACGCACAATGCCCACTTAAGTACAAGAAGACTGACTCTTCCTAGTGTCAATGTTTTGAACCATTCCTGCGACACTAGTTATAGATTCCGATGCTTCACATCAGGTTTACTGTATCCCTCTGATCTTCATATTGACGATGAAACACAGAAACTGATTCGGAATTAAATACAAAAGGCACAATGTCGACTTAAGTACAAGTACACTGACTCGTCTTACTCTCTATGTTTTTAACCATTCCTGTGACCCTAGGTATAGATTCCAATGCTTCACTTCAGGTTTACTGTATCCCTTGGACCTTATTATTGACGATGAAACACAGGAATTGCATCGGAATTAAACACAAAAGCCACAATGCCGACTTAGGTACAAAAAGACTAACTCTTCTTAATGACTATGTTTTGAATCATACCTGTGACACTAGTTATAGATCCCGATGCTTCACTTCAGGTTTACTGTATCCCTCTGACCTTCTTATTTACGAGGAAACACAGAAATTGCATCGGAATTAAATAGAAACGAAACAATGCCTACTTAAGTACAAGAAGACTGACTCTTCTTACTGGCTACGTTTTGAAACATTCCTGTGACACTAGTTATAGATTCCGATGCTTGACTTCTATTTTACTGTATCACTTGGACCTTCATATTGACGACGAAACACAGAAATTGCATCGGAATTAAATACAAATGGCACAATGCCGACTTAAGTACAAGAAGACTGACCCTTCTTACTGTCTATGTTTTGAACCATTCCTGTGACACTAGTTATAGACTCCGATACTTCACTCCCGGTTTACTGTATCCCTTGGACCATCTTATTGACGATGACACACAGAAATTGCATCGGAATTAAATACAAAAGGCACAATGCCGACTTAAGTAAAAGAAGTCTGACTTTTCTTACTGTCTATGTTTTGAACCATTCCTGTGGCACTAGTTATAGATTCCGATGCGTCACTTCAGGTTTACTGTATCCCTTGGACCTTCGTATTGACGATGAAATACTGAAATTGCATCAGAATTAAATAGAACATGCACAATGATGACTTAAGTACAAGAAGACTGACTCTTCTTACTGACTCTGATTTCAACCATTCCTGTGACACTAGATATAGATTTCGATGCTTCACTTCTGGTTTACTGTATCCCTTGGACCCTCTTATTGACGATGAAACACAGAAATTGCATCGGAATTAAATAGAAATGGCACAATGCCGACTTAAGTACAAGAATACTGACTCATCTTACTGTCTATGTATTGAACCATCCATGTGACACTAGTTATAGTTTCCGATGCTTCACTCCTGGTTTACTGTATCCCTTTGACCTTCTTATTGACCATGAAACACAGAAATTGCATCGGAATTAAATACAAAAGGCACAATGCCGACTCAAGTACAAGAAGGCTTACTCTTCTTACGGACTATGATTTGAACCATTCCTGTGACACTAGTTATAGATTCCGATACTTCACTTCAGGTTTACTGTATCCCTCTGACTTTCTTATTGACGATGGTACACAGAAATTGCATCGGAATTAAATACAAAAGGCACAATGCCGAGTTAAGTACAAGAAGACTGACTCTTCTTACTGTCTATGTTTTGAACCATTCCTGTGACACTAGTTATAGACCCCGATGCTTCACTCCAGGTTTACTGTATGAATTGGACCATCTTATTGACGATGACACACAGAAATTGCATCGGAACTAAATTCAAAAGGCACAATGCCGACTTAAGTACAAGAAGACTGACTCTTCTTACTGTCTATGATTTGAACCATCCCTGTGACACTAGTTATAGATTCCGATGCTTCACTCCAGGTTTACTGTATCCCTTGGTCCTTCTTATTGACGATAAAACACAGAAATTGCATCGGAATTAAATAGAAAAGGCACAATGCCGACTTAAGTACAAGAAGACTGACTCTTCTTACTGTTTATGTATGAACCATTCCTGTGACACTAGTTATAGATTCCGATGCTTCACTCCAGGTTTACTGTATCCCTTGGACCTTCTTATTGACGATGAAACACAGAAATTGCATAGGAATTAAATAGAAAAGGCACAATGCCGACTTAAGTACAAGAAGACTGACTCTTCTTACTGTTTATGTTTTGAACCATTTCTGTGACACTAGTTATAGATTCCGGTGCTTCACTTCAGGTTTATTGTATACCTCTGACCTTCCTATTGACGATGAGACACAGGAATTGCATCTGAATTAAATACAAAAGGCACAATGCCGACTTAAGTACAAGAAGACTGACTCTTCCTACTGTCTATGTTTGAACCATTCCTGTGACACTAGTTATAGATTCCGATGCTTCACTTCAGTTTTACTGTATCCCTTGGACCTTCTTATTGGCGATGAAACACAGAAATTGCATCGGAATTAAATACAAAAGGCACAATGCCGACTTAAGTGCAAGAAGACTGACTCTTCTTACTGACAATGTTTTTAACCATTCCTGTGACCCTAGGTATAGATTCCGATGCTTCACTTCAGGTTTACTGTATCCCTTGGACCTTATTATTGACGATTAAACACAGAAATTGCATCGGAATTAAACACAAAAGCCACAATGCCGACTTAGGTACAAAAAGACTAACTCTTCTTAATGACTATGTTTTGAATCATTCCTGTGACACTAGTTATAGATCCCGATGCTTCACTTCAGGTTTACTGTATCCCTCTGACCTTCTTATTTACGAGGAAACACAGAAATTTTATCGGAATTAAATAGAAACGCCACAATGCCTACTTAAGTACAAGAAGACTGACTCTTCTTACTGGCTACGTTTTGAAACATTCCTGTGACACTAGTTATAGATTCCGATGCTTGACTTCAGTTTTACTGTATCACTTGGACCTTCATATTGACGACGAAACACAGAAATTGCATCGGAATTAAATACAAATGGCACAATTCCGACTTAAGTACAAGAAGACTGACCCTTCCTACTGTCTATGTTTTGAACGATTCCTGTGACACTAGTTATAGACTCCGATACTTCACTCCCGGTTTACTGTATCCCTTGGACCATCTTATTGACGATGACACACAGAAATTGCATCGGAATTAAATACAAAAGGCACAATGCCGACTTAAGTAAAAGAAGTCTGACTTTTCTTACTGTCTATGTTTTGAACCATTCCTGTGACACTAGTTATAGATTCCGATGCGTCACTTCAGGTTTACTGTATCCCTTGGACCTTCGTATTGACGATGAAATACAGAAATTGCATCAGAATTAAATAGAACATGCACAATGATGACTTAAGTACAAGAAGACTGACTCTTCTTACTGACTATGATTTCAACCATTCCTGTGACACTAGATATAGATTCCGATGCTTCACTTCTGGTTTGCTGTATCCCTTGGACCTTCTTATTGACGATGAAACACAGAAATTGCATCGGAATTAAATAGAAATGGCACAATGCCGACTTAAGTACAAGAATACTGACTCATCTTACTGTCTATGTATTGAACCATCCCTGTGACACTAGTTATAGTTTCCGATGCTTCACTCCTGGTTTACTGTATCCCTTTGACCTTCTTATTGACCATGAAACACAGAAATTGCATCGGAATTAAATACAAAAGGCACAATGCCGACTCAAGTACAAGAAGGCTTACTCTTCTTACGGACTATGATTTGAACCATTCCTGTGACACTAGTTATAGATTCCGATACTTCACTTCAGGTTTACTGTATCCCTCTGACTTTCTTATTGACGATGGTACACAGAAATTGCATCGGAATTAAATACAAAAGACACAATGCCGAGTTAAGTACAAGAAGACTGACTCTTCTTACTGTCTATGTTTTGAACCATTCCTGTGACACTAGTTATAGACCCCGATGCTTCACTCCAGGTTTACTGTATGCCTTGGACCATCTTATTGACGATGACACACAGAAATTGCATCGGAACTAAATACAAAAGGCACAATGCCGACTTAAGTACAAGAAGACTGACTCTTCTTACTGTCTATGTTTTGAACCATCCCTGTGACACTAGTTATAGATTCCGATGCTTCACTCCAGGTTTACTGTATCCCTTGGTCCTTCTTATTGACGATGAAACACAGAAATTGCATCGGAATTAAATAGAAAAGGCACAATGCCGACTTAAGTACAAGAAGACTGACTCTTCTTACTGTTAATGTATGAACCATTCCTGTGACACTAGTTATAGATTCCGATGCTTCACTCCAGGTTTACTGTATCCCTTGGACCTTCTTATTGACGATGAAACACAGAAATTGCATAGGAATTAAATAGAAAAGGCACAATGCCGACTTAAGTACAAGAAGACTGACTCTTCTTACTGTTTATGTTTTGAACCATTTCTGTGACACTAGTTATAGATTCCGGAGCTTCACTTCAGGTTTATTGTATACCTCTGACCTTCCTATTGACGATGAGACACAGGAATTGCATCTGAATTAAATACAAAAGGCACAATGCCGACTTAAGTACAAGAAGACTGACTCTTCCTACTGTCTATGTTTGAACCATTCCTGTGACACTAGTTATAGATTCCGATGCTTCACTTCAGTTTTACTGTATCCCTTGGACCTTCTTATTGGCGATGAAACACAGAAATTGCATCGGAATTAAATACAAAAGGCACAATGCCGACTTAAGTGCAAGAAGACTGACTCTTCTTACTGACAATGTTTTTAACCATTCCTGTGACCCTAGGTATAGATTCCGATGCTTCACTTCAGGTTTACTGTATCCCTTGGACCTTATTATTGACGATTAAACACAGAAATTGCATCGGAATTAAACACAAAAGCCACAATGCCGACTTAGGTACAAAAAGACTAACTCTTCTTAATGACTATGTTTTGAATCATTCCTGTGACACTAGTTATAGATCCCGATGCTTCACTTCAGGTTTACTGTATCCCTCTGACCTTCTTATTTACGAGGAAACACAGAAATTGCATCGGAATTAAACAGAAACGCCACAATGCCTACTTAAGTACAAGAAGACTGACTCTTCTTACTGGCTACGTTTTGAAACATTCCTGTGACACTAGTTATAGATTCCGATGCTTGACTTCAGTTTTACTGTATCACTTGGACCTTCATATTGACGACGAAACACAGAAATTGCATCTGAATTAAATACAAATGGCACAATGCCGACTTAAGTACAAGAAGACTGACCCTTCCTACTTTCTATGTTTTGAACGATTCCTGTGACACTAGTTATAGACTCCGATACATCACTCCCGGTTTACTGTATCCCTTGGACCATCTTATTGACGATGACACACAGAAATTGCATCGGAATTAAATACAAAAGGCACAATGCCGACTTAAGTAAAAGAAGTCTGACTTTTCTTACTGTCTATGTTTTGAACCATTCCTGTGACACTAGTTATAGATTCCGATGCGTCACTTCAGGTTTACTGTATCCCTTGGACCTTCGTATTGACGATGAAATACAGAAATTGCATCAGAATTAAATAGAACATGCACAATGATGACTTAAGTACAAGAAGACTGACTCTTCTTACTGACTATGATTTCAACCATTCCTGTGACACTAGATATAGATTCCGATGCTTCACTTCTGGTTTGCTGTATCCCTTGGACCTTCTTATTGACGATGAAACACAGAAATTGCATCGGAATTAAATAGAAATGGCACAATGCCGACTTAAGTACAAGAATACTGACTCATCTTACTGTCTATGTATTGAACCATCCCTGTGACACTAGTTATAGTTTCCGATGCTTCACTCCTGGTTTACTGTATCCCTTTGACCTTCTTATTGACCATGAAACACAGAAATTGCATCGGAATTAAATACAAAAGGCACAATGCCGACTCAAGTACAAGAAGGCTTACTCTTCTTACGGACTATGATTTGAACCATTCCTGTGACACTAGTTATAGATTCCGATACTTCACTTCAGGTTTACTGTATCCCTCTGACTTTCTTATTGACGATGGTACACAGAAATTGCATCGGAATTAAATACAAAAGACACAATGCCGAGTTAAGTACAAGAAGACTGACTCTTCTTACTGTCTATGTTTTGAACCATTCCTGTGACACTAGTTATAGACCCCGATGCTTCACTCCAGGTTTACTGTATGCCTTGGACCATCTTATTGACGATGACACACAGAAATTGCATCGGAACTAAATACAAAAGGCACAATGCCGACTTAAGTACAAGAAGACTGACTCTTCTTACTGTCTATGTTTTGAACCATCCCTGTGACACTAGTTATAGATTCCGATGCTTCACTCCAGGTTTACTGTATCCCTTGGTCCTTCTTATTGACGATGAAACACAGAAATTGCATCGGAATTAAATAGAAAAGGCACAATGCCGACTTAAGTACAAGAAGACTGACTCTTCTTACTGTTTATGTATGAACCATTCCTGTGACACTAGTTATAGATTCCGATGCTTCACTCCAGGTTTACTGTATCCCTTGGACCTTCTTATTGACGATGAAACACAGAAATTGCATAGGAATTAAATAGAAAAGGCACAATGCCGACTTAAGTACAAGAAGACTGACTCTTCTTACTGTTTATGTTTTGAACAATTTCTGTGACACTAGTTATAGATTCCGGAGCTTCACTTCAGGTTTATTGTATACCTCTGACCTTCCTATTGACGATGAGACACAGGAATTGCATCTGAATTAAATACAAAAGGCACAATGCCGACTTAAGTATAAGAAGACTGACTCTTCCTACTGTCTATGTTTGAACCATTCCTGTGACACTAGTTATAGATTCCGATGCTTCACTTCAGTTTTACTGTATCCCTTGGACCTTCTTATTGGCGATGAAACACAGAAATTGCATCGGAATTAAATACAAAAGGCACAATGCCGACTTAAGTGCAAGAAGACTGACTCTTCTTACTGACAATGTTTTGAACCATTCCTGTGACACTACTTATAGATTCCGATTCTTCACTTCAGGTTTACTGTAACCCTCTGACCTTCTTATTGACGATGAAACACAGAAATTTCATCGGAATTAAATACAAAACGCACAATGCCGACTTAAGTACAAGAAGACTGACTCTTCCTAGTGTCAATGTTTTGAACCATTCCTGCGACACTAGTTATAGATTCCGATGCTTCACATCAGGTTTACTGTATCCCTCTGATCTTCATATTGACGATGAAACACAGAAACTGAATCGGAATTAAATACAAAAGGCACAATGTCGACTTAAGTACAAGTACACTGACTCGTCTTACTCTCTATGTTTTTAACCATTCCTGTGAACCTAGGTATAGATTCCGATGCTTCACTTCAGGTTTACTGTATCCCTTGGACCTTATTATTAACGATGAAACACAGAAATTGCATCGGAATTAAACACAAAAGCCACAATGCCGACTTAGGTACAAAAAGACTAACTCTTCTTAATGACTATGTTTTGAATCATTCCTGTGACACTAGTTATAGATCCCGACGCTTCACTTCAGGTTTACTGTATCCCTCTGACCTTCTTATTTACGAGGAAACGCAGAAATTGCATCGGAATTAAATAGAAACGCCACAATGCCTACTTAAGTACAAGAAGACTGACTCTTCTTACTGGCTACGTTTTGAAACATTCCTGTGACACTAGTTATAGATTCCGATGCTTGACTTCAGTTTAACTGTATCACTTGGACCTTCATATTGACGACGAAACACAGAAATTGCATCGGAATTAAATACAAATGGCACAATGCCGACTTAAGTACAAGAAGACTGACCCTTCTTACTGTCTATGTTTTGAACCATTCCTGTGACACTAGTTATAGACTCCGATACTTCACTCCCGGTTTACTGTATCCCTTGGACCATCTTATTGACGATGACACACAGAAATTGCATCGGAATTAAATACAAAAGGCACAATGCCGACTTAAGTAAAAGACGTCTGACTTTTCTTACTGTCTATGTTTTGAACCATTCCTGTGACACTAGTTATAGATTCCGATGCGTCACTTCAGGTTTACTGTATCCCTTGGACCTTCGTATTGACGATGAAATACAGAAATTGCATCAGAATTAAATAGAACATGCACAATGATGACATAAGTACAAGAAGACTGACTCTTCTTACTGACTATGATTTCAACCATTCCTGTGACACTAGATATAGATTCCGATGCTTCACTTCTGGTTTACTGTATCCCTTGGACCTTCTTATTGACGATGAAACACAGAAATTGCATCGGAATTAAATAGAAATGGCACAATGCCGACTTAAGTACAAGAATACTGACTCATCTTACTGTCTATGTATTGAACCATCCCTGTGACACTAGTTATAGTTTCCGATGCTTCACTCCTGGTTTACTGTATCCCTTTGACCTTCTTATTGACCATGAAACACAGAAATTGCATCGGAATTAAATACAAAAGGCACAATGCCGACTCAAGTACAAGATGGCTTACTCTTCTTACGGACTATGATTTGAACCATTCCTGTGACACTAGTTATAGATTCCGATACTTCACTTCAGGTTTACTGTATCCCTCTGACTTTCTTATTGACGATGGTACACAGAAATTGCATCGGAATTAAATACAAAAGGCACAATGCCGAGTTAAGTACAAGAAGACTGACTCTTCTTACTGTCTATGATTTGAACCATTCCTGTGACACTAGTTATAGACCCCGATGCTTCACTCCAGGTTTACTGTATGCCGTGGACCATCTTATTGACGATGACACACAGAAATTGCATCGGAACTAAATACAAAAGGCACAATGCCGACTTAAGTACAAGAAGACTGACTCTTCTTACTGTCTATGTTTTGAACCATCCCTGTGACACTAGTTATAGATTCCGATGCTTCACTCCAGGTTTACTGTATCCCTTGGTCCTTCTTATTGACGATGAAACACAGAAATTGCATCGGAATTAAATAGAAAAGGCACAATGCCGACTTAAGTACAAGAAGACTGACTCTTCTTACTGTTTATGTATGAACCATTCCTGTGACACTAGTTATAGATTCCGATGCTTCACTCCAGGTTTACTGTATCCCTTGGACCTTCTTATTGACGATGAAACACAGAAATTGCATAGGAATTAAATAGAAAAGGCACAATGCCGACTTAAGTACAAGAAGACTGACTCTTCTTACTTTTTATGTTTTGAACCATTTCTGTGACACTAGTTATAGATTCCGGTGCTTCACTTCAGGTTTATTGTATACCTCTGACCTTCCTATTGACGATGAGACACAGGAATTGCATCTGAATTAAATACAAAAGGCACAATGCCGACTTAAGTACAAGAAGACTGACTCTTCCTACTGTCTATGTTTGAACCATTCCTGTGACACTAGTTATAGATTCCGATGCTTCACTTCTGTTTCACTGTATCCCTTGGACCTTCTTATTGGCGATGAAACACAGAAATTGCATCGGAATTAAATACAAAAGGCACAATGCCGACTTAAGTGCAAAAAGACTGACTCTTCTTACTGACAATGTTTTGAACCATTCCTGTGACACTACTTACAGATTCCGATTCTTCACTTCAGGTTTACTGTATCCCTCTGACCTTCTAATTGACGATGAAACACAGAAATTGCATCGGAACTAAATACAAAAGCACAATGCCGACATAAGTAAAAGAAGTCTGACTCTTCTTACTGTCTATGTTTTGAAGCATTCCTGTGACACTAGTTGTAGATTCCGATGCTTCACTTCAGGTTTACTGTATCCCTTTGACCTTCTTATTGACGATGAAACACAGAAATTGCATCGGAATTAAATAGAAAAGGCACAATGCCGACATAAGTACAAGAATACTGACTCATCTTACTGTCTATGTTTTGAACCGTCCCTGTGACACTAGTTATAGATTCCGATGCTTCACTCCAGGTTTACTGTATCCCTAGGACCTTCTTATTGACATGAAACACAGAAATTGCATCGGAATTAAATACAAAAGGCACAATGCCGACATAAGTACAAGAAGACTGTCTCTTCTTACTCACTATGTTTTGAACCATTCCTGTGACACTAGTTATAGATTCCGATGCATCACTCTAGGTTTACTGTATCCCTTGGACCTTCTTATTGACGATGAAACACAGAAATTGCATCGGAATTAAATAGAAAATGCACAATGATGACTTAAGTATAAGAAGACTGACTCTTCTTACTGACTATGATTTGAACCATTCCTGTGACACAAGTTATAGATTCCGATGCTTCACTTCAGGTTAACTGTATCCCTTGGACCTTCTTATTGACGACGAAACACAGAAATTGCATCGGAATTGAATAGAAAAGGCACAATGCCGACTTAAGCACAAGAATACTGACTCATATTGCTGTCTATGTTTTGAACCGTCCCTGTGACACTAGTTATAGATTCCGATGCTTCACTCCAGGTTTACAGTATCCCTTGGACCTTCTTATTGACGATGAAACACAGAAATTGCATCGCAATTAAATACAAAAGGCACAATGCCGAAATAAGTACAAGGAGACTGACTCTTCTTAAAGTCTATGTTTTGAACCATTCCTGTGACACTAGTTATAGATTCCGGTGCTTCACTCCAGGTTTCCAGTATCCCTTGAACGTTCTTATTGACGATGAAACACAGAAATTGCATCGGAATTAATTACAAAAACCACAATGCCGACTTAAGTACAAGAAGACTGACTTTTCTTACTGACTATGTTTTGAACCATTCCTGTGACACTAGTTATAGATTCCGATACTTCACTTCAGGTTTACTGTATCCCTCTGACCTTCTTATTGACGATGAAACACAGAAATTGCATCGGAATTAAATACAAAAATCACAATGCCGAATTAACTACAAGAAGACTGACTCTTCTTACTGTCTATGTTTTGAAACGTCCCTGTTACACTAGTTATAGATTCCGATGCTTCACTCCAGGTTTACTGTATCCCTTGGACATTCTAATTGACGATGAAACACAGAAATTGCATCGGAATTAAATACAAAATCACAATACCGACTTAAGTACAAGAAGACTGACTCTTCTCACTGTCTATGTTTTGAACCATTCCTGTGACACTAGTTATAGACTCCGATGCTTCACTCCAGGTTTACTGTGTCCCTTGGACCTTCCTATTGACGATGAAACACAGAAATTGCATCGAAATTAAACACAAAAGGCACAATGCCGACTTAAGTACAAAAAGACTGACTCTTCTTACTGAATATGTTTTGAACCATTCCTGTGACACTAGTTATAGATATCGAAGCTTCACTTCAGGTTTCCTGTATCCCTTGGACCTCCTTATTGACGATGAAACACAGAAATTACATCGGAATTAAATCCAAAAGGCACAATGCCGACTTAAGTGCAAGAGGACTGACTCTTCTTACTGAGTATGTTTTGAACCATTCCTGTGACACTAGTTATAGATTCCGATGCTTCACTTCAGGTTTAATGTATCCCTCTGACCTTCTTATTGACGATGAAACACAGAAATTGCATCGGAATTAAATACAAAAAGCACAATGCCGAATTAAGTACAAGAAGACTGACTCTTCTTACTGTCTATGTTTTGAACCATTCCTGTGACATTAGTTATAGACTCCGATGCTTCCCTCCAGGTTTACAGTATCCCTTGGACCTTCTTATTGACGATGAAACACGGAAATTGCATCAGAATTAAATAGAAAATGCACAATGATGACTTAAGTACAAGAAGACTGACTCTTCTTACTGACTATGATTTTAACCATTCCTGTGACACAAGTTATAGATTCCGATTCTTCACTACAGGTTTACTGTGTACCTTGGACCTTCTTATTGACGATGAAACACAGAAATTACATCGGAATTAAATCCAAAAGGCACAATGCCGACTTAAGTGCAAGAAGACTGACTCTTCTTACATACTATGTTTTGAACCATTTTTTGTGACACTAGTTATAGATTCCGATGCTTCACTTCAGGTTTACTGTATCCCTCTGACCTTCTTATTGACGATGAAACACAGAAATTGCATCGGAATTAAATACAGAAGGCACAATGCCGAATTAAGTTCAAGAAGACTGACTCTTCTTACTGAGTATGTTTTGAACCATTCCTGTGACACTAGTTATAGATTCCGAGGCTTCACTTCAGGTTTAATGTATCCCTCTGACCTTCTTGTTGACGATGAAACACGGAAATTGCATGAGAATTAAATAGAAAATGCACAATGATGACTTAAGTACAAGAAGAGTGACTCTTCTTACTGACTATGATTTTAACCATTCCTGTGAAACAAGTTATAGATTCCGATGCTTCACTTCAGGTTTACTGTATCCCTTGGACCTTCTTATTGACGATGAAACACAGAAATTGCATCGGAATTAAATAGAAAAAACACAATGCCGACTTAAGTACAAGAAGACTGACTCATCTTACTGTCTATGTTTTGAACCGTCCCTGTGACACTAGTTATAGATTCCGATGCTTCACTCCAGGTTTACTGTATCCTTTGGACCTTCTTATTGACGATTAAACTCAGAAATTGCATCGGAGTTTATTACAAAAGGAAAAATACCGACTTATGTACACGAATACTGACTCTTCTTACTGTCTATACTTTGAACCATTCCTGTGACCCTAGTTATAGATTCCGATGCTACACTCCCGGTTTACTGTACCCTTGGACCATCTTATTGACGATGAAACACACAAATTGCATCGGAATTAAATACAAAAGGCACAATGCCGACTTAAGGACAAGAAGACTGACTCTTCTTACTGACTTTGTTTTGAACCATTCCTGTGACACATGTTATAGATTCCGATGCTTCACTTCAAGTTCACTGTATCTCTTGGATCTTCTTATTGACGATGAAACACAGAAATTGCATCGGAATTAAATACAAAAGGCCCAATGCCGACTTACATACAAGAAGACTAACTCTTCCTACTGTCAATGTTTTGAACCGTTCCTGTGACACTAGTGATAGATTGCGATGCTTCACTTCAGGTTTACTGTATCCCTCTGATCTACTTATTGACGATGAAACACAGAAATATCATTGGAATTAAATAAAAAATGCACAATGCCGACATAAGCACAAGAAAACTGACTCTTCTTACTGTCTATGTTTTGAACCATTCCTGTGACACTAGTAATAGATTCCGATGCTTCACTTCAGGTTTACTGTATCCCTTGGACCTTCTTATTGACGATGAAACACAGAAATTGCATCGGAATAATATAGAAAAGGCACAATGCCGACTTAAGTACAAGAAGACTGACTCTTCTCACTGTCTATGTTTTGAACCATTCCTGTGAACCTAGTGATAGATTCCGATGCTTCACTTTAGGTTTACTGTATCCCTCTGATCTTCTTATTGACGATGAAACACAGAAATATCATTGGAATTAAATAAAAAATGCACAATGCCGACATAAGCACAAGAAGACTGACTCTTCTTACAGTCTATGTTTTGAACCATTCCTGTGACACTAGTTATAGTTTCCGATGCTTCACTTCAGGTTCACTGTATCCCTTGGACCTTCTTATTGACGATGAAACATAGAAATTGCATCGGAATTATTTAGAAAAAGCACAATGCCGACTTAAGTTCAAGAAGACTGACTCTTCTTACTGTCTATGTTTTCAACCATTCCTGTGACTCTAGTAATAGATTCCGATGCTTCACTTCAGGTTTACTGTATCCCTTGGTCCTTCTTGTAGACGATGAAACACAGAAACTGCATCGGAATTAAATACAAAATCACAATACCGACTTAAGTACAAGAAGACTGACTCTTCTTACTGTCAATGTTATGAACCGTCCCTGTTACACTAGTTATAGATTCCGATGCTTCACTCCAGGTTTACTGTATCCCTTGGACATTCTTATTGACGATGAAACACAGAAATTGCATCGGAATTAAATACAAAATCACAATACCGACTTAAGTACAGGAAGACTGACTCTTCTCACTGTCTATGTTTTGAACCATTCCTGTGACACTAGTTATAGACTCCGATGCTTCACTCCAGGTTAACTGTATCCCTTGGACCTTCTTATTGACGATGAAACACAGAAATTGCATCGAAATTAAACACAAAAGGCACAATGCCGACTTAAGTACAAAAAGACTGACTCTTCTTACTGAATATGTTTTGAACCATTCCTGTGACACTAGTTATAGATTTCGTTGCTTCACTTCAGGTTTCCTGTATCCCTTGGACCTTCTTATTGACGATGAAACACAGAAATCACATCGGAATTAAATCCAAAAGGCACAATGCCGACTTAAGTGCAAGAGGACTGACTCGTCTTACTGAGTATGCTTTGAAGCATTCCTGTGACACTAGTTATAGATTCCGATGCTTAACTTCAGGTTTAATGTATCCCTCTGACCTTCTTATTGACGATGAAACACAGAAATTGCATCGGAATTAAATACAAAAGGCACAATGCCAACTTAATTACAAGAAGACTGACTCTTCTTGCTGACTATGCTTTGAACCATTCCTGTGACACTAGTTATAGATTCCGGTGCTTCACTCCAGGTTTACAGTATCCCTTGGACCTTCTTATTGACGATGAAACACAGACATTGCATCGGAATTAAATAGAAAAGGCACAATGCCGACTTAAGTACAAGAGGACTGACTCTTCTAACTGTTTATGTTTTGAACCATTCCTGTGACACTAGTTATAAATTCCGATGCTTCACTCCAGGTTTAATGTATCCCATGGACCTTCTTATTGACGATGAAACACAGAAATTGCATCGGAATTAAATACAAAAGGCACAATGCCGACTAAAGTACCAGAAGACAGACTCTTCTTACAGTCTATGTTTTGAACTATTCCTGTGACAATAGTTATAGATTCCGGTGCTTCACTCCAGGTTTACTGTATCCCTTGGACCTTCTTATTGACGATGAAACACAGAAATTGCATTGGAATTGAATAGATAAGGCACAATGCCGACTTAAGTACAAGAAGACTGACTCTTCTTACTGTTTATGTTTTGAACCATTCCTGTGACACTAGTTATAGTTTACGATGCTTCACTTCAGGTTTACTGTATCCCTCTCACCTTCCTATTGACGATGAAACACAGAAATTGCATCGGAATTAAATACAAAAGTCGCAATGCCGACTTAAGTACAAGAAGACTGACTCTTCTTCTTGACTACGTTTTAACCATTCTTGTGACACTAGTTATAGATTCCGATGCTTCACTTCAGGTTTACTGTATCCCTTAAACCTTCTTATTGACGATGAACCACAGATATTGCATCGGTATTAAATACAAAAGCCACAATGCCGACTTACGTACAAGAAGACTAACTCTTCCTACTGTCAATGTTTTTAACCATTCCTGTGACACTAGTAATAGATTCCGATGCTTCACTTCAGGTCTACTGTATCCCTCTGATCTTCTTATTGACGATGAAACACAGAAAAATCATTGGAATTGAATAAAAATAGCACAATGCCGACATAAGCACAAGAAGACTGACTCTTCTAACTGTCTATGTTTTGAACCATTCCTGTGACACTAGTTATAGATTCCGATGCTTCCCTTCAGGTTTACTGTATCCCTTGGACCTTCTTATTGACGATGAAACACAGAAATTGCATCGGAATTATATAGAAAAGGCACAATGCCGACTTAAGTAAAAGAAGACTGACTCTTCTTACTGTCTATGTTTTAAACCATTCCTGTGACTCTAGTAATAGATTCCGATGCTTCACTTCAGGTTTACTGTATCCCTTGGACCTTCTTGTAGACGATGAAACACAGAAATTGCATCGGAATTAAATACAAAATCACAATATCGACCTAAGTACAAGAAGACTGACTCTTCTTACTGTCTATAATTTGAACCGTCCCTGTTACACTAGTTATAGATTCCGATGCTTCACTCCAGGTTTACTGTATCCCTTGGTCATTCTTATTGACGATGAAACACAGAAATTCCATTGAAAATAAACACAAAAGGCACAATGCCAACTTAAGTACAAAAAGACTGACTCTTCTTAGTGAATATGTTTTGAACCATTCCTGTGACACTAGTTATAGATTTCGATGCTTCACTTCAGGTTTCCTGTATCCCTTGGACCTTCTTATTAACGATGAAACACAGAAATTACATCTGAATTAAATCCAAAAGGCACAATGCCGACTTAAGTGCAAGAGGATTGACTCTTCTTACTGACTATGTTTTGAACCATTCCAGTGACACTAGTTATAGATTCCGATGCTTCACTTCAGGTTTAATGTATCCCTCTGACCTTCTTATTGACAATGAAACACAGAAATTGCATCGGAATTAAATACAAAAGGCACAATGCCGAATTAAGTACAAGAAGACTGACTCTTCTTACTGTCTATGCTTTGAACCGTTTCTGTGACACTAGTTATAGACTCCGATGCTTCATTCCAGGTCTACTGAATCTCTTGGACCTTCTTATTGACGATGAAACACAGAAATTGCATCGAAATTAAATACATAAGGCACAATACCAACTTAATTACAAGAAGACTGACTCTTCTTGCTGACTATGCTTTGAACCATTCCTGTGACATTAGTTATAGATTCCGGTCCTTCACTCCAGGTTTACAGTATCCATTGGACCTTCTTATTGACGATGAAACACAGAAATTGAATCAGAATTGAATAGAAAAGGCACAATGCAGATTTAAGTACAAGAAGACTGACTCTTCTTACTGTTTATGTTTTGAACCATTCCTGTGACGCTAGTTATAGTTTACGATGCTTCACTTCAGGTTTACTGTATCCCTCTCACCTTCCTATTGACGATGACACACAGAAATTGCATCGGAATTAAATAGAAAAGGCACAATCCCGACTTAAGTACAAGAAGACTGACTCTTCTTACTGCCTTTGTTTTGTTCCATTCCTGTGACACTAGTTATAGATTCCGATGCTTCACTTCAGGTTTACTGTATCCCTCTGACCTGCTTATTGATGATGGAACACAGAAATTGCATCGGAATTAAATACAAAAGGCGCAATTCCGACTTAAGTACAAGAAGACTTACTCTTCTTATTGACTACGTTTCAACCATTCTTGTGACACTAGTTATAGATTCCGATGCTTCACTTCAGGTTTACTGTATCCCTTAAACCTTCTTATTGACGATGAAACACAGATATTGCATCGTAATTAAATACAAAAGGCACAATGCCGACTTAAGTACAAGAAGACTGACTCTTCTTACTGACTATGTTTTGAACCATTCCTGTGACACTAGTTATAGATTCCGATGCTTCACTTCAGGTTTCCTGTATCCCTCTGACATTCTTATCGACGATGAAACACAGATATTGCATCGGAATTAAATACAAAAGGCACAATGCTGACTTAAGTACAAGAAGACTAACTCTTCTTACTGACTATGGTTTGAACCATTCCTGTGACACTAGTTATAGATCCCGATGCTTCACTTCAGGTTTACTGTATCCCTTGGACCATCTTATTAACGAATAAACACAGAAATTGCTTCGGAATTAAATACAAAAGTCACAATGCCTACTTAAGAACAAGAAGACTGACCCTTCTTTCTGTCTACGATTTGAACCATTCCTGTGACACTAGTTATAGATTCCGATGCTTCTCTTCAGGTTTACTGTATCCCTAGGACCTTCTTATTGACGATGAAACACTGAAATTGCATCGGAATTAAATACAAAAGGCACAATACAGACTTAAGTACAAGATGACTGACTCTCCTTACTGTTTATGTTTTGAAACATTCCTGTGACACTAGTTGTACATTCCGATGCTTCACTTCAGGTTTACTGTATCCCTTGGACCTTCTTATTGACGATGAAACACAGAAATTGAATCAGAATTAAATACAAAATGCACAATATCGACTTAAGTACAAGATGACTGACTCTTCTTACTGTTTATGATTTGAAACATTCCTGTGACACTAGTTATAGATTCCGATGCTTCACTTCAGGTTTACTGTATCCCTCTGATCTTCTTATTGACGATGAAACACAGAAATTGAATCGGAATTAAATACAAAAGGCACAATGCCGGCTTAAGTACAAGTAGACTGACTCGTCTTACTCTATGTTTTGAACCATTCCTGTGACCCGAGGTATAGATTCCGATGCTTCACTTGAGGTTTACTCTATCCCTTGGACCTTCTTATTGACGATGAAACACAGAAATTGCATCGGAATTAAATACAAAAGGCACAATGCCGACTTAAGTACAAGAAGACTGACTCTTCTTACTGACTATGTTTTGAACCATTCCTGTGACACTAGTTATAGATCCCGATGCTTCACTTCAGGATTACTGTATCCCTTGGACCTTCTTATTGACGATGAAACACAGAAATTGCATCGGAATTAAATAGAAAAGGCACAGTGCCGACTTAAATACAAGAAGACTGACTCTTCTTACTGTCTATGCTGTGAACCAGTCCTGTGACACTACTTATAGATTCCGATACTTGACTTCAGTTTTACTGTATCCCTTGGACCTTCTTATTGACGATGAAACACAGAAATTGCATCGGAATTAAATACAAAAGGCACAATGCCGACTTAAGTACAAGAAGACTGACTCTTCTTACTGACTATGTTTTGAACCATTCCTGTGACCCTAGTTATAGACTCCGATACTTCCCTCCCGGTTTACTGTATCCCTTGGACCATCTTATTGACGATGACACACAGAAATTGCATCGGAATTAAATACAAAAGGCACAATGCCGACTTAAGTACAAGAACACTTACTCTTCCTACTGTCTATGATTTGAAACATTCCTGTGACACTAGTTATAGATTACGACGCTTCACTTCAGGTTTACTGTATCCCTTGGACCTTCGAATTGACGATGAAACACAGATATTACATCAGAATTAAATAGAACATGCACAATGATGACTTAAGTACAAGAAGACTGACCCTTCTTACTGTTTATGTTTTCAACCATTCCTGTACCACTAGTTACAGATCCCGATGCTTCACTTCAGGTTTATTGAATCCCTCTCACCTTCCTATTGACGATGAAACACAGAAATTGCATCGGAATTAAATAGAAAAGGCACAATCCCGACTTAAGTACAAGAAGACTGACTCATCTTACTGCCTTTGCTTTGATCGATTCCTGTGACACGAGTTATAGATTCCGATGCTTCACTTCAGGTTTACTGTATCCCTCTGACCTGCTTATTGATGATGAAACACAGATATTGCATCGGAATTAAATACAAAAGGCGCAATGCCGACTTAAGTACAAGAAGACTGCTCTTCTTACTGACTACGTTTGAACCATTCTTGTGACACTAGTTATAGATTCCGATGCTTCACGTCAGGTTTACTGTATCCCTTATACCTTCTTATTGACGATGAAACACAGATATTGCATCGGAATTAAATACAAAAGGCACAATGCCGACTTAAGTACAAGAAGACTGACTCTTCTTACTGTCTATGTTTTGAACCATTCCTGTGACACTAGTTATAGATTCCGATGCTTCACTTCAGGTTTCCTGTATCCCTCTGACCTTCTTATTGACGATGAAACACAGATATTGCATCGGAATTAAATACAAAAGGCACAATGCTGACTTAAGTACAAGAAGACTGACTCTTCTTACTGACTATGTTTTGAACCATTCCTGTGACACTAGTTATAGATCCCGATGCTTCACTTCAGGTTTACTGTATCACTTGGACCTTCATATTGAGGACGAAACACAGAAATTGCATCGGAATTAAATACAAAAGGCATAATGCCGACTTAAGTACAAGAAGACTGACCCTTCTTACTTTCTATGTTTTGAACCATTCCTGTGACACTAGTTATAGACTCCGATACTTCACTCCCGGTTTACTGTATCCCTTGGACCATCTTATTGACGATGACACACAGAAATTGCATCGGAATTAAATACAAAAGGCACAATGCCGACTTAAGTAAAAGAATTCTGACTTTTCTTACTGTCTATGTTTTGAACCATTCCTGTGACACTAGTTATGGTCCGATGCTTTACTCCAGATTTACTGTATCCCTTGGACCATCTTATTGACGATGACACACAGAAATTGCATCGGAACTAAATACAAAAGGTACAATGCCGACTTAAGTACAAGAAGACTGACTCTTCTTACTGTCTATGTTTTGGACCATCCCTGTGACACTAGTTACAGATTCCGATGCTTCACTCCAGGTTTACTGTATCCCTTGGTCCTTCTTATTGACGATGAAACACAGAAATTGCATCGGAATTAAATACAAAAGGCACAATGCAGAATTAAGTACAAGAAGACTGACTCTTCTTACTGTCTATGTTTTGAACCATTCCTGTGACACTAGTTATAGATTCCATTGCTTCACTCCAGGTTTACAGTATCCCTTGGACCTTCTTATTGACGATGAAGCACAGAAATTGCATCAGAATTAAATAGAAAAGGCACAATGCCCACTTAAGTACAAGAAGACTGACGCTTCTTACTGACTATGTTTTGAACCATTCCAGTGACACTAGTTATAGATTCCGATGCTTCACTTCAGGATAAATGTATCCCTTGGACCTTCCTATTGACGATGAAACCCAGATATTATATCGGAATTAAATAGAAAAGGCACAATGCCGACTTAAGTACAACAAGACTGACTCTTCTTACTGTTTATGTATGAACCATTCCTGTGACACTAATTACAGATTCCGATGCTTCACTCCATGTTTACTGTATCCCTTGGACCTTCTTATTGACGATGAAACACAGAAATTGCATAGGAATTAAATAGAAAATGCACAATGCCGACTTAAGTACAAGAAGACTGACTCTTCTTACTGTTTATGTTTTGAACCATTTCTGTGCCACTAGTTACAGATTCCGGTGCTTCACTTCAGGTTTATTGTATACCTCTGAACTTCCTATTGACGATGCAACCCAGAAATTGCATCGGAATTAAATGCAAAAGGCACAATGCCGACTAAAGTACACGAAGACTGTCTCTTCTTACTGACTATGTTTTGAACCATTCCTGTGACACATGTTATAGATTCCGATGCTTCACTTCAGGTTTACTGTATCCCTTGGACTTCTTATTGACGATGAAACACAGAAATTGCATCGGAATTAAACACAAAAGGCACAATGCCGACTTAAGTACAAAAAGACTTACTCTTCTTACTGACTATGTTTTGAACCATTCCTGTGACACTAGTTATAGATTCCGATGCTTCACTTCAGGTTTACTGTATCCCTTGGACCTTCTTATTGACGATGAAACACAGAAATTGCATCGGAATTAAATACAAAAGGCACAACACCGACTTAAGTACAAGAAGACTGACTCTTCTTACTGTCTATGTTTTGAACCTTTCCTGTGACACTAGTTATAGATTCTGATGCTTCACTTCAGGTTTACTGTACCCCTCTGATCTTCTTATTGACGATGAAACACAGAAATTGCATCGGAATTAAATACAAAAGGCACAATGCCGACTTAAGTACAAGAAGACTGACTCATCTTACTGTCTATGTTTTGAACCATTCCTGAGACACTAGTTATAGATTCCGATGCTTCACTTCAGGTTTACTGTATCCCTTGGACCTTCTTATTGACGATGAAACACAGAAATTGCGTCGGAATTAAATAGAAAAACACAATGCCGAATTAAGTACAAGAAAACTGACTCTTCTTACTGTCTATATTTTGAACCATTACTGTGACACTAGTAATTGATTCCGATGCTTCACTTCAGGTTTACTGTATACCTCTGACCTTCTTATTGCCGGTGAAACACAGAAATTGCATCGGAATTAAATACGAAAGGCACAATGCCAACTTAAGTACAAGAAGACTGACTCTTCTTACTGACTATGATTTGAACCATTCCTGTGACACTAGTTATGGATTCCGATGCTTAACTTCAGCATTACTGTATCCCTCTGACCTTCTTAGTGACGATGAAATACAGAAATTGCATCGGAATTAGATACAAAAAGCACAATGCCGACTTAAGTAAAAGAATACTGACTCATCTGACTGTCTATGTTTTGAACCGTCCCTGTGACACTAGTTATGGATTCCGATGCTTCACTCCAGGTTTACTGTATCCCTTGGACCTTCTTATAAACGATGAAACACAGAAATTGCATCGGAATTAAATACAAAAGGCACAATGCCGACTTAAGTACAAGAAGACTGACTCTTCTTACTGACTATGTTTTGAACCATTCCTGTGACACTAGTTATGAATTCTGATGCTTCACTTCAGGTTTACTGTAACCCTCTAACCTTCTTATTGACGATGAAACACAGAAATTGCATCGGAATTAAATACAAAAGGCACAATTCCGACATAAGTACAAGAAGACTGACTCTTCTTACTGTCTATGTTTTGAACCATTCCTATGAAACTAGTTATAGATTCCGATGCTTGACTTGAGGTTTACTATATGCCTTGGACCTTCTTATTGACGATGAAACACAGAAATTGCATCGGAATTAAATACAAAGGGCCCAATGCCTGCCTAAGTACAAGAAGACTGACTCTTCGTACTGTCTATGATATGAACCATTCCATTGTCAATAGTTATAGATTCTGATGCTTCACTCCAGGTTTACTGTATCCCTTGGACCTTCTTATTGACGATGAAACACAGATATAGCATCGGAATTAAATATAAAAGGCACAATGCCGACTTAAGTACAAGAAGAGTGACTCTTCTTACTGTCTATGTTTTGAACCTTTCCTGTGACACTAGTTATAGATTCCGATGCTTCACTTCACGTTTACTGTATCCCTTGGACCTTCTTATTGACGATCAAACACAGAAATTGCATCGGAATTAAATTCAAAAGGCACACTGCCGTCTTAAGTACAAGAAGACTGACGCTTTTTACTGACTATGTTTTGAACCAGTCCTGTGACACTAGTTATAGATTCGGATGCTTCACTTCAGGTTTACTGTATCCCTCTGACCTTCATATTGACGATGAAACACAGAAATTACATCGGAATTAAATAGAAAAGGCACAATGCCGACTTAAGTACAAGACGACTGACTTTTCTTACTGTCTATGTTTTGAACCATTCCTGTGACACTAGTTATAGATTCCGATGCTTGACTTCAGTTTTACTGTATCCCTTGGAAATTGTTATTGACGATGAAACACAGAAATTGCATCGGAATTAAATACAAAAGGCACAATGCCGACTTAAGTACTAGAAGACTGACCCTCATTACTGTCTATGTTTTGAACCATTTCTGTGACACTATTTATAGATTCCGATGCTTCACTTCAGGTTTACTGTATCCCTTGGACCTTCTTATTGACGATGAAACACAGAAATTGCATCGGAATTAAATAGAAAAGGCACAGTGCCGACTTAAGTACAAGAAGACTGACTCCTCTTACTGTCTATGTTTTGAACCATTCCTGTGACACTAGTTATAGATTTCGATGCTTAACCTCAGGTTTACTGTATCCCTTGGACCTTCGTATTGACGATGAAACACAGAAATTGTATCGGAATTAAATACAAGAGGCACAATATTGACTTAAGTACAAGAAGACTGACTCTTCTTACTGTATATGAGTTGAACCATTCCTGTGACACTAGTTATAGATTGCGATGCTTCACTTCAGGTTTACTGTATCCCTTGGACCTTCTTATTGACGATGAAACACAGAAATAGAATCGGAATTAAATACGAAAGGCATAATGCCGACTTAAGTACAAGGAGACTGACTCTTCCTACTGTCAATGTTTTGAACCATTCCTGTGACACTAGTTATAGATTCCGATGCTTCACTTCAGGTTTACTGTATCCCTCTGATCTTCTTATTGACGATGAAACACAGAAATTGCATCGGAATTGAATACAAAAGGCACAACGCCGACTTAAGTACAAGAAGACTGACTCATCTTACTGTCTATGTTTTAAACCATTCCTGTGACACTAGTTATAGATTCTGATGCTTCACTTGAGGTTTACTGTATCCCTCAGAACTTCTTATTGACGATGAAACACAGAAATTGCATCGGAATTAAATACAAAAGGAACAATGAAGTCTTAAGTACAAGAAGACTGACTCTTCTTACTGTCTATGATTTGAACCATTCCTGTGACACTAGTTATAGATTCCGATGCTTCACTTCAGGTTTACTGTATCCCTCTGTCCTTCTTATTGACGATGAAAAACAGAAATTGCATCGGAATAAAATACAAAAGGCACAATGCCGACTTAAGTACAAGAAGACTGACTCTTCTTACTGAATATATTTTGAACCATTCCTTTGACACTAGTTATAGATCCCGATGCTTCACTTCAGGTTTACTGTATCCCTCTGACCTTCTTATTGACGAGGAAACACAGAAATTGCATCGGAATTAAATAGAAACGCCACAATGCCTACTTATGTACAAAAACACTGACTCTTCTTACTGGCTATGTTTTGAACCATTCCTATGACACTAGTTATAGATTCCGATTCTTGTCTTCAGTTTTACTGTATCCCTTGGACCTTCTTTTTGACGGTGAAACTCAAAAATTGCATCGGAATTAAATACAAAGGGCACAATGCCGACATAAGTACAAGAAGACTGACCATTCTCACTGTCTAAGTTTTGAACCATTCCTGTGACACATGTTATAGATTCCGATGCTTCACTTCAGGTTTTCTGTATCCCTTGGACTTCTTATTGACGATGAAACACAGAAATTGCATCGGAATTAAACACAAAAGGCACAATGCCGACTTAAGTACAAAAAGACTTACTCTTCTTACTGACTATGTTTTGAACCATTCCTGTGACACTAGTTATAGATTCCGATGCTTCACTTCAGGTTTACTGTATCCCTTTGACCTTCTTATTGACGATGAAACACAGAAATTGCATCTGAATTAAATACAAAAGGCACAATACCGACTTAAGTACAAGAAGACTGACTCATCTTACTGTCTATGTTTTGAACCATCCCTGTGACACTAGTTATAGATTCTGATGCTTCACTTCAGGTTTACTGTATCCCTTGGACCTTTTTATTGACGATGAAACACAGAAAATGCATCGGAATTCAATACAAAAGGCGCAATGCCGACTTAACTACAAGAAGACTGACTCTTCTTACTGACTATGCTTTGAACCATTCCTGTGACACTAGTTATGGATTCCGATGCTTAACTTCAGGATCACTGTATCCCTCTGACCTTCTTAGTGACGATGAAATACAGAAATTGCATCGGAATTAGATACAAAAAGCACAATGCCGACTTAAGTAAAAGTATACTGACTCATCTGACTGTCTATGTTTTGAACCGTCCCTGTGACACTAGTTATAGATTCCGATGCTTCACTTCAGGTTTACTGCATCCCTTGGACCTTCTTATAAACGATGAAACACAGAAATTGCATCGGAATTAAATACAAAAGGCACAATGCCGACTTAAGTACAAGAAGACTGACCCTTCTTACTGACTATGTTTTGAACCATTCCTGTGACACTAGTTATGGATTCTGATGCTTCACTTCAGGTTTACTGTAACCCTCTGACCTTCTTATTGACGATGAAGCACAGAAATTGCATGGGAATTAAATACAAAAGGCACAATGCCGAATTAAGTACAAGAAGACTGACTCTTCTTACTGTCTACTTTTAACAAGTCCTGTGACACTAGTTATAGACTCCGATGCTTTACTCCAGCTTTACTGTATCCCTTGGACCTTCTTATTGGCGATGAAACACAGAAATTGCATCGTAATTAAATACAAAAGCCGCAATGCCGACTTACGTACAAGAAGACTGACTCTTCTTACTGTCTATGTTTTGAACCATTCCTGTGACACTAGTTATAGATTCCGATGCTTCACTTCAGGTTTACTGTATCCCTAGGACCTTCTTATTGACGATGAAACACAGAAATTGCATCGGAATGAAATACAAAAGGCACAATGCCGACTTAGGTACAAGAAGACTGACTCTTCCTACTGTCAATGTTTTGAACGATTCCTGTGACACTAGTTATAGATTCCATTGCTTCACTTCAGGTTTACTGTATCTCCCTGAACTACTTATTGACGATGAAACCCAGAAATTGGTTCGGAATTAAATACAAAAGGCACAATGTCGACTTAAGCACAAGAAGACTGACTCTTCTTACTGTCTAAGTTTTGAACCATTCCTGTGACACTAGTTATAGATTCCGATGCTTCACTTCAGGTTTACTGTATCCCTTGGACGTTCTTATTGACGATGAAACACAAAAATTGCATCGGAATTAAATAGAAAAGGCACAATGCCGGCCTAAGTACAAGAAGACTGACTCTTCTTACTGTCTATGATTTGAACCATTCCATTGACACTAGTTAAAGATACCGATGCTTCACTCCAGGTTTACTGTATCCTTTGGACCTTGTTATTGACGATGAAACACAGAAATTGCATCGGAATTAAATAGAAAAGGCACAATGCCGACATAAGTAATAGAAAACAGACTCTTCTTACTGACTATGTTTTGAACCATTCCTGTGACACTAGTTATAGATTCCGATGATTCACTTCAGCTTTACTGTATCCCTTGGACGTTCTTATTGACGATGAAACACAGAAATTGCATCGGAATTAAATACAAAAGGCAAAATGCCGACTTAAGTACACGAAGACTGATTCTTCTTACTGACTATGTTTTGAACCATTCCTGTGACACTAGTTATAGATTCCGATGCTTCACTTGAGGTTTACTGTATCCCTTGGACCTTCTTATTGACAATGAAACACAGAAATTGCATCGGAATTAAATACAAAAGGCACAATGCCGACTTAAGTACAAGAAGACTGACTCATCTTACTGTCCATGTTTTTAACCCTTCCTGCGACACTAGTTATAGATTCCGATGCTTCACTCCAAGTTTACTGTATCCCTTGGACCTTCTTATTGACGATGAAACACAGAAATTGCATCGGAATTAAACACAAAAGGCACAATGCCGACTTAATTACAAAAAGACTGACTCTTCTTACTGACTATGTTTTGAACCATTCCTGTGACACTCGTTATAGATTCCGATTCTTGACTTCAGTTTTACTGTATCCCTTGGACCTTCTTATTGACGGTGAATCTCAAAAATTGCATCGGAATTAAATACAAAGGGCACAATGCCGACATAAGTACAAGAAGACTGACCATTCTTACTGGCTAAGTTTTGAACCATTCCTGTGACACATGTTATAGATTCCGATGCTTCACTTCAGGTTTTCTGTATCCCTTGGACTTCTTATTGACGATGAAACACAGAAATTGCATCGGAATTAAACACAAAAGTCACAATGCCGACTTAAGTACAAAAAGACTTACTCTTCTAACTGACTATGTTTTGAACCATTCCTGTGACACTAGTTATAGATTCCGATGCTTCACTTCAGGTTTACTGTATCCCTTGGACCTTCTTATTGACGATGAAACACAGAAAATGCATCGGAATTATATAGAAAAGGCACAATGCCGACTTAAGTACAAGAAGACTGACTCTTCTTACTGTCTATGTTTTGAACCATTCGTGTGACACTAGATATAGATTCCGCTGCTTCACTTCAGGTTTACTGTATCCCTTTGACCTTCTTATTGACGATGAAACACAGAAATTGCATCTGAATTAAATACAAAAGGCACAATACCGACTTAAGTACAAGAAGACTGACTCTTCTTACTGTCTATGTTTTGAACCTTTCCTGTGACACTAGTTATAGATTCCGTTGCTTCACTTCAGGTTTACTGTATCCCTTGGACCTTCTTATTGACGATGAAACACAGAAATTGCATCGGAATTAAATACAATATGCACAATGCCGACTTATGTACAAGCAGACTGGCTCTTCCTACTGTCAATGTTTTGAACCATTCCTGTGACACTAGTTATAGATTCTGATGCTTCACTTCAGGTTTACTGTATCCCTTGGACCTTTTTATTGACGATGAAACACAGAAAATGCATCGGAATTCAATACAAAAGGCACAATGCCGACTTAACTACAAGAAGACTGACTCTTCTTACTGACTATGCTTTGAACCATTCCTGTGACACTAGTTATGGATTCCGATGCTTAACTTCAGGATTACTGTATCCCTCTGACCTTCTTAGTGACGATGAAATACAGAAATTGCATCGGAATTAGATACAAAAAGCACAATGCCGACTTAAGTAAAAGTATACTGACTCATCTGACTGTCTATGTTTTGAACCGTCCCTGTGACACTAGTTATAGATTCCGATGCTTCACTCCAGGTTTACTGTATCCCTTGGACTTTCTTATAAACGATGAAACACAGAAATTGCATCGGAATTAAATACAAAAGGCACAATGCCGACTTAAGTACAAGAAGACTGACCCTTCTTACTGACTATGTTTTGAACCATTCCTGTGACACTAGTTATGGATTCTGATGCTTCACTTCAGGTTTACTGTAACCCTCTGACCTTCTTATTGACGATGAAGCACAGAAATTGCATGGGAATTAAATACAAAAGGCACAATGCCGAATTAAGTACAAGAAGACTGACTCTTCTTACTGTCTATGATATGAACCATTCCATTGTCAATAGTTATAGATTCTGATGCTTCACTCCAGGTTTACTGTATCCCTTGGACATTGTTATTGACGATGAAACACAGAAATTGCATCGGAATTAAATAGAAAAGGCACAATGCCGTCATAAGTAATAGAAGACAGACTCTTCTTACTGACTATGATTTGAACCATTCCTGTGACTCTAGTTATAGATTCCGATGATTCACTTCAGGTTTACTGTATCCCTTGGACCTTCTTATTGACGATGAAACACAGAAATTGCATCGGAATTAAATACAAAAGCCGCAATGCCGACTTACGTACAAGAAGACTGACTCTTCTTACTGTCTATGTTTTGAACCATTCCTGTGACACTAGTTATAGATTCCGATGCTTCACTTCAGGTTTGCTGTATCCCTAGGACCTTCTTATTGACGATGAAACACAGAAATTGCATCGGAATGAAACACAAAAGGCACAATGCCGACTTAGGTACAAGAAGACTGACTCTTCCTACTGTCAATGTTTTGAACCATTCCTGTGACACTAGTTATAGATTCCATTGCTTCACTTCAGGTTTACTGTATCCCTCTGAACTACTTATTGACGATGAAACCCAGAAATTAGTTCGGAATTAAATACAAAAGGCACAATGTCGACTTAAGCACAAGAAGACTGACTCTTCTTACTGTCTAAGTTTTGAACCATTCCTGTGACACTAGTTATAGATTCCGATTCTACACTTCAGGTTTACTGTATCCCTTGGACCTTCTTATTGACGATGAAACACAAAAATTGCATCGGAATTAAATAGAAAAGGCATAATGCCGGCCTAAGTACAAGAAGACTGACTCTTCTTACTGTCTATGATTTGAACCATTCCATTGACACTAGTTATAGATACCGATGCTTCACTCCAGGTTTACTGTATCCCTTGGAACTTGTTATTGACGATGAAACACAGAAATTGCATCGGAATTAAATAGAAAAGGCACAATGCCGACATAAGTAATAGAAAACAGACTCTTCTTACTGACTATGTTTTGAACCATTCCTGTGACACTAGTTATAGATTCCGATGATTCACTTCAGCTTTACTGTATCCCTTGGACGTTCTTATTGACGATGAAACACAGAAATTGCATCGGAATTAAATACAAAAGGCAAAATGCCGACTTAAGTACACGAAGACTGATTCTTCTTACTGACTATGTTTTGAACCATTCCTGTGACACTAGTTATAGATTCCGATGCTTCACTTGAGGTTTACTGTATCCCTTGGACCTTCTTATTGACAATGAAACACAGAAATTGCATCGGAATTAAATACAAGTGGCACAATGCCGACTTAAGTACAGGAAGACTGACCCTTTTTACTGACTATGTTTTGAACCATTCATGTGACACAAGTTATAGATTCCGATGCTTCACCTCAGGTTTACTGTATCCCTTGGACCTTCCTATTGACGATGAGACACAGAAATTGCATCGGAATTAAATAGAAAAGGCACAATGCCGACTTAAGTACAAGAAGACTGACCCATCTTACTGTCAATGCTTTGAACCATTCCTGTGACACTAGTTATAGATTCTGATGCTTCACTTCAGGTTTACTGTATCCCTCTGATCTTCTTATTGACGATGAAACACAGAAATTGCATCGGAATTAAATACAAAAGGCACAATGCCGACTTAAGTACAAGAAGACTGACTCATCTTACTGTCTATGTTTTGAACCATTCCTGTGACACTAGTTATAGATTCCGATGCTTCACTTCAGGTTTACTGTATCCCTCTGACCTTCTTATTGATGATGAAACACAGAAATTGCATGGGAATTAAATACAAAAGGCACAATGCCGACTTAAGTACAAGAAGACTGACTCTTCTTACTCTTAATGTTTTGAACCATTCCTGTGACACTAGTTGTAGTTTCCGATGCTTCACTTCAGGTTTACTGCATCCCTTGGACCTTCTTATTGACGATGAAACACAGAAATTGCATCGGAATTAAATACAAAAGACACAACGCCGACTTAAGTAAAAGAAGACCGACTCTTCTTACTGTCTATGATTTGAACCATTCCTGTGACACTAGTTATAGATTCCAATGATTCACTTCAGGTTCACTGTATCCCTCTGACCGTCTTATTGAGGATGAAACACAGAAATTGCATCGGAATTAAATAGAAAAGGCACAATGCCTACTTAAGTACAAGAAGAGTGACTCTTCTTACTGTCTATGTTTTGAACCTTTCCAGTGACACTAGTTATAGATTCCGATGCTTCACTTCAGGTTTACTGTATCCCTCTGACCTTCATATTGACGATGAAACACAGAAATTGCATCGGAATTAAATAGAAAAGGCACAATGCCGACTTAAGTACAAGACGACTGACTTTTCTTACTGTCTATGTTTTGAACCATTCCTGTGACACTAGTGATAGATTCCGATGCTTCACTTCAGTTTTACTGTATCCCTTGGAACTTCGTATTGACGATGAAACACAGAAATTGCATCGGAATTAAATACAAAAGGCACAATGCCGACTTAAACACAAGAAGACTGACTCTTCTTACTGACTATGTTTTGAACCATTCCTGTGACACTAGTTATAGATCCCGATGCTTCACTTCATGTTTACTGTATTCCTCTGACCTTCTTATTGACGAGGAAACACAGAAAATACATCGGAATTAAATAGGAACGATAATATGCCTACTTAAGTACAAGAAGACTGACTCTTCTTACTGCCTATGTTTTGACCATCCTTTGACACTAGTTATAGATTCTGATGCTTGACTTCAGTTTTACTGTATCCCTTGGAAATTGTTATTGACGATGAAACACAGAGATTGCATCGGAATTAAATACAAAAGACACAATGCCGACTTAAGTACTAGAAGACTGACCCTCATTACTGTCTATGTTTTGAACCATTTCTGTGACACTAGTTATAGATTCCGATGCTTCACTTCAGGTTTACTGTATCCCTTGGACCTTCTTATTGACGATGAGACACAGAAATTGCATCGGAATTAAGTAGAAAAGGCACAATGCCGACTTAAGTACAAGAAGACTGACTCTTCTTACTGTCTATGTTTTGAACCATTCCTGTGACACTAGTTATAGATTTCGATGCTTAACTTCAGGTTTACTGTATCCCTTGGACCTTCGTATTGACGATGAAACACAGAAATTGCATCGGAATTAAATAGAAAAGGCACAATGCCGACTTATGTACAAGACGACTGACTTTTCTTACTGTCTATGTTTTGAACTATTCCTGTGACACTAGTGATAGATTCCGATGCTTCACTTCAGTTTTACTGTATCCCTTGGACCTTCGTATTGACGATGAAACACAAAAATTGCATCGGAATTAAATACAAAAGGCACAATGCCGGCCTAAGTACAAGAAGACTGACTCTTCTTACTGTCTATGATTTGAACATTCTATTAACACTAGTTATAGATACCGATGATTCACTCCAGGTTTACAGTATCCCTTGGACCTTGTTATTGACGATGAAACACAGAAATTGCATCGGAATTAAATAGAAAAGGCACAATGCCGACTTAAGTACAAGACGACTGACTTTTCTTACTGTCTATGTTTTGAACCATTCCTGTGACACTAGTTATAAATTCCGATGCTTCACTTCAGTTTTACTGTATCCCTTGGACCTTCGTATTGACGATGAAACACAGAAATTGAATCGGAATTAAATACAAAAGGCACAATGCCGACTTAAATACAAGAAGACTGACTCTTCTTACTGACTATGTTTTGAACCATTCCTGTGACACTAGTTATAGAACCCGATGCTTCACTTCAGGTTTACTGTATCCCTCTGACCTTCGTATTGACGAGGAAACACAGAAAATACATCGGAATTAAATAGGAACGCCACAATGCCTACTTAAGTACAAGAAGACTGACTCTTCTTACTGGCTATGTTTTTAACCATTCCTATGATACTAGTTATAGATTCCGATGCTTGACTTCAGTTTTACTGTATCCATTGGACCTTCTTATTGACGGTGAAACACAAAAATTGCATCGGAATTAAATACAAAAGGCACAATGCCGACATAAGTACAAGAAGACTGACCATTCTTACTGTCTAAGTTTTGAACCATTCCTGTGACACATGTTATAGATTCCGATGCTTCACTTCAGGTTTACTGTATCCCTTGGACTTCTTATTGACGATGAAACACAGAAATTGCATCGGAATTAAATACAAAAGGCACAATACCGACTTAAGTACAAGAAGACTGACTCTTCTTACTGTCTATGTTTTGAACCTATCCTTTGACACTAGTTATAGATTCCGTTGCTTCACTTCAGGTTTACTGTATCCCTTGGGCCTTCTTATTGACGATGAAACACAGAAATTGCATCGGAATTAAATACAAAAGGCACAATGCCGACTTAAGTACAGGAAGACTGACTCTTTTTACTGACTATGTTTTGAACCATTCATGTGACACAAGTTATAGATTCCGATGCTTCCCCTCAGGTTTACTGTATCCCTTGGACCTTCCTATTGTCGATGAGACACAGAAATTGCATCGGAATTAAATAGAAAAGGCACAATGCCGACTTAAGTACAAGAAGACTGACTCATCTTACTGTCAATGTTTTGAACCATTCCTGTGACACTAGTTATAGATTCTGATGCTTCACTTCAGGTTTACTGTATCCCTCTGATCTTCTTATTGACGATGAAACACAGAAATTGCATCGGAATTAAATACAAAAGGCACAATGCCGACTTAAGTACAAGAAGACTGACTCATCTTACTGTCTATGTTTTGAACCATTCCTGTGACACTAGTTATAGATGCCGATGCTTCACTTCAGGTTTACTGTATCCCTTGGACCTTCTTATTGACGGTGAAACACAGAAATTGCGTCGGAATTAAACACAAAAGGCACAATGCCGACTTAAGTACAAAAAGACTGACTCTTCTTACTGACTTTGTTTGAACCATTCCTGTGACACTAGTTATAGATTCCGATGCTTCACTTCAGGTTTACTGTATCCCTCTGACCTTCTTATTGATGATGAAACACAGAAATTGCATGGGAATTAAATACAAAAGGCACAATGCCGACTTAAGTACAAGAAGACTGACTCTTCTTACTCTTAATGTTTTGAACCATTCCTGTGACACTAGTTGTAGTTTCCGATGCTTCACTTCAGGTTTACTGCATCCCTTGGACCTTCTTATTGACGATGAAACACAGAAATTGCATCGGAATTAAATACAAAAGACACAACGCCGACTTAAGTAAAAGAAGACTGACTCCTCTTACTGTCTATGTTTTGAACCATTCCTGTGACACTAGTTATAGATTCCAATGATTCACTTCAGGTTCACTGTATCCCTCTGACCGTCTTATTGAGGATGAAACACAGAAATTGCATCGGAATTAAATAGAAAAGGCACAATGCCTACTTAAGTACAAGAAGAGTGACTCTTCTTACTGTCTATGTTTTGAACCTTTCCTGTGACACTAGTTATAGATTCCGATGCTTCACTTCAGGTTTTCTGTATCTCTCTGACCTTCATATTGACGATGAAACACAGAAATTGCATCGGAATTAAATAGAAAAGGCACAATGCCGACTTAAGTACAAGACGACTGACTTTTCTTACTGTCTATGTTTTGAACCATTCCTGTGACACTAGTGATAGATTCCGATGCTTCACTTCAGTTTTACTGTATCCCTTGGACCTTCGTATTGACGATGAAACACAGAAATTGCATCGGAATTAAATACAAAAGGCACAATGCCGACTTAAACACAAGAAGACTGACTCTTCTTACTGACTATGTTTTGAACCATTCCTGTGACACTAGTTATAGATCCCGATGCTTCACTTCATGTTTACTGTTTTCCTCTGACCTTCTTATTGACGAGGAAACACAGAAAATACATCGGAATTAAATAGGAACGATAATATGCCTACTTAAGTACAAGAAGACTGACTCTTCTTACTGCCTATGTTTTGACCATCCTTTGACACTAGTTATAGATTCCGATGCTTGACTTCAGTTTTACTGTATCCCTTGGAAATTGTTATTGACGATGAAACACAGAGATTGCATCGGAATTAAATACAAAAGGCACAATGCCGACTTAAGTACTAGAACACTGACCCTCATTACTGTCTATGTTTTGAACCATTTCTGTGACACTAGTTATAGATTCCGATGCTTCACTTCAGGTTTACTGTATCCCTTGGACCTTCTTATTGACGATGAGACACAGAAATTGCATCGGAATTAAGTAGAAAAGGCACAATGCCGACTTAAGTACAAGAAGACTGACTCTTCTTACTGTCTATGTTTTGAACCATTCCTGTGACACTAGTTATAGATTTCGATGCTTAACTTCAGGTTTACTGTATCCCTTGGACCTTCGTATTGACGATGAAACACAGAAATTGCATTGGAATTAAATACAAGAAGCACAATACCGACTTAAGTACAAGAAGACTGACTCTTCTTACTGTCTATGAGTTGAACCATTCCTGTGACACTAGTTATAGATTCCGATGCCTCACTTCAGGTTTACTTAATCCCTTGGACCTTCTTATTGACGATGAAACACAGAAATAGCATCGGATTGAAACACGAAAGGCATAATGCCGACATAAGTACAAGAAGACTGACTCTTCCTACTGTCAATGTTTTGAACCATTCCTGTGACACTAGTTATAGATTCCGATGCTTGACTTGAGGTTTACTATATGCCTTGGACCTTCTTATTGACGATGAAACACAGAAATTGCATCGGAATTAAATAGAAAAGGCACAATGCCGACTTATGTACAAGACGACTGACTTTTCTTACTGTCTATGTTTTGAACCATTCCTGTGACACTAGTGATGGATTCCGATGCTTCACTTCAGTTTTACTGTATCCCTTGGACCTTCGTATTGACGATGAAACACAAAAATTGCATCGGAATTAAATACAAAAGGCACAATGCCGGCCTAAGTACAAGAAGACTGACTCTTCTTACTGTCTATGATTTGAACATTCCATTGACACTAGTTATAGATACCGATGATTCACTCCAGGTTTACTGTATCCCTTGGACCTTGTTATTGACGATGAAACACAGAAATTGCATCGGAATTAAATAGAAAAGGCACAATGCCGACTTAAGTACAAGACGACTGACTTTTCTTACTGTCTATGTTTTGAACCATTCCTGTGACACTAGTTATAAATTCCGATGCTTCACTTCAGTTTTACGGTATCCCTTGGACCTTCGTATTGACGATGAAACACAGAAATTGAATCGGAATTAAATACAAAAGGCACAATGCCGACTTAAATACAAGAAGACTGACTCTTCTTACTGACTATGTTTTGAACCATTCCTGTGACACTAGTTATAGAACCCGATGCTTCACTTCAGGTTTACTGTATCCCTCTGACCTTCGTATTGACGAGGAAACACAGAAAATACATCGGAATTAAATAGGAACGCCACAATGCCTACTTAAGTACAAGAAGACTGACTCTTCTTACTGGCTATGTTTTTAACCATTCCTATGATACTAGTTATAGATTCCGATGCTTGACTTCAGTTTTACTGTATCCATTGGACCTTCTTATTGACGGTGAAACACAAAAATTGCATCGGAATGAAATACAAAAGGCACAATGCCGACATAAGTACAAGAAGACTGACCATTCTTACTGTCTAAGTTTTGAACCATTCCTGTGACACATGTTATAGATTCCGATGCTTCACTTCAGGTTTACTGTATCCCTTGGACTTCTTATTGACGATGAAACACAGAAATTGCATCGGAATTAAATACAAAAGGCACAATACCGACTTAAGTACAAGAAGACTGACTCTTCTTACTGTCTATGTTTTGAACCTATCCTGTGACACTAGTTATAGATTCCGATGCTTCACTTCAGGTTTACTGTATCCCTTGGACCTTCTTATTGACGATGAAACACAGAAATTGCATCGGAATTAAATACAAAAGGCACAATGCCGACTTAAGTACAGGAAGACTGACTCTTTTTACTGACTATGTTTTGAACCATTCATGTGACACAAGTTATAGATTCCGATGCTTCCCCTCAGGTTTACTGTATCCCTTGGACCTTCCTATTGTCGATGAGACACAGAAATTGCATCGGAATTAAATAGAAAAGGCACAATGCCGACTTAAGTACAAGAAGACTGACTCATCTTACTGTCAATGTTTTGAACCATTCCTGTGACACTAGTTATAGATTCTGATGCTTCACTTCAGGTTTACTGTATCCCTCTGATCTTCTTATTGACGATGAAACACAGAAATTGCATCGGAATTAAATACAAAAGGCACAATGCCGACTTAAGTACAAGAAGACTGACTCATCTTACTGTCTATGTTTTGAACCATTCCTGTGACACTAGTTATAGATTCCGATGCTTCACTTCAGGTTTACTGTATCCCTTGGACCTTCTTATTGACGGTGAAACACAGAAATTGCGTCGGAATTAAACACAAAAGGCACAATGCCGACTTAAGTACAAAAAGCCTGACTCTTCTTACTGACTATGTTTGAACCATTCCTGTGACACTAGTTATTGATTCAGATGCTTCACTTCAGTTTTACTGTATCCCTCTGACCTTCTTATTGATGATGAAACACAGAAATTGCATCGGAATTAAATACAAAAGGCACAATGCCGACTTAAGTACAGGAAGACTGACTCTCTTTACTGACTATGTTTTGAACCATTCATGTGACACAAGTTATAGATTCCGATGCTTCACCTCAGGTTTACTGTATCCCTTGGACCTTCCTATTGACGATGAGACACAGAAATTGCATCGGAATTAAATAGAAAAGGCACAATGCCGACTTAAGTAGAAGAATACAGACTCTTCTTACTGTCTATATTTTGAACCATTACTGTGACACTAGTAATAGATTCCAATGCTTCACTTCAGGTTTACTGTATACCTCTGACCTTCTTATTGCCGGTGAAACACAGAAAATGCATCGGAATTAAATACGAAAGGCACAATGCCAACTTAAGTACAAGAAGACTGACTCTTCTTACTGACTATGATTTGAACCATTCCTGTGACACTAGTTATAGATTCCGATGCTTCACTTCAGGTTTACTGTATCCGTCTGACCTTCTTAATGACGATGAAACACAGAAATTGCATCAGAATTAAATAGAAAAGGCACAATGCCGACTTAAGTACAAGAAGACTGACTCTTCTTACTCTTAATGTTTTGAACCATTCCTGTGACACAAGTTGTAGTTTCCGATGCTTCACTTCAGGTTTACTGCATCCCTTGGACCTTCTTATTGACGATGAAACACAGAAATTGCATCGGAATTAAATACAAAAGACACAACGCCAACTTAAGTAAAAGAAGACTTACTCTTCTTACTGTCTATGTTTTGAACCATTCCTGTGACACTAGTTATAGATTCCGATGCTTCACTTCAGGGATACTGTATCCCTCTGACCTTCATATTGACGATGAAACACAGAAATTGCATCGGAATTAAATAGAAAAGGCACAATGCCGACATAAGTACAAGACGACTGACTTTTCTTACTGTCTATGTTTTGAACCATTCCTGTGACACTAGTGATAGATTCCGATGCTTCACTTCAGTTTTACTGTATCCCTTGGACCTTCGTATTGACGATGAAACACAGAAATTGCATCGGAATTAAATAGAAAAGGCAGAATGCCGACTTAAGTACAAGACGACTGACTTTTCTTACTGTCTATGTTTTGAACCATTCCTGTGACACTAGTGATAGATTCCGATGCTTCACTTCAGGTTTACTGTATCCCTTGGACCATCTTATTGACGACGAAACACAGAAATTGCATCGGAATTAAATACAAAAGGCACAATGCCGACTTAAGTACCAGAAGACTGACTCTTCCTACTGTCTATGTTTTGATCCATTCCTGTGACACTAGTTATAGATTCCGTTGCATCACTTCAGGTTTACTGTATCCCTTGTACATTCTTATTGACGATGAAACACAGAAATTGCATCGGAATTAAATTCAAAAGGCACAATACCGACATAAGTACAAGAAGACTGACGCTTTTTACTGACTATGTTTTGAACCATTCCTGTGACACTAGTTATAGATTCGGATGCTTCACTTCAGGTTTACTGTATCCCTCTGACCTTCATATTGACGATGAAACACAGAAATAGCATCGGAATTAAATAGAAAAGGCACAATGCCGACTTAAGTACAAGACGACTGACTTTTCTTACTGTCTATGTTTTGAACCATTCCTGTGACACTAGTTATAAATTCCGATGCTTCACTTCAGTTTTACTGTATCCTTTGGACCTTCATATTGACGATGAAACACAGAAATTGAATCGGAATTAAATACAAAAGGCACAATGCCGACATAAGTACAAGAAGACTGACCATTCTTACTGTCTAAGTTTTGAACCATTCCTGTGACACATGTTATAGATTCCGATGCTTCACTTCAGGTTTACTGTATCCCTTGGACTTCTTATTGACGATGAAACACAGAAATTGCATCGGAATTAAATACAAAAGGCACAATACCGACTTAAGTACAAGAAGACTGACTCTTCTTACTGTCTATGTTTTGAACCTATCCTTTGACACTAGTTATAGATTCCGTTGCTTCACTTCAGGTTTACTGTATCCCTTGGGCCTTCTTATTGACGATGAAACACAGAAATTGCATCGGAATTAAATACAAAAGGCACAATGCCGACTTAAGTACAGGAAGACTGACTCTTTTTACTGACTATGTTTTGAACCATTCATGTGACACAAGTTATAGATTCCGATGCTTCCCCTCAGGTTTACTGTATCCCTTGGACCTTCCTATTGTCGATGAGACACAGAAATTGCATCGGAATTAAATAGAAAAGGCACAATGCCGACTTAAGTACAAGAAGACTGACTCATCTTACTGTCAATGTTTTGAACCATTCCTGTGACACTAGTTATAGATTCTGATGCTTCACTTCAGGTTTACTGTATCCCTCTGATCTTCTTATTGACGATGAAACACAGAAATTGCATCGGAATTAAATACAAAAGGCACAATGCCGACTTAAGTACAAGAAGACTGACTCATCTTACTGTCTATGTTTTGAACCATTCCTGTGACACTAGTTATAGATGCCGATGCTTCACTTCAGGTTTACTGTATCCCTTGGACCTTCTTATTGACGGTGAAACACAGAAATTGCGTCGGAATTAAACACAAAAGGCACAATGCCGACTTAAGTACAAAAAGACTGACTCTTCTTACTGACTTTGTTTGAACCATTCCTGTGACACTAGTTATAGATTCCGATGCTTCACTTCAGGTTTACTGTATCCCTCTGACCTTCTTATTGATGATGAAACACAGAAATTGCATGGGAATTAAATACAAAAGGCACAATGCCGACTTAAGTACAAGAAGACTGACTCTTCTTACTCTTAATGTTTTGAACCATTCCTGTGACACTAGTTGTAGTTTCCGATGCTTCACTTCAGGTTTACTGCATCCCTTGGACCTTCTTATTGACGATGAAACACAGAAATTGCATCGGAATTAAATACAAAAGACACAACGCCGACTTAAGTAAAAGAAGACTGACTCTTCTTACTGTCTATGTTTTGAACCATTCCTGTGACACTAGTTATAGATTCCAATGATTCACTTCAGGTTCACTGTATCCCTCTGACCGTCTTATTGAGGATGAAACACAGAAATTGCATCGGAATTAAATAGAAAAGGCACAATGCCTACTTAAGTACAAGAAGAGTGACTCTTCTTACTGTCTATGTTTTGAACCTTTCCTGTGACACTAGTTATAGATTCCGATGCTTCACTTCAGGTTTTCTGTATCTCTCTGACCTTCATATTGACGATGAAACACAGAAATTGCATCGGAATTAAATAGAAAAGGCACAATGCCGACTTAAGTACAAGACGACTGACTTTTCTTACTGTCTATGTTTTGAACCATTCCTGTGACACTAGTGATAGATTCCGATGCTTCACTTCAGTTTTACTGTATCCCTTGGACCTTCGTATTGACGATGAAACACAGAAATTGCATCGGAATTAAATACAAAAGGCACAATGCCGACTTAAACACAAGAAGACTGACTCTTCTTACTGACTATGTTTTGAACCATTCCTGTGACACTAGTTATAGATCCCGATGCTTCACTTCATGTTTACTGTTTTCCTCTGACCTTCTTATTGACGAGGAAACACAGAAAATACATCGGAATTAAATAGGAACGATAATATGCCTACTTAAGTACAAGAAGACTGACTCTTCTTACTGCCTATGTTTTGACCATCCTTTGACACTAGTTATAGATTCCGATGCTTGACTTCAGTTTTACTGTATCCCTTGGAAATTGTTATTGACGATGAAACACAGAGATTGCATCGGAATTAAATACAAAAGGCACAATGCCGACTTAAGTACTAGAACACTGACCCTCATTACTGTCTATGTTTTGAACCATTTCTGTGACACTAGTTATAGATTCCGATGCTTCACTTCAGGTTTACTGTATCCCTTGGACCTTCTTATTGACGATGAGACACAGAAATTGCATCGGAATTAAGTAGAAAAGGCACAATGCCGACTTAAGTACAAGAAGACTGACTCTTCTTACTGTCTATGTTTTGAACCATTCCTGTGACACTAGTTATAGATTTCGATGCTTAACTTCAGGTTTACTGTATCCCTTGGACCTTCGTATTGACGATGAAACACAGAAATTGCATTGGAATTAAATACAAGAAGCACAATACCGACTTAAGTACAAGAAGACTGACTCTTCTTACTGTCTATGAGTTGAACCATTCCTGTGACACTAGTTATAGATTCCGATGCCTCACTTCAGGTTTACTTAATCCCTTGGACCTTCTTATTGACGATGAAACACAGAAATAGCATCGGATTGAAACACGAAAGGCATAATGCCGACATAAGTACAAGAAGACTGACTCTTCCTACTGTCAATGTTTTGAACCATTCCTGTGACACTAGTTATAGATTCCGATGCTTGACTTGAGGTTTACTATATGCCTTGGACCTTCTTATTGACGATGAAACACAGAAATTGCATCGGAATTAAATAGAAAAGGCACAATGCCGACTTATGTACAAGACGACTGACTTTTCTTACTGTCTATGTTTTGAACCATTCCTGTGACACTAGTGATGGATTCCGATGCTTCACTTCAGTTTTACTGTATCCCTTGGACCTTCGTATTGACGATGAAACACAAAAATTGCATCGGAATTAAATACAAAAGGCACAATGCCGGCCTAAGTACAAGAAGACTGACTCTTCTTACTGTCTATGATTTGAACATTCCATTGACACTAGTTATAGATACCGATGATTCACTCCAGGTTTACTGTATCCCTTGGACCTTGTTATTGACGATGAAACACAGAAATTGCATCGGAATTAAATAGAAAAGGCACAATGCCGACTTAAGTACAAGACGACTGACTTTTCTTACTGTCTATGTTTTGAACCATTCCTGTGACACTAGTTATAAATTCCGATGCTTCACTTCAGTTTTACGGTATCCCTTGGACCTTCGTATTGACGATGAAACACAGAAATTGAATCGGAATTAAATACAAAAGGCACAATGCCGACTTAAATACAAGAAGACTGACTCTTCTTACTGACTATGTTTTGAACCATTCCTGTGACACTAGTTATAGAACCCGATGCTTCACTTCAGGTTTACTGTATCCCTCTGACCTTCGTATTGACGAGGAAACACAGAAAATACATCGGAATTAAATAGGAACGCCACAATGCCTACTTAAGTACAAGAAGACTGACTCTTCTTACTGGCTATGTTTTTAACCATTCCTATGATACTAGTTATAGATTCCGATGCTTGACTTCAGTTTTACTGTATCCATTGGACCTTCTTATTGACGGTGAAACACAAAAATTGCATCGGAATGAAATACAAAAGGCACAATGCCGACATAAGTACAAGAAGACTGACCATTCTTACTGTCTAAGTTTTGAACCATTCCTGTGACACATGTTATAGATTCCGATGCTTCACTTCAGGTTTACTGTATCCCTTGGACTTCTTATTGACGATGAAACACAGAAATTGCATCGGAATTAAATACAAAAGGCACAATACCGACTTAAGTACAAGAAGACTGACTCTTCTTACTGTCTATGTTTTGAACCTATCCTGTGACACTAGTTATAGATTCCGATGCTTCACTTCAGGTTTACTGTATCCCTTGGACCTTCTTATTGACGATGAAACACAGAAATTGCATCGGAATTAAATACAAAAGGCACAATGCCGACTTAAGTACAGGAAGACTGACTCTTTTTACTGACTATGTTTTGAACCATTCATGTGACACAAGTTATAGATTCCGATGCTTCCCCTCAGGTTTACTGTATCCCTTGGACCTTCCTATTGTCGATGAGACACAGAAATTGCATCGGAATTAAATAGAAAAGGCACAATGCCGACTTAAGTACAAGAAGACTGACTCATCTTACTGTCAATGTTTTGAACCATTCCTGTGACACTAGTTATAGATTCTGATGCTTCACTTCAGGTTTACTGTATCCCTCTGATCTTCTTATTGACGATGAAACACAGAAATTGCATCGGAATTAAATACAAAAGGCACAATGCCGACTTAAGTACAAGAAGACTGACTCATCTTACTGTCTATGTTTTGAACCATTCCTGTGACACTAGTTATAGATTCCGATGCTTCACTTCAGGTTTACTGTATCCCTTGGACCTTCTTATTGACGGTGAAACACAGAAATTGCGTCGGAATTAAACACAAAAGGCACAATGCCGACTTAAGTACAAAAAGCCTGACTCTTCTTACTGACTATGTTTGAACCATTCCTGTGACACTAGTTATTGATTCAGATGCTTCACTTCAGTTTTACTGTATCCCTCTGACCTTCTTATTGATGATGAAACACAGAAATTGCATCGGAATTAAATACAAAAGGCACAATGCCGACTTAAGTACAGGAAGACTGACTCTCTTTACTGACTATGTTTTGAACCATTCATGTGACACAAGTTATAGATTCCGATGCTTCACCTCAGGTTTACTGTATCCCTTGGACCTTCCTATTGACGATGAGACACAGAAATTGCATCGGAATTAAATAGAAAAGGCACAATGCCGACTTAAGTAGAAGAATACAGACTCTTCTTACTGTCTATATTTTGAACCATTACTGTGACACTAGTAATAGATTCCAATGCTTCACTTCAGGTTTACTGTATACCTCTGACCTTCTTATTGCCGGTGAAACACAGAAAATGCATCGGAATTAAATACGAAAGGCACAATGCCAACTTAAGTACAAGAAGACTGACTCTTCTTACTGACTATGAGTTGAACCATTCCTGTGACACTAGTTATAGATTCCGATGCTTCACTTCAGGTTTACTGTATCCGTCTGACCTTCTTAATGACGATGAAACACAGAAATTGCATCAGAATTAAATAGAAAAGGCACAATGCCGACTTAAGTACAAGAAGACTGACTCTTCTTACTCTTAATGTTTTGAACCATTCCTGTGACACAAGTTGTAGTTTCCGATGCTTCACTTCAGGTTTACTGCATCCCTTGGACCTTCTTATTGACGATGAAACACAGAAATTGCATCGGAATTAAATACAAAAGACACAACGCCAACTTAAGTAAAAGAAGACTTACTCTTCTTACTGTCTATGTTTTGAACCATTCCTGTGACACTAGTTATAGATTCCGATGCTTCACTTCAGGTTTACTGTATCCCTCTGACCTTCATATTGACGATGAAACACAGAAATTGCATCGGAATTAAATAGAAAAGGCACAATGCCGACATAAGTACAAGACGACTGACTTTTCTTACTGTCTATGTTTTGAACCATTCCTGTGACACTAGTGATAGATTCCGATGCTTCACTTCAGTTTTACTGTATCCCTTGGACCTTCGTATTGACGATGAAACACAGAAATTGCATCGGAATTAAATAGAAAAGGCAGAATGCCGACTTAAGTACAAGACGACTGACTTTTCTTACTGTCTATGTTTTGAACCATTCCTGTGACACTAGTGATAGATTCCGATGCTTCACTTCAGGTTTACTGTATCCCTTGGACCATCTTATTGACGACGAAACACAGAAATTGCATCGGAATTAAATACAAAAGGCACAATGCCGACTTAAGTACCAGAAGACTGACTCTTCCTACTGTCTATGTTTTGATCCATTCCTGTGACACTAGTTATAGATTCCGTTGCATCACTTCAGGTTTACTGTATCCCTTGTACATTCTTATTGACGATGAAACACAGAAATTGCATCGGAATTAAATTCAAAAGGCACAATACCGACATAAGTACAAGAAGACTGACGCTTTTTACTGACTATGTTTTGAACCATTCCTGTGACACTAGTTATAGATTCGGATGCTTCACTTCAGGTTTACTGTATCCCTCTGACCTTCATATTGACGATGAAACACAGAAATAGCATCGGAATTAAATAGAAAAGGCACAATGCCGACTTAAGTACAAGACGACTGACTTTTCTTACTGTCTATGTTTTGAACCATTCCTGTGACACTAGTTATAAATTCCGATGCTTCACTTCAGTTTTACTGTATCCTTTGGACCTTCATATTGACGATGAAACACAGAAATTGAATCGGAATTAAATACTAAAGGCACAATGCCGACATAAATACAAGATGACTGACTCTTCTTACTGACTATGTTTTGAACCATTCCTGTGACACTAGTTATAGATCCCGATGCTTCACTTCAGGTTTACTGTATCCCTCTGACCTTCGTATTGACGAGGAAACACAGAAAATACATCGGAATTAAATAGGAACGCCACAATGCCTACTTAAGTACAAGAAGACTGACTCTTCTTACTGGCTATGCATTAACCATTCCTATGATACTAGTTATAGATTCCGATGGTTGACTTCGGTTTTACTGTATCCATTGGACCTTCTTATTGACGGTGAAACACAAAAATTGCATCGGAATTAAATACAAAAGGCACAATGCCGACATAAGTACAAGAAGACTGACCATTCTTACTGTCTAAGTTTTGAACCATTCCTGTGACACATGTTATAGATTCCGATGCTTCACTTCAGGTTTGCTGTATCCCTTGGACTTCTTATTGACGATGAAACACAGAAATTGCATCGGAATTAAATACAAAAGGCACAATGCCGACTTAAGTACAGGAAGACTGACTCTTTTTACTGACTATGTTTTGAAACATTCATGTGACACAAGTTATAGATTCCGATGCTTCACCTCAGGTTTACTGTATCCCTTGGACCTTCCTATTGACGATGAGACACAGAAATTGCATCGGAATTAAATAGAAAATGCACAATGCCGACTTAAGTACAAGAAGACTGACTCATCTTACTGTCAATGTTTTGAACCATTCCTGTGACACTAGTTATAGATTCTGATGCTTCACTTCAGGTTTACTGTATCCCTCTGATCTTCTTATTGACGATGAAACACAGAAATTGCATCGGAATTAAATACAAAAGGCACAATGCCGACTTAAGTACAAGAAGACTGACTCATCTTACTGTCTATGTTTTGAACCATTCCTGTGACACTAGTTATAGATTCCGATGCTTCACTTCAGGTTTACTGTATCCCTTGGACCTTCTTATTGACGGTGAAACACAGAAATTGCGTCGGAATTAAACACAAAAGGCACAATGCCGACTTAAGTACAAAAAGACTGACTCTTCTTACTGACTATGTTTGAACCATTCCTGTGACACTAGTTATTGATTCAGATGCTTCACTTCAGTTTTACTGTATCCCTCTGACCTTCTTATTGATGATGAAACACAGAAATTGCATCGGAATTAAATACAAAAGGCACAATGCCGACTTAAGTACAGGAAGACTGACTCTTTTTACTGACTATGTTTTGAACCATTCATGTGACACAAGTTATAGTACAGGAAGACTGACTCTTTTTACTGACTATGTTTTGAACCATTCATGTGACACAAGTTATAGATTCCGATGCTTCACCTCAGGTTTACTGTATCCCTTGGACCTTCCTATTGACGATGAGACACAGAAATTGCATCGGAATTAAATAGAAAAGGCACAATGCCGACTTAAGTACAAGAAGACTGACTCATCTTACTGTCAATGTTTTGAACCATTCCTGTGACACTAGTTATAGATTCTGATGCTTCACTCCAGGTTTACTGTATCCCTCTGATCTTCTTATTGACGATGAAACACAGAAATTGCATCGGAATTAAATACAAAAGGCACAATGCCGACTTAAGTACAAGATGACTGACTCATCTTACTGTCTATGTTTTGAACCATTCCTGTACACTAGTTATAGATTCCGATGCTTCACTTCAGGTTTACTGTATCCCTTGGACCTTCTTATTGACGGTGAAACACAGAAATTGCGTCGGAATTAAACACAAAAGGCACAATGCCAACTTAAGTACGAAAAGACTGACTCTTCTTACTGACTATGTTTGAACCATTCCTGTGACACTAGTTATTGATTCAGATGCTTCACTTCAGTTTTACTGTATCCCTCTGACCTTCTTATTGATGATGAAACACAGAAATTGCATCGGAATTAAATACAAAAGGCACAATGCCGACTTAAGTACAGGAAGACTGACTCTTTTTACCGACTATGTTTTGAACCATTCATGTGACACAAGTTATAGATTCCGATGCTTCACCTCAGGTTTACTGTATCCCTTGGACCTTCCTATTGACGATGAGGCACAGAAATTGCATCGGAATTAAATTGAAAAGGCACAATGCCGACTTAAGTACAAGATAACAGACTCTTCTTACTGTCTATATTTTGAACCATTACTGTGACACTAGTAATAGATTCCAATGCTTCACTTCACGTTTACTGTATACCTCTGACCTTCTTATTGCCGGTGAAAAACAGAAATTGCATCGGAATTAAATACGAAAGGCACAATGCCAACTTAAGTACAAGAAGACTGACTCTTCTTACTGACTATGATTTGAACCATTTCTGTGACACTAGTTATAGATTCCGATGCTTCACTTCAGGTTTACTGCATCCCTAGGACCTTCTTATTGACGATGAAACACAGAAATTGCATCGGAATTAAATACAAAAGACACAACGCCAACTTAAGTAAAAGAAGACTGACTCTTCTTACTGTCTATGTTTTGAACCATTCCTGTGACACTAGTTATAGATTCCGATGCTTCACTTCAGGTTTACTGTATCCCTCTGACCTTCATATTGACGATGAAACACAGAAATTGCATCGGAATTAAATAGAAAAGGCACAATGCCGACTTAAGTACAAGACGACTGACTTTTCTTACTGTATGTTTTGAACCATTCCTGTGACACTAGTTATAGATTCCGATGCTTCACTTCAGTTTTACTGAATCCCTTGGACCTTCGTATTGACGATGAAACACAGAAATTGCATCGGAATTAAATACAAAAGGCACAATGCCGACTCAAATACAAGAAGACTGACTCTTCTTACTGACTATGTTTTGAACCATTCCTGTGACACTAGTTATAGATTCTGATGCTTCACTTCAGGTTTACTGTATCCCTCTGACCTTCTTATTGACGAGGAAACACAGAAAATACATCGGAATTAAATAGGAACGATACAATGCCTACTTAAGTACAAGAAGACTGACTCTTCTTTCTGGCTATGTTTTGACCATCCTTTGACACTAGTTATAGATTCCGATGCTTGACTTCAGTTTTACTGTATCCCTTGGAAATTGTTATTGACGATGAAACACGGAAATTGCATCGGAATTAAATACAAAAGGCACAATGCCGACTTAAGTACTAGAAGACTGACCCTCATTACTGTCTATGTTTTGAACCATTTCTGTGACACTAGTTATAGATTCCGATGCTTCACTTCAGGTTTACTGTATCCCTTGGACCTTCTTATTGACGATGAGACACAGAAATTGCATCGGAATTAAATAGAAAAGGCACAGTGCCGACATAAGTACAAGAAGACTGACTCTTCTTACTGTCTATGTTTTGAACCATTCCTGTGACACTAGTTATAGATTTCGATGCTTAACTTCAGGTTTAGTGTATCCCTTGCACCTTCGTATTGACGATGAAACACAGAAATTGCATCGGAATTAAATACAAGAGGCACAATACCGACTTAAGTACAAGAAGACTGACTCTTCTTACTGTCTATGAGTTGAACCATTCCTGTGACACTAGTTATAGATTCCGATGCCTCACTTCAGGTTTACTTTATCCCTTGGACCTTCTTATTGACGATGAAACACAGAAATAGCATTGGAATTAAATACGAAAGGCATAATGCCGACTTAAGTACAAGAAGACTGACTCTTCCTACTGTCAATGTTTTGAACCATTCCTGTGACACTAGTTATAAATTCAGATGCTTCACTTCAGGTTTACTGTATCCCTCTGATCTTCTTATTGACGATGAAACACAGAAATTGCATCGGAATTGAATACAAAAGGCACAACGCAGACTTAAGTACAAGAAGACTGACTCATCTTACTGTCTATGTTTTAAACCATTCCTGTGACACTAGTTATAGATTCTGATGCTTCACTTCAGGTTTACTGTATCCCTCAGAACTTCTTATTGACGATGAAACACAGAAATTGCCTCGGAATTAAATACAAAAGGAACAATGAAGTCTTAAGTACAAGAAGACTGACTCTTCTTACTGTCTATGTTTTGAACCATTCCTGTGACACTAGTTATAGATTCCGATGCTTCACTTCAGGTTTACTGTATCCCTCTGTCCTTCTTATTGACGATGAAACACAGAAATTGCATCCGAATTAAATACAAAAGGCACAATGCCGACTTAAGTACAAGAAGACTGACTCTTCTTACTGACTATGTTTTGAACCATTCCTGTGACACTAGTTATAGATCCCGATGCTTCACTTCTGATTTACTGTATCCCTCTGACCTTCTTATTGACGATGAAACACAGAAATTGCATTGGAATTAAATAGAAACGCCACAATGCCTACTTAAGTACAAAAAGACTGACTCTTCTTACTGGCTATGTTTTGAAACATTCCTATGACACTAGTTATAGATTCCGATGCTTGACTTCAGTTTTACTGTATCCGTTGGACCTTCTTATTGACGGTGAAACACAAAAATTGCATCGGAATTAAATACAAAAGGCACAATGCCGACATGAGTACAAGAAGACTGACCATTCTTACTGTCTAAGTTTGAACCATTCCTGTGACATATGTTATAGATTCCGATGCTTCACTTCAGGTTTACTGTATCCCTTGGACTTCTTATTGACGATGAAACACAGAAATTGCATCGGAACTAAACACAAAAGGCACAATGCCGACTTAAGTACAAAAAGACTTACTCTTCTTACTGACTATGTTTTGAACCATTCCTGTGACACTAGTTATAGATTCCGATGCTTAACTTCAGGTTTACTGTATCCCTTGGACCTTCTTATTGACGATGAAACACAGAAAATGCATCGGAATTATATAGAAAAAGGAAAATGCCGACTTAAGTACAAGAAGACTGACTCTTCTTACTGTCTATGTTCTGAACCATTCCTATGACACTAGATATAGATTCCGCTGCTTCACTTCAGGTTTACTGTATCCCTTGGACCTTCTTATTGACGATGAAACACAGAAATTGCATCGGAATTAAATACAAAAGGCACAATACCGACTTAAGTACTAGAAGTCTGACTCTTCTTACTGTCTATGCTTTGAACCTTACCTGTGACACTAGTTATAGATTCCGTTGCTTCACTTCAGGTTTACTGTATCCCTTGGACCTTCTTATTGACGATGAAACACAGAAATTGCATCGGAATTAAATACGAAAGGCACAATGCCAACTTAAGTACTAGAAGACTGACTCTTCCTACTGTCTATGTTTTGAACCATTCCTGTGACACTAGTTTTAGATTCCGATGCTTCACTACAGGTTTACTGTATCCCTTGGACCTTTTTATTGACGATGAAACACAGAAAATGCATCGGAATTCAATACAAAAGGCACAATGCCGACTTAACTACAAGAAGACTGACTCTTCTTACTGACTATGCTTTGAACCATTCCTGTGACACTAGTTATGGATTCTGATGCTACACTTCAGGTTTACTGTAACCCTCTGATCTTCTTACTGACGATGAGACACAGAAATTGCATCGGAATTAAATAGAAAAGGCACAGTGCCGACTTAAGTACAAGAAGACTGACTCTTCTTACTGTCTATGTTTTGAACCATTCCTGTGACACTAGTTATAGATTTCGATGCTTAACTTCAGGTTTACTGTATCCCTTGCACCTTCGTATTGACGATGAAACACAGAAATTGCATCGGAATTAAATACAAGAGGCACAATACCGACTTAAGTACAAGAAGACTGACTCTTCTTACTGTCTATGAGTTGAACCATTCCTGTGAAACTAGTTATAGATTCCGATGCCTCACTTCAGGTTTACTTTATCCCTTGGACCTTCTTATTGACGATGAAACACAGAAATAGCATCGGAATTAAATACGAAAGGCATAATGCCGACTTAAGTACAAGAAGACTGACTCTTCCTACTGTCAATGTTTTGAACCATTCCTGTGACACTAGTTATAAATTCCGATGCTTCACTTCAGGTTTACTGTATCCCTCTGATCTTCTTGTTGACGATGAAACACAGAAATTGCATCGGAATTGAATACAAAAGGCACAACGCCGACTTAAGTACAAGAAGACTGACTCATCTTACTGTCTATGTTTTAAACCATTCCTGTGACACTAGTTATAGATTCTGATGCTTCACTTCAGGTTTACTGTATCCCTCTGTCCTTCTTATTGACGATGAAACACAGAAATTGCATCGGAATTAAATACAAAAGGCACAATGCCGACTTAAATACAAGAAGACTGACTCTTCTTACTGTCTATGTTTTGAACCATTCCTGTGACACTAGTTATAGATCCCGATGCTACACTTCAGGTTTACTGTATCCCTCTGACCTTCGTATTGACGAGGAAACACAGAAAATACATAGGAATTAAATAGGAACGCCACAATGCTTACTTAAGTACAAGAAGACTGACTCTTCTTACTGGCTATGTTTTTAACCATTCCTATGATACTAGTTATAGATTCCGATGCTTGACTTCAGTTTTACTGTATCCATTGGACCTTCTTATTGACGGTGAAACACAAAAATTGCATCGGAATTAAATACAAAAGGCACAATGCCGACATAAGTACAAGAAGACTGACCATTCTTACTGTCTAAGTTCTGAACCATTCCTGTGACACATGTTATAGATTCCGATGCTTCACTTCAGGTTTACTGTATCCCTTGGAATTCTTATTGACGATGAAACACAGAAATTGCATCGGAATTAAACGCAAAAGGCACAATGCCGACTTAAGTACAAAAAGACTTACTCTTCTTACTGACTATGTTTTGAACCATTCCTGTGACACTAGTTATAGATTCCGATGCTTCACTTCAGGTTTACTGTATCCCTTGGACCTTCTTATTGACGATGAAACACAGAAAATGCATGGGAATTATATAGAAAAGGCACAATGAAGACTTAAGTACAAGGAGACTGACTCTTCTTACTGTCTATGTTTTGAACCATTCCTGTGACACTAGGTATAGATTCCGCTGCTTCATTTCAGGTTTACTGTATCTCTTGGACCTTCTTATTGACGATGAAACACAGAAATTGCAACGGAATTAAATACAAAAGGCACAATACCGACTTAAGTACAAGAAGACTGACTCTTCTTACTGTCTATGTTTTGAACCTTTCCTGTGACACTAGTTATAGATTCCGTTGCTTCACTTCAGGTTTACTGTATCCCTTGGACCTTCTTATTGACGATGAAACACAGAAATTGCATCGGAATTAAATACAAAAGGCACAATACCGACTTAAGTACAGGAAGACTGACTCTTCTTACTGTCTATGTTTTGAACCTTTCCTGTGACACTAGTTATAGATTCCGTTGCTTCACCTCAGGTTTACTGTATCCCTTGGACCTTCCTATTGACGATGAGACACAGAAATTACATCGGAATTAAACTTAAAGGCACAATGCCGACTTAAGTACAAGAAGACTGACTCATCTTACTGTCAATGTTTTGAACCATTCCTCTGACACTAGTTATAGATTCTGATGCTTCACTTCAGGTTTACTGTATCCCTCTGATTTTCTTATTGACAATGAAACACAGAAATTGCATCGGAATTAAATACAAAAGGCACAATGCCGACTTAAGTACAAGAAGCCTGACTCATCTTACTGTCTATGTTTTGAACCATTCCTGTGACACTAGTTATAGATTCCGATGCTTCACTTCAGGTTTACTGTATCCCTTGGACCTTCTTATTGACGGTGAAACACAGAAATTGCGTCGGAATTAAACAAAAAAGGCACAATGCCGACTTAAGTACAAAAAGACTGACTCTTCTTACTGACTATGTTTGAACCATTCCTGTGACACTAGTTATTGATTCAGATGCTTCACTTCAGTTTTACTGTATCCCTCTGACCTTCTTATTGATGATGAAACACAGAAATTGCATCGGAATTAAATACAAAAGGCACAATGCCGACTTAAGTACAGGAAGACTGACTCTTTTTACTGACTATGTTTTGAACCATTCATGTGACACAAGTTATAGATTCCGATGCTTCACCTCAGGTTTACTGTATCCCTTGGACCTTCCTATTGACGATGAGACACAGAAATTGCATCGGAATTAAATAGAAAAGGCACAATGCCGACTTAAGTACAAGAAGACAGACTCTTCTTACTGTCTATATTTTGAACCATTACTGTGACACTAGTAATAGATTCCTATGCTTCACTCCACGTTTACTGTATACCACTGACCTTCTTATTGCCGGTGAAACACAGAAATTGCATCGGAATTAAATACGAAAGGCACAATGCCAACTTAAGTACAAGAAGACTGACTCTTCTTACTGACTATGATTTGAACCATTCCTGTGACACTAGTTATAGATTCCGATGCTTCACTTCAGGTTTACTGTATCCGTCTGACCTTCTTATTGACGATGAAACACTGAAATTGCATCAGAATTAAATAGAAAAGGCACAATGCCGACTTAAGTACAAGAAGACTGACTCTTCTTACTCTTAATGTTTTGAACCATTCCTGTGACACAAGTTGTAGTTTCCGATGCTTCACTTCAGGTTTACTGCATCCCTTGGACCTTCTTATTGACGATGAAACACAGATATTGCATCGGAATTAAATACAAAAGACACAACGCCAACTTAAATAAAAGAAGACTGACTCTTCTTACTGTCTATGTTTTGAACCATTCCTGTGACACTAGTTATAGATTCCAATGATTCACTTCAGGTTCACTGTATCCCTCTGACCGTCTTATTGAGGATGAAACACAGAAATTGCATCGGAATTAAATAGAAAAGGCACAATGCCGACTTAAGTACAAGAAGAGTGACTCTTGTTACTGTCTATGTTTTGAACCTTTCCTGTGACACTAGTTATAGATTCCGATGCTTCACTTCAGGTTTACTGTATCCCTTGGACCTTCTTATTGACGATGAGACACAGAAATTGCATCGGAATTAAATAGAAAAGGCACAGTGCCGACTTAAGTACAAGAAGACTGACTCTTCTTACTGTCTATGTTTTGAACCATTTCTGTGACACTAGTTATAGATTTCGATGCTTAACTTCAGGTTTACTGTATCCCTTGGACCTTCGTATTGACGATGAAACACAGAAATTGCAACGGAATTAAATACAAGAGGCACAATACTGACTTAAGTACAAGAAGACTGACTCTTCTTACTGTCTATGAGTTGAACCATTCCTGTGACACTAGTTATAGATTCCGATGCCTCACTTCAGGTTTACTTAACCCTTGGACCTTCTTATTGACGATGAAACACAGAAATAGCATCGGAATTAAATACGAAAGGCATAATGCCGACATGAGTACAAGAAGACTGACCATTCTTACTGTCTAAGTTTGAACCATTCCTGTGACACATGTTATAGATTCCGATGCTTCACTTCAGGTTTACTGTATCCCTTGGACTTCTTATTGACGATGAAACACAGAAATTGCATCGGAACTAAACACAAAAGGCACAATGCCGACTTAAGTACAAAAAGACTTACTCTTCTTACTGACTATGTTTGAACCATTCCTGTGACACTAGTTATAGATTCCGATGCTTAACTTCAGGTTTACTGTATGCCTCTGTCCTTCTTATTGACGATGAAACACAGAAATTGCATCCGAATTAAATACAAAAGGCACAATGCCGACTTAAGTACAAGAAGACTGACTCTTCTTACTGACTATGTTTGAACCATTCCTGTGACACTAGTTATAGATCCCGATGCTTCACTTCTGATTTACTGTATCCCTCTGACCTTCTTATTGACGATGAAACACAGAAATTGCATCGGAATTAAATAGAAACGCCACAATGCCTACTTAAGTACAAAAAGACTGACTCTTCTTACTGGCTATGTTTTGAAACATTCCTATGACACTAGTTATAGATTCCGATGCTTGACTTCAGTTTTACTGTATCCGTTGGACCTTCTTATTGACGGTGAAACACAAAAATTGCATCGGAATTAAATACAAAAGGCACAATGCCGACATGAGTACAAGAAGACTGACCATTCTTACTGTCTAAGTTTGAACCATTCCTGTGACACATGTTATAGATTCCGATGCTTCACTTCAGGTTTACTGTATCCCTTGGACTTCTTATTGACGATGAAACACAGAAATTGCATCGGAACTAAACACAAAAGGCACAATGCCGACTTAAGTTCAAAAAGACTTACTCTTCTTACTGACTATGTTTTGAACCATTCCTGTGACACTAGTTATAGATTCCGATGCTTAACTTCAGGTTTACTGTATCCCTTGGACCTTCTTATTGACGATGAAACACAGAAAATGCATCGGAATTATATAGAAAAAGGAAAATGCCGACTTAAGTACAAGAAGACTGACTCTTCTTACTGTCTATGTTCTGAACCATTCCTATGACACTAGATATAGATTCCGCTGCTTCACTTCAGGTTTACTGTATCCCTTGGACCTTCTTATTGACGATGAAACACAGAAATTGCATCGGAATTAAATACAAAAGGCACAATACCGACTTAAGTGCTAGAAGTCTGACTCTTCTTACTGTCTATGCTTTGAACCTTACCTGTGACACTAGTTATAGATTCCGTTGCTTCACTTCAGGTTTACTGTATCCCTTGGACCTTCTTATTGACGATGAAACACAGAAATTGCATCGGAATTAAATAGAAAAGGCAAAATGCCGACTTAAGTACAAGGAAACTGACTCTTCTTACTGTCTATATTTTGAACCATTACTGTGTCACTAGTAATAGATTCCGATGCTTCACTTCAGGTTTACTGTATACCTCTGACCTTCTTATTGCCGGTGAAACACAGAAATTGCTTCGGAATTAAATACGAAAGGCACAATGCCAACTTAAGTACTAGAAGACTGACTCTTCCTACTGTCTATGTTTTGAACCATTCCTGTGACACTAGTTTTAGATTCCGATGCTTCACTACAGGTTTACTGTATCCCTTGGACCTTTTTATTGACGATGAAACACAGAAAATGCATCGGAATTCAATACAAAAGGCACAATGCCGACTTAACTACAAGAAGACTGACTCTTCTTACTGACTATGCTTTGAACCATTCCTGTGACACTAGTTATGGATTCTGATGCTTCACTTCAGGTTTACTGTAACCCTCTGATCTTCTTACTGACGATGAGACACAGAAATTGCATCGGAATTAAATAGAAACGGCACAGTGCCGACTTAAGTACAAGAAGACTGACTCTTCTTACTGTCTATGTTTTGAACCATTCCTGTGACACTAGTTATAGATTTCGATGCTTAACTTCAGGTTTACTGTATCCCTTGCACCTTCGTATTGACGATGAAACACAGAAATTGCATCGGAATTAAATACAAGAGGCACAATACCGACTTAAGTACAAGAAGACTGACTCTTCTTACTGTCTATGAGTTGAACCATTCCTGTGACACTAGTTATAGATTCCGATGCCTCACTTCAGGTTTACTTTATCCCTTGGACCTTCTTATTGACGATGAAACACAGAAATAGCATCGGAATTAAATACGAAAGGCATAATGCCGACTTAAGTACAAGAAGACTGACTCTTCCTACTGTCAATGTTTTGAACCATTCCTGTGACACTAGTTATAAATTCCGATGCTTCACTTCAGGTTTACTGTATCCCTCTGATCTTCTTGTTGACGATGAAACACAGAAATTGCATCGGAATTGAATACAAAAGGCACAACGCCGACTTAAGTACAAGAAGACTGACTCATCTTACTGTCTATGTTTTAAACCATTCCTGTGACACTAGTTATAGATTCTGATGCTTCACTTCAGGTTTACTGTATCCCTCTGTCCTTCTTATTGACGATGAAACACAGAAATTGCATCGGAATTAAATACAAAAGGCACAATGCCGACTTAAATACAAGAAGACTGACTCTTCTTACTGACTATGTTTTGAACCATTCCTGTGACACTAGTTATAGATCCCGATGCTTCACTTCAGGTTTACTGTATCCCTTGGACCTTCGTATTGACGAGGAAACACAGAAAATACATCGGAATTAAATAGGAACGCCACAATGCTTACTTAAGTACAAGAAGACTGACTCTTCTTACTGGCTATGTTTTTAACCATTCCTATGATACTAGTTATAGATTCCGATGCTTGACTTCAGTTTTACTGTATCCATTGGACCTTCTTATTGACGGTGAAACACAAAAATTGCATCGGAATTAAATACAAAAGGCACAATGCCGACATAAGTACAAGAAGACTGACCATTCTTACTGTCTAAGTTCTGAACCATTCCTGTGACACATGTTATAGATTCCGATGCTTCACTTCAGGTTTACTGTATCCCTTGGAATTCTTATTGACGATGAAACACAGAAATTGCATCGGAATTAAACGCAAAAGGCACAATGCCGACTTAAGTACAAAAAGACTTACTCTTCTTACTGACTATGTTTTGAACCATTCCTGTGACACTAGTTATAGATTCCGATGCTTCACTTCAGGTTTACTGTATCCCTTGGACCTTCTTATTGACGATGAAACACAGAAAATGCATGGGAATTATATAGAAAAGGCACAATGAAGACTTAAGTACAAGGAGACTGACTCTTCTTACTGTCTATGTTTTGAACCATTCCTGTGACACTAGGTATAGATTCCGCTGCTTCATTTCAGGTTTACTGTATCTCTTGGACCTTCTTATTGACGATGAAACACAGAAATTGCAACGGAATTAAATACAAAAGGCACAATACCGACTTAAGTACAAGAAGACTGACTCTTCTTACTGTCTATGTTTTGAACCTTTCCTGTGACACTAGTTATAGATTCCGTTGCTTCACTTCAGGTTTACTGTATCCCTTGGACCTTCTTATTGACGATGAAACACAGAAATTGCATCGGAATTAAATACAAAAGGCACAATACCGACTTAAGTACAGGAAGACTGACTCTTCTTACTGTCTATGTTTTGAACCTTTCCTGTGACACTAGTTATAGATTCCGTTGCTTCACCTCAGGTTTACTGTATCCCTTGGACCTTCCTATTGACGATGAGACACAGAAATTACATCGGAATTAAACTTAAAGGCACAATGCCGACTTAAGTACAAGAAGACTGACTCATCTTACTGTCAATGTTTTGAACCATTCCTCTGACACTAGTTATAGATTCTGATGCTTCACTTCAGGTTTACTGTATCCCTCTGATTTTCTTATTGACAATGAAACACAGAAATTGCATCGGAATTAAATACAAAAGGCACAATGCCGACTTAAGTACAAGAAGCCTGACTCATCTTACTGTCTATGTTTTGAACCATTCCTGTGACACTAGTTATAGATTCCGATGCTTCACTTCAGGTTTACTGTATCCCTTGGACCTTCTTATTGACGGTGAAACACAGAAATTGCGTCGGAATTAAACAAAAAAGGCACAATGCCGACTTAAGTACAAAAAGACTGACTCTTCTACTGACTATGTTTGAACCATTCCTGTGACACTAGTTATTGATTCAGATGCTTCACTTCAGTTTTACTGTATCCCTCTGACCTTCTTATTGATGATGAAACACAGAAATTGCATCGGAATTAAATACAAAAGGCACAATGCCGACTTAAGTACAGGAAGACTGACTCTTTTTACTGACTATGTTTTGAACCATTCATGTGACACAAGTTATAGATTCCGATGCTTCACCTCAGGTTTACTGTATCCCTTGGACCTTCCTATTGACGATGAGACACAGAAATTGCATCGGAATTAAATAGAAAAGGCACAATGCCGACTTAAGTACAAGAAGACAGACTCTTCTTACTGTCTATATTTTGAACCATTACTGTGACACTAGTAATAGATTCCTATGCTTCACTCCACGTTTACTGTACACCACTGACCTTCTTATTGCCGGTGAAACACAGAAATTGCATCGGAATTAAATACGAAAGGCACAATGCCAACTTAAGTACAAGAAGACTGACTCTTCTTACTGACTATGATTTGAACCATTCCTGTGACACTAGTTATAGATTCCGATGCTTCACTTCAGGTTTACTGTATCCGTCTGACCTTCTTATTGACGATGAAACACAGAAATTGCATCAGAATTAAATAGAAAAGGCACAATGCCGACTTAAGTACAAGAAGACTGACTCTTCTTACTCTTAATGTTTTGAACCATTCCTGTGACACAAGTTGTTGTTTCCGATGCTTCACTTCAGGTTTACTGCATCCCTTGGACCTTCTTATTGACGATGAAACACAGATATTGCATCGGAATTAAATACAAAAGACACAACGCCAACTTAAATAAAAGAAGACTGACTCTTCTTACTGTCTATGTTTTGAACCATTCCTGTGACACTAGTTATAGATTCCAATGATTCACTTCAGGTTCACTGTATCCCTCTGACCGTCTTATTGAGGATGAAACACAGAAATTGCATCGGAATTAAATAGAAAAGGCACAATGCCGACTTAAGTACAAGAAGAGTGACTCTTGTTACTGTCTATGTTTTGAACCTTTCCTGTGACACTAGTTATAGAGTCCGATGCTTCACTTCAGGTTTACTGTATCCCTTGGACCTTCTTATTGACGATGAAACACAGAAATTGCATCGGAATTAAATACTAAATCACAATACCGACTTAAGTACAAGAAGACTGACTCTTCTTACTGTCTATGCTTCGAACCATTCCTGTGACACTAGTTATAGATTCCGATGCTTAACTTCAGGTTTACTGTATCCCTCTGACCTTCATATTGACGATGAAACACAGAAATTGCATCGGAATTAAACAGAAAAGGCACAATGCCGACTTAAGTACAAGACGACTGACTTTTCTTACTGTCTATGTTTTGAACCATTCCTGTGACACTAGTGATAGATTCCGACGCTTCACTTCAGTTTTACTGTATCCCTTGGACCTTCGTATTGACGATGAAACACAGAAATTGCATCGGAATTAAATACAAAAGGCACAATGCCGACTTAAATACAAGAAGACTGACTCTTCTTACTGACTATGCTTTGAACCATTCCTGTGACACTAGTTATAAATCCCGATGCTTCACTTCAGGTTTACTGCATCCCTCTGACCTTCTTATTGACGAGGAAACACAGAAAATACATCGGAATTAAATAGGAGCGATACAATGCCTACTTAAGTACAAGAAGACTGACTCTTCTTACTGTCTATGTTTTGACCATCCTTTGACACTAGTTATAGATTCCGATACTTGACTTCAGTTTTACTGTATCCCTTGGAAATTGTTATTGACCATGAAACACAGAATTGCATCGGAATTAAATACAAAAGGCACAATGCCGATTTAAGTACTAGAAGACTGACCCTCATTAATGTCTATGTTTTGAACCATTTCTGTGACACTAGTTATAGATTCCGATGCTTCACTTCAGGTTTACTGTATCCCTTGGACCTTCTTATTGACGATGAGACACAGAAATTGCATCGGAATTAAATAGAAAAGGCACAGTGCCGACTTAAGTACAAGAAGACTGACTCTTCTTACTGTCTATGTTTTGAACCATTCCTGTGACACTAGTTATAGATTTCGATGCTTAACTTCAGGTTTACTGTATCCCTTGGACCTTCGTATTGACGATGAAACACAGAAATTGCATTGGAATTAAATACAAGAGGCACAATACTGACTTAAGTACAAGAAGACTGACTCTTCTTACTGTCTATGAGTTGAACCATTCCTGTGACACTAGTTATAGATTCCGATGCCTCACTTCAGGTTTACTTAACCCTTGGACCTTCTTATTGACGATGAAACACAGAAATAGCATCGGAATTAAATACGAAAGGCATAATGCCGACTTAAGTACAAGAAGACTGACTCTTCCTACTGTCAATGTTTTGAACCATTCCTGTGACACTAGTTATAGATTCCGATACTTGACTTGAGGTTTACTATATGCCTTGGACCTTCTTATTGACGATGAAACACAGAAATTGCATCGGAATTAAATACAAAAGGCACAATGCCTGCCTAAGTACAAGAAGACTGACTCTTGGTACTGTCTATGATATGGACCATTCCATTGTCAATAGTTATAGATTCTGATGCTTCACTCCAGGTTTACTGTATCCCTTGGACTTTCTTATTGACGATGAAACTCAGAAATTGCATCGGAATTAAATACAAAAGGCACAATGCCGACTTAAGTACAAGAAGAGTGACTCTTCTTACTGTCTATGTTTTGAACCTTTCCTGTGACACTAGTTATAGATACCGATGCTTCACTTCAGGTTTACTGCATCCCTTGGACCTTCTTATTGACGATGAAACACAGAAATTGCATCGGAATTAAATTATAAATCACAATACCGACTTAAGTACAAGAAGACTGACTCTTCTTACTGTCTATGCTTTGAACCATTCCTCTGACACTAGTTATAGATTCCGATGCTTCACTTCAGGTTTACTGTATCCCTTGGACCTTCTTATTGACGATCAAACACAGAAATTGCATCGGAATTAAATTCAAAAGGCACATTGCCGTCTTAAGTACAAGCAGACTGACGCTTTTTACTGACTATATTTTGAACCATTCCTGTGACACTAGTTATAGATTCGGATGCTTCACTTCAGGTTTACTGTATCCCTCTGACCTTCATATTGACGATGAGACACAGAAATTGCATCGGAATTAAATAGAAAAGGCACAATGCCGACTTAAGTACAAGACGACTGACTTTTCTTACTGTATGTTTTGAACCATTCCTGTGACACTAGTTATAGATTCCGATGCTTCACTTCAGGTTTACTGTATCCCTCTGACCTTCTTATTGACGAGGAAACACAGAAAATACATCGGAATTAAATAGGAACGATACAATGCCTACTTAAGTACAAGAAGACTGACTCTTCTTACTGGCTATGTTTTGACCATCCTTTGACACTAGTTATAGATTCCGATGCTTGACTTCAGTTTTACTGTATCCCTTGGAAATGGTTATTGACGATGAAACACAGAAATTGCATCGGAATTAAATACAAAAGGCACAATGCCGACTTAAGTACTAGAAGGCTGACCCTCATTACTGTCTATGTTTTGAACCATATCTGTGACACTAGTTATAGATTCCGATGCTTCACTTCAGGTTTACTGTATCCCTTGGACCTTCTTATTGACGATGAGACACAGAAATTGCATCGGAATTAAATAGAAAAGGCACAGTGCCGACTTAAGTACAAGAAGACTGACTCTTCTTACTGTCTATGAGTTGAACCATTCCTGTGACACTAGTTATAGATTTCGATGCTTAACTTCAGGTTTACTGTATCCCTTGGACCTTCTTATTGACGATGAAACACAGAAATAGCATCGGAATTAAATACGAAAGGCATAATGCCGACTTACGTACAAGAAGACTGACTCTTCCTACTGTCAATGTTTTGAACCATTCCTGTGACACCAGTTATAAATTCCGATGCTTCACTTCAGGTTTACTGTATCCCTCTGATCTTCTTATTGACGATGAAACACAGAAATTGCATCGGAATTGAATACAAAAGACACAACGCCGACTTAAGTACAAGAAGACTGACTCATCTTACTGTCTATGTTTTAAACCATTCCTGTGACACTAGTTATAGATTCTGATGCTTCACTTCAGGTTTACTGTATCCCTCAGAACTTCTTATTGACGATGAAACACAGAAATTGCATCGGAATTAAATACAAAAGGAACAATGAAGTATTAAGTACAAGAAGACTGACTCATCTTACTGTTTATGTTTTAAACCATTCCTGTGACACTAGTTATAGATTCTGATGCTTCACTTCAGGTTTACTGTATCCCTCAGAACTTCTTATTGACGATGAAACACAGAAATTGCATCGGAATTAAATACAAAAGGAACAATGAAGTATTAAGTACAAGAAGACTGACTCTTCTTACTGTCTATGTTTTGAACCATTCCTGTGACACTAGTTATAGATTCCGATGCTTCACTTCAGGTTTACTGTATCCCTCTGTCCTTCTTATTGACGATGAAACACAGAAATTGCATCCGAATTAAATACAAAAGGCACAATGCCGACTTAAGTACAAGAAGACTGACTCTTCTTACTGACTATGTTTGAACCATTCCTGTGACATTAGTTATAGATCCCGATGCTTCACTTCTGGTTTACTGTATCCCTCTGACCTTCTTATTGACGAGGAAACACAGAAATTGCATCGGAATTAAATAGAAACGCCACAATGCCTACTTAAGTACAAAAAGACTGACTCTTCTTACTGGCTATGTTTTGAACCATTCCTATGACACTAGTTATAGATTCCGATGCTTGAATTCAGTTTTACTGTATCTGTTGGACCTTCTTATTGACGGTGAAACACAAAAATTGCATCGGAATTAAATACAAGAGGCACAATGCCGACATAAGTACAAGAAGACTGACCATTCTTACTGTCTAAGTTTGAACCATTCCTGTGACACATGTTATAGATTGCGATGCTTCACTTCAGGTTTACTGTATCCCTTGGACTTCTTATTGACGATGAAACACAGAAATTGCATCGGAACTAAACACAAAAGGCACAATGCCGACTTAAGTACAAAAAGACTTACTCTTCTTACTGACTATGTTTTGAACCATTCCTGTGACACTAGTTATAGATTCCGATGCTTCACGTCAGGTTTACTGTATCCCTTGGACCTTCTTATTGACGATGAAACACAGAAAATGCATCGGAATTATATAGAATAGGCACAATACCGACTTAAGTACAAGAAGACTGACTCTTCTTACTGTCTATGTTCTGAACCATTCCTGTGACACTAGATATAGAATCCGCTGCTTCACTTCAGGTTTACTGTATCCCTTGGACCTTCTTATTGACGATGAAACACAGAAATTGCATCGGAATTAAATAAAAAAGGCACAATATCGACTTAAGTACTAGAAGTCTGACTCTTCTTACTGTCTATGCTTTGAACCTTTCCTGTGTCACTAGTTATAGATTCCGTTGCTTCACTTCAGGTTTACTGTATCCCCTTGGACCTTCTTATTGACGATGAAACACAGAATTTGCATCGGAATTAAATACGAAATGCACAATGCCAACTTAAGTACAAGAAGACTGACTCTTCTTACTGTCTATATTTTGAACCATTACTGTGACACTAGTAATAGATTCCGATGCTTCACTTCAGGTTTACTGTATACCTCTGACCTTCTTATTGCCGGTGAAACACAGAAATTGCATCGGAATTAAATACGAAAGGCACAATGCCAACTTAAGTACTACAAGACTGACTCTTCCTACTGTCTATGTTTTGAACCATTCCTGTGACACTAGTTTTAGATTCCGATGCTTCACTACAGGTTTACTGTATCCCTTGGACCTTTTTATTGACGATGAAACACAGAAAATGCATCGGAATTCAATACAAAAGGCACAATGCCGACTTAACTACTAGAAGACTGACTCTTCTTACTGACTATGCTTTGAACCATTCCTGTGACACTAGTTATGGATTCCGATGCTTAACTTCAGGATTACTGTATCCCTCTGACCTTCTTAGTGACGATGAAATACAGAAATTGCATCGGAATTAGATACAAAAATCACAATGCCGACTTAAGTAAAAGAATACTGACTCATCTGACTGTCTATGTTTTGAACCGTCCCTGTGACACTAGTTATAGATTCCGATGCTTCACTCCAGGTTTACTGTATCCCTTGGACCTTCTTATAAACGATGAAACACAGAAATTGCATCGGAATTAAATACATAAGGCACAATGCAGACTTAAGTACAAGAAGACTGACTCTTCTTACTGACTATGTTTTGAACCATTCCTGTGACACTAGTTATGGATTCTGATGCTTCACTTCAGGTTTACTGTAACCCTCTGATCTTCTTACTGACGATGAGACACAGAAATTGCATCGGAATTAAATAGAAAAGGCACAGTGCCGACTTAAGTACAAGAAGACTGACGCTTCTTACTGTCTATGTTTTGAACCATTCCTGTGACACTAGTTATAGATTTCGATGCTTAACTTCAGGTTTACTGTATCCCTTGCACCTTCGTATTGACGATGAAACACAGAAATTGCATCGGAATTAAATACAAGAGGCACAATACCGACTTAAGTACAAGAAGACTGACTCTTCTTACTGTCTATGAGTTGAACCATTCCTGTGACACTAGTTATAGATTCCGATGCCTCACTTCAGGTTTACTTTATCCCTTGGACCTTCTTATTGACGATGAAACACAGAAATAGCATCGGAATTAAATACAAAAGGCATAATGCCGACTTAAGTACAAGAAGACTGACTCTTCCTACTGTCAATGTTTTGAACCATTCCTGTGACACTAGTTATAAATTCCGATGCTTCACTTCAGGTTTACGGTATCCCTCTGTTCTTCTTATTGACGATGAAACACAGAAATTGCATCGGAATTGAATACAAAAGGCACAACGCCGACTTAAGTACAAGAAGACTGACTCATCTTACTGTCTATGTTTTAAACCATTCCTGTGACACTAGTTATAGATTCTGATGCTTCACTTCAGGTTTACTGTATCCCTCAGAACTTCTTATTGACGATGAAACACAGAAATTGCATCGGAATTAAGTACAAAAGGAACAATGAAGTCTTCAGTACAAGAAGACTGACTCTTCTTACTGTCTATGTTTTGAACCATTCCTGTGACACTAGTTATAGATTCCGATGCTTCACTTCAGGTTTACTGTATCCCTCTGTCCTTCTTATTGACGATGAAACACAGAAATTGGTTCGGAATTAAATACAAAAGGCACAATGCCGACTTAAGTACAAGAAGACTGACTCTTCTTACTGACTATGTTTTGAACCATTCCTGTGACACTAGTTATAGATCCCGATGCTTCACTTCAGGTTTACTGTATCCCTCTGACCTTCTTATTGAAGAGGAAACACAGAAATTGCATCGGAATTAAATAGAAACGGCACAATACCTACTTAAGTACAAAAAGACTGACTCTTCTTACTGGCTATGTTTTGAACCATTCCTATGACACTAGTTATAGATTCCGATGCTTGACTTCAGTTTTACTGTATCCGTTGGACCTTCTTATTGACGGTGAAACACAAAAATTGCATCGGAATTAAATACAAAAGGCTCAATGCCGACATAAGTACAAGAAGACTGACCATTCTTACTGTCTAAGTTTGAACCATTCCTGTGACACATGTTATAGATTCCGATGCTTCACTTCAGGTTTACTGTATCCCTTGGACTTCTTATTGACGATGAAACACAGAAATTGCATCGGAACTAAACACAAAAGGCACAATGATGACTTAAGTACAAAAAGACTTACTCTTCTTACTGACTATGTTTTGAACCATTCCTGTGACACTAGTTATAGATTCCGATGCTTCACTTCAGGTTTACTGTATCCCTTGGACCTTCTTATTGACGATGAAACACAGAAAATGCATCGGAATTATATAGAAAAGGCACAATGCCGACTTAAGTACAAGAAGACTGACTCTTCTTACTGTCTATGTTCTGAACCATTCCTGTGACACTAGATATAGATTCCGCTGCTTCACTTCAGGTTTACTGTATCCCTTGGACCTTCTTATTGACGATGAAACACAGAAATTGCATCGGAATTAAATACAAAAGGCACAATGCCGACTTAAGTACTAGAAGTCTGACTCTTCTTACTGTCTATGCTTTGAACCTTTCCTGTGACACTAGTTATAGATTCCGTTGCTTCACTTCAGGTTTACTGTATCCCTTGGACCTTCTTATTGACGATGAAACACAGAAATTGATTCGGAATTAAATAGAAAAGGTACAATGCCGACTTAAGTACAAGAAAACTGACTCTTCTTACTGTCTATATTTTGAACCATTACTGTGACACTAGTAATAGATTCTGATGCTTCACTTCAGGTTTACTGTATACCTCTGACCTTCTTATTGCCGGTGAAACACAGAAATTGCATCGGAATTAAATACGAAAGGCACAATGCCAACTTAAGTACTAGAAGACTGACTCTTCCTACTGTCCATGTTTTGAACCATTCCTGTGACACTAGTTTTAGATTCCGATGCTTCACTACAGGTTTACTGTATCCCTTGGACCTTTTTATTGACGATGAAACACAGAAAATGCATCGGAATTCAATACAAAAGGCACAATGCCGACTTAACTACAAGAAGACTGACTCTTCTTACTGACTATGCTTTGAACCATTCCTGTGACACTAGTTATGGATTCCGATGCTTAACTTCAGGATTACTGTATCCCTCTGACCTTCTTAGTGACGATGAAATACAGAAATTGCATCGGAATTAGATACAAAAATCACAATGCCGACTTAAGTAAAAGAATACTGACTCATCTGACTGTCTATGTTTTGAACCGTCCCTGTGACACTAGTTATAGATTCCGATGCTTCACTCCAGGTTTACTGTATCCCTTGGACCTTCTTATAAACGATGAAACACAGAAATTGCATCGGAATTAAATACAAAAGGCACAATGCCGACTTAAGTACAAGAAGACTGACTCTTCTTACTGACTATGTTTTGAACCATTCCTGTGACTCTAGTTGTAGATTCCGTTGTTTCACTTCAGGTTTACTGTATCCCTTGAACCTTCTTATTGACGATGAGACACAGATATTGCATCGGAATTAAATAGAAAAGGCACAGTGCCGACTTAAGTACAAGAAGACTGACTCTTCTTACTGTATATGTTTTGAACCATTCCTGTGACACTAGGTATAGATTTCGATGCTTAACTTCAGGTTTACTGTATCCCTTGGACCTTCGTATTGACGATGAAACACAGAAATTGCATCGGAATTAAATACAAGAGGCACAATACCGACTTAAGTACAAGAAGACTGACTCTTCTTACTGTCTATGAGTTGAACCATTCCTGTGACACTAGTTATAGATTCCGATGCCTCACTTCAGCTTTACTTTATCCCTTGGACCATCTTATTGACAATGAAACACAGAAATAGCATCGGAATTAAATACGAAAGGCATAATGCCGACATAAGTACAAGAAGACTGACTCTTCCTACTGTCAATGTTTGAACCATTCCTGTGACTCTAGTTATAGATTCCGATGCTTCACTTCAGGTTTACTGTATCCCTCTGATCTTCTTATTTACGATGAAACACAGAAATTGCATCGGAATTGAATACAAAAGGCACAACGCCGACTTAAGTACAAGAAGACTGACTCATCTTACTGTGTATGTTTCAAACCATTCCTGTGACACTAGTTATAGATTCTGATGCTTCACTTCAGGTTTACTGTATCCCTCAGAACTTCTTATTGACGATGAAACACAGAAATTGCATCGGAATTAAATACAAAAGGAACAATGAAGTCTTAAGTACAAGAAGACTGACTCTTCTTACTGTCTATGTTTTGAACCATTCCTGTGACACTAGTTATAGATTCCGATGCTTTACTTCAGGTTTACTGTATCCCTCTGTCCTTCTTATTGACGATGAAACACAGAAATTGCATCGGAATAAAATACAAAAGGCACAATGCCGACTTAAGTACAAGAAGACTGACTCTTCTTACTGACTATGTTTTGAACAATTCCTGTGACACTAGTTATAGATCCCGATGCTTCACTTCAGGTTTACTGTATCCCTCTGACCTTCTTATTGACGACGAAACACAGAAATTGCTTCGGAATTAAGTAGAAACGCCACAATGCCTACTTAAGTACAAAAAGGCTGACTCTTCTTACTGTCTATGTTTTGAACCATTCCTGTGACACTAGATATAGATTCCGCTGCTTCATTTCAGATTTACTGTATCCCTTGGACCTTCTTATTGACGATGAAACACAGAAATTGCATCGGAATTAAATACAAAAGGCACAATACCGACTTAAGTACAAGAAGTCTGACTCTTCTTACTGTCTATGCTTTGAACCTTTCCTGTGACACTAGTTATAGATTCCGTTGCTTCACTTCAGGTTTACTGTATCCCTTGGACCTTCTTATTGACGATGAAACACAGAAATTGCATCGGAATTAAATACAAAAGCCACAATGCCGACTTACGTACAATAAGACTGACTCTTTTTACTGACTATGCTGTGACCCATTCATGTGACACAAGTTATAGATTCCGATGCTTCACTTCAGGTTTACTGTATCCCTTGGACCTTCTTATTGACGATGAAACACAGAAATTGCATCGGAATTAAATAGAAAAGGCACAATGCCGACTTGAGTACAAGAAAACTGACTCTTCTTACTGTCTATATTTTGAACCATTACTGTGACACTAGTAATAGATTCCGATGCTTCACTTCAGGTTTACTGTATACCTCTGACCTTCTTATTGCCGGTGAAACACAGAAATTGCATCGGAATTAAATACGAAAGGCACAATGCCAACTTAAGTACTAGAAGACTGACTCTTCCAACTGTCTATGTTTTGAACCATTCCTGTGACACTAGTTTAAGATTCCGATGCTTCACTTCAGGTTTACTGTATCCTTTGGACCTTTTTATTGACGATGAAACACAGAAAATGCATCGTAATTCAATACAAAAGGCACAATGACGACTTAACTACAAGAAGACTGACTCTTCTTACTGACTATGCTTTGAACCATTCCTGTGACACTAGTTATGGATTCCGATGCTTAACTTCAGGATTACTGTATCCCTCTGACCTTCTTAGTGACGATGAAATACAGAAATTGCATCGGAATTAGATACAAAAATCACAATGCCGACTTAAGTAAAAGAATACTGACTCATCTGACTGTCTATGTTTTGAACCGTTCCTGTGACACTAGTTATAGATTCCGATGCTTCACTCCAGGTTTACTGTATCCCTTGGACCTTCTTATAAACGATGAAACACAGAAATTGCATCAGAATTAAATACAAAAGGCACAATGCCGACTTAAGTACAAGAAGACTGACTCTTCTTACTGACTATGTTTTGAACCATTCCTGTGACACTAGTTATGGATTCTGATGCTTCACTTCAGGTTTACTGTAACCCTCTGATCTTCTTACTGACGATGAAACACAGAAATTGCATGGGAATTAAATACAAAAGGCACAATGCCGAATTAAGTACAAGAAGACTGACTCTTCTTACTGTCTATTTTTAACCAGTCCTGTGACACTAGTTATGGACTCCGATGCTTTACTCCAGCTTTACTGTATCCCTTGGACCTTCTTATTGACGATGAAACACAGAAATTGCATCGGAATTAAATACAAAGGGCACAATACCTGCCTAAGTATAAGAAGACTGACTCTTCTTACTGTCTATGATATGAACCATTCCATTGTCAATAGTTATAGATTCTGATGCTTCACTCCAGGTTTACTGTATCCCTTGGACATTGTTATTGACGATGAAACACAGAAATTGCATCGGAATTAAATAGAAAAGGCAGAATGCCGTCATAAGTAATAGAAGACAGACTCTTCTTACTGACTATGATTGAACCATTCCTGTGACTCTAGTTATAGATTCCGATGATTCACTTCAGGTTTACTGTATCCCTTGGACCTTCTTATTGACGATGAGACACAGATATTGCATCGGAATTAAATAGAAAAGGCACAGTGCCGACTTAAGTACAAGAAGACTGACTCTTCTTACTGTCTATGTTTTGAACCATTTCTGTGACACTAGGTATAGATTTCGATGCTTAACTTCAGGTTTACTGTATCCCTTGGAAATTCGTATTGACGATGAAACACAGAAATTGCATCGGAATTAAATACAAGAGGCACAATACCGACTTAAGTACAAGAAGACTGACTCTTCTTACTGTCTATGAGTTGAACCATTCCTGTGACACTAGTTATAGATTCCGATGCCTCACTTCAGGTTTACTTTATCCCTTAGACCTTCTTATTAACGATGAAACACAGAAATAGCATCGGAATTAAATACGAAAGGCATAATGCCGACTTAAGTACAAGAAGACTGACTCTTCCTACTGTCAATGTTTGAACCATTCCTGTGACTCTAGTTATAGATTCCGATGCTTCACTTCAGGTTTACTATATCCCTCTGATCTTCTTATTTACGATGAAACACAGAAATTGCATCGGAATTGAATACAAAAGGCACAACGCCGACTTAAGTACAAGAAGACTGACTCATCTTACTGTGTATGTTTTAAACCATTCCTGTGACACTAGTTATAGATTCTGATGCTTCACTTCAGGTTTACTGTATCCCTCAGAACCTCTTATTGACGATGAAACACAGAAATTGCATCGGAATTAAATACAAAAGGAACAATGAAGTCTTAAGTACATGAAGACTGACTCTTCTTACTGTCTATGTTTTGAACCATTCCTGTGACACTAGTTATAGATTCCGATGCTTCACTTCAGGTTTACTGTATCCCTCTGTCCTTCTTATTGACGATGAAACACAGAAATTGCATCGGAATAAAATACAAAAGGCACAATGCCGACTTAAGTACAAGAAGACTGACTCTTCTTACTGACTATGTTTTGAACCATTCCTGTGACACTAGTTATAGATCCCGATGCTTCACTTCAGGTTTACTGTATCCCTCTGACCTTCTTATTGACGAGGAAACACAGAAATTGCATCGGAATTAAATAGAAACGCCACAATGCCTACTTAAGTACAAAAAGGCTGACTCTTCTTACTGGCTATGTTTTGAACCATTCCTATGACACTAGTGATAGATTCCGATGCTTGACTTCAGTTTTACTGTATTCGTTGGACCTTCTTATTGACTGTGAAACACAAAAATTGCATCGGAATTAAATACAAAAGGCACAATGCCGACATAAGTACAAGAAGACTGACCATTCTTACTGTCTTAGTTTTGAACCATTCCTGTGACACATGTTATAGATTCTGATGCTTCACTTCAGGTTTACTGTATCCCTTGGACCTTCTTATTGACGATGAAACACAGAAAATGCATCGGAATTATATAGAAAAGGCACAATGCCGACTTAAGTACAAGAAGACTGACTCTTCTTACTGTCTATGTTTGAACCATTCCTGTGACACTAGATATAGATTCCGCTGCTTCACTTCAGGTTTACTGTATCCCTTGGACCTTCTTATTGACGATGAAACACAGAAATTGCATCGGAATTAAATACAAAATGCACAATACCGACTTAAGTACAAGAAGTCTGACTCTTCTTACTGTCTATGTTTTGAACCTTTCCTGTGACACTAGTTATAGATTCCGTTGCTTCACTTCAGGTTTACTGTATCCCTTGGACCTTCTTATTGACGATGAAACACAGAAATTGCATCGGAATTAAACACAAAAGGCACAATGCCGACTTAAGTACAAAAAGACTGACTCTTCTTACTGACTATGTTTGTACCATTCCTATGACACTAGTTATTGATTCCGATGCTTCACTTCAGTTTTACTGTATCCCTCTGACCTTCTTATTGATGATGAAACACAGAAATTGCATCGGAATTAAATACAAAAGGCACAATGCCGACTTAAGTACAGGAAGACTGACTCTTTTTACTGACTATGTTTTGACCCATTCATGTGACACAAGTTATAGATCCGATGCTTCACTTCAGGTTTACTGTATCCCTTGGACCTTCTTATTGACGATGAAACACAGAAATTGCATCGGAATTAAATAAAAAAGGCACAATGCCGACTTAAGTACAAGAAAACTGACTCTTCTTACTGTCTATATTTTGAACCATTACTGTGACACTAGTAATAGATTCCGATGCTTCACTGCAGGTTTACTGTATACCTCTGACCTTCTTATTGCCGGTGAAACACAGAAATTGCATCGGAATTAAATACGAAAGGCACAATGCCAACTTAAGTACTAGAAGACTGACTCTTCCTACTGTCTATGTTTTGAACCATTCCTGTGACACTAGTTTTAGATTCCGATGCTTCACTTCAGGTTTACTGTATCCCTTGGACCTTTTTATTGACGATGAAACACAGAAAATGCATCGGAATTCAATACAAAAGGCACAATGCCGACTTAACTACAAGAAGACTGACTCTTCTTACTGACTATGCTTTGAACCATTCCTGTGACACTAGTTATGGATTCCGATGCTTAACTTCAGGATTACTGTATCCCTCTGACCTTCTTAGTGACGATGAAATACAGAAATTGCATCGGAATTAGATACAAAAATCACAATGCCGACTTAAGTAAAAGAATACTGACTCATCTGACTGTCTATGTTTTGAACCGTCCCTGTGACACTAGTTATAGATTCCGATGCTTCACTCCAGGTTTACTGTATCCCTTTGACCTTCTTATAAACGATGAAACACAGAAATTGCATGAGAATTAAATACAAAAGGCACAATGCCGAATTAAGTACAAGAAGACTGACTCTTCTTACTGTCTATTTTTAACCAGTCCTGTGACACTAGTTATAGACTACGATGCATTACTCCAGCTTTACTGTATCCCTTGGACCTTCTTATTGACGATGAAACGCAGAAATTGCATCGGAATTAAATACAAAAGGCACAATGCCTGCCTAAGTACAAGAAGACTGACTCTTCTTACTGTCTATGATATGAACCATTCCATTGTCAAGATTTATAGATTCTGATGCTTCACTCCAGGTTTACTGTATCCCTTGGACATTGTTATTGATGAGAAACACAGAAATTGCATCGGAATTAAATAGAAAAGGCACAATGCCGTCATAAGTAATAGAAGACAGACTCTTCTTACTGACTATGATTTGAACCATTCCTGTGACTCTAGTTATAGATTCCGATGCTTAACTTCAGGTTTACTGTATCCCTTGGACCTTCGTATTGACGATGAAACACAGATATTGCATCGGAATTAAATACAAGAGGCACAATAGCGACTTAAGTACAAGAAGACTGACTCTTCTTACTGTCTATCAGTTGAACCATTCCTGTGACACTAGTTATAGATTCCGATGCCTCACTTCAGGTTTACTTTCTCCCTTGGACCTTCTTATTGACGATGAAACACAGAAATAGCATCGGAATTAAATACGAAAGGCATAATGCCGACTGAAGTACAAGAAGACTGACTCACCTTACTGTCTATGTTTTAAACCATTCCTGTGACACTAGTTATAGATTCTGATGGTTCACTTCAGGTTTACTGTATCCCTCAGAACTTCTTATTGACGATGAAACACAGAAATTGCATCGGAATTAAATACAAAAGGAACAATGAAGTCTTAAGTACAAGAAGACTGACTCTTCTTACTGTCTATGTTTTGAACCATTCCTGTGACACTAGTTATAGATTCCGATGCTTCCCTTCAGGTTTACTGTATCCCTCTGTCCTTCTTATTGACGATGAAACACAGAAATTGCATCGGAATAAAATACAAAAGGCACAATGCCGACTTAAGTACAAGAAGACTGACTCTTCTTACTGACTATGTTTTGAACCATTCCTGTGACACTAGTTATAGATCCCGATGCTTCACTTCAGGTTTACTGTATCCCTCTGACCTTCTTATTGACGAGGAAACACAGAAATTGCATCGGAATTAAATAGAAACGCCACAATGCCTACTTTAGTACAAAAAGGCTGACTCTTCTTACTGGCTATGTTTTGAACCATTCCTATGACACTAGTTATAGATTCCGATGCTTGACTTCAGTTTTACTGTATCCGTTGGACCTTCTTATTGACGGTGAAACACAAAAATTGCATCGGAATTAAATACAAAAGGCACAATGCCGACATAAGTACAAGAAGACTGACCATTCTTACTGTCTATGTTTTGAACCATTCCTGTGACACATGTTATAGATTCCGATGCTTCACTTCAGGTTTACTGTATCCCTTGGACTTCTTATTGACGATGAAACACAAAAATTGCATCGGAATTAAACACAAAAGGCACAATGCCGACTTAAGTACAAAAAGACTTACTCTTCTTACTGACTATGTTTTGAACCATTCCTGTGACACTAGTTATAGATTCCGCTGCTTCACTTCAGGTTTACTGTATCCCTTGGACCTTCTTATTGACGATGAAACACAGAAATTGCATCGCAATGAAATACAAAAGGCACTATACCGACTTATGTACAAGAAGTCTGACTCTTCTTACTGTCTATGTTTTGAACCTTTCCTGTGACACTAGTTATAGATTCCGTTGCTTCACTCCAGGTTTACTGTATCCCTTGGACCTTCTTATATACGATGAAACACAGAAATTGCATCGGAATTAAATACAAAAGGCACAATGCCGACTTAAGTACAAGAAGACTGACTCCTCTTACTGACTATGTTTTATACCATTCCTGTGACACTAGTTATGGATTCTGATGCTTCACTTCAGTTTTACTGTAACCCTCTGACCTTCTTACTGACGATGAAACACAGAAATTGCATGGGAATTAATTACAAAAGGCACAATGCCGAATTAAGTACAAGAAGACTGACTCTTCTTACTGTCTATTTTTAACCAGTCCTGTGACACTAGTTATAGACTCCGATGCTTTACTCCAGCTTTACTGTATCCCTTGGACCTTCTTATTGACGATGAAACACAGAAATTGCATCGGAATTAAATACAAAAGGCACAATGCCTGCCTAAGTACAAGAAGACTGACTCTTCTTACTGTCTATGATATGAACCATTCCATTGTCAATAGCTATAGATTCTGATGCTTCACTCCAGGTTTACTGTATCCCTTGGACATTGTTATTGACGATGAAACACAGAAATTGCATCGGAATTAAATAGAAAAGGCACAATGCCGTCATAAGTAATAGAAGACAGACTCTTCTTACTGACTATGATTTGTACCGTTCCTGTGACTCTAGTTATAGATTCCGATGATTCACTTCAGGTTTACTGTATCCCTTGGACCTTCTTATTGTCGATGAAACACAGAAATTGCATCGGAATTAAATACAAAAGGCACAATGCCGACTTACGTACAAGAAGACTGACTCTTCTTACTGTCTATGTTTTGAACCATTCCTGTGACACTAGTTATAGATTCCGATGCTTCACTTCAGGTTTACTGTATCCCTAGGACCTTCTTATTGACGATGAAACACAGAAACTGCATCGGAATGAAATACAAAAGGCGCAATGCCGACTTAGGTACAAGAAGACTGACTCTTTCTACTGTCAATGTTTTGAACCATTCCTGTGACACTAGTTATAGATTCCATTGCTTCACTTCAGGTTTACTGTATCCCTCTGAACAACTTATTGACGATGAAACACAGAAATTGGTTCGGAATTAATTACAAAAGGCACAATGTCGACTTAAGCACAAGAAGACTGACTCTTCTTACATTCTAAGTTTTGAACCATTCCTGTGACACTAGTTATAGATTCCGATGCTTCACTTCAGGTTTACTGTATCCCTTGGACCTTCATATTGACGATGAAACACAAAAATTGCATCGGAATTAAATAGAAAAGGCACAATGCCGGCCTAAGTACAAGAAGACTGACTCTTCCTACTGTCTATGTTTTGATCCATTTCTGTGACACTAGTTATAGATTCTGATGCTTCACTTGAGGATTACTGTATCCCTTCGACCTTCTTATTGACGATGAAACACAGAATTTGCATCGGAATTAAATACAAAAGGCACAATGCAGACTTAAGTACATGAAGGCCGACTCTTCCTACTGACTATGTTTTGATCCATTCCTGTGACACTAGTTATAGATTCCGATGCTTCACTTCAGGTTTACTGTATCCCTTGAACCTTCTTATTGACGATGAAATACACAAATTGAATCGGAAGCAAATGCAAAAGGCACAATGCCGACTTAAGTACAAGAAGACTGACTCTTCCTACTGTCTATGTTTTGAACCATTCCTGTGACACTAGTTACAGATTCCGATGCTTCTCTTCAGGTTTACTGTATCCCTTGGATCTTCTTATTGACGATGAAACACAGAAATTGCGTCGGAATTAAATACAAAACGCAGAATGCCGACTTAAGTACATGAAGACCGAATCTTCCTACTGACTATGTTTTGAACCATTCCTGTGAGACTAGTTATAGATTCCGTTGCTTCAGTTGAGGTTTACTGTAACGCTTGGACCTTCTTATTGACGATGAAACACAGAAATTGCATCGGAATTAAATAGAAAATGCACAATGCCGACTTACGGACGAGAAGACTGACTCTTCTTACTAACTATGTTTTGAACCATTCCTGTGACACTAGCTATAGATTCCGATGCTTCACTGCAGGTTTATCTGTTTCCCTTGGACCTTCTTATTGACGATGAAACACAGAAATTGCATCGGAATTAAATACAAAAGGAACAATGAAGTCTTAAGTACAAGAAGACTGACTCTTCTTACTGTCTATGTTTTGAACCATTCCTGTGACACTAGTTATAGATTCCGATGCTTCACTTCAGGTTTACTGTATCCCTCTGTCCTTCTTATTGACGATGAAACACAGAAATTGCATCGGAATAAAATACAAAAGGCACAATGCCGACTTAAGTACAAGAAGACTGACTCTTCTTACTGACTATGTTTAGAACCATTCCTGTGACACTAGTTATAGATCCCGATGCTTCACTTCAGGTTTACTGTATCCCTCTGACCTTCTTATTGACGAGGAAACACAGAAATTGCATCGGAATTAAATAGAAACGCCACAATGCCTACTTTAGTACAAAAAGGCTGACTCTTCTTACTGGCTATGTTTTGAACCATTCCTATGACACTAGTTATAGATTCCGATGCTTTACTTCAGTTTTACTGTATCCGTTGGACCTTCTTATTGACGGTGAAACACAAAAATTGCATCGGAATTAAATACAAAAGGCACAATGCCGACATAAGTACAAGAAGACTGACCATTCTTACTGTCTATGTTTTGAACCATTCCTGTGACACATGTTATAGATTCCGATGCTTCACTTCAGGTTTACTGTATCCCTTGGACTTCTTATTGACGATGAAACACAAAAATTGCATCGGAATTAAACACAAAAGGCACAATGCCGACTTAAGTACAAAAAGACTTCGTCTTCTTACTGACTATGTTTTGAACCATTCCTGTGACACTAGTTATAGATTCCGATGATTCACTTCAGGTTTACTGTATCCCTTGGACCTTCTTATTGACGATGAAACACAGAAAATGCATCGGAATTATTTAGAAAAGGCACAATGCCGACCTAAGTACAAGAAGACTGACTCTTCTTACTGTCTATGTTTTGAACCATTCCTGTGACACTAGATATAGATTCCGCTGCTTCACTTCAGGTTTACTGTATCCTTTGGACCTTCTTATTGACGATGAAACACAGAAATTGCATCGGAATTAAATACAAAAGGCACAATACCGACTTAAGTACAAGAAGTCTGACTCTTCTTACTGTCTATGTTTTGAACCTTTCCTGTGACACTAGTTATAGATTCCGTTGCTTCACTCCAGGTTTACTGTATCCCTTGGACCTTCTTATAAACGATGAAACACAGAAATTGCATCGGAATTAAATACAAAAGGCACAATGCCGACTTAAGTACAAGAAGACTGAATCTTCTTACTGACTATGTTTTGAACCATTCCTGTGACACTAGTTATGGATTCTGATGCTTCACTTCAGTTTTACTGTAACCCTCTGACCTTCTTACTGACGATGAAACACAGAAATTGCATGGGAATTAATTACAAAAGGCACATTGCCGAATTAAGTACAAGAAGACTGACTCATCTTACTGTCTACTTTTAACCAGTCCTGTGACACTAGTTATAGACTCCGATGCTTTACTCCAGCTTTACTGTATCCCTTGGACCTTCTTATTGACGATGAAACACAGAAATTGCATCGGAATTAAATACAAAAGGCACAATGCCTGCCTAAGTACAAGAAGACTGACTCTTCTTACTGTCTATGATATGAACCATTCCATTGTCAATAGTTATAGATTCTGATGCTTCACTCCAGGTTTACTGTATCCCTTGGACATTGTTATTGACGATGAAACACAGAAATTGCATCGGAATTAAATAGAAAAGGCACAATGCCGTCATAAGTAATAGAAGACAGACTCTTCTTACTGACTATGATTTGAACCATTCCTGTGACTCTAGTTATAGATTCCGATGATTCACTTCAGGTTTACTGTATCCCTTGGACCTTCTTATTGACGATGAAACACAGAAATTGCATCGGAATTAAATACAAAAGCCACAATGCCGACTTACGTACAAGAAGACTGACTCTTCTTACTGTCTATGTTTTGAACCATTCCTGTGACACTAGTTATAGATTCCAAAGCTTCACTTCAGGTTTACTGTATCCCTAGGACCTTCTTATTGACGATGAAACACAGAAATTGCATCGGAATGAAATACAAAAGGCGCAATGTTGACTTAGGTACAAGAAGACTCACTCTTCTTACTGTCTAAGTTTTGAACCATTCCTGTGACACTAGTTATAGATTCCGATGCTTCACTTCAGGTTTACTGTATCCCTTGGACCTTCATATTGACGATGAAACACAAAAATTGCATCGGAATTAAATAGAAAAGGCACAATGCCGGCCTAAGTACAAGAAGACTGACTCTTCCTACTGTCTATGTTTTGATCCATTTCCGTGACACTAGTTATAGATTCTGATTCTTCACTTGAGGATTACTGTATCCCTTCGACCTTCTTATTGACGATGAAACACAGAATTTTCATCGGAATTAAATACAAAAGGCACAATGCAGACTTAAGTACATGAAGGCCGACTCTTCCTACTGACTATGTTTTGATCCATTCCTGTGACACTAGTTATAGATTCCGATGCTTCACTTCAGGTTTACTGTATTCCTTGAACCTTCTTATTGACGATGAAACACACAAATTGAATCGGAAGCAAATGCAAAAGGCACAATGCTGACTTAAGTACAAGAAGACTGACTCTTCCTACTGTCTATGTTTTGAACCATTCCTGTGACACTAGTTACAGATTCCGATGCTTCTCTTCAGTTTTACTGTATCCCTTGGATCTTCTTATTGACGATGAAACACAGAAATTGCATCGGAATTAAATACAAAACGCAGAATGCCGACTTAAGTACATGAAGACCGACTCTTCCTACTGACTATGTTTTTAACCATTCCTGTGACACTAGTTATAGATTCCGTTGCTTCAGTTGAGGTTTACTGTAACCCTTGGACCTTCTTATTGACGATGAAACACAGAAATTGCATCGGAATTAAATAGAAAATGCACAATGCCGACTTACGGACAAGAAGACTGACTCTTCTTACTAACTATGTTGTGAACCGTTCCTGTGACACTAGCTATAGATTCCGATGCTTCACTGCAGGTTTATCTGTTTCCCTTGGACCTTCTTATTGACGATGAAACACAGAAATTGCATCGGAATTAAATACAAAAGGAACAATGAAGTCTTAAGTACAAGAAGACTGACTCTTCTTACTGTCTATGTTTTGAACCATTCCTGTGACACTAGTTATAGATTCCGATGCTTCACTTCAGGTTTACTGTATCCCTCTGTCCTTCTTATTGACGATGAAACACAGAAATTGCATCGGAATAAAATACAAAAGGCACAATGCCGACTTAAGTACAAGAAGACTGACTCTTCTTACTGACTATGTTTGAACCATTCCTGTGACACTAGTTATAGATCCCGATGCTTCACTTCAGGTTTACTGTATCCCTCTGACCTTCTTATTGACGAGGAAACACAGAAATTGCATCGGAATTAAATAGAAACGCCACAATGCCTACTTTAGTACAAAAAGGCTGACTCTTCTTACTGGCTATGTTTTGAACCATTCCTATGACACTAGTTATAGATTCCGATGCTTGACTTCAGTTTTTCTGTATCCGTTGGACCTTCTTATTGACGGTGAAACACAAAAATTGCATCGGAATTAAATACAAAAGGCACAATGCCGACATAAGTACAAGAAGACTGACCATTCTTACTGTCTATGTTTTGAACCATTCCTGTGACACTAGTTATAGATTCCGATGCTTCACTTCAGGTTTACTGTATCCCTAGGACCTTCTTATTGACGATGAAACACAGAAATTGCATCGGAATGAAATACAAAAGGCGCAATGCCGACTTAGGTACAAGAAGACTGACTCTTCCTACTGTCAACGTTTTGAACCATTCCTGTGACACTAGTTATAGATTCCATTGCTTCACTTCAGGTTTACTGTATCCCTCTGAACTACTTATTGACGATGAAACACAGAAATTGGTTCGGAATTAAATACAAAAGGCACAATGTCGACTTAAGCACAAGAAGACTGACTCTTCTTACTGTCTAAGTTTTGAACCATTCCTGTGACACTAGTTATAGATTCCGATGCTTCACTTCAGGTTTACTGTATCCCTTGGACCTTCATATTGACGATGAAACACAAAAATTGCATCGGAATTAAATAGAAAAGGCACAATGCCGACATAAGTACAAGAAGACTGACTCTTCCTACTGTCTATGTTTTGATCCATTTCTGTGACACTAGTTATAGATTCTGATGCTTCACTTGAGGATTACTGTATCCCTTCGACCTTCTTATTGACGATGAAACACAGAATTTGCATCGGAATTAAATACAAAAGGCACAATGCAGACTTAAGTACATGAAGGCCGACTCTTCCTACTGACTATGTTTTGATCCATTCCTGTGACACTAGTTATAGATTCCGATGCTTCACTTCAGGTTTACTGTATCCCTTGAACCTTCTTATTGACGATGAAACACACAAATTGAATCGGAAGCAAATGCAAAAGGCACAATGCCGACTTAAGTACAAGAAGACTGACTCTTCCTACTGTCTATGTTTTGAACCATTCCTGTGACACTAGTTACAGATTCCGATGCTTCTCTTCAGGTTTACTGTATCCCTTGGATCTTCTTATTGACGATGAAACACAGAAATTGCATCGGAATTAAATACAAAACGCAGAATGCCGACTTAAGTACATGAAGACCGACTCTTCCTACTGACTATGTTTTGTACCATTCCTGTGACACTAGTTATAGATTCCGTTGCTTCAGTTGAGTTTTACTGTAACCCTTGGACCTTCTTATTGACGATGAAACACAGAAATTGCATCGGAATTAAATACAAAAGGAACAATGAAGTCTTAAGTACAAGAAGACTGACTCTTCTTACTGTCTATGTTTTGAACCATTCCTGTGACACTAGTTATAGATTCCGATGCTTCACTTCAGGTTTACTGTATCCCTCTGTCCTTCTTATTGACGATGAAACACAGAAATTGCATCGGAATAAAATACAAAAGGCACAATGCCGACTTAAGTACAAGAAGACTGACTCTTCTTACTGACTATGTTTTGAACCATTCCTGTGACACTAGTTATAGATCCCGATGCTTCACTTCAGGTTTACTGTATCCCTCTGACCTTCTTATTGACGAGGAAACACAGAAATTGCATCGGAATTAAATAGAAACGCCACAATGCCTACTTTAGTACAAAAAGGCTGGCTCTTCTTACTGGCTATGTTTTGAACCATTCCTATGCCACTAGTTATAGATTCCGATGCTTGACTTCAGTTTTACTGTATCCGTTGGACCTTCTTATTGACGGTGAAACACAAAAATTGCATCGGAATTAAATACAAAAGGCACAATGCCGACATAAGTACAAGAAGACTGACCATTCTTACTGTCTATGTTTTGAACCATTCCTGTGACACATGTTATAGATTCCGATGCTTCACTTCAGGTTTACTGTATCCCTTGGACTTCTTATTGACGATGAAACACAAAAATTGCATCGGAATTAAACACAAAAGGCACAATGCCGACTTAAGTACAAAAAGACTAACTCTTCTTACTGACTATGTTTTGAACCATTCCTGTGACACTAGTTATAGATTCCGATGCTTCACTTCAGGTTTACTGTATCCCTTGGACCCTCTTATTGACGATGAAACACAGAAAATGCATCGCAATTATATAGAAAAGGCACAATGCCGACTTAAGTACAAGAAGTCTGACTCTTCATACTGTCTATGTTTTGAACCTTTCCTGTGACACTAGTTATAGTTCCGTTGCTTCACTCCAGGTTTACTGTATCCCTTGGACCTCCTTATAAACGATGAAACACAGAAATTGCATCGGAATTAATTACAAAAGGCACAATGCCGACTTAAGTACAAGAAGACTGACTCTTCTTACTGACTATGTTTTGAACCATTCCTGTGACACTAGTTATGGATTCTGATGCTTCACTTCAGTTTTACTGTAACCCTCTGACCTTCTTACTGACGATGAAACACAGAAATTGCATGGGAATTAATTACAAAAGGCGCAATGCCGAATTAAGTACAAGAAGACTGACTCTTCTTACTGTCTATTTTTAACCAGTCCTGTGACACTAGTTATAGACTCCGATGCTTTATTCCAGCTTTACTGTATCCCTTGGACCTTCTTATTGACGATGAAACACAGAAATTACATCGGAGTTAAAAACAAAAGGCACAATGCCTGCCTAAGTACAAGAAGACTGACTCTTCCTACTGTCTATGATATGAACCATTCCATTGTCAATAGTTATAGATTCTGATGCTTCACTCCAGGTTTACTGTATCCCTTGGACATTGTTATTGACGATGAAACACAGAAATTGCATCGGAATTAAATAGAAAAGGCACAATGCCGTCATAAGTAATAGAAGACAGACTCTTCTTACTGACTATGATTTGAACCATTCCTGTGACTCTAGTTATAGATTCCGATGATTCACTTCAGGTTTACTGTATCCCTTGGACCTTCTTATTGACGATGAAACACAGAAATTGCATCGGAATTAAATACAAAAGCCACAATGCCGACTTACGTACAAGAAGACTGACTCTTCTTACTGTCTATGTTTTGAACCATTCCTGTGACACTAGTTATAGATTCCGATGCTTCACTTCAGGTTTACTGTATCCCTTGGACCTTCATATTGACGATGAAACACAAAAATTGCATCGGAATTAAATAGAAAAGGCACAATGCCGGCCTAAGTACAAGAAGACTGACTCTTCCTACTGTCTATGTTTTGATCCATTTCTGTGACACTAGTTATAGATTCTGATGCTTCACTTGAGGATTACTGTATCCCTCCGACCTTCTTATTGACGATGAAACACAGAATTTGCATCGGAATTAAATACAAAAGGCATAATGCAGACTTAAGTACATGAAGGCCGACTCTTCCTACTGACTATGTTTTGATCCATTCCTGTGACACTAGTTATAGATTCCGATGCTTCACTTCAGGTTTACTGTATCCCTTGAACCTTCTTATTGACGATGAAACACACAAATTGAATCGGAAGCAAATGCAAAAGGCACAATGCCGACTTAAGTACAAGAAGACTGACTCTTCCTACTGTCTATGTTTTGAACCATTCCTTTGACACTAGTTACAGATTCCGATGCTTCTCGTCAGGTTTACTGTATCCCTTGGATCTTCTTATTGACGATGAAACACAGAAATTGCATCGGAATTAAATACAAAACGCAGAATGCCGACTTAAGTACATGAAGACCGACTCTTCCTACTGACTATGTTTTGAACCATTCCTGTGACACTAGTTATAGATTCCGTTGCTTCAGTTGAGGTTTACTGTAACCCTTGGACCTTCTTATTGACGATGAAACACAGAAATTGCATCGGAATTAAATAGAAAATGCACAATGCCGACTTACGGACAAGAAGACTGACTCTTCTTACTAACTATGTTTTGAACCATTCCTGTGACACTAGCTATAGATTCCTATGCTTCACTGCAGGATTATCTGTTTCCCTTGGACCTTCTTATTGACGATGAAACACAGAAATTGCATCGGAATTAAATACAAAAGGAACAATGAAGTCTTAAGTACAAGAAGACTGACTCTTCTTACTGACTATGTTTTGAACCATTCCTGTGACACTAGTTATAGATCCCGATGCTTCACTTCAGGTTTACTGTATCCCTCTGACCTTCTTATTGACGAGGAAACACAGAAATTGCATCGGAATCAAATAGAAACGCCACAATGCCTACTTAAGTACAAAAAGGCTGACTCTTCATACTGGCTATGTTTTGAACCATTCCTATGACACTAGTTATAGATTCCGATGTTTGACTTCAGTTTTACTGTATCCGTTGGACCTTCTTATTGACGGTGAAACACAAAAATTGCATCGGAATTAAATACAAAAGGCACAATGCCGACATAAGTACAAGAAGACTGACCTATCTTACTGTCTATGTTTTGAACCATTCCTGTGACACATGTTATAGATTCCGATGCTTCACTTCAGGTTTACTGTATCCCTTGGACTTCTTATTGACGATGAAACACAAAAATTGCATCGGAATTAAACACAAAAGGCACAATGCCTACTTAAGTACAAAAAGACTTACTCTTCTTACTGACTATGTTTTGAACCATTCCTGTGACACTAGTTATAGATTCCGATGCTTCACTTCAGGTTTACTGTATCCCTAGGACCTTCTTATTGACGATGAAACACAGAAAATGCATCGGAATTATATAGAAAAGGCACAATGCCGACTTAAGTACAAGAAGACTGACTCTTCTTACTCTCTATGTTTTGAACCATTCCTGTGACACTAGATATAGATTCCGCTGCTTCACTTCAGGTTTACTGTATCCCTTGGACCTTCTTATTGACGATGAAACACAGAAATTGCATCGGAATTAAATACAAAAGGCACAATACCGACATAAGTACAAGAAGTCTGACTCTTCTTACTGTCTATGTTTTGAACCTTTCCTGTGACACTAGTTATAGATTCCGTTGCTTCACTCCAGGTTTACTGTATCCCTTGGACCTTCTTATAAACGATGAAACACAGAAATTGCGTCGGAATTAAGTACAAAAGGCACAATGCCGACTTAAGTACAAGAAGACTGACTCTTCTTACTGACTATGTTTTGAACCATTCCTGTGACACTAGTTATGGATTCTGATGCTTCACTTCAGTTTTACTGTAACCCTCTGACCTTCTTACTGACGATGAAACACAGAAATTGCATGGGAATTAATTACAAAAGGCACAATGCCGAATTAAGTACAAGAAGACTGACTCTTCTTACTGTCTATTTTTAACCAGTTCTGTGACACTAGTTATAGACTCCGATGCTTTACTCCAGCTTTACTGTATCCCTTGGACCTTCTTATTGACGATGAAACACAGAAATTGCATCGGAATTAAATACAAAAGGCACAATGCCTGCCTAAGTACAAGAAGACTGACTCTTCTTACTGTCTATGATATGAACCATTCCATTGTCAATAGTAATAGATTCTGATGCTTCACTCCAGGTTTACTGTATCCCTTGGACATTGTTATTGACGATGAAACACAGAAATTGCATCGGAATTAAATAGAAAAGGCACAATGCCGTCATAAGTAATAGAAGACAGACTCTTCTTACTGACTATGATTTGAACCATTCCTGTGACTCTAGTTATAGATTCCGATGATTCACTTCAGGTTTACTGTATCCCTTGGACCTTCTTATTGACGATGCAACACAGAAATTGCATCGGAATTAAATACAAAATCCACAATGCCAACTTACGTACAAGAAGACTGACTCTTCTTACTGTCTATGTTTTGAATCATTCCTGTGACACTAGTTATAGATTCCGATGCTTCACTTCAGGTTTACTGTATCCCTAGGACCTTCTTATTGACGATGAAACACAGAAATTGCATCGGAATGAAATACAAAAGGCGCAATGCCGACTTAGGTACAAGAAGACTGACTCTTCCTACTGTCAATGTTTTGAACCATTCCTGTGACACTAGTTATAGATTCCATTGCTTCACTTCAGGTTTACTGTATCCCTCTGAACTACTTATTGACGATGAAACACAGAAATTGGTTCGGAATTAAATACAAAAGGCACAATGTCGACTTAAGCACAAGAAGACTGACTCTTCTTACTGTCTAAGTTTTGAACCATTCCTGTGACACCAGTTATAGATTCCGATGCTTCATTTCAGGTTTACTGTATCCCTTGGACCTTCATATTGACGATGAAACACAAAAATTGCATCGGAATTAAATAGAAAAGGCACAATGCCGGCCTAAGTACAAGAAGACTGACTCTTCCTACTGTCTATGTTTTGATCCATTTCTGTGACACTAGTTATAGATTCTGATGCTTCACTTGAGGATTACTGTATCCCTTCGACCTTCTTATTGACGAAGAAACACAGAATTTGCATCGGAATTAAATACAAAAGGCACAATGCAGACTTAAGTACATGAAGGCCGACTCTTCCTACTGACTATGTTTTGATCCATTCCTGTGACACTAGTTATAGATTCCGATGCTTCACTTCAGGTTTACTGTATCCCTTGAACCTTCTTATTGACGATGAAACACACAAATTGAATCGGAAGCAAATGCAAAAGGCACAATGCCGACTTAAGTACAAGAAGACTGACTCTTCCTACTGTCTATGTTTTGAACCATTCCTGTGACACTAGTTACAGATTCCGATGCTTCTCTTCAGGTTTACTGTATCCCTTGGATCTTCTTATTGACGATGAAACACAGAAATTGCATCGGAATTAAATACAAAACGCAGAATGCCGACTTACGGACAAGAAGACCGACTCTTCCTACTGGCTATGTTTTGAACCATTCCTGTGACACTAGTTATAGATTCCGTTGCTTCAGTTGAGGTTTACTGTAACCCTTGGACCTTCTTATTGACGAGGAAACACAGAAATTGCATCGGAATTAAATAGAAACGCCACAATGCCTACTTTAGTACAAAAAGGCTGACTCTTCTTACTGGCTATGTTTGAACCATTCCTATCACACTAGTTATAGATTCCGATGCTTGACTTCAGTTTCACTGTATCCGTTGGACCTTCTTATTGACGGTGAAACACTAAAATTGCATCGGAATTAAATACAAAAGGCACAATGCCGACATAAGTACAAGAAGACTGACCATTCTTACTGTCTATGTTTTGAACCATTCCTGTGACACATGTTATAGATTCCGATGCTTCACTTCAGGTTTACTGTATCCCTTGGACTTCTTCTTGACGATGAAACACAAAAATTGCATCGCAATTAAACACAAAAGGCACAATGCCGACTTAAGTACAAAAAGACTTACTCTTCTTACTGACTATGTTTTGAACCATTCCTGTGACACTAGTTATAGATTCCGATGCTTCACTTCAGGTTTACTGTATCCCTTGGACCTTCTTATTGACGATGAAACACAGAAAATGCATCGCAATTATATAGAAAAGGCACAATGCCGACATAAGCACAAGAAGACTGACTCTTCTTACTGTCTATGTTTTGAACCATTCCTGTGACACTAGTTCCAGATTCCGCTGCTTCACTTCAGGTTTACTGTATCCCTTGGACCTTCTTATTGACGATGAAACACAGAAATTGCATCGGAATTAAATACAAAAGGCACAATACCGACTTAAGTAAAAGAAGTCTGACTCTTCTTACTGTCTATGTTTTGAACCTTTCCTGTGACACTAGTTATAGATTCCGTTGCTTCACTCCAGGTTTACTGTATCCCTTGGACCTTCTTATAAACGATGAAACACAGAAATTGCATCGGAATTAAATACAAAAGGCACAATGCCGACTTAAGTACAAGAAGACTGACTCTTCTTACTGACTATGTTTGAACCATTCCTGTGACACTAGTTATGGATTCTGATGCTTCACTTCAGTTTTACTGTAACCCTCTGACCTTCTTACTGACGATGAAACACAGATATTGCATGGGAATTAATTACAAAAGGCAAAATGCCGAATTAAGTACAAGAAGACTGACTCTTCTTACTCTCTATTTTTAACCAGTCCTGTGACACTGGTTATAGACTCCGATGCTTTACTCCAGCTTTACTGTATCCCTTGGACCTTCTTATTGACGATGAAACACAGAAAATGCATCGGAATTAAATACAAAAGGCACAATGCCTGCCTAAGTACAAGAAGACTGACTCTTCTTACTGTCTATGATATGAACCATTCCATTGTCAATAGTAATAGATTCTGATGCTTCACTCCAGGTTTACTGTATCCCTTGGACATTGTTATTGACGATGAAACACAGAAATAGCATCGGAATTAAATAGAAAAGGCACAATGCCGTCATAAGTAATAGAAGACAGACTCTTCTTACTGACTATGATTTGAACCATTCCTGTGACTCTAGTTATAGATTCCGATGATTCACTTCAGGTTTACTGTATCCCTTGGACCTTCTTATTGACGATGAAACACAGAAATTGCATCGGAATTAAATACAAAAGCCACAATGCCGACTTACGTACAAGAAGACTGACTCTTCTTACTGTCTATGTTGTGAACCATTCCTGTGACACTAGTTATAGATTCCGATGCTTCACTTCAGGTTTACTGTATCCCTAGGACCTTCTTATTGACGATGAAACACAGAAATTGCATCGGAATGAAATACAAAAGGCGCAATGCCGACTTAGGTACAAGAAGACTGACTCTTCCTACTGTCAATGTTTTGAACCATTCCTGTGACACTAGTTATAGATTCCATTGCTTCACTTCAGGTTTACTGTATCCCTCTGAACTACTTATTTACGATGAAACACAGAAATTGGTTCGGAATTAAATACAAAAGGCACAATGTCGACTTAAGCACAAGAAGACTGACTCTTCTTACTGTCTAAGTTTTGAACCATTCCTGTGACACTAGTTATAGATTCCGATGCTTCACTTCAGGTTTACTGTATCCCTTGGACCTTCATATTGACGATGAAACACAAAAATTGCATCGGAATTAAATAGAAAAGGCACAATGCCGGCCTAAGTACAAGAAGACTAACTCTTCCTACTGTCTATGTTTTGATCCATTTCTGTGACACTAGTTACGGATACCGATGCTTCACTTGAGGTTTACTATATCCCTTCGACCTTCTTATAGACGATGAAACACAGAATTTGCATCGGAATTAAATACAAAAGGCACAATGCAGACTTAAGTACATGAAGGCCGACTCTTCCTACTGACTATGTTTTGATCCATTCCTATGACACTAGTTATAGATTCCGATGCTTCACTTCAGGTTTACTGTATCCCTTGGACCTTCTTATTGACGATGAAACACAGAAAATGCATCGCAATTATATAGAAAAGGCACAATGCCGACATAAGTACAAGAAGACTGACTCTTCTTACTGTCTATGTTTTGAACCATTCCTGTGACACTAGTTCCAGATTCCGCTGCTTCACTTCAGGTTTACTGTATCCCTTGGACCTTCTTATTGACGATGAAACACAGAAATTGCATCGGAATTAAATACAAAAGGCACAATACCGACTTAAGTATAAGAAGTCTGACTCTTCTTACTGTCTATGTTTTGAACCTTTCCTGTGACACTAGTTATAGATTCCGTTGCTTCACTCCAGGTTTACTGTATCCCTTGGACCTTCTTATAAACGATGAAACACAGAAATTGCATCGGAATTAAATACAAAAGGCACAATGCCGACTTAAGTACAAGAAGACTGACTCTTCTTACTGACTATGTTTTGAACCATTCCTGTGACACTAGTTATGGATTCTGATGCTTCACTTCAGTTTTACTGTAACCCTCTGACCTTCTTACTGACGATGAAACACAGAAATTGCATGGGAATTAATTACAAAAGGCACAATGCCGAATTAAGTACAAGAAGACTGACTCTTCTTACTGTCTATATTTAACCAGTCCTGTGACACTGGTTATAGACTCCGATGCTTTACTCCAGCTTTACTGTATCCCTTGGACCTTCTTATTGACGATGAAACACAGAAAATGCATCGGAATTAAATACAAAAGGCACAATGCCTGCCTAAGTACAAGAAGACTGACTCTTCTTACTGTCTATGATATGAACCATTCCATTGTCAATAGTTATAGATTCTGATGCTTCACTCCAGGTTTACTGTATCCCTTGGACATTGTTATTGACGATGAAACACAGAAATTGCATCGGAATTAAATAGAAAAGGCACAATGCCGTCATAAGTAATAGAAGACAGACTCTTCTTACTGACTATGATTTGAACCATTCCTGTGACTCTAGTTATAGATTCCGATGATTCACTTCAGGTTTACTGTATCCCTTGGACCTTCTTATTGACGATGAAACACAGAAATTGCATCGGAATTAAATACAAAAGCCACAATGCCGACTTACGTACAAGAAGACTGACTCTTCTTACTGTCTATGTTGTGAACCATTCCTGTGACACTAGTTATAGATTCCGATGCTTCACTTCAGGTTTACTGTATCCCTAGGACCTTCTTATTGACGATGAAACACAGAAATTGCATCGGAATGAAATACAAAAGGCGCAATGCCGACTTAGGTACAAGAAGACTGACTCTTCCTACTGTCAATGTTTTGAACCATTCCTGTGACACTAGTTATAGATTCCATTGCTTCACTTCAGGTTTACTGTATCCCTCTGAACTACTTATTTCCGATGAAACACAGAAATTGGTTCGGAATTAAATACAAAAGGCACAATGTCGACTTAAGCACAAGAAGACTAACTCTTCCTACTGTCTATGTTTTGATCCATTTCTGTGACACTAGTTACAGATTCCGATGCTTCACTTCAGGTTTACTGTATCCCTTGGACCTTCATAATGACGATGAAACACAAAAATTGCATCGGAATTAAATAGAAAAGGCACAATGCCGGCCTAAGAACAAGAAGACTAACTCTTCCTACTGTCTATGTTTTGATCCATTTCTGTGACACTAGTTACAGATTCCGATGCTTCACTTGAGGATTACTATATCCCTTCGACCTTCTTATAGACGATGAAACACAGAATTTGCATCGGAATTAAATACAAAAGGCACAATGCAGACTTAAGTACATGAAGGCCGACTCTTCCTACTGACTATGTTTTGATCCATTCCTGTGACACTAGTTATAGATTCCGATGCTTCACTTCAGGTTTACTGTATCCCTTGAACCTTCTTATTGACGATGAAACACACAAATTGAATCGGAAGCAAATGCAAAAGGCACAATGCCGACTTAAGTACAAGAAGACTGACTCTTCCTACTGTCTATGTTTTGAACCATTCCTGTGACACTAGTTCCAGATTCCGATGCTTCTCTTCAGGTTTACTGTATCCCTTGGATCTTCTTATTGACGATGAAACACAGATATTGCATCGGAATTAAATACAAAACGCAGAATGCCGACTTAAGTACATGAAGACCGACTCTTCCTACTGACCATGTTTTGAACCATTCCTGTGACACTAGTTATAGATTCCGTTGCTTCAGTTGAGGTTTACTGTAACCATTGGACCTTCTTATTGACGATGAAACACAGAAATTGCATCGGAATTAAATAGAAAATGCACTATGCCGACTTACGGACAAGAAGACTGACTCTTCTTACTAACTATGTTTTGAACCATTCCTGTGACACTAGCTATAGATTCCGATGCTTCACTGCAGGTTTATCTGTTTCCCTTGGACCTTCTTATTGACGATGAAAAACAGAAATTGCATCGGAATTAAATACAAAAGGCACAATGCGACGTAAGTACAAGAAAACTGACTCTTCCTACTGTCCATGTTTTGAACCATTCCTGTGGCAGTAGTTTAGGATTCCGATGCTTCACTTCAGGTTTACTGTATTCCTCTGACCTTCTTATTGACGATGAAACACAGAAATTGCATCGGAATTAAATACAAAAGGCACAATGCCGAGTTAACTACAAGAAGACTGACTCTTCTTACTGACAATGTTTTGAACCATTCTTGTGACACTAGTTATAGATTCCGATGCTTCACTCCTGGTTTACTGTATCCCTTGGACCGTCTTATTGACGATGAAACACAGAAATTGCATCGGAATTAAATACAAAAGGCATAATGCCGAATTAAGTACAAGAAGACTGACTCATCCTACTGTCTACGTTTTGAACCATTGCTGTGACACTAGTTATAGATTCCGATGCTTCACTTCAGGTTTACTGTATCCCTCTGACCTTATTGCCGATGAAACACAGAAATTGCATCGGAATTAAGTACAAAAGGCTTAATGCCGACTTAAGTACAAGAAGACTGACTCTTCCTACTGTCTATGTTTTGACCATTCCTGTGACACTAGTTATAGATTCCGATGTTTCACTCCAGGTGTACTGTATCCCTCTGACCTTCTTATTGACGATGTAACACAGAAATTGCATCGGAATAAAATACAAAAGGCACAATTCCGACTTATGTACAAGAAGACTGACTCTTCTTACTGTCTATGCTTTGTACCATTCCTGTGACACTAGTTATAGATTCCGATGCTTCAGTTCAGGTCTACTGTATCCCTTGGACCTTCTTATTGACGATGAAACACAGAAATTGCATCGGAATTAAATACAAAAGCCACAATACCGACTTAAGTACAAGAAGACTGACTCTTCTTACTGTCTATGTTTTGAACCAATCCTGTTACACTAGTTATAGATTTCGATGCTTCACTTACGGTTTACTGTATCCCTTGGACCTTCTTATAGACGATGAAACACAGAAATTGCATCGGAATTAAATACAAAAGGCACAATGCCGACTTAAGTACAAGATGACTGACTCTTTTTACTGACTATGTTTTGAACCATTCCTGTGACACTAGTTATAGATTCGGATGCTTCACTTCAGGTTTACTGTATCCCTCTGACCTTCTTATTGACGATGAAGCACAGAAATTGCATCGGATTTAAATAGAAAAAGCACAATGCCGACTTATGTACAAGACGACCGACTTTTCTTACTGTCTATGTTTTGAACCATTCCTGTGACACTAGTTATAGATTCCGATACTTCACTTCAGGTTTACTGTATCCCTTGGACCTTCTTATTGACGATGAAACACAGAAATTGTATCGGAATTAAATACAAAAGGCACATTGCCGACTTAAGTACAAGAAGACTGACTCTTCCTACTGTCTATGTTTTGATCCATTCCTGTGACACTAGTTATAGATTCCGATGCTTCACTTGAGGATTACTGTATCCCTTCGACCTTCTTATTGACGATGAAGCACAGAAATTGCATCGGAATTAAATACCAAAGGCACAATGCAGACGTAAGTATATGAAGGCCGACTCTTCCTACTGACTATGTTTTATTCCATTCCTGTGACACTAGTTATAGATTCCGTTGCTTCACTACAGGTTTACTGTATCCCTTGAACCTTCTTATTGACGATGAGACACAGAAATTGAATCGGAAGCAAATGCAAAAGGCACAGTGCCGACTTAAGTACAAGAAGACTGACTCTTCCAACTGTCTATGTTTGAACCATTCCTCTGACACTAGTTACAGATTCCGATGCTTCTCTTCAGGTTTACTGTATCCCTTGGATCTTCTTATTGACGATGAAACACAGAATTGCATCGGAATTAAATACAAAACGCAGAATGCCGACTTAAGTACATGAAGACGGACTCTTCCTACTGACTATGCTTTGAACCATTCCTGTGACACTAGTTATAGCTTCCGATGCTTCACTTGAGGTTTACTGTAACCCTTGGACCTTCTTATTGGCGATGAAACACAGAAATTACATCGGAATTAAATACAAAAGGCACAATGCCGACTTAAGTACAAGAAGACTGACTCTTCTTACTGTCTATGTTTTGAACCATTCCTGCGACACTAGTTATTGATTCCGATGCTTCACTCCAGGTTTACTGTATCCCTTGCACCTTCTTATTGACGATGAAACACAGAAATTACATCAGAATAAAGTACAAAAGGCACAATTCCGACTTATGTACAAGAAGACTGACTCTTCGTACTGTCTATGTTTTGTACCATTCCTGTGACACTAGTTATAGATTCCGATGCTTCAGTTCAGGTCTACTGTATCCCTTGGACCTTCTTATTGACGATGAAACACAGAAATTGCATCGGAATTAAATACAAAAGCCACAATACCGACTTAAGTACAAGAAGACTGACTCTTCTTACTGTCTATGTTTTGAACCAATCCATTTACACTAGTTATAGATTCCGATGTCTCACTTAAGGTTTACTGTATCCCTTGGACCTTCTTATAGACGATGAAACACAGAAATTTCATCGGAATTAAATACAAAAGGCGCAATGCCGACTTAAGTACAAGATGACTGACTCTTTTTACTATGTTTTGAACCATTCCTGTGACACTAGTTATAGATTCAGATGCTTCACTTCAGGTTTACTGTATCCCTTGGATCTTCTTATTGACGATGAAACACAGAAATTGCATCGGAATTAAATACAAAACGCAGAATGCCGACTTAAGCACATGAAGACCGACTCTTCCTACTGACTATGCTTTAAACCATTCCTGAGACACTAGTTATAGATTCCGATGCTTCACTTGAGGTTTACTGTAACCCTTGGACCTTCTTATTGACGATGAAATACAGAAATTGCATCGGAATTAAATAGAAAAGGCACAATGCCGGCTTACGGACAAGAAGACTGACTCTTCTTACTAACTATGTTTTGAACCATTCCTGTGACACTAGCTATAGATTCCGATGCTTCACTGCAGGTTTATCTGTTTCCCTTGGACCTTCTTATTGACGATGAAACACCGAAATTGCATCGGAATTAAATACAAAAGGCACAATGCGACGTAAGTACAAGAGAACTGACTCTTCCTACTGTCTACGTTTCGAACCATTCCTGTGGCAGTAGTTTTGGATTCCGATGCTTCACTTCAGGTTTACTGTATTCCTCTGACCTTCTTATTGACGATGAAACACAGAAATTGCATCGCAATTAAATACAAAAGGCACAATGCCGAGTTAACTACTCTTAACTGACTCTTCTTACTGACAACGTTTTGAACCATTCTTGTGACACTAGTTATAGATTCCGATGCTTCACTCCTGGTTTACTGTATCCCTTGGACCTTCTTATTGACGATGAAACACAGAAATTGCATCGGAATTAAATACAAAAGGCACAATGCCGAATTAAGTACAAGAAGACTGACTCATCCTACTGTCTACGTTTTGAACCATTGCTGTGACACTAGTTATAGATTCCGATGCTTCACTTCATGTTTACTGTATCCCTCTGACCTTATTGCCAAAGAAACACGGAAATTGCATCGGAATTAAGTGCAAAAGGCACAATGCCGACTTAAGTACAAGAAGACTGACTCTTCCTACTGTCTATGTTTTGACCATTCCTTTGACACTAGTTATAGATTCCGATGTTTCACTTCAGGTGTACTGTATCCCTCTGACCTTCTTATTGACGATGAAACACAGAAAATACATCGGAATAAAATACAAAAGGCACAATTCCGACTTATGTACAAGAAGACTGACTCTTCTCACTGTCTACTTTTTGTACCACTCCTGTGACACTAGTTATAGATTCCGATGCTTCAGTTCAGGGCTTCTGTATAGCTTGGACCTTCGTATTGACGATGAAACACAGAAATTGCATCGGAATTAAATACAAAAGCCACAATACCGACTTAAGTACAAGAAGACTGACTCTTCTTACTGTCTATGTTTTGAACCAATCCTGTTACACTAGTTATAGATTCCGATGCTTCACTTAAGGTTTACTGTATCCCTTGGACCTTCTTATAGACGATGAACACAGAAATTGCATCGGAATTAAATGAAAAAGGCACAATGCCTACTTAAGTACAAGATGACTGACTCTTTTTACTGACTATGTTTTGAACCATTCCTGTGACACTAGTTATAGATTAGGATGCCTCACTTCAGGTTTACTGTATCCCTCTGACCTTCTTATTGACGATAAAGCACAGAAATTGCATCGGAATTAAATAGAAAAAGCACAATGCCGACTTAAGTACAAGACGACTGACTTTTCTTACTGTCTATGTTTTGAACCATTCCTGTGACACTAGTTATAGATTCCGATGCCTCACTTCAGGTTTACTGTATCCCTTGGACCTTCTTATTGACGATGAAACACAGAAATTGCATCGGAATTAAATAGAAAAGGCACAATCCCGACCTAAGTACAAGAAGACTGACTCTTCCTACTGTCTATGTTTTGATCCAATCCTCTGACACTAGTTATAGATTCCGATGCTTCACTTTAGGATTACTGTATCCCTTCGACCTTCTTATTGACGATGAAACACAGAAATTGCATCGGAATTAAATACAAAAGGCACAATGCAGACATAAGTACATGAAGGCCGCCTCTTCCTACTGACTATGTTTTGATCCATTCCTGTGACACTAGTTATAGATTCCGATGCTTCACTTCAGGTTTACTGTATCCCTTGAACCTTCTTATTGACGATGAAACACAGAAATTGCATCGGGATTAAATACAAAAGGCACAATGCAGACTTAAGTACATGAAGGCCGCCTCTTCCTACTGACTATGTTTTGATCCATTCCTCTGACACTAGTTATAGATTCGGATGCTTCACTTCAGGTTTACTGTATCCCTCTGACCTTATTGACGATGAAACACAGAAATTGCATCGGAATTAAATAGAAAAAGCACAATGCCGACTTAAGTACAAGACGACTGACTTTTCTTACTGTCTATGTTTTGAACCATTCCTGTGACACTAGTTATAGATTCCGATGCTTCACTTCAGGTTTACTGTATCCCTTGGACCTTCTTAATGACGATGAAACACAGAAATTGCATCGGAATTAAATACAAAAGGCACAATGCCGACTTAAGTACAAGGAGACTGACTCTTCCTACTGTCTATGTTTTGAATCATTGCTGTGACACTAGTTGTAGATTCCAAAACTTCACTTGAGGTTTACTGTATCCCTTGGACCTCCTTATTGACGATGAAACTCAGAAATTGCATCGGAATTAAATACAAAATGCACAATGCGAATTAAGTACATGAAGACAGACTCTTCCTACTGACTATGTTTTGAACCGTTCCTGTGACACTAGTTCTAGATTCCGATGCTTCACTTGAGGTTTACTGTATCCCTTGGACCTTCTTATTGACGATGAAACACAGAAATTGCATCGGAATTAAATACAAAAGGCACAATGCCGGCCTAAGTACAAGAAGACTGACTCTTCTTATTGTCTATGATTTCAACCATTCCATTGACACTAGTTATAGATTCCGATGCTCCACTTCAGGTTTACTGTTTCCCTTGGACCTTCTTATTGACGATGAAACACAGAAATTGCATCGGAATTAAATACAAAAGTCAAAATGCCGACATAAGTACACGAACACAGGCTCTTCTTACTGTCTATGTTCTGAACCATTCCTGTGGCACTAGTTATAGATTCCGATGCTACACTCCAGGTTTACTGTATCCCTTGGACCTTCTTATTGACGATGAAACACAGAAATTGCTACGGAATTAAATACAAAAGCCACAATGCCGACTTTCGTACAAGAAGACTGACTCTTCTTACTGACTTTGTTTTGTACCATTGCTATGACACTAGTTATAGATTCCGATGCTTCACTTCAGGTTTACTGTATCCCTTGGACCTTCTTATTGACGATGAAACACAGAAATTGCATCGGAATTAAATACAAAAGGCACAATGCCAACTAAAGTACAAGAAGACTGACTCTTCCTACAGTCTATGTTTTGAACCATTCCTGTGCCACTAGTTATAGATTGCGATGCTTGACTTCAGGTTTACTGTATCCCTCTGATCTTCTTATTGATGATAAAACACAGAAATTGCATCGGAATTAAATACAAAAGGCACAATACCGACTTAAGTACATGAAGACCGACTCTCCCTAATGACTATGTTTTGAACCATTCGTGTGACACTAGATATAGATTCCGATGCTTCAACTCAGGTCTACTGTATTCCTTGGACCTTCTTATTGACGATGAAACACAGAAATTGCATCGGATTTAAATACAAAAGGCCCTATGCCGTCTTAAGTACAAGAAGACTGACTCTTCTTACTGTCTATGTTTAAAACTATTCCTGTGACACTAGTTATAGATTCCAATGCTTCACTCCATGTTTACCGTATCCCTATGACCTTCTTATTGACGATGAAACATAGAAATTGCATCGGAATTAAATACAAAAGGCACAATGACGACTTAAGTACAAGAAGACTGACTCTTCTTACTGACTATGCTTTGAACCATTCCTGTGACACTAGTTATAGATTCCGATGCTTCACTTCAGGTTTACTGTATCCCTTGAACCTTCTTATTGACGATGAAACTCAGAAATTGCATCGGAATTAAATAGAAAAGCACAATGCCGACTTATGTACAAGAAGACTGACGCTTCTTACTGTCTATGTTTTGACCCATTCCTGTGACACCAGTTATAGGTTCCGATGCTTCACTTCAGGTTTACTGTATCCCTTGGATCTTCTTATTGACGATGAAACACTGAAATTGCATCGGAATTAAATACAAAAGGTACAATGCCGACTTAAGTACAAGAAGACTGAATCTTCCTACTGTCAATGTTTTGAACCATTCCTGTGACACTAGTTATAGATTCCGATGCTTCACTTCAGGTTTACTGTATCCCTCTGATCTTCTTATTGATGATGAAACACAGAAATTGCATCGGAATTAAATACAAAAGGCACAATGCCGACTTAAGTACAAGAAGACTGACTCTTCCTACTGTCTATGCTTTGAACCATTCCTGTGACACTAGTTATACATTCCGATGCTTCACTTGAAGTTTACTGTATCCCTTGGACCTTGATATTGACGATGAAACACAGAAATTGCATTGGAATTAAATACAAAAGGCAAAATGCCGACTTAAGTACATGAAGACCCACTCGTCCTACTGACTATGTTTTGAACCATTCCTGTGACACTAGTTATAGATTCCGATGCTTCACTTGAGATTTACTGTATCCCATGGACCTTCTTATTGACGATGAAACACAGAAATTGCATCGGAATTAAATACAAAAGGCAAAATGCCGGCCTAAGTACAAGAGGACTGACTCTTCTTCCTGTCTATGATCTGAACCATTCCATTGACACTAGTTATAGATTCCGATGCTTCACTCCAGGTTTACTGTATCCCTTGGATCTTGTTATTGTCGATTAAACACAGAAATTGCATCGGAATTAAATAGAAAAGGCACAATGCCGACATAAGTACAAGAAGACTGACTCTTCTTACTGACAATGTTTTGAACCATTCCTGTGACACTAGTTATAGATTCCGATGATTCACTTCAGGTTTACTGTATCCCTTGGACCTTCTTATTGACGATGAAACACAGAAATTGCATCGGAATTAAATACAAAAGGCAAAATGCTAACTTAAGTAAACGAATACTGACTCTTCTTACAGTCTATGTTCTGAACCATTCCTGTGACACTAGTGATAGATTCCGATGCTACACTCCAGGTTTACTGTATCCCTTGGACCTTCTTATTGACGATGAAACAAGGAAATTGCATCGGAATTAAATACTAAAGGCACAATGTCGACATAAGGACAAGAAGACTGACTCTTCTTACTGACTTTGTTTTGAACCATTCCTGTGACACTAGTTATAGATTCCGATACTTCACTTCAGGTTTACTGTATCGCTTGGACCTTCTTATTGACGATGAAACACAGAAATTGCATCGGAATTAAATACTAAGTCACAATGCCGACTTAAGTACATGAAGAACGACTCTCCCTACTGACTATATTTTGAACCATTTGTGTGATACTAGTTATAGATTCCGATGCTTCACTTGAGGTTTACTGTATCCCTTGGACCTTGTTATAGACGATGAGACACAGTAATTCTATCGGAATTAAATACAAAAGGCACAATGCCGACTTAAGGACAAGAAGACTGACTCTTCTTACTGACTATGTTTTGAAACATTCCTGTGACACTTGTTATAGATTCCCATGCTTCACTTCAGGTTTACTGTATCCATCTGACATTCTTATTGATGATGAAACATAGAAATTTCATCGGAATTAGAAACAAAAGGCACAATGCCGACTTAAGTACAAGAAGACTGACTCCTCTTACTGCCTATGTTTTGAACCATTAGTGTGACACTAGTTATAGATTCCGATGCTTCACTCCAGGTTTACTGTATCCCTGGGACCTTGTTATTGACGATGAAACACAGAAATTCCATCGGAATTAAATAGAAAAGGCACAATCCCGACTTAAGTACAAGAAGACCGACTCTTCTTACTGTCTATGTTTTGAACCATTCCAGTGACACTAGATATAGATTCCGATGCTTCACTTCAGGTTTACAGTATCCCTGGGACCTTCTTATTGACGATGAAACACAGAAATTGCATCGGAATTAAATACAAAAGGCACAATGCCGACCTAAGTACAAGAAGACTGACTCTTCTTACTGCCTATGTTTTGAACCATTACTGTGACACTAGTTATAGATTCCGATGCTTCACTCCAGGTTTACTGTATCCCTTGGACCTTCCTATTGACGATGAGACACAGAAATTCTATCGGAATTAAATACAAAAGGCACAATGCCGACTTAAGGACAAGAAGACTGACTCATCTTACTGACTATGTTTTGAAACATTCCTGTGACACTTGTTGTAGATTCCCATGCTTCACTTAAGGTTTACTGTATCCCTCTGACATTCTTAGTGACTATGAAACACAGAAATTTCATCGGAATTAGATACAAAGGGCACAATGCCGACTTAAATACAAGAAGACAGACTCTTCTTAATGACTATGTTTTGAACCATTCCTGTGACACTAGTTATACATTCCGATGCTTCACTTCAGGTTTACTGTATCCCTTGGACCTTCTTATTGACGACTAAACTCAGAAATTGCATCGGAGTTTATTACAAAAGGCAAAATGCCGACTTAAGTACGAGAAGACTGACGCTTCTTACTGTCTATACTTTGAACCATTCCTGTGACACTAGTTATAGATTCCGATGCTACACTCCAGGTTTACTGTATCCCTTGGACCATCTTATTGACGATGAACACACAAATTGCATCGGAATTAAATACAAAAGGCACAATGCCGACTTAAGGACAAGAAGACTGACTGTTCTTACTGACTTTGTTTTGAACAATTCCTGTGACACTAGTTATAGATTCCGATGCTTCACTTCAGGTTTATTGTATCCCTCTGTCCTTCTTATTGACGATGAAACACAGAAATTGCATCGAAATTAAATAGAAAAGGCACAATGTCGACTTAAGTACAAGAAGATTGACTCTTCTTACTATCTATGTTTTGAACCATTCCTGTGACACTAGTTATAGATTCCGATTCTTCACTCCAGGTTTACTGTATCCCTTGGACCTTGTTATTGACGATGAAACACAGAAATTGCATCGGAATTAAATAGAAAAAGCACAATGCCGACTTAAGTACAAGAAGACTGACTCCTCTTACTGACAATGTTTTGAACCATTCCTGTGACACTAGTAATAGATTCCGATGATTCACTTCAGGTTTACTGTATCCCTCTGACCTTCTTATTGACGATGAAACACAGAAATCGCATCGGAATTAAATACAAAAGGCACAATGCCGACTTAAGTACAAGAAGACTGACTCTTTTTACTGACTATGTTTTGAACCATTCCTGTGACACTAGTTATAGATTCCGATGCTTCACTTTAGGTTTACTGTATCCCTTGGACCTTCTTATTGTCGATGAAACACAGAAATTGCATCGGAATTAAATAGAAACGTCACATTGCCTACTTAAGTACAAGAAGACTGACTCTTCTTACTGGCTATGATTTGAAACATTCCTGTGACACTACTTATAGAATTCGATGCTTGACTTCAGTTTTACTGTATCACTTGGACCTTCATATTGACGACGAAACACAGAAATTGCATCGGAATTAAATACAAAAGGCACAATGCCGACCTAAGTACAAGAAGACTGACACTTCTTACTGTCTATGTTTTGAACCATCCCTGTGACACTAGTTATAGTTTCCGATGCTTCACTCCTGGTTTACTGTATCCCTTTGACCTTCTTATTGACCATGAAACACAGAAATTGCATCGGAATTAAATACAAAAGGCACAATGCCGACTTAAGTACAACAAGGCTTACTCTTCTAACTGACTATGTTTTGAACCATTCCTGTGACACTAGTTATACATTCGGATACTTCACTTCGGGATTACTGTATCTCTCTGACCTTCTTATTGACGATGATACACAGAAATTGCATCGGAATTAAATACAAAAGGCACAATGCCGAGTTAAGTACAAGAAGACTGACTCTTCTTACTCGCTATGTTTCGAACCATTCCTAAGACACTAGTTACAGACTCCAATGCTTCACTCCAGGTTTACTGTATCCCTTGGACCATCTTATTGACGATGACACAAAGAAATTGCTTCGGAACTAAATACAAAAGGCACAATGCCGACTTAAGTACAAGAAGACTGACGCTTCTTACTGACTATGTTTTGAACCATTCCTGTGACACTAGTTATAGATTCCGATGCTTCACTTCAGGTTTACTGTATCCCTTGGACTTTCCTATTGACGTTGAAACACAGATATTATATCGGAATTAAATAGAAAAGGCACAATGCCGACTTAAGTACTAGAAGACTGACTCTTCTTACTGTTTATGTATAAACCATTCCTGTCACACTTGTTATAGATTCCGATGCTTCACTCCAGGTTTACTGTATCCCTTGGACCTTCTTATTGACGATGAAACACAGAAATTGCATAGGAATTAAATAGAAAGGCACAATGCAGACTTAAGTACAAGAAGACTGACTCTTCTTACTGTTTATGTTTTGAAACATTCCTGTGACACTAGTTATAGATTCCGGTGCTTCACTTCAGGTTTATTGTATACCTCTGACCTTCCTATTGACGATGAGACACAGGAATTGCATCTGAATTAAATACAAAAGGCACAATACCGACTTCAGTACAAGAAGACTGACTCTTCCTACTGTCTATGTTTGAACCATTCCTGTGACACTAGTTATAGATTCCGATGCTTCACTTCAGGTTTACTGTATCCATCTGACCTTCTTAATGACGATGAAACACAGAAATTGCATCGGAATTAAATACAAATGGCGCAATGCCGACTTAAGTACAAGAAGACTGACTCTTCTTACTGACTATGTTTGAACCATTCTTGTGACACTAGTTATAGATTCCGATGCTTCATTTCAGGTTTACTGTATCCCTTAAACCTTCTTATTGACGATGAAACACAGAAATTGCATCGGAATTAAATACAAAAGGCACAATGCCGACTTAAGTACAAGAAGACTGCCTCTTCTTACTGTCTATGCATTGAACCATTCCTGTGTCTCTAGTTATAGATTCCGATGCTTCACTTCAGATTTACTGTATCCCTCTAACCTTCTTATTGACGATGAAACACAGAAAATGCATCGGAATTAAATACAAAAGGCACAATGACGACTTAAGTACAAGAAGACTGACTCTTCTTACTATCTATGTTTGAAACCATTCCTGTGACACTAGTTACAGATTCCGATGCTTCACTCCAGGTTAACTGTATCCCTTGGACCTTCTTATTGACGATGCAACACAGAAATTGCATCGGAATTAAATACAAAAGGCACAATGCCGACTTAAGAACAAGAAGACTGACTCTTCTTACTGACTATGTTTGAACTATTCCTGTGACACTAGTTATAGATTCCGATGCTTCACTTCAGGTTTACTGTATCCCTTGGACATTCTTATTGACGATGAAACACAGAAATTTCTTCGGAATTAAATAGAAAAGGCACAATGCCGACTTAAGTACAAGAAGAGTGACCCTTCTTACTGTCTATGTTTTGAACCTTTTCTCTGACACTAGTTACAGATTCCGATGCTTCACTTTAGGTTTACTGTATCCCTTGGACCTTCTTATTGACGATGAAACACAGAAATTGCATCGGAATTAAATACTAAATCATAATGCCGACTTAAGTACTAGAAGACTGACCCTCATTACTGTCTATGTTTTGAACCATTCCTGTGACACTAGTTATAGATTCCGATGCTTCACTTCAGGTTTACTGTATCCCTTGGACCTTCTTATTGACGATGAGACACAGAAATTGCATCGGAATTAAATAGAAAAGGCACAGAGCCGACTTATGTACAAGCAGACTGACTCTTCCTACTGTCAATGTTTTGAACCATTCCTGTGAATCTAGTTATAGATTCCGATGCTTCACTTTAGGTTTACTGTATCCCTTGGACCTTCTTATTGACGATGAAACACAGAAATTGCTTCGGAATTAAATACTAAATCACAATGCCGACTTAAGTACTAGAAGACTGACCCTGATTACTGTCTATGTTTTGAACCATTCCTGTGACACTAGTTAAAGATTCCGATGATTCACTTCAGGTTTACTGTATCCCTTGGACCTTCTTATTGACGATGAGACACAGAAATTGCATCGGAATTAAATAGAAAAGGCACAGAGCCGACTTATGTACAAGCAGACTGACTCTTCCTACTGTCAATGTTTTGAACCATTCCTGTGACACTAGTTATAGATTCCGATGTTTCACTTCAGGTTTTCTGTATCCCTTGGACCTTCGTATTGACGATGAAACACAGAAATTGCATCGGAACTAAATACAAGAGGCACAATACCGACTTAAGTACAAGAAGACTGACTCTTCTTACTGTCTATGAGTTGAACCATTCCTGTGACACTAGTTATAGATTCCGATGCTTCACTTCAGGTTTACTGTATCCCTTGGACCTTCTTATTGACGATGAAACACAGAAATAGCATCGGAATTAAATACAAAAGGAACAATGCCGTCTTACGTACAAGAAGACTGACTCTTCTGACTGCCTATGTTTTGAACCATTTCTGTCACACTAGTTATAGATTCCGATGCTTCTCTTCAGGTTTACTGTATCCCTCTGACCTTATTATCGACGATGAACCACAGAAATTGCATCGGAATAAAATACAAAATGCACAATGCCGACTTATGTACAAGCAGACTGACTCTTCCAACTGTCAATGTTTTGAACCATTCCTGTGACACTAGTTATAGATTCCGATGTTTCACTTCAGGTTTACTGTATCCCTCTGATCTTCTTATTGATGATGAAACACAGAAATTGCATCGGAATTAAATACAAAAGGCACAATGCCGACTTACGTACAGGAAGAGTGACTCTTTTTACTGACTATGTTATGAACCGTTCATGTGACACAAGTTATAGATTCCGATGCTTCACTTCAGGTTTACTGTACCCCTTGGACCTTCTCATTGACAATGAAACACAGAAATTGCATCGGAATTAAATAGAAAGGGCACAATGCCGCCTTAAGTACAAGTAAACTGACTCTTCTTACTGTCTATATTTTGAACCATTACTGTGACACTAGTAATAGATTCCGATGCTTCACTTCAGGTTTACTGTATACCTCTGACCTTCTTATTGCCGGTGAAACACAGAAATTGCATCGGAATTAAATACGAAAGGCACAATGCCAACTTAAGTACAAGAAGACTGACTCTTCTTACTGACTATGATTTGAACCATTCCTGTGACACTAGTTATAGATTCCGATGCTTCACTTCAGGTTTACTGTATCCGTCTGACCTTCTTATTGACGATGAAACACAGAAATTGCATCGGAATTAAATGGAAAAGCCACAATGCCGACTTAAGTAAAAGAAGACTGACTCTTCTTACTCTCTATGCTTTGAACCATTCCTGTGACACTAGTTAAAGATTCCGATGCTTCACTTCAGGTTTACTGCATCCCTTGGACCTTCTTATTGACGATGAAACACAGATATTACATCGGAATTAAATACAAAAGACACAACGCCGACTTAAGTAAAAGAAGACTGACTCTTCTTACTGTCTATGTTTTGAACCATTCCTGTGACACTAGTTATAGATTCCGATGATTCACTTCAGGTTCACTGTATCCCTCTGACCGTCTTATTGAGGATGAAACACAGAAATTGCATCGGAATTAAATAGAAAAGGCACAATGCCAACTTAAGTACTAGAAGACTGACTCTTCCTACTGTCTATGTTTTGAACCATTCCTGTGACAGTAGTTTTAGATTCCGATGCTTCACTTCAGGTTTACTGTATCCCTTGGACCTTTTTATTGACGATGAAACACAGTAAATGCATCGGAATTCAATACAAAAGACACAATGCCGACTTAACTGCAACAAGACTGACTCTTCTTACTGACTATGCTTTGAACCATTCCTGTGACACTAGTTATGGATTCCGATGCTTAACTTCAGGATTACTGTATCCCTCTGACCTTCTTAGTGACGCTGAAATACAGAAATTGCATCGGAATTATATAAAAAACGCACAATGCCGACTTAAGTAAAAGAATACTGACTCATCTGACTGTCTATGATTTGAACCGTCCCTGTGACACTAGTTATAGATTCCGATGCTTCACTCCAGGTTTACTGTATCCCTTGGACCTTCTTATAAACGATGAAACACAGAAATTGCATCGGAATTAAATACAAAAGGCACAATGCCGACTTAAGTACAAGAAGACTGACTCTTCTTACTGACTATGTTTTGAACCATTCCTGTGACACTAGTAACGGATTCTGATGCTTCACTTCAGGTTTACTGTAACCCTCTGACCTTCTTATTGACGACGAAACACAGAAATTGCATGGGAATTAAATACAAAAGGCACAATGCCGAATTAAGTACAAGAAGACTGACTCTTCTTACTTTCTATTTTTAACCAGTCCTGTGACACTAGTTATAGACTCCGATGCTTTACTCCAGGTTTACTGTATCCCACTTACCTTCTTATTGATGATGAAACACAGAAATTGCATCGGAATGAAATAGAAAAGGCTCAATGCCGGCCTAAGTACAACAAGAGTGACTCTTCTTACTGTCTATGATTTGAACCATTCCATTGACACTAGTTATAGATACCGATGCTTCACTCCAGGTTTACTGTATCCCTTGGCCCTTGTTGTTGACGATGATACACAGAAATTGCATCGGAATTAAATAGAAAAGGCTCAATGCCGACATAAGTAATAGAAAACAGACTCTTCTTACTGACTATGTTTTGAACCATTCCTCTGACCTTAGTTATAGATTCCGATGATTCACTTCAGGTTTACTGTATCCCTTGGACCTTCTAATTGACGATGAAACACAGAAATTGCATCGAAATTAAATACAAAAGGCACAATGCCGACTTAATTACATGAATACCGACTCTTCCTACAGACTTGGTTTTGAACCATTCCTGTGACACTAGTTATAGATTCCGATGCTTCACTTGAGATTTACTGTATCCCTTGGACCTTCTTATTGACGATGAAACACAAAAATTGCATCGGAATTAAATACAAAAGGCACAATGCCGGCCTAAGTACAAGAAGACTGACTCTTCTTACTGTCTATGATTTGAACCATTCCATTGACACTAGTTATAGATACCGATGATTCACTTCAGGTTTACTGTATCCCTTGGACCTTGTTATTGATGATGAAACACAGAAATTGAATCGGAATTAAATAGAAAAGGCACAATGCCGACATAAGTAATAGCAAACAGACTCTTCTTACTGACTATGTTTTGAACCATTCCTGTGTCCTTAGTTATAGATTCCGATGATTCACTTCAGGTTTACTGTATCCCTTGGACCTTCTTATTGACGATGAAATACAGAAATTGCATCGGAATTAAATACAAAAGGCACAATGCCGACTTACGGACAAGAAGACTGACTCTTCTTACTAACTATGTTTTGAACCATTCCTGTGACACTAGCTATAGATTCCGATGCTTCACTGCAGGTTTATCTGTTTCCCTTGGACCTTCTTATTGACGATGAAACACAGAAATTGCATCGGAATTAAATACAAAAGGCACAATGCGACGTAAGTACAAGAAAACTGACTCTTCCTACTGTCTATGTTTTGAACCATTCCTGTGGCAGTAGTTTTGGATTCCGATGCTTCACTTCAGGTTTGCTGTATTCCCCTGACCTTCTTATTGACGATAAATCACAGAAATTGCATCGGAATTAAATACAAAAGGCACAATGCCGAGTTAACTGCAAGAAGACTGACTCTTCTTACTGACAATGTTTTGAACCATTCTCATGACACTAGTTATAGATTCCGATGCTTCACTCCTGGTTTACTGTATCCCTGGGACCTTCTTATTGACGATGAAACACAGAAATTGCATCGGAATTAAATACAAAAGGCATAATGCCGAATTAAGTACAAGAAGACTGACTCATCCTACTGTCTACGTTTTGAACCATTGCTGTGACACTAGTTATAGATTCCAATGCTTCACTTCAGGTTTACTGTATCCCTCTGACCTTATTGCCGATGAACCACAGAAATTGCATCGGAATTAAATACAAAAGGCACAATACCGACTTAAGTACAAGAAGACTGACTCTTCCTACTGTCTAAGTTTTGACCATTCCTGTGACACTAGTTATAGATTCCGATGTTTCAATTCAGGTTTACTGTATCCCTCTGAAATCCTTATTGACGATGAAACACAGAAATTAAATCGGAATAAAATACAAAAGGCACAATTCCGACTTATGTACAAGAAGACTGACTCTTCTTACTGTCTATGTTTTGTACCATTCCTGTGACACTAGTTAAGGATTCCGATGCTTCAGTTCAGGTCTACTGTATCCCTTGGACCTTCTTATTGACGATGAAACACAGAAATTGCATCGGAATTAAATACAAAAGCCACAATACCGACTTAAGTACAAGAAGACTGACTCTTCTTACTGTCTACGTTTTGTACCAATCCTGTTACACTAGTTATAGATTCCGATGCTTCACTTAAGGTTTACTGTCTCCCTTGGACCTTCTTATAGACAATAAAACACAGAAATTGCATCGGAATTAAATACAAAAGGCACAATGCCGACTTAAGTACAAGATAACTGACTCTTTTTACTGACTATGTTTTGAACCATTCCTGTGACACTAGTTATGGATTCCGATTCTTCACTTTAGGTTTACTGTATCCCTCTGACCTTCTTATTGACGATGAAACACAGAAATTGCATCGGAATTAAACACAAAAGGCACAATGCCAACTTAAGTACAAAAAGACTGACTCTTCTTACTGACTATGATTTGAACCATTCCATTGACACTAGTTATAGATTCCGATGATTCACTTCAGGTTTACTGTTTCCCTTGGACCTTCTTATTGACGATGAAACACAGAAATTGCATCGGAATTAAATACAAAAGTCAAAATGCCGACATAAGTAAACGAACACTGACTCTTCTTACTGTCTATGTTCTGAACCATTCCTGTGGCACTAGTTATAGATTCCGATGCTACACTCCAGGTTTACTGTATCCCTTGGACCTTGTTATTGATGATGAAACACAGAAATTGCATCGGAATTAAATACAAAAGGCACAATGCCGACTTACGGACAAGAAGACTGACTCTTTTTACTGACTATGTATTGAACCATTCCTGTGACACTACTTATAGACTCGGATGCTTCACTTCAGGTTTACTGTATCCCTCTGACCTTCTTATTGACGATGAAACACAGAAATTGCATCGGAATTAAATAGAAAGGGCACAATGCCGACTTAAGTACAAGACGACTGACTTTTCTTACTGTCTATGTTTTGAACCATTCCTGTGACACTAGTTATAGATTCCGATGCTTAACTTCGGGTTTACTGTTTCCCTTGGACCATCTTATTGACGACGACACACCGAAATTGCATCGGAATTAAATACAAAAGGCACAATGCCGACTTAAGTACAAGAAGACTGACTCTTCCTACTGTCTATGTTTTGATCCATTCCTGTGACACTAGTTATAGATTCCGATGCTTCACTTGAGGATTACTGTATCCCTTCGACCTTCTTATTGACGATGAAACACAGAAATTGCATCGGAATTAAATACAAAAGGCACAATGCAGTCTTAAGTACATGAAGGCCGACTCTTCCTACTGACTATGTTTTGATCCATTCCTGTGACACTAGTTATAGATTCCGATGCTTCACTTTAGGTTTACTGTATCCCTTGAACATTCTTATTGACGATGAAACACAGAAATTGAATCGGAAGCAAATGCAAAAGGCCCAATGCCGACTTAAGTACAAGAAGACTGACTCTTCCTACTGTCTATGATTTGAACGATTCCTGTGACACTAGTTACAGATTCCGATGCTTCTCTTCAGGTTTACTGTATCCCTTGGATCTTCTTATTGACGATGAAACACAGAAATTGCATCGGAATTAAATACAAAACGCAGAATGCCAACTTAAGTACATGAAGACCGACTCTTCCTACTTACTATGTTTCAACCATTCCTGTGACACTAGTTCTAGATTCCGATATTTCACTCCAGGTTTACTGTATCCCTTGGACCTTCTTATTGACGATGAAATACAGAAATTGCATCGGAATTAAATAGAAAAGGCGCAATGCCGACTTACGGACAAGAAGACTGACTCTTCTTACTAACTATGTTTTGAACCATTCCTGTGACACTAGCTATAGATTCCGATGCTTCACTGCAGGTTTATCTGTTTCCCTTGGACCTTCTTATTGACGATGAAACACAGAAATTGCATCGGAATTAAATACAAAAGCCACAATACCGACTTAAGTACAAGAAGACTGACTCTTCTTACTCTCTATGTTTTGAACCAATCCTGTTACACTAGTTATAGATTCCGATGCTTCACTTATGGTTTACTGTCTCCCTTGGACCTTCTTATTGACGATGTAACACAGAAACTGCATCGGAATTAAATACAAAAGGCACAATGCCGACATATGGACAAGAAGACTGACTCTTCTTACTGACTTTGCTTTGAACCATTGCTGTGACACTAGTTATAGATTCCGATGCTTCACTTCAGGTTTACTGTATCCCTTGGACCTTCTTATTGACGATGAAACACAGAAATTGCATCGGAATTAAATACAAAAGGCACAATGCCGACTTAAGTACAAGAAGCCTGACTCTTCCTACAGTCTATGCTTTGAACCATTCCTGTGACCCTAGTTATAGATTCCGATGCTTCACTTCAAGTTTACTGTATGTCTTGGATCTTCTTATTGACGATGAAACACTGAAATATCATCGGAATTAAATACAAATGCCACAATACCGACTTAAGTACAAAAAGACTGACTCATCTTACTGTCTATGTTTTGAACCATTCCTGTTACACTAGTTATAGATTCCGATGCTTCACTTCAGGTTTACTGTATCCCTCTGATCTTCTTATTGATGATAAAACACAGAAATTGCATCGGAATTAAATACACAAGGCACAATACCGACTTAAGTACATGAAGACCGACTCTCCCTAATGACTATGTTTTGAACCATTCGTGTGACACTAGATATAGATTCCGATGCTTCAACTCTGGTCTACTGTATTCCTTGGACCTTCTTATTGACGATGAAACACAGAAATTGCATCGGAATCAAATACAAAAGGCACAATGCCGACTTAAGTACAAGAAGACTGACACTTCTTACTGTCTATGTTTAAAACTATTCCTGTGACACTAGTTATAGATTCCGATGCTTCACTCCAGGTTTACCGCACCCAAGGACCTTCTTATTGACGATGAAACACAGAAATTGCATCGGAATTAAATACAAAAGGCACAATGACGACTTAAGTACAAGAAGACTGACTCTTCTTACTGACTATGTTTTGAACCATTCCTGTGACACTAGTTATAGATTCCGATGCTCACTTCAGGTGTACTGTATCCCTCTGACCATCTTATAGTCGATGAAACACAGAAATTGCATCGGAATTAAATACAAAAGGCACAATGCCGACTTAAGTACAAGAAAACTGACTCTTCCTACTGTCTATGTTTTGAACCATTCCTGTGACACTAGTTATAGATTCCGATGCTTCACTTGAAGTTTACTGTATCCCTTGGACCTTGATATTGACGATGAAACACAGAAATTGCATCGGAATTAAATAGAAAAGGCACAATGCCGACTTAAGTACATGAAGACCGACTCTTCCTACTGACTATGTTTTGAACCATTCCTGTGACACTAGTTATAGATTCCGATGCTTCACTCCAGGTTTGCTGTATCCCTTGGATCTTGTTATTGTCGATTAAACACAGAAATTGCATCGGAATTAAATAAAAGAGGCACAATGCCGACATGAGTACAAGAAGACTGACTCTTCTTACTGACTATAATTTGAACCATTCCTGTGACACTAGTTATAGATTCCGATGCTACACTCCAGGTTTACTGTATCCCTTGGACCTTCTTATTGACGATGAAACACAGAAATTGCATCGGAATTAAATACTAAAGGCACAATGCCGACATAAGGACAAGAAGACTGACTCTTCTTACTGACTTTGTTTTGAACCATTCCTAAGACACTAGTTTTAGATTCCTATGCTTCACTTCAGGTTTACTGTATCCCTTGGACCTTCTTATTGACGATGAAACACAGAAATTGCATCGGAATTAAATACAAAAGGCACAATGCCGACTTAAGTATAAGAAGACTGACTCTTCCTACAGTCTATGATTTGAACCATTCCTGTGACACTAGTTATAGATTCCGATGCTACACTCCAGGTTTACTGTATCCCTTGGACCTTCTAATTGACGATGAAACACAGAAATTGCATCGGAATTAAATACTAAAGGCACAATGCCGACATAAGGACAAGAAGTCTGACTCTTCTTACTGACGTTGTTTTGAACCATTCCTGTGACACTAGTTATAGATTCCGATGCTTCACTTGAAGTTTACTGTATCCCTTGGACCTTGATATTGACGATGAAACACAGAAATTGCATCGGAATTAAATACATAAGGCACAATGCCGACTTAAGTACATGAAGACCGACTCTTCCTACTGACTATGTTTTGAACCATTCCTGTGACACTAGTTATAGATTCCGATGCTTCACTTGAGGTTTACTGTATCCCTTGGACCTTCTTATTGACGATGAATCACAGAAATTGCATCGGAATTAAATACAAAAGGCACAATGCCGGCCTAAGTACAAGAGGACTGACTCTTCTTCCTGTCTATGATTTGAACCATTCCATTGACACTAGTTATAGATTCTGATGCTTCACTCCAGGTTTACTGTATCCCTTGGATCTTGTTGTTGTCCATTAAACACAGAAATTGCATCGGAATTAAATAAAAAAGGCACAATGCCGACATAAGTACATGAAGACTGACTCTTCTTACTGACTACAATTTGAGCCATTCCTGGGACACTAGTTATAGATTCCGATGATTCACTTCAGGTTTACTGTATCCCATGGACCTTCTTATTGACGATGAAACACAGAAATTGCATCGGAATTAAATACAAAAGGCAAAATGCTGACTTGAGTACACGAATACTGACTCTTCTTACAGTCTATGTTCTGAACCATTCCTGTGACACTAGTTATAGATTCCGATGCTACACTCCAGGTTTACTGTATCCCTTGGACCTTCTTATTGACGATGAAACACAGAAATTGCATCGGAATTAAATACTAAAGGCACAATGCCATCATAAGGACAAGAAGTCTGACTCTTCTTACTGACGTTGTTTTGAACCATTCCTGTGACACTAGTTATAGATTCCGATGCTACACTCCAGGTTTACTGTATCCCTTGGACCTTCTTATTGACGATGAAACACAGAAATTGCATCGGAATTAAATACTAAAGGCACAATGCCGACATAAGGAAAAGAAGACTGACTCTTCTTACTGAATTTGTTTTGAACCATTCCATTGACACTAGTTATAGATTCCGATGCTTCACTCCAGGTTTATTGTATCTCTTGGATCTTGTTATTGTCGATTAAACACAGAAATTGCATCGGAATTAAATAAAAGAGGCACAATGCCGACATAAGTACAAGAAAACTGACTCTTCTTACTGACTATGTTTTGAACCATTCCTGTGACACTAGTTTTAGATTCCGATGATTCACTTCAGGTTTACTATATCAATTGGACCTTCTTATTGACGATGAAACACAGAAATTGCATCGGAAAAAAATACAAAAGGCAAAATGCTGACTTAAGTACACGAATACTGACTCTTCTTGCAGTCTATGTTCTGAACCATTCCTGTGACACTAGTTATAGATTCCGATGCTACACTCCAGGTTTACTGTATCCCTTGGATCTTGTTATTGTCGATTAAACACAGAAATTGCATCGGAAATAAATAAAAAAGGCACAATACCGACATAAGTACAAGAAGAATGACTCTTCTTACTGACTATGTTTTGAACCATTCCTGTGACACTAGTTATAGATTACGATGATTCACTTCAGGTTTACTGTATCCCTTGAACCTTCTTATTGACGATGAAACTCAGAAATTGCATCGGAATTAAATAGAAAAGGCACAATGCCGACTTAAGTACAAGAAGGCTGACGCTTCTTACTGTCTACGCTTTGACCCACACCTGTGACACCCGTTATAGGTTCCGATGCTTCACTTCAGGTTTACTGTATCCCTTGGATCTTCTTATTGACGATGAAACACTGAAATTGCATCGGAATTAAATACAAAAGCCACAATACCGACTTATGTACAAGAAGACCGACTCTTCTTACTGTCTATGTTTTGAACCATTCCTGTTACACTAGTTATAGATTCCGATGCTTCACTTCAGGTTTACTGTATCCCTTGGACCTTTTCATTGACGATGAAACACAGAAATTGCATCGGAATTAAATACAAAAGGTACAATGCCGACTTAAGTACAAGAAGACTGAATCTTCCGACTGTCAATATTTTGAACCATTCCTGTGACACTAGTTACAGATTCCCATGCTCACTTCAGGTTTACTGTATCCCTCTGACCATCTTATAGTCGATGAAACACAGAAATTGCATCGGAATTAAATACAAAAGGCACAATGCCGACATAAGTACAAGAAGACTGACACTTCCTACTGTCTACGTTTTGAACCATTCCTGTGACACTAGTTATAGATTCCGATGCTTCACTTGAAGTTTCCTGTATCCCTTGGACCTTGATATTGACGATGAAACACAGAAATTGCATCGGAATTTAATACAAAAGGCAGAATGCCGACTTAAGTACATGAAGACCGACTCTTCCTACTGACTATGTTTTGAACCATTCCTGTGACACTAGTTATAGATTCCGATGCTTCACTTGAGGTTTACTGTATCCCTTGGACCTTCTTATTGACGATGACACACAGAAATTGCAACGGAATTAAATACAAAAGGCACAATGCCGGCCTAAGTACAAGAGGACTGACTCTTCTTCCTGTCTATGATTTGAACCATTCCATTGACACTAGTTATAGATTCCGATGCTTCACTCCAGGTTTACTGTATCCCTTGGATCTTTTTATTGTCGATTAAACACATAAATTGCATCGGAATTAAATTAAAAAGGCACAATGCCGACATAAGTACAAGAAGACTGACTTTTCTTACTGACTATAATTTGAACCATTCCTGTGACACTAGTTATAGATTCCGATGATTCACTTCTGGTTTACTGTATCCCTTGGACCTTCTTATTGACGATGAAACACAGAAATTGCATCGGAATTAAATACAAAAGGCAAAATGCTGACTTGAGTACACGAATACTGACTCTTCTTACAGTCTATGTTCTGAACCATTCCTGTGACACTAGTTATGGATTCCGATGCTACACTCCAGGTTTACTGTATCCCTTGGACATTCTTATTGACGATGAAACACAGAAATTGCATCGGAATTAAATACTAAAGGCACAATGCCGACATAAGGACAAGAAGACTGACTCTTCTTACTGACTTTGTTTTGAACCATTCCTGTGACACTAGTTATAGATTCCGATACTTCACTTCAGGTTTACTGTATCCCTTGGACCCTCTTATTGACGATGAAACACAGAAATTGCATCAGAATTAAATACAAAAGGGACAATGCCGACTTAAGTACAAGAAGACTGACTCTTCCTACAGTCTATGATTTGAACCATTCCTGTGACACTTGTTATAGATTCCGATGCTACACTCGAGGTTTACTGTATCCCTTGGACCTTCTTATTGACGATGAAACACAGAAATTGCATCGGAATTAAATACTAAAGGCACAATGCTGACATAAGGACAAGAAGTCTGACTCTTCTTACTGACGTTGTTTTGAACCATTCCTGTGACACTAGTTATAGATTCTGATGCTACACTCCAGGTTTACTGTATCCCTTTGACCTTCTTATTGACGATGAAACACAGAAATTGCATCGGAATTAAATACTAAAGGCACAATGCCGTTATAAGGAAAAGAAGACTGACTCTTCTTACTGTCTTTGTTTTGATCCATTCCATTGACACTAGTTATAGATTCCGATGCTTCACTCCAGGTTTACTGTATCTCTAGGATCTTGTTATTGTCGATTAAACACAGAAATTGCATCGGAATTAAATAAAAAAGGCACAATGCCGACATAAGTACAAGAAGATTGACTCTTCTTACTGACTATGTTTTGAACCATTCCTGTGACACTAGTTATAGATTCCGATGATTCACTTCAGGTTTACTGTATCCCTTGGACCTTCTTATTGACGATGAAACACAGAAATTGCATCGGAATTAAATACAAAAGGCAAAATGCTGACTTAAGTACACGAATACTGACTCTTCTTACATTCTATGTTCTGAACCATTCCTGTGACACTAGTTATGGATTCCGATGCTACACTCCAGGTTCACTGTATCCCTTGGACCTTGTTATTGTCGATTAAACACAGAAATTGCATCGGAATTAAATAAAAAAGGCACAATCACGACATAAGTACAAGAAGACTGACTCTTCTTACTGACTATGCTTTTGAACCATTCCTGTGACACTATTTATAGATTCCGATGATTCACTTCAGGTTTACTGTATCCCTTGGACCTTCTTATTGACGATGAAACACAGAAATTGCATCGGAATCAAATACAAAAGGCACAATGCCGACTTAAGTACAAGAAGACTGACTCTTCTTACTGTCTATGTTTAAAACTATTCCTGTGACACTAGTTATAGATTCCGATGCTTCACTCCAGGTTTACCGTATACCTAGGATCTTCTTATTGACGATGAAACACAGAAATTGCATCGGAATTAAATACAAAAGGCACAATGACGACTTAAGTACAAGAAGACTGACTCTTCTTACTGACTATGTTTTGAACCATTCCTGTGAAACTATTTATAGATTCCGATGCTTCACTTCAGGTTTACTGTATCCCTTGAACCTTCTTATTGACGATGAAACTCAGAAATTGCATCGGAATTAAATAGAAAAGGCACAATGCCGACTTATGTACAAGAAGACTGACGCTTCTTACTGTCTATGTTTTGACCCATTCCTGTGACACCCGTTATAGGTTCCGATGCTTCACTTCAGGTTTACTGTATCCCTTGGATCTTCTTATTGACGATGAAACACTGAAATTGCATCGGAATTAAATACAAAAGCCACAATGCCGGCCTAAGTACAAGAGGACTGACTCTTCTTCCTGTCTATGATTTGAACCATTCCATTGACACTAGTTATGGATTCCGATGCTTCACTCCAGGTTTACTGTATCCCTTGGATCTTTTTACTGTCGATTAAACACATAAATTGCATCGGAATTAAATAAAAAAGGCACAATGCCGACATAAGTACAAGAAGACTGACTTTTCTTACTGACTATAATTTGAACCATTCCTGTGACACTAGTTATAGATTCCGATGATTCACTTCAGGTTTACTGTATCCCTTGGACCTTCTTATTGACGATGAAACACAGAAATTGCATCGGAATTAAATACAAAAGGCAAAATGCTGACTTGAGTACACGAATACTGACTCTTCTTACAGTCTATGTTCTGAACCATTCCTGTGACACTAGTTATGGATTCCGATGCTACACTCAAGGTTTACTGTATCCCTTGGACCTTCTTATTGACGATGAAACACAGAAATTGCATCGGAATTAAATACTAAAGGCACAATGCCGACATAAGGACAAGAAGACTGACTCTTCTTACTGACTTTGTTTTGAACCATTCCTGTGACACTAGTTATAGATTCCGATACTTCACTTCAGGTTTACTGTATCCCTTGGACCCTCTTATTGACGATGAAACACAGAAATTGCATCAGAATTAAATACAAAAGGCACAATGCCGACTTTAGTACAAGAAGACTGACTCTTCTTACTGTCCATGTTTTGAACCATTATTGTGACACTAGTTATAGATTCCGATGCTTCACTTCAGGTTTACTGTATCCCTTGGATCTTCTTATTGACGATGAAACACTGAAATTGCATCGGAATTAAATACTAAAGGCACAATGCCGATATAAGGAAAAGAAGACTGACTCTTCTTACTGACTTTGTTTTGAACCATTCCATTGACACTAGTTATAGATTCCGATGCTTCACTCCAGGTTTACTGTATCTCTTGAATCTTGTTATTGTCGATTAAACACAGAAATTGCATCGGAATTAAATAAAAAAGGCACAATGCCGACATAAGTACAAGAAGACTGACTCTTCTTACTGACTATGTTTTGAACCATTCCTGTGACACTAGTTATAGATTCCGATGATTCACTTCAGGTTTACTGTATCCCTTGGACCTTCTTATTGACGATGAAACACAGAAATTGCATCGGAATCAAATACAAAAGGCACAATGCCGACTTAAGTACAAGAAGACTGACTCTTCTTACTGTCTATGTTTAAAACTATTCCTGTGACACTAGTTATAGATTCCGATGCTTCACTCCAGGTTTACCATATACCTAGGATCTTCTTATTGACAATGAAACACAGAAATTGCATCTGAATTAAATACAAAAGGCACAATGACGACTTAAGTACATGAAGACTGACTCTTCTTACTGACTATGTTTTGAACCATTCCTGTGACACTAGTTATAGATTCCGATGCTTCACTTCAGGTTTACTTTATCCCTTGAACCTTCTTATTGACGATGAAACTCAGAAATTGCATCGGAATTAAATAGAAAAGGCACAATGCCGACTTATGTACAAGAAGACTGACGCTTCTTACTGTCTATGTTTTGACCCATTCCTGTGACACCCGTTATAGGTTCCGATGCTTCACTTCAGGTTTACTGTATCCCTTGGATCTTCTTATTGACGATGAAACACTGAAATTGCATCGGAATTAAATACAAAAGCCACAATACCGACTTAAGTACAAGAAGACCGACTCTTCTTACTGCCTATGTTTTGAACCATTCCTGTTACACTAGTTATAGATTCCGATGCTTCACTTCAGGTTTACTGTATCCCTTGTTCCTTCTCATTGACGATGAAACACAGAAATTGCATCGGAATTAAATACAAAAGGTACAATGCCGACTTAAGTACAAGAAGACTGAATCTTCCTACTGTCAATATTTTGAACCATTCCTGTGACACTAGTTATAGATTCCGATGCTTCACTTCAGGTTTACTGTATCCCTCTGATCTTCTTATTGATGATGAAACACAGAAATTGCATCGGAATTAAATAGAAAAGGCACAATGCCGACTTAAGTACAAGAAGACTGACTCTTCTTACTGTCTATGTTTTGAACCATTATTGTGACACTAGTTATAGATTCCGATGCTTCACTTCAGGTTTACTGTATCCCTTGGACCTTCTTAATGGCGATGAAACACAGAAATTGCATCGGAATTAAACACAAAATGCACAATGCCGACTTAAGTACAAAAAGACTGACTCTTCTTACTGACTATGTTTTGAACCATTCCTGTGACACTAGTTACAGATTCCCATGCTCACTTCAGGTTTACTGTATCCCTCTGACCATCTTATAGTCGATGAAACACAGAAATTGCATCGGAATTAAATACAAAAGGCACAATGCCCACTTAAGTACAAGAAGACTGACTCTTCCTACTGTCTATGTTTTGAACCATTCCTGTGACACTAGTTATAGATTCCAATGTTTCACTTGATGTTTACTGTATCCCTTGGACCTTGATATTGACGATGAAACACAGAAATTGCATCGGAATTAAATACAAAAGGCACAATGCCGACTTAAGTACATGATGACCGACTCTTCCTACTGACTATGTTTTGAACCATTCCTGTGACACTAGTTATAGATTCGATGCTTCACTTGAGGTTTACTGTATCCCTTGGACCTTCTTATTGACGATGAAACACAGAAATTGCATCGGAATTAAATACAAAAGGCACAATGCCGGCCTAAGTACAAGAGGACTGACTCTTCTTCCTGTCTATGATTTGAACCATTCCATTGACACTAGTTATAGATTCCGATGCTTCACTCCAGGTTTATTGTATCCCTTGGATCTTTTAAATGTCGATTAAACACATAAATTGCATCGGAATTAAATAAAAAATGCAGAATGCCGACATAAGTACAAGAAGACTGACTTTTCTTACTGACTATAATTTGAACCATTCCTGTGACACTAGTTATAGATTCCGATGATTCACTTCAGGTTTACTGTATCCCTTGGACCTTCTTATTGACGATGAAACACAGAAATTGCATCGGAATTAAATACAAAAGGCAAAATGCTGACTTAAGTACACAAATACTGACTCTTCTTACAGTCTATGTTCTGAACCATTCCTGTGACACTAGTTATAGATTCCGATGCTACACTCCAGGTTTACTGTATCCCTTGGACCTTCTTATTGACGATGAAACACAGAAATTAAATCGGAATTAAATACTAAAGGCACAATGCCGACATAAGGACAAGAAGACTGACTCTTCTTACTGACTTTGTTTTGAACCATTCCTGTGACACTAGTTATAGATTCCGATGCTACACTCCAGGTTTACTGTATCCCTTGGACCTTCTTATTGACGATGAAACACAGAAATTAAATCGGAATTAAATACTAAAAGCACAATGCCGACATAAGGACAAGAAGACTGACTCTTCCTACTGACTTTGCTTTGAACCATTCCTGTGACACTAGTTATAGATTCCGATGCTTCACTTCAGGTTTACTGTATCCCTTGGACCTTCTTATTGACGATGAAACACAGAAATTAAATCGGAATTAAATACTAAAGGCACAATGCCGACATAAGGACAAGAAAACTGACTCTTCTTACTGACTTTGTTTTGAACCATTCCTGTGACACTAGTTATAGATTCCGATGCTTCACTTCAGGTTTACTGTATCCCTTGGACCTTCTTATTGACGATGAAACACAGAAATTGCATCGGAATTAAATACTAAAGGCACAATGCCGACATAAGGACAAGAAGTCTGACTCTTCTTACTGACGTTGTTTTGAACCATTCCTGTGACACTAGTTATAGATTCCGATGCTACACTCCAGGTTTACTGTATCCCTTGGACCTTCTTATTGACGATGAAACACAGAAATTGCATCGGAATTAAATACTAAAGGTACAATTCCGACATAAGGACAAGAAGACTGACTCTTCTTACTGACTTTGTTTTGAACCATTCCATTGACACTAGTTATAGATTCCGATGCTTCACTCCAGGTTTACTGTATCTCTTGGATCTTGTTATTAACGATTAAACACAGAAATTGCATCGGAATTTTAAAAAAAAGGCACAATGCCGACATAAGTACAAGAAGACTGACTCTTCCTACTGTCTATGTTTTGAACCATTCCTGTGACACTAGTTATAGATTCCGATGCTTCACTTGAAGTTTACTGTATCCCTTGGACCTTGATATTGACGATGAAACACAGAAATTGCATCGGAATTAAATACTAAAGGCACAATGCCGACTTAAGTACATGAGGACCGACTCTTCCTACTGACTATGTTTTGAACCATTCCTGTGACACTAGTTATAGATTCCGATGCTTCACTTGAGGTTTACTGTATCCCTTGGACCTTCTTATTGACGATGAAACACAGAAATTGCATCGGAATTAAATACAAAAGCCCCAATGCCGACTTAAGTACATGAGGACCGACTCTTGCTACTGACTATGCTTTGAACCATTCCTGTGACACTAGTTATAGATTCCGATGCTTCACTTGAGGTTTACTGTATCCCTTGGACCTTCTTATTGACGATGAAACACAGAAATTGCATCGGAATTAAATACATAACGCACAATGCCGGCCTAAGTGCAAGAGGATGACTCTTCTTCCTGTCTATGATTTGAACCATTCCATTGACACTAGTTATAGATTCCGATGCTTCACTCCAGGTTTACTGTATCCCTTGGATCTTGTTATTGTCGATGAAACACAGAAATTGAATCGGAATTAAATACAAAATGCACAATGCCGACTGAAGGACAAGAAGACTGACTCTTCTTACTGACTATGTTTTGAACCATTCCTGTTTCACTAGTTATAGATTCCGATGATTCACTTCAGGTTTACTGTATCCCTTGGACCTTCTTATTGACGATGAAACACAGAAATTGCATCGGAATTAAATACAAAAGGCAAAGTGCTGACTTAAGTACACGAATACTGACTCTTCTTACAGTCTATGTTCAGAACCATTCCTGTGACACTAGTTATAGATTCCGATGCTACACTCCAGGTTTACTGTATCCCTTGGACCCTCTTATTGACGATGAAACACAGAAATTGCATCGGAATTAAATACTAAAGGCACAATGCCGACATAAGGACAAGAAGACTGACTCTTCTTACTGACTTTGTTTTGAACCATTCCATTGACACTAGTTATAGATTCCGATGCTTCACTCCAGGTTTACTGTATCTCTTGGATCTTGTTATTGTCGATTAAACACAGAAATTGCATCGGAATTAAATAAAAAAGGCACAATGCCGACATAAGTACAAGAAGACTTACTCTTCTTACTGTTTATGTTTTGAACCATTCCTGTGACACTAGTTATAGATTCCGATGATTCACTTCAGGTTAACTGTATCCCTTGGACCTTCTTATTGACGATGAAACACAGAAATTGCATCGGAATTAAATACAAAAGGCACAATGCCGACTTAAGTACAAGAAGACTGACTCTTTTTACTGACTATGTTTTGAACCATTCCTGTGACACTAGTTATAGATTCCGATGCTTCACTTCAGGTTTACTGTATCCCTTGGACCTTCTTATTGACGATGCAACACAGAAATTGCATCGGAATTAAATAGAAACGCCACAATGCCTACTTAAGTACAAGAAGACTGACTCTTCCTACTGGCTATGTTTTGAAACATTCCTGTGACACTACTTATAGAATTCGATGCTTGACATCAGTTTTACTGTAACAGCTGGACCATCATATTGACGACGAAACACAGAAATTGCATCGGAATTAAATACAAAAGGCACAATGCCGACTTAAGTACAAGAAGACTGACCCTTCTTACTGTCTATGTTTTGAACCATTGCTGTGACACTAGTTATAGACTCCGATACTTCACTCACGGTTTACTGTATCCCTTGGACCATCTTATTGACGATGACACACAGAAATTGCATGGGAATTAATACAAAGGGCACAATGCCGACTTAAGTACATGAAGAACGACTCTCCCTACTGACTATGTTTTGAACCATTTGTGTGACACTAGTTATAGATTCCGATGCTTCACTTGAGGTTTACTGTATCCCTTGGACCTTGTTATTGACGATGAGACACAGTAATTCTATCGGAATTAAATACAAAAGGCACAATGCCGACTTAAGGACAAGAAGACTGACTCTTTTTACTGACTATGTTTTGAAACATTCCTGTGACACTTGTTATAGCTTCCCATGCTTCACTTCAGGTTTACTGTATCCCTCTGACATTCTTATTGACGATGAAACATAGAAATTGCATCGGAATTAGATACAAAACGCACAATGCCGACTTAAGTACAAGAAGACTGACTCCTCTTACTGCCTATGTTTTAACCATTACTGTGACACTAGTTATAGATTCCGATGCTTCACTCCAGGTTTTACTGTATCCCTTGGACCTTGTTATTGACGATGAAACACAGAAATTGCATCGGAATTAAATAGAAAAGGCACAATGCCGACTTAAGTACAAGAAGACCGACTCTTCTTACTGTCTATGTTTTGAACCATTCCAGTGACACTAGATATAGATTCCGATGCTTCACGTCAGGTTTACTGTATCCCGTGGGACTTCTTATTGACGATGAAACACAGAAATTGCATCGGAATTAAATACCAAAGGCACAATGCCGACTTAATTACAAGAAGACTGACTCTTCTTACTGCCTATGTTTTGAACCATTACTGTGACACTAGTTATAGATTCCGATGCTTCACTCCAGGTTTACTGTATCCCTTGGACTTTCCTATTGACATTGAGACACAGAAATTCTATCGGTATTAAATACAAAAGGCACAATGCCGACTTAAGGACAAGAAGACTGACTCTTCTTACTGACTATGTTTTGAAACATTCCTGTGACACTTGTTACAGATTCCCATGCTTCACTTCAGGTTTACTGTATCCCTCTGACATTCTTATTGACGATGAAATATAGAAATTGCATCGGAATTAGATACGAAAGGCACAATGCCGACTTAAATACAACAAGACTGACTCTTCTTACTGACTATGTTTTGAACCATTCCTGTGACACTAGTTATAGATTCCGATGCTTCACTCCAGGTTTACTGTATCCCTTGGACCTTGTTATTGACGATGAAACACACAAATTGTATCGGAATTAAATAGAAAAGGCACAATGCCGACTTAAGTACAAGAAGACTGACTCTTCTTACTGACTATGATTTGAACCATTCCTGTGACACTAGTTATAGATTCCGATGCTTCACTTCAGGTTTACTGTATCACTTGAACCTTCTTATTGACGATGAAACACAGAAATTGCATCGGAATTAAATACAAAATGCACAATGCCGACTTATGTACAAGAAGACTGACTCTTCCTACAGTCTATGTTTTGAACCATTCCTGTGACACTAGTTATAGATTCCGATGCTTCAATTCAAGTTCACTGTATCTCTTGGATCTTCTTATTGACGATGAAACACAGAAATTGCATAGGAATTAAATACGAAAATCACAATGCCGACTTAAGTACATGAAGACCGACTCTCCCTACTGACTATGCTTTGAACCATTCGTGTGATACTAGTTATAGATTCCGATGCTTCACTTGAGGATAACTGTATCCCTTGGACCTTCTTTTTGACGATGAAACACAGAAATTGCATCGGAATTTAAACAAAAGGCTCAATTCCTACTTAAGTACAGGAAGACTGACTCTTCTTACTGTCTATGTTTTGAGCCATTCCTGCAAAACTAGTTATAGATTCCGAAGCTTCACTCCAGGTTTACTGTATCCCTTGGACCTTCTTATTGACGATGAAACACAGAAATTGCATCGGAATTAAATACAAAAGGCACAATGCCGACTTAAGTACATGAAGATTGATTCTTCTTACTGTCTATGTTTTGAACCATTTCTGTGACACTAGTTATTGATTCCGATGCTTCACTTCAGGTTTATTGTATCCCTCTGATCTTCTTATTGACGATGAAACACAGAAATTGAATTGGAATTAAATAGAAAAGGCACAATGTCGACTTAAAGACAAGAAGATTGATTCTTCTTACTCTCTATGTTTTGAACCATTCCTGTGACACTAGTTATAGATTCCGATGCTTCACTCCAGGTTTACTGTATCCCTTGGACGTTGTTATTGACGATGAAACACAGAAATTGCATCGGAATTAAATAGAAAAGGCACAATGCCGACGTAAGTACAACAAGACTGACTCTTATTACTGACTATGTTTTGAAACATTCCTGTGACACTAGTTATAGATTCCGATGCTTCACTTCAGGTTTATTTTATACCTTGGACCTTCTTATTGACGATGAAACACAGAAATTGCATCGGAATTAAATACAAAAGGCACTATGACGACTTAAGTACAAGAAGACTGACTCTTCCTACTGTCTATGTTTTGCACCATTCCTGTGACACTAGTTTTGGATTCCGATGCTTCACTTCAAGTTTACTGTATCCGTTGGACCTTCTTATTGACGATGAAACACAGAAATTGCATAGGAATTAAATACAAAATGCACAATGCCGACTTATGTACAAGAAGACTGACTCTTCCTACAGTCTATGTTTTGAAACATTCCTGTGACACTAGTTATAGTTTCCGATGCTTCACTTCAAGTTCACTGTATCTCTTGGATCTTCTTATTGACGACGAAACACAGAAATTGCATCGGAATTAAATACAAAATTCACAATGCCGACTTATGTACATGAAGACCGACTCTCCCTACTGACTATGCTTTGAAACATTCGTGTGATACTAGTTATAGATTCCGATGCTTCACTTGAGGTTTACTCTATCCCTTGGACCTTCTTATTGACGATGAAACACTGAAATTGCATCAGAATTAAAACAAAAGGCACAATGCCGACTTAAGTACAGTAAGACCGACTCTTCTTACTGTCTATGTTTTGAACCATTCCTGCGACACTAGTTACAGATTCCGATGCTTCACTCCAGGTTTACTGTATCCCTTGGACCTTCTTATTGACGATGAAACACAGAAATTGCATCGGAATTAAATACAAAAGGCACAATGCCGACCTAAGAACAAGAAGACTGACTCTTCTTACTGACTATGTTTTGAACCATTCCTGTGACACTAGCTATAGATTCCGATGCTTCACTTCAGGTTTACTGTATCCCTCTGACCTTCTTATTGACGATGAAACACAGAAATTGCATCGGAATCAAATACAAAAGGCACAATGCCGACTTAAGTACAAGAAGACTGACTCTTCTTACTGTCTATGTTTAAAACTATTCCTGTGACACTAGTTATAGATTCCGATGCTTCACTCCAGGTTTACCGTATACCTAGGATCTTCTTATTGACGATGAAACACAGAAATTAAATCGGAATTAAATACTAAAGGCACAATTCCGACATAAGGACAAGAAGACTGACTCTTCTTACTGACTTTGTTTTGAACCATTCCATTGACACTAGTTATAGATTCCGATGCTTCACTCCAGGTTTACTGTATCTCTTGGATCTTGTTATTAACGATTAAACACAGAAATTGCATCGGAATTTTAAAAAAAAGGCACAATGCCGACATAAGTACAAGAAGACTGACTCTTCCTACTGTCTATGTTTTGAACCATTCCCGTGACACTAGTTATAGATTCCGATGCTTCACTTGAAGTTTACTGTATCCCTTGGACCTTGATATTGACGATGAAACACAGAAATTGCATCGGAATTAAATACTAAAGGCACAATGCCGACTTAAGTACATGAGGACCGACTCTTCCTACTGACTATGTTTTGAACCATTCCTGTGACACTAGTTATAGATTCCGATGCTTCACTTGAGGTTTACTGTATCCCTTGGACCTTCTTATTGACGATGAAACACAGAAATTGCATCGGAATTAAATACAAAAGCCCCAATGCCGACTTAAGTACATGAGGACCGACTCTTGCTACTGACTATGCTTTGAACCATTCCTGTGACACTAGTTATAGATTCCGATGCTTCACTTGAGGTTTACTGTATCCCTTGGACCTTCTTATTGACGATGAAACACAGAAATTGCATCGGAATTAAATACATAACGCACAATGCCGGCCTAAGTACAAGAGGATGACTCTTCTTCCTGTCTATGATTTGAACCATTCCATTGACACTAGTTATAGATTCCGATGCTTCACTCCAGGTTTACTGTATCTCTTGGATCTTGTTATTGTCGATTAAACACAGAAATTGCATCGGAATTAAATAAAAAAGGCACAATGCCGACATAAGTACAAGAAGACTTACTCTTCTTACTGTTTATGTTTTGAACCATTCCTGTGACACTAGTTATAGATTCCGATGATTCACTTCAGGTTAACTGTATCCCTTGGACCTTCTTATTGACGATGAAACACAGAAATTGCATCGGAATTAAATACAAAAGGCACAATGCCGACTTAAGTACAAGAAGACTGACTCTTTTTACTGACTATGTTTTGAACCATTCCTGTGACACTAGTTATAGATTCCGATGCTTCACTTCAGGTTTACTGTATCCCTTGGACCTTCTTATTGACGATGAAACACAGAAATTGCATCGGAATTAAATAGAAACGCCACAATGCCTACTTAAGTACAAGAAGACTGACTCTTCCTACTGGCTATGTTTTGAAACATTCCTGTGACACTACTTATAGAATTCGATGCTTGACATCAGTTTTACTGTATCAGCTGGACCTTCATATTGACGACGAAACACAGAAATTGCATCGGAATTAAATACAAAAGGCACAATGCCGACTTAAGTACAAGAAGACTGACCCTTCTTACTGTCTATGTTTTGAACCATTGCTGTGACACTAGTTATAGACTCCGATACTTCACTCACGGTTTACTGTATCCCCTGGACCATCTTATTGACGATGACACACAGAAATTGCATGGGAATTAATACAAAGGGCACAATGCCGACTTAAGTACATGAAGAACGACTCTCCCTACTGACTATGTTTTGAACCATTTGTGTGACACTAGTTATAGATTCCGATGCTTCACTTGAGGTTTACTGTATCCCTTGGACCTTGTTATTGACGATGAGACACAGTAATTCTATCGGAATTAAATACAAAAGGCACAATGCCGACTTAAGGACAAGAAGACTGACTCTTTTTACTGACTATGTTTTGAAACATTCCTGTGACACTTGTTATAGCTTCCCATGCTTCACTTCAGGTTTACTGTATCCCTCTGACATTCTTATTGACGATGAAACATAGAAATTGCATCGGAATTAGATACAAAACGCACAATGCCGACTTAAGTACAAGAAGACTGACTCCTCTTACTGCCTATGTTTTAACCATTACTGTGACACTAGTTATAGATTCCGATGCTTCACTCCAGGTTTTGCTGTATCCCTTGGACCTTGTTATTGACGATGAAACACAGAAATTGCATCGGAATTAAATAGAAAAGGCACAATGCCGACTTAAGTACAAGAAGACCGACTCTTCTTACTGTCTATGTTTTGAACCATTCCAGTGACACTAGATATAGATTCCGATGCTTCACGTCAGGTTTACTGTATCCCGTGGACCTTCTTATTGACGATGAAACACAGAAATTGCATCGGAATTAAATACCAAAGGCACAATGCCGACTTAATTACAAGAAGACTGACTCTTCTTACTGCCTATGTTTTGAACCATTACTGTGACACTAGTTATAGATTCCGATGCTTCACTCCAGGTTTACTGTATCCCTTGGACTTTCCTATTGACATTGAGACACAGAAATTCTATCGGTATTAAATACAAAAGGCACAATGCCGACTTAAGGACAAGAAGACTGACTCTTCTTACTGACTATGTTTTGAAACATTCCTGTGACACTTGTTACAGATTCCCATGCTTCACTTCAGGTTTACTGTATCCCTCTGACATTCTTATTGACGATGAAATATAGAAATTGCATCGGAATTAGATACGAAAGGCACAATGCCGACTTAAATACAACAAGACTGACTCTTCTTACTGACTATGTTTTGAACCATTCCTGTGACACTAGTTATAGATTCCGATGCTTCACTCCAGGTTTACTGTATCCCTTGGACCTTGTTATTGACGATGAAACACACAAATTGTATCGGAATTAAATAGAAAAGGCACAATGCCGACTTAAGTACAAGAAGACTGACTCTTCTTACTGACTATGATTTGAACCATTCCTGTGACACTAGTTATAGATTCCGATGCTTCACTTCAGGTTTACTGTATCACTTGAACCTTCTTATTGACGATGAAACACAGAAATTGCATCGGAATTTAAACAAAAGGCTCAATTCCTACTTAAGTACAGGAAGACTGACTCTTCTTACTGTCTATGTTTTGAGCCATTCCTGCAAAACTAGTGATAGATTCCGAAGCTTCACTCCAGGTTTACTGTATCCCTTGGACCTTCTTATTGACGATGAAACACAGAAATTGCATCGGAATTAAATACAAAAGGCACAATGCCGACTTAAGTATATGAAGATTGATTCTTCTTACTGTCTATGTTTTGAACCATTTCTGTGACACTAGTTATAGATTCCGATGCTTCACTTCAGGTTTATTGTATCCCTCTGATCTTCTTATTGACGATGAAACACAGAAATTGCATTGGAATTAAATAGAAAAGGCACAATGTCGACTTAAAGACAAGAAGATTGATTCTTCTTACTCTCTATGTTTTGAACCATTCCTGTGACACTAGTTATAGATTCCGATGCTTCACTCCAGGTTCACTGTATCCCTTGGACCTTGTTATTGACGATGAAACACAGAAATTGCATCGGAATTAAATAGTAAAGGCACAATGCCGACGTAAGTACAACAAGACTGACTCTTATTACTGACTATGTTTTGAAACATTCCTGTGACACTAGTTATAGATTCCGATGCTTCACTTCAGGTTTATTTTATACCTTGGACCTTCTTATTGACGATGAAACACAGAAATTGCATCGGAATTAAATACAAAAGGCACTATGACGACTTAAGTACAAGAAGACTGACTCTTCCTACTGTCTATGTTTTGCACCATTCCTGTGACACTAGTTTTGGATTCCGATGCTTCACTTCAAGTTTACTGTATCCGTTGGACCTTCTTATTGACGATGAAACACAGAAATTCTATCGGAATTAAATACAAAATGCACAATGCCGACTTATGTACAAGAAGACTGACTCTTCCTACAGTCTATGTTTTGAAACATTCCTGTGACACTAGTTATAGTTTCCGATGCTTCACTTCAAGTTCACTGTATCTCTTGGATCTTCTTATTGACGACGAAACACAGAAATTGCATCGGAATTAAATACAAAATTCACAATGCCGACTTATGTACATGAAGACCGACTCTCCCCACTGACTATGCTTTGAAACATTCGTGTGATACTAGTTATAGATTCCGATGCTTCACTTGAGGTTTACTCTATCCCTTGGACCTTCTTATTGACGATGAAACACAGAAATTGCATCGGAATTAAAACAAAAGGCACAATGCCGACTTAAGTACAGTAAGACCGACTCTTCTTACTGTCTATGTTTTGAACCATTCCTGCGACACTAGTTACAGATTCCGATGCTTCACTCCAGGTTTACTGTATCCCTTGGACCTTCTTATTGACGATGAAACACAGAAATTGCATCGGAATTAAATACAAAAGGCACAATGCCGACCTAAGGACAAGAAGACTGACTCTTCTTACTGACTATGTTTTGAACCATTCCTGTGACACTAGCTATAGATTCCGATGCTTCACTTCAGGTTTACTGTATCCCTCTGACCTTCTTATTGACGATGAAACACAGAAATTGCATCGGAATTAAATACAAAAGGCACAATGCCGATTTAAGTACAAGAAGACAGACTCTTCTTACTGTCTATGTTTTGAACCATTCCATTGACACTAGTTATAGATTCCGATGCTTCACTAAAGGGTTAACTGTATCCCTAGGACCTTGTTATTGACGATGAAACATAGAAATTTCATCGGAATTAAATAGAAAATGCACAATGCCGACTTACGTACAAGAAGACTGACTCTTCTTACTGACTATGTTTTGAACCATTCCTGTGACACTAGTTATAGATTCCGATGCTTCACTTCAGGTTTACTGTATACCTTGGACCTTCTTATTGACGATGAAACACAGAAATTTAATCGGAATTAAATACAAAATGCACAAAACCCGACTGAAGGACAAGAAGACTGACTCTTCTTACTGTCTATGTTTTGAACCATTCCTGTGACACTAGTTTTGGATTCGGATGCTTCACTCCAGGTTTACTGTATCCCTCTGACCTTCTTATGGACGATGAAACACAGAAATTGCATCGGAACTAAATACAAAAGGCACAATGCCGACTTAAGTACAAGAAGACTGACTCTTCCTACTGTCTATGTTTTGAACCATTCCTGTGACACTAGTTATAGATTCCGATGTTTCACTTCAGGTTTACTGTATCCCACTGACCTTATTGCCGATGAAACACAGAAATTGCATCGGAATTAAATACAAAAGGCACTATGCTGACTTAAGGACAAGAAGATTGACTCTTCTTACTGACTATGTTTTGAAACATTCCTGTGACACTAGTTATAGATTCCGATGCTTCACTTCACGTTTACTGTATCTCTCTGACCTTCTTATTGACGATGAAACACAGAAATTGCATCGAAATTAAATACAAAAGCCACAATGCCGGCTTAAGTACAAGAAGACTGACACTTCTTACTGACTATGTTTTGAACCATTCCTGTGACACTAGTTATAGATTCCGATGCTTCACTTCAGGTTTACTGCTTCCCTTGGACCTTCTTATTGACGATGAAACACAGAAATTGCATCGGAATTAAATACAAAAGGCACAATGCCGACTTAAGTACAAGAAGACTGACTCTTCCTACTGTCTATGTTTTGAACCATTTCTGTGACACTAGTTGTGGTGTCACCGCCAGACACCACACTTGCTAGGTGGTAGCTTAAATCGGCCGCGGTCCTTTTAGTACATGTCGGACCCGCGTGTCGCCACTGTGTAATCGCAGACCTAGCGCCACCACCAAGGCAGGTCTCGTGATACGAGAGAGCACTCGCCCCAGTTGTACGAGAACCTAGCTACCGCCCAGTTGTACGAGAACCTAGCTACCGCCTAGTTGTACGAGAACCTAGCTACCGCCCAGTTGTACGAGAACCTAGCTACCGCCCAGTTGTACGAAGCCTTTCTCTCATTAGCCGAGAGACAGAATAGCCATCAGATAAGTTAATGGCTACGAACTAGCAAGGCGCCATTGGTATCAGTGCCTATAGCTTACGAGTATTCAAGAGAGATGTATTCCAAGGACTAATAAAAAGATAAGTAATAAGCATCTACATACTTTTCTTCTTATTCATTTATAAGTTCTCATGTGCCAGACTTCACGCCCGTCTGCGTTAGCCTTGCGTGCCCTATCGGCTACAGCGTTAGTCTAGCTTGCCTTTTCAGCCATCTCAACTTCACGGTGTCGGCCCAGCTACCGACACAACATTGGCGACGAGGATGGGATTCGAACCCACGCGTGCATAGCACATTGGATAGACAGGACACACTTGACTGTGCTCAGGAATCTTTTGAAACTTCGCCAGCCGTGTGTAACATTAACCGGCCCGCTGGACGCGCTGCGCGGCCCGGTAACTGGGCCTCGCGCACGTCCGCACAGCTGCCGCCGCGCGCTCAGCCACGTGTGCCGCGCCAGCCCACAAATGTCGTGAAATCATGCCCGCGGTGTGCTACTAGACATTCGCGTGAACATTGCCCGTCACGCCAAGCTATTTGCTTTTTCTGCAATAAGAAAGGACATGTTCAAAGTGTTTGCCAGAAAAAGCGCAGATCAGACAATCACAATCATTCCAGGCCCTTTGCTTCGCGCCGGAATCGACCCAAGGACACTCAGGCTCGTGGACCTTCGCCGATGGACATTCATATCGTTACTTCCACTTCGTCCAGTGACACTTCCTCTAACAGTAACTGTGTTCGTCCCACAAAAACTGTGCGTCGACGTCGCCGGAAATCACGTCAATTAGCAAGTGATTCTGTACCAGTGTCTATTCAAATTGCACAAAACAGTCGCTCTTGTCGTCAGCAGGACAATAAACTTTTTGTGGACTTAGACTTTGAAGGCAAAGTGATACCATTCCAGCTCGATACCGGAGCTGCAGTTTCATTGCTCAATCATGACACGTACAAACAACTGGGCACACCTCCGTTGCGTTCCGCAAAGGTTAAGCTAACTACATATTCCGGACAGAAAATTCCTGTGTTAGGACAGTGCAGCCTTCTTGCAACATACAAGGGACAAACAAAACTTGTGTCATTTTACGTTCTTCGTTCTTCTTCTGCTGTGAATTTGTTTGGTCTAGATTTATTTCAGTTGTTTAACATGTCTATTGTAAATCAGGTCCTATCAGTGAATCAGACTGTGCCTACAGAGAGTGTTTCTCGGCTGTGTGACGAATTTGCAGACATTTTTGCACCGGGCTTAGGTTGCGCTAAAAACTATGAAGCACATTTAGAACTGAAGGTAAACGCGCAACCGAAATTTTTCAGGGCGCGCAATGTTCCCCACGCATTGCGTGAAGAGGTCGCAAGAACGTTACACGATCTCGAATCACAGGGTGTAATTGAACGTGTGCAAGCTTCTCTCTGGGCCTCACCCTTAGTAATTTTGCCAAAACCTTCCGGAAAATTGAGACTTTGCGTGGACTTCAAGGCCACAGTGAATCCACAGCTAGTGACTGCTACTTTTCCTTTGCCCCGCCCGGAAGATCTTTTTGCTAAACTGTGCCCGGGAAAATATTTTTCAAAGTTGGACCTAGCCGACGCGTACTTGCAAATACCGGTGGACGACGAATCCCAGCGCGTATTTGTGGTTAACACGCATCTTGGATTGTACCGCTTCAAAAGACTGCCATTCGGGTGTGCATCCGCCCCTGCCTTGTTTCAGCAATATTTACAAACTATTTGTGCGTCGGTCCCTACTGCAGCAAACTATCTGGACGATATAGTGATCTCCGGACAGACAGAAGAAGATCATCTTGCGAACTTACGAACATTATTTCAGGTCTTGCGGCAAAATGGTCTTCGCTTGAGGAAGGACAAATGTGTGTTTTTTGCTCGTGACTTACCATACCTGGGACATGTCATTAATGCCCAAGGCATACATCCGAGTCCAGAGCACCTCCGTGCCATACAAGAATTGCCTTCCCCTCAAAATGTGAAACAGCTACAGAGTGTGTTGGGTAAAATTAATTATTACAATAAATTTGTGCGCAATGCCTCTTCCATTTCAGCTCCGCTTCATCGCTTACGCCGTAAAGAGGTTCCGTTCGTCTGGACGACGGAATGTGAACGCGCCTTTCGCCAGTTGAAATCGGCGTTGCTTTCTAATACTTGCCTTACGCCATTCGATCCCCAGAAACCTCTTTTGTTGATGGTAGATGCATCGGATTTCGGGATCGGTGCTGTGCTTGCGCACAAAGTTGGCTCCCATGATCGCCCTATTGCCTTTGCGTCCAAATTGCTCTCGTCTGCGCAAATAAATTATTCACAGATAGAGAAAGAAGCTTTGGCTCTCGTGTTTGGTGTTACTAAGTTCCATGATTTCTTGTATGGTCGTCACTTTACCATCATCACAGACCACAAACCTTTGACATCGCTTTTTCATCCGACCAAGCCTGTACCTCCACGTACAGCGCAGAAATTCATTCGCTGGTCTATTTTCCTCTCGCAGTACCGCTACGATATCTTGTATCGGTCCACTGCTAAGCACGGAAACGCCGATGCGTTGTCCCGTTTGCCTGTTGCTGAGGATACAGCATTCGATTCTTCCGAACTTGCTTGCATGTTCATTGATTCGGAAACCGATGAAGTGGTCGAATCGTTTCCGATTGATTTTCGTCGTGTCGCTACAGCCACAGCTGCTGACCCTGTCCTTGCTACTGTTTTACGTTTTGTTGCTACGCAATGGCCTTTGTCAAAGTCTCGGATCGAGGATCCGTTGGTTCGCCGATTTTTTGCTCACAAGGAGAGACTTTTTGTTCGACGTGGTGTTTTGTTGTTGCGTTCTGATAATGATCAGTCCAGAGTCGTGGTCCCACGTTCGTAACAGTCCTCTGTTTTACGGCTTCTTCACCAAGGACATTGGGGTATAGTGCGAACGAAACAACTTGCTCGTCAGCACTGTACTTGGTTCGGAATCGATGCTGCGATTACGAATATGTGTTCTTCGTGCCCGGCGTGTGCCGAACAACAGTCCGCACCGCCGTGGAAAGTCTTTGCGTGGCCAAAAGCCACTTCCCCTTGGCAACGCTTGCACATTGATTTTGCTGGTCCATTCTGGAATGCTCGATGGTTGGTTCTGGTCGACGCCTTCAGTAATTTTCCTTTTGTTGTCCGGATGTCTTCCACGACGTCCTCCGCCACCATCCAAGCGTTGTCTGCTATCTTTTGCATTGAAGGTCTTCCGCAGACTATTGTTTCCGACAATGGCCCACAATTCATGTCCGCAGAATTTCAGTCATTCTGCCAGGCCAATGGTATTCAACATCTGACATCCGCGCCGTTTTCGCCTCAGTCCAACGGTGCCGCTGAACGACTGGTCCGGACTTTCAAGTCCCAGATGTTGAAATTGAAAGAGTCGCATTCTCGGGAGGACGCATTGTTGCTCTTTTTGTCTTCGTATCGCTCGCAGCCCCGCGATGGTCGCTCGCCGGCTGAGTTGCTCCACGGTCGTCCTCATCGCACCTTGATGTCTTTGCTGCATCCGCCGCATCAGGTTCCTGTGCAGCGGCAGACTCCTGCTTTTGCTCCAGGCGACGTTGTATTTTATCGCAACTATCGCGGTTCTCGGCGTTGGCTCGCAGGGCGCATTCTTCGCTGCCTCGGCCGCGCGATGTATTTGGTTTTGGGGGCCTCTGGTGAGGTGCGTCGGCATCTCAATCAGCTGCGCCTCTGTCGTCGCTCGGGTTCTGCCGCTCCCCGTCTGCTTTCAGCGACGGTGCCGTCCGGTCAGCGCCCTGGGGACCCATCTACTGGCTCGCCTCATCCCCAGGTGTTACCGACGATGCCTTCCATTTTGCCCGATGGCGACGCGCCGCCGCCGCCGCAGCAGCAGCAGCCGCCGCCGCCGCCGCTTGTTCTCCCGCCGGCGCCGCCCGCATTAGACGCTTCGCTGCAGCCGCCAAGCGCCTCCCAGGGTCACGCGCCGCCGATCGCTTCCCGTGACCAGCTGTCCTCCGCCATGGACCTCCCGCCCGCTCCGGACCACATGACGTCATCGCGCGTCGGCTACCCCGACGCTATGGAGGTTGACCCTTCGGTCCCTCCTGTCTATTTACGGGCGCATACACCGCATGTTGACGTGCACCCTGGACTAGTTTTTCAGGCGTTTCCTAGCTCCCCTCGGACCGAATGGCCGGGTGCGGGTGGCACAGCCTCGCCTGTTGTTAGGCTCCCCACCTCATCGCATACGTCAACATGTGGTCCTCCCCACGGCGGGCGGAAGCCTTATCACACGACCGTTCGCCGATTTGCGGGGGAGGAATGTGGTGTCACCGCCAGACACCACACTTGCTAGGTGGTAGCTTAAATCGGCAGCGGTCCATTTAGTACATGTCGGACCCGCGTGTCGCCACTGTGTAATCGCAGACCTAGCGCCACCACCAAGGCAGGTCTCGTGATACGAGAGAGCACTCGCCCCAGTTGTACGAGAACCTAGCTACCGCCCAGTTGTACGAGAACCTAGCTACCGCACAGTTGTACGAGAACCTAGCTACCGCCCAGTTGTACGAGAACCTAGCTACCGCCCAGTTGTACGAAGCCTTTCTCTCATTAGCTGAGAGACAGAATAGCCATCAGCTAAGTTAATGGCTACGAACTAGCAAGGCGCCATTGGTATCAGTGCCTATAGCTTACGAGTATTCAAGAGAGATGTATTCCAAGGACTAATAAAAAGATAAGTAATAAGCATCTACATACTTTTCTTCTTATTCATTTATAAGTTCTCATGTTCCAGACTTCACGCCCGTCTGCGTTAGCCTTGCGTGCCCTATCGGCTACAGCGTTAGTCTAGCTTGCCTTTTCAGCCATCTCAACTTCACGGTGTCGGCCCAGCTACCGACACAACACTAGTTATAGGGTCCGATGCTTCACTTCAGGTTTACTGTATCCCTTGGAACTTCTTAATGACGATGAATCTCAGTAATTGCATCGGAATTAAATACAAAGGGCACAATGCCGACTTAAGTACAAGAAGACCGACTCTTCTTACAGTCTATGTTTTGAACCAATCCAGTGACACTAGATATAGATTCCGATGCTTCACTTCAGGTTTACTGTATCTGTTGGACCTTCTTATTGACGATGAAACACAGAAATTCCATCGGAATTAAATACAAAAGGCACAATGCCGACTCAAGTACAAGAAGACTGACTCTTCTTACTGCCTATGTGTTGAACCATTACTGTGACACTAGTTATAGATTCCGTTGCTTCACTCCAGGTTTACTGTATCCCTTGGACCTTCCTATTGACGATGAGACACAGAAATTCTATAGGAATTAAATACAAAAGGCACAATGCCGACTTAAGGACAAGAAGACTGACTCTTCTTACTGACTATGTTTTGAAACATTCCTGTGACACTTCTTATGGATTCCCATGCTTCACTTCAGGTTTACTGTATCCCTCTGACATTCTTATTGACGATGAAACATAGAAATTGCATCGGAATTAGATACAAAAGGCACAATGCCGACTTAAATACAAGAAGAGTGACTCTTCTTACTGACTATGTTTTGAACCATTCCTGCGACACTAGTTACAGATTCCGATTCTGCACTTCAGGTTTACTGTATCCCTTGGACCTTCTTATTGACGATTAAACTCAGAAATTGCATCGGAGTTTATTACAAAAGGAAAAATGCCGACTTATGTACACAAATACTGACTCTTCTTACTGTCTATACTTTGAACCATTCCTATGACACTAGTTATAGATTCCGATGCTACACTAAAGGTTTACTGTACGCTTGGACCATCTTATTGACGATGAAACACACAAATTGCATCGGAATTAAATACAAAAGGCACAATGCCGACTTAAGGACAAGAAGACTGACTCTTCTTACTGACTTTGTTTTGAACCATTCCTGTGACACTAGTTATAGATTCCGATGCTTCACTTCAGGTTTACTGTATCCCTTGGACCTTCTTATTGACGATGAAACACAGAAATTGCATCGGAATTAAATCAAAATGCACAATGCCGACTTATGTACAAGAAGACTGACTCTTCCTACAGTCTATGTTTGAACCATTCCTGTGACACTAGTTATAGATTCCGATGCTTCACTTCAAGTTCACTGTATCTCTTGGATCTTCTTATTGACGATGAAACACAGAAATTGCATCGGAATTAAATACAAAATTCACAATGCCGACATAAGTACATGAAGACCGACTCTCCCTACTGACTATGCTTTGAACCATTCGTGTGATACTAGTTATAGATTCCGATGCTTCACTTGAGGTTTACTGTATCCCTTGGACCTTCTTATTGACGATGAAACACAGAAATTGCATCGGAATTAAATAAAAAAGGCACAATGCCGACTTAAGTAGAGGAAGACTGACTCTTCTTACTGTCTATGTTTTGAACCATTCCTGCGACACTAGTTATAGATTCCGATGCTTCACTCCAGGTTTACTGTATCCCTTGGACCTTCTTATTGACGATGAAACACAGAAATTGCATCGGAATTAAATACAAGAGGCACAATGCCGACTTAAGGACAAGAAGACTGACTCTTCTTACTGACTATATTTTGAACCACTCCTGTGACACTAGCTATAGATTCCGATGCTTCACTTCAGGTTTACTGTATCCCTCTGACCTTCTTATTGACGATGAAACACAGAAATTGCATCGGAATTAAATACAAAAGGCACAATGCCGATTTAAGTACAAGAAGACTGACTCTTCTTACTGTCTATGTTTTGAACCATTCCATTGACACTAGTTATAGATTCCGATGCTTCACTAAAGGGTTAACTGTATCCCTTGGACCTTGTTATTGACGATGAAACATAGAAATTTCATCGGAAGTAAATAGAAAATGCACAATGCCGACTTAAGTACAAGAAGACTGACTCTTCTTACTGACTATGTTTTGAACCATTCCTGTGATACTAGTTATAGATTCCGATGCTTCACTTCAGGTTTACTGTATACCTTGGACCTTCTTATTGCCGATGAAACACAGAAATTGAATCGGAATTAAATACAAAATGCACAATGCCGACTGAAGGACAAGAAGACTGACTCTTCTTACTGTCTATGTTTTAAACCATTCCTGTGACACTAGTTTTGGATTCGGATGCTTCACTCCAGGTTTACTGTATCGCTCTGACCTTCTTATGGACGATGAAACACAGAAATTGCATCGGAATTAAATACAAAAGGCACAATGCCGACTTAAGTACAAGAAGACTGACTCTTCTTACTGACTATGTTTTGAACCATTCCTGTGACACTAGTTATAGATTCCGATGCTTCACTTCAGGTTTACTGCTTCCCTTGGACCTTCTTATTGACGATGAAACACAGAAATTGCATCGGAATTAAATACAAAAGGCACAATGAGGACTTAAGTACAAGAAGACTGACTCTTCCTACTATCTATGTTTTGAACCATTTCTGTGACACTAGTTATAGGGTCCGATGCTTCACTTCAGGTTTACTGTATCCCTTGGAACTTCTTATTGACGATGAATCTCAGAAATTGCATCGGAATTAATTACATATGGCACAATGCCGACTTAAGTACAAGAAGACTGACTCTTCCTACTGCCTATGTTTTGAACCATTACTGTGACACTAGTTATAGATTCCGTTGCTTCACTCCAGGTTTACTGTATCCCTTGGACCTTCCTATTGACGATGAGACACAGAAATTCTATCGGAATTAAATACAAAAGGCACAATGCCGACTTAAGGACAAGAAGACTGACTCTTCCTACTGACTATGTTTTGAAACATTCCTGTGACACTTCTTATGGATTCCCATGCTTCACTTCAGGTTTACTGTATCCCTTGGACCTTCTTATTGACGATGAAACACAGAAATTGCATCGGAATTAAATACAAAATGCACAATGCCGACTTATGTACACGAAGACTAACTCTTCCTACAGTCTATGTTTTGAACCATTCCTGTGACACTAGTTATAGATTTCGATGCTTCACTTCAAGTTCACTGTATCTCTTGGATCTTCTTATTGACGATGAAACACAGAAATTGCATCGGAATTAAATACAAAAGGCACAATGCCGACTTAAGTACATGAAGATTGATTCTTCTTACTGTCTATGTTTTGAACCATTCCTGTGACACTAGTTATAGATTCCGATGCTTCACTTCAGGTTTATTGTATCCCTCTGACCTTCTTATTGACGATGAAACACAGAAATTGCATCGGAATTAAATAGAAAAGGCACAATGTCGACTTAAGTACAAGAAGATTGACTCTTCTTACTCTCTATGTTTTGAACCATTCCTGTGACACTAGTTATAGATTCCGATGCTTCACTCCAGGTTTACTGTATCCCTTGGACCTTGTTATTGACGATGAAACACAGAAATTGCATCGGAATTAAATAGAAAAGGCACAATGCCGACGTAAGTACAAGAAGACTGACTCTTATTACTGACTATGTTTTGAAACATTCCTGTGACACTAGTTATAGATTCCGATGCTTCACTTCAGGTTTATTTTATACCTTGGACCTTCTTATTGACGATGAAACACAGAAATTGCAACGGAATTAAAACAAAAGGCACAATGCCGACTTAAGTACAGTAAGACCGACTCTTCTTACTGTCTATGTTTTGAACCATTCCTGCGACACTAGTTACAGATTCCGATGCTTCACTCCAGGTTTACTGTATCCCTTGGACCTTCTTATTGACGATGAAACACAGAAATTGCATCCGAATTAAATACAAAAGGCACAATGCCGACCTAAGGACAAGAAGACTGACTCTTCTTACTGACTATGTTTTGAACCATTCCTGTGACACTAGCTATAGATTCCGATGCTTCACTTCAGGTTTACTGTATCCCTCTGACCTTCTTATTGACGATGAAACACAGAAATTGCATCGGAATTAAATACAAAAGGCACAATGCCGATTTAAGTACAAGAAGACAGACTCTTCTTACTGTCTATGTTTTGAACCATTCCATTGACACTAGTTATAGATTCCGATGCTTCACTAAAGGGTTAACTGTATCCCTAGGACCTTGTTATTGACGATGAAACATAGAAATTTCATCGGAATTAAATAGAAAATGCACAATGCCGACTTACGTACAAGAACACTGACTCTTCTTACTGACTATGTTTTGAACCATTCCTGTGACACTAGTTATAGATTCCGATGCTTCACTTCAGGTTTACTGTATACCTTGGACCTTCGTATTGACGATGAAACACAGAAATTGAATCGGAATTAAATACAAAATGCACAATGCCGACTGAAGGACAAGAAGACTGACTCTTCTTACTGTCTATGTTTTGAACCATTCCTGTGACACTAGTTTTGGATTCGGATGCTTCACTCCAGGTTTACTGTATCCCTCTGACCTTCTTATGGACGATGAAACACAGAAATTGCATCGGAACTAAATACAAAAGGCACAATGCCGACTTAAGTACAAGAAGACTGTCTCTTCCTACGGTCTATGTTTTGAACCATTCCTGTGACACTAGTTATAGATTCCGATGTTTCACTTCAGGTTTACTGTATCCCACTGACCTTATTGCCGATGAAACACAGAAATTGCATCGGAATTAAATACAAAAGGCACTATGCTGACTTAAGGACAAGAAGATTGACTCTTCTTACTGACTATGTTTTGAAACATTCCTGTGACACTAGTTATAGATTCCGATGCTTCACTTCACGTTTACTGTATCTCTCTGACCTTCTTATTGACGATGAAACACAGAAATTGCATCGAAATTAAATACAAAAGCCACAATGCCGACTTAAGTACAAGAAGACTGACACTTCTTACTGACTATGTTTTCAACCATTCCTGTGACACTAGTTATAGATTCCGATGCTTCACTTCAGGTTTACTGCTTCCCTTGGACCTTCTTATTGACGATGAAACACAGAAATTGCATCGGAATTAAATACAAAAGGCACAATGCCGACTCAAGTACAAGAAGACTGACTCTTCTTACTGCCTATGTTTTGAACCATTACTGTGACACTAGTTATAGATTCCGTTGCTTCACTCCAGGTTTACTGTATCCCTTGGACCTTCCTATTGACGATGAGACACAGAAATTCTATAGGAATTAAATACAAAAGGCACAATGCCGACTTAAGGACAAGAAGACTGACTCTTCTTACTGACTATGTTTTGAAACATTCCTGTGACACTTCTTACGGATTCCCATGCTTCACTTCAGGTTTACTGTATCCCTCTGACATTCTTATTGACGATGAAACATAGAAATTGCGTCGGAATTAGATACAAAAGGCACAATGCCGACTTAAATACAAGAAGAGTGACTCTTCTTACTGACTCTGTTTTGAACCATTCCAGTGACACTAGTTATAGATTCCGATGCTTCACTTCAGGTTTACTGTATCCCTTGGACCTTCTTATTGACGATTAAACTCAGAAATTGCATCGGAGTTTATTACAAAAGGAAAAATGCCGACTTATGTACACGAATACTGACTCTTCTTACTGTCTATACTTTGAACCATTCCTGTGACACTAGTTATAGATTCCGATGCTTCACTCCAGGTTTACTGTATCCCTTGGACCTTCTTATTGACGATGAAACACAGAAATTGCATCGGAATTAAATAGAAAATGCACAATGCCGACTTATGTACAAGAAGACTGACTCTTCCTACAGTCTATGTTTTGAACCATTCCTATGACACTAGTTATAGATTCCGATGCTTCACTTCAAGTTCACTGTATCTCTTGGATCTTCTTATTGACGATGAAACACAGAAATTGCATCGGAATTAAATACAAAATTCACAATGCCGACATAAGTACATGAAGACCGACTCTCCCTACTGACTATGCTTTGAACCATTCGTGTGATACTAGTTGTAGATTCCGATGCTTCACTTCAGGTTTACTGTATCCCTTGGACCTTCTTATTGACGATGAAACACAGAAATAGCATCGGAATTAAATACAAAAGGCACAATGCCGACTTAAGTACAGGAAGACTGACTCTTCTTACTGTCTATGTTTTGAACCATTCCATTGACACTAGTTATAGATTCCGATGCTTCACTAAAGGGTTAACTGTATCCCTAGGACCTTGTTATTGACGATGAAACATAGAAATTTCATTGGAATTAAATAGAAAATGCACAATGCCGACTTAAGTACAAGAAGACTGACTCTTCTTACTGACTATGTTTTGAACCATTCCTGTGATACTAGTTACAGATTCCGATGCTTCACTTCAGGTTTACTGTATACCTTGGACCTTCTTATTGACGATGAAACACAGAAATTGAATCGGAATTAAATACAAAATGCACAATGCCGACTGAAGGACAAGAAGACTGACTCTTCTTACTGTCTATGTTTTAAACCATTCCTGTGACACTAGTTTTGGATTCGGATGCTTCACTCCAGGTTTACTGTATCCCTCTGACCTTCTTATGGACGATGAAACACAGAAATTGCATCGGAATTAAATACAGAAGGCACAATGCCGACTTAAGTACAAGAAGACTGACTCTTCTTACTGACTATGTTTTGAACCATTCCTGTGACACTAGTTATAGATTCCGATGCTTCACTTCAGGTTTACTGCTTCCCTTGGACCTTCTTATTGACGATGAAACACAGAAATTGCATCGGAATTAAATACAAAAGGCACAATGCCGACTTAAGTAGAAGAAGACTGACTCTTCCTACTATCTATGTTTTGAACCATTACTGTGACACTAGTTATAGATTCCATTGCTTCACTCCAGGTCTACTGTATCCCTTGGACCTTCCTATTGACGATGAGACACAGAAATTCTGCGAGAGGAAAATAGACCAGCGAATGAATTTCTGCACTGTACGTGGAGGTACAGGCTTGGTCGGATGAAAAAGCGATGTCAAAGGTTTGTGGTCTGTGATGATGGTAAAGTGACGACCATACAAGAAATCATGGAACTTAGTAACACCAAACACGAGAGCCAAAGCTTCTTTCTCTATCTGTGAATAACTTCTTTGCGCAGACGAGAGCAATTTGGACGCAAAGGCAATAGGGCGATCATGGGAGACAACTTTGTGCGCAAGCACAGCACCGATCCCGAAATCCGATGCATCTACCATCAACAAAAGGGGTTTCTGGGGATCGAATGGCGTAAGGCAAGTATTAGAAAGCAACGCCGATTTCAACTGGCGAAAGGCGCGTTCGCATTCCGTCGTCCAGAGAAACGGAACACCTGTACGGCGTAAGCGATGAAGCGGAGCTGAAATGAAAGAGGCATTGCGCACATTCACTCACACCTTGTGATTCTACATTGTTCAATGTTCTTGCGACCTCCTGACGCAATGCGTGGGGAACATTGCGCGCTCTGAAAAATTTCGGTTGCGCGTTTCCTTCCAGTTCCAAATGTGCTTCATAGTTTTTAGCGCAACCTAAGCCCGGTGCAAAAATGTCTGCAAATTCTTCACATACAGTAGAAACACTGTCTGAAGGCACAGTTTGATTCACTGATAGCACCTGATTTACAATAGACATGTTAAACAACTGAAATAAATCTAGACCAAACAAGTTCACTGCAGAAGAAGAACGAAGAACGTAAAATGACACAAGTTTTGTTTGTCCCTTGTATGTTGCAAGAAGGCTGCACTGTCCTACACAGGAATTTTCTGTCCGGAATATGTAGTTAGCGTAACATTTGCGGAACGCAACGGAGGTTTGCCCAGTTGTTTGTACGTGTCGTGATTGAGCAATGAAACTGCAGCTCCGGTATCGAGCTGGAATGGTATCACTTTGCCTTCAAAGTCTAAGTCCACAAAAAGTTTATTGTTCTGCTGACGACAAGAGCGACTGTTTTGTGCAATTGGAACAGACACTGGTACAGAATCACTTGCAAATTGACGTGATTTCCGGTGACGTCGACGCACAGTTTTTGTGGGACGAACACAGTTACTGTTAGAGAAAGTGTCACTGGACGAAGTGGAATTAACGACATGAATGTCCATAGGCGAAGGTCCACGAGCCTGAGTGTCCTTGGTTCGATTCCGGCGCGAAGCAAAGGGCCTGGAATGATTGTGATTGTCTGATCTGAGCTTTTTCTGGCAAACACTTTGAACATGTCCTTTCTTATTGCAGAAAAAGCAAATAGCTTGGCGTGACGGGCAATGATCACGCGAATGTCTAGTAGCACACCGCGGGCACGATTTCACTACATTTGTGGGCTGGCGCGGCACACGTGGCTGAGCGCGCGGCGGCAGCTGTGCGGACGTGCGCGAGGCCCGGTTACCGGGCCGCGCAGCGCGTCCAGCGGGCCGGTTAATGTTACACATGGCTGGCGAAGTTTCAAAAGATTCCTGAGCACAGTCAAGTGTGTCCTGTCTATCCAATATGTCTATCACTTGTTGAAGGGAGGGATTAACTAGTTTCAAAATGTGCTCCCATATGCGAACATCAGAAACGTTCTGTGCAATTGCATCACGCACCATTGTATCTGAATAAGAAAGACCACAGTCACATTCAAAGGCACAGTCCCTAGTAAGTCCTTGCAATGTTGCTACCCACTCCCTATTAGTCTGACCGGCCGTACGTTTTGTACGAAAGAACGTATACCGTTTTGCAACCACATTAACTGTTTCTTTGAAATAGGCATCTAATGCAGACAAAATTTCCTCGTAGGACAGAGTTGCTACGTCGCGTCGGGGAAACAATTTCACTATCACACGGTATGTGGACACACCAACACAAGAAAGCAAAAACGGCTGCCGCTCATTACCTTGAATTCTGTAGGCAGCGAGGTGGAACGCAAACTGGCGGGACCACTCGTGCCAGGTTTCTTGGTTCGGGTCGTAGTGCCTAAAAGGCGGTGCAACGGCAGGTTGAGGCTGCGGTAGCGGTGAAGCGGCGGCGGCCGCATCGGTGAGCAAGCTTCTCTCTGGGCCTCACCCTTAGTAATTTTGCCAAAACCTTCCGGAAAATTGAGACTTTGCGTGGACTTCAAGGCCACAGTGAATCCCATCCTCGTCGCCAATGTTGTGTCGGTAGCTGGGCCGACACCGTGAAGTTGAGATGGCGGAAAAGGCAAGCTAGATTAACGCAGACGGGTGTGAAGTACTGGAACAGGATACGTAATTAATGTTAGGAAGAAAAGTACGGAGCAGGTTTAATACTTAACTTTACTCAATCATTGTGGTACAACGATCTTGACGATACACAGGAGACTTTAAGTACAATCACTGTATGGCTAATGGCGCCTTGCTAGTTCGTAGCCATTAACTTAGCTGATGGCTATTCTGTCTCTCGGCTAATGAGAGAGAAAGGCTTCGTACATCTGGTCGGTAGCTAGGTTCTCGTACAACTGGGGCGAGTGCTCTCTCGTATCACGAGACCTGCCTTGGTGGTGGCGCTAGGTCTGCGATTACACAGTGGCGACACGCGGGTCCGACATGTACTAAATGGACCGCGGCCGATTTAAGCTACCACCTAGCAAGTGTGGTGTCTGGCGGTGACACATCACTAGTTATAGTTTCCGATGCTTCACTTCAGGTTTACTGCTTCCCTTGGACCTTCTTATTGACGATGAAACACAGAAATTGCATCGGAATTAAATACAAAAAACACAATGCCGACTTAAGTACAAGAAGACTGACTCTTCCTACTGTCTATGCTTTGAACCATTTCTGTGACACTAGTTATAGGGTCCGATGTTTCACTTCAGGTTTACTGTATCCCTTGGAACTTCTTATTGACGATGAATCTCAGAAATTGCATCGGAATTAAATACAAAAGGCACAATGCCGACTTAAGTACAAGAAGACCGACTCTTCTTACTGTCTATGTTTTGAACCAATCCAGTGACACTAGATATAGATTCCGATGCTTCACTTCAGGTTTACTGTATCCCACTGACCTTATTGCCGATGAAACACAGAAATTGCATCGGAATTAAATACAAAAGGCACAATGCCGACTGAAGGACAAGAAGACTGACTCTTCTTACTGTCTATGTTTTGAACCATTCCTGTGACACTAGTTTTGGATTCGGATGCTTCACTCCAGGTTCACTGTATCCCTCTGACCTTCTTATGGACGATGAAACACAGAAATTGCTTCGGAACTAAATACAAAAGGCACAATGCCGACTTAAGTACAAGAAGACTGACTCTTCCTACATCGGAATTAAATACAAAAGGCACAATGCCGATTTAAGTACAAGAAGACAGACTCTTCTTACTGTCTATGTTTTGAACCATTCCATTGACACTAGTTATAGATTCCGATGCTTCACTTCAGGTTTACTGTATCCCACTGACCTTATTGCCGATGAAACACAGAAATTGCATCGGAATTAAATACAAAAGGCACAATGCCGACTCAAGTACAAGAAGACTGACTCTTCTTACTGCCTATGCTTTGAACCATTACTGTGACACTAGTTATAGATTCCATTGCTTCACTCCAGGTCTACTGTATCCCTTGGACCTTCCTATTGACGATGAGACACAGAAATTCTATCGGAATTAAATACAAAAGGCACAATGCCGACATAAGAACAAGAAGAATGACTCTTCTTACTGACTATGTTTTGAAACATTCCTGGGACACTTCTTATGGATTCCCATGCTTCACTTCAGGTTTACTGTATCCCTCTGACATTCTTATTGACGATGAAACATAGAAATTGCATCGGAATTAGATACAAAAGGCACAATGCCGACTTAAATACAAGAAGACTGACTCTTCTTACTGACTATGTTTTGAACCATTCCTGTGACACTAGTTATAGATTACGATGCTTCACTTCAGGTTTACTGTATCCCTTGGACCTTCTTATTGACGATTAAACTCAGAAATTGCATCGGAGTTTATTACAAAAGGAAAAATGCCGACTTAAGTACACGAATACTGACTCTTCTTACTGTCTATACTTTGAACCATTCCTGTGACACTAGTTATAGATTCCGATGCTTCACTTCAGGTTTACTGCTTCCCTTGGACCTTCTTATTGACGATGAAACACAAAAATTGCATCGGAATTAAATACAAAAGCCACAATGCCGACTTAAATACAAGAAGACTGACTCTTCCTACTATCTATGTTTTGAACCATTCCGGTGACACTAGTTATAGGGTCCGATGCTTCACTTCAGGTTTACTGTATCCCTTGGAACTTCTTATTGACGATGAATCTCAGAAATTGCATCGGAATTAAATACAAAAGGCACAATGCCGACTTAAGTACAAGAAGACCGACTCTTCTTACTGTCTATGTTTTGAACCAATCCAGTGACACTAGATATAGATTCCGATGCTTCACTTCAGGTTTACTGTATCCGTTGGACCTTCTTATTGACGATGAAAAACAGAAATTGCATCGGAATTACATACAAAAGGCACAATGCCAACCCAAGTACAAGAAGACTGACTCTTCTTACTGCCTATGTTTTGAACCATTACTGTGACACTAGTTATAGATTCCGTTGCTTCTCTCCAGGTTTACTGTATCCCTTGGACCTTCCTATTGACGATGAGACACAGAAATTCTATCGGAATTAAATACAAAAGGCACAATGCCGACTCAAGGACAAGAAGACTGACTCTTCTTACTGACTATGCTTTGAAACATTCCTGTGACACTTCTTATGGATTCCCATGCTTTACTTCAGGTTTACTGTATCCCTCTGACATTCTTATTGACGATGAAACATAGAATTTGCATCGGAATTAGATAAAAAAGGCACAACGCCGACTTAAATACAAGAAGACTGACTCTTCTTACTGACTATGTTTTGAACCATTCCTGTGACACTAGTTATAGTTTACGATGCTTCACTTCAGGTTTACTGTATCCCTTGGACCTTCTTATTGACGATTAAACTCAGAAATTGCATCGGAGTTTATTACAAAAGGAAAAATGCCGACTTAAGTACACGAATACTGACTCTTCTTACTGTCTATTCTTTGAACCATTCCTGTGACACTAGTTATAGATTCCGATGCTTCACTTGAGGTTTACTGTATCCCTTGGACCTTCTTATTGACGATGAAACACAGAAATTGCATCGGAATTAAATACAAAAGGCACTATGCCGACATAAGTACAGGAAGACTGAATCTTCTTACTGTCTATGTTTTGAACCATTCCTGCGACACTAGTTATAGATTCCGATGCTTCACTCCAGGTTTACTGTATCCCATGGACCTTCTTATTGACGATGAAACACAGAAATTGCATCGGAATTAAATACAAAAGGCACAATGCCGACTTAAGGACAAGAAGACTGACTCTTCTTACTGACTATGTTTTGAACCATTCCTATGACACTAGCTATAGATTCCGATGCTTCACTTCAGGTTTACTGTATCCCTCTGACCTTCTTATTGACGATGAAACACAGAAATTGCATCGGAATTAAAGACAAAACGCACAATGCCGATTTAAGTACAAGAAGACAGATTCTTCTTACTGTCTATGTTTTGAACCATTCCATTGACACCAGTTATAGATTCCGATGCTTCACTAAAGGGTTAACTGTATCCCTAGGACCTTGTTATTGACGATGAAACATAGAAATTTCATCGGAATTAAATAGAAAATACACAATGCCGACTTAAGTACAAGAAGACTGACTCTTCTTACTGACTATGTTTTGAACCATTCCTGTGACACTAGTTATAGATTCCGATGCTTCACTTCAGGTTTACTGTATACCTTGGACCTTATTGACGATGAAACACAGAAATTGCATCGGAATTAAATACATAATGCACAATGCCGACTGAAGGACAAGAAGACTGACTCTTCTTACTGTCTATGTTTTGAACCATTCCTGTGACACTAGTTTTGGCTTCGGATGCTTCACTCCAGGTTCACTGTATCCCTATGACCTTCTTATGGACGATGAAACACAGAAATTGCATCGGAACTAAATACAAAAGGCACAATGCCGACTTAAGTGCAAGAAGACTGACTCTTCCTACTGTCTATGTTTTGAACTATTCCTGTGACACTAGTTATAGATTCCGATGCTTCACTTCAGGTTTACTGTATCCCACTGTCCTTATTGCCGATGAAAGACAGAAATTGCGTCGGAATTAAATACAAAAGGCACTATGCCGACTTAAGGACAAGAAGATTGACTCTTCTTACTGACTATGATTTGAACCATTCCTGTGACACTAGTTATAGTTTCCGATGCTTCACTTCAGGTTTACTGTATCTCTCTGACCTTCTTATTGACGATGAAACACAGAAATTGCATCGAAATTAAATACAAAAGCCACAATGCCGTCTTAAGTACAAGAAGACTGACTCTTCTTACTATGTTTTGAACCATTCCTGTGACACTAGTTATAGATTCCGATGCTTCACTTCAGGTTTACTGCTTCCCTTGGACCTTCTTATTGACGATGAAACACAGAAATTGCATCGGAAAAATACAAAAGGCACAATGCCGACTTAAGTACAAGAAGACTGACTCTTCCTACTGTCTATGCTTTGAACCATTTCTGTGACACTTGTTATAGGGTCCGATGCTTCACTTCAGGTTTACTGTATCCCTTGGAACTTCTTATTGACGATGAATCTCAGAAATTGCATCGGAATTAAATACAAAAGGCACAATGCCGACTTAAGTACAAGAAGACCGACTCTTCTTACTGTCTATGTTTTGAACCAATCCAGTGACACTAGATATAGATTCCGATACTTCACTTCAGGTTTACTGTATCCGTTGGGCCTTCTTATTGACGATGAAACACAGAAATTGCATCGGAATTAAATACAAAAGGCACAATGCCGACTCAAGTACAAGAAGACTGATTCTTCTTACTGCCTATGTTTTGAACCATTACTGTGACACTAGTTATAGATTCCGTTGCTCCACTCCAGGTTTACTGTATCCCTTGGACCTTCCTATTGACGATGAGACACAGAAATTCTATCGGAATTAAATACAAAAGGCACAATGCCGACTTAAGGACAAGAAGACTGACTCTTCTTACTGACCATGATTTGAAACATTCCTGTGACACTTCTTATGGATTCCCATGCTTCACTTCAGGTTTACTGTATCTCTCTGACATTCTTATTGACGATGAAACATAGAAATTGCATCGGAATTAGATACAAAAGGCACAATGCCGACTTAAATACAAGAAGACTGACTCTTCTTACTGACTATGTTTTGAACCATTCCTGTGACACTAGTTACAGATTACGATGCTTCATTTCAGGTTTACTGTATCCCTTGGACCTTCTTATTGACGATTAAACTCAGAAATTGCATCGGAGTTTATTACAAATGGAAAAATGCCGACTTAAGTACACGAATACTGACTCTTCTTACTGTCTATACTTTGAACCATTCCTGTGACACTAGTTATAGATTCCGATGCTACACTCCAGGTTTACTGTACCCTTGGACCATCTTATTGACGATGAAACACACAAATTGCATCGGAATTAAATACAAAAGGCCCAATGCCGACTTAAGGACAAGAAGACTGACTCTTCTTACTGACTTTGTTTTGAACCATTCCAGTGACACTAGTTATAGATTCCGATGCTTCACTTCAGGTTTATTGTATCCCTTGGACCTTCTTATTGGCGATGAAACACAGAAATTGCATCGGAATTAAATAGAAAAGGCACAATGCCGACTTAAGTACAAGAAGACTGAATCTTCTTACTGACTATGTTTTGAACCATTCCTGTGACACTAGTTATAGATTCCGATGCTTCACTTCAGGTTTACTGTATACCTTGGACCTTCTTATTGACGATGAAACACGAAAATTGCATCGGAATTAAATACAAAAGGCACTATGCCGACTTAAGTACAAGAAGACTGACTCTTCCTACTGTCTATGATTTGAACCATTCCTGTGACATTAGTTTTGGATTCCGATGCTTCACTTCAGGTTTACTGTATCCCTCTGTCCTTCGTATTGACGATGAAACACAGAAATTGCATCGGAATTAAATATAAAATGCACAATGCCGACTTAAGTACAAGAAGACTGACTCTTCCTACTGTCTATGTTTTGAACCATTCCTGTGACACTAGTTTTAGATTCCGATGCTTCACTCCACTTTTACTGTATCCCTAGGGGCCTTCTTATTGACGATGAAACACAGAAATTGCATCGGAATTAAATACAAAAGCCACAATGCCGACTTAGTACAAGAAGACTGACTCTTCTTACTGACTATGTTTTGAACCATTCCTGTGACACTAGTTATAGATTCCGATGCTTCACTTCAGGTTTACTGTATCCCTTGGACCATCTTATTGACGATGAAACACAGAAATTGCATCGGAATTAAATAGAAAAGGCACAATGCCGACTTAAGTAAAGAAGACTGACTCTTCTTACTGTCTATGTTTTGAACCATCCCTGTGACACTAGATATTGATTACGATGCTTCACTTCAGGTTTACTGTATCCCTTGGACCTTCTTATTGACGATGAAACACAGAAATTGCATCGGAATTAAATACAAAATGCAGAATACCGACTTAAGTACAAGAAGACTGATTCTTCTTACTGACTTTGTTTTGAACCATTCCTGTGACACTAGTTATAGATTCCGATGGTTCACTACAGGTTTACTGTATCCCTCTGACCTTCTAATTGACGATGAAACACACAAATTGCAAAGGAATTGATTACAAAAGGCACAATGCCGACTTAAGTACAAGAAGACTGACTCGTCTTACTAACTATGTTTTGAACCATTCCTGTGACACTAGTTATAGATTCCGATGCTACACTCCAGGTTTACTGTATCTCTTGGACCTTCTTATTGACCATGAAACACAGAAATTGCATCGGAATTAAATACAAAACGCACAATGCCGACATAAGTACAAGAAGACTGATTCTTCTTACTGACTTTGTTTTGAACCATTCCTGTGACACTAGTTATAGATTCCGATTCTTCACTCAGGTTTACTGTATCCCTTGGACCTTCTTATTGACGATGAAACACAGAAATTGCATCGGAATTAAATACAAAAGGCACAATGCCGACTTAAGTACAAGAAGACTGACTCTTCCTTCAGTCTATGTTTGAACCATTCCTGTGACACTAGTTATAGATTCCGATGCTTCACTTCAAGTTCACTGTATCTCTTTTATCTTCTTATTGACGATAAAACACAGTAATTGCATCGGAATTAAATACAAAAGGCACAATGCCGACTTAAGTACATGAAGACCGACTCTCCCTACTGACTATGTTTTGAACCATTCGTGTGACACTAGTTATAGATTCCGATGCTTCACTTGAGGTTTACTGTATCCCTTGGACCTTCTTATTGACGATGAAACACAGAAATTGCATCAGAATTAAATACAAAATGCACTATGCCGACCTAAGTTCAAGAAGACTGACTCTTCCTACTGTCTATGTTTTGAACCATTCCTGTGACACTAGTTTTGGATTCCGATGCTTCACTTCAGGTTTACTGTATCCCTCTGACCTTCGTATTGACGATGAAACACAGAAATTGCATCGGAATTAAATACAAAATGCACAATGCCGACTTAAGTACAAGAAGACTGACTCTTCCTGCTGTCTATGTTTTGAACCATTCCTGTGACACTAGTTATAGATTCCGATGCTTCACTCCAGGTTTACTGTATCCCTAGGGGCCTTCTTATTGACGATGAAACAAAGAAATTGCATCGGAATTAAATACAAAAGGCACAATGCCGACTAAGTACAAGAAGACTGACTCTTCTTACTGACTATGTTTGAACCATTCCTGTGACACTAGTTATAGATTCCGATGCTTCACTTCAGGTTTACTGTATCCCTTGGACCATCTTATTGACGATGAAACACAGATATTGCATCGGAATTAAATAGAAAATGCACAATGCCGACTTAAGTACAAGAAGACTGACTCTTCTTACTGTCTATGTTTTGAACCATTCCTGTGACCCTAGTTATAGATTCCGATGCTTCACTTCAAATTTACTGTATCCCTCTTTTCTTCTCTTTGACGATGAAACACAGAAAATGCATCGGAAATTAATACAAAAGGCACAATGCCAACTTAAGTACAAGAAGACTGACTCTTCTTACTGTCTATGTTTTGAACCGTTCCTGTGACACTAGTTATAGATTCCGATGCTTCACTTCAGGTTAACTGTAACCCTTGGACCTTCTAATTGACGATGAAAAACAGAAATTGCATCGGAATTAAATACAAAAGGCACAATGCCGACTCAAGTACAAGACGACTGACTCTTCATACTGCCTATGTTTTGAACCATTACTGTGACACTAGTTATAGATTCCGTTGCTTCACTCCAGGTTTACTGTATCCCTTGGACCTTCCTATTGACGATGTGACACAGAAATTCTATCGGAATTAAATACAAAAGGCACAATGCCGACTTAAGGACAAGAAGACTGACTCTTCTTCCTGACTATGATTTGAAACATTCCTGTGACACTTCTTATGGATTCCCATGCTTCACTTCAGGTTTACTGTATCCCTCTGACATTCTTATTGACGATGAAACATAGAAATTGCATCGGAATTAGATACAAAAGGCACAATGCCGACTTAAATACAAGAAGACTGACTCTTCTTACTGACTATGTTTTGAACCATTCCTGTGACACTAGTTATAGATTACGATGCTTCACTTCAGGTTTACTGTATCCCTTGGACCTTCTTATTGACGATTAAACTCAGAAATTGAATCGGAGTTTATTACAAAAGGAAAAATGCCGACTTAAGTACACGAATACTGACTCTTCTTACTGTCTATACTTTGAACCATTCCTGTGACACTAGTTACAGATTCCGATGCTACACTCCAGGTTTACTGTACCCTTGGACCATCTTATTGACGATGAAACACACAAATTGCATCGGAATTTAATACAAATGGCCCAATGCCGACTTAAGGACAAGAAGACTGACTCTTCTTACTGACTTTGTTTTGAACCATTCCAGTGACACTAGTTATAGATTCCGATGCTTCACTTCAGGTTTATTGTATCCCTTGGACCTTCTTATTGACGATTAAACTCAGAAATTGCATCGGAGTTTATTACAAAAGGAAAAATGCCGACTTAAGTACACGAATACTGACTCTTCTTACTGTCTATACTTTGAACCATTCCTGTGACATTAGTTATAGATTCCGATGCTACACTCCAGGTTTACTGTACCCTTGGACCATCTTATTGACGATGAAACACACAAATTGCATCGGAATTAAATACAAAAGGCACAATGCCGACTTAAGGACAAGAATACTGACTCCTCTTACTGATTTTGTTTTGAACCATTCCTGTGACACTAGTTATAGATTCCGATGCTTCACTTCAGGTTTATTGTATCCCTTGGACCTTCTTATTGACGATGAAACACAGAAATTGCATCGGAATCAAATACAAAATGCACAATGCCGACTTATGTACAAGAAGACTGACTCTTCCTACAGTCTATGTTTTGAACTATTCCTTTGACACTAGTTATAGATTCCGATGCTTCACTTCAAGTTCACTGTATCTCTTGGATCTTCTTATTGACGATGAAACACAGAAATTGCATCGGAATTAAATACAAAATTCACAATGCCGACATAAGTACATGAAGACCGACTCTCCCAACTGACTATGTTTTGAACCATTTCTGTGATACTAGTTATAGATTCCGATGCTTCACTTGAGGTTTACTGTATCCCTTGGACCTTCTTATTGACGATGAAACACAGAATTTGCATCGGAATTAAATACAAAAGGCACAATGCCGACTTAAGTACAGGAAGACTGACTCTTCTTACTGTCTATGTTTTGAACCATTCCTGCGACACTAGTTATAGATTCCGATGCTTCCCTCCAGGTTTACTGTATCCCTTGGACCTTCTTATTGACGATGAAACACAGAAATTGCATCGGAATTAAATACAAGAGGCACAATGCCTACTTAAGGACAAGAAGACTGACTCTTCTTACTGTCTATGTTTTGAACCATTCCTGTGACACTAGTTTTGGCTTCGGATGCTTCACTCCAGGTTCACTGTATCCCTCTGACCTTCTTATGGACGATGAAACACAGAAATTGCATCGGAACTAAATACAAAAGGCACAATGCCGACTTAAGTTCAAAAAGACTGACTCTTGTTACTGACTACGTTTTGAACCATTCCTGTGACACTAGCTATAGATTCCGATGGTTCACTTCAAGTTCACTGTATCCCTTGGACCCTGTTATTGACGATGAAACATAGAAATTTCATCGGAATTAAATAGAAAATACACAATGCCGACTTAAGTACAAGAAGACTGACTCTTCTTACTGACTATGTTTTGAACCATTCCTGTGACACTAGTTATAGATTCCGATGCTTCACTTCAGGTTTACTGTATACCTTGGACCTTCTTATTGACGATGAAACACAGAAATTGAATCGGAATTAAATACAAAATGCACAATGCCGACTGAAGGACAAGAAGACTGACTCTTCTTACTGTCTATGTTTTGAACCATTCCTGTGACACTAGTTTTGGCTTCGGATGCTTCACTCCAGGTTCACTGTATCGCTCTGACCTTCTTATGGACGATGAAACACAGGAATTGCATCGGAACTAAATACAAAAGGCACAATGCCGACTTAAGTGCAAGAAGACTGACTCTTCCTACTGTCTATGTTTTGAACCATTCCTGTGACACTAGTTGTAGATTCCGATGCTTCACTTCAGTTTTACTGTATCCCACTGACCTTATTGCCGATGAAACACTGAAATTGCATCGGAATTAAATACAAAAGGCACTATGCCGACTTAAGGACAAGAAGATTGACTCTTCTTACTGACTATGATTTGAACCATTCCTGTGACACTAGTTATAGTTTCCGATGCTTCACTTCAGGTTTACTGTATCTCTCTGACCTTCTTATTGACGATGAAACGCAGAAATTGCATCGAAATTAAATACAAAAGCCACAATGCCGTCTTAAGTACAAGAAGACTGACTCTTCTTACTGACTATGTTTTGAACCATTCCTGTGACACTAGTTATAGATTCCGATGCTTCACTTCAGGTTTACTGCTTCCCTTGGACCTTCTTATTGACGATGAAACACAGAAATTGCATCGGAATTAAATACAAAAGGCACAATGCCGACTTAAGTACAAGAAGACTGACTCTTCCTACTGTCTATGCTTTGAACCATTTCTGTGACACTAGTTATAGAGTCCGATGCTTCACTTCAGGTTTCCTGTATCCCTTGGAACTTCTTATTGACGATGAATCTCAGAAATTGCATCGGAATTAAATACAAAAGGCACAATGCCGACTTAAGTACAAGAAGACCGACTCTTCTTACTGTCTATGTTTTGAACCAATCCAGTGACACTAGATATAGATTCCGATGCTTCACTTCAGGTTTACTGAATCCGTTGGACCTTCTTATTGACGATGAAACACAGAAATTGCATCGGAATTAAATACAAAAGGCACAATGCCGACTCAAGTACAAGAAGACTGACTCTTCTTACTTCCTATGTTTTGAACCATTACTGTGACACTAGTTATAGATTCCGTTGCTTCACTCCAGGTTTACTGTATCCCTTGGACCTTCCTATTGACGATGAGACACAGAAATTCTATCGGAATTAAATACAAAAGGCACAATGCCGACTTAAGGTCAAGAAGACTGACTCTTCTTACGGACTATGATTTGAAACATTCCTGTGACACTTCTTATGGATTCCCATGCTTCACTTCAGGTTTACTGTATCCCTCTGACATTCTTATTGACGATGAAACATAGAAATTGCATCGGAATTAGATACAAAAAAAAGCACAATGCCGACTTAAATACAAGAAGACTGACTCTTCTTACTGACTATGTTTTGAACCATTCCTGTGACACTAGTTATAGATTACGATGCTTCACTTCAGGTTTACTGTATCCCTTGGACCTTCTTATTGACGATTGAACTCAGAAATTGAATCGGAGTTTATTACAAAAGGAAAAATGCCGACTTAAGTACACGAATACTGACTCTTCTTACTGTCTATACTTTGAACCATTCCTGTGACACTAGTTATAGATTCCGATGCTACACTCCAGGTTTACTGTACCCTTGGACCATCTTATTGACGATGAAACACACAAATTGCATCGGAATTTAATACAAAAGGCCCAAAGCCGACTTAAGGACAAGAATACTGACTCTTCTTACTGACTTTGTTTTGAACCTTTCCAGTGACACTAGTTATAGATTCCGATGCTTCACTTCAGGTTTATTGTATCCTTGGACCTTCTTATTGACGATTAAACTCAGAAATTGCATCGGAGTTTATTACAAAAGGAAAAATGCCGACTTAAGTACACGAATACTGACTCTTCTTACTGTCTATACTTTGAACCATTCCTGTGACACTAGTTATAGATTCCGATGCTACACTCCAGGTTTACTGTACCCTTGGACCATCTTATTGACGATGAAACACACAAATTGCATCGGAATTAAATACAAAAGGCACAATGCCGACTTAAGGACAAGAAGACTGACTCTTCTTACTGATTTTGTTTTGAACCATTCCTGTGACACTAGTTATAGATTCCGATGCTTCACTTCAGGTTTATTGTATCCCTTGGACCTTCTTATTGACGATGAAACACAGAAATTGCATCGGAATTAAATACAAAATGCACAATGCCGACTTATGTACAAGAAGACTGACTCTTCCTACAGTCTATGTTTTGAACTATTCCTTTGACACTAGTTATAGATTCCGATGCTTCACTTCAAGTTCACTGTATCTCTTGGATCTTCTTATTGACGATGAAACACAGAAATTGCATCGGAATTAAATACAAAATTCACAATGCCGACATAAGTACATGAAGACCGACTCTCCCTACTGACTATGCTTTGAACCATTTGTGTGATACTAGTTATAGATTCCGATGCTTCACTTGAGGTTTACTGTATCCCTTGGACCTTCTTATTGACGATGAAACACAGAAATTGCAACGGAATTAAATACAAAAGGCACAATGCCGACTTAAGTACAGGAAGACTGACTCTTCTTACTGTCTATGTTTTGAACCATTCCTGCGACACTAGTTATAGATTCCGATGCTTCACTCCAGGTTTACTGTATCCCTTGGACCTTCTTATTGACGATGAAACACAGAAATTGCATCGGAATTAAATACAAGAGGCACAATGCCGACTTAAGGACAAGAAGACTGACTCTTCTTACTGACTATATTTTGAACCACTCCTGTGACACTAGCTATAGATTCCGATGCTTCACTTCAGGTTTACTGTATCCCACTGACCTTCTTTTTGACGATGAAACACAGAAATTGCATCGGAATTAAATACAAAAGGCACAATGCCGATTTAAGTACAAGAAGACTGACTCTTCTTACTGTCTATTCTTTGAACCATTCCATTGACACTAGTTATAGATTCCGATGCTTCACTAAAGGGTTAACTGTATCCCACTGACCTTATTGACGATGAAACACAGAAATTGCATCGGAATTAAATACAAAAAGCACAATGCCGACTAAAGGACAAGAAGACTGACTCTTCCTACTGTCTATGCTTTGAACCGATTCTGTGACACTAGTTATAGGGTCCGATGCTTCACTTCAGGTTTACTGTATCCCTTGGAACTTCTTATTGACGATGAATCTCAGAAATTGCATCGGAATTAAATACAAAAGGCACAATGCCGACTTAAGTACAAGAAGACCGACTCTTCTTACTGTCTATGTTTTGAACCAATCCAGTGACACTAGATATAGATTCCGATGCTTCACTTCAGGTTTACTGTATCCCACTGACCTTATTGCCGATGAAACACAGAAATTGCATCGGAATTAAATACAACAGGCACAATGCCGACTGAAGGACAAGAAGACTGACTCTTCTTACTGTCTATGTTTTGAACCATTCTTGTGACACTAGTTTTGGATTCGGATGCTTCACTCCAGGTTCACTGTATCCCTCTGACCTTCTTATGGACGATGAAACACAGAAATTGCATCGGATCTAAATACAAAAGGCACAATGCCGACTTAAGTACAAGAAGACTGACTCTTCCTACTGTCTATGTTTTGAACCATTCCTGTGACACTAGTTATAGATTCCGATGCTTCACTTCAGGTTTACTGTATCCCACTGACCTTATTGCCGATGAAACACAGAAATTGCATCGGAATTAAATACAAAAAGCACAATGCCGACTCAAGTACAAGAAGACTGACTCTTCTTACTGCCTATGTTTTGAACCATTACTGTGACACTAGTTATAGATTCCATTGCTTCACTCCAGGTTTACTGTATCCTTGGACCTTCCTATTGACGATGAGACACAGAAATTCTATCGGCATTAAATACAAAAGGCACAATGCCGACTTAAGTACAAGAAGACTGACTCTTCTTACTGACTATGTTTTGAAACATTCCTGTGACACTTCTTATGGATTCCCATGCTTCACTTCAGGTTTACTGTATCCCTCTGACATTCTTATTGACGATGAAACATAGAAATTGCATCGGAATTAGATACAAAAGGCACAATGCCGACTTAAATACAAGAAGACTGACTCTTCTTACTGACTATGTTTTGAACCATTCCTGTGACACTAGTTATGGATTACGATGCTTCACTTCAGGTTTACTGTATCCCTTGGACCTTCTTATTGACGATGAAACTCAGAAATTGCATCGGAGTTTATTACAAAAGGAAAAATGCCGACTTAAGTACACGAATACTGACTCTTCTTACTGTCTATACTTTGAACCATTCCTGTGACACTAGTTATAGATTCCGATGCTACACTCCAGGTTTACTGTACCCTTGGACCATCTTATTGACGATGAAACACACAAATTGCATCGGAATTAAATACAAAAGGCACAATGCCGACTTAAGTACAGGAAGACTGACTCTTCTTACTGACTTTGTTTTGAACCATTCCTGTGACACTAGTTATGGATTCCGATGCTTCACTTCAGGTTTATTGTATCCCTTGGACCCTCTTATTGACGATGAAACACAGAAATTGCATCGGAATTAAATACAAAAGGCACAATGCCGACTTAAGTACAGGAAGACTGACTCTTCTTACTGTCAATGTTTTGAACCATTCCTGCGACACTAGTTATAGATTCCGATGCTTCACTCCAAGTTTACTGTATCCCTTGGACCTTCTTATTGACGATGAAACACAGAAATTGCATCGGAATTAAATACAAAAGCCACTATGCCGACTTAAGGACAAGAAGATTGACTCTTCTTACTGACTATGATTTGAACCATTCCTGTGACACTAGTCATAGTTTCCGATGCTTCACTTCAGGTTTACTGTATCTCTCTGACCTTCTTATTGACGATGAAACACAGAAATTGCATCGAAATTAAATACAAAAGCCACAATGCAGTCTTAAGTACAAGAAGACTGACTCTTCTTACTGACTATGTTTTGAACCATTCCTGTGACCCTAGTTATAGATTCCGATGCTTCACTTCAGGTTTACTGATTCCCTTGGACCTTCTTATTGACGATGAAACACAGAAATTGCATCGGAATTAAATACAAAAAGCACAATGCCGACTTAAGTACAAGTAGACTGACTCTTCCTACTGTCTATGCTTTGAACCATTTCTGTGACACTAGTTATAGGGTCCGATGCTTCACTTCAGGTTTACTGTATCCCTTGGACTTTCCTATTGACGATGAGACACAGAAATTCTATCGGAATTAAATACAAAAGGCACAATGCCGACTTAAGGACAAGAAGACTGACTCTTCTTACTGACTATGATTTGAAACATTCCTGTGACACTTCTTATGGATTCCCATGTTTCACTTCAGGTTTACTGTATCCGTCTGACATTCTTATTGACGATGAAACATAGAAATTGCATCGGAATTAGATACAAAAGGCACAACGCCGACTTAAATACAAGAAGACTGAATCTTCTTACTGACTATGTTTTGAACCATTCCTGTGACACTAGTTATAGATTACGATGCTTCACTTCAGGTTTACTCTATCCCCTGGACCTTCGTATTGACGATTAAACTCAGAAATTGCATCGGAGTTTATTACAAAAAGAAAAATGCGGACTTAAGTACACGAATACTGACTCTTCTTACTGTCTATACTTTGAACCATTCCTGTGACACTAGTTATAGATTCCGATGCTACACTCCAGGTTTACTGTACCCTTGGACCATCTTATTGACGATGAAACACACAAATTGCATCGGAATTAAATACAAAAGGCCCAATGCCGACTTAAGGACAAGAAGACTGACTCTTCTTACTGACTTTGTTTTGAACCATTCCAGTGACACTAGTTATAGATTCCGATGCTTCACTTCAGGTTTATTGTATCCCTTGGACCTTCTTATTGACGATGAAACACAGAAATTGCATCGGAATTAAATAGAAAAGGCACAATGCCGACTTAAGTACAAGAAGACTGAATCTTCTTACTGACTATGTTTTGAACCATTCCTGTGACACTAGTTATAGATTCCGATGCTTCACTTCAGGTTTACTGTATACCTTGGACCTTCTTATTGACGATGAAAGACGGAAATTGCATCGGAATTAAATACAAAAGGCACTATGCCGACTTAAGTACAAGAAGACCGACTCTTCCTACTGTCTATGTTTTGAACCATTCCTGTGACACTAGTTTTGGATTCCGATGCTTCACTTCAGGTTTACTGTATCCCTCTGTCCTTCGTAGTGACGATGAAACACAGAAATTGCATCCGAATTAAATATAAAATGCACAATGCCGACTTAAGTACAAGAAGACTGACTCTTCCTACTGTCTATGTTTTGAACCATTCCTGTGCCACTAGTTTTAGATTCCGATGCTTCACTCCAGGTTTACTGTATCCCTAGGGGCCTTCTTATTGACGATGAAACACAGAAATTGCATCGGAATTAAATACAAAAGCCACAATGCCGACTTAGTACAAGAAGACTGACTCTTCTTACTGACTATGTTTTGAACCATTCCTGTGACACTAGTTTTGGATTCCGATGCTTCACTTCAGGTTTACTGTATCCCTCTGACCTTCGTATTGACGATGAAACACAGAAATTGCATCGGAACTAAATACAAAATGCACAATGCCGACTTAAGTACAAGAAGACTGACTCTTCCTGCTGTCTATGTTTTGAACCATTCCTGTGACACTAGTTATAGATTCCGATGCTTCACTCCAGGTTTACTGTATCCCTAGGGGCCTTCTTATTGACGATGAAACAAAAAAATTGCATCGGAATTAAATACAAAAGGCACAATGCCGACTAAGTACAAGAAGACTGACTCTTCTTACTGACTATGTTTGAACCATTCCTGTGACACTAGTTATAGATTCCGATGCTTCACTTCAGGTTTACTGAATCCCTTGGACCATCTTATTGACGATGAAACACAGATATTGCATCGGAATTAAATAGAAAATGCACAATGCCGACTTAAGTACAAGAAGACTGACTCTTCTTACTGTCTATGTTTTGAACCATTCCTGTGACCCTAGTTATAGATTCCGATGCTTCACTTCAGGTTTACTGTATCCATCTTTTCTTCTCTTTGACGATGAAACACAGAAATTGCATCGGAAATTAATACAAAAGGCACAATGCCGACTTAAGTACAAGAAGACTGACTTTACTTACTGTCTATGTTTTGAACCGTTCCTGTGACACTAGTTATAGATTCCGATGCTTCACTTCAGGTTAACTTTAACCCTTGGACCTTCTAATTGACGATGAAACACAGAAATTGCATCGGAATTAAACACAAAAGGCACAAAGCCGACTTAAGTTCAAAAAGACTGACTCTTGTTACTGACTACGTTTTGAACCATTCCTGTGACACTAGCTATAGATTCCGATGCTTCACTTCAAGTTCACTGTATCCCTTGGACCTTGTTATTGACGATGAAACATTGAAATTTCATCGGAATTAAATAGAAAAGGCACAATGCCGACTTAAGGACAAGAAGACTGACCCTTCTTACTGCCTATGATTTGAACCATTTCTGTGACACTAGTTATAGATTCCGATGCTTCACCTCAGGTTTACTGTATCCCTTGGACCTTCTTATTGACGATGAAACACAGATATTGCATCGGAATTAAATAGAAAAGGCACAATGCCGACGTAAGTACATGAAGACTGACTCATCTTACTGTCTACGTTTTGAACCATTCCTGTGACACTAGTTATAGATTCCGATGCTTCACTTCAGGTTTACTGTATCCCACTGACCTTATTGCCGATGAAACACAGAAATTGCATCGGAATTAAATACAAAAAGCACAATGCCGACTCAAGTACAAGAAGACTGACTCTTCTTACTGCCTACGTTTTGAACCATTACTGTGACACTAGTTATAGATTCCATTGCTTCACTCCAGGTTTACTGTATCCCTTGGACCTTCCTATTGACGATGAGACACAGAAATTCTATCGGCATTAAATACAAAAGGCACAATGCCGACTTAAGTACAAGAAGACTGACTCTTCTTACTGACTATGTTTTGAAACATTCCTGTGACACTTCTTATGGATTCCCATGCTTCACTTCAGGTTTACTGTATCCCTCTGACATTCTTATTGACGATGAAACATAGAAATTGCATCGGAATTAGATACAAAAGGCACAATGCCGACTTAAATACAAGAAGACTGACTCTTCTTACTGACTATGTTTTGAACCATTCCTGTGACACTAGTTATGGATTACGATGCTTCACTTCAGGTTTACTGTATCCCTTGGACCTTCTTATTGACGATTAAACTCAGAAATTGCATCGGAGTTTATTACAAAAGGAAAAATGCCGACTTAAGTACACGAATACTGACTCTTCTTACTGTCTATACTTTGAACCATTCCTGTGACACTAGTTATAGATTCCGATGCTACACTCCAGGTTTACTGTACCCTTGGACCATCTTATTGACGATGAAACACACAAATTGCATCGGAATTAAATACAAAAGGCACAATGCCGACTTAAGTACAGGAAGACTGACTCTTCTTACTGACTTTGTTTTGAACCATTCCTGTGACACTAGTTATGGATTCCGATGCTTCACTTCAGGTTTATTGTATCCCTTGGACCCTCTTATTGACGATGAAACACAGAAATTGCATCGGAATTAAATACAAAATGCACAATGCCGACTTATGTACAAGAAGACTGACTCTTCCTACAGTCTATGTTTTGAACCATTACTGTGACACTAGTTAAAGATTCCGATGCTTCACTTCAAGTTCACTGTATCTCTTGGACCTTCTTATTGACGATGAAACACAGAAATTGCATCGGAATTAAATACAAAAGGCACAATGCCGACTTAAGTACAGGAAGACTGACTCTTCTTACTGACTTTGTTTTGAACCATTCCTGTGACACTAGTTATGGATTCCGATGCTTCACTTCAGGTTTATTGTATCCCTTGGACCCTCTTATTGACGATGAAACACAGAAATTGCATCGGAATTAAATACAAAATTCACAATGCCGACATAAGTACATGAAGACCGACTCTCCCTACTGACTATGCTTTGAACCATTTGTGTGATACTAGTTATAGATTCCGATGCTTCACTTCAGGTTTACTGTATCCCTTGGACCTTCTTATTGACGATGAAACACAGAAATTGCATCGGAATTAAATACAAAAGGCACAATGCCGACTTAAGTACAGGAAGACTGACTCTTCTTACTGTCAATGTTTTGAACCATTCCTGCGACACTAGTTATAGATTCCGATGCTTCACTCCAAGTTTACTGTATCCCTTGGACCTTCTTATTGACGATGAAACACAGAAATTGCATCGGAATTAAATACAAGAGGCACAATGCCGACTTAAGGACAAGAAGACTGACTCTTCTTACTGACTATATTTTGAACCACACCTGTGACACTAGCTATAGATTCCGATGCTTCACTTCAGGTTTACTGTATCCCTCTGACCTTCTTATTGACGATGAAACACAGAAATTGCATCGGAATTAAATACAAAGGCCACAATGCCGACTTAAGTACAAGAAGACTGACTCTTCCTACTATCTATGTTTTGAACAATTTCTGTGACACTAGTTATAGGGTCCGATGCTTCACTTCAGGTTTACTGTATGCCTTGGAACTTCTTATTGACGATGAATCTCAGAAATTGCATCGGAATTAAATAAAAAAGGCACAATGCCGACTTAAGTACAAGAAGACCGACTCTTCTTACTGACTATGTTTTGAACCATTCCTGTGACACTAGTTATAGATTCCGATGCTTCACTTCAGGTTTACTGTATACCTTGGACCTTCTTATTGACGATGAAACACAGAAATTGAATCGGAATTAAATACAAAATGCACAATGCCGACTGAAGGACAAGAAGACTGACTCTTCCTACTGTCTATGTTTTGAACCATTCCTGTGACACTAGTTTTGGCTTCGGATGCTTCACTCCAGGTTCACTGTATCCCTCTGACCTTCTTATGGACGATGAAACACAGAAATTGCATAGGAACTAAATACAAAAGGCACAATGCCGACTTAAGTGCAAGAAGACTGACTCTTCCTACTGTCTATGTTTTGAACCACTCCTGTGACACTAGTTATAGATTCTGATGCTTCACTTCAGGTTTACTGTATCCCACTGACCTTATTGCCGATGAAACACAGAAATTGCATCGGAATTAAATACAAAAGGCACTATGCCGACTTAAGGACAAGAAGATTGACTCTTCTTACTGACTATGTTTTGAACCATTCCTGTGACCCTAGTTATAGATTCCGATGCTTCACTTCAGGTTTACTGATTCCCTTGGACCTTCTTATTGACGATGAAACACAGAAATTGCATTGGAATTAAATACAAAAAGCACAATGCCGACTTAAGTACAAGAAGACTGACTCTTCCTACTGTCTATGCTTTGAACCATTTCTGTGACACTAGTTATAGGGTCCGATGCTTCACTTCAGGTTTACTGTATCCCTTGGACTTTCCTATTGACGATGAGACACAGAAATTCTATCGGAATTAAATACAAAAGGCACAATGCCGACTTAAGGACAAGAAGACTGACTCTTCTTACTGACTATGATTTGAAACATTCCTGTGACACTTCTTATGGATTCCCATGCTTCACTTCAGGTTTACTGTATCCCTCTGACATTCTTATTGACGATGAAACATAGAAATTGCATCGGAATTAGATACAAAAGGCACAACGCCGACTTAAATACAAGAAGACTGAATCTTCTTACTGACTATGTTTTGAACCATTCCTGTGACACTAGTTATAGATTACGATGCTTCACTTCAGGTTTACTCTATCCCCTGGACCTTCTTATTGACGATTAAACTCAGAAATTGCATCGGAGTTTATTACAAAAAGAAAAATGCCGACTTAAGTACACGAATACTGACTCTTCTTACTGTCTATACTTTGAACCATTCCTGTGACACTAGTTATAGATTCCGATGCTACACTCCAGGTTTACTGTACCCTTGGACCATCTTATTGACGATGAAACACACAAATTGCATCGGAATTAAATACAAAAGGCCCAATGCCGACTTAAGGACAAGAAGACTGACTCTTCTTACTGACTTTGTTTTGAACCATTCCAGTGACACTAGTTATAGATTCCGATGCTTCACTTCAGGTTTATTGTATCCCTTGGACCTTCTTATTGACGATGAAACACAGAAATTGCATCGGAATTAAATAGAAAAGGCACAATGCCGACTTAAGTACAAGAAGACTGAATCTTCTTACTGACTATGTTTTGAACCATTCCTGTGACACTAGTTATAGATTCCGATGCTTCACTTCAGGTTTACTGTATACCTTGGACCTTCTTATTGACAATTAAACACGGAAATTGCATCGGAATTAAATACAAAAGGCACTATGCCGACTTAAGTACAAGAAGACCGACTCTTCCTACTGTCTATGTTTTGAACCATTCCTGTGACACTAGTTTTGGATTCCGATGCTTCACTTCAGGTTTACTGTATCCCTCTGTCCTTCGTAGTGACGATGAAACACAGAAATTGCATCGGAATTAAATATAAAATGCACAATGCCGACTTAAGTACAAGAAGACTGACTCTTCCTACTGTCTATGTTTTGAACCATTCCTGTGCCACTAGTTTTAGATTCCGATGCTTCACTCCAGGTTTACTGTATCCCTAGGGGCCTTCTTATTGACGTTGAAACACAGAAATTGCATCGGAATTAAATACAAAAGCCACAATGCCGACTTAGTACAAGAAGACTGACTCTTCTTACTGACTATGTTTTGAACCATTCCTGTGACACTAGTTTTGGATTCCGATGCTTCACTTCAGGTTTACTGTATCCCTCTGACCTTCGTATTGACGATGAAACACAGAAATTGCATCGGAACTAAATACAAAATGCACAATGCCGACTTAAGTACAAGAAGACTGACTCTTCCTGCTGTCTATGTTTTGAACCATTCCTGTGACACTAGTTATAGATTCCGATGCTTCACTCCAGGTTTACTGTATCCCTAGGGGCCTTCTTATTGACGATGAAACAAAAAAATTGCATCGGAATTAAATACAAAAGGCACAATGCCGACTAAGTACAAGAAGACTGACTCTTCTTACTGACTATGTTTGAACCATTCCTGTGACACTAGTTATAGATTCCGATGTTTCACTTCAGGTTTACTGAATCCCTTGGACCATCTTATTGACGATGAAACACAGATATTGCATCGGAATTAAATAGAAAATGCACAATGCCGACTTAAGTACAAGAAGACTGACTCTTCTTACTGTCTATGTTTTGAACCATTCCTGTGACCCTAGTTATAGATTCCGATGCTTCACTTCAGGTTTACTGTATCCATCTTTTCTTCTCTTTGACGATGAAACACAGAAATTGCATCGGAAATTAATACAAAAGGCACAATGCCGACTTAAGTACCAGAAGACTGACTTTTCTTACTGTCTATGTTTTGAACCGTTCCTGTGACACTAGTTATAGATTCCGATGCTTCACTTCAGGTTAACTTTAACCCTATGACCTTCTAATTGACGATGAAACACAGAAATTGCATCGGAATTAAACACAAAAGGCACAAAGCCGACTTAAGTTCAAAAAGACTGACTCTTGTTACTGACTACGTTTTGAACCATTCCTGTGACACTAGCTATAGATTCCGATGCTTCACTTCAAGTTCACTGTATCCCTTGGACCTTGTTATTGACGATGAAACATTGAAATTTCATCGGAATTAAATAGAAAAGGCACAATGCCGACTTAAGGACAAGAAGACTGACCCTTCTTACTGCCTATGATTTGAACCATTTCTGTGACACTAGTTATAGATTCCGATGCTTCACCTCAGGTTTACTGTATCCCTTGGACCTTCTTATTGACGATGAAACACAGATATTGCATCGGAATTAAATAGAAAAGGCACAATGCCGACGTAAGTACATGAAGACTGACTCATCTTACTGTCTACGATTTGAACCATTCCTGTGACACTAGTTATAGATTCCGATGCTTCACTCCAGGTTTACTGTATCCCTTGGACCTTGTTATTGAAGATGAAACACAGATATTGCCTCGGAATTAAATAGGAATGGCACAATGCCGACTTAAGTACAAGAAGACTGACTCTTCTTACTGACTATGCTTTGAACCATTCCTGTGACACTAGTTATGGATTCCGATGCTTCACTTCAGGTTTACTGTATCCCTTGGACCTTCTTATTGACGATGAAACACAGAAATTGCATCGGAATTAAGTACAAAATGCACAATGCCGACTTAAGGACAAGAAGACTGACTCTTCCTACTGTCTATCTTTTGAACCATTTCTGTTACACTAGTTATAGAGTCCGATGCTTCACTTCAGGTTTACTGTATCCCTTGGACCTTCTTATTGACGATGAATCTCAGAAATTGCATGGGAAATAAATACAAAAGGCACATTGCCGACTTAAGTACAAGAAGACTGACTCTTCTTACTGTCTATGTTTTGAACCATTCCAGTGACACTAGATATAGATTCCGATGCTTCACGTCAGGTTTACTGTATCCCTTGGACCTTCGTATTAACGATGAAACACAAAAATTGCATCGGAATTAAATACAAAAGGCACAATGTCGACTAAAGTACAAGAAGACTGACTCTTCCTACTGTCAATATTTTGAACCATTCCTGTGACTCTAGTTATAGATTCCGATGCTTCACTTCAGGTTTACTGTATCCCTCTTTTCTTCTTATTGACGATGAAACACAGAAATTGCATCGGAAATTAATACAAAAGACACAATGCCGACTTAAGTACAAGAAGACTTACTCTTCTTACTGCCTATGCTTTGAACCATTCCTGTGACACTAGTTATAGATTCCGATTCTTCACCTCAGGATTACTGTATCCCTTGGACCTTCTTATTGACGATGAAACACAGAAATTGCCTCGGAATTAAATAGAAATGGCACAATGCCGACTTAAGTACAAGAAGACTGACTCATCTTACTGACTATGTTTTGAACCATTCCTGTGACACTAGTTATAGATTCCGATGCTTCACTTCAGGTTTACTGTATACCTTGGACCTTCTATTTGACGATGAAACACAGAAATTGCATCGGAATTAAATACAAAATGCACAATGCCGACTTAAGGACAAGAAGACTGACTCTTCTTACTGTCTAGGTTTTGAACCATTCCTGTGACACTAGTTTTGGATTCCGATGCTTCACTCAAGGTTTACTGTATCGCTCTGACCTTCTTATTGACGATGAAACACAGAAATTGCATCGGAATTAAATACAAAAGGCACAATGCCGACATAAGTACAAGAAGATGGACTCTTCCTACTGTCTATGTTTTGAACCATTCCTGTGACACTAGTTATAGATTCCGATGCTTTACTTCAGGTTTACTGTATCCCACTGACCTTATAGCCGATGAAACACAGAAATTACATCGGAATTAAATACAAAAGGCACAATGCCGACTTAAATACAAGAAGACTGACTCTTCCTACTGTCTATGTTTTGAACCATTTCTGTTACACTAGTTATAGAGTCCGATGCTTCACTTCAGGTTTACTGTATCCCTTGGACCTTCTTATTGACGATGAATCTCAGAAATTGCATGGGAAATAAATACAAAAGGCACATTGCCGACTTAAGTACAAGAAGACTGACTCTTCTTACTGTCTATGTTTTGAACCATTCCAGTGACACTAGATATAGATTCCGATGCTTCACGTCAGGTTTACTGTATCCCTTGGACCTTTGTATTAACGATGAAACACAGAAATTGCATCGGAATTAAATACAAAAAGCACAATGTCGACTAAAGTACAAGAAGACTGACTCTTCCTACTGTCAATATTTTGAACCATTCCTGTGACTCTAGTTATAGATTCCGATGCTTCACTTCAGGTTTACTGTATCCCTCTTTTCTTCTTATTGACGATGAAACACAGAAATTGCATCGGAAATTAATACAAAAGACACAATGCCGACTTAAGTACAAGAAGACTTACTCTTCTTACTGCCTATGCTTTGAACCATTCCTGTGACACTAGTTATAGATTCCGATGCTTCACCTCAGGATTACTGTATCCCTTGGACCTTCTTATTGACGATGAAACACAGAAATTGCCTCGGAATTAAATAGAAATGGCACAATGCCGACTTAAGTACAAGAAGACTGACTCATCTTACTGACTATGTTTTGAACCATTCCTGTGACACTAGTTATAGATTCCGATGCTTCACTTCAGGTGTACTGTATACCTTGGACCTTCTATTTGACGATGAAACACAGAAATTGCATCGGAATTAAATACAAAATGCACAATGCCGACTTAAGGACAAGAAGACTGACTCTTCTTACTGTCTAGGTTTTGAACCATTCCTGTGACACTAGTTTTGGATTCCGATGCTTCACTCAAGGTTTACTGTATCGCTCTGACCTTCTTATTGACGATGAAACACAGAAATTGCATCGGAATTAAATACAAAAGGCACAATGCCGACATAAGTACAAGAAGATGGACTCTTCCTACTGTCTATGTTTTGAACCATTCCTGTGACACTAGTTATAGATTCCGATGCTTTACTTCAGGTTTACTGTATCCCACTGACCTTATAGCCGATGAAACACAGAAATTACATCGGAATTAAATACAAAAGGCACAATGCCGACTTAAATACAAGAAGACTGACTCTTCCTACTGTCTATGTTTTGAACCATTTCTGTTACACTAGTTATAGAGTCCGATGCTTCACTTCAGGTTTACTGTATCCCTTGGACCTTCTTATTGACGATGAATCTCAGAAATTGCATGGGAAATAAATACAAAAGGCACAATGCCGACTTAAGTACAAGAAGATTGACTCTTCTTACTGTCTATGTTTTGAACCATTCCAGTGACACTAGATATAGATTCCGATGCTTCACGTCAGGTTTACTGTATCCCTTGGACCTTCGTATTGACGATGAAACACAGAAATTGCATCGGAATTACATACAAAAGGCACAATGTCGACTAAAGTGCAAGAAGACTGACTCTTCCTACTGTCAATATTTTGAACCATTCCTGTGACTCTAGTTATAGTTTCCGACGCTTCACTTCAGGTTTACTGTATCCCTCTTTTCTTCTTATTGACGATGAAACACAGAAATTGCATCGGAAATTAATACAAAAGGCACAATGCCGACTTAAGTACAAGAAGACTGACTCTTCTTACTGACTATGTTTTGAACCATTCCTGTGACACTAGTTATAGATTCCGATGCTTCACTTCAGGTTTACTGTATACCTTGGACCTTCTATTTGACGATGAAACACAGAAATTGCATCGGAATTAAGTACAAAATGCACAATGCCGACTTATGGACAAGAAGACTGACTCTTCTTACTGTCTATGTTTTGAACCATTCCTGTGACACTACTTTTGGATTCCGATGCTTCACTCAAGGTTTACTGTATCGCTCTGACCTTCTTATTGACGATGAAACACAGAAATTGCATCGGAATTAAATACAAAAGGAACAATGCCGACATAAGTACAGGAAGACTGACTCTTCTTACTGTCTATGTTTTGAACCATTCCTGCGACACTAGTTATAGATTCCGATGATTCACTCCAGGTTTACTGTATCATTTGGACCTTCTTATTGACGATGAAACACAGAAATTGCATCCGAATTAAATACAAAAGGCACAATGCCGACTTAAGGACAAGAAGACTGACTCTTCTTACTGACTATGTTTTGAACCATTCGTGTGATACTAGCTATAGATTCCGATGCTTCACTTCAGGTTTACTCTATCCCCCCGACCTTCTTATTGACGATGAAACACAGAAATTGCATCGGAATTAAATACAAAAGGCACAATGCCGACTTAAGTACAAGAAGACTGACTCTTCTTACTGTCTATGTTTTGAACCATTCCATTGACACTAGTTATAGTTTCCGATGCTTCACTCCAGGTTTACTGTATCCCTTGGACCTTATTACTGACGATGATACACAGAAATTGCATCGGAATTAAATACAAAAGGCACAATGCCGACTTAAGTACAAGAAGACTGACTCTTCCTACTGTCTATGTTTTGAACCATTCCTGTGACACAAGTTATAGATTCCGATGCTTCACTTCAGGTTTACTGTATCCCACTGACCTTATTGCCGATGAAACACAGAAATTGCATCGGAATTAAATACAAAAGTCACAATGCCGACTTAAGTACAAGAAGACTGACTCTTCGTACTGTCTATGTTTCGAACCATTTCTGTGACACTAGTTATAGATTACGATGCTTCACTTCAGGTTTATTGTATCCCTTCGACCTTCTTATTGACGATTAAACTCAGAAATTGCATCGAAGTATATTACAAAAAGCAAAATGCCGATTTAAGTACACGAAGACTGACTCTTCCCACTGTCTATATTTTGAACCATTCCTGTGACACTAGTTATAGAGTCCGATGCTTTACTTCAGGTTTACTGTATCCCTTGGTGCTTCTTATTGACGATGAATCTCAGAAATTGCATCGGAATTAAATACAAAAGGCACAATGCCGACTTAAGTACAAGAAGACTGACCCTTCTTACTGATTATGTTTTGAACCATTACTGTGACACTAGTTATAGATTCCGATGCTTCACTCCAGGTTTACTGTACCATTTGGACCTTCTTATTGACAGTGAGACACAGATATTCTATCGGAATTAAATACAAAAGGCACAACGCCGACTTAAGGACAAGAAGACTGACTCTTCTTACTGACTATGTTTTGAAACATTCCTGTGACACTTGTTATAGATTCCGATGCTTCACTTCAGGTTTACGGTATCCCTCTGACATTCTTATTGACGATGAAACACAGAAATTGCATCGGAATTAAATACAAAAGGCACAATGCCGACTTAAGTACAAGAAGACTGACTCTTCTTACTGACTATGCTTTGAACCATTCCTGTGACACTAGTTATAGATTACGATGCTTCACTTCAGGTTTATTGTATCCCTTCGACCTTCTTATTGACGATTAAACTCAGAAATTGCATCGAAGTATATTACAAAAAGCAAAATGCCGAATTAAGTACACGAAGACTGACTCTTCCCACTGTCTATATTTTGAACCATTCCAGTGACACTAGTTATAGATTCCGATGCTACACTCCAGGCTTACTGTATCCCTTGGACGATCTTATTGACGATGAAACACACAAATTGCATCGAAATTAAATACAAAAGGCACAATACCGACTTAAGAACAAGTAGACTGACTCTTCTTACTGACTTTGTTTTGAACCATTCCTGTGACACTAGTTATAGATTCCGATGCTTCACTTCACGTTTATTGTATCCCTCTGACCTTCTTATTGACGATGAAACACAGAAATTGCATGGGAATTAAATAGCAAAGGCAAAATGCCGACTTAAGTACACGAAGACTGACTCTTCTTACTGTCTATATTTTGAACCATTTCTGTGACACTAGTTATAGATTCCGATGCTACACTCCAGGTTTACTGTATCCCTTGGAACATCTTATTGACGATGAAACACACAAATTGCATCGAAATTAAATACAAAAGGCACAATACCGACTTAAGGACAAGTAGACTGACTCTTCTTACTCACTTTGTTTTGAACCATTCCTGTGACACTAGTTATAGATTCCGATGCTTCACTTCAGGTTTATTGTATCCCTCTGACCTTCTTATTGACGATGAAACACAGAAATTGCATGGGAATTAAATAGAAAAGGCATAATGTCGACTTAAGTACAAGAAGATTAACTCCTCTTACTGTCTATGTTTTGAACCATTCCTGTGACACTAGTTATAGATTCCGATGCTTTACTTCAGGTTTACTGTATCCCACTGACCTTATAGCCGATGAAACACAGAAATTACATCGGAATTAAATACAAAAGGCACAATGCCGACTTAAGTACAAGAAGACTGACTCTTCCTACTGTCTATGTTTTGAACCATTTCTGTTACACTAGTTATAGAGTCCGATGCTTCATTTCAGGTTTACTGTATCCCTTGGACCTTCTTATTGACGATGATTCTCAGAAATTGCATGGGAAATAAATACAAAAGGCACAATGCCGACTTAAGTACAAGAAGACTGACTCTTCTTACTGTCTATGTTTTGAACCATTCCAGTGACACTAGATATAGATTCCGATGCTTCACGTCAGGTTTACTGTATCCCTTGGACCTTCGTATTGACGATGAAACACTAAAATTGCATCGGAATTAAATACAAAAGGCACAATGTCGACTAAAGTACAAGAAGACTGACTCTTCCTACTGTCAATATTTTGAACCATTCCTGTGACTCTAGTTATAGATTCCGATGCTTCACTTCAGGTTTACTGTATCCCTCTTTTACTTCTTATTGACGATGAAACACAGAAATTGCATCGGAAATTAATACAAAAGGCACAATGCCGACTTAAGTACAAGAAGACTGACTCTTCTTACTGCCTATGCTTCGAACCATTCCTGTGACACTAGTTATAGATTCCGATGCTTCACCTAAGGTTTACTGTATCCCTTGGACCTTCTTATTGACGATGAAACACAGAAATTGCCTCGGAATTAAATAGAAATGGCACAATGCCGACTTAAGTACAAGAAGACTGACTCTTCTTACTGACAATGTTTTGAACCATTCCTGCGACAGTAGTTATAGATTCCGATGCTTCACTTCAGGTTTACTGTATACCTTGGACCTTCTATTTGACGATGAAACACAGAAATTGCATCGGAATTAAGTACAAAATGCACAATGCCGACTTAAGGACAAGAAGACTGACTCTTCTTACTGTCTATGTTTTGAACCATTCCTGTGACACTAGTTTTGGATTCTGATGCCTCACTCAAGGTTTACTGTATCGCTCTGACCTTCTTATTGACGATGAAGCACAGAAATTGCATCGGAATTAAATACAAAAGGCACAATGCCGACATAAGTACAGGAAGACTGACTCTTCTTACTGTCTATGTTTTTAACCATTCCTGCGACACTAGTTATAGATTCCGATGCTTCAGCTCAGGTTTACTGTATCCCTTGGACCTTCTTATTGACGATGAAACACAGAAATTGCCTCGGAATTAAATAGAAATGGCACAATGCCGACTTAAGTACAAGCAGACTGACTCTTCTTACTGACTATGTTTTGAACCATTCCTGTGATACTAGCTATAGATTCCGATGCATCACTTCAGGTTTACTCTATCCCTCTGACCTTCTTATTGACGATGAAACACAGAAATTGCATCGGAATGAAATACAAAAGGCTCAATGCCGACTTAAGTACAAGAAGACTGACTCTTCCTACTGTCTATGCTTTGAACCATTTCTGTGACTCTAGTTATAGGGTCCGATGCTTCACTTCAGGTTTACTGTATCCCTTGGAACTTCTTATTGACGATGAATCTCAGAAATTGTATCGGAATTATATACAAAAGGCACAATGCCGACATAAGTACAAGAAGACCGACTCTTCTTACTGTCTATGATTTGAACCAATCCAGTGACACTAGATATAGATTCCGATGCTTCACTTCAGGTTTACTGTATCCGTTGGACCTTCTTATTGACGATGAAACACAGAAATTGCATCGGAATTAAATACAAAAGGCACAATGCCGACTCAAGTACAAGAAGACTGACTCTTCTTACTGCCTATGTTTTGAACCATTACTGTGACACTAGTTATAGATTCCGTTGCTTCACTCCAGGTTTACTGTATCCCTTGGACCTTCCTATTGACGATGAGACACAGAAATTCTATCGGAATTAAAACAAAAGGCACAATGCCGACTTAAGGACAAGAAGACTGACTCTTCTTACTGCCTATGATTTTAACCATTACTGTGACACTAGTTATAGATTCCATTGCTTCACTCCAGGTTTACTGTATCCCTTGGATCTTCCTATTGACGATGAGACACAGAAATTCTATCGGAATTAAATACAAAAGGCACAACGCCGACTTAAGTACAAGAAGACTGACTCTTCTTACTGACTATGTTTTGAAACATTCCTGTGACACTTCTTATGGATTCCCATGCTTCACTTCAGGTTTACTGTATCCCTCTGACATTCTTATTGACGATGAAACATAGAAATTGCACCGGAATTAGAAACAAAAGGCACAATGCCGACTTAAATACAAGAAGACTGACTCTTCTTACTGACTATGTTTTGAACCATTCCTGTGACACTATTTATAGATTACGATGCTTCACTTCAGGTTTACTGTATCCCTTGGAACTTCTTATTGACGATTAAACTCAGAAATTGCATCGGAGTTTATTACAAAAGGAAAAATGCCGACTTAAGTACACGAATACTGACTCTTCTTACTGTCTATACTTTGAACCATTCCTGTGACACTAGTTATAGATTCCGATGCTACACTCCAGGTTTACTGTACACTTGGACCATCTTATTGACGATGAAACACACAAATTGCATCGGAATTAAATACAAAAGGCACAATGCCGACTTATGGACAAGAAGACTGACTCTTCTTACTGACTTTGTTTTGAACCATTCCTGTGACACTAGTTATAGATTCCGATGCTTCACTTCAGGTTTATTGTATCCCTTGGACCTTCTTATTGACGATGAAACACAGAAATTGCATCGGAATTAAATACAAAATGCACAATGCCGACTTATGTACAAGAAGACTGACTCTTCCTACAGTCTATGTTTTGAACCATTCCTGTGACACTAGTTATAGATTCCGATGCTTCACTTCAAGTTCACTGTATCTCTTGGATCTTCTTATTGACGATGAAACACAGAAATTGCATCGGAATTAAATACAAAATTCACAATGCCGACTTAAGTACAAGAAGACCGACTCTCCCTACTGACTATGCTTTGAACCATTTGTGTGATACTAGTTATAGATTCCGATGCTTCACTTGAGGTTTACTGTATCCCTTGGACCTTCTTACTGACGATGAAACACAGAAATTGCATCGGAATTAAATACAAAAGGCACAATGCCGACTTAAGTACAGGAAGACTGACTCTTCTTACTGTCTATGTTTTGAACCATTCCTGCGACACTAGTTATAGATTCCGATGCTTCACTCCAGGTTAACTGTATCCCTTGGACCTTCTTATTGACGATGAAACACAGAAATTGCATCGGAATTAAATACAAAAGGCACAATGCCGATTTAAGTACAAGAAGACTGACTCTTCTTACTGTCTATGTTTTGAACCATTCCATTGACACTAGTTATAGTTTCCGATGCTTCACTAAAGGGTTAACTGTATCCCTAGGACCTTGTTATTGACGATGAAACATAGAAATTTCATCGGAATTAAATAGAAAATGCACAATGCCGACTTCAGTACAAGAAGACTGACTCTTCTTACTGACTATGTTTTGAACCATTCCTGTGATACTAGTTATAGATTCCGATGCTTCACTTCAGGTTTACTGTATACCTTGGACCTTCTAATTGACGATGAAACACAGAGATTGAATCGGAACTAAATACAAAATGCACAATGCCGACTGAAGGACAAGAAGACTGACTCTTCATACTGTCTATGTTTTGAACCATTCCTGTGACACTAGTTTTGGATTCGGATGCTTCACTCCAGGTTTACTGTATCCCTCTGACCTTCTTATGGACGATGAAACACAGAAGTTGCATCGGAATTAAATACAAAAGGCACAATGCCGACTTAAGTACAAGAAGACTGACTCTTCTTACTGACAATGTTTTGAACCATTCCTGCGACAGTAGTTATAGATTCCGATGCTTCACTTCAGGTTTACTGTATACCTTGGACCTTCTATTTGACGATGAAACACAGAAATTGCATCGGAATTAAGTACAAAATGCACAATGCCGACTTAAGGACAAGAAGACTGACTCTTCTTACTGTCTATGTTTTGAACCATTCCTGTGACACTAGTTTTGGATTCTGATGCCTCACTCAAGGTTTACTGTATCGCTCTGACCTTCTTATTGACGATGAAGCACAGAAATTGCATCGGAATTAAATACAAAAGGCACAATGCCGACATAAGTACAGGAAGACTGACTCTTCTTACTGTCTATGTTTTTAACCATTCCTGCGACACTAGTTATAGATTCCGATGCTTCAGCTCAGGTTTACTGTATCCCTTGGACCTTCTTATTGACGATGAAACACAGAAATTGCATCGGAATTAAATACAAAAGCCACAATGCCGACTTAAGTACAAGAAGAGTGACTCTTCCTACTATCTACTATTGAACCATTTCTGTGACACTAGTTATAGGGTCCGATGCTTCACTTCAGGTTTACTGTATCCCTTGGAACTTCTTATTGACGATGAATCTCAGAAATTGCATCGGAATTAAATACAAAAGGCACAATGCCGACTTAAGGACAATAAGACTGACTCTTCTTACTGACTTTGTTTTGAACCATTCCTGTGACACTAGTTATAGATTCCGATGCTTCACTTCAGGTTTATTGTATCCCTTGGACCTTCTTATTGACGATGAAACACAGAAATTGCATCGGAATTAAATACAAAAGGCACAATGCCGACTTAAGTGCAAGAAGACCGACTCTTCTTACTGTCTATGCTTTGAACCAATCCAGTGACACTAGATATAGATTCCGATGCTTCACTTCAGGTTTACTGTATCCGTTGGACCTTCTTATTGACGATGAAACACAGAAATTGCATCGGAATTAAATACAAAAGGCACAATGCCGACTCAAGTACAAGAAGACTGACTCTTCTTACTGCCTATGTTTTGAACCATAACTGTGACACTAGTTATAGATTCCGCTGCTTCACTCCAGGTTTACTGTATCCCTTGGACCTTCCTATTGACGATGAGAAACAGAAATTCTATCGGAATTAAATACAAAAGGCACAATGCCGACTTAAGGACAAGAAGACTGACTCTTCTTACTGACTATGTTTTTCAACATTCCTGTGACACTTCTTATGGATTCCCATGCATCACTTCAGGTTTACTGTATCCCTTGGACCTTCTTATTGACGATGAAACACAGAAATTGCATCGGAATTAAATACAAAAGGCACTATGCCGACTTAAGTACAGGAAGACTGAATCTTCACACTGTCTATGTTTTGAACCATTCCTGCGACACTAGTTATAGATTCCGATGCTTCACTCCAGGTTTACTGTATCCCTTGGACCTTCTTATTGACGATGAAACACAGAAATTGCATCGGAATTAAATACAAAAGGCACAATGCCGACTTATGTACAAGAAGACTGACTCTTCCTACAGCCTATGCTTTGAACCATTCCTGTGACACTAGTTATAGATTCCGATGCTTCACTTCAAGTTCACTGTATCTCTTGGATCTTCTTATTGACGATGAAACACAGAAATTCCATCGGAATTAAATACAAAATTCACAATGCCGACTTAAGTACATGAAGACCGACTCTCCCTACTGACTATGCTTTGAACCATTCGTGTGATACTAGTTATAGATTCCGATGCTTCACTTGAGGTTTACTGTATCCCTTGGACCTTCTTATTGACGATGAAACACAGAAATTGCATCGGAATTAAATACAAAAGGCACAATGCCGACTTAAGGACAAGAAGACTGACTCTTCTTACTGACTATGTTTTGAACCATTCATGTGACACTAGCTATAGATTCCGATGCTTCACTTCAGGTTTACTGTATCCCTCTGACCTTCTTATTGACGATGAAACACAGAAATTGCATCGGAATTAAATACAAAAGGCACAATGCCGATTTAAGTACAAGAAGACTGATTCTTCTTACTGTCTATGTTTTGAACCATTCCATTGACACTAGTTATAGATTCCGATGCTTCACTAAAGGGTTAACTGTATCCCTAGGACCTTGTTATTGACGATGAAACATAGAAATTTCATCGGAATTAAATAGAAAATACACAATGCCGACTTAAGTACAAGAAGACTGACTCTTCTTACTGACTATGTTTTGAACCATTCCTGTGACACTAGTTATAGATTCCGATGCTTCACTTCAGGTTTACTGTATACCTTGGACCTTCTTATTGACGATGAAACACAGAAATTGAATCGGAATTAAATACAAAATGCACAATGCCGACTGAAGGTCAAGAAGACTGACTCTTCTTACTGTCTATGTTTTGAACCATTCCTGTGACACTAGTTTTGGCTTCGGATGCTTCACTCCAGGTTCACTGAATCCCTCTGACCTTCTTATGGACGATGAAACACAGAAATTGCATAGGAACTAAATACAAAAGGCACAATGCCGACTTAAGTGCAAGAAGACTGACTCTTCCTACTGTCTATGTTTTGAACCATTCCTGTGACACTAGTTATAGATTCCGACGCTTCACTTCAGGTTTACTGTATCCCACTGACCTTATTGCCGATGAAACACAGAAATTGCATCGGAATTAAATACAAAAGGCACTATGCCGACTTAAGGACAAGAAGATTGACTCTTCTTACTGACTATGATTTGAACAATTCCTGTGACACTAGTTATAGTTTCCGATGCTTCACTTCAGGTTTACTGTATCTCTCTGACCTTCTTATTGACGATGAAACACAGAAATTGCATCGAAATTAAATACAAAAGCCACAATGCCGTCTTAACTACAAGAAGACTGACTCTTCATACTGCCTATGTTTTGAACCATTCCTGTGACACTAGTTATAGATTCCGATGCTTCACTTCAGGTTTACTGATTCCCTTGGACCTTCTTATTGACGATGAAACACAGAAATTGCATCGGAATTAAATACAAAAAGCACAATGCCGACTTAAGTACAAGAAGACTGACTCTTCCTACTGTCTATGCTTTGAACCATTTCTGTGACACTAGTTATAGGGTCCGATGCTTCACTTCAGGTTTACTGTATCCCTCAGACATTCTTATTGACGATGAAACATAGAAATTGCATCGGAATTAGATACAAAACGCACAACGCCGACTTAAATACAAGAAGACTGACTCTTCTTACTGACTATGTTTTGAACCATTCCTGTGACACTAGTTATAGATTACGATGCTTCACTTCAGGTTTACTGTATCCCTTGGACCTTCTTATTGACGATTAAACTCAGAAATTGCATCGGAGTTTATTACAAAAGGAAAAATGCCGACTTAAGTACACGAATACTGACTCTTCTTACTGTCTATACTTTGAACCATTCCTGTGACACTAGTTATAGATTCCGATGCTACACTCCAGGTTTACTGTACCCTTGGACCATCTTATTGACGATGAAACACACAAATTGCATCGGAATTAAATACAAAAGGCCCAATGCCGACTTAAGGACAAGAAGACTGACTCTTCTTACTGACTTTGCTTTGACCCATTCCAGTGACACTAGTTATAGATTCCGATGCTTCACTTCAGGTTTATTGTATCCCTTGGACCTTCTTATTGACGATGAAACACAGAAATTGCATCGGAATTAAATAGAAAAAGCACAATGCCGACTTAAGTACAAGAAGACTGAATCTTCTTACTGACTATGTTTTGAACCATTCCTGTGACACTAGTTATAGATTCCGATGCTTCACTTCAGGTTTACTGTATACCTTGGACCTTCTTATTGACGATGAAACACGGAAATTGCATCGGAATTAAATACAAAAGGCACTATGCCGACTTAAGTACAAGAAGACTGACTCTTCCTACTGTCTATGTTTTGAACCATTCCTGTGACACTAGTTTTGGATTCCGATGCTTCACTTCAGGTTTACTGTATCCCTCTGTCCTTCGTATCGACGATGAAACACAGAAATTGCATCGGAATTAAATATAAAATGCACAATGCCGACTTAAGTACAAGAAGACTGACTCTTCCTACTGTCTATGTTTTGAACCATTCCTGTGCCACTAGTTTTAGATTCCGATGCTTCACTCCAGGTTTACTGTATCCCTAGGGGCCTTCTTATTGACGATGATACACAGAAATTGAATCGGAATTAAATACAAAAGCCACAATGCCGACTTAGTACAAGAAGACTGACTCTTCTTACTGACTATGTTTTGAACCATTCCTGTGACACTAGTTTTGGATTCCGATGCTTCACTTCCTGTTTACTGTATCCCTCTGACCTTCGTATTGACGATGAAACACAGAAATTGCATCGGAACTAAATACAAAATGCACAATGCCGACTTAAGTACAAGAAGACTGACTCTTCCTGCTGTCTATGTTTTGAACCATTCCTGTGACACTAGTTTTGGATTCCGATGCTTCACTCAAGGTTTACTGTATCGCTCTGACCTTCTTATTGACGATGAAACACAGAAATTGCATCGGAATTAAATACAAAAGGCACAATGCCGACATAAGTACAGGAAGACTGACTCTTCTTACTGTCTATGTTTTGAACCATTCCTGCGACACTAGTTATAGATTCCGATGCTTCACTTCAGGTTTACTGATTCCCTTGGACCTTCTTATTGACGATGAAACACAGAAATTGCATCGGAATTAAATACAAAAAGCACAATGCCGACTTAAGTACAAGAAGACTGACTCTTCCTACTGTCTATGCTTTGAACCATTTCTGTGACACTAGTTATAGGGTCCGATGCTTCACTTCAGGTTTACTGTATCCCTCAGACATTCTTATTGACGATGAAACATAGAAATTGCATCGGAATTAGATACAAAACGCACAACGCCGACTTAAATACAAGAAGACTGACTCTTCTTACTGACTATGTTTTGAACCATTCCTGTGACACTAGTTATAGATTACGATGCTTCACTTCAGGTTTACTGTATCCCTTGGACCTTCTTATTGACGATTAAACTCAGAAATTGCATCGGAGTTTATTACAAAAGGAAAAATGCCGACTTAAGTACACGAATACTGACTCTTCTTACTGTCTATACTTTGAACCATTCCTGTGACACTAGTTATAGATTCCGATGCTACACTCCAGGTTTACTGTACCCTTGGACCATCTTATTGACGATGAAACACACAAATTGCATCGGAATTAAATACAAAAGGCCCAATGCCGACTTAAGGACAAGAAGACTGACTCTTCTTACTGACTTTGCTTTGAACCATTCCAGTGACACTAGTTATAGATTCCGATGCTTCACTTCAGGTTTATTGTATCCCTTGGACCTTCTTATTGACGATGAAACACAGAAATTGCATCGGAATTAAATAGAAAAAGCACAATGCCGACTTAAGTACAAGAAGACTGAATCTTCTTACTGACTATGTTTTGAACCATTCCTGTGACACTAGTTATAGATTCCGATGCTTCACTTCAGGTTTACTGTATACCTTGGACCTTCTTATTGACGATGAAACACGGAAATTGCATCGGAATTAAATACAAAAGGCACTATGCCGACTTAAGTACAAGAAGACTGACTCTTCCTACTGTCTATGTTTTGAACCATTCCTGTGACACTAGTTTTGGATTCCGATGCTTCACTTCAGGTTTACTGTATCCCTCTGTCCTTCGTATCGACGATGAAACACAGAAATTGCATCGGAATTAAATATAAAATGCACAATGCCGACTTAAGTACAAGAAGACTGACTCTTCCTACTGTCTATGTTTTGAACCATTCCTGTGCCACTAGTTTTAGATTCCGATGCTTCACTCCAGGTTTACTGTATCCCTAGGGGCCTTCTTATTGACGATGATACACAGAAATTGAATCGGAATTAAATACAAAAGCCACAATGCCGACTTAGTACAAGAAGACTGACTCTTCTTACTGACTATGTTTTGAACCATTCCTGTGACACTAGTTTTGGATTCCGATGCTTCACTTCCTGTTTACTGTATCCCTCTGACCTTCGTATTGACGATGAAACACAGAAATTGCATCGGAACTAAATACAAAATGCACAATGCCGACTTAAGTACAAGAAGACTGACTCTTCCTGCTGTCTATGTTTTGAACCATTCCTGTGACACTAGTTTTGGATTCCGATGCTTCACTCAAGGTTTACTGTATCGCTCTGACCTTCTTATTGACGATGAAACACAGAAATTGCATCGGAATTAAATACAAAAGGCACAATGCCGACATAAGTACAGGAAGACTGACTCTTCTTACTGTCTATGTTTTGAACCATTCCTGCGACACTAGTTATAGATTCCGATGATTCACTCCAGGTTTACTGTATCATTTGGACCTTCTTATTGACGATGAAACACAGAAATTGCCTCGGAATTAAATACAAAAGGCACAATGCCGACTTAAGGACAAGAAGACTGACTCTTCTTACTGACTATGTTTTGAACCATTCGTGTGATACTAGCTATAGTTTCCGATGCTTCACTTCAGGTTTACTCTATCCCTCCGACCTTCTTATTGACGATGAAACACAGAAATTGCATCGGAATTAAATACAAAAGGCACAATGCCGACTTAAGTACAAGAAGACTGACTCTTCTTACTGTCTATGTTTTGAACCCTTCCATTGACACTAGTTATAGTTTCCGATGCTTCACTCCAGGTTTACTGTATCCCTTGGACCTTGTTACTGACGATGAAACACAGAAATTGCATCGGAATTAAATACAAAAGGCACAATGCCGACTTAAGTACAAGAAGACTGACTCTTCCTACTGTCTATGTTTTGAACCATTCCTGTGACACAAGTTATAGATTCCGATGCTTCACTTCAGGTTTACTGTATCCCACTGACCTTATTGCCGATGAAACACAGAAATTGCATCGGAATTAAATACCAAAGGCACAATGCCGACTTAAGGACAAGAAGACTGACTCTTCGTACTGACTATGTCTTGCACCATTCCTGTGACACTATTTATAGATTCCGATGGTTCACTTCAGGTTTACTGCTTCCCTTCGACCTTCTTATTGACGATGAAACACAGAAATTGCACTGGAATTAAATTCAAAAGTCACAATGCCGACTTAAGTACAAGAAGACTGACTCTTCGTACTGTCTATGTTTTGAACCATTTCTGTGACACTAGTTATAGAGTCCGATGCTTTACTTCAGGTTTACTGTATCCCTTGGACCTTCTTATTGACGATGAATCTCAGAAATTGCATCGGAATTAAATACAAAAGGCACAATGCCGACTTAAGTACAAGAAGACTGACCCTTCTTACTGATTATGTTTTGAACCATTACTGTGACACAAGTTATAGATTCCGATGCTTCACTCCAGGTTTACTGTACCCCTTGGACCTTCTTATTGACAATGAGACACAGATATTCTATCGGAATTAAATACAAAAGGCACAACGCCGACTTAAGGACAAGAAGACTGACTCTTCTTACTGACTATGTTTTGAAACATTGCTGTGACACTTGTTATAGATTCCGATGCTTCACTTCAGGTTTACGGTATCCCTCTGACATTCTTATTGACGATGAAACACAGATATTGCATCGGAATTAAATACAAAAGGCACAATGCCGACTTAAGTACAAGAAGACTGACTCTTCTTACTGACTATGCTTAAACCATTCCTGTGACACTAGTTATGGGTTCCGATGCTTCACATCAGGTTTATTGTATCCCTTCGACCTTCTTATTGACGTTTAACTCAGAAATTGCATCGATGTATATTACAAAAGGCAAAATGCCGACTTAAGTACACGAAGACTGACTCTTCCTACTGTCTATATTTTGAACCATTCCTGTGACACTAGTTATAGATTCCGATGCTACACTCCAGGCTTACTGTATCCCTAGGACGATCTTATTGACGATGAAACACACAAATTGCATCGACATTAAATACAAAAGGCACAATACCGACTTAAGGACAAGTAGACAGACTCTTCTTACTGACTTTGTTTTGAACCATTCCTGTGACACTAGTTATAGACTCCGATGCTTCACTTCAGGTTTATTGTATCCCTCTGACCTTCTTATTGATGATGAAACACAGAAATTGCATGGGAATTAAATAGCAAAGGCAAAATGCCGACTTAAGTACACGAGGACTGACTCTTCTTACTGTCTATATTTTGAACCATTCCTGTGACACTAGTTATAGATTCCGATGCTACACTCCAGGTTTACTGTATCCCTTGGACCATCTTATTGACGATGAAACACACAAATTGCATCGAAATTAAATACAAAAGGCACAATACCGCCTTAAGGACAAGTAGACTGACTCTTCTTACTGACTTTGTTTTGAACCATTCCTGTGACACTAGTTATAGATTCCGATGCTTCACTTCAGGTTTATTGTATCCCTCTGACCTTCTTATTGACGATGAAACACAGAAATTGCATGGGAATTAAATAGAAAAGGCATAATGTCGACTTAAGTACAAGAAGATTGACTCCTCTTACTGTCTATGTTTTGAACCATTCCTGTGACACTAGTTATAGATTCCGATGCTTCGCTCCAGGTTTACTGTATCCCTTGGACCTTCTTATTGACGATGAAACACAGAAATTGCATCGTAATTAAATACAAAAAGCACAATGCCGACTTAAGTAAAAGAAAACTGACTCTTCTTACTGACTATGCTTTGAACCATTCCTGTGACACTAGTTATAGATTCCGATGCTTCACTTCAGGTTTACTGTATCCCTTGAACCTTCTTATTGACGATGAAACACAGAAATTGCATCGGAATTAAATACAAAATGCACAATGCCGACTTAAGTACAAGAAGACTGACTCTTCCTACTGTCTATGCTTTGAACCATTCCTGTGACACCAGTTATACATTTCGATGCTTCACTTCAGGTTTACTGTATCCCTTGGACCTACTTATTGACGATGAAACACAGAAATTGCATCGGAATTAAATACAAAAGGCACAATACCGATTTCAGTACATGAAGACCGACTCTTCCTACTGACTATGCTTTGAAACGTTCCTGTGACACTAGTTATAGATCCCGATGCTTCACTTGACGTTTACTGTATCCCTTGGACCTTCTTATTGACGATGAAACACAGAAATTGCATCGGAATTAAATACAAAAGGCACAATGCTGACATAAGTACATGAAGACCGACTCTTCCTACTGACTATGTTTTCTACCATTCCTATGACACTAGTTATAGATTCCGATGATTCACTTGAGGTTTACTGTATCCCTTGGACCTACTTATTGACATTGAAACACAGAAATTGCATCGGAATTAAATACAAAAGGCACAATGCCGACTTAAGTACATGAAGACCGACTCTTCCTACTGACTATGTTTTGAACCATTCCATTGACACTAGTTATAGATTCGGATGCTTCACTCCAGGTTTACTGTATCCCTTGGACCTTGTTATTGACGATGAAACACAGATATTGCATCGGAATTAAAAAGAAATGGCACAATGCCGACTTAAGTACAAGAAGACTGACTCTTCTTACTGACTATGTTTTGAAACCATTCCGGTGACACTAGTTATAGATTCCGATGCTTCACTTCAGGTTTACTGTATCCCTTGGACCTTCTTATTGACGATGAAACACAGAAATTGCATCGGAATTAAATGCAAAAGGCCAAATGCCGACTTAAGAATACGAAGACTGACTCTTCTTACTGTCCATTCTTTGAACCATTCCTGTGACACTAGTTATAGATTCCGATGCTACACTCCAGGTTTACTGTATCCCTTGGACCTTCTAATTAACGATGAAACACAGAAATTGCATCGGAATTGAATACAAAACGCACAATGCCGACTTAAGGACAAGAAGACTGACTCTTCTTACTGACTATGTTTCGAACCAATCCTGTGACAACAGCTATAGATTCCGATGCTTCAGTTCAGGCTTACTGTATCCCTCTGACTTTCTTATTGACGATGAAACACAGAAATGGCATCGGAATTAAATACAAAAGGCACAATTCCGACTTAAGTACAAGAAGACTGACTCTTCTTACTGTCTATGTTTTGAACCATTCGATTAACACTAGTTATAGATTCCGATGCTTCACTCCAAGTTTACTGTTTCATTTGGACCTTCTTATTGACGATGAAACACAGAAATTGCATCGGAATTAAATACAAAAGGCACAATGTCGACTAAAGTACAAGAAGACTGACTCTTCCAACTGTCAATATTTTGAACAATTCCTGTGACTCTAGTTATAGATTCCGACGCTTCGCTTCAGGTTTACTGTATCCCTCTTTTCTTCTTATTGACGATGAAACACAGAAATTGCATCCGAATTAAATAGAAAAGGCACAATGCCGACTTAAGTACAAGAAGACTCACTCTTCTTACTGTCTATGTTTTGAACCATTCCTGTGACACTAGTTATAGATTCCGATGCTTCACTCCAGGTTTACTGTACCCCTTGGACCTTCTTATTGACAATGAGACACAGATATTCTACCGGAATTAAATACAAAAGGCACAACGCCGACTTAAGGACAAGAAGACTGACTCTTCTTACTGACTATGTTTTGAAACATTCCTGTGACACTTGTTATAGATTCCGATGCTTCACTTCAGGTTTACGGTATCCCTCTGACATTCTTATTGACGATGAAACACAGATATTGCATCGGAATTAAATACAAAAGGCACAATGCCGACTTAAGTACAAGAAGACTGACTCTTCTTACTGACTATGCTTAAACCATTCCTGTGACACTAGTTATGGGTTACGATGCTTCACATCAGGTTTATTGTATCCCTTCGACCTTCTTATTGACGATTAAACTCAGAAATTGCATCGAAGTATATTACAAAAGGCAAAATGCCGACTTAAGTACACGAAGACTGACTCTTCCTACTGTCTATATTTTGAACCATTCCTGTGACACTAGTTATAGATTCCGATGCTACACTCCAGGCTTACTGTATCCCTTGGACGATCTTATTGACGATGAAACACACAAATTGCATCGAAATTAAATACAAAAGGCACAATACCGACTTAAGGACAAGTAGACAGACTCTTCTTACTGACTTTGTTTTGAACCATTCCTGTGACACTAGTTATAGATTCCGATGCTTCACTTCAGGTTTATTGTATCCCTCTGACCTTCTTATTGATGATGAAACACAGAAATTGCATGGGAATTAAATAGCAAAGGCAAAATGCCGACTTAAGTACACGAGGACTGACTCTTCTTACTGTCTATATTTTGAACCATTCCTGTGACACTAGTTATAGATTCCGATGCTACACTCCAGGTTTACTGTATCCCTTGGACCATCTTATTGACGATGAAACACACAAATTGCATCGAAATTAAATACAAAAGGCACAATACCGACTTAAGGACAAGTAGACTGACTCTTCTTACTGACTTTGTTTTGAACCATTCCTGTGACACTAGTTATAGATTCCGATGCTTCACTTCAGGTTTATTGTATCCCTCTGACCTTCTTATTGACGATGAAACACAGAAATTGCATGGGAATTAAATAGAAAAGGCATAATGTCGACTTAAGTACAAGAAGATTGTCTCCTCTTACTGTCTATGTTTTGAACCATTCCTGTGACACTAGTTATAGATTCCGATGCTTCGCTCCAGGTTTACTGTATCCCTTGGACCTTCTTATTGACGATGAAACACAGAAATTGCATCGGAATTAAATACAAAAAGCACAATGCCGACTTAAGTAAAAGAAAACTGACTCTTCTTACTGACTATGCTTTGAACCATTCCTGTGACACTAGTTATAGATTCCGATGCTTCACTTCAGGTTTACTGTATCCCTTGAACCTTCTTATTGACGATGAAACACAGAAATTGCATCGGAATTAAATACAAAATGCACAATGCCGACTTAAGTACAAGAAGACTGACTCTTCCTACTGTCTATGCTTTGAACCATTCCTGTGACACCAGTTATACATTCCGATGCTTCACTTCAGGTTTACTGTATCCCTTGGACCTACTTATTGACGATGAAACACAGAAATTGCATCGGAATTAAATACAAAAGGCACAATACCGATTTCAGTACATGAAGACCGACTCTTCCTACTGACTATGCTTTGAAACGTTCCTGTGACACTAGTTATAGATCCCGATGCTTCACTTGACGTTTACTGTATCCCTTGGACCTTCTTATTGACGATGAAACACAGAAATTGCATCGGAATAAAATACAAAAGGCACAATGCTGACATAAGTACATGAAGACCGACTCTTCCTACTGACTATGTTTTCTACCATTCCTATGACACTAGTTATAGATTCCGATGATTCACTTGAGGTTTACTGTATCAGTTGGACCTACTTATTGACATTGAAACACAGAAATTGCATCGGAATTAAATACAAAAGGCACAATGCCGACTTAAGTACATGAAGACCGACTCTTCCTACTGACTGTGTTTTGAACCATTCCATTGACACTAGTTATAGATTCGGATGCTTCACTCCAGGTTTACTGTATCCCTTGGACCTTGTTATTGACGATGAAACACAGATATTGCATCGGAATTAAATAGAAATGGCACAATGCCGACTTAAGTACAAGAAGACTGACTCTTCTTACTGACTATGTTTTGAAACCATTCCGGTGACACTAGTTATAGATTCCGATGCTTCACTTCAGGTTTACTGTATCCCTTGGACCTTCTTATTGACGATGAAACACAGAAATTGCATCGGAATTAAATGCAAAAGGCCAAATGCCGACTTAAGAATACGAAGACTGACTCTTCTTACTGTCCATTCTTTGAACCATTCCTGTGACACTAGTTATAGATTCCGATGCTACACCCCAGGTTTACTGTATCCCTTGGACCTTCTAATTAACGATGAAACACAGAAATTGCATCGGAATTGAATACAAAACGCACAATGCCGACTTAAGGACAAGAAGACTGACTCTTCTTACTGACTATGTTTCGAACCATTCCTGTGACAACAGCTATAGATTCCGATGCTTCAGTTCAGGCTTACTGTATCCCTCTGACTTTCTTATTGACGATGAAACACAGAAATGGCATCGGAATTAAATACAAAAGGCACAATTCCGACTTAAGTACAAGAAGACTGACTCTTCTTACTGTCTATGTTTTCAACCATTCGATTAACACTAGTTATAGATTCCGATGCTTCACTCCAGGTTTACTGTATCATTTGGACCTTCTTATTGACGATGAAACACAGAAATTGCATCGGAATTAAATACAAAAGGCACAATGTCGACTAAAGTACAAGAAGACTGACTCTTCCAACTGTCAATATTTTGAACAATTCCTGTGACTCTAGTTATAGATTCCGACGCTTCACTTTAGGTTTACTGTATCCCTCTTTTCTTCTTATTGACGATGAAACACAGAAATTGCATCCGAATTAAATAGAAAAGGCACAATGCCGACTTAAGTACAAGAAGACTCACTCTTCTTACTGTCTATGTTTTGAACCATTCCTGTGACACTAGTTATAGATTCCGATGCTTCACTTCAAGTTCACTGTATCTCTTGGATCTTCTTATTGACGATGAAACACAGAAATTGCATCGGAAGTAAATACAAAAGGCACAATGCCGACTTAAGTACATGAAGACCGACTCTCCCTACTGACTATGGTTTGAACCATCCGTGTGACACTAGTTATAGATTCCGATGCTACACTTGAGGTTTACTGAATCCCTTGGACCTACTTATTGACAATGAAACACAGAAATTGCATCGGAATTAATTACAAAAGGCACAATGCCGACTTAAGTACAGGAAGACTGACTCTTCTTACTGTCTATGTTTTGAACCATTCCTGCGACACAAGTTATAGATTCCGATGCTTCACTCCAGGTTTACTGTATCATTTGGACCTTCTTATTGACGATGAAACACAGAAATTGCATCGGAATTAAATACAAAAGGCACAATGCCGACTTAAGGACAAGAAGACTGACTCTTCCTACTGACTATGTTTTGAACCATTCCTGTGATACTAGCTATAGATTCCGATGCTTCACTTCAGGTTTACTCTATCCCTCTGACCTTCTTATTGACGATGAAACACAGAAATTGCATGGGTATTAAATACAAAAGGCACAATGCCGACTTAAGTACAAGAAGACTGACTCTTCTTACTGTCTATGTTTTGAACCATTCCATTGACACTAGTTATAGTTTCCGATGCTTCACCCCAGGTTTACTGTATCCCTTGGCCCTTGTTACTGACGATGAAACACAGAAATTGCATCGCAATTAAATACAAAAGGCACAATGCCGACTTAAGTACAAGAAGACTGACTCTTCCTACTGTCTATGTTTTGAACCATTACTGTGACACTAGTTATAGAGTCCGATGCTTTACTTCAGGTTTACTGTATCCCTTGGACCTTCTTATTGACGATGAATCTCAGAAATTGCATCGGAATTAAATACAAAAGGCACAATGCCGACTTAAGTACAAGAAGACTGACCCTTCTTACTGATTATGTTTTGAACCATTACTGTGACACTAGTTATAGATTCCGATGTTTCACTCCAGGTTCACTGTACCCCTTGGACCTTCTTATTGACAATGAGACACAGATATTCTATCGGAATTAAATACAAAAGGCACAACGCCGACTTAAGGACAAGAAGACTGACTCTTCTTACTGACTATGTTTTGAAACATTCCTGTGACACTTGTTATAGATTCCGATGCTTCACTTCAGGTTTACGGTATCCCTCTGACATTCTTATTGACGATGAAACACAGAAATTGCATCGGAATTAAATACAAAAGGCACAATGCCGACTTAAGTACAAGAAGACTGACTCTTCTTACTGACTATGCTTTGAACCATTCCTGTGACACTAGTTATAGATTACGATGCTTCACTTCAGGTTTATTGTATCCCTTCGACCTTCTTATTGACGATTAAACTCAGAAATTGCATCGAAGTATATTACAAAAGGCAAAATGCCGACTTAAGTACACGAAGACTGACTCTTCTTACTGTCTATATTTTGAACCATTCCTGTGACACTAGTTATAGATTCCGATGCTACACTCCAGGCTTACTGTATCCCTTGGACCATCTTATTGACGATGAAACACACAAATTGCATCGAAATTAAATACAAAAGGCACAATACCGACTTAAGGACAAGTAGACTGACTCTTCTTCATGACTTTGTTTTGAACCATTCCTGTGACACTAGTTATAGATTCCGATGCTTCACTTCAGGTTTATTGTATCCCTCTGACCTTCTTATTGACGATGAAACACAGAAATTGCATGGGAATTAAATAGAAAAAGCAAAATGCCGACTTAAGTACACGAAGACTGACTCTTCTTACTGTCTATATTTTGAACCATTCCTGTGACACTAGTTATAGATTCCGATGCTACACTGCAGGTTTACTGTATCCCTTGGACCATCTTATTGACGATGAAACACACAAATTGCATCGAAATTAAATACAAAAGGCACAATACCGACTTAAGGACAAGTAGACTGACTCTTCTTACTGACTTTGTTTTGAACCGTTCCTGTGACACTAGTTATAGATTCCGATGCTTCACTTCAGGTTTATTGTATCCCTCTGACCTTCTTATGGACGATGAAACACAGAAATTGCATGGGAATTAAATAGAAAAGGCACAATGTCGACTTAAGTACAAGCAGATTGACTCTTCTTACTGTCTATGTTTTGAACCATTCCTGTGACACTAGTTATAGATTCCGATGCTTCGCTCCAGGTTTACTGTATCCCTTGGACCTTCTTATTGACGATGAAACACAGAATTTGCATCGGAATGAAATAGAAAAGGCACAATGCCGACTTAAGTAAAAGAAAACTGACTCTTCCTACTGTCTATGTTTTGAACCATTCCTGTCACACTAGTTTTGGATTCCGATGCTTCACTTCAGGTTTACTGTATCCTTCTCACCTTCGTATTGACGATGAAACACAGAAATTGAATCTGAATTAAATACAAAGTTCACAATGCCGACTTAAGTACAAGAAGACTGACTCTTCCTACTGTCAATGTTTTGAACCATTGCTGTGACACTAGTTATAGATTCCGATGCTTCACTTTAGGTTTACTCTATCCCTCTGATCTTCTTATTGTCGATGAAACACAGAAATTGCATCGGAATTAAATACAAAAGGCACAATGCCGACATAAGTACAAGAAGACTGACTCTTCTTACTGTCTATGTTTTGAACCGTTCCTCTGACATTAGTTATGGATTCCGATGCTTCACTTCAGGTTTACAGTATCCCTTGGACCTTATAATTGACGGTGAAACATAGAAATTGCATCGGAATTAAACACAAAAGGCACAAAGCCGACTTGAGTTCAAAAAGACTGACTCTTGTTACTGACTATGTTTTGAACCATTCCTGTGACACTAATTATAGATTCCGATGCATCACTTCAGGTTTACTGTATCCCTCTGACCTTCTTATTGACGATGAAACACACAAATTGAACGGAATTGATTACAAAAGGCACAATGCCGACTTAAGTACAAGAAGACTGACTCTTTTTACTGACTATGTTTTGAACCAATCCTGCGACACTAGTTATAGATTCGGATGCTTCACTTCAGGTTTACTGTATCCCTCTGACCTTTTTATTGACGATGAAACACAGAAATTGCATCGGTATTAATAGAAATGGCACAATGCCGACTTAAGTACAAGAAGACATACTCTTCTTACTGACTATGTTTTGAAACCATTCCGGTGACACTAGTTATAGATTCCGATGCTTCACTTCAGGTTTACTGTATCCCTTGGACCTTCTTATTGACGATGAAACACAGAAATTGCATCGGAATTAAGTGCAAAAGGCCAAATGCCGACTTACGTACACGAAGACTGACTCTTCTTACTGTCTATGCTTTGAACGATTCCTGTGACACTAGTTATAGATTCCGATGCTACACTCCACGTTTACTGTATCCCTTGGACCTTCTAATTAACGATGAAACACAGAAATTGCATCGGAATTAAATACAAAACGCACAATGCCGACTTAAGGACAAGAAGACTGACTGTTCTTACTGACTATGTTTCGAACCATTCCTGTGACAACAGCTATAGATTCCGACGCTTCACTTTAGGTTTACTGTATCCCTCTGACTTTCTTATTGACGATGAAACAAGGAAATGGCATTGGAATTAAATACAAAAGGCACAATTCCGACTTAAGTACAAGAAGACTGACTCTTCTTACTGTCTATGTTTTGAACCATTCGATTAACACTAGTTATAGATTCCGATGCTTCACTCCAGGTTTACTGTATCATTTTGACCTTCTTATTGACGATGAAACACAGAAATTTCATCGGAATTAAATACAAAAGGCAAAATGCCGACTTAAGTACATGAAGACCGTCTCTTCCTACTGTCTATGTATTGAACCATTCCTGTGACACTAGTTATAGATTCCGACGCTTGACTTCAGGTTTACTGTATCCCTTGGACTTTCTTATTGACGATGAAACACAGAAATTGCATCGGAATTAAATACAAAAGACACAATGCCGACTTAAGTACAAGACGACTGCTCTTCTTACTGTCCATGTTTTGTACCATTCCTGTGACACTAGTTATAGATTCCGATGCTTCACTCCAGTTTTACTGTATTCCTTGGAACTTCTTATTGACGATGAAACACAGAAATTGCATCGGAATTAAATACAAAAGGCCAAATGCCGACTTAAGTACACGAAGACTGACTCTTCTTACTATCTATGCTTTGAACCATTCCTGTGACACTAGTTATTGATTCCGATGCTACACTCCAGGTTTACTGTATCCCTTTGACCTACTTATTGACATTGAAACACAGAAATTGCATCGGAATTAAATACAAAAGGCACAATGCCGACTTAAGTACACGAAGACCGTCTCTTCCTACTTACTATGTTTTGAACCATTCCATTGACACTAGTTATAGATTCCGATGCTTCACTCCACGTTTACTGTATGCCTTGGACCTTGTTATTGACGATGAAACACAGATATTGCATCGGAATTAAATAGAAATGGCACAATGCCGACTTCAGTACAAGAAGACTGACTCTTCCTACTGTCTATGTTTTGAACCATTACTGTGACACTTGTTATAGATTCCGATGCTTCACTTCAGGTTTACTGTATCCCTTGGACCTTCTTATTGTTGATGAAACACAGAAATTGCATCGGAATTAAATAGAAACGGCACAATGCCGATTTAAGTACAAGAAGACTGACCCTTCTTACTGCCTATGTTTTGAACCATTCCTGTGACCCGAGTTATAGATTCCGATGCTTCCTCCAGGTTTACTGTATCCCTTGGACCTTCTTATTGTTGATGAAACACAGAAATTACATCGGAATTGAATACAAAAGGCACAATGCCCACTTAAGAACAAGAAGACTGACTCTTCTTACTGACTATGTTTTGAACCATTCCTGTGACACTAGTTATAGATTCCGATGCTTCACTTGAGGTTTACTGTATCCCTTGGACGTTCTTATTGACGATGAAACACAGAAATTGCATCGGAATTAAATACAAAAGGCACAATGCCGACGTAAGGACAAGATGACTGACTCTTCTTACTGACTATGTTTTGAACCATTCCTGTGACACAAGTTATAGATTCCGATGCTTCACTTCAGGTTTACTGTATCCCTTGGACCTTCTTATTGACGATGAAACACAGAAATTGCATCGGAATTAAATACAAAAGGCACAATGCCGACTTAAGTACATGAAGACCGACTCTTCCTACTGACTATGTTTTGAACCATTTCTGTGACACTAGTTATAGATTCCGATGCTTCACTTGAGGTTTACTGTATCCCTTGGACTTTCTTATTGACGATGAAACACAGATATTGCATCGATATTAAATACAAAAGGCACAATGCCGACATAAGTACAAGAAGACTGACTCTTCTTACTGTCTATACTTTGAACCATTCCTGTGACACTAGTTATAGATTCCGATGCTTCACTCCAGGTTTACTGGATCCCTTGGCCTTTCTTATTGACGATGAAACACAGAAATTGCATCGGAATTAAGTAGAAAAGGCAGAATGTCGACTTAAGTACAAGAAGACTGACTCTTCTTACTGTCTATGTTTTGAACCATTCCTGTGACACTAGTTACAGATTCCGATGCTTCACTCCAGGTTTACTGTATCCCTTGGACCATCTTATTGACGATGAAACACAGAAATTGCATCGGAATTAAATAGAAAAGGCACAATGCCGACTTAAGTACAAGAAGACTGACTCTTCTTACTGACTATGTTATGAACCATTCCTGTGACACTAGTTATAGATTCCGATGCTTCACTTCAGGTTTACTGTATACCTTGGACCTTCTTATTGACGATGAAACACAGAAATTGAATCGGAATTAAATACGAAAGGCACAATGCCGACTTAAGTACAAGAAGACTGACTCTTCTTACTGTCAATGTTTTGAACCATTCCTGTGACTCTAGTTACAGATTCCGATGCTTCACTCCAGGTTTACAGTATCCCTTGGACCATCTTATTGACGATGAAACCCAGAAATTGCATCGGAATTAAATATAAAAGGCACAATGCCGACTTAAGTACAAGAAGACTGACTCTTCTTACTGACTATGTTATGAACCATTGCTGTGACACTAGTTATAGATTCCGATGCTTCACTTCAGGTTTACTTTATACCTTGGACCTTATTATTGACGATGAAACACAGAAATTGAATCTGAATTAAATACAAATTTCACAATGCCGACTTAAGTACAAGAAGACTGACTCTTCCTACTGTCAATGTTTTGAACCATTCCTGTGACACTAGTTATAGATTGCGATGCTTCACTTTAGGTTTACTGTATCCCTCTGATCTTCTTATTGACGATGAAACACAGAAATTGCATCGGAATTAAATACAAAAGGCACAAAGCCGACTTAAGTACAAGAAGACTGACTCTTGTTACTGACTATGTTTTGAACCATTCCTGTGACACTAATTATAGATTCCGATGCATCACTTCAGGTTTACTGTATCCCTTGGACCTTATAATTGACGGTGAAACACAGATATTGCATCGGAATTAAACACAAAAGGCACAAAGCCGGCTTAAGTTCAAAAAGACTGACTCTTGTTACTGACTATGTTTTGAACCATTCCTGTGACACTAATTATAGATTCCGATGCATCACTTCAGGTTTACTGTATCCCTTGGACCTTCTTATTGACGATGAAACACAGAAATTGCATCGGAATTAAATACAAAAGGCACAATGCCGACTTAAGTACATGAAGACCGACTCTTTCTACTGACTATGCTTTGAATCGTTCCTGTGACACTAGTTATAGATCCCGATGCTTCACTTGACGTTTACTGTATCCCTTGGACCTTCTTATTGACGATGAAACACAGAAATTGCATCGGAATTAAATACAAAAGGCACAGTGCCGACATAAGTACATGAAGACCGACTCTTCCTACTGACTATGATTTGTACCATTCCTATGACACTATTTATAGATTCCGATGATTCACTTGAGGTTTACTGTATCCCTTGGACTTACTTATTGACATTGAAACACAGAAATTGCATCGGAATTAAATACAAAAGGCACAATGCCGACTTAAGTACATGAAGACCGACTCTTCCTACTGACTATGTTTTGAACCATTCCATTGACACTAGTTATAGATTCGGATGCTTCACACCAGGTTTACTGTATACCTTGGACCTTGTTATTGACGATGAAACACAGATATTGCATCGGAATTAAATAGAAATGGCACAATGCCGACTTAAGTACAAGAAGACTGACTCTTCTTACTGACTATGTTTTGAAACCATTCCGGTGACACTAGTTATAGATTCCGATGCTTCACTTCAGGTTTACTGTATCCCTTGGACCTTCTTATTGACGATGAAACACAGAAATTGCATCGGAATTAAATGCAAAAGGCCAAATGCCGACTTACGTACACGAAGACTGACTCTTCTTACTGTCTATGCTTTGAACGAATCCTGTGACACTAGTTATAGATTCCGATGCTTCACTTCAGGTTTATTGTATCCCTCTGACCTTCTTATTGACGATGAATCACAGAAATTGCATGGGAATTAAATAGAAATGGCACAATGTCGACATAAGTACAAGAAGATTGACTCTTCTTACTGTCTATGTTTTGAACCATTCCTGTGACACTAGTTATAGATTCCGATGCTTCGCTCCAGGTTTACTGTATCCCTTGGATCTTCTTATTGACGATGAAACACAGAATTTGCATCGGAATGAAATAGAAAAGGCACAATGCCGACTTAAGTAAAACAAAACTGACTCTTCTTACTGACTATGTTTTGAACCATTCCTGTGACACTAGTTACAGATTCCGATGCTTCACTTCAGGTTTACTGTATCCCTTGAACCTTCTTATTGACGATGAAACACAGAAATTGCATCGGAACTAAATACAATAGGTACAATATCGACTTAAGTACAAGAAGACTGAGTTTTCTTACTGTCTATGTTTTGAACCATTCCAGTGACACTGGAAATAGATTCCGATGCTTCACTCCAGGTTTACTGTATCCCTTGGGCCTTCTTATTGACGATGAAACACAGAAATTGCATCGGAATTAAATACCAAAGGCACAATGCCGACTTAAGTACAAGAAGACTGACTCTTCCTACGGTCTATGTTTTGAACCATTCCTGTCACACTAGTTTTGGATTCCGATGCTTCACTTCAGGTTTACTGTATCCCTCTCACCTTCGTATTGACGATGAAACACAGAAATTGCATCGGAATTAAATACGAAATGCACAATGCCGACTTAAGTACAAGAAGACTGACTCTTCCTACTGTCTATGCTTTGAACCATTCCTGTGACACTAGTTATAGATTCCGATGCTTCACTCCAGGTTTACTGTATCCCTTGGGCCTTCTTATTGACGATGAAACACAGAAATTGCAACGGAATTAAATAGAAAAGGCACAATGCCGACTTAAGTACAAGAAGACTGACTCTTCTTACTGTCTATGTTTTGAACCATTCCTGTGACACTAGTTATAGATTCCGATGCTTCACTTTAGGTTTACTGTATCCCTCTGATCTTCTTATTGGCGATGAAACACTGAAATTGCATCGGAATTATTATACCAAAGGCACAATGCCGACTTAAGTACAAGAAGACTGACTCTTCTTACTGTCTATGTTTTGAACCGTTCCTGTGACATTAGTTATAGATTCCGATGCTTCACTTCAGGTTTACAGTATCCCTTGGACCTTATAATTGACGGTGAAACACAGAAATTGCATCGGAATTAAACACAAAAGGCACAAAGCCGACTTGAGTTCAAAAAGACTGACTCTTATTACTGACTATGTTTCGAACCATTCCTGTGACAACAGCTATAGATTCCGATGCTTCACTACAGGCTTACTGTATCCCTCTGACCTTCTTATTGACGATGAAACACAGAAATGGCATCGGAATTAAATACAAAAGGCACAATTCCGACTTAAGTACAAGAAGACTGACTCTTCTTACTGTCTATGTTTTGAACCATTCGATTAACACTAGTTATAGATTCTGATGCTTCACTCCACGTTTACTGTATCATTTGGACCTTCTTATTGACGATGAAACACAGAAATTTCATCGGAATTAAATACAAAAGGCAAAATGCCGACTTAAGTACACGAAGACTGACTCTTCCTACTGTCTATGCTTTGAACCACTCCTGTGACACTAGTTATAGATTCCGATGCTTCACTCCAGGTTTACTGTATCCCTTGGGCCTTCTTATTGACGATGAAACACAGAAATTGCAACGGAATTGAATAGAAAAGGCACAATGCCGACTTAAGTACAAGAAGACTGACTCTTCTTACTGTCTATGTTTTGAACCATTCCTGTGACACTAGTTATAGATTCCGATGCTTCACTTTAGGTTTACTGTATCCCTCTGATCTTCTTATTGGCGATGAAACACTGAAATTGCATCGGAATTATTATACCAAAGGCACAATGCCGACTTAAGTACAAGAAGACTGACTCTTCTTACTGTCTATGTTTTGAACCGTTCCTGTGACATTAGTTATAGATTCCGATGCTTCACTTCAGGTTTACAGTATCCCTTGGACCTTATAATTGACGGTGAATCACAGAAATTGCATCGGAATTAAACACAAAAGGCACAAAGCCGACTTGAGTTCAAAAAGACTGACTCTTATTACTGACTATGTTTTGAACCATTCCTGTGACACTAATTATAGATTCCGATGCATCACTTCAGGTTTACTGTATCCCTCTGACCTTCTTATTGACGATGAATCACACAAATTGCATCGGAATTGATTACAAAAGGCACAATGCCGACTTAAGTACAAGATGACTGACTCTTTTTACTGACTATGTTTTGAACCAATCCTGCGACACTAGTTATAGATTCGGATGCTGCACTTCAGGTTTACTGTATCCCTCTGACCTTTTTATTGACGATGAAACACAGAAATTGCATCGGTATTAATAGAAAAGGCACAATGCCGATTTAAGTACAAGACGACTGACTTTCCTTACTGTCTATGTTTTGAACCATTCCTGTGACACTAGTTATACATTCCGATGCTTCACTTCAGGTTTACTGTATCCCTTGGACCTTCTTATTGACGATGAAACATAGAAATTGAATCGGAATTAAATACAAAAGGCACAATACCGATTTCAGTACATGAAGACCGACTCTTCCTACTGACTATGCTTTGAAACGTTCCTGTGACACTAGTTATAGATCCCGATGCTTCACTTGACGTTTACTGTATCCCTTGGACCTTCTTATTGACGATGAAACACAGAAATTGCATCGGAATTAAATACAAAAGGCACAATGCTGACATAAGTACATGAAGACCGACTCTTCCTACTGACTATGTTTTCTACCATTCCTATGACACTAGTTATAGATTCCGATGATTCACTTGAGGTTTACTGTATCCCTTGGACCTACGTATTGACATTGAAACACAGAAATTGCATCGGAATTAAATACAAAAGGCACAATGCCGACTTAAGTACATGAAGACCGACTCTTCCTACTATGTTTTGAACCATTCCATTGACACTAGTTATAGGTTCCGATGCTTCACTCCAGGTTTAGTGTATCCCTTGGACCTTGTTATTGACGATGAAACACTGATATTGCATCGGAATTAAATAGAAATGGCACAATGCCGACTTAAGTACAAGAAGACTGACTCTTCTTACTGACTATGTTTTGAAACCATTCCGGTGACACTAGTTATAGATTCCGATGCTTCACTTCTGGTTTACTGTATCCCTTGGACCTTCTAATTGACGATGAAACACAGAAATTGCATCGGAATTAAATGCAAAAGGCCAAATGCCGACTTACGTACACGAAGACTGACTCTTCTTACTGTCTATGCTTTGAACGATTCCTGTGACACTAGTTATAGATTCCGATGCTACACTCCAGGTTTACTGTATACCTTGGACCTTCTAATTAACGATGAAACACAGAAATTGCATCGGAATTAAATACAAATTGCACAATGCCGACTTAAGGACAAGAAGACTGACTCTTCTTACTGACTATGTTTCGAACCATTCCTGTGACAACAGCTATAGATTCCGATGCTTCACTACAGGCTTACTGTATCCCTCTGACTTTCTTATTGACGATGAAACACAGAAATGGCATCGGAATTAAATACAAAAGGCACAATTCCGACTTAAGTACAAGAAGACTGACTCTTCTTACTGTCTATGTTTTGAACCATTCGATTAACACTAGTTATAGATTCTGATGCTTCACTCCACGTTTACTGTATCATTTGGACCTTCTTATTGACGATGAAACACAGAAATTTCATCGGAATTAAATACAAAAGGCAAAATGCCGACTTAAGTACACGAAGACTGACTCTTCTTAATGTCTATTATTTGAACCATTCCTGTGACACTAGTTATAGATTCCGATGCTACACTCCAGGTTTACTGTATCCCTTGGACCTTCGTATTGACGATGAAACAAAGAAATTGCATCGGAATTTATTACAAAAGGCACAATGCCGACTTAAGTACAAGCAGACTGACTCTTCTTACTGACTATGTTTTGAACCATTCCTGTGATACTAGCTATAGATTCCGATGCTTCACTTCAGGTTTACTCTATCCCTCTGACCTTCTTATTGACGATGAAACACAGAAATTGCATCGGAATTAAATACAAAAGACACAATGCCGACTTAAGTACAAGAAGACTGCTCTTCTTACTGTCCATGTTTTGTACCATTCCTGTGACACTAGTTATAGATTCCGATGCTTCACTCCAGTTTTACTGTATTCCTTGGAACTTCTTATTGACGATGAAACACAGAAATTGCATCGGAATTAAATACTAAAAGCACAATGCCGACTTAAGGACAAGAAGACTGACTCTTCTTACTGTCCATGTTTTGAACCATTCCTGTGACACTAGCTATAGATTCCGATGCTTCACTTCAGGTTTACTGTATCCCTTGGACCTTCTGATTGACGATGAAACACAGAAATTGCATCGGAATTAAATACAAAAGGCCAAATGCCGACTTAAGTACACGAAGACTGACTCTTCTTACTGTCTATGCTTTGAACCATTCCTGTGACACTAGTTATTGATTCCGATGCTACACTCCAGGTTTACTGTATCCCTTGGACCTACTTATTGACATTGAAACACAGAAATTGCATCGGAATTAAATACAAAAGGCACAATGCCGACTTAAGTACATGAAGACCGTCTCTTCCTACTGACTATGTTTGAACCATTCCATTGACACTAGTTATAGATTCCGATGCTTCACTCCAGGTTTACTGTATGCCTTGGACCTTGTTATTGACGATGAAACACAGATATTGCATCGGAATTAAATAGAAATGGCACAATGCCGACTTAAGTACAAGAAGACTGACTCTTCCCACTGTCTATGTTTTGAACCATTACTGTGACACTAGTTATAGATTCCGATGCTTCACTTCAGGTTTACTGTATCCCTTGGACCTTCTTATTGTTGATGAAACACAGAAATTCCATCGGAATTAAATAGAAACGGCACAATGCCGACTTAAGTACAAGAAGACTGACTCTTCTTACTGCCTATGTTTTGAACCATTCCTGTGACCCGAGTTATAGGTTCCGATGCTTCCTCCAGGTTTACTGTATCCCTTGGACCTTGTTATTGTTGATGAAACACAGAAATTGCATCGGAATTGAATACAAAAGGCACAATGCCCACTTAAGAACAAGAAGACTGACTCTTCTTACTGACTATGTTTTGAACCATTCCTGTGACACTAGTTATAGATTCCGATGCTTCACTTGAGGTTTACTGTATCCCTTGGACGTTCTTATTGACGATGAAACACAGAAATTGCACCGGAATTAAATGCAAAAGGCACAATGCCGACGTAAGGACAAGATGACTGACTCTTCTTACTGACTATGTTTTGAACCATTCCTGTGACACTAGTTATAGATTCCGATGCTTCACTTCAGGTTTACTGTATACCTTGGACCTTCTTATTGACGATGAAACACAGAAATTTCATCGGAATTAAATACAAAAGGCACAATGCCGACTTAAGTACATGAAGCCCGACTCTTCCTACTGACTATGTTTTGAACCATTCCTGTGACACTAGTTATAGATTCTGATGCTTCACTTGAGGTTTACTGTACCCCTTGGACTTTCTTATTGACGATGAAACACAGATATTGTATCGATATTAAATACAAAAGGCACAATGCCGACATAAGTACAAGAAGACTGACTCTTCCTACTGTCTATACTTTGAAGCATTCCTGTGACACTAGTTATAGATTCCGATGCTTCACTCCAGGTTTACTGGATCCCTTGGACTTTCTTATTGACATTGAAACACAGAAATTGCATCGGAATTAAATACATAAGGCACAATGCCGACTTAAGTACATGAAGACCGACTCTTCCTACTGACTATGTTTTGAACCATTCCATTGACACTAGTTATAGATTCCGATGCTTCACTCCAGGTTTACTGTATCCCTTGGACCTTGTTATTGACGATGAAACACAGATATTGCATCGGAATTAAATACAAATGGCACAATGCCGACTTAAGTACAAGAAGACGGACTCTTCTTACTGACTATGTTTTGAAACCATTCCGGTGACACTAGTTATAGATTCCGATGCTTCACTTCAGGTTTACTGTATCCCTTGGACCTTCTTATTGACGATGAAACCCAGAAATTGCATCGGAATTAAATGCAAAAGGCCAAATGCCGACTTACGTACACGAAGACTGACTTTTCTTACTGTCTATGCTTTGAACGATTCCTGTGACACTAGTTATAGATTCCGATGCTACACTCCAGGTTTACTGTATCCCTTGGACCTTCTTATTGACGATGAAACACAGAAATTTCTTCGGAATTAAATACAAAAGGCAAAATGCCGACTTAAGTACACGAAGACTGACTCTTCTTACTGTCTATTATTTGAACCATTCCTGTGACACTAGTTATAGATTCCGATGCTAGACTTCAGGTTTACTGTATCCCTTGGACCTTCGTATTGACGATGAAACAAAGAAATTGCATCGGAATTTATTACAAAAGGCACAATGCCGACTTAAGTACAAGCAGACTGACTCTTCTTACTGACTATGTTTTGAACCATTCTTGTGATACTAGCTATAGATTCCGATGCTTCACTTCAGGTTTACTCTATCCCTCTGACCTTCTTATTGACGATGAGACACAGAAATTGCATCGGAATTAAATACAAAAGACACAATGCCGACTTAAGTACAAGAAGACTGCTCTTCCTACTGTCCATGTTTTGTACCATTCCTGTGACACTAGTTATAGATTCCGATGCTTCACTCCAGTTTTACTGTATTCCTTGGAACTTCTTATTGACGATGAAACACAGAAATTGCATCGGAATTAAATACTAAAAGCACAATGCCGACTTAAGGACAAGAAGACTGACTCTTCTTACTGTCCATGTTTTGAACCATTCCTGTGACACTAGCTATAGATTCCGATGCTTCACTTCAGGTTTACTGTATCCCTTGGACCTTCTTATTGACGATGAAACACAGAAATTGCGTCGGAATTAAATACAAAAGGCCAAATGCCGACTTAAGTACACGAAGACTGACTCTTCTTACTGTCTATGCTTTGAACCATTCCTGTGACACTAGTTATTGATTCCGATGCTACACTCCAGGTTTACTGTATCCCTTGGACCTACTTCTTGACATTGAAACACAGAAATTGCATCGGAATTAAATACAAAAGGCACAATGTCGACTTAAGTACATGAAGACCGTCTCTTCCTACTGACTATGTTTGAACCATTCCATTGACACTACTTATAGATTCCGATGCTTCACTCCAGGTTTACTGTATGCCTTGGACCTTGTTATTGACGATGAAACACAGATATTGCATCGGAATTAAATAGAAATGGCACAATGCCGACTTAAGTACAAGAAGACTGACTCTTCCCACTGTCTATGTTTTGAACCATTACTGTGACACTAGTTATAGATTCCGATGCTTCACTTCAGGTTTACTGTATCCCTTGGACCTTCTTATTGTTGATGAAACACAGAAATTCCATCGGAATTAAATAGAAACGGCACAATGCCGACTTAAGTACAAGAAGACTGACTCTTCTTACTGCCTATGTTTTGAACCATTCCTGTGACCCGAGTTATAGGTTCTGATGCTTCCTCCAGGTTTAATGTATCCCTTGGACCTTGTTATTGTTGATGAAACACAGAAATTGCATCGGAATTGAATACAAAAGGCACATTGCCCACTTAAGAACAAGAAGACTGACTCTTCTTACTGACTATGTTTTGAACCATTCCTGTGACACTAGTTATAGATTCCGATGCTTCACATCAGGTTTACTGCTTCCCTTGGACCTTCTTATTGACGATGAAACACAGAAATTGCATCGGAATTAAATACAAAAGCCACAATGCCGACTTAAGTACAAGAAGAGTGACTCTTCCTACTATCTATTATTGAACCATTTCTGTGACACTAGTTATAGGGTCCGATGCTTCACTTCAGGTTTACTGTATCCCTTGGAACTTCTTATTGACGATGAAACACAGAAATTTCATGTGAATTAAATACAAAAGGCACAAAGCCGACTTAAGTACATGAAGCCCGACTCTTCCTACTGACTATGTTTTGAACCATTCCTGTGACACTAGTTATAGATTCTGATGCTTCACTTGAGGTTTACTGTACCCCTTGGACTTTCTTATTGACGATGAAACACAGATATTGTATCGATATTAAATACAAAAGGCACAATGCCGACATAAGTACAAGAAGACTGACTCTTCCTACTGTCTATACTGTGAAGCATTCCTGTGACACTAGTTATAGATTCCGATGCTTCACTCCAGGTTTACTGGATCCCTTGGGTTTTCTTATTGACGATGAAACACAGAAATTGCATCGGAATTAAATAGAAAAGGCAGAATGTCGACTTGAGTACAAGAAGACTGACTCTTCTTACTGTCTATGTTTTGAACCATTCCTGTGACACTAGTTACAGATTCCGATGCTTCACTCCAGGTTTACTGTATCCCTTGGACCATCTTATTGACGATGAAACACAGAAATTGCTTCGCAATTAAATAGAAGAGGCACAATGCCGACTTAAGTACAAGAAGACTGACTCTTCTTACTGACTATGTTATGAACCATTCCTGTGACACTAGTTATAGATTGAGATCCTTCACTTCAAGTTTACTGTATACCTTGGACCTTCTTATTGACGATGAAACACAGAAATTGAATCGGAATTAAATACAAAAGGCACAATGCCGACTTAAGTACAAGAAGACTGACTCTTCCTACTGTCTATATTTTGAACCATTCCTGTGACACTAGTTATAGATTCCGATGCCTCACTTCAGGTTTACTGTATACCTTGGACCTTCTTATTGACTACGAAACACAGAAATTGAATCAGAATTAAATACAAAATGCACAATGCCGACTTAAGTACAAGAAGACTGACTCTTCTTACTGTCAATGTTTTGAACCATTCCTGTGACACTAGTTACAGATTCCGATGCTTCACTCCAGGTTTACTGTATCCCTTGGACCATCTTATTGACGATGAAACACAGAAATTGCATCGGAATTAAATAGAAAAGGCACAATGCCGACTTAAGTACAAGAAGACTGACTCTTCTTACTGACTATGTTATGAACCATTCCTGTGACACTAGTTATAGATTCCGATGCTTCACTTCAGGTTTACTGTATACCTTGGACCTTATTATTGACGATGAAACACAGAAAATGAATCTGAATTAAATACAAATTTCACAATGCCGACTTAAGTACAAGAAGACTGACTCTTCCTACTGTCAATGTTTTGAACCATTCCTGTGACACTAGTTATAGATTGAGATGCTTCACTTCAGGTTTACTGTATACCTTGGACCTTCTTATTGACGATGAAACACAGAAATTGAATCGGAATTAAATACAAAAGGCACAATGCCGACTTAAGTACAAGAAGACTGACTCTTCCTACTGTCTATATTTTGAACCATTACTGTGACACTAGTTATAGATTCCGATGCTTCACTTCAGGTTTACTGTAGCCCTTGGACCTTCTTATTGTTGATGAAACACAGAAATTCCATCGGAATTAAATAGAAGCGGCACAATGCCGACCTAAGTACAAGAAGACTGACTCTTCTTACTGCCTATGTTTTGAACCATTCCTGTGACCCGAGTTATAGGTTCCGATGCTTCCTCCCGGTTTACTGTATCCCTTGGACCTTGTTATTGTTGATGAAACACAGAAATTGCATCGGAATTGAATACAAAAGGCACAATGCCCACTTAAGAACAAGAAGACTGACTCTTCTTACTGACTATGTTTTGAACCATTCCTGTGACACTAGTTATAGATTCCGATGCTTCACTTGAGGTTTACTGTATCCCTTGGACGTTCTTATTGACGATGAAACACAGAAATTGCATCGGAATTAAATACAAAAGGCACAATGCCGACTTAAGGACAAGATGACTGACTCTTCTTACTGACTATGTTTTGAACCATTCCTGTGACACTAGTTATAGATTCCGATGCTTCACTTCAGGTTTACTGTATCCCTTGGACCTTCTTATTGACGATGAAACACAGAAATTTCATCGGAATTAAATACAAAAGGCACAATGCCGACTTAAGTACATGAAGCCCGACTCTTCCTACTGACTATGTTTTGAACCATTCCTGTGACACTAGTTATAGATTCTGATGCTTCACTTGAGGTTTACTGTACCCCTTGGACTTTCTTATTGACGATGAAACACAGATATTGTATCGATATTAAATACAAAAGGCACAATGCCGACATAAGTACAAGAAGACTGACTCTTCCTACTGTCTATACTTTGAAGCTTTCCTGTGACACTAGTTATAGATTCCGATGCTTCACTCAAGGTTTACTGGATCCCTTGGACTTTCTTATTGACGATGAAACACAGAAATTGCATCGGAATTAAATAGAAAAGGCAGAATGTCGACTTAAGTACAAGAAGACTGACTCTTCTTATTGTCTATGTTTTGAACCATTCCTGTGACACTAGTTACAGATTCCGATGCTTCACTCCAGGTTTACTGTATCCCTTGGACCATCTTATTGACGATGAAACACAGAAATTGCATCGGAATTAAATAGAAAAGGCACAATGCCGACTTAAGTACAAGAAGACTGACTCTTCTTACTGACTATGTTATGAACCATTCCTGTGACAGTAGTTATAGATTGAGATGCTTCACTTCAGGTTTACTGTATACCTTGGACATTCTTATTGACGATGAAACACAGAAATTGAATCGGAATTAAATACAAAAGGCACAATGCTGACTTAAGTACAAGAAGACTGACTCTTCCTACTGTCTATATTTTTAACCATTCCTGTGACACTAGTTATAGATTCCGATGCCTCACTTCAGGTTTACTGTATACCTTGGACCTTCTTATTGACTACGAAACACAGAAATTGAATCAGAATTAAATACAAAATGCACAATGCCGACTTAAGTACAAGAAGACTGACTCTTCCTACTGTCTATATTTTGAACCATTCCTGTGACACTAGTTATAGATTCCGATGCCTCACTTCAGGTTTACTGTATACCTTGGACCTTATTATTGACGATGAAACACAGAAATTGAATCTGAATTAAATACAAATTTCACAATGCCGACTTAAGTACAAAAAGACTGACTCTTCCTACTGTCAATGTTTTGAACCATTCCTGTGACACTAGTTATAGATTCCGATGCTTCACTTTAGGTTTACTGTATCCCTCTGATCTTCTTATTGACGATGAAACACAGAAATTGCATCGGAATTAAATACAAAATGCACAATGCCGACTTAAGTACAAAAAGACTGACTCTTCTTACTGTCTATGTTTTGAACCGTTCCTGTGACTCTAGTTATAGATTCTGATGCTTCACTTCAGGTTTACAGTATCCCTTGGACCTTATAATTGTCGGTGAAACACAGAAATTGCATCGGAATTAAACACAAAAGTCACAAAGCCGGCTTAAGTTCAAAAAGACTGACTCTTCTTACTGTCTATGCTTTGAACGATTCCTGTGACACTAGTTATAGATTCCGATGCTACACTCCAGGTTTACTGTATTCCTTGGACCTTCTAATTAACGATGAAACACAGAAATTGCATCGGAATTAAAAACAAAACGCACAATGCCGACTTAAGGACAAGAAGACTGACTCTTCTTACTGACTATGTTTCGAACCATTCCTGTGACAACAGCTATAGATTCCGATGCTTCACTTCAGGCTTACTGTATCCCTCTGACTTTCTTATTGACGATGAAACACAGAAATGGCATCGGAATTAAATACCAAAGGCACAATGCCAACTTAAGTACAAGAAGACTGACTCTTCTTACTGTCTATGTTTTGAACCATTCGATTAACACTAGTTATAGATTCCGATGCTTCACTCCAGGTTTACTGTATCATTTGGACCTTCTTATTGACGATGAAACACAGAAATTTCATCGGAATTAAATACAAAAGGCACAGTGCCGACATAAGTACAAAAAGACCGACTCTTCCTTCTGACTATGATTTGTACCATTCCTATGACACTAGTTATAGATTCCGATGATTCACTTGAGGTTTACTGTATCCCTTGGACCTACTTATTGACATTGAAACACAGAAATTGCATCGGAATTAAATACAAAATGCACAATGCCGACTTAAGTACATGAAGACCGACTCTTCCTACTGACTATGTTTTGAACCATTCCATTGACACTAGTTACAGATTCCGATGCTTCACTCCAGGTTTACTGTATCCCTTGGACCTTGTTATTGACGATGAAACACAGATATTGATCGGAATTAAATAGAAATGGCACAATGCCGACTTAAGTACAAGAAGACTGACTCTTCTTACTGACTATGTTTTGAAACCATTCCGGTGACACTAGTTATAGATTCCGATGCTTCACTTCAGGTTTGCTGTATCCCTTGGACCTTCTTATTGACGATGAAACACAGACATTGCGTCGGAATTAAATGCAAAAGGCCAAATGCCGACTTACGTACAAAAAGACTGACTCTTCTTACTGTCTATGCTTTGAACGATTCCTGTGACACTAGTTATAGATTCCGATGCTACACTCCTGTTTTACTGTATCCCTTGGACCTTCTAATTAACGATGAAACACAGAAATTGCATCGGAGTTAAATACAAAACGCACAATGCCGACTTAAGGACAAGAAGACTGACTCTTCCTGTTGACTATGTTTCGAACCATTCCTGTGACAACAGCTATAGATTCCGATGCTTCACTTCAGGCTTACTGTATCCCTCTGACTTTCTTATTGACGATGAAACACAGAAATGGCATCGGAATGAAATACAAAAGGCACAATGCCGACTTAAGTACAAGAAGACTGACTCTTCTTACTGTCTATGTTTTGAACCATTCGATTAACACTAGTTATAGATTCCGATATCATTTGGACCTTCTTATTGACGATGAAACACAGAAATTTCATCGGAATTAAATACAAAAGGCAAAATGCCGACTTAAGTACACGAAGACCGACTCTTCTTACTCTCTATTATTTGAACCATTCCTGTGACACTAGTTATAGATTCCGAAGCTACACTCCACGTTTACTGTATCCCTTGGACCTTCTTATTGACGATGAAACAAAGAAATTGCATCGGAATTAATTACAAAAGGCACAATAACGACTTAAGTACAAGAAGACTGACTCTTCCTACTGTCTATGTTTTGAACCATTCCTGTGACACTAGTTATAGATACCGATGCTTTACTTCAGGTTTGCTGTATCCCTTGGACCTTCTTATTGACGATGAAACACAGAAATTGCATCGGAATTAAATACAAAAGGCCAAATGCCGACTTAAGTACACGAAGACTGACTCTTCTTACTGTCTATGCTTTGAACCATTCCTGTGACACTAGTTATAGATTCCGATGCTACACTCCAGGTTTACTGTATCCCTTGTACCTACTTTTTGACATTGAAACACAGAAATTGCATCGGAATTAAATACAAAAGGCACAATGCCGACTTAAGTACATGAAGACCGTCTCTTCCCACTGACTATGTTTTGAACCATTCCATTGACACTAGTTATAGATTCCGATGCTTCACTCCAGGTTTAATGTATGCCTTGGACCTTGTTATTGACGATGAAACACAGATATTGCATCGGAATTAAATAGAAATGGCACAATGCCGACTTAAGTACAAGAAGACTGACTCTTCCTACTGTCTATGTTTTGAACCATTCCTGTGACACTAGTTATAGATTCCGTGCTTCACTCCAGGTTTACTGTATCCCTTGGATCTTCTTATTGACGATGAAGCACAGAAATTGCATCGGAATTAAATACAAAAGGCACAATGCCTACTTAAGTACATGAAGACCGACTCTTCCTACATACTAATGTCTTGAACCATTCCTCTGACACTAGTTAAGGATTCCGATGCTTCACTCCAGGTTTACTGTATCACTTGGAACTTCTTATTGACGATGAAACACAAAAATAGCATCGGAATTAAATAGAGATGGCACAATGCCGACTTAAGTACAAGAAGACTGACTCTTCTTACTGCCTATGTTTTGAACGAATCCTGCGACACTAGTTATAGATTCCGATGCTTCACTTGAGGTTTACTGGATCCCTTGGACTTTCTTATTGACGATGAAACACAGAAATTGCATCGGAATTAAATAGAAAAGGCAGAATGTCGACTTAAGTACAAGAACACTGACTCTTCTTACTGTCTATGTTTTGAACCATTCCTGTGACACTAGTTACAGATTCCGATGCTTCACTCCAGGTTTACTGGATCCCTTGGACTTTCTTATTGACGATGAAACACAGAAATTGCATCGGAATTAAATAGAAAAGGCAGAATGTCGACTTAAGTACAAGAAGATTGACTCTTCTTACTGACTTTGTTTTGAACCATTCCTGTGACAGTAGTTACTGATTCCGATGCTTCACTTCAGTTTTACTGTATCCCTTGGACCTTCTTATTGACGATGAAACACAGAAATTGCATCGGAATTAAATACAAAAGGCCAAATGCCGACTTAAGTACACGAAGACTGACTCTTCTTACTGTCTATGCTTTGAACCATTCCTGTGACACTAGTTATAGATTCCGATGCTACACTCCAGGTTTACTGTATCCCTTGTACCTACTTTTTGACATTGAAACACAGAAATTGCATCGGAAATAAATACAAAAGGCACAATGCCAACTTAAGTACATGAAGACCGTCTCATCCCACTGACTATGTTTTGAACCATTCCATTGACACTAGTTATAGATTCCGATGCTTCACTCCAGGTTTAATGTATGCCTTGGACCTTGTTATTGACGATGAAACACAGATATTGCATCGGAATTAAATAGAAATGGCACAATGCCGACTTAAGTACAAGAAGACTGACTCTTCCTACTGTCTATGTTTTGAACCATTCCTGTGACACTAGTTATAGATTCCGTGCTTCACTCCAGGTTTACTGTATCCCTTGGATCTTCTTATTGACGATGAAGCACAGAAATTGCATCGGAATTAAATACAAAAGGCACAATGCCTACTTAAGTACATGAAGACCGACTCTTCCTACATACTAATGTCTTGAACCAAACCTCTGACACTAGTTAAGGATTCCGATGCTTCACTCCAGGTTTACTGTATCACTTGGAACTTCTTATTGACGATGAAACACAAAAATAGCATCGGAATTAAATAGAAACGGCACAATGCCGACTTAAGTACAAGGAGACTGACTCTTCTTACTGCCTATGTTTTGAACGAATCCTGTGACACTAGTTATAGATTCCGATGCTTCACTTGAGGTTTACTGGATCCCTTGGACTTTCTTATTGACGATGAAACACAGAAATTGCATCGGAATTAAATAGAAAAGGCAGAATGTCGACTTAAGTACAAGAAGACTGACTCTTCTTACTGTCTATGTTTTGAACCATTCCTGTGACACTAGTTACAGATTCCGATGCTTCACTCCAGGTTTACTGGATCCCTTGGACTTTCTTATTGACGATGAAACACAGAAATTGCATCGGAATTAAATAGAAAAGGCAGAATGTCGACTTAAGTACAAGAAGACTGACTCCTCTTACTGCCTATGTTTTGAACCATTCCTGTGACACTAGTTACAGATTCCGATGCTTCACTCCAGGTTTACTGTATCCCTTGGACTTTCTTATTGACGATGAAACACAGAAATTGCATCGGAATTAAATAGAAAAGGCACAATGCCGACTTAAGTACAAGAAGACTGACTCTTCTTACTGACTATGTTATGAACCATTTCTGTGACACTAGTTATAGATTCCGATGCTTCACTTCAGCTTTACTGTATACCTTGGACCTTTATATTGACGATGAAACACAGAAATTGAATCGGAATTAAATACAAAAGGCACAATGCCGACTTACGTACAAGAAGACTGACTCTTCCTACTGTCTATGATTTGAACCTTTCCTGTGACACTAGTTTTGGTTTCCGATGCTTCACTTCAGATTTACTGTATCCCTCTGACCTTCTTATTGAAGATGGAACACAGATATTGCATCGGAATTAAATACAAAAGCACAATGACGACTTAAGTACAAGAATACTGACTCTTCCTACTGTCTATATTTTGAACCATTCCTGTGACAGTAGTTATAGATTCCGATGCTTCACTTCAGGTTTACTGTATCCCTCTGACCTTATTGCCGATGAAACACAGAAATTGCATCGGAATTAAATACAAAAGGCACAATGCCGACTTAAGGTCAAGAAGACTGACTCTTCTTACTGACTATGCTTTGAACCATTGCTGTGACACTAGTTATAAATTCCGATGCTTCTCCTCAGGTTTACTGTATCCCTCTGACCTCCTTATTGAAGATGAAACACAGAAATTGCATCGGAATTAAATACAAAAGCCACAATGCCGACTTAAGTATAAGAACACTGACACTTCCTACGGTCTATGTTTTGAACCATTCCTGTGGCACTAGTTATAGATTCCGATCCTGCACTTCAGGTTTACTGTTTCCCTTGGACCTTCTTATTGACGATGCAACACAGTAATTGCATCGGAATTAAATACAAAAGGCACAATACCGACCTAAGTATAAGAAGACTGACTCTTCCTACTGTCTATGTTTTGAGCCATTTCTTTGACACTAGTTATAGAGTCCGATGCTTCACTTCAGGTTTACTGTATCCCTTGGACCTTCTTTTACACGTTGAATCACAGAAATTGCATCGGAATTAAACACAAAAGGCACAATGCCGACTTAAGTACAAGAAGAATGACTCTTCTTACTGTCTATATTTTGAACCATTCCAGTGCCAGTAGTTATAGATTCCGATGCTTCACGTCAGGTTAACTGTATCCCTTGGACCAACTTATTGACGATGAAACACAGAAATTGCATCGGAATTAAACACAAAAGGCACAATGCCGACTTAAGTACAAGAAGACTGACTCTTCTTACTGTCTATATTTTGAACCATTTCAGTGACACTAGTTATAGATTCCGATGTTTCACTTCAGGTTACTGTATCCCTCTGACCGTCTTATTGACGATGAAACACAGATATTGCATCGGAATTAAATACGAAAGGCACAATGCCGACTTAAGTACAAGAAGACTGACTCTTCTTACTAACTATGTTTTGAACCATTCCTGTGACACTAGTTATAGATTCCGATGCTTCACTTCAGGTTTACTGTATCCCTCTGACCTTCTTATTGACGATGAAACACAGAAATTGCATCGGAATTAAATACAAAAGGCACAATGCAGACTTAAGTACAAGAAGACTGACTCTTCTTACTGTCTATATTTTGAACCAATCCTGTGACACTAGTTGTAGATTCCGATGCTTCACTTCAGGTTTACTGTATCCCTTGGACCCTGTTATTGACGATGAAACACAGAAATTGCATCAGAATTAAATAGAAAAGGCACAATGCCGACATAAGTACAAGAAGACTGACTCTTCGCACTGACTATGTTATGAACCATTCCTGTGACACTAGTTATAGATTCCGATGCTCACTTCAGGTTTACTGTATCCCTTGGACCTTCCTATTGACGATGAAACACAGAAAATGCATCGGAATTAGATACAAAAGGCAAAATGCCGACTTAAGTACATGCAGACTGATTCTTTATACTGTCTATGTTTTGAACCATTCCTGTGACACTAGTTATAGATTCGGATGCTTCACTTCAGGTTTACTGTATCCCTTGGACCTTCTTATTGACGATGAAACACAGAAATTGCATCGGAATTAAACAGAAAAGACACAATACCGATTTCAGTACATGAAGACCGACTCTTCCTACTGACTATGTTTTGAAACGTTCCCGTGACACTAGTTATAGATCCCGATGCTTCACTTGACGTTTACTGTATCCCTTGGACCTTCTTATTGACGATGAAACACAGAAATTGCATCGGAATTAAATACAAAAGGCACAATGCCGACATAAGTACATGAAGACCGACTCTTCCTACTGACTATGTTTTCTACCTTTCCTATGACACTAGTTATAGATTCCGATGATTCATTTGAGGTTTACTGTATCCCTTGGACCTACTTATTGACATTGAAACACAGAAATTGCATCGGAATTAAATATAAAAGGCACAATGCCGACTTAAGTACATGAAGACCGACTCTTCCTACTGACTATGTTTTGAACCATTCCATTGACACTAGTTATAGATTCCGATGCTTCACTCCAGGTTTACTGTATCCCTTGGACCTTGTTATTGACGATGAAACACAGATATTGCATCGGAATTAAATAGAAATGGCACAATGCCGACTTAAGTACAAGAAGACTGACTCTTCTTACTGACTATGTTTTGAAACCATTCCGGTGACACTAGTTATAGATTCCGATGCTTCAGTTCAGGTTTACTGTATCCCTTGGACCTTCTCACTGACGATGAAACACAGAAATTGCATCGGAATTAAATGCAAAAGGCCAAATGCCGACTTAAGGACAAGATGACTGACTCTTCTTACTGACTATGTTTTGAACCATTCCTGTGACACTAGTTATAGATTCCGATGCTTCACTTGAGGTTTACTGTATCCCTTGGACGTTCTTATTGACGATGAAACACAGAAATTGCATCGGAATTAAATACAAAAGGCACAATGCCGACTTAAGGACAAGATGACTGACTCTTCTTACTGACTATGATTTGAACCATTCCTGTGACACTAGTTATAGATTCCGATGCTTCACTTCAGGTTTACTGTATCCCTTGGACCTTCTTATTGACGCTGAAACAAAGAAATTTCATCGGAATTAAATACAAAAGGCACAATTCCGACTTAAGTACATAATGACCGACTCTTCCTACTGACTATGTTTTGAACCATTCCTGTGACACTAGTTATAGATTCCGATGCTTCACTTGAGGTTTACTGTATCCCTTGGACTGTCTTATTGACGATGAAACACAGAAATTGCATCGATATTAAATTCAAAAGGCACAATGCCGACATAAGTACAAGAAGACTGACACTTCTTACTGTCTATATTTTGAACCATTCCTGTGACACTAGTTATAGATTCCGATGCTTCACTCCAGGTTTACTGGATCCCTTAGACTTTCTTATTGACGATGAAACACAGAAATTGCATCGGAATTAAATAGAAAAGGCAGAATGTCGACTTAAGTACAAGAAGACTGACTCTTCTTACTGACTATGTTATGAACCATTCCTGTGGCACTAGTTATAGATTCCGATGCTTCACTTCAGGTTTACTGTATACCTTGGACCTTCTTATTGACGATGAAACACAGAAATAGAATCGGAATTAAATACAAAAGGCACAATGCCGACTTAAGTACAAGAAGACTGACTCTTCCTACTGTCTATATTTTGAACCATTCCTGTGACACTAGTTATAGATTCCGATGCTTCACTTCAGGTTTACTGTATACCTTGGACCTTCTTATTGACGATGAAACACAGAAATTGAATCGGAATTAAATACAAAAGGCACAATGCCGACTTAAGTACAAGAAGACTGACTCTTCTTACTGTCAATGTTTTGAACCATTCCTGTGGCACTAGTTACAGATTCCGATGGTTCACTCCAGGTTTACTGTATCCCTGGGACCATCTTATTGACGATGAAACACAGAAATTGCATCGGAATTAAATAGAAAAGGCACAATGCTGACTTAAGTACAAGAAGACTGACTCTTCTTACTGACTATGTTATGAACCATTCCTGTGACACTAGTTATAGATTCCGATGCTTCACTTCAGGTTTACTGTATACCTTGGACCTTAGTATTGACGATGAAACACAGAAATTGAATCTGAATTAAATACAAATTTCACAATGCCGACTTAAGTACAAGAAGACTGACTCTTCCTACTGTCAATGTTTTGAACCATTCCTGTGACACTAGTTACAGATTCCGATGCTTCACTTTAGGTTTACTGTATCCCTCTGATCTTCTTATTGACGATGAAAAACAGAAATTGCATCGGAATTAATAGAAAAGGCACAATGCCGACTTTAGTACAAGTCGACTGACTTTTCTTACTGTCTATGTTTTGACCCATTCCTGTGACACTAGTTATAAATTCCGATGCTTCACTTCAGGTTTACTGTATCCCTTGGACCTTCTTATTGACGATGAAACACAGAAATTGCATCGGAATTAAATACAAAAGGCACAATGCCGACTTAAGTACATGAAGACCGACTCTTCCTATTGACTATGCTATGAAACGTTCCTGTGACACTAGTTATAGATCCCGATGCTTCACTTGACGTTTACTGTATCCCTTGGACCTTCTTATTGACGATGAAACACAGAAATTGCATCGGAATTAAATATAAAAGGCACAGTGCCGACATAAGTACATGAAGACCGACTCTTCCAACTGACTATGTTTGTACCATTCCTATGACACTAGTTATAGATTGCGATGTTTCACTTGAGGTTTACTGTATCTCTTGGACGTACTTATTGACATTGAAACACAGAAATTGCATCGGAATTAAATACAAAAGGCACAATGCCGACTTAAGTACATGAAGACCGACTCTTCCTACTGACTATGTTTTGAACCATTCCATTGACACTAGTTATAGATTCCGATGTTTCACTCCAGGTTTACTCTATCCCTTGGACCTTGTTATTGACGATGAAACACAGATATTGCATCGGAATTAAATATAAATGGCACAATGCCGACTTAAGTACAAGAAGACTGACTCTTCTTACTGACTATGTTTTGAAACCATTCCGGTGACACTAGTTATAGATTCCGATGCTTCACTTCAGGTTTACTGTACCCCTTGGACCTTCCTATTGACGATGAAACATAGAAATTGCATCGGAATTAAATGCAAAAGGCCAAATGCCGACTTAAGTACACGAAGTCTGACTCTTCTTACTGTCTATGCTTTGAACCATTCCTGTGACACTAGTTATAGATTCCGATGCTACACTCCAGGTTTACTGTATCCCTTGGACCTTCTAATTAACGATGAAACACAGAAATTGCATCGGAATTAAATACAAAACGCACAATGCCGACTTAAGGACAAGAAGACTGACTCTTCTTACTGACTATGTTTCGAACCATTCCTGTGACAACAGCTATAGATTCCGATGCTTCACTTCAGGCTTACTGTATCCCTCTGACTTTCTTATTGACGATGAAACACAGAAATGGCATCGGAATTAAATACAAAAGGCACAATGCCGACTTAAGTACAAGAAGACTGACTCTTCTTACTGTCTATGTTTTGAACCATTCGATTAACACTAGTTATAGATTCCGATGCTTCACTCCAGGTTTACTGTATCATTTGGACCTTCTTGTTGACGATGAAACACAGAAATTTCATCGGAATTAAATACAAAAGGCAAAATGCCGACTTAAGTACACGAAGACTGACTCTTCTTACTGTCTATTATTTGAACCATTCCTGTAACACTAGCTATAGATTCCGATGCTACACTCCAGGTTTACTGTATCCCTTGGACCTTCTTATTTACGATGAAACAAAGAAATTGCATCGGAAATAATTACAAAAGGCACAATGCCGACTTAAGGACAAGAAGATTGACTCTTCTTACTGACTTTGTTTTGAACCATTCCTGTGACAGTAGTTATTGATTCCGATGCTTCACTTCAGTTTTACTGTATCCCTTGGAACTTCTTATTAATGATGAAACACAGAAATTGCATCGGAATTAAATACAAAAGGAACAATAACGACTTAAGTACAAGAAGACTGACTCTTCCTACTGTCTATGTTTTCAACCATTCCTGTGACACTAGTTATAGATTCCGATGCTTGACTTCAGCGTTACTGTATCCCTTGGACCGTCTTATTGACGATGAAACACAGAAATTGCATCGGAATTAAATACAAAAGACACAATGCCGACTTAAGTACAAGAACTGCTCTTCTTACTGTCCATGTTTTGTACCATTCCTGTGACACTAGTTATAGATTCCGATGCTTCACTCCAGTTTTACTGTATTCCTTGGAACTTCTTATTGACCATGAAACACAGAAATTGTATCGGAATTAAATACTAAAAGCACAATGCCGACTTAAGGACAAGAAGACTGACTCTTCTTACTGTCCATGTTTTGAACCATTCCTGTGACACTAGCTATAGATTCCGATGCTTCACTTCAGGTTTACTGTATCCCTTCGACCTTCTTATTGACGATGAAACACAGAAATTGCATCGGAATTAAATACAAAAGGCCAAATGCCGACTTAAGTACACGAAGACTGACTCTTCTTACTGTCTATGCTTTGAACCATTCCTGTGACACTAGTTATGGATTCCGATGCTACACTCCAGGTTTACTGTATCCGTTGGACCTACTTATTGACATTGAAACACAGAAATTGCATCGGAATTAAATACAAAAGGCACAAAGCCGACTTAAGTACATGAAGACAGTCTCTTCCTACTGCCTATGTTTTGAACCATTCCACTGACACTAGTTACAGATTCCGATGCTTCACTCCAGGTTTACTGTATGCCTTGGACCTTGTTATTGACGATGAAAGACAGATATTGCATCGGAATTAAATAGAAATGGCACAATGCCGACTTAAGTACAAGAAGACTGACTCTTCCTACTGTCTATGTTTTGAACCATTCCTGTGACACTAGTTATACATTGCGATGCTTCACTTCAGGTTTACTGTATCCCTTGGACTTTCTTATTGACGATGAAACACAGAAATTGCATCGGAATTAAATAGAAAAGGCACAATGCCGACTTAAGTACAAGAAGACTGACTCTTCTTACTGACTATGTTATGAACCATTCCTGTGACACTAGTTATAGATACCGATGCTTTACTTCAGGTTTACTGTATACCTTGGACCTTCTTATTGACGATGAAACACAGAAATTGAATCGGAATTAAATACAAAAGACACAATGCTGACTTACGTACAAGAAGACTGACTCTACCTACTGTCTATGATTTGAACCATTCCTGTGACACTAGTTTTGGATTCCGATGCTTCACTTCAGATTTACTGTATCCCTCTGACCTTCTTATTGAAGATGGAAAACAGATATTGCATCGGAATTAAATACAAAAGCACAATGCCGACGTAAGTACAAGAAGACTGACTCTTCCTACTGTCTATAATTTGAACCATTCCTGTGACACTAGTTATAGATTCCGATGCTTCACTTCAGGTTTACTGTATCCCTCTGACCTTTTTGCCGATGAAACACAGAAATTGCATTGGAATTAAATACAAAAGGCACAATGCCGACTTAAGGACAAGAAGACTGACTCTTCTTACTGACTATGTTTTGAACCATTGCTGTGACACTAGTTATAGGTTCCGAAGCTTCTCCTCAGGTTTACTGTATCCCTTTGACCTCCTTATTGAAGATGAAACACAGAAATTGCATCGGAATTAAATACAAAAGCCACAATGCCGACTTAAGTATAAGAAGACTGACTCTTCCTACGGTCTATGTTTTGAACCATTCCTGTGGCACTAGTTATAGATTCCGATCCTTCACTTCAGGTTTACCGTATCCCTCTGACCTTCTTATTGACGATGAAACACAGAAATTGCATCGGAATTAAATACAAAACGCACAATGCCGACTTAAGGACAAGAAGACTGACTCTTCCTACTGACTATGTTTCGAACCATTCCTGTGACAACAGCTATAGATTCCGATGCTTCACTTCAGGCTTACTGTATCCCTCTGACTTTCTTATTGACGATGAAACATAGAAATGGCATCGGAATTAAATACAAAAGGCACAATGCCGACTTAAGTACATGAAGACTGACTCTTCTTACTGTCTATGTTTTGAACCATTCGATTAACACTAGTTATAGATTCCGATGCTTCACTCTAGGTTTACTGTATCATTTGGACCTTCTTATTGACGATGAAACACAGAAATTTCATCGGAAGTAAATACAAAAGGCACAGTGCCGACATAAGTACATGAAGACCGACTCTTCCTACTGACTATGTTTTGTACCATTCCTATGACACTAGTTATAGATTCCGATGATTCACTTGAGGTTTACTGTATCCCTTGGACCTACTTATCGACATTGAAACACAGAAATTGCGTCGGAATTAAATACAAAAGGCACAATGCCGACTTAAGTACATGAAGACCGACTCTTCCTACTGACTATGTTTTGAACCATTCCATTGACACTAGTTATTGATTCCGATGCTTCACTCCAGGTTTACTGTATCCCTTGGACCTTGTTATTGACGATGAAACACAGATATTGCATCGGAATTAAATAGAAATGGCACAATGCCGACTTAAGTACAAGAAGACTGACTCTTCTTACTGACTATGTTTTGAAACCATTCCGGTGACACTAGTTATAGATTCCGATGCTTCACTTCAGGTTTACTGTATCCCTTGGACCTTCTTATTGACGATGAAAGAAAGAAATTGCATCGGAATTGATTACAAAAGGCACAATGCCGACTTAAAAACAAGAAGATTGACTCTTCTTACTGACTTTGTTTTGAACCATTCCTGTGACAGTAGTTACTGATTCCGATGCTTCACTTTAGTTTTACTGTATCCCTTGGACCTTCTTATTGACGATGAAACACAGAAATTGCATCGGAATTAAATACAAAAGGCACAATAACGACTTAAGTACAAGAAGACTGACTCTTCCTACTGTCTATGTTTTGAACCATTCCTGTGACACTAGTTATAGATTCCGATGCTTCACTCCAGTTTTACTGTATTCCTTGGAACTTCTTATTGACAATGAAATACAGAAATTGCATCGGAATTAAATACTAAAAGCACAATGCCGACTTAAGGACATGAAGACTGACTCTTCTTACTGTCCATGTTTTGAACCATTCCTGTGACACTAGCTGTAGATACCGATGCTTCACTTCAGGTTTACTGTATCCCTTGGACCTTCTTATTGACGATGAAACACAGAAATTGCATCGGAATTAAATACAAAAGGCCAAATGCCGACTTAAGTACACGAAGACTGACTCTTCTTACTGTCTATGCTTTGAACCATTCCTGTGAGACTAGTTATAGATTCCGATGCTACACTCCAGGTTTACTGTATCCCTTGGACCTACTTATTGACATTGAAACACAGAAATTGCATCGGAATTAAATACAAAAGGCACAATGCCGACTTAAGTACATGAAGACCATCTCATCCTAGTGACTATGTTTTGAACCATTCCATTGACACTAGTTATAGATTCCGATGCTTCACTCGAGGTTTACTGTATGCCCTGGACCTTGTTATTGACGATGAAACACAGATATTGCATCGGAATTAAATAGAAATGGCACAATGCCGACTTAAGTACTAGAAGACTGACTCTTCCTACTGTCTATGTTTTGAACCATTCCTGTGACACTAGTTATAGATTCCGATGCTTCACTTCAGGTTTACTGTATCCCTTGGATCTTCTTATTGACGATGAAGCACAGAAATTGCATCGGAATTAAATACAAAATGCACAATACCTACTTCAGTACATGAAGACCGACTCTTCCTACATACTAATGTCTTGAACCATTCCTCTGACACTAGTTAAGGATTCCGATGCTTCACTCCAGGTTTACTGTATCACTTGGACCTTCTTATTGACGATGAAACACAAAAATAGCATCGGAATTAAATAGAAACGGCACAATGCAGACTTAAGTACAAGAAGACTGACTCTTCTTACTACCTATGTTTTGAACCATTCCTGTGACCCTAGTTATAGATTCCGATGCTTCCTCCAGGTTTACTGTATCCCTTGGACCTTCTTATTGTTGATGAAACACAGAAATTGCATCGGAATTGAATACAAAAGGCACAAGCCGACTTAAGAACAAGAAGACTGACTCTTCTTACTGACTATGTTTTGAACCATTCCTGTGACACTAGTTATAGATTCCGATGCTTCACTTGAGGTTTACTGTATCCCTTGGACGTTCTTATTGACGATGAAACACAGAAATTGCATCGGAATTAAATACAAAAGGCACAATGCCGACTTAAGGACAAGATGACTGACTCTTCTTACTGACTATGATTTGAACCATTCCTGTGACACTAGTTATAGATTCCGATGCTTCACTTCAGGTTTACTGTATCCCTTGGACCTTCTTATTGACGATGAAACACAGAAATTTCATCGGAATTAAATACAAAAGGCACAATGCCGACTTAAGTACATGAAGACCGACTCTTCCTACTCACTATGTATTGAACCATTCCTGTGACACTAGTTATGGATTCCGATGCTTCACTTGAGGTTTACTGAATCCCTTGCACTTTCTTATTGTCGATGAAACACAGAAATTGCATCGATATTAAATACAAAAGGCACAATGCCGACATAAGTACAAGAAGACTGACTCTTCTTACTGTCTATATTTTGAACCATTCCTGTGACACTAGTTATAGAATCCGATGCTTCACTCCAGGTTTACTGGATCCCTTGGACTTTCTTATTGACGATGAAACACAGAAATTGCATCGGAATTAAACAGAAAAGGCAGAATGTCGACTTAAGTACAAGACGACTGACTCTTCTTACTGTCTATGTTTTGAACCATTCCTGTGACACTAGTTACAGATTCCGATGCATCACTCCAGGTTTACTGTATCCCTTGGACCATCTTATTGACGATGAAACTCAGAAATTGCATCGGAATTAAATAGAAAATTCACAATGCCGACTTATGTACAAGAAGACTGACTCTTCTTACTGACTATGTTATGAACCATTCCTGTGACACTAGTTATAGATTCCGATGCTTCGCTTCAGGTTTACTGCATACCTTGGACCTTCTTATTGACGATGAAACACAGAAATTGAATCGGAATTAAATACAAAAGGCACAATGCCGACTTAAGTACAAGAAGACTGTCTCTTCCTACTGTCTATGATTTGAACCATTCCTGTGACACTAGTTTTGGATTCCGATGCTTCACTTCAGATTTACTGTATCCCTCTGACCTTTTTATTGAAGATGGAACACAGATATTGCATCGGAATTAAATCCAAATCACAATGCCGACTTAAGTACAAGAAGACTGACTCTTCCTACTGTCTATATTTTGAACCATTCCTGTGACACTAGTTATAGATTCCGATGCTTCACTTCAGGTTTACTGTATCCCTCTGACCTTATTGCCGATGAAACACAGAAATTGCATCGGAATTAAATACAAAAGGCACAATGCCGACTTAAGGACAAGAAGACTGACTCTTCTTACTGACTATGTTTTGAACCATTGCTGTGACACTAGTTATAGATTCCGAAGCTCACATCAGGTTTACTGTATCCCTTGGACCTTCCTATTGACGATGAAACACAGAAAATGCATCGGAATTAAATACAAAAGGCAAAATGCCGACTTAAGTACACGCAGACTAATTCTTTATACTGTCTATGTTCTGAACCATTCCTGTGACACTAGTTATAGATTCGGATGCTTCGCTTCAGGTTTACTGTATCCCTCTGACCTTTTTATTGACGATGAAACACAGAAATTGCATCGGTATTAATAGAAAAGGCACAATGCCGACTTAGGTACAAGACGACTGACTTTTCTTACTGTCTTTGTTTTGAACCATTCCTGTGACACTAGTTATACATTCCGATGCTTCACTTCAGGTTTACTGTATCCCTTGGACCTTCTTATTGACGATGAAACACAGAAATTGCATCGGAATTAAACACAAAAGGCACAATACCGATTTCAGTACATGAAGACCGACTCTTCCCACTGACTATGCTTTGAAACGTTCCTGTGACACTAGTTATAGATCCCGATGCTTCACTTGACGTTTACTGTATCCCTTGGACCTTCTTATTGACGATGAAACACAGAAATTGCATCGGAATTAAATACAAAAGGCACAATGCCGACATAAGTACATGAAGACCGACTCTTCCTACTGACTATGTTTTCTACCATTCCAATGACACTAGTTATAGATTCCGATGATTCACTTGAGGTTTACTGTATCCCTTGGACCCTCTTATTGACGATGAAACACAGAAATTGCATCGGAATTAAATGCAAAAGGCCAAATGCCGACTTAAGTACACGAAGACTGACTCTTCTTACTGTCTATGCTTTGAACCATTCCTGTGACACTGGTTATAGATTCCGATGCTACACTCCAGGTTTACTGTATCCCTTGGACCTTCTAATTAACGATGAAACACAGAAATTGCATCGGAATTAAATACAAAACGCACAATGCCGACTTAAGGACAAGAAGACTGACTCTTCTTACTGACTATGTTTTGAACCATTCCTGTGACAACAGCTATAGATTCCGATGCTTCACTTCAGGCTTACTGTATCCCTCTGACTTTCTTATTGACGATGAAACACAGAAATGGCATCGGAATTAAATACAAAAGGCACAATGCCGACTTAAGTACAAGAAGACTGACTATTCTTACTGTCTATGTTTTGAACCATTCGATTAACACTAGTTATAGATTCCGATGCTTCACTCCAGGTTTACTGTATCATTTGGACCTTCTTATTGATGATGAAACACAGAAATTTCATCGGAATTAAATACAAAAGGCAAAATGCCGACTTAAGTACACGAAGACTGACTCTTCTTACTGTCTATTATTTGAACCATTCCTGTGACACTAGTTATAGATTCCGATGCTACACTCCAGGTTTACTGTATCCCTTGGACCTTCTTATTGACGATGAAACAAAGAAATTGCATCGGAATTAATTACAAAAGGCACAATGCCGACTTAAGGACAAGAAGATTGACTCTTCTTACTGACTTTGTTTTGAACCATTCCTGTGACAGTAGTTATAGATTCCGATGCTTCACTTCAGTTTTACTGTATCCCGTGGACCTTCTTATTGACGATGAAACACAGAAATTGCATCGGAATTAAATACAAAAGGCACAATAACGACTTAAGTACAAGAAGACTGTCTCTTCCTACTGTCTATGTTTTGAACCATTCCTGTGACACTAGTTATAAATTCCGATGCTTGACTTCAGGTTTACTGTATTCCTTGGACCTTCTTATTGACGATGAAACACAGAAATTGCATCGGAATTAAATACAAAAGACACAATGCCGACTTAAGTACAAGAAGACTGCTCTTCTTACTGTCAATGTTTTGTACCATTCCTGTGACACTAGTTATAGATTCCGATGCTTCACTCCAGTTTTACTGTATTCCTTGGAACTTCTTATAGACGATGAAACCTAGAAATTGCATCGGAATTAAATACTAAAAGCACAATGCCGCCTTAAGGACAAGAAGACTGCCTCTTCTTACTGTCCATGTTTTGAACCATTCCTGTGACACTAGCTATAGATTCCGATGCTTCACTTCAGGTTTACTGTATCCCTTGGATCTTCTTATTGACGATGAAACACAGAAATTGCATCGGAATTAAATACAAAAGGCCAAATGCCGACTTAAGTACACGAAGACTGACTCTTCAAACCGTCTATGCTTTGAACCATTCCTGTGACACTAGTTATAGATTCTGATCCTACACTCCAGGTTTACTGTATCCCTTGGACCTACTTATTGACATTGAAACACAGAAATTGCATCGGAATTAAATACAAAAGGCACATTGCCGACTTAAGTACATGAAGACCGTCTCTTCCTACTGACTATGTTTTGAACCATTCCATTGACACTAGTTATAGATTCCGATGCTTCACTCCAGGTTTACTGTATGCCTTGGACCTTGTTATTGACGATGAAACACAGATATTGCATCGGAATTAAATAGAAATGGCATAATGCCGACTTAAGTACAAGAAGACTGACTCTTCTTACTGCCTATGTTTTGATCCATTCCTGTGACCCTAGTTATAGATTCCGATGCTTCCTCCAGGTTTACTGTATCCCTTGGACCTTCTTATTGACGATGAAACACAGAAATTGCATCGGAATTGAATACAAAAGGCACAATGCCGACATAAGAACAATAAGACTGACTCTTCTTACTGACTATGTTTTGAACTATTCCTGTGACACTAGTTATAGCTTCCGATGCTTCACTTGAGGTTTACTGTATCCCTTGGACGTTCTTATTGACGATGAAACACAGAGATTGCATCGGAATTAAATACAAAAGGCACAATGCCGACTTAAGGACAAGATGACTGACTCTTCTTACTGACTATGTTTTGAACCATTCCTGTGACACTAGTTATAGATTCCGATGCTTCACTTCAGGTTTACTGTATCCCTTGGACCTTCTTATTGACGATGAAACATAGAAATTTCATCGGAATTAAATACAAAAGGCACAATGCCGACTTAAGTACATGATGACCGACTCTTCCTACTGACTATGCTTTGAACCATTCCTGTGACACTAGTTATAGATTCCGATGCTTCACTTGAGGTTTACTGTATCCCTTGGACTTTCTTATTGACGATGAAACACAGAAATTGCATCGATAATAAATACAAAAGGCTCAATGCCGACATAAGTACAAGAAGACTGACACTTCTTACTGTCTATATTTTGAACCATTCCTGTGACACTAGTTATAGATTCCGATGCTTCACTTCATGTTTACTGTATACCTTGGACCTTCTTATTGACGATGAAACACAGAAATTGAATCGGAATTAAATACAAAAGGCACAATGCCGACTTAAGTACAAGAAGACTGACTCTCCTTGCTGTCAATGTTTTGAACCATTCCTGTGACACTAGTTACAGATTCCGATGCTTCACTCCAGGTTTACTGTATCCCTTGGACCATCTTATTGACGATGAAATACAGAAATTGCATCGGAATTAAATAGAAAAGGCACAATGCTGACTTAAGTACAAGAAGACTGACTCTTCTTACTGACTATGTTACGAACCATTCCTGTGACACTAGTTATAGATTCCGATGCTTCACTTCAGGTTTACTGTATACCTTGGACCTTATTATTGACGATGAAACACAGAAATTGAATCTGAATTAAATACAAATTTCACAATGCCGACTTAAGTACAAGAAGACTGACTCTTCCTACTGTCAATGTTTTGAACCATTCCTGTGACACTAGTTTTAGATTCCGATGCTTCACTTTAGGTTTACTGTATTCCTCTGATCTTCTTATTGACGATGAAACACAGAAATTTCATCGGAATTAAATACAAAAGGCACAATGCTGACTTAAGTACAAGAAGACTGACTCTTCTTACTGTCTATGCTTTGAACCGTTCCTGTGACACTAGTTATAGATTCCGATGCTTCACTTCAGGTTTACAGTAGCCCTTGGACCTTATAATTGACGGTGAAACACAGAAATTGCATCGGAATTAAACACAAAAGGCACGAAGCCGACTTAAGTTCAAAAAGACTGACTCTTGTTACTGACTATGTTTTGAACAATTCCTGTGTCACTAATTATAGATTCCGATGCATCACTTCAGGTTTACTGTATCCCTCTGACCTTCTTATTGACGATGAAACACACAAATTGCATCGGAATTGATTACAAAAGGCACAATGCCGACTTAAGTACCAGAAGACTGACTCTTTTTACTGACTATGTTTTGAACCATTCCTGCGACACTAGTTATAGATTCGGATGCTTCACTTCAGGTTTACTGTATCCCTCTGACCTTTTTATTGACGATGAAACACAGAAATTGCCACGGTATTAATAGAAAAGGCACAATGCCGACTTTAGTACAATACGACTGACTTTTATTACTGTCTATGTTTTGAACAATTCCTGTGATACTAGTTATACATTCCGATGCTTCACTTGACGTTTACTGTATCCCTTGGACCTTCTTATTAACGATGGAACACAGAAATTGCATCGGAATTAAATACAAAAGGCACAATGCCGACTTAAGTACATGAAGACCGACTCTTCCTACTGACTATGCTTTGAAACGTTCCTGTGACACTAGTTATAGATCCCGATGCTTCACTTGGCGTTTACTGTATCCCTTGGACCTTCTTATTGACGATGAAACACAGAGATTGCATCGGAATTAAATACAAAAGGCACAATGCCGACTTAAGGACAAGATGACTGACTCTTCTTACTGACTATGTTTTGAACCATTCCTGTGACACTAGTTATAGATTCCGATGCTTCACTTCAGGTTTACTGTATCCCTTGGACCTTCTTATTGACGATGAAACATAGAAATTTCATCGGAATTAAATACAAAAGGCACAATGCCGACTTAAGTACATGAAGACCGACTCTTCCTACTGACTATGTTTTAAACCATTCCATTGACACTAGTTATAGATTCCGATGTTTCACTCCAGGTTTACTGTATCCCTTAGAGCTTGTTATTGACGATGAAACACAGATATTGCATCGGAATTAAATAGAAATGGCACAATGCCGACTTAAGTACAAGAAGACTGACTCTTCTTACTGACTATGTTTTGAAACCATTCCGGTGACACTAGTTATAGATTCCGATGCTTCACTTCAGGTTTACTGTACCCCTTGGACCTTCTTATTGACAATGAAACACAGAAATTGCATCGGAATTAAATGCAAAAGGCTAAATGTCGACTTAAGTACACGCAGACTGACTCTTTATACTGTCTATGTTTTGAACCACTCCTGTGACACTAGTTATAGATTCAGATTCTTCACTAAAGGTTTATCGTATCCCTCTGACCTTCTTATTGACGATGAAAGACAGAAATTGCATCGGAATTATGTACAAAAGGCACAATGTCCACTTAAGTAGAAGAAGACTGACTCTTCTTACTGACTATGTTTTGAACCATTCCTGTAACACTAGCTATAGATTCCGATGCTTCACTTCACGTTTACTTTATCTCTCTGACTATCTTATTGACGATGAAACACAGAAATGGCATCGAAATTAAATACAAAAGACATAATGCCGACTTAAGTACAGGAAGACTGACTCTTCTTACTGTCTATGATTTGAACCATTCCATTGACACTAGTTATAGATTCCGATGCTTCACTCCAGGTTTACTGTATCCCTTGGACCTTGTTGTTGGCGATGAAACACAGACATTGCATCGGAATTAAATAGAAAAGGCACAATGCCGACTTACGTTCAAGAAGACTGACTCTTCTTACTGTCTATGTTTTGAATCATTCCTGTGACACTAGTTATAGATTCCGATGCTTCACTCCAGGTTTACTGTATCCCTTGGACCTTCTTTTTGACGATGAAACACAGAAATTGCATCGGAATTAAATGCAAAAGCTACAATGCCGACTTAAGGACCAGAAGACTGACTTTTCTTACTGACTTTGCTTTGAACCATTCCTGTGACACTAGTTATAGATTCCGATGCTTTACTCCAGGTCTACTGTATCCCTTGGACCATCTTATTGACGATGAAACACAGAAATTGCATCGCAATTATATAGAAAAGTCACAATGCGGACTTAAGTACAAGAAGACTGACTCTTCTTACTGACTATGTTATGAACCATTCCTGTGACACTAGTTATAGATTCCGATGCTTCACTTCAGGTTTACTGTATACCTTGGACCTTCTTATTGACGATGAAACACAGAAATTGAATCGGAATTAAATACAAAAGGCACAATGCCGACTTACGTACAAGAAGACTGACTCTTCCTACTGTCTATGGTTTGAACCATTCCTGTGACTCTAGTTTTGGATTCCGATGCTTCACTTCAGATTTACTGTATCCCTCTGACCTTCTTATTGAAGATGGAACACACATATTGCATCGGATTTAAATACAAAAGGCACAATGCCGACTTAAGGACAAGAAGACTGACTCTTCTTACTGCTTATGTTTTGAACCATTGCTGTGACACTAGTTATAGATTCCGATGCTTCTCCTCAGGTTTACTGTATCCCTCTGACCTCCTTATTGAAGATGAAACACAGAAATTGCATCGGATTTAAATACAAAAGCCACAATGCCGACTTAAGTATAAGAAGGCTGACTCTTCCTACGGTCTGTGTTTTGAACCATTCCTGTGGCAGTAGTTATAGATTCCGATCCTTCACTTCAGGTTTACTGTTTCCCTTGGACCTTCTTATTGGCGATGCGACACAGAAATTGCATCGGAATTAAATACAAATGGCACAATACCGACCTAAGTATAAGAAGACTGACTCTTCCTACTGTCTATGTTTTGAACCATTTCTGTGACACTAGTTATAGAGTCCGATGCTTCACTTCAGGTTTACTGTATCCCTTGGACCTTCTTTTACACGATGAATCACAGAAATTGCATCGGAATTAAACACAAAAGGCACTATGCCGACTTAAGTACAAGAAGACTGACTCTTCTTACTGTCTATATTTTGAAACATTCCAGTGACACTAGTTATAGATTCCGATGCTTCACGTCAGGTTTACTGTATCCCTTGGACCATCTTATTGACGATGAAACTCAGAAATTGCATCGGAATTAAACACAAAAGGTACAATGCAGACTTAAGTACAAGAAGACTGACTCTTCTTACTGTCTATATTTTGAACCATTCCAGTGACACTAGTTATAGATTCCGTTGCTTCACTTCAGGTTTACTGTATCCCTCTGACCGTCTTATTGACGATGAAACACAGATATTGCATCGGAATTAAATACGAAAGGCACAATGCCGACTTAAGTACAAGAAGACTGACTCTTCTTACTGACTATGTTTTGAACCATTCCTGTGACACTAGTTAAAGATTCCGATGCTTCACTTCAGGTTTACTGTATCCCTCTCACCATCTTATTGACGATCAAACACAGAAATAGCATCGGAATAAAATGGAAAAGTCACAATGCCGACTTAAGTACAAGAAGACTGACTCTTCTTACTGTCTATATTTTGAACCAATCCTGTGACACTAGTTGTAGATTCCCATGCTTCACTTCAGGTTTACTGTATCCCTTGGACCCTCTTATTGACGATGAAACACAGAAATTGCATCGGAATTAAATAGAAAAGGCACAATGCCGACATAAGTACAAGAAGACTGACTCTTCTCACTGACTATGATATGAACCATTCCTGTGACACTAGTTATAAATTCCGATCCTTCACTTCAGGTTTACTGTATCCCTTGGACCTTCTTATTGACGATGAAACACAGAAATTGCATCGGATTTAGATACAAAAGGCAGAATGCCGACTTAAGTACAAGAAGACTGACTCTTCTTTGTGTCTATGTTTTGAACCATTACTGTGACTCTAGTTATAGTTTCGGATGCTTCACTCCAGGTTTACCGTATCCCTTGGACCTTCTTATTGACGATGAAACACAGAAATTGCTTCGGAATTAAATACAAAAAGCACAATGCCGAGTTAAGTACAAGAAGTCTGACTCTTCTTACTGACTATGTTTTAAACCATTCCTGTGACACTAGTTATAGATTCCGATGCTTCACTTCCGGTTTACTGTATCCCTCTGACCTTCTTATGGACGATGAAACACAGATATGGCATCGGAATAAAATGGAAAAGGCACAATGCCGACTTAAGTACAAGAAGACTGACTCTTCTAACTGTCTATGTTTTGAACCAATCCTGTGACACTAGTTGTAGATTCCGATGCTTCTCTTCATGTTTTCTGTATCCCTTTGACCCTCTTATTGACGATGAAACACAGAAATTGCATCAGAATTAAATAGAAAAGGCACAATGCCGACTTAAGTACAAGAAGACTGACTCTTCTCACTGACTATGTTATGAACCATTCCTGTGACACTAGTTATAGATTCCGATGCTTCACTTCAGGTTTACTGTATCCCTTGGACCTTCCTATTGACGATGAAACACAGAAAATGCATCGGAATTAAATACAAAAGGCATAATGCCGACTTAAGTACAGGAAGACTGACTCTTCTTACTGTCTATGATTTGAACCATTCCATTGACACTAGTTATAGATTCCGATGCTTCAGTCCAGGTTTACTGTATCCCTTGGACCTTGTTATTGGCGATGAAACACAGAAATTGCATCGGAATTAAATAGAAAAGGCACAATGCCGACTTAAGTTCAAGAAGACTGACTCTTCTTACTCTCTATGTTTTGAACCATTCCTGTGACACTAATTACAGATTCCGATGCTACACTCCAGGTTTACTGTATCCCCTGGACCTTCTTATTGACGATGAAACACAGAAATTGCATCGGAATAAAATACAAAAGGCACAATGCCGACTTAAGGACAAGAAGACTGACTCTTCTTACTGTCTTTGTTTTTAACCATTAGTGTGACACTAGTTATAGATTCCGGTGCTTCACTCCAGGCTTACTGTATCCCTTGGTCCTTCTTATTGACGATGAAACACAGAAATTGCATCGGAATTAAATACAAAAGGCACAATGCCGACTTAAGAACAAGAAGACTGACTCTTCTTACTGACTATGTTTTGAACCATTGCTGTGACGCTAGTTATAGATTCCGATGCTTCTCCTCAGGTTAACTGTATCCCTCTGACTATCTTATTGTCGATGAAACACAGAAATGGCATCGGAATTAAATACAAAAGGCATAATGCCGACTTAAGTACAGGAAGACTGACTCTTCTTACTGTCTATGATTTGAACCATTCCATTGACACTAGTTATAGATTCCGATGCTTCACTCCAGGTTTACTGTATCCCTTGGACCTTGTTATTGGCGATGAAACACAGAAATTGCATCGGAATTAAATAGAAAAGGCACAATGCCGACTTAAGTTCAAGAAGACTGACTCTTCTTACTCTCTATGTTTTGAACCATTCCTGTGACACTAATTACAGATTCCGATGCTACACTCCAGGTTTACTGTATCCCCTGGACCTTCTTATTGACGATGAAACACAGAAATTGCATCGGAATTAAATACAAAAGGCACAATGCCGACTTAAGGACAAGAAGACTGACTCTTCTTACTGTCTTTGTTTTTAACCATTAGTGTGACACTAGTTATAGATTCCGGTGCTTCACTCCAGGCTTACTGCATCCCTTGGACCTTCTTATTGACGATGAAACACAGAAATTGCATCGGAATTAAATACAAAAGGCACAATGCCGACTTAAGAACAAGAAGACTGACTCTTCTTACTGACTATGTTTTGAACCATTGCTGTGACACTAGTTATAGATTCCGATGCTTCTCCTCAGGTTTACTGTATCCCTCTGACCTCCTTATTGAAGATGAAACACAGAAATTGCATCGGAATTAAATACAAAAGCCACAATGCCGACTTAAGTATAAGAAGACTGTCTCTTCCTACGGTCTATGTTTTGAACCATTCCTGTGGCACTAGTTATAGATTCCGATCCTTCACTTGAGGTTTACTGTTTCCCTTGGACCTTCTTATTGACGATGCAACACAGAAATTGCATCGGAATTAAATACAAAAGGCACAATACCGACCTAAGTATAAGAAGACTGACTCTTCCTACTGTCTATGTTTTGAACCATTTCTGTGACACTAGTTATAGAGTCCGATGCTTCACTTCAGGTTTACTGTATCCCTTGGACCTTCTTTTACACGATGAATCACAGAAATTGCATCGGAATTAAACACAAAAGGCACAATGCCGACTTAAGTACAAGAAGACTGACTCTTATTACTGTCTATATTTTGAACCATTCCAGTGACACTAGTTATAGATTCCGATGCTTCATGTCAGGTTTACTGTATCCCTTGGACCATCTTATTGACGATGAAACACAGAAATTGCATCGGAATTAAACACAAAAGGCACAATGCCGACTTAAGTACAAGAAGACTGACTCTTCTTACTGTCTATATTTTGAACCATTCCAGTGACACTAGTTATAGATTCCGATGCTTCACTTCAGGTTTACTGTATCCCTCTGACCGTCTTATTGACGATGAAACACAGATATTGCATCGGAATTAAATACGAAAGGCACAATGCCGACTTAAGTACAAGAAGACTGACTCTTCTTACTGACTATGTTTTGAACCATTCCTGTGACACTAGTTATAGATTCCGATGCTTCACTTCAGGTTTGCTGTATCCCTCTGACCTTCTTATTGACGATGAAACACAGAAATAGCATCGGAATAAAATGGAAAAGGCACAATGCCGACTTAAGTACAAGAAGACTGACTCTTCTTACTGTCTATATTTTGAACCAATCCTGTGACACTAGTTGTAGATTCCGATGCTTCACTTCAGGTTTACTGTATCCCTTGGACGCTCTTATTGACGATGAAACACAGAAATTGCATCGGAATTAAATAGAAAAGGCACAATGCCGACATAAGTACAAGAAGACTGACTCTTCTCACTGACTATGTTATGAACCATTCCTGTGACACTAGTTATAGATTCCGATGCTCACTTCAGGTTTACTGTATCCCTTGGACCTTCCTATTGACGATGAAACACATAAAATGCATCGGAATTAAATACAAAAGGCAAAATGCCGACTTAGGTACACGCAGACTGACTCTTTATACTGTCTATGTTTTGAACCACTCCTGTGACACTAGTTATAGATATAGATTCTTCACTAAAGGTTTATCGTATCCCTCTGACCTTCTTATTGACGATGAAAGACAGAAATTGCATCGGAATTATATACAAAAGGCACAATGTCCACTTAAGTAGAAGAAGACTGACTCTTCTTACTGACTATGTTTTGAACCATTCCTGTAACACTAGCTATAGATTCCGATGCTTCACTTCACGTTTACTGTATCCCTCTGACTATCTTATTGACGATGAAACACAGAAATGGCATCGGAATTAAATACAAAAGACATAATGCCGACTTAAGTACAGGAAGACTGACTCTTCTTACTGTCTATGATTTGAACCATTCCATTGACACTAGTTATAGATTCCGATGCTTCACTCCAGGTTTACTGTATCCCTTGGACCTTGTTGTTGGCGATGAAACACAGAAATTGCATCGGAATTAAATAGAAAAGGCACAATGCCGACTTAAGTTCAAGAAGTCTGACTCTTCTTACTGTCTATGTTTTGAATCATTCCTGTGACACTAGTTATAGATTCCGATGCTTCACTCCAGGTTTACTGTATCCCTTGGACCTTCTTTTTGACGATGAAGCACAGAAATTGCATCGGAATTAAATGCAAAAGCTACAATGCCGACTTAAGGACCAGAAGACTGACTTTTCTTACTGACTTTGTTTTGAACCATTCCTGTGACACTAGTTATAGATTCCGATGCTTCACTCCAGGTCTACTGTATCCCTTGGACCATCTTATTGACGATGAAACACAGAAATTGCATCGGAATTATATAGAAAAGGCACAATGCGGACTTAAGTACAAGAAGACTGACTCTTCTTACTGACTATGTTATGAACCATTCCTGTGACACTAGTTATAGATTCCGATGCTTCACTTCAGGTTTACTGTATACCTTGGACCTTCTTATTGACGATGAAACACAGAAATTGAATCGGAATTAAATACAAAAAGCACAATGCCGACTTACGTACAAGAAGACTGACTCTTCCTACTGTCTATGGTTTGAACCATTCCTGTGACACTAGTTTTGGATTCCGATGCTTCACTTCAGATTTACTGTATCCCTCTGACCTTCTTATTGAAGATGGAACACACATATTGCATCGGAATTAAATACAAAAGGCACAATGCCGACTTAAGGACAAAAAGACTGACTCTTCTTACTGCTTATGTTTTGAACCATTGCTGTGACACTAGTTATAGATTCCGATGCTTCTCCTCAGGTTTACTGTATCCCTCTGACCTCCTTATTGAAGATGAAACACAGAAATTGCATCGGATTTAAATACAAAAGCCACAATGCCGACTTAAGTATAAGAAGACTGACTCTTCCTACGGTCTGTGTTTTGAACCATTCCTGTGGCACTAGTTATAGATTCCGATCCTTCACTTCAGGTTTACTGTTTCCCTTGGACCTTCTTATTGGCGATGCAACACAGAAATTGCATCGGAATTAAACACAAAAGGCACAATGCAGACTTAAGTACAAGAAGACTGACTCTTCTTACTGTCTATATTTTGAACCATTCCAGTAACACTAGTTATAGATTCCGATGCTTCACTTCAGGTTTACTGTATCCCTCTGACCGTCTTATTGACGATGAAACACAGATATTGCATCGGAATTAAATACGAAAGGCACAATGCCGACTTAAGTACAAGAAGACTGACTCTGCTTACTGACTAAGTTTTGAACCATTCCTGTGACACTAGTTAAAGATTCCGATGCTTCACTTCAGGTTTACTGTATCCCTCTCTCCTTCTTATTGACGATCAAACACAGAAATAGCATCGGAATAAAATGGAAAAGTCACAATGCCGACTTAAGTACAAGAAGACTGACTCTTCTTACCGTCTATATTTTGAACCAATCCTGTGACACTAGTTGTAGATTCCCATGCTTCACTTCAGGTTTACTGTATCCCTTGAACCCTCTTATTGACGATGAAACACAGAAATTGCATCGGAATTAAATAGAAAAGGCACAATGCCGACATAAGTACAAGAAGACTGACTCTTCTCACTGACTATGATATGAACCATTCCTGTGACACTAGTTATAGATTCCGATCCTTCACTTCAGGTTTACTGTATCCGTTGGACCTTCTTATTGACGATGAAACACAGAAATTGCATCGGAATTACATACAAAAGGCAGAATGCCGACTTAAGTACAAGAAGACTGACTCTTCTTTGTGTCTATGTTTGGAACCATTACTGTGACTCTAGTTATAGTTTCGGATGCTTCACTCCAGGTTTACCGTATCCCTTGGACCTTCTTATTGACGATGAAACACAGAAATTGCATCGGAATTAAATACAAAAGGCACAATACCGACTAAAGTACAAGAAGACTGACTCTTCTTAATGTCTATGATTTGAACCATTCCATTGACACTAGTTATAGATTCCGATGCATCACTCCAGGTTTACTGTATCCCTTGGACCTTGTTATTGGCGATGAAACACAGTAATTGCATCGGAATTAAATAGAAAAGGCACAACTCCGACTTAAGTTCAAGAAGACTGACTCTTCTTACTGTCTATGTTTTGAACCATTACTGTGAATCTAGTTATAGATTCCGATGCTCCACTCCAGGTTTACTGTATCTCTTGGACCTTCTTATTGACGATGAAACACAGAAATTGCATCGGAATTAAATACAAAAAGCACAATGCCGACTTAAGGACAAGAAGACTTATTCTTCTTACTGACTATGTATTGAACCATTCCTGTGACACTAGTTATAGATTCCAATTCTTCACTTCAGGTTTACTGTATCCCTCTGACCCTCTTACTGACGATGAAACACAGAAATTGCATCGGAATTAAATGCGAAAGGCACAATGCCGACTTAAGTACAAGAAGACTGACTCTTCTTACAGACTATGTTTTGAACCATTCCTGTGACACTAGTTATAGATTCCGATGCTTCACTTCCGGTTTACTGTATCCCTCTGACCTTCTTATGGACGATGAAACACAGATATGGCATCGGAATAAAATGGAAAAGGCACAATGCCGACTTAAGTACAAGAAGACTGACTCTTCTAACTTTCTATGTTTTGAACCAATCCTGTGACACTAGTTGTAGATTCCGATGCTTCTCTTCATGTTTTCTGTATCCCTTGGACCATCTTATTGACGATGAAACACAGAAATTGCATCAGAATTAAATAGAAAAGGCACAATGCCGACTTAAGTACAAGAAGACTGACTCTTCTCACTGACTATGTTATGAACCATTCCTGTGACACTAGTTATAGATTCCGATGCTTCACTTTAGGTTTACTGTATCCCTTGGACCTTCCTATTGACGATGAAACACAGAAAATGCATCGGAATTAAATACAAAAGGCAAAATGCCGACTTAAGTACACGCAGACTGACTCATTATACTGTCTATATTTTGAACCATTCCTGTGACACTAGTTATAGATTCAGATGCTTCAAAAAAGGTTCATCGTATCCCTCTGACCTTCTTATTGACGATGAAACACAGAAATTGCATCGGAATTAAATACAAAAGGCACAATGTCCACATAAGTACAAGAAGGCTGACTCTTCTTACTGACTATGTTTTGAACCATTCCTGTAACACTAGCTATAGATTCCGATGCTTCACTTCAGGTTTACTGTATCCCTCTGACTATCTTATTGTCGATGAAACACAGAAATGGCATCGGAATTAAATCCAAAAGGCACAATACCGACTAAAGTACAAGAAGACTGACTCTTCTTAATGTCTATGATTTGAACCATTCCATTGACACTAGTTATAGATTCCGATGCATCACTCCAGGTTTACTGTATCCCTTGGACCTTGTTATTGGCGATGAAACACAGTAATTGCATCGGAATTAAATAGAAAAGGCACAACTCCGACTTAAGTTCAAGAAGACTGACTCTTCTTACTGTCTATGTTTTGAACCATTACTGTGAATCTAGTTATAGATTCCGATGCTCCACTCCAGGTTTACTGTATCTCTTGGACCTTCTTATTGACGATGAAACACAGAAATTGCATCGGAAATAAATACAAAAAGCACAATGCCGACTTAAGGACAAGAAGACTTATTCTTCTTACTGACTATGTATTGAACCATTCCTGTGACACTAGTTATAGATTCCAATGCTTCACTTTAGGTTTACTGTATCCCTCTGACCCTCTTACTGACGATGAAACACAGAAATTGCATCGGAATTAAATACGAAAGGCACAATGCCGACTTAAGTACAAGAAGACTGACTCTTCTTACAGACTATGTTTTGAACCATTCCTGTGACACTAGTTATAGATTCCGATGCTTCACTTCAGGTTTACTGTATCCCTCTGACCTTCTTATTGACGATGAAACACAGAAATTGCATCGGAATTAAATACAAAAGGCACAATGCCGACTTAAGTACTAGAAGACTGACTCTTCTTACTGTCTATGATTTGAATCAATCCTGTTGCACTAGTTGTAGATTCCGATGCTTCACTTCAGGTTTACTGTATCCCTTGGACCTTCTTGTTGACGATGAAACACAGAAATTGCATCGGAATTAAATACAAAAGGCAAAATGCTGACTTAAGTACAAGAACACTGGCTCTTCCTACTGTCTATGTTTTGAACCATTCCTGTGACACTAGTTATAGATTCCGACGCTTTACTTCAGGTTTACTGTATCCCTTGTACCTTCTTCTTGACGACGAAACACAGAAATTGCATCGGAATTAAATACAAAAGGCACAATGCCGACTTAAGTACATGAAGACCGACTCATCTTATTGACAATGATTTGAACGATTCCTGTGATACTAGTTATAGATTCCGATTCTTCACTTCAGGTTTACTGTATCCCTTGGACATTCTTATTGACGATGAAACACAGAAATTGCGTTGGAATTAAATACAAAAGGCACAATGCCGACTTAAGTACAAGAAGACTGACTCTTCTTACTGTCTGTGTTTTGAACCATTCCTGTGACACTAGTTATAGATTCCGATGCTTCACTCCAGGTTGACTATATGCCTTGGACCTTCTTATTGACGATGAAATACAGAAATTGCATCGGAATTAAATACAAAAGGCACAATGCCGACTTAAGGACAAGAAGACTGACCCTTCTTACTGACTATGTTTTGAACATTTCCTGTGACACTAGTTATGGATTCCGATGCTTCACTTCAGGTTAACTGTATCCCTCTGACCTTCTTATTGACAATGAAACTCTGAAATAGCATCGGAATTAAATACAAAAGGCACCATGCCGACTTAAGTACAAGAAGACTGACTCTTCTAACTGAGTATGTTTTGAACCATTCCTGTGACACTAGTTACAGATTCCGATGCTTCACCGCAGGTTTACTGTATCCCTCTGACCTTCTTATTCACGATGAAACACAGAAATTGCATCGGAATTAAATACAAAAGGCACAATGCCGACTTAAGTACAGGAAGACTGACTCTTCTTACTGTCTATGTTTTGAACCATTCCTGTGACACTAGTTATAGATTCCGATGTTTCACTCCAGGTTTAGCGTATCCCTTGGACGTTCCTATTGACGATAAAACACAGAAATTGCATCTGAATTAAATAGAAAAGGCACAACGCCGACTTGAGAACAAGAAGACTGACTTTTCTTACTGATTATAGTTTGAACCCTTCCTGTGACACTAGTTATAGATTCCGATGCTTTACATCAGGTTTACTGTATACCTTGGACCTTCTTATTGACGATGAATCACAGAAATTGCATCGGAATTTAATACAGAAGACAAATGCCGACTTAAGTGCAAGAAGACTGATTCTTCTTACTGTCAATGCTTTGAACCATTACTGTGACACTAGTTATAGATTCCTGTGCTTCACTCCAGGTTTACTGTATCCCTTGGCCCTTCTAATTGACGATGAAACACAGAAATTGCATCGGAATTAAATACAAAAGGCACAATGCCGACTTAAGGACAAGAAGACTGACTCTTCTTACTGACTATGCTTTCAACTATTCCTGTGACACTAGTTATAGATTCCGATGCTTCCCTTCAGGTTTACAGTATCCCTCTGACCTTCTTATTGACGATGAGACACAGAAATAGCATCGGAATAAAATAGAAAAGGCACAATGCCGACTTAAGTACAAGAAGACTGACGCTTCTTACTGTCTATGTTTTGAACCAATTCTGTGACACTAGTTGTAGATTCCGATGCTTAACTTAAGATTTACTGTATCCCTTGGACCTTCTTATTGACGATGAAACACAGAAATTGCATCGGAATTAAATACAAAAGGCAAAATGCCGACTTAAATACACGAAGTCTGACTCTTCTTACTCTCTATATTTTGAACCATTCCTGTGACACTAATTACAGATTCCGATGCTACACTCCAGGTTTACTGTATCCCCTGGACCTTCTTATTGACGATGAAACACAGAAATTGCATCGGAATTAAATACAAAAGGCACAAAGCCGACTTAAGGACAAGAAGACTGACTCTTCTTACTGACTTTGTTTTTAACCATTAGTGTGACACTAGTTATAGATTCCGGTGCTTCACTCCAGGTTTACTGTATCCCTTGGACCTTCTTATTGACGATGAAACACAGAAATTGCATCGGAATTAAATAGAAAATGCACAATGCCGACTTAAGTACAAGAAGACTGACTCTTCTTACTGACTATGATTTGAACCATTTCTGTGACACTAGTTATAGAGTCCTATGCTTCACTTCAGGTTTACTGTATCGCTTGGACCTTCTTATTGAAGATTAAACACAGAAATTGCAACGGAATTAAACACACAAGGCACAATGCCGACATAAGTACAAGAAGACTGACTCTTCTTACTGTCTATGATTTGAACCATTCCTGTGACAGTAGTTATAGATTCCGATGCTTTACTCCAGGTTTACTGCATCCCTTGGACCTTCTTATTGACGATGAAACACAGAAATTGCATCGGAATTAAATAGAAAAGCACAATGCCGACTTAAGTACAAGAAGACCGACTCCTCTTATTGACAATGTTTTGAACCATTCCTGTGACACTAGTTATAGTTTCCGATGCTTCACTTTAGGTTCACTGTATCCCTTGGACATTCTTATAGACGATGAAACACAGAAATTGCATCGGAATTAAATAAAAAAGTCACAATGCCGACTTAAGTACAAGAAGACTGACTCATCCTACTGTCTATGTTTTGAACCATTCCGGTGACACTAGTTATAGATTCCGATGCTTCACTCCGGGTTTAGTGTATCCCTTGGACCTTCTTATTGACGATGAAACACAGAAATTGCATCGGAATTAAATAGAAAATTCACAATGCCGACTTAAGTACAAGAAGACTGATTCTTCTTACTGTCTATGTTTTGAACCATTCCTGTGACACTAGTTATAGATTCCGATGCTACACTCCAGGTTTACTGTATCCTTTGGACTTTCTTATTGACGATGAAACACAGAAATTGCATCGGAATTAAATACAAAAGGCACAATGCCGACTTAAGTACAAGAAGACTGACTCTTCTTACTGTCTATGTTTTGAACCATTCCTGTGACACTAGTTATAGATTCCGATGCTTCACTTCTGGTTTACTGTATCCCTCTGACCTTATTGCCGATCAAACACAGAAATTGCATCGGAATTAATTACAAAAGGCACAATGCCGACTTAAGGACAAGAGGACTGACTCTTCTTACTGACTATGTTTTGAACCATTCCTGTGTAACTAGTTATGGATTCCGTTGCTTCACTTCAGGTTTACTGTATCCCTCTGACCTTCTTATTGACGATGAAACACAGATATTGCATCGGAATTAAATACAAAAGCCACAATGCCGACTTAAGTACAAGAAGACTGACTGTTCTTACTGTCTATGCTTTGAAGCATTCCTGTTGCACTAGTTATAGATTCCGAAGCTTCACTTCAGGTTTACTGTATCCCTCTGACCTTCTTATTGACGATGAAACACAGAAATTGCAGCGGAATTAAATACAAAAGGCACAATGCCGACTTAAGTACAAGAAGACTGACCCTTCTTACTGTCTATTTTTGTAACCATTCCAGTGACACTAGTTATAGATTCCGATGACTCACTTCAGGTTTACTGTATCCCTTGGACCTTCTTATTGACGATGAAACACAGAAATTGCATCGGAATTAATTACAAAAGGCACCATGCCGACTTAAGTACAAGAAGACTGACTCTTCTTACTGTCTATGTTTTGAACCATTCCTGTGACACTTGTTATAGATTCCGATGTTTCACTTCAGGTTTACTGTATCGCTTGGACCTTCTTATTGAAGATTAAACACAGAAATAGCAACGGAATTAAACACACAAGGCACAATGCCGACTTAAGTACAAGAAGACTGACTCATACTGCTGTCTATGTTTTGAACCATTCCTGTGACACTAGTTATAGATTCCGATGCTTGACTTCAGGTTTACTGTATCCCTCTGACCTTATTGCCGATGAAACAGAAAATTGCATCGGAATTAAATACAAAAGGCACAATGCCAACTTAAGGACACGAAGACTGACTCTTCTTACTGACTATGTTTGAACCATTCCTGTGAAACTACTTACAGATTCCGATGTTTCTCTTCAGGTTTACTGTATCCCTCTGACCTTTTTATTGACGATGAAACACAGAAATTGCATCGGAAGTAAATACAAAAGCCACAATGCCGACTTAAGTACAAGAAGACTGACTGTTCTTACTGTCTATGTTTTGAACCATTCCTGTTGCACTAGTTATAGATTCCGATGCTTCACTTCAGGTTTACTGTTTCCCTTGGACCTTCTAATTGACGATGAAACACAGAAATTGTATCGGAATTAAATACAAAAGGCACAAGGCCGACTTAAGTACAAGAAGACTGAATCTTCCTACTGTCTATGTTTTGAACCGTTTCTGCGACACTAGTTATAGTGTCCGATGCTTCACTTGAGGGTTACTGTATCCCTTGGCCCTTCTTATTGTCGATGAATCACAGAAATTGCATCGGAATTAAATACAAAAGGCACAATGCCGACTTAAGTACAAGAGGACTGACTCTTCTTGCTCACTATGTTTTGAACCATTTCTGTGACACTAGTTATAGAGTCCGATGCTTCACTTCAGGTTTACTGTATCGCTTGGACCTTCTTATTGAAGATTAAACACAGAAATTGCAACGGAATTAAACACACAAGGCACAATGCCGACATAAGTACAAGAAGACTGACTCTTCTTACTGTCTATGTTTTGAACCATTCCTGTGACAGTAGTTATAGATTACGATGCTTCACTCCAGGTTTACTGCATCCGTTGGCCCTTCTTATTGACGATGAAACACAGAAATTGCATCGGAATTAAATAGAAAAGGCACAATGCCGACTGAAGTACAAGAACACCGACTCTTCTTACTGGCTATGTTTTGAACCATTCCTCTGACACTAGTTATAGACTCCGATGCTTCACTTCAGGTTTACTGTACCCCCTGGACCTCCTTATTGACGATGAAACACAGAAATTGCATCGGAATTAAATACAAAAGGCACATTACCGACTTAAGTACAAGAAGACTGACTCCTCTTACTGTCTATGTTTTGAACCGTTCCTGTGACACTAGTTATATATTCCGATGCTTCACTTTAGGTTACTGTATCCCTTGGACCTTCTTATTGACGATGAAACACAGAAATTTCGTCGGAATTAAATACAAAAGGCACATTACCAACTTAAGTACAAGAAGACTGACTCTCCTTACTTACTATGTTTTGAACCATTCCTGTAACACTAGTTATAGAATCCGGTGCTTCACTTCAGGTTTACTGCATCCCTCTCACCTTCTTATTGACGATGAAACACAGAAATGGCATCGGAACTAAAAGCAAAAGCCTCTATGCTGACTTAAGTACAAGAAGACTGACTCTTCTTACTGACTAGAATTTGAACCATTCCTGTGACACTAGTTATAGATTCCGTTGCTTCACTTCAGGTTTACTGCATCCCTCTGACCTTCTTATTGACGATGAAACACAGACATTGCATCGGAATTAAATAGAAAATGCACAATGCCGACTTAAGTACAAGAACACTGACTCTTCTTACTGTCTATGTTTTGAACCATTCCTGCGACACTAGTTATAGATTCCGATGCATGACTTCAGTTTTACTGTATCCCTTGGACCTTCTTATTGACGATGAAACACAGAAATTGCATCGGAATTAAATACAAAAGGCACAATGCCGACTTAAGTACAAGGGCCTGACTCTTCTTACTGTCTATGATTGAGCCACTCCTGTGACACTAGTTATAGATTCCGATGTTTCACTTCAGGTGTACTGTATCCCTTGGACTTTCTTATTGACGATGAAACACAGGAATTGCATCGGAATTAAATACAAAAGGCACAATGCCGACTTAAGTACAAGAAGACTGACTCTTCTTACTCTCTATGGTTTGAACCAATCCTGTGACACTAGTTATAGATTCCGATGCTTCACGTCAGGTTTACTACATCCCTTGGACCTTCTTATTGACGATGAAACACAGAAATTGCATCGGAATTAATTACAAAAGTCACAATGCCGACTTAAGGACAAGAGGACTGACTCTTCTTACTGACTATGATTTGAACCATTCCTGTGAAACTAGTTATAGATTCCGATGCTTCACTTCAGGTTTACTGTATCCCTCTGACCTTCTTATTGACGATGAAACACAGAAATTGCATCGGAATTAAATACAAAATCCACAATGCGGACTTAAGTACATGAAGACTGACTGTTCTTACTATCTATGTTTTGAACCATTCCTGTGACACTAGTTATAGATTCCGATGCTACTCTCCAGGTTTACTTTATCCGTTGGACCTTCTTATTGACGATGAAACACAGAAATTGCACCGGAATTAAATAGAAAAGGCACAATGCCGACTTAAGTACAAGAAGACTGACTCTTCTTACTGACTATGATTTCAACCATTCCTGTGACACAAGTTATAGATTCCTATGCTTCACTTCTGGTTTACTGTATTCCTCTGACCTTCTTATTGACGATGAAACACAGAAATTGCATCGGAATTAAATAGAAAAGGAACAATGCCGACTTAAGTACAAGAAGACTAACTCTTCTTACTGTCTATGTTTTGAACCATTCCTGTGACACTAGTTATTGATTCCGATGCTTCACTCCAGGTTTAGTGTATCGCTTGGACCTTCGTATTGACGATGAAACACCGAAATTGTATCGGAATTAAATACAAGAGGCACAATGCCAACTTAAGGACAAGAAGACTGACTCCTCTTACTGACTATGTTTTGAACCATTCCTGTGACACTAGTTATAGTTTCCGATGCTTCACTCCAGGTTTACTGTATTCCTTGGGCCTTGTTATTGACGATGAAACACAGAAATTGCATCAGAATTAAATAGAAAAGGCACAATGCCGACTTAAGTACAAGAAGACTGACTCTTCTTACTGTCTATGTTTTGAACCATTCCTGTGACACTAGTTATAGATTCTGATGCTTCATTTCAGGTTTACTGCATCCCTCTGACCTTCTTATTGACGATGAAACACAGACATTGCATCGGAATTAAATAGAAAAGGCACAATGCCGACTTAAGTACAAGGGCCTGACTCTTCTTACTGTCTATCATTGAACCACTCCTGTGACACTAGTTATAGATTCCGATGCTTCACTTCAGGTGTACTGTATCCCTTGGACTTTCTTATTGACGATGAATCACGTGAATTGCATCGGAATTAAATACAAAAGGCACAATGCCGACTTAAGTACAAGATGACTGACTCTTCTTACTGTCTATGTTTTGAGCCATTCCTGTGAGACCGGTTTTAGATTCCGATGCCTCACTTCAGGTTTATTGTATCCCTTGGACCTTCTTATTGACGATGAAACACCGATATTGCATCGGAATTAAATACAAAAGGCACAATGCCGACTTAAGTACAAGGAGACTGACTCTTCTTACTGTTTATGCTTTGAACCTTTCCTGTGAGACCAGTTTTGAATTCAGATGCTTCACTTCAGGTTTACTGTATTCCTTGGACCTTCTTGTTGACGATGAAACACAGAAAATGCATCGGAATAAAATACAAAAGGCTCAATGCCGTCTTACGTGCAACATGACTGATTCTTCTTACTGTCTATGCTTTTGTACCTTTCCTGTGAGACCAGTTTTTGAAATCAATGATGCACTTAAGGTTTACTGTATCCCTTGAACCTTCTTACTGACGATGAAACACAGAAATCGCATCAGAATTAAATACAAAATGCACAGTGCCGACTTAAGTACAAGAAGACTAACTCTTCTTACTGTCTATGTTTTGTACCTTTCCTGTGAGACCAGTTTTTGAAATCAATGATGCACTTAAGGTTTACTGTATCCCTTGAACCTTCTTACTGACGATGAAACACAGAAATTGCATCGGAATTAAATACAAACGGCATAATACCGACTTAAGTACAAGAAGACTGTCTCTTCTTACTGTCTATGTCCTGAACCTTTCCTGTGAGACCAGTATAGATTCCGATGCTTCACTTCAGGTTTACTGTATCCCTTGGACCTCCTTATTGACGATGAACTACAGAAATTGCATCGGAATAAAATACAAAATGCAGAATACCGACTTAAGTACAAGAACACTGACTCTTCTTACTGCCTATGTTTAGAACCTTTCCTGTGAGACCAGTTTTAGATTCCGATGCTTCACATTTGGTTTGCTGTATCCCTTGGAACTTCTTATTGACGATGAAACACAGAAATTGCATCGGAATTAAATACAAAAGGCACAATGCCGACTTAAGTACAAGAAGACTGACTCTTCTTAATGTCTATGTTTTGAGCCTTTCCTGTGAGACCGGTTTTAGATTCCGATGCCTCACTTCAGGTTTATTGTATCCCTTGGACCTTCTTATTGACGATGAAACACCGAAATTGCATCGGAATTAAATACAAAAGGCACAATGCCGACTTAAGTACAAGAAGCCTGACTCTTTTTACTGTTTATGCTTTGAACCTTTCCTGTGAGACCAGTTTTGAATTCAGATGCTTCACTTCAGGTTTACTGTATCCCTTGGACGTTCTTCTTGACGATGAAACACAGAAAATGCATCGGAATTAAATACAAAAGGCTCAATGCCGTCTTATGTGCAACATGACTGACTCTTCTTACTGTCTATGCTTTTGTAACTTTCCTGTGAGACCTGTTTTAGAAATCAATGATGCACTTCAGGTTTACTGTATCCCATGAACCTTCTTATTGACGATGAAACACAGAAATCGCATCAGAATTAAATACAAAATGCACAGTGCCGACTTAAGTACAAGAAGACTGACTCTACTTACTGTCTATGTTTTGAATCTTTCCTGTGAGACCAGTTTTAGACTCCGATGCTTCACTTCAGGTTAACTCTTTCCCATGGACCTTCTTTTTGACGATGAAACACAGATATTGCATCGCAATTAAATACAAAAGGCACAATGCCGACTTAAGTACAAGGAGACTGACACTCCTTACTGTCTATGTTTTGAGACTTTCCTGTGAGCCAGTTTTAGATTCCGATGCTGCACTTCAGGTTTACTGTATCCCTTGGACCTTCTTACTTGCAATGAAACACAGAAATTGCATTGGAATTAAATACAAAGGTCACAATACCGACGTAAGTACTAGAGGACTGACTCTTCTTACATTCTGTGGTTTGAGCCTTTCCTGTGAGACCAGTTTTAAATCCTGATGCTTCACTTCAGGTGTACTGTATTCCTTTGACCATTATATTGACGATGAGACACAGAATTTGCATCGGAATTAAATACAAAAGGCACCATGCCGACTTAAGTACAAGAAGACGGACTCTTCTTACTGTGTATGTTTTGAATCCTTCCTGTGAGACCAGTGTTGGATTCCGATGCTTTACTAAAGGTTTACTGTTTCCCTTGGACCTTCGTATTGACGATGAAACACAGAAATTGCATCGGAATTAAATACAAATGGCACAATGCCGCCTTAAGTACAAAAGACTGACTCTTCCTACTATCTATATTTTTAACCTTTCGTGTGAGACCAGTTTTAGATTCCAACCCTTCACTTCAGGTTTACTGTATCCCTTGGACCATCTTATCGACGATGAACAACAGAAATTGCATCGGAATTAAATACAAGAGGCACAATGCCGACTTAAGTACAAGAAGACTGACTCTTCTTTCTGTCTATGTTTAGAACCTTTCTTGTGAGACCAGTTTTAGATTCCGACGCTTCACTTCAGGTTTACTCTATCCCTTGGACCTTCTTATAGACGATGAAACACAGAAATTGCATCGGAATTAAATACAAAAGGCACAATGCCGACTTAAGTACAAGAAGACTGACTCATCTTACTGTCTATGTTTTGAACCTTTCCTGTGAGACCAGTTTTAAATTCCGATGCTTCACTTCAGGTTTACTCTATCCCTTGGACCTTCTTATTTACGATGAAACACAGAAATTGCATCGGAATTAAACACAAAAGGCATAATGCCGACTTAAGTACAAGACGACTGACTCTTCTCACTGTCTATACTCTGAACCTTTCCTATGAGACCAGTTTTAGATTCCGATGCTTCACTTCAGGTTTACTGTATCCCTTGGACCTTCGTATTGACGATGAAACACAGAATTTGCATCGGAATTAAATACAAAGGTCACAATGCCGACTTAAGTACTAGAGGACTGACTCTTCTTACATTCTATGATTTGAGCCTTTCCTGTGAGACCTGTTTTAGATTCCGATGTTTCACTTCAGGTGTACTGTTTTCCTTTGACCATTATATTGATGATGAGACACAAAATTTGCATCGGAATTAAATACAAAAGGCACCATGCCGACTTAAGTACAAGAAGACTGATTCTTCTTACTGTGTATGTTTTGAATCCTTCCTGTGAGACCAGTGTGGGATTCCGATGCTTTACTAAAGGTTTACTGTATCCCTTGGACCTTCTTATTGACGATGAAACACAGAAATTGCATCGGAATTAAATACAAAGGGCACAATGCCACCTTAAGTACAAAAGACTGACTCTTCTTACTGTCTATGTTTTAACCTTTCCTGTGAGACCAGTTTTAGATTCCGATGCTTCACTTCAGGTGTACTATATTCCTTTGACCATCATATTGACGATGAGACACAGAATTTGCATCGAAATTATCTACAAGAGGCTCAATGCCGACTTAAGTACAAGAACACTTACTCCTCTTTCTGTCTATGGTTTAAACCTTCCCTGTATGACCGGTTGTAGATTCCGACGCTTCACTTCAGGTTTACTGTATCCCTTGGACCATCTTATTGACGATGAAACACAGAAATTGCATCGGAATTAAATAGAAAAGGCACAATGCCGACTTAAGTACAAAAGACTGACTCTTCTTACTGTCTATGTTTTGAACCTTTCCTGTGAGACCAGTCTTAGATTCTGATGCTTTTCTTCAAGCTTACTGTAGCCCTTGGACATTCGTATTGACGATGAAACACAGAAATTGCATCGGAATTAAACATAAAAGGCACAATGCCGACTTAAGTACAAGAAGACTGACTCTACTTACTGTCTATGTTTTGAATCTTTCCTGTGAGACCAGTTTTAGACTCCGATGCTTCACTTCAGGTTTACTCTTTCCCATGGACCTTCTTTTTGACGATTAAACACAGATATTGCATCGGAATTAAATACAAATGGCACAATGCCGACTTAAGTACAAGGAGACTGACACTCCTTACTGTCTATGTTTTGAGACTTTCCTGTGAGACCAGTTTTAGATTCCAACCCTTCACTTCAGGTTTACTCTATCCCTTGGACCTTCTTATTGACGATGAACAACAGAAATTGCATCGGAATTAAATACAAAAGGCACAATGCCGACTTAAGTACAAGAAGACTGACTCTTCTTTCTGTCTATGTTTAGAACCTTTCTTGTGAGACCAGTTTTAGATTCCGACGCTTCACTTCAGGTTTACTCTATCCCTTGGACCTTCTTATAGACGATGAAACACAGAAATTGCATCGGAATTAAATACAAAAGGCACAATGCCGACTTAAGTACAAGAAGACTGACTCATCTTACTCTCTATGTTTTGAACCTTTCCTGTGAGACCAGTTTTAAATTCCGATGCTTCACTTCAGGATTACTCTATCCCTTCCACCTTCTTATTTACGATGAAACACAGAAATTGCATCGGAATTAAACACAAAAGGCATAATGCCGACTTAAGTACAAGACGACTGACTCTTCTCACTGTCTATACTCTGAACCTTTCCTATGAGACCAGTTTTAGATTCCGATGCTTCACTTCAGGTTTACTGTATCCCTTGGACCTTCTTATTGACGATGAAACACAGAAATTGCATCGGAATTAAATACAAATGGCACAATGCCGCCTTAAGTACAAAAGACTGACTCTTCCTACTGTCTATATTTTTAACCTTTCCTGTGAGACCAGCTTTAGATTCCGATGCTTCACTTCAGGTTTACTGTATCCCTTGGACCATCTTATTGACGAAGCGACACAGAAATTGCATCGGAATTAAATACAAAAGGGACAATGACGACTTAAGTACAAAAGACTGACTCTTCTTACTGTCTATGCTTTGAACCTTTCCTGTGAGACCAGTTTTAGATTCCGATGCTTCACTTCAGGTTTACTGTATCCCTTGGACCATCTTATTGACGAAGCGACACAGAAATTGCATCGGAATTAAATGCAAAAGGCAAAATGACGACTTAAGTACAATAAGACTGACTCTTCTTACTACCTATGGTTTGAACCCTCCCTGTGAGACCAGTTTTAGATTCCGACGCTTCACTTCCGGTTTACTGTATCCCTTGGAGCTTCTTATTGACGATGAAACACAGAAATTGCATCGGAATTAAATATAAAAAGCACAATGCCGACTAACGTACAAGAAGACTGACCCTACTTACTTTCTATGTTTTGAAACTTTTCTGTGGTACCAGTTTTAGATTCCGATGCCTCACTTCAAGTTTTCTGTATCCGTTGGACCATCTTATTGACGATGAAACACAGAAATTGCATCGGAACTAAATACAAATTGCACAATGCAGTCTTAAGTACAAGAAAGCTGACTCTTCTTACTGTCTATGTTTCGAACCAATCCTGTGAGACCAGTTTTAGATATTGTTGCTTCACTTCAGGTTTACTGTATTCCTTGGACATTCTTATTGACCATGAAACACAGAAATTGCATCCGAATTAATTACAAAAGTCACAATGCCGAATTAAGTACGAGAGGACTGACTCTACTTACATTGTATGATTTGAGCCTTTCCTGTGAGACCAGTTTTAGATTCCGATGCTACACTTCAGGTTTACTGTAGCCCTTGGACCCTCTTATTGACGATTAAACAAAGAAATTGCATCGGAATTAAATACAAAAGGCACAATGCCGACTTCAGTACGAGAGGACTGACTCTTCTTACATTGTATGATTTGAGCCTTTCCTGTGAGACCAGTTTTAGATATCGATGCTTCACTTTAGGTTTACTGCATCACTTGGACCTTCTTATTGACGATGAAACACAGAAATTGCATCGGAATTAAATACAAAAGGCACAATGCCGTCTAAAGTACAAGAAAACTGACTCTTCTTACTGTCTATGTTTCGAACCTTTCCTGTGAGACCAGTTTTAGATATTGTTGCTTCGCTTCAGGTTTACTGAATGCCTTGGACCTTCTTATTGACGATGAAACACAGAAATTGCATCGGAATGAAATACAAAAAGCAGAATGCCGAATCAAGTACAAGAAGACTGATTCTTCTTACTGTCTATGTTTTGAACCTTTCCTGTTAGACCAGTTTTAGAATCCGATGCTTCACTTCTGGTTTACTGTATCCCTTGGACATTCTTATTAACGGTGAAACACAGAAATTGCATCGGAATTAAATACAAAGGCCACAATGCCGACTCAAGTACAATAACACTGACTCTTCATACTGTCTATGTTTTGAACCATTCCTGTGAGACCAGTTTTGGATCACGATTCTTCCCTTCAGGCTTACTGTATCCGTCGGACCTTCTTATTAACGATGAAACAAGGAAATTGCATCGGAATTGAAGACAAAAGGCACAATGCTTACTTAAGTAAAACAAGACTGACTCTTCTTACTGTCTATGATTTGAACCTTTCATGTGAGACCAGTTTTGAATTCCGATGCTTCACTTCAGGTTAATTATATCCCTTGGACCTTCGTATTGACGATGAAACACAGAAATAGCATCTGAATTAAATACAAAAGGCACAATGCCGACTTAATTACAAGAAGACTGATTCTCCTTACTGTCTATGTTTTGAACCATTCCTGTGAGACCAGTTTTACATTCCGATGCTTCACTTCAGGTTAACTGTATGCCTTGGACGTTCTTATTGACGATGAAACATAGAAATTGCATCGGAATTAAATGCAAAAGGAACAATGCCGACTCATGTACAAGAAGACTGACTCTTCTTACTGTCTATGTTTTGAACCTTTCGTGTGAAACCGGTTTTAGATTCCGATGTTTCAATTCAGGTTTACTGTATCCCTTGGACCTTCTTATTGACCATGAAACACAGAAATTGCATCCGAATTAAATACAAAAGTCACAATGCCGAATTAAGTACGAGAGGACTGACTCTACTTACATTGTATGATTTGAGCCTTTCCTGTGAGACCAGTTTTAGATTCCGATGCTACACTTCAGGTTTACTGTAGCCCTTGGACCTTCTTATTGACGATGAAACAAAGAAATTGCATCGGAATTAAATACAAAAGGCACAATGCCGACTTCAGTACGAGAGGACTGACTCTTCTTACATTGTATGATTTGAGTCTTTCCTGTGAGACCAGTTTTAGATATCGATGCTTCACTTTAGGTTTACTGCATCACTTGGACCTTCTTATTGACGATGAAACACAGAAATTGCATCGGAATAAATTTTAAAGTCACAATGCTGATTTAAGTACGAGAGGACTGACTCTTCTTACATTGTATGATTTGAGCCTTTCCTGTGAGACCAGTTTTAGATTCCAATGCTTCACTTCAGGTTTACTGTAGCCCTTGGACATTATAATTGAATTTGAAACACAGAAATGGCATCGGAATTAAATACAAAAGGCACAATACCGACTTAAGTACAAGAACACTGATTCTTCTTACCGTCTATGTTTTGAACCTTTCCTGTGAGACCAGTTTTACATTCCGATGCTTCACTTTAGGTTAACTGTATCCCTTGGACGTTCTTATTGACGATGAAACACAGAAATTGCATCGATATTAAATACAAAGTTCACAATGCGGACTTAAGTACAAGAAGACTGACTCTTCTTATAGTCTATGATTTTAACCTTTCCTGTTGGACCAGTTTTAGATTCCGATGCTTCACTTCAGGTTTACTGTAGCCCTTGGACTTTATAATTGAATATGAAACACAGAAATGGCATCGGAATTAAATACAAAAGTCACAATACCGACTTAAGTACAAGAAGACTGATTCTTCTTATTGTCTATTATTTGAACCTTTCCTGTGAGACCAGTTTTACATTCCGATGCTTCACTTCAGGTTTACTGTCTCCCTTGGACCTTCTTATTGACGATGTAACACAGAAATTGCACCGGAATTAAATACAAAAGGTACAATGCCGACCTAAGTACAAGAAGACCGACTCCTCTTACGGTCTATGTTTTTGAGCCATTCCTGTGAGACCGGAATTAGATTCCGATGCTTCACTTCATGTTTACTGTATCCCTTGGACCTTCTTATTGAGAATGAAACACAGAAATTGCATCGGAATTAAATACAAAAGGCACAATGCTGACTTAAGTATAAGAAGACTAACTCTTCTTACATTCTATGATTTGAGCGTCTCCTGTGAACCCAGTTTTAGATTCCGGTGCTTCAATTCGGGTTTACTGTATCCCTTGGATCTTCTTATTGACCATGAAACACAGAAATTGCATCGGAAATAAATACAAAAGGCACAGTACCGACTTAAGTACAAGAAGACTGATTCTTCTTACTGTCTATGTATTGAACCTTTCCTGTGAGACCAGTTTTACATTCCGATGCTTCACTTCAGGTTAACTGTGTCCTTTGCACGTTCTTATTGACGATGAACCACAGAAATTGCATCGGAATTAAATACAAATGGCACAATACCGACTCATGTACAAGAAGACTGACTCTTCTTACTGTCTATGTTTTGAACCTTTCGTAAGAGACCAGTTTTAGATTCCGATGCTTCACTTCAGGTTAACTGTATTCCTTGGACGTCCTTATTGACGACGAAACACAGAAATTGCATCGGAAATAAATACAAAAGGCACAATGCCGACTTAAGTAGAAAAAGCCTGACTCTTCTTATAGTCTATGATTTGAACCTTTCCTGTTGGACCAGTTTTAGATTCCGATGCTTCACTTCAGGTTTACTGTACCCATTGGACTTTCTTATTGTCAATGAAACACAGAAATTGCATCGCAATTAAATACAAAAGGCACAATGCCGACTCAAGTACAAGAAGACTGACTGTTCGTACTGTCTATGTTTTGAGCATTTCCTGTGAGACCAGTTTTTGATTCCGATGCTTCACTTCAGGTTTACTGTATCCCTTGGACCTTCTTATTGACGATGAAACACAGAAATTGCATCGGAATTAAATACAAAAGGCAGAATGCCCACTCAAGTACAAGAAGACTGACTCTTCTTACAGTCTATGTCTCGAACCTTTCCTGTGAGACCAGTTTTAGATTCCGATGCTTCTCTTCAGGTATACTGTCTCCCTTGGACCTTCTTATTGACGATGAAACACAGAAATTGCATTGGAATTAATTACAAAATGCACAATACCGACCTAAGTACAAGAAGACCGACACCTCTTACTGTCTATGTTTTGAGCCTTTTGTGTGAGATCAGTTTTAGATTCCGATGCTTCACTTCAGGTTTACTGTATCCCTTGGACTTTATAATTGACGATGAAACACAGAAATTGCATCGGAATTAAATACAAAAGGCACAATGCCGACATATGTACAAGAAGACTAACTCTTCTTACTGTCTATGTTTTGAACCTTTCCTGTGAATCAAGTTTTAGATTCCGATGCTTCACTTTAGGTTAACTGTATCCCTTGGACCATCTTAGTAACGATGAAACACAGAAATTGCATCGGAATTAAATACAAAAGCCACAATGCCGACTTAAGTACAAGAAGACTGACCCTACTTACTGTCTATGTTTTGAACCTATCGTGTCAGACCAGTTTTCGATTCCGATTCTTCACTTCAGGCTTTCTGTATCCCTCGGACCTTGTAATTGACGATGAAACACAGAAATTGCATCGGAATTAAATACAAAAGGCACAATGCCGACTTAACTAAAAGAAGACTGACTCTTCTTACTGTCTATGTTATCAACCTCTCCTGTGAGACCAGTTATAGATTCTGATGCTTCACTTCAGGTTTACTGTATCCCTTGGACTATCTTATTGACGAAGAAACACAGAAATTGCATCGGAATAAATTCCAAAGTCACAATGCTGTCTTAAGTACGAGAAGACTGACTCTTCTTACATTGTATGATTTGAGCGTCTCCTGTGAAACCAGTTTTAGATTCCGGTGCTACAATTCAGGTTTACTGTATCCCTTGGATCTTCTTATTGACCATGAAACACAGAAATTGCATCGGAATTAAATACAAAAGGCACAATGCCGACTCATGTACAAGAAGACTGACTCTTCTTACTCTCTATGTTTTGAACCTTTCGTAAGAGACCAGTTTTAGATTCCGATGCTTCACTTCAGGTTAACTGTATCCCTTGGACCTTATAACTGAATATGAAACACAGAAATGGCATCGGAATTAAATACAAAAAGCACAATACCGACATAAGTACAAGAAGACTGATTCTTCTTACTGTCTATGTTTTGAACCTTTCCTGTGAGACCAGTTTTACATTCCGATGCTTCACTTTAGGTTAACTGTATCCCTTGGACGTTCTTATTGACGATGAAACACAGAAATTGCATCGAAATTAAATACAAAGGTCACAATGCCGACTTAAGTACAAGAGGACTGACCCTTCTTACTGTCTATGATTTGAACCTTTCGTGTCAGACCAGTTTTCGATTCCGATTCTTCACTTCAGGCTTACTGTATCCCTCGGACCTTGTAATTGAGCCTTTCCTGTGAGACCAGTTTTAGATTCCGATGCTTCACTTCAGGTTTACTTTAGCCCTTGGACCTTCTTAATGACGATGAAACACAGAAATTTCATCGGAATTACATTCAAAAGGCACAATGCCGACTTAAGTACAAGAAGACTGTCACTTCCTTTTGTCTATGTTTTGAACCTTTCCTGTGACACTAGTTTTAGATTCCGATGCTTCACTTCAGGTGTACTGTATCCCTTGGACCTTCTTATTGACGATGAAACACAGAAATTGCATCGGAATAAATTCCGAAGTCAGAATGCCGACTTAAGTACGAGAGGACTGACTCCTCTTACATTGTATGATTTGAGCCTTTCCTGTGAGACCAGTTTTAGATTCCGATGCTTCACTTCAGGTTTACTGTAGCCCTTGGACCTTATAATTGAATATGAAACACAGAAATGGCATCGGAATTAAATACAAAAGGCACAATACCGACTTAAGTACAAGAAGACTGAATCTTCTTACTGTCTATGTTTTGAACATTTCCTGTGAGACCAATTTTACATTCCGATGCTTCACTTCAGGTTTATTGCATCCCTTGGACCTTCTTATTGACGATGAAACACAGAAATTGCATCGGAATTAAAGACAAAATGCACAATGCCGACTTAAGTAAAAGAAGACTGACTCTTCTTACTGTCTATGTTTTGAACCTTTCCTGTGAGACCAGTTTAAGATTCCGATGTTTCACTTCAGGTTTACTGTATCCCTTGAACCTTCTTATTGACGATGAAACACAGAAATTGCATCGGAATAAATTCCAAAGTCACATTGCCGACTTAAGTACGACAGGACTGACTCTTCTTACATTGTATGATTTGAGCCTTTCCTGTGAGACCAGTTTTAGATTCCGATGCTTCACTTCAGGTTTACTGTAGCCCTTGGACCTTATAATTGAATACGAAACACAGAAATGGCATCGGAATTAAATACAAAAGGCACAATACCGACTTAAATACAAGAAGACTGATTCTTCTTACTGTCTATGTTTTGAACCTTTCCTGTGAGACCAGTTTTACAATCCGATGCTTCACTTCAGGTTACCTGTATCCCTAAGACGTTCTTATTGACGATGAAACACAGAAACTGCATCGGTATTAAATACAAAAGGCACAATGCCGACTCATGTACAAGAAGACTGACTCTTCTTACTGTCTATGTTTTGAACCTTTCGTAAGAGACAAGTTTTAGATTCCGATACTTCACTTCAGGTTTACTGTACCCCTTGGACCTTCTTATTGACGAAGAAGCACAGATATTGCAACGGAAATAAATACAAAAGGCACAATGCCGACTTAAGTACAAGAAGACAGATTCTTCTTACTCTCTATGTTTGACCCTTTCCTGTGAGACTAGTTTTAGGTTCCGATGCTTCACTTTAGGTTTACTCTGTCCCTTGGACCTTCTTATTAACGATGTAACACAGAAATTGCATCGGAATTAAATACAAAAAGTACATTGCCGACCTAAGTATAAGAAGACCGACTCCTCTTACTGTCTATGTTTTTGATCCATTCCTGTGAGACCAGTATTAGATTCCGATGCTTCACTTCCGGTTTACTGTATCCCATGGACAGTCTTATTGAGAATGAAACACAGAAATTGCATCGGAATTAAATATAAATGGAACAATTCCGACTTAAGTAAAAGAAGACTGACTCTACTCTCTGTCTATGTTTTGAACCTTTTCTGTGATACCAGTTTTAGATTACGATTCCTCACTTCAAGTTTTCTGTATCACTTGGACCTTCTTATTGGCGATGAAAGACAGAAATTCCATCAGAATTAAATACAAAAGGCACAATGCAGACTTAAGTACAAGAAGACTGACTCTTCTTACTGTCTATGTTTTGAACCTTTCCTGTGAGATCCGTTTTAGATATTGTTGCTACACTTCAGGTTTACTGTATCCCTTGGACCTTCTTATTGACGATGAAACACAGAAATTGCATCGGAATTAAATACAAAAGGAACATTGCCGACTTAAGTACATGAAGACTGACTTTTCGTACTGTCTATCATTTGAGCATTTCCTGTGAGGCCAGTTTATGATTCCGATGCTTTACTTCAGGTTTACTGTATCCCTTGGACCTTTTTATTGACGATGAAACACAGAAATTGCATCGGAATTAAATATAAGAGGCACAATGCCGACTTAAGTACGAGGAGACTGACTCACTTACTGTCTATGTTTTGAACCTTTTCTGTGATACCTGTTTTAGATTACGATGCCTCACTTCAAGTTTTCTGTATCCCTTGGCCCTTCTTGTTGGCAATGAAACAACAGAAATTGCATCGGAATTAAATACAAAAAGCTGAATGCCGGCTCAAGTACAAGAAGACTGATTCTTCTTACTGTTTATGTTTTGAACCTTTCCTGTGAGACCAGTATTAGATTCCGATATTTCACTTCTGGTTTACTGTATCCCTTACACCTTCTTATTGACGATGAAACACAGAAATTGCATCCGAATTATATACAAAAAGCAGCATGCCTACTCAAGTACAAGAAGACTGATTCTTCTTACTGTTTATGTTTTGAACCTTTTCTGTGAGACCAGTTTTTGTTTCCGATGCTTCCCTTCATGTTTACTATATCCCTTGGACCTTCTTATTGACGATGAAACACAGAAATTGCATCGGAATTAAATACAAAAGGCAAAATGCCGACTCATGGACAAGAAGACTGACTCTTCTTACCGTCTATGTCTCGATCCTTTCCTGTGAGACCAGTTTTAGATTCCGATGCTTCACTTCAGGTTTACTGTGTCACTCGGACCTTCTTATTGACAATGAAACACAGAAATTGCATCGGAATTAAATACAAAAAGCACAATGCCGACCTAAGTACAAAAAGACCGACACCTCTTACTGTCTATGCTTTGAGCCTTTCGTGTGAGATCAGTTGTAGATTCCGATGCTTCACTTCAGGTTTACAGTATCCCTTGGCTCTTATAATTGACGATGAAACACAGAAATTGCATCGAAATTAAATACAAAGGTCACAATGCCGACTTAAGTACAAGAAGACTGATTCTTCTAACTGTCTATGATTTGAACCTTTCCTGTGAGACCAGTTTTAGATTTCGATGCTTCACTTCAGGTTTACTGTACCCCTTGGACCTTTCTAATTGACGATGAAACACAGAAATTGCATCGAAATTAAATACAAAGTTCACAATGCCAACTTAAGTACAAGAAGACTGACTCTTCTTATAGTCTATGATTTGAACCTTTCCTGTGAGACCAGTTTTATATTCCGATGCTTCACTTCAGGTTTACTGTATCCCTTGGACCTTCTTAATGACGATGAAACACAGAAATTTCATCGGAATTACATTCAAAAGGCACAATGCCTACTTAAGTACAAGAAGAGTGCCGCTTCTTTTTGTCTAAGCTTTGAACCTTTCCTGTGAGACCAGTTTTAGTTTCCGATGCATCACTTCAGGTTAACTGTATCGCTTGGACCTTCTTACTATCGATGAAACACAGAAATTGCATCGGAATTAAATACAAAAGCCACAATGCCTACTTACGTACAACAAGACTGACTCTTCTTACTGTCTATGTTTTGAAACCTTCCTGTGAGACCAGTTTTGGATCACGATTCTTCACTTCAGGCTTATTGTATCCGTCGGACCTTCTTATTGACGATGAAACACAGAAATTGCATCGGAATTAAAGACAAAAGGCACAATGCCGACTTAAGTAAAACAAGACTGACTCTTCTTACTGTCTATGTTTCGAACCTTTCCTGTGAGACCAGTTTAAGATTCCGATGCTTCACTTCAGGTGTTCTGTATCCCTTGGACCTTCTTATTGACGATGAAACACAGAAATTGCATCGGAATAAATTCCGAAGTCACAATGCCGACTTAAGTACGAGAGGACTGACTCTTCTTACATTGTATGATTTGAGCCTTTCCTGTGAGACCAGTTTTAGATTCCGATGCTTCACTTCAGGTTTACTGTAGCCTTGGACCTTATAATTGAATATGAAACACAGAAATGGCATCGGAATTAAATACAAAAGGCACAATACCGACTTAAGTACAAGAAGACAGATTCTTCTTACTGTCTATGTTTTGAACCTTTCCTGTGAGACCAGTTTTACATTCCGATGCTTCACTTTAGGTTAACTGTATCCCTTGGACGTTCTTATTGACGATGAAACACAGAAATTGCATCGAAATTAAATACAAAGGTAACAATGCCGACTTAAGTAAAGAAGACTGACCCTTCTTACTGTCTATGATTTGAACCTTTCGTGTCAGACCAGTTTTCGATTCCGATTCTTCACTTTAGGCTTACTGTATCCCTCGGACCTTGTAATTGAGCCTTTCCTGTGAGACCAGTTTTAGATTCCGATGCTTCACTTCAGGTTTACTTTAGCCCTTGGACCTTCTTAATGACGATGAAACACAGAAATTTCATCAGAATTACATTCAAAAGGCACAATGCCGACTTAAGTACAAGAAAACTGTCACTTCCTTTTGTCTATGTTTTGAACCTTTCCTGTGACACTAGTTTTAGATTCCGATGCTTCACTTCAGGTGTACTGCATCCCTTGGACCTTCTTATTGACGATGAAACGTAGAAATTGCATCGGAATAAATTCCGAAGTCAGAATGCCGACTTAAGTACGAGAGGACTGACTCTTCTTACATTGTATGATTTGAGCCTTTCCTGTGAGACCAGTTTTGGATTCCGATGCTTCACTTCAGGTTTACTGTAGCCCTTGGACCTTATAATTGAATATGAAACACAGAAATGGCATCGGAATTAAATACAAAAGGCACAATACCGACTTAAGTACAAGAAGACTGAATCTTCCTACTGTCTATGTTTTGAACATTTCCTGTGAGACCAGTTTTACATTCCGATGCTTCACTTCAGGTTTACTGCATCCCTTGGACCTTCTTATTGACGATGAAACACAGAAATTGCATCGGAATTAAAGACAAAATGCACAATGCCGACTTAAGTAAAAGAAGACTGACTCTTTTTACTGTCTATGTTTTGAACCTTTCCTGTGAGACCAGTTTAAGATTCCGATGCTTCACTTCAGGCTTACTGTATCCCTTGAACCTTCTTATTGACGATGAAACACAGAAATTGCATCGGAATAAATTCCAAAGTCACATTGCCGACTTAAGTACGACAGGACTGACTCTTCTTACATTGTATGATTTGAGCCTTTATTGTGAGACCAGTTTTAGATTCCGATGCTTCACTTCAGGTTTACTGTAGCCCTTGGACCTTATAATTGAATACGAAACACAGAAATGGCATCGGAATTAAATACAAAAGGCACAATACCGACTTAGACAATAAGAAGAATCAGTCTTCTTGTATTTATGTTTTAAACCTTTCCTGTGAGACCAGTTTTACAATCTGATGCTTCACTTCAGGTTAACTGTATCCCTTGGACGTTCTTATTGACGATGAAACACAGAAATTGCATCGGAATTAAATACAAAAAGTCCAATGCCGACCTAAGTACAAGAAGACCGACTCCTCTTACTGTCTATGTTTTTGATCCATTCCTGTGATACCAGTATTAGATTCCGATGCTTCACTTCAGGTTTACTGTATCCCTTGGACAGTCTTATTGAGAATGAAACACAGAAATTGCATCGGAATTAAATATAAAAGGGACAATTCCTACTTAAGTAAAAGAAGACTGACTCTACTTACTGTCTATGTTTTGAACCTTTTCTGTGATACCAGTTTTAGATTACGATGCATCACTTCAAGTTTTCTGTATCCCTTGGACCTTCTTATTGACGATGAAACACAGAAATTGCATCGGAATTAAATACAAAAGGCACAATGCCGACTTAAGTACAAGAAGACTGACTCTCCTTCTGCTTATGTTCTGAATCTTTCCTGTGAGACCAGTTTTAGATTCCGATGCTTCACTTCAGGTTTTCTGTTTCCCTTGGACCTTCTTATAGACGATGAAGCACAGAAATTGCATCGGAATTAAATACAAAATGCACAATGCTGACGTAAGTACAAGAAGACCGACACATGTTACTGTTTATGCTTTGAGCCTCTCGTGTGAGATCAGTTTTAGATCCCGATGCTTCACTTCAGCTTTGCTGTATCCCTTGGACCTTATAATTGACAATGAAACACAGAAATTGCATCGGCATCAAATACAAAAGGCACAATGCTGAATTTAAGTACAAGAAGACTGACCATTCGTACTGTCTATCTCTTGAGCATTTCCTGTGAGGCCAGTTTATGATTCCGATGCTTTACTTCAGGTTTACTGTATCCCTTGGACCTTTTTATTGACGATGAAACACAGAAATTGCATCGGAATTAAATGTAAAAGGCACAATGCCGACTTAAGTACGAGGAGACTGACTCACTTACTGTCTGTGTTTTGAACCTTTTCTGTGATACCTGTTTTAGATTACGATGCATCACTTCAAGTTTTCTGTATCCCTTGGCCCTTCTTGTTGGCAATGAAACATCAGAAATTGCATCGGAATTAAATACAAAAAGCAGAATGCCGACTCAAGTACAAGATGACTGATTCTTCTTACTGTTTATGTTTTGAACCTTTCCTGTGAGACCAGTATTAGATTCCAATGTTTCACTTCAGGTTTACTGTATCCCTTGGACCTTCTTATTGACGATGAAACACAGATATTGCATTGGAATTAAATACAAAAGGCAGAATGCCGACTCAAGTACAAGATGACTGACTCTTTTTACTGTCTATGTCTCGAACCCTTCCTGCGAGTCCAGTTTTAGATTCCGATGCTTCACTTCAGGTTAACTGTATCCCTTGGACGTTCTTATTGACGACGAAACACAGAAATTGCATCGGAAATAAATAGAAAGGTCACAATGCCGACTTAAGTACAAGAAGACTGCATCTTCTTATAGTCTATGATTTGCCCTTTCCTGTTGGAACAGTCTTAGATTCCGATGCCTCACTTCAGGTTTACTGTATCCCTTGGACCTTCTTATTGTCAATGAAACACAGAAATTGCATCGGAATGAAATACAAAAGGCACAATGCCGACATTAGTACAAGAAGACTGAATTTTCTTACTGTCTAAGCTTTGAACGTTTCCTGTGTGACCAGTTTTGGATATCGATACATCACTTCAGGTTTACTGTATCACTTGGACCCTCTTATTGACGACGAAACACACAAATTGCATCGGAATTACATTCAAAAGGCACAATGCCGACCTAAATACAAGAAGACTGCCTCTTCTTTTTGTCTAAGCTTTGGACCTTTCCTGTGAGACCAGTTTTAGTTTCCGATGCTTCACTTCAGGTTAACTGTATCCCTTGGACCTTCTTATTAACGATGAAACACAGAAGTTGCATCGGAATTAAATACAAATGGCACAATGCCGACTCATGTACATGAAGACTGACTCTTCTTACTGTCTATGTCTCGAACCTTTCCTGTGAGATCAGTATTAGATTCCAATGCTTCTCTTCAGCTTTACTGTGTCCCTTGGACCTTCTTATTGACGATGAAACACACAAATTGCATCGGAATTAATTACAAAATGCACAATGCCGACCTAAGTACCAGAAGTCCGACACCACTTACTGTCTATGCTTTGAGCCCTTCGTGTGTAATCAGTTTTGGATTCCGATGCTTCACTTTAGGTTAACTGTATCCCTTGGACCATCTTAGTAACGATGAAACACAGAAATTGCATCGGAATTAACTATAAAAGCCACAATGCCGACTTAAGTACAAGAAGACTGACCCTTCTTACTGTCTATGTTTTCAACCTTTCGTGTCAGACCAGTTTTCGATTCCGATTCTTCACTTCAGGCTTACTGTATCCCTCGGACCTTGCAATTGACGATGAAACACAGAAATTGCACCGGAATTAATTACAAAAGGCACAATGCCGACTTAACTAAAAGACGGATGACTCTTCTTACTGTCTATGTTATGAACCTCTCCTGTGAGACCGGTTTTAGATTCCGATGCTTCATTTCAGGTTTACTGTATCCCTTGGACCTTCCTATTGACGATGAAACACAGAAATTGCATCGGAATTAAATACCAAAGTCACAATGCCGACTTAAGTACGAGAGGACTGACTGTTCTTACATAGTATGATTTGAGCCTTTCCTGTGAGACCAGTTTTAGATTCCGATGCTTCACTTCAGGTTTACTTTAGCCCTTGGACCTACTTAATGACGATGAAACACAGAAATTGCATCGGAATTAAATACAAAAGGCACAATGCCGACACCAGTACAAGTGAACTGACTCTTCTTACTGTCTATGTTCTGAACCTTTCCTGTGAGACCAGTTTTACATTCCGATGCTTCACTTCAGGTTAACTGTATCCCTTGGACCTTCTTATTGACGAAAAAACACAGAAATTGCATCGGAAGAGCATTCAAAAGGCACAATGCCGACTAAGGTACAAGAAGACCGACTCCTTTTACTGTCTATGATTTGAGCCTTTCCTGTGAGACCAGTATTTGATTCCGATGCTTCACTTCAGTTTTACTGTATCCCCTGGACCTTCTTATTGACAATGAATTACAGAAATTGCATCGAAATTAAATACAAAGGTCGCAATGCCTACTTAAGTACGAGAAGACTGACTCTTCTTACTGTCTATGTTTTGAACCTTCCCTTTTAGACCAGTTTTAGATTCCGATGCTTCACTTGAGGTTTACTGTATCGCTTGGACCTTCTTAATGACGATGAAATACAGAAATTGCATAGGAATTAAATACAAAAGGCACAATGCCGACTTAACTACAAGAGACCGACTCTTCTTCCTGTCTATGCTTTGAACCTTTCCTGTGAGTCCAGTTAGAGATTCCGATGCTTCACTTCAGGTTTGCTGTATCTCTTGGACCTTCTTATTGACGATGAAACACAGAAATTGCATCGGAATTAAATACAAAAGGCTCAAAGCCGACTTAAGTACAAGAAGACTGACTCTTCTTACTGTCTATGTTTTGAACCTTTCCTCTGAGACCAGTTTTAGATTCCGATGCTTCACTTCACGTTTACTGTATCCCATGGACCTTCTTATTGACGATGAAACACAGAAATTGCATCGGAATTAAATACAAAAGGCTCAAAGCCGACTTAAGTACAAGAAGACTGACTCTTCTTACTGTCTATGTTTTGAACCTTTCCTCTGAGACCAGTTTTAGATTCCGATGCTTCACTTCACGTTTACTGTATCCCTTGGACCTTCTTATTGACGATGAAACACAGAATCAGCATCGGAATTAAATATAAAAGGCACAATGCCGACTTAAGTACAAGAAGACTGACTCTACTTCCTGTCTATGTTTTGAACCTTTTCTGTGATACCAGTTTTAGAATGCGATGCCTCACTTCAAGTTTTCTGTATCCCTCGGACCTTCTTATTGGCGATGAAGCACAGAAATTGCATCAGAATTAAATACAAAGGGCACAATGCCGTCTTAATTACAAGAAGACTGACTCTTCTTACTGTCAATATTTTGTACCTTTCCTGTGAGAGCAGTTTTAGATATTGTTGCTTCACTTCAGGTTTACTGAATCCCTTAGACCTTCTTATTGACGATGACGCACAGAAATTGCATTGGAATTAAATAGAAAAAGCATGGTGCCGACTGAAGTACAAGAAGACTGATTCTTCTTACTGTTTATGTTTTGAACCTTTCCTGTGAGACCAGTTTTAGATTCCAAAGCTTCACTTCAGGTTTACTGTATCCCTTGGACCTTCTTATTGACGATGAAACACAGAAATTGCATCGCAATTAGATACAAAATGCAGAATGCCGACTCAAGTACAAGAAGACTGTTTCTTCTTACTGTCTATGTCTCGAACCTTTCCTGTGAGATCAGTTTTAGATTCTTATGCTTCTCTTCAGGTTTACTGTGTCCCTTGGACCTTCTTATTGACGATGAAACACAGAAATTGCATCGGAATTAATTACAAAATGCACAATGCCGACCTAAGTACAAGAAGACCGACACCTCTTACTGTCTATGCTTTGAGCCTTTCGTGTGAGATCAGTTTTGGATTCCGATGCATCACTTCAGGTTTACTGTATCCCTTGGACTTTATAATTGACGATGAAATACAGAAATTGCATCGGAATTAAATACAAAAGGCACAATGCCGACATAAGTACAAGAAGACTAACTCTTCTTACTGTCTATGTTTTGAACCTTTCCTGTGAGTCCAGTTTTAGATTCCGATGCTTCACTTTAGGTTAACTGTATCCTTTGGACCATCTTAGTAACGATGAAACACAGAAATTGCATCGAAATTAACTATAAAAGCCACAATGCCGACTTAAGTACAAGAAGACTGAACCTTCTTACTGTCTATGTTTTGAACCTTTCGTGTCAGACCAGTTTTCGATTCCGATTCTTCACTTCAGGCTTACTGTATCCCTTGGACCTTGTAATTGACGATGAAACACAGAAATTGCATCGGAATTAAATGCAAAAGGCACAATGCCGACTTAACTAAAAGACGGCTGACTCTTCTTACTGTCTATGATATGAACCTCTCCTGTGAGACCAGTTTATGATTCCGATGCTTCATTTCAGGTTTACTGTATCCCTTGGACCTTCCTATTGACGATGAAACACAGAAATTGCGTCGGAATTAAATACAAATGTCACAATGCCGTCTTAAGTACGAGAGGACTGACTCTTCTTACATTGTATGATTTGAGCCTTTCCTGTGAGACCAGTTTTAGATTCCGATGCTTCACTACAGGTTTACTGTATCCCTTGGACCTCCTTATTGACGATGAAACACAGACCTTGCATCGGAATTAAATACGAAAGGCACAATGAAGTCTTAAGTACAAGAAGATTGACTCTTCTTGCTGTCTATGTTTTGAACCTTTCCTGTGAGACCAGTTTTAGATATCGATGCTTCACTTCAGGATCACTATATCCCTAAGAACTCCTTATTGTGGATGAAACACAGAAATCGCATTGGAATTAAATACAGAGGCACAATGCCGACTTAGGCACTAAGAAGAGTCAGTCTTCTTGTACTTATGTCTTGAGCCTCTCCTGTGAGACCAGTTTTAGATTCCGATGCTTCACTTCAGTTCTATTGTATCCCTTGGACCTTCTTATTGACGATGAAACACAGAAATTGCAACGGAATTAAATATAAAAGGCACAATGTCGGCTAAAGTACAAGAAGACTGACTCTTCTTACTGTCTATGATTTGAACCTTTCCTCTGAGACCAGTTTGAGATTCCGATGCTTCACTTCACGTTTACTGTATCCCTTGGACCTTTTTATAGACGATGAAACACAGAATTTACATCAGAATTAAATACAAAAGGCACAATGGCGTCTTATGTACAAGAAGACTGCCTCTTCTTACTTTCTATGTTTGTATCTTTCCTGTGAGAAAAGTTTTAGATATCGATGCTTAAGTTCAGGTTTACTGTGTCCCTTGGACCTTCTTATTGACGATGAAACACAGAAATAGCATCGTAATTAAATACAAAAGGCACAATGCCGACTTAAGTTCACGAAGATTGACTCTTCTTACTGTCTATGTTTCGAATCATTCCTGCGAGACCAGTTTTAGATTCCGATGCTTCACTTCAGGCTTACTGTATCCCTTGAACCTTCTTATTAACGATGAAAGACAGAAATTGCATCGAAATTAAATACAAAGTTCGCAATCCCGTCTTAAATACAAGAAGACCGATTCTTCTTACTGTCTATCCTTTGAACCTTTCCTGTGAGACCAATTTTAGATTCCGATCCTTCACTTCAGGTTTACTGTACCCCTTGGACTTACTTATTGACGATGAAACACAGAAATTGCATCGGAATTAAATATAAAACGCACAATGCCGACAATAGTACAAGAAGACTGACTCTTCTTACTGTCTATGATTTGACTCTTTCCTGTGAGACCTGTTTTAGATTCCGATGCTTCACTTCAGTTCTATTGTATCCCTTGGACCTTCTTATTGACGATGAAACACAGAAATTGCAACGGAATTAAATATAAAAGGCACAATGTCGGCTTAAGTACAACAAGACTGACTCTTCTTACTGTCCAGAATTTGAGCCTTTCCTGTGGGAACAGTTTTAGATTCCGATGCTTCACTTCAGGTTTACTGTATCCCTTGGACCCTCTTATTGACGATGAAACACAGAAATTGCATCGGAATTGAATGCAAAAGGCACAATGCCGACAAGTACAAGAAGACTGACTCTTCATACTGTCTATGTTTTGGACCTTTCCTATGAGGCCGGTTTTAGATTCCTATGCTTCACTTCAGGTTTACTGTATCCCTTGGACCTTCTTATTCACGATGAAACACAGAAATTGCATCGGAATTAAATACAAAACGCACAATGCCGACAATAGTACAAGAAGACTGACTCTTCTTACTGTCTATGATTTGACTCTTTCCTGTGAGACCTGTTTTAGATTCTGATGCTTCACTTCAGGTTTACTGTATCCCTTGGACCTTCGTATTGATGATGAAAGACAGACCTTGCATCATAATTAAATACAAAAGGCATAATGCCGTCTTAAGTACAAGAAGACTGACTCTTCTTACTGTCTATGTTTTGAACCTTTCCTCTGAGACCAGTTTTTGATATCGATGCTTCACTTCTGGATCACTATATCCCTTGGACCTTCTTATTGTGGATGAAACACAGAAATCCCATTGGATATAAATACAAAAGGCACAATGCCGACTTAAGTACAAGAAGACTGACTCCTCTTAGTGTCTATGCCTTGAGCCTCTCCTGTGAGACCAGTTTTAGATTCCGATGCTTCACTTCAGGTCTACTGTATCCCCTGGACCTTCTTATTGACGATGAAACACAGAAATTGCATCGGAATTAAATACAAAAGGCGCAATGCCGACTTAAGTACTAGAAGACTGACTCTTCTTACTGTATATTGTTGAACCTTTCCTGTGAGACCAGTTATAGATTCCGATGTTTCACTTCAGGTTTACTGCATCACTTAGACCTTCTTATTGACGATGAAAGACAGAAATTGCATCGGAATTAAACACAAAAGTCACAATGTCGACTTAAGTACAAGAGGACTGACTCTTCTTACTGTCTATGTTTTGAACTTATCCTGTGAGACCAGTTTTAGATTCCGATGCTTCACTTCAGGTTTAATGTATCCCTTGGACCTTCTTATTGAGAATGAAACACAGAAATTGCATCGGAATTAAATACAAAAGGCACAATGCCGTCTTAAGTACAAGAGGACTGACTTTTCATACATTCTATTATTTGAGCCTTTCCTGTGAGACCAGTTTTTTATATCGATGCTTCACTTCAGATTTACTCTATCCATTGGACCTTCTTATTGACGATGAAACCCGGAAATTGCATAGGAATTGAATACAAAAGGCACAATGCCAACTTAAGTACAAGAAGACTGACTCTTCATACTGTCTATGTTTTGAACCTTTCCTGTGAGACCAGTTTTAGATTCCCATGCTTCACATTAGGTTTACTGTATCCCTTAGACCTTCTTATTGACGATGGAACACAGAAATTGCATCGGAATTAAATATAGAACTCACAATGCCGACATAAGTAAAGAGGACTGACTCCTCTTACGGTCTATGTTTTGAACCTTTCGTGTGAGACCAGTTTTTGATTCTGATGCTTCAGTTCAGGTTCACTGTATCCCTTGGACCTTCTTATTGATAATGAAACAAAGAAATTGCATCAGAATTAAATATAAAATGCACAATGCCGACTAAGTACAAAAGAATGACTCTTCTTACTGTCTATGTTTTGAACCTTTCCAGTGAGACCAGTTTTAGACTCCGATGCTTCACTTCAGGTTTACTGTATCCCTTGGACTTTCTTATTGACGATGAAACACAGAAATTGCATCGTAATTAAATACAAAAAGCACAATGCCGACGTAAGTACAAGAAGACAGACTCTTCTTACTGTCTAGGTTTTGAGCCTTTCCTTTGAGACCAGTTTTATATTTGATGCATCACTTCTGGTTTACTGTATCCCTTGGACCTTCGTATTGACGATGAAACACAGACATTGCATAGGAATTAAGTACAAAAGGCACAATGCCGTCTTAAGTACAAGAAGACTGACTCTTCTTACTGTCTATGTTTTGAACCTTTCCTCTGAGACCAGTTTTTGATATTGATGCTTCACTTCTGGTTCACTATATCCCTTGGACCTTCTTATTGTGGATGAAACACAGTAATAGCATTGGATAGAAATACAAAAGGCACAATGCCGACTTAAGTACAAGAAGACTCACTCCTCTTAGTGTCTATGTCTTGAGCCTTTCCTGTGAGACCAGTTTTAGATTCCGATGCTTCACTTCAGGTCTACTGTATCCCCTGGACCTTCTTATTCACGATGAAACGCAGAAATTGCATCGGAATTAAATACAAAAGGCACAATATCGACTTAAGTACAAGAAGACTGACTCTTCTTACTGTCTATGTTTTCAACCTTTCCTCTGAGACCAGTTTTAGATTCCGATGCTTCACTTCACGTTTACTGTATCCCTTGGACCTTCTTATTGACGATGAAACACAGAAATTGCATCAGAATTAAATACAAAATGTTCAATGGCGTCTTATGTACAAGAAAACTGACTCTTCCTACTGTCTATGTTTAAACCTTTCCTGTGAGTCCAGTTTTAGATATCGATGCTTAAGTTCAGGTTTACTGTATCCCTTGGACCTACTTATTGACGATGAAACACAGAAATTGCATCGGAATTAAATACAAAAGGCACAATGCCGACTTAAGTACACGTAGACTGACTCTTCTTCCTGTCTATGTTCTGAACCTTTCCTGCGAGACCAATTTTAGTATCCGATGCTTCACTTGAGGTTTACTGCATCCCTTGGACCTTCTTGTTAACGATGAAACACGGAAATGGCATCGGAATTAAATACAAATGGCACAATGCCGACTTAAGTACAAGAAGACAGTCTCTTCTTAATGTCTATGTTTTCAACCTTTCCTGTGAGACCAGTTTTAGATTCCAATGCTTCACTTCAGGTTTATTGTATCCCTTGGACCTTCTTATTGACGATGAAACACAGAAATTGCATCGGAATTAAATACAAAAGGCACAATGCCGACTTAAGTACAAGAACACTGACCCTTCTTACTGTCTATGATCTGAACCTTTACTGTGAGACCAGTTTTAGATTCCGATGCTTCAATTCAGGTTTACTGTATCCCTTGGACCTTCTTATTGATGATGACACACAGAAATCGCATCGGAATTAAATACAAAAGGCACAATGCCGACTCAAGTACAAGAAGACTGACTCTTCTTTCTGTCTACTCTTTAAACATTTCTTGTGAGATCAATTTTACTTTCCGATGCTTCACTTTAGGTTTACTGTATAGCTTGGACTTTCTTATTGACGATGAAACACAGACATTGCATCGGAATTGAATACAAAAGGCACAATACCGACATAAGTACAAGAAGACTGGCTCTTCTTACTCTCTATATTTGAACCATTCCTGTGAGACCGGTTTTAGATATCAATGCTTCACTTCTGGTTCACTATATTCCTTGGATCATCTTATTGGGGATGAAACATAGAGATCGCATCTGAATTAAATACAAAAGGCACAATGCCGACTTAAGTACAAGAAGACTGACTCTTCATACTATGTTTTGAACCTTTCCTCTGAGACCAGTTTTAGATTCCGATGCTTCACTTCAGGTTTACTGTATCCCTTGGAACTTCTTATTGACGATGAAACACAGAAACTGCATCGGAATTAAATACAAAAGGCACAAATGTGTCTTAAGTACAAGAAGACTGACTTTTCTTACAGTCTAAGTTTGAACCTTTCCTGTGAGACCAGTTTTAGATATCGATGCTTCACTTCAGGTTTACTGTATCCCTTGGACCATCTTAATGACGATGAAACGAAGAAATCGAATCGGAATTAAATACAAATGGCACAGTGACGACTTAAGTAGAAGAGGACTGACTCTTCTTACTGTCTATGCTTTGAACCTTTCCTGTGAGACCAGTTCTAGATTCCCATGCTTTACTTCAGGTTTACTGTATCCCTTGGTCCTTCTTATTGACGATGAAACACATAAATTGCATCGGAATTAAATACAAAAGGCACAATGCTGACTCAAGTACAAGAAGCCTGACTCTTCTTACTTTCTATGCTTTGAACCTTTCCTGTGAGACCAGTTTGAACTTCCGATGCTTCACTTCAGGGTTACTGTTTGCCTAGGACCTTCTTATTGACGATGAAACACAGAAATTGCATCGATATTAAATACTAAGGTAACAATGCCGACTTAAGTACAAGAAGACTGACTCTACTTACTGTCTATCTTTTGAACCTTTCCTGTGAGACCAGTTTTAGATTCCGATGCTTCACTACAGGTTTACTGTATCCCTTGGTCCTTCTTATTAACGATGAAACACAGAATCTGCAGCAGAATTAAACACAAAAGGCACAATGCCGACTTAAGTACAAGAAGACTGACTCATCTTACTGTCTATGTTTTGAACCTTTCCTGTGAGACCAGTTTTTGATTCCGATGCTTCACTTCAGGTTTACTGCATCCCTTAGACCTTCTTATTGACGATGTAAGACAGAAATTGCATTGGAATGAAATACAAAATTCACAATGGCGTCTTAAGTACAAGAATACTGACTCTTCCAACTGTCTAAATTTCAACCTCTCCTGTGAGACCAGTTTTAGATATGCTTCACTTCATGTTTACTGTATCTTTTGGATCTTCTTATTTACGATTTAACACAGAAATCGCATCGGAATTAAACACAAAAGGCACAATGCCGACTTAAGTACAAGAAGACTGACTCTTCATACTGTCTATGTTTTGAACATTTCCTGTGAGACCAGTTTTAGATTCCCATGCTTCACATTAGGTTTACTGTTTCCCTTGGACCTTCCTATTGACGATAAAACACAGGTATTGCATCGCAATTACATTCAAAAGGCACAATGCCTACTTAAGTACAAGAAGACTGACTCTTCTTACTGCCTATGTTTTGAGCCTTTCCTGTGAGACCAGTTTTTGATTCCGATGCTTCACTTCAGGTTCACTGTATCCCTTGGACCTTCTTATTGATGATGAAACAAAGAAATTGCATCAGAATTAAATACAAAAGGCACAATGCCGACTAAGTACAAAAGAATGAATCTTCTTACTGTCTATCTTTTGAACCTTTCCTGTGAGACCAGTTTTAGACTCCGATGCTTCACTTCAGGTTTACTGTATCCCTTGGACTCTCTTACTGACGATGAAACACAGAAATTGCATCGGAATTAAATACAAAAGGCACAATGCCGACTTAAGTACAAGAAGACTCACTCTTCTTACTGTCTACTCTCTAAACATTTGTTGTGAGACCAATTTTATATTCCGATGCTTCACTTCAGGTTTTCTGTAGAGCTTGGACTTTCTTATTGACGATGAAACACAGAAATTGCATCGTAATTAAATACAAAAAATCACAATGTCGACGTAAGTACAAGAAGACAGACTCTACTTACTGTCTACGTTTTGAGCCTTTCCTTTGAGACCAGTTTTAGATTTGATGCTTCACTTCAGGTTTACTGTATCCCTTGCACCTTCTTATTGACGATGAAACACAGAAGTTGCATCGGAATTAAATACAAAAGGCACAATACCGACTTAAGTACAAGAAGACTGACTCTTCATACTATGTTTTGAACCTTTCCTCTGAGACCAGTTTTAGATTCCGATGCTTCACTTCAGGTTTACTGTATCTCCTGGAACTTCTTATTGACGATGAAACACAGAAACTGCATCGGAATTAAATACAAAAGTGACAATGGCGTCTTAAGTACAAGAAGACTGACTCTTCTTACTGTATATGTTTGAACCTTTCCTGTGAGACCAGTTTTAGATATCGATGCTTCTCTTCAAGTTTACTGTATCCCTTGGACCTTCTTATTGACGATGAAACAAAGAAATTGCATCGGAATTAAATACAAAAGGCACAATGCCGACTTAAGGTCAAGAAGACTGACTCTTCTTACTGTCTATGTTTTGAACCTTTCCTGTGAGACCAGTTTTAGATTCCGATGCTTCACTTCAGGTTTACTGTATCCCTTGGACCGTGTTACTGACGATGAAACACGGAAATTGCATCGGAATTAAATACAAAAGGCACAATGCCAACTTAAGTACAAGAAGACTAACTCTTCTTACTGTCTATGCTTTGAACCTTTCCTGGGAGACCAGTTTTAGATTCCGATGCTTCACTTCAGGTTCACTATGTCCCTTGGAGATTCTTATTGACGATGAAATGCAGAAATTAAATCGGAATTAAATATAAAAGCCGCAATGCCGACCTAAGTACAAGAAGAAGGACTCCTCTTACAGTCTATCATTTGAGCCTTTCCAGTGAGACCAGTTTTAGGTTCCGATGCTTCACTTCAGGTTTACTGTATCTCTTGGACCTTCTTACTGACGATGAAACACAGAAATTGCATCGAAATTAAATACAAAGGTCACAATGCCGACTTAAGTAGAAGAAGACTGACTCTACGTACTGTCTATGTTTTGAACCTTTCCTGTGAGACCAGTTTAAGATTGCGATGCTTCACTTCATGTTTACTGTATCCCTTGGACCTTCGTATTGAGAATGAAACACAGTAATTGCATCGGAATTAAATACAAAAGGCACAATGCCGAATTGAGTACTAGAAGACTGACTATTCTCACTGTCTATGATTGAACCTTTCCGGTTAGACCAATTTTAGATACCGATGCATCACTTCAGGATTACTGCAGCCCTTGGACCTTCTTATTGACGATGCAACACAGAAATTGCATCGGAATTAAATACAAACGGCACAATGGCGTCTTAAGTACAAGAAGACTGACTCTTCTAACTGTCTAAATTTCAACCTCTCCTGTAAGACCATTTTTAGATATAGATGCTTCACTTCAGGTTTACTGTATCTTTTGGACCTTCTTATTGACGAATTGACACAGAAATCGCATCGGAATTAAACACAAAAGGCACAATCCCGACTTAAGTACAAGAAGACTGACTCTTCTTTTTGTCTATGCTTTGAACCTTTTCTATGAGACAAGTTTTAGATATCGATGCTTCACTTCAGGTCTCCTGTATCCCTTGGACCTTCTTATTGATGATGAAACACAGAAATTGCATCGGAATTAAATACAACAGGCACAATCCCGACTTAAGTACAAGAAGACTGATTCTCCTTACTGTTTATGATTTGAAACTTTCCTGTGAGACCAGTTTTAGATTCCGATGCTTCACTTTAGGTTTACTGTATCCCTTAGACCTTCTTATTGACGATGGAACACAGAAATTGCATCGGAATTAAATACAAAAGGCACAATGCCGACTTCAGTACAAAAGACTGACTCTTCTTACTGTCCATGTTTTGAAACTTTCCTGTAAGACCAGTTTTATACTCCGATGCTTCACTTCAGGTTTATTGTATCCCTTGGAACGTCTTATTAACGATGAAACACAGAAATTGCATCGGAATTAAATACAAAAGGCACAATGCCGACTTAAGTACAAAAGACTGACTCTTCTTACTGTCCATGTTTTGAAACTTCCCTGTAAGACCAGTTTTATACTCAGATGCTTCACTTCAGGTTTACTGTATCCCTTGGACCTTCTTATTGACGATGAAACACAGATATTGCAGTGGAATTAAACACAAAAGGTACAATGCAGACTTAAGTTCAAGAAAACTGACTCTTCTTACTGTCTATGTTTTGTACCTTTCCTGTGAGACCAGTTTTAGCTTACGATGCTTCACTTCAGATTTACTATGTCCCTTGGACGCTCTTATTGACGATGAAACACAGAAATTGAATCGGAATTAAATATAAAAGGCACAATGCCGACCTAAGTACAAGAGGATGGACTCCTCTTACTGTCTATGTTTTGAGCCTTTCCTGTGAGTCCAGTTTTAGATTCCGATGCTTCACTTCAGGTTTACTGTATCCCTTGGAACTTCTTATTGACGGAGAAACACAGAAATTGCGCCGGAATTAAATACAAAAGGCACAATGCCGACTTAAGTACAATAGGACTGACTCTTCTTACATTCCATGATTTGAGCCTTTCCTGTGAGACCAGTTTTAGATTCCGATGCTTCACTTCAGGTTTACTGTATCCCTTGGAACTTCTTATTGACGATGAAACACAGAAATTGCATCGGAATTAAATACAAAAGGCACAATGCCGTCGTAAGTACAAGAGGACTGACTCTTCTTGCATTTTATGATTTGAGCCTTTCCTATGTGACCAGTTTTAGATATCGATGCTTCACTTCAGCTTTACTGTATCCCTTGGACCTTCTTATTGACGATGAAACACAGAAATTGCAGTGGAGTTAAACACAAAAGGCACAATGTAGACTTAAGTTCAAGAAAACTGACTCTTCTTACTGTCTATGTTTTGAACCTTTCCTGTGAGATTAGTTTTAGCTTCCGATGCTTCACTTCAGGCTTACTGTATCCTTTGTACCTTCTTATTGACGATGCAACACATAAATTGCATCGGAATTACATTCAAAAGGCACAATGCCAACTTAAGTACAAGAAGACTGACTCCTCTTATCGCCTATCTTTTGAACCTTTCCTGTGAGACCACTTTAAGATTCCGATGCTTCACTTCTGGTTTACTGTATCCCTTGCACCCTCCTATTCACGATGTAACACAGAAATCCCATCGAAATTAAATACAAAAGGCACAATGCCGACTTAAGTACAAGAAGACAGACTCTTCTTACTGTCTATGCTTTGAACCTTTCCTGTGAGACCAGTTTAAGATTCCGATGCTTCACTTCAGGTTTACTGTATCCCTTGGACCTTCTTATTGACGATGAAACACAGATATTGCAGTGGAATTAAACACAAAAGGTACAATGCAGACTTAAGTTCGAGAAAACTGACTCTTCTTACTGTCTATGTTTCGAACCTTTCCTGTGAGACTAGTTTTAGCTTCCGATGCTTCATTTCAGGTTTACTGTATCCCTTGGAACTTCTTATTGACGATGAAACACAGAAATTGCATTGGAATTAAATATAAAAGGCACAATGCCGACCTAAGTACAAGAGGATGGACTCCTCTTACTGTCTATGTTTTGAGCCTTTCCTGTGAGACCAGTTTTAGATTCCGATGCTTCACTTCAGGCTTACTGTATACTTTGGACCTTCTTATTGACGATGCAACACATAAGTTGCATTGGAATTAAATACAAAAGGCACACTGCCGACTTAAGTACAAGAACACTGACTCTTCTTACTGTCTATGCTTAAAACCTTGCTTGTGAGAGCAGTTTAAGATTCCGATGCTTCACTTCAGGTTTACTGTATCCCTTGGACTTTCTTATTGACGATGAAACACAAAAAATTGCATCGGAATTTAATACAAAAAGCACAATAACGACTTAAGTACACAAAGACTGACTCTTCTTACTGTCTATGATTGAACCTTTCCTGTGAGACCAGTTTTAGATATCGATGCTTCACTTCAGGTTTACTGTATCCCTTGAACCTTCTAATTGACGATGAAACACAGGAATTGCATCGGAATTAAAAACAAAACGCACAATGCCGTCTTAAGTACAAGAGGACTGACTCTTCTTGCATTTTATGATTTGAGCCTTTCCTGTGGGACCAGTTTTAGATATCGATGCTTCACTTCATGTTTACTGTTTCCCTTGGACCTTCTTATTGACGATGAAACACAGAAATTGCAGTGGAGTTAAACACAAAAGGCACAATGTAGACTTAAGTTCATGAAAACTGACTCTTCCTACTGTCTATGTTTTGAACCTTTCCTGTGAGATCAGTTTTAGCTTCCGATGCTTAACTTCAGGCTTACTGTATCCTTTGGACCTTCTTATTGACGATGCAACACATAAATTGCATCGGAATTACATTCAAAAGGCACAATGCCAACTTAAGTACAAGAAAACTGACTCTTCTTAACGCCTATCTTTTGAACCTTTCCTGTGAGACCAGTTTAAGATTCCGATGCTTCACTTCAGGTTTACTGTATCCCTTGGACCTTCTTATTTACGATGAAACACATAAATTGCAGTGGAATGAAACAGAAAATGCACAATGCAGATTTAAGTTCAAGAAAACTGACTCTTCTTACTGTCTATGCTTTGAACCTTTCCTGTGAGACCAGTTTTAGATTCCAATGCTTCACTTCAGGTTTACTGTACCCCTTGGATCTTCTTATTGACGATGAAACACAGAAATTGCATCGGAATTAAATATAAAAGTCACAATGCCGACCTAAGTACAAGAGGATGGACTCCTCTTACTGTCTATGTTTTGAGCCTCTCCTGTGAGTCCAGTTTTAGATTCCGATGCTTCACTTCAGGTTTACTGTATCCCTTGGACCCTCTTATTGACGATGAAACACAGAAATTGCATCGGAATTAAATACAAAAGGCACAATGCCGACTTAAGTACTAGAAGACTGCCCCTTCTTACTTTCTATGTTTTGAATCTTTCCTGTGAGAGCAGTTTTACATTCCGATGCTTCACTTGAGGTATACTGTATCCCTTGCACCTTCTTATTGACGATGAAACACAGAAATTGCATCGGAATTAAACACAAAAGGCACAATGCAGACTTAAGTTCAAGAAAACTGACTCTTCTTACTGTCTATGTTTTGAACCTTTCCTGTAAGACCAGTTTTAGCATCCGATGCTTCCCGTCGGTTTACTGTATCCTTTGGACCTTCTTGTTGACGATGAAACACAGAAATTGCATCGGAATCACATTCGAAAGGCACAATGCCGACTTAAGTACAAGAAGATTGACTCTTCTTAATGCCAATCTTTTGAACCTTTCCTGTAAGACCAGTTTACATTCCGATGCTTAACCTCAGGTTTACTGTATACCTTGGACCCTCTTATTGACGATGAAACACAGAAATTGCATCGGAATTAAATACAAAAGGCACAATGCCGACTTAAGTACAAAAGACTGACTCTTCTTACTGTCCATGTTTTGAAACTTCCTGTAAGACCAGTTTTATACTCCGATGCTTCACTTCAGGTTTATTGTATCCCTTGGAACGTCTTATTAACGATGAAACACAGAAATTGCATCGGAATTAAATACAAAAGGCACAATGCCGACTTAAGTACTAGAAGACTGACCCTTCTTACTTTCTATGCTTTGAATCTTTCCTGTGAGAGCAGTTCTACATTCCGATGCTTCACTTGAGGTATACTGTATCCCTTGCACCTTCTTATTGACGATGAAACAAAGAAATTGCGTCGGAATTGAATACAAAAGGCACAATGCCGACTTAAGTACAAGAAGACTGACTCTTCTTACTGTCTATGCTTTGAACCTTTCCTGTGAGACCAGTTTTAGATTCCAATGCTTCACTTCAGGTTTACTGTATCCCTTGGACTTTCTTATTGACGATGAAACACAGAAATTGCATTGGAATTAAATATAAAAGGCACAATGCCGACCTAAGTACAAGAGGATGTACTCCTCTTACTGTCTATGTTTTGAGCCTTTCCTGTGAGACCAGTTTTAGATTCCGATGCTTCACTTCAGGCTTACTGTATCCTTTGGACCTTCTTATTGACGATGCAACACATAAATTGCAGTGGAATGAAACAGAAAATGCACAATGCAGATTTAAGTTCAAGAAAACTGACTCTTCCTACTGTCTATGATTTGAATCTTTCCTGTGGCACCAGTTTTAGCTTCCCATGCTTGAGTTCAGGTTTACTGTATCCCTTGATCCTTCTTATTGACGATGAAACACAGGAATTGCATCGGAATTAAGACCACATTGTGCCTTTTGTATTTAAGTACAAGAGGACTGACTCTTCTTGCATTCTATGATTTGAGCCTTCCCTGTGGGACCGGTTTTACATATCGATGCTTCACTTCAGGTTTACTGTATCCCTTGGACCATCTTATTGACGATGAAACACAGATATTGCAGTGTAATTAAACACAAAAGGTACAATGCAGACTTAAGTTCAAGAAAACTGACTCTTCTTACTGTCTATGTTTCGAACCTTTCCTGTGAGACTAGTTTTAGCTTCCGATGCTTCACTTCAGGTTTAGTGTATCCCTTGGAACTTCTTATTGACGATGAAACACAGAAATTGCATCGGAATTAAATACAAAAGGCACAATGCCGACTTAAGTACAAGAAGACGGACTCTTCTTACTGTCTATGCTTTGAACCATTCCTGTGAGACCAGTTTTAGATTCCAATGCTTCACTTCAGGTTTACTGTATCCCTTGGACCTTCTTATTGACGATGAAACACAGATATTGCAGTGGAATTAAACACAAAAGGTACAATGCAGACTTAAGTTCAAGAAAACTGACTCTTCTTACTGTCTATGTTTTGAACCTTTCCTGTGAGACCAGTTTTAGCTTACGATGCTTCACTTCAGATTTACTATGTCCCTTCGACGCTCTTATTGACGATGAAACACAGAAATTGAATCGGAATTAAATATAAAAGGCACAATGCCGACCTAAGTACAAGAGGATGGACTCCTCTTACTGTCTATGTTTTGAGCCTTTCCTGTGAGTCCAGTTTTAGATTCCGATGCTTCACTTCAGGTTTACTGTATCCCTTGGAACTTCTTATTGACGGAGAAACACAGAAATTGCGTCGGAATTAAATACAAAAGGCACAATGCCGACTTAAGTACAATAGGACTGACTCTTCTTACATTCCATGATTTGAGCCATTCCTGTGAGACCAGTTTTAGATTCCGATGCTTCACTTCAGGTTTACTGTATCCCTTGGAACTTCTTATTGACGATGAAACACAGAAATTGCATCGGAATTAAATACAAAAGGCACAATGCCGTCGTTAGTACAAGAGGACTGACTCTTCTTGCATTTTATGATTTGAGCCTTTCCTATGGGACCAGTTTTACATATCGATGCTTCACTTCAACTTTACTGTATCCCTTGGACCTTCTTATTGACGATGAAACACAGAAATTGCAGTGGAGTTAAACACAAAAGGCACAATGTAGACTTAAGTTCAATAAAACTGACTCTTCTTACTGTCTATGTTTTGAACGTTTCCTGTCAGATTAGTTTTAGCTTCCGATGCTTAACTTCAGGCTTACTGTATCCTTTGTACCTTCTTATTGACGATGCAACACATAAATTGCATCGGAATTACATTCAAAAGGCACAATGCCAACTTAAGTACAAGAAGACTGACTCCTCTTAACGCCTATCTTTTGAACCTTTCCTGTGAGACCACTTTAAGATTCCGATGCTTCACTTCTGGTTTACTGTATCCCTTGGACCCTCCTATTCACGATGTAACACAGAAATCCCATCGAAATTAAATACAAAAGGCACAATGCCGACTTAAGTACAAGACGACAGACTCTTCTTACTGTCTATGCTTTGAACCTTTCCTGTGAGACCAGTTTTAGATTCCAATGCTTCACTTCAGGTCTACTGTATCCCTTGGAACCTCTTATTGACGATGAAACACAGAAATTGCATCGGAATTAAATAAAAAAGGCACAATGCCGACCTAAGTACAAGAGGATGGACTCCTCTTACTGTCTATGTTTTGAGCCTTTCCTGTGAGACCAGTTTTAGATTCCGATGCTTCACTTCAGGTTTACTATTTCCCTTGGACGTTCTTATTGACGATGAAACACAGAAATTGAATCGGAATTAAATATAAAAGGCACAATGCCGACCTAAGTACAACAGGATGGACTCCTCTTACTGTCTATGTTTTAAGCCTTTCCTGTGAGTCCAGTTTCATATTCCGATGCTTCACTTCAGGTTTACTGTATCCCTTGAAACTACTTATTGACGATGAAACACAGAAGTTGCATCGGAATTAAATACAAAATCACACTGCCAACTTAAGTACACGAAGACTGACTCTTCTTACTGTCTATGTTTGAACCTTTCCTGTGAGACCAGTTTTAGATATCGATGCTTCACTTCAGGTTTACTGTATCCCTTGAACCTACTTATTGACGATGAAACACTGGAATTGCATCGGAATTAAAAACAATAGGCACAATGCCGTCTTAAGTACAAGAGGACTGACTCATCTTGCATTGTATGATTTGAGCCTTACCTGTGGGACCAGTTTTAGATATCGATGCTTCACTTCAGGTTTACTGTATCCCTTGGACCTTCTTATTGACGATGAAACACAGAAATTGCAGTGGAATTAAACACAAAAGGCACAATGTAGACTTAAGTTCAAGAAAACTGACTCTTCTTACTGTCTATGTTTTGAACCTTTCCTGTGAGACCAATTTAGCTTCCGATGCTTCACTTCAGGTATACTGTATCCTTTGGACCTTCTTATTGACGGTGCAACACATAAATTGCATCGGAATTACATTCAAAAGGCACAATGCCAACTTGAGTACAGGAAGACTGACTCTTCTTAACGCATATCTTTTGAACCTATTCTGTGAGACCAGTTTAAGATTCCGATGTTTCACTTCAGGTTTACTGTATCCCTTGGACCCTCCCACTCACGATGAAACACAGATATCCCATCGGAATTAAATACAAAAGCCACAATGCCAACTTCAGTACAAAAGACTGACTCTTCTTACTGTCTATGTTTGAACCTATCCTGTGAGACCAGTTTTAGGCTCCGATGCTTCACTTCAGGTTTACTGTATCACTTGGACATTCTTATTGACAATGAAACACAGATATTGCATCGGAATTAAATACAAAAGGCACAATGCCGACTTAAGTACAAGAACACTGACTCTTCTTACTGTCTATGATTTGAACCTTTCCTGTGAGACCAGTTTCAGATTCCGATGCTTCACTTTAAGTTTACTGCATCCCTTGGACCGTCTTATCGACCATGAAACTCAGAAATTGCATCGGAATTAAATACAAAAGGCACAATGCCGACTTAAGTACAAGAAGACTGACTCTTCTTACTGTCTATGTTTAGAATCTTTCCTGTGAGACCAGTTTTGGATTCCTATGCTTCTCTTCAGGTTTACTGTATCCCTTGGTCCTTCTTATTGACGGTGAAACACATAAATTGCATCCGAATTAAATACAAAAGGTACAATGCCCACTCAAGTACAAGAAGACTGACTCTTCTTACTGTCTATGTTTTGAACCTTTCCTGTGAGACCAGTATTAACTTCTGATGCTTCACTTCAGGTTTACTGTATCCCTTGGATCTTCTTATTGACGATGAAACACAGAAATTCCATGGGAAATAAATACAAAACGCACAATGCCGACATAGTTACAAGAAAACTGACTCTTCATACTCTCTATGCTTGAAGCCTTTCCTGTGAGTCCAGTTTTAGATTCAGATCCTTCACTTCATGTTTACTGTATCCCTTGGACCCTCTTATTGACGATGAAACACAGAAATTGCATCGGAATTAAATACAAAAGGCACAATGCCGTCTTAAGTACAATAGGACTGACTCTTTTTACATTCTATGATTTGAGCCTTTCCTGTGAGACCACTTTTGGATATCGGTGCTTCACTTCAGGTTTACTGTATCCCTTGGACCTTCTTATTTACGATGAAACACATAAATTGCAGTGGAATGAAACAGAAAATGCACAATGCAGATTGAAGTTCAACAAAACTGACTCTTCTTACTGTCTATGTTTTGAACCTTTCCTGTGGCACCAGTTTTAGCTTCCCATGCTTGAGTTCAGGTTTACTGTATCCCTTGAACCTTCTTATTGACGATGAAACACAGGAATTGCATCGGAATTATGACGGCATTGTGCCTTTTGTATTTAAGTACAAGAGGACTGACTCTTCTTGCATTCTATGATTTGAGCCTTTCCTCTGGGACCGGTTTTAGATATCGATGCTTCACTTCAGGTTTACTGTATCCATTGGCCTTCTTATTGACGATGAAACACAGAAATTGCAATGGAATTAAACACAAAAAGGCACAATGTTGACTTAAGTTCAAGAAATCTGACTTTTCTTACTGTCTATGTTTTCAACCTTTCCTGTAAGACCAGTTTTAGCATCCGATGCTTCACTTCAGGTTTATTGTATCCTTTGGACCTTCTTGTTGACGATGAAACACAGAAATTGCATCGGAATCACATTCAAAAGGCACAATGCTGACTTAAGTACAAAAAGACTGACTCCTCTTAATTCCTATCTTTTGAACCTGTCCTGTGAGACCAGTTTTAGATTCCGTTGCTTCACTTCAGGTTTACTGTATCCCTTGGACCATCTTATTGACGATGAAACACAGATATTGCAGTGGAATTAAACACAAAAGGTACAATGCAGACTTAAGTTCAAGAAAACTGACTCTTCTTACTGTCTATGTTTCGAACCTTTCCTGTGAGACTAGTTGTAGCTTCTGATGCTTCACTTCAGGTTTAGTGTAACCCTTGGAACTTCTTATTGACGATGAAACACAGAAATTGCATCGGAATTAAATACAAAAGGCACAATGCCGACTTAAGTACAAGAAGACTGACTCTTCTTACTGTCTATGCTTTGAACCTTTCCTGTGAGACCAGTTTTAGATTCCAATGCTTCACTTCAGGTTTACTGTATCCCTTGGACCTTCTTATTGACGATGGAACACAGATATTGCAGTGGAATTAAACACATAAGGTACAATGCAGACTTAAGTTCAAGAAAACTGACTCTTCTTACTGTCTATGTTTTGAACCTTTCCTGTAAGACCAGTTTTAGCTTCCGATGCTTCACTTCAGGTTTACTATGTCCCTTGGACGTTCTTATTGACGATGAAACACAGAAATTGAATCGGAATTAAATATAAAAGGCACAATGCCGACCTAAGTACAAGAGGATGGACTCCTCTTACTGTCTATGTTTTGAGCCTTTCCTGTGAGTCCAGTTTTAGATTCCGATGCTTCACTTCAGGTTTACTGTATCCCTTGGAACTTCTTATTGACGGAGAAACACAGAAATTGCGTCGGAATTAAATACAAAAGGCACAATGCCGACTTAAGTACAATAGGACTGACTCTTCTTACATTCCATGATTTGAGCCTTTCCTGTGAGACCAGTTTTAGATTCCGATGCTTCACTTCAGGTTTACTGTATCCCTTGGAACTTCTTATTGACGATGAAACACAGAAATTGCATCGGAATTTAATACAAAAGGCACAATGCCGTCTTAAGTACAAGAGGACTGACTCTTCTTGCATTTTATGTTTTGAGCCTTTCCTGTGAGTCCAGTTTTAGATTCCGATGCTTCACTTCAGCATTTGTGTATCCCTTGGATTTTCTTATTGACGATGCAACACATAAATTGCATCGGAATTACATTCAAAAGGCACAATGCCAACTTAAGTACAAGAAGACTGACTCTTCTTAACGCCTATCTTTTGAACCTTTCCTGTGAGACCAGTTTTAGATTCCAATGCTTCACTTCAGGTTTACTGTATCCCTTGGAACTTCTTATTGACGATGAAACACAGAAATTGCATCGGAATTAAATAAAAAAGGCACAATGCCGACCTAAGTACAATAGGATGGACTCCTCTTACTGTCTATGTTTTGAGCCTTTCCTGTGAGACCAGTTTTAAATTCCGATGCTTCACTTCAGGTTTACTATGTCCCTTGGACGTTCTTATTGACGATGAAACACAGAAATTGAATCGGATTTAAATATAAAAGGCACAATGCCGACCAAAGTACAAGAGGATGGACTCCTCTTACTGTCTATGTTTTAAGCCGTTCCTGTGAGTCCAGTTTTAGATTCCGATGCTTCACTTCAGGTTTACTGTATCCCTTGGAACTACTTATTGACGATGAAACACAGAAATTGCATCGGAATTAAATACAAAAGCACACTGCCGACTTAAGTACAAGAACACTGACTCTTCTTACTGTCTATGCTTAGAACCTTGCTTGTGAGAGCAGTTTAAGATTCCTATGCTTCACTTCAGGTTTACTGTATCCCTTGGACTTTCTTATTGACGATGAAACCCAAAAAATTGCATCGTAATTAAATACAAAAGGCATAATGCCGACTTAAGTACACGAAGACTGACTCTTCTTACTGTCTATGTTTGAACCTTTCGTGTGAGACCAGTTTTAGATATCGATGCTTCACTTCAGGTTTACTGTATCCCTTGGACCTTCTTATTTACGAAGAAACACATAAATTGCAGTGGAATGAAACAGAAAATGCACAATGCAGATTGAAGTTCAACAAAACTGACTCTTCTTACTGTCTATGTTTTGAACCTTTCCTGTGGCACCAGATTTAGCTTCCGATGCTTGCGTTCAGGTTTACTGTATCCCTTGAACCTTCTTATTGACGATGAAACACAGCATATGCATCGGAATTAAGACGGCATCGTGCCTTTTGTATTTAAGTACAAGAGGACTGACTCTTCTTGCATTCTATGATTTGAGCCTTTCCTGTGGGACCGGTTTTAGATATCGATGCTTCACTTCAGGTTTACTGTATCCCTTGGACATTCTTATTGACGATGAAACACAGAAATTGCAATGGAATTAAACACGAACGGCACAATGTTGACTTAAGTTCAAGAAATCTGACTCTTCTTACTGTCTATGATTTAAACCTTTCCTGTAACAGCAGTTTTAGCATCCGATGCTTCACTTCAGGTTTATTGTATCCTTTGAACCTTCTTGTTGACGATGAAACACAGAAATTGCATCGGAATCACATTCTAAAGGCACAATGCCGACTTAAGTACAAGAAGACTGACTCCTCTTAATGCCTATCTTTTGAACCTTTCCTGTGAGACCAGTTTTAGATTCCGTTGCTTCACTTCAGGTTTACTGTATCCCTTGGACCATCTTATTGACGATGAAACACAGAAATTGCATCGGAATTAAATACAAAAGGCACAATGCCGACTTAAGTACAAGAAGACTGACTCTTCTTACTGTCTATGCTTTGAACCTTTACTGTGAGACCAGTTTTAGATTTCAATGGTTCACTTCAGGTTTACTATATCCCTTGGACCTTCTTATTGACGATGAAACACTGATATTGCAGTGGAATTAAACACAAAAGGTACAATGCAGACTTACGTTCAAGAAAACTGACTCATCTTACTGTCTATGTTTTGAACCTTTCCTGTGAGACCAGTTTTAGCTTCCAATGCTTCACTTCAGGTTTACTATGTCCCTTGGACGTTCTTATTGACGATGAAACACAGAAATTGAATCGGAATTAAATATAAACGGCACAATGCCGTCCTAAGTACAAAAGGATGGACTCCTCTTACTGTCTATGTTATGAGCCTTTCCTGTGAGTCCAGTTTTAGAATCCGATGCTTCACTTCAGGTTTACTGTATCCCTTGGAACTTCTTATTGACGGAGAAACACAGAAATTGCATCCGAATTAATTACAAAAGGCACAATGCCGACTTAAGTACGAGAAGACTGACTCTTCTTACTGTCTATGGTTTGAACCTTTCCTGTGGCACCAGTTTTAGCTTCCGATGCTTGAGTTCAGGTTTACTGTATCCCTTGAACCTTCTTATTGATGATGAAACACAGGAATTGCATCGGAATTAAATACAAAAGGCACAATGCCGTCTTAAGTACAAGAGGACTGACTCTTCTTGCATTCTATGATTTGAGCCTTTCCTGTGGGACCGGTTTTAGATATCAATGCTTCACTTCAGGTTTACTGAATCCCTTGGACCTTCTTATTGACGATGAAACACAGAATTTGCAGTGGAATTAAACACGAAACGCACAATGTTGACTTAAATTCAAGAAATCTGACTCTTCTTACTGTCTATGTTTTGAACCTTTCCTGTAAGACCAGTTATAGCATCCGATGCTTCACATCAGGTTTATTGTATCCTTTGGACCTTCTTGTTGACGATGAAACACAGAAATTGCATCGGAATCACATTCAAAAGGCACCATGCCGACTTAAGTACAAGAAGACTGACTCCTCTTAATGCCTATCTTTTGAACCTTTCCTGTGAGACCAGTTTTAGATTCCGTTGCTTCACTTCAGGTTTACTGTATCCCTTGGAGCATCTTATTGACGATGAAACACAGAAATTGCATCGGAATTAAATACAAAAGGCACAATGCCGACTTAAGTACTAGAAGACTGACACTTCTTACTTTCCATGCTTTGAACCGTTCCTGTGAGAGCAGTTTTAGATTCCGATGCTTCACTTGAGGAATACTGTATCCCTTGCACCTTCTTATTGACGATGAAACACAGAAATTGCATCGGAATTAAATACAAAAGGCACAATGCAGACTTAAGTACATGAAGACTGACTCTTCTTACGGTCTATGTTTTGAACCATTCCTGTGAGAGCAGTTTTAGATTCCGATTCTTCACTTCAGGTTTACTGTATCCCTTGGACCATCTTATTGACGATGAAACACAGAAATTGCATCGGAATTAAATACAAAAGGCACAATGCCAACTTAACTACAAGAAGACTGACACTTCTTACTGTCTATGTTTTGAACCTTTCCTGTGAGACCAGTATTAACTTCTGATGCTTCACTTCAGGTTTACTGTATCCCTTGGATCTTCTTATTGACGATGAAACACAGAAATTCCATGGGAAATAAATACAAAAGGCACAATGCCGACATAGGTACAAGAAAACTGACTCTTCTTACTCTGTATGCTTTGAGCCTTTCCTGTGAGTCCAGTTTTAGATTCAGATGCTTCACTTCATGTTTACTGTATCCCTTGGACCCTCTTATTGACGATGAAACACAGAAATTGCATCGGAATTAAATAGAAAAGGCACAATGCCGTCTTAAGTACAATAGGACTGACTCTTCTTACATTCTATGATTTGAGCCTTTCCTGTGAGACCAGTTTTAGATATCGATGCTTCACTTCTGGTTTACTGTATCCCTTGGACCTTCTTATTTACGATGAAACACATAAATTGCAGTGGAATGAAACAGAGAATGCACAATGCAGATTGAAGTTCAACAAAACTGACTCTTCTAGCTGTCTATGCTTTGAACCTTTCCTGTGGCACCAGTTTCAGCTACCGATGCTTGAGTTCAGGTTTACTGTATCCCTTGAACCTTCTTATTGACGATAAAACACAGGAATTGCATCGGAATTAAGACGGCATTGTGCCTTTGTATTTAAGTACAGGAGGACTGACTCTTTTTGCATTCTATAATTTGAGCCTTTCCTGTGGGACCGGTTTTAGATATCGATGCTTCACTTCAGGTTTACTGTATCCCTTGGACCTTCTTATTGACGATGAAACACAGATATTGCACTGGAATTAAACACAAAAGGTACAATGCAGACTTGCGTTCAAGAAAACTGACTCTTCTTACTGTCTATGTTTTGAACCTTTCCTGTGAGACCAGTTTTAGCTTCCGATGCTTCACTTCAAGTTTACTATGTCCCTTGGACGTTCTTATTGACGATGAAACACAGAAATTGAATCGGAATTAAATATAAACGGCACAATGCCGACCTAAGTACAAGAGGATGGACTCCTCTTACTGTCTATGTTTTGAGCCTTTCCTGTGAGTCCAGTTTTAGATTCCGATGCTTCACTTCAGGTTTGCTGTATCCCTTGGAACTTCTTATTGACGGAGAAACACACAAATTGCATAGGAATTAAATACAAAAGGCACAATGCCGACTTAAGTACAATAGGACTGACCCTTCTTACATTCTATGATTTGAGCCTTTCCTGTGAGACCAGCTTTAGATTCCGATGCTTAACCTCAGGTTTACTGTATCCCTTGGAACTTCTTATTGACGATGAAACACAGAAATTGCATCGGAATTAAATACAAAAGGCACAATGCCGACTTAAGTACAATAGGACTGACTCTTCTTACATTCTATGATTTGAGCCTTTCCTGTGAGACCAGTTTTAGATATCGATGCTTCACTTCAGGTTTACTGTATCCCTTGGACCTTCTTATTTACGATGAAACACATAAATTGCAGTGGAATGAAACACAAAATGCACAATGCAGATTTAAGTTCAAGAAAACTGACTCGTCTTACTGTCTATGTTTTGAACCTTTCCTGTGGCACCAGTTTTAGCTTTCGATGCTTGACTTAAGGTTTACTGTATCCCTTGAACCTTCATATTGACGATGAAACACAGGAATTGCATCGCAATTAAATACAAAAGGCACAATGCCGTCTTAAGTACTAGAGGACTGACTCTTCTTGCATTCTATGATTTAAGACTTTCCTGTGGGACCGGTTTTAGATATCGATGCTTCACTTCAGATTTACTGTATCCCTTGGACCTTCTTATTGACGATGAAACACAGAAATTGCAATTGAATTAAACACGAAAGGCACAATGTTAACTTAAGTTCAAGAAATCTGACTCTTCTTACTGTCTATGATTTGAACCTTTCCTGTAACACCAGTTTTAGCATCCGATGCTTCACTTCAGGTTTATTGTATCCTTTGGACCTTCTTGTTGACGATGAAACACAGAAATTGCATCGGAATCACATTCAAAAGGCACAATGCCGACTTAAGTACAAGAAGACTGACTCCTCTTAATGCCCATCTTTTTAACCTTTCCTGTGAGACCAGTTTTAGATTCCGTTGCTTCACTTCAGCTTTACTGTATCCCTTGGACCATCTTATTGACGATGAAACACAGATATTGCTGTGGAATTAAACACAAAAGGTACAATGCAGACTTAAGTTCAAGAAAACATACTCTTCTTACTGTCTATGTTTTGAACCTTTCCTGTGAGACCAGTTTTAGCTTCCGATGCTTCACTTCAGGTTTAGTATGTCCCCTGGACGTTCTTATTGACGATGAAACACAGAAATTGAATCGGAATTAAATATAAACGGCACAATGCCGACCTAAGTACAAGAGGATGGACACCTCTTACTGTCTATGTTTTGAGCCTTTCCTGTGAGTCCAGTTTTAGATTCCGATGCTTCACTTCAGGTTTACTGTATCCCTTGGAACTTCTTATTGACGGTGAAACACAGATATTGCATCGGAATTAAATACAAAAGGCACAATGTTGACTTAAATTCAAGAAATCTGACTCTTCTTACTGTCTATGTTTTGAACCTTTCCTGTGAGACCAGTTTTAGCATCCGCTGCTTCTCATAAGGTTTATTGTATCCTTTAGACCTTCTTGTTGACGATGAAACACAGAAATTGCATCGGAATCACATTCAAAAGGCACAATGCCGACTTAAGTTCTACAAGACTGACCCTTCTTACTTTCTATGTTTTGAACCGTTCCTGTGAGACCAGCTTTAGATATCGATGCTTCACCTCATGTTTAATGTATCCCTTGGACCTTCTTATTGACAATGAAACACAGAAATTGCATCGGAATCACAATCAAAAGGCACAATGCCGACTTAAGTACAAGAAGACTGACTCTTCTTAATGCCTATCTTTTGAACCTTTCCTGTGAGACCAGTTTGAGATTCCGATGCTTCACTTTCGGTTTACTGTATCCCTTGAACCCTCCTATTCACGATGAAACACAGAAATTCCATCGGAATTAAATACAAAAGGCACAATGCCGACTAAAGTACAAAAGACTGACTCTTATTACTGTCTATGTTTTGAACCTATCCGGTGAGACCAGTTTTAGACTCCGATGCTTCACTTCAGGTTTACTGTATCCCTTGGACGTTCTTATTGACGATGAAACACAGAAATTGTATCGGAATTAAATATAAAATGCACAATGCCGACCTAAGTTCAAGAGGATGGACTCCAGTTACTGTCTATGTTTGAGCCTTTCCTGTGAGTCCAGTTTTAGATTCCAATGCTTCATTTCAGGTTTACTATGTCCCTTGGACGTTCTTATTGAAGATAGTACACAGAAATTGCATCGGCATGAAATATAAAAGGCACAATGCCGACCTAAATACAAGAGGATGGACTCCTCTTACTGTCTGTGTTTTGAGCTTTTGCTGTGAGTCCAGTTTTAGATTCCTATACTTCACTTCAGGTTTACTGTATCCTTTAGACCATCTTATTGACGATGAAACACAGAAATTGCATCGGAATTAAATACAAAAGGCTCAATGCCGACTCAAGTACAAAAGACTGACTCTTCTTACTGTCTAATCTTTGAACCTTTCCTGTGAGACCAGTTTTAGACTCCGATGCTTCACTTCAGGTTTACTGTATCCCTTGGACCTTCTTATTGACGATGAAACACAGACATTGCAGCGGAATTAAATACAAAAGGCACAATGCCGACTTAAGTACAAGAAAACTGACTCTTCTTTCTGTCTATGCTTTGACCCTTTCCTGTGAGACCAGTTTTAGATTCCGATGCATCATTTCAGGCTTACAGTATCCCTTGGGCTTTCTTATTGACGATGAAACACAGAAATTGCATCGTAATTAAATACAAAAGGCACAATGCCGATTTAAGTACAAGAAGACTGACTCTTCTTACTGTCTATGCTTTTGAGCATATTCTGTGAGACCAGTTTTAGATTTCGATGCTACACTTCAGGTTTACTGTGTCCCTTGGACCTTCTTATTGACCTTGATACACAGAAATTGCATCGGAATTAAATACAAAAAGCACAATGCGGACTTAAGTACTAGAAGACTGACTCTTCTTACTGTCTATGTTTTGAACCTATCCGTTGAGACCAGTTTTAGATTCCGATGCTTCACTTCACTTTTACTGTACTCCTTGGACCTTCTTATTGACGATGAAACACAGAAATTGCATCGGAATTAAATACAAATAGCACAATTACGACATAAGTACAAGTGGACTGACCCTTCCTTACATTCTATGATTTGAGCCTGTCCATTCAGTACAGTTTTATATTCCGATGCTCCACTTCAGGTCTACTGTATCCCTTGGACCTTCTTATTGACGATTAAACACAGAAATTGCATCGGAATTAAATACAAAAGGCACACAGCCGACGTACGTACAAGAAGACTGACTCTTCTTACTGTCTATATTTTGAACCTTTCCTGTAAGACCAGTTTTAGATTCCGATGCTTCACTTCACTTTTACTGTATCCCTTGGACTTTCTTATTGACGATGAAACACAGAAATTGCATCGCAATCAAATACAAAATGCACAATGCCGAGTTAAGTACAAGAAGACTGACTCTTCTAACAGTCTGTGTTTTAAACCTTTCCTGTGACACCAGTTTTAGATTCCAATGCTTCACTTCAGGTTAACTGTAGCCCTTGGACCTTCTTATTGACGATGAAACACAGAAGTGGCATCGGAATTAAATACAAAAGGCACAATGCGGACTTAAGTACAAGAAGACTGACTCTTCTTACTGTCTATGTATTGAACCTTCCCTGTGAGACCAGTTTTAGATTCCGGTGCTTCACTTCAGGTTCACTGTGCCCCTTGGACCTTCTTATCGACGATGAAACACAGAAATTGCATCGGAATTAAATACAAAAGGCACAATGCCTACTGAAGTAGAGGAACACTGACTCTTCTTACTGTCTATGCTTTGTACCTTTCCTGTGAGACCAGTTTTGGATTCCGAGCTTCACTTCATGTTTGCTGTATCCCTTCGACCTTCTTATTGACAATGAAACACAGAAATTGCATCGGAATGAAATACAAAAGGCACAATGCCCACTTAAGTACAAACGACAGACTCTTCTTACCATCTATGCTTGAACCTTTTCTATGAGGCCATTTATAGATTCCGATGATTCACTTCAGGTTTACTGTATCCCTTGGACCTTCTTATTGACGTTGAAACACTGAAATTGCATCGGAATTAAGTACAAAGGACACAATGCATACTTAAGTACAAGAAGACTGACTCTTATAACTGTCTATGCTTTGAACCTTTCCTGAAAGACCAGTTTTAGATTCCGATGCTTCACTTCAGGTTTACTGTAGCCCTTGGACCTTCTTATTGACGATGAAACACAGAAATGGCATCGGAATTAAATACAAAAGGCACAATGCCGACTTAAGTACAAGAAGACTGACTGTTCTTACTGTCTATGTTTTGAACCTTTCCTGTAAGACCAGTTTTAGATTCCGATGCATCACTTCAGGTTTACTGTATCCCTTGGACCTTCTTATTGACGATGAAACACAGAAATGGCACCGGAATTGAATACAAAAGGCACAATACCGACTTAAGTACAAGAATACTGACTGTTCTTACTGTCTATGTTTTGAACCTTTCCTGTGAGACCAGTTTTAGATTCCGATGCTTCCCTTCAGGTTTACTGTATCCCTTGGACCTTCTTATTGACGATGAAACACAGAAATTGCATCCAAATTAAATACAAAAGGTACAAAGCCGACTTAAATACTAGAAGACTGACTCTTGTTACTGTCAATGTTTTGAACCTTTCCTGTGAGACCAGTTTTAGATTGTGATGCTTCACTTCAGGTTTATTGTATCCCTTGGACCTTCTTATTGTAGATGCAACACAGAAATTGCATCGGAAATAAATACAAAAGGCACAATGCTGACTTAAGTACAGAAGACTGTCTCTCCTTACTGTCTATGTTTTGAACCTTTTCTGTGAGACCAGTTTTAGATACCGATGCTTCACTTCGGGTTTACTGGATCTCTTCGACCTTCTTATCGATGATGAAACACAGAAATTGCATCGGAATTAAATACAAAACGCGCAACGCCTACTGAAGTAGAGGATCACTGACACTACTTACTGTCTATGGCCTGAACCTTTCCTGTGAGACCAGTTTTGGATTCCGAAGCTTCACTTCAGGTTCACTGTATACATTGGACCTTCTTATTGACGTTGAAAAACTGAAATTGCATCGGAATTAAATACAAAAGGCACAATTCCGACTTTAGTACAAGAAGACTGACTTTTCTTACTGTCTATGCTTTGAACCTTTCCTGTGAGACCAGTTTTAGATTCCGATGCTTCACTTCAGGTTAACTGTAGCCCTTGGACCATCTTATTGACGATGGAACACAGAAGTGGAATCGGAATTAAATACAAAAGGCACAATGCCGACTTAAGTACAAGAAGACTGACTCTTCTTACTGTCTATATATTGAACCTTTCGTGTGAGACCAGTTTTGATTTCGTTGGTTCACTTCAGGTGTACTGTATCCCTTGGACCTTCTTTTGGACGATGAAACACAGAAGTTGCATCGGAATTAAATACAAAAGGCACAATGGCGTCTTCAGTACAAAAAGGATGACTCTTCTTAACGTCTATGTTTGAAACTTTCCTGTGAGACAAGTTTTAGACATCGATGCTTCACTCAGGTTTACTGTATCCCTTGGACCTTCTTATCGACGATGAAAAAAAGAAATCGCATCGGAATTAAATACAAAAGGCACAGTACCGACTTACTTACAAGTAGACTGACTCTTCTTACTGTCTATGTTTTGAACCTTTCCTGTGATACCAGTTTTATATTCCGATGCTCACTTCAGGTTTACTGTATCCCTTGGACCTACTTATTGACGATAAAACAGAGAAATTGCATCGGAATTAAATACAAAAGGCACAATGCCGACTTAAGAACAAGAAGACTGACTCTCCTTACTATGTTTTGAACCTTTCCTGTGAGACCAGTTTTAGATTCCGATGCTTCACTTCAGGTTAACTGTATCCCTTGGACCTTATTATCGACGATCAAATACAGAAATTGCACCGGAATTAAATACAAAAGGCACAATGCCTACTGAAGTAGAGGAACACTGACTCTTCTTACTGTCTATGTTTTGAACGTTTCCTGTGAGACCAGTTTTCGATTCCAATGCTTCACTTCAGGTTTACTGTATCCCTTGGACCTTCTTATTGACGATGAATCACAGAAATCGCATCGGAAATAAATAAAAAAGGCACAATGCCGACTTAAGTACAAGGACACTGACTCTTCTTACTGTCCATGTTTTGAACCTTTCCTGTGAGACCAGTTTTAGATTTCGATTCTTCACTTCAGGTTTACTGGATCTCTTCGACCTTCTTATCGATGATGAAACACAGAAATTGCATCGGAATTAAATACAAAACGCACAACGCCTACTGAAGTAGAGGATCACTGACACTACTTACTGTCTATGGCCTGAACCTTTCCTGTGAGACCAGTTTTGGATTCCGAAGCTTCACTTCAGGTTCACTGTATCCATTGGACCTTCTTATTGACGTTGAAAAACTGAAATTGCATCGGAATTAAATACAAAAGGCACAATTCCGACTTCAGTACAAGAAGACTGACTTTTCTTACTGTCTATGCTTTGAACCTTTCCTGTGAGACCAGTTTTAGATTCCGATGCTTCACTTCAGGTTAACTGTATCCCTTGGACCTTATTATCGACGATCAAATACAGAAATTGCATCGGAATTAAATACAAAAGGCACAATGCCTACTGAAGTAGAGGAACACTGACTCTTCTTACTGTCTATGTTTTGAACGTTTCCTGTGAGACCAGTTATCGATTCCAATGCTTCACTTCAGGTTTACTGTATCCCTTGGACCTTCTTATTGACGATGAATCACAGAAATCGCATCGGAAATAAATAAAAAAGGCACAATGCCGACTTAAGTACAAGAAGACAGACACCTCTTACTCTCTATGTTTTCAACCTTCCCTGTGAGTCCAGTTTTCGATTCCAATGCTTCACTTCAGGTTTACTGTATCCCTTGGACCTTCTTATTGACGATGAAACAAAGAAATTGCATCGGAATTAAATAAAAAAGGCACAATTCCTACTGAAGTAGAGGAACACTGACTCTTCTTACTGACTATGTTTTGAACCTTTCCTTTGAGACCAGTTTTGGATTCCGAAGCTTCACTTCAGGTTTACTGTATTCCTTGGACCTTCTTAATGACGATGAAACACAGAAATTACATCGGAATTAAGTACAAAAGGCACAATGCTGACTTAAGTACTAGAAGACTGACTCTTCTTACCGTCTATGATTTGAACCTTTCCTGTGTGACCAGTTTTAGATTCCGATGCTTCACTTCAGGTTTACTGCATTCCTTGGACCTTCTTAATGACGATGAAACACAGAAATTGCATCGGAATGAAATACAAAAGGCACAATGCCGACTTAAGTACAAGACGACTGACTCTTCTAACTGTCTATGCTTTGAACCTTTCCAGTAAGATCAGTTTTAGATTCTGATGCTTCACTTCAGGTTTACTGTATCCCTTGGACCTTTTTATTGACGATGAAAAACAGAAATTGCATCGGAAATAAATACAAAAGGCACAATGCCGACTTAAGTACAAGAAGACTGACTCTTCTTACTGTCTATCCTTTGAACCTTTCCTGTGAGACCTGGTTTAGATTCCGATGCTTCACTTCAGTCTTACTCTATCCTTTGGACCTTCTTATTGACGATGAAACACAGAAATTGTATCGGAATTAAATACAAAAGGCACAATGCCGACTTAAGTACAAGAAGACTGACTCTTCTTACTGTCTATGTTTTGAACCTTTCCTGTGAGACCAGTTTTAGATTCCGACGCTTCACTTCAGGTTTACTGTATCCCTTCGACCTTCTTATTGACGATGAAACACAGAATTTGCATCGGAATTAAATGCAAAAGACACAATGGCGTCTTAAGTACGACAAGAATGACTCTTCTTACTGTCTAGGTTTGAAACTTTCCTGTGAGACCAGTTTTAGATATCAATGCTTCACTTCAGCTTTACTGTATCCCTTGGACCTTCTTATTGACGATGAAACACAGAAGTTGCATCGGAATTAAATAAAAAAGGCACAATTCCTACTGAAGTAGAGGAACACTAGTCTCACAGGAAAGGTTCAAAGCATAGACAGTAAGAAGAGTCAGTTTTGGATTCCGAAGCTACACTTCAGGTTTACTGTATCTCTTTGACCTTCTTATGGACAATGAAACACAAAAATTGAATCGGAATTAAATACAAGTGGCACAATGCCGACTTAAGTACATGAGGACTGACCTTTTCTTACATTCTAGGATTTGAGCCTTTCCTGTCAGAGCAGTTTTAGATATCGATGCTTCACATCAGGTTTACTGTATACCTTGGATCTTCTTTTCGACGATGAAACAAAGAAATTGCATCGGAATTAAATACAAAAGTCACACTGCCTACTGAAGTAGAGGAACACTGACTTTTCTTACTGTCTATGTTTTGTACCTTTCCAGTGGGACCAGTTTTGGATTCCGAAGCTTCACTTCGGGCTGCTGTATCCCTTTGACCTTCTTATTGACAATGAAACACAAAAATTGCATCGGAATTGAATACAAAAGGCACAATAGCGTCTTAAGCACAAGAAGAAGGACTCTTCTTACTGTCTAAGTTTGAAACTTTCCTGTGAGACCAGTTTTAGATATCAATGCTTCACTTCAGGTTTACGATATCCCTTGGAACGTCTTACTGACGATGAAACACAGAAATTGATTCGGAAATAAATAAAAAGGCACAATGCCGACTTAAGTACAAGAAGACTGACTCTTTTTCTGTCTATGTTTTGAACCTTTCCTGTGAGACCAGTTTTGGATTCCGATGCTTCACTTCAGGTTCACTGTATACCTTGGACCTTCTTGTCGACGATGAAACAAAGAAATTGCATCGGAATTAAATACAAAAGTCACACTGCCTACTTAAGTAGTGGAGCACTGACTTTTCTTACTGTCTATGCTTTGTACCTTTCCAGTGAGACCAGTTTTGGATTCCGAAGCTTCACTTCGGGCTGCTGTATCCCTTTGACCTTCTTATTGACAATGAAACACAAAAATTGCATCGGAATTAAATACAAATGGCTCAATGCCGACTTAAGTACAAGAGGACAGACCCTTTCTTACATTCTATGATAGGAGCCTTTCCTGTCAGAGCAGTTTTAGATATCGATGCTTTACTTCAGCTTTACTGTATTCCTTGGACCTTCTTATTGACGATGAAACACAGAAATTACATCGCAATTAAATACAAAAGGCATAATGCCGACTTAAGTACTAGAAGACTGACTCTTCTCACCGTCTATCCTTGGAACCTTTCCTGTGAGACCAGTTATAGATTTCGATGCTTTATTTCAGGTTTACTGTATCCCTTGGACCTTCTTAATGACGATGAAATACAGAAATTGCATCGGAAAGAAATACAAAAGGCACAATGCCGACTTAAGTACAAACGACTCACTCTTCTTACTGTCTATGCTTGAACCTTTTCTATGAGGCCAGTTATAGATTCCGATGATTCACTTCAGGTTTACTGTATCCCTTGGACCTTCTTATTGACGTTGAAACACTGAAATTGCATCGGAATTAAATACAAAGGGCACAATGCATACTTAAGTACAAGAAGACAGACTCCTCTAACTGTCTATGCTTTGAACCTTTCCTGTGAGACCAGTTTTAGATTACGATGCTTCACTTCAGCCTTACTGTATCCTTTGGACCTTCTTATTAACGATGAAACACAGAAATTGCATCTGAATTAAATTCAAAAGTCACAATGCCGACTTCAGTACAAGAAGGCTGACTCTTCTTACTATGTTTTGAACCTTTCCTGTGAGACCAGTTTTAGATTCCGATGTTTCACTTAAGGCTTATTGTATCCTTTGGACCCTCGTATTGACGTTGAAGCACAGAAATTGCATCGGAATTTGATACAAAAGGTTCAATGTCAACTTAAGTGCAAGAGGACTGACTCTTCTTACATTCTATGATTTCAGCCTATCCTTTCAGACCAATTTTAGATTCCGATGCTTCACATGAGATTTACTGTATCCCCTGGAACTTCTTATTGACGATGAAACACAGAAATTGCATCGGATTTAAATACAAAAGGAACAATGCCGACTTAAGTACAAGAAGACTGACTCTTCTTAGTGTCTATGTTTGAACCTTTCCTGTGAGACCAGTTTTAGATACCGATGCTTCACTTCATGTTTACTGTATCCCTAGGACCTTCCTATTGACCATGAAACACAGAAATTGCATCGGAATTAAATACAAAAGGCACAAGCCCGACTTAAGTACAAGAAGACTGACTCTTCCTACGGTCTATGATTTGAACCTTTCCTGTGAGACCAGTTTTACATTCCGATGATTCACTTCAGGCTTATTGCATCCTTTGGACCTTCTTATTGACGATGATACACAGATATTGCATCGGAATTGAATACAAAAGGCACAATGCCGACTTAAGTACGAGAAGACTGACTCTTCTTACTGTCTATATTTTGAACCTTTCCTGTGAGACCAGTCATACATTCCGATGCTTCACTTCAGGTTTACTGTATCCCTTGGACCTTCTTATTGACGATGAAACACAGAAATGGCATCGGAATTAAATACAAAAGGCACAATGCCGACTTAAGTACAAAAAGACTGACTGTCCTTACTGTCTATGTTTGAACCTTTCCTGTGAGACCAGTTTTAGATACCGATGCTTCACTTCATGTTTACTGTATCCCTAGGTTTCCTATTGACCATGAAACACAGAAATTGCATCGGAATTAAATACAAAAGGCACAAGCCCGACTTAAGTACAAGAAGACTGACTCTTCCTACTGTCTATGATTTGAACCTTTCCTGTGAGACCAGTTTTACATTCCGATGATTCACTTCAGGCTTATTGCATCCTTTGGACCTTCTTATTGACGATGATACACAGATATTGCATCGGAATTGAATACAAAAGGCACAATGCCGAACTAAGACAGTAAGAGGAGTCGGTCTCCTTGTACTATGTTTAGAGCCCTTCCTGTGAGACCAGTTTTAGATTCCGATGCTTCACTTCAGGTTTACTGTATCCCTTGGACATTCTTATTGACGATGAAACACAGAAATCGCATCGAAATTAAAAACAAAGGTCACAATGCCGACTTAAGTACAAGAAGACTGACTGCTCTTACTGTCTACGTTTTGAAGCTTTCCTGTGATACCAGTTTTATATTCCGATGCTCACTTCAGGCTTACTGGATCCCTTGGACCTTCTTATGGACGATGAAACACAGAAATTGCATCGTAATTAAATACAAAAGGCACAATGCCGACCTAAGACAGTAAGAGGAGTCGGTCTCCTTGTACTATGTTTAGAGCCCTTCCTTTGAGACCAGGTTTAGATTTCGATGCTTCACTTCAGGTTTACTGTAGCCCTTCGACCTTCTTATTGACGATGAAACCCAGAAATTGCATCGGAAATACATACAGAAGGCACAAGCCCGACTTAAGTACAAGAAGACTGACTCTTCCTACTGTCTATGATTTGAACCTTTCCTGTGAGACCAGTTTTACATTCCGATGATTCACTTCAGGCTTATTGCATCCTTTGGACCTTCTTATTGACGATGATACACAGATATTGCATCGGAATTGAATACAAAAGGCACAATGCCGACTTAAGTACGAGAAGACTGACTCTTCTTACTGTCTATATTTTGAACCTTTCCTGTGAGACCAGTCATACATTCCGATGCTTCACTTCAGGTTTATTGTATCCCTAGGACCTTCTTATTGACCATGAAACACAGAAATTGCATCGGAATTAAATACAAAAGGCACAAGCCCGACTTAAGTACAAGAAGACAGACTCTTCCTACTGCCTATGTTTTGAACCTTTCCTGTAAGAACAGTTTTACATTCCGATGATTCACTTCAGGCTTATTGCATCCTTTGGACCTTCTTATTGACGATGATACACAGATATTGCATCGGAATTGAATACAAAAGGCACAATGCCGAACTAAGACAGTAAGAGGAGTCGGTCTCCTTGTACTATGTTTAGAGCCCTTCCTGTGAGACCAGTTTTGAATTCCGATGCTTCACTTCAGGTTTACTGTATCCCTTGGACATTCTTATTGACGATGAAACACAGAAATCGCATCGAAATTAAAAACAAAGGTCACAATGCCGACTTAAGTACAAAAAGAATGACAATTCTTACTGTCTATGTTTTGAACCTTTCCTGTGAGACCAGTTTTGGCTTCCGATGCATCACTTCAGATTTACTACATCCCTTGGACATTTTTATTGACGATGAAACACAGAAATTGCATCGGAAATAAATACAAAAGGCACAATGCCGGCTTAAGTACTAGAAGACTGACTCATCTTACCCTCTATGTTTTGGACCTTTCCAGTGTGACCAGTTTTAGATTCCGATGCTTCACTTCTGGTTTACTGTATCCCTTGGACCTTCTTATTGACGATGAAACACAGAAATTGCATCGGAACTAAATACAAAAGGCACAACGCCGGCTTAAGTACTAGGAGACTGACTCTTCTTACCGTCTATGTTTTGAACCGTTCCTGTGTGACCTGTTTTAGGTTCCGATGCTTCACTTTAGGTTTACTGTATCCCTTGGACCTTCTTAATGACGAAGAAACACAGAAATTGCATCGAAATTAAATACAAAAGGCACAATGTCGACTTAAGTACAAACGACTGACTCTTCTTACCGTCTATGTTTTGAACCTTTCCTGTGAGACCAGTTATAGATTCCGATGCTTCACTTCAGGTTTATTGTATTCTTTGGATCTTCTTATTGACGATGAAATACAGAAATTGCATCGGAATTAAATATAGAAGGCACAATGCCGGTTTGAGTACAAGAAGACTGACTCTTCTTTCTGTGTATGATTTGAATCTTTCCTGTGAGACCAATTTTAGAATCCAATACTTCACTTCAGGTTAACTGTATCCCTTGGACCTTCTTATTGACGATGAAAAACAGAAATTCCATCGGAATTAAATACAAAAGGCACAATGGCGTCTTAAGTACAAGAAGAATCACTCTTCTTACAGTCTATCTTTGAAACTTTCCTGTGTGACCAGTTTTAGATATCGATGCTTCACTTCAGGTTTACTGTATCCCTTGGACCTTCTTATTGACGATGAAACACAGAAATCGCATCGGAATTAAGTACAAAAGGCCCAATGCCGACTTAAGTACAAGAAGACTGACTCTTCTTACTGTCTATGTTTTGAACATTTCCTGTGAGACCAGTTTTATATTCCGATGCTCACTTCAGGTTTACTGTATCCCTTGGACCTTCTTATGGACGATGACACACAGAAATTGCACCGGAATGAAATACAAAAGGCACAATGCCGACTTAAGTACACGAATACTCACTCTTCTAACTGTCTATGTTTTGAACCTTTCCTGTGAGAGCAATTTTAGATTCCGATGCTTCACTTCAGGTTTACTGTATCCCTTGGACCTTCTTATTGACGATGAAACACAGAAATTGCATCGGAATTAAATACAAAAGGCTCAATGCTGAACTAAGTACAAGAAGACTGACTCTTCTTACTGTCTATGTTTTGAACCTTACCCGTGAGACCAGTTTAGCTTCCGACGCATCACTTCAGGTTTACTGTATCCCTTGGACCTTCAAATAGACGTTGAAACACTGAAATTGCATCGGAATTAAATACAAAAGGCACAATGCCTACTTAAGTACAAGAAGTCTGACTCTTCTTACTTTGTATGATTTGAACCTTTCTGTGAGACCAGTTTTAGAATCCGATGATTCACTTCAGGTTTACTCTATCCCTTGGACCTTCTTATTGACGATAAAACACAGAAAGGGCATCGGAATTAAATACAAAACGCACAATGCCGACTTAAGTACAAGAAAACTGACTCTTCTCACTGTCTATGTTTTGAACCTTTCCTGTGAGAGCAGTTTTAGATTCCAAAGCTTCACTTCAGGTTTACTGTATCCCTTGGACCTTTTTATTGAGGATGAAACACAGAAATAGCTTCGGAAATAAATACAAAAGGCACAATGCCTGATGAAGTAGAGGAACACTGACTGTTCTTACTATCTATGTTTTGAACCTTTCCTGTGAGACCAGTTTTGGATTCCGAAGCTTCACTTCTGGTTTACTGTATCCCTTGGACCTTCATATTGACAATGAAACACAAAAAATTGCATCGGAATTAAATACAAAAGGCACAATGCCGAACTAAGTACAAGAAGACCGACTCCTCTTACTGTCTATGTTTAGAGCCTTTCCTGTGAGACCAGTTTTAGATTCCGATGCTTCACATCAGGTTTACTGTATGCCTTGGACCTTCTTATTGACGTTGAAACACAGAAATTGCATCGGAATTAAATAGAAAAGGTACAATGGCGTCTTAAGTAAAAGAAGAATGAGTCTTTTTACTGTCTATGTTTGAAATGTTCCTGTGAGACCGGTTTTAGATATCGATGCTTCACTTCAGGTTTACTGTATCCCTTAGACCTTCTTATTGACGACGAAACGCAGAAATCAAATCGGAAGTAAATACAAAAGGCACAATGCCGACTTAAGTACAAGAAAACTGACTCTACATACTCTCTATGTTTTGAACCTTTCCTGTGAGACCAGTTTTATATTCCGATGCTCACTTCAGGTTTACTGTATCCCTTGCACCTTCTTATGGACGATGAAACACAGAAATTGCATCGGAATTAAATACAAAAGGCACAATGCCGACTTAAGTACACGAAGACTGACTCTTCTCACTATGTTTTGAACCTTTCCTGTTAAACCAGTTTTAGCTTCCGATGCATCTCTTCAGGTTTACTGTATGCCTTGGACCTTCATATTGACGTTGAAACACTGAAATTGCATCGGAATTAAATACAAATGGCACAATGCCGACTTAAGTACAAGAAGACTGACTCTTCTTACTGTCTATGCTTTGAACCTATCCTGTGAGACCACGTTTAGATTTCGATGCTTCACTTCAGGTTTACTGCATCCCTTGGACCTCTTATTGACAATGAAACACAAAAATTGCATCGGAGTTAAATACAAAAGGCACAATGCCGACTTAAGTACAAGAAGACTGACTCTTCTTACTGTCTATGCTTTAAACCTATCCTGTGAGACCAGTTTTAGATTTCGATGCTTCACTTCAGGTTTACTGTATCCCTTGGACCTTTTATTGACAATGAAACACAGAAATTGCATCGGAAATAAATATAAAAGGCACAATGCCGACTTAAGTACAAGAAGACTGACTCATGTTACTGTCTATGTTTTGAGCCTTTCCTGTGAGACCAGTTTTAGAATACGATGCTTCACTTCAGATTTACTGTATCGCTTGGACATTCTTATTGGCGATGAAACACAGAAACTGCGTCGAAATTAAATACAAAGGTCACAATGCCGACTTTAGTACAAGAAGACTGACTCTTCTTACGTTCTATGTTTTGAAGCTTTCCTGTGAGACCAGTATTATATTCCGATGCTCACTTCAGGTTTACTGTATCCCTTGGACCTTCTTATTGACGTTGAAACACAGAATTTGCAACGGAATTAAATAGAAAAGGTACAATGGCGTCTTACGTACAAGAAGAATGTCTCTTCTTACTGTCTATGTTTGAAATGTTTCTGTGAGACCAGTTTTAGATATCGATGCTTCAATTCAGGTTTACTGTATCCCTTGGACCTTCTTATTGACGACGAAACGCAGAAATCGCATTGGAAGTAAATACAAAAGGCACAATGCCGACTTAAGTACAAGAAAACTGACTCTTCATACTCTCTATGTTTTGAAACTTTCCTGTGAGACCAGTTTTAGATTCCGATGCTTCACTTCAGGTTTACTGTATCCTTTGGAGCTACTTACTGACGATGAAACACAAAAATTGCATCAGAATTACATACAAAAGGCACAATACGCACTTATGTACAAGAATACTGACTCTCCTACTGCCTATGTTTTGAGCCTTTCCTGTCAGACCAGTTTTAGATTCCGATGCTTCACTTCAGGTTTACTGTATCCCTTGGACTTTCTTATTGACAATGAAACACAAATATTGCATCGGAATGAAATACAAAAGGCACAATGCCGACTTCAGTACATGAAGACTGACTCTTCTTACTGTCTATGTTTTGAACTTTCCTTGTGAGACCAGTTTCAGATTCTGATGCTTCACTTCAGGTTTAGTGTATCCCTTCGGCCTTCTTATTGACGATGAAGAACAGAAATTGCATCGGAATTGGATACAAAAGGTACAATGTCAACTTAAGTACAAGATTACTGACTCTTCTTACATTCTATGATTTCAGCCTTTCTTTTGAGACCATTTTTAGATTCCGATGCTTCACATGAGATTTACTGTATCCCCTGGAACTTCTTATTGAAGATGAAACACAGAAATTGCATCGGAAATAAATACAAAAGGAACAATGCCGACGGAAGTACAAGAGAAGTGACTCCTCTTACATTCTATGATTTGAGCCATTCCTTTGAGACGAGTTTTTAAGATTCCGATGCTTCACTTAAGGTTTAATGTATCCCTTGGACCTTCTTATTGACGACGGAACGCAGAAATTGCATCGGAATTAAAAACAAAAGGCACAATGCCTACTGAAGTAGAGGAACACTGACTCTTCTTACGGCCTATGTTTTGAACCTTTCCTGTAAGACCAGTTTGGGATTTCGAAGCTTCGCTTCAGGTTTACTGTATCCCTTGGACTTTCTTATTGACAATGAAACACAAATATTGCATCGGAATTAAACACAAAAATCACAATGCCGACTTACGTACAAGAAGATTCACTCTTCTTACTGTGTATGATTCGCACCTTTCCTGTGAGGCCGGTTTTAGATTCCGATGCTTCACTTCAGGTTTACTGTATCCCTTGGACCTTCTTATTGACGATGAAACACAGAAATGGCATCGGAATTAAATACAAGGGTCACAATGCCGACATAGGCAGTAAGAAGAGTCAGTCTTCTTGTACTTATGTTTTGAACCTTTTACTGTGAGACCAGATTTAGATTCCAATGCTTCACTTCAGGTTTACTGTATCCCTTGACCTTCTTATTGACAATGAAACACAGAATTTGCATCAGAGTTAAATACAAAATGCACAATGCCGACTTAAGTACAAGAGGAATAACTCTTCTTACACTCTATGATTTGAGCCTTTCCTGTGAGACCAGTTTTAGATTCCGATTCTTCACATCAGATTTACTGTATCCCTTGGACCTTCTTATTGTCGATGAAACACAGAAATTGCATCGGAATCAAATACAAGAGGCACAATGCCGACTTAAGTACAAGAAGACTGACTCTTCTTACTGTCTATGATTTGAACCTCTCCTGTGAGACAAGTTTTAGATTCCGATGCTTCACTTCAGGTTTACTGTATCCCTTGGACCTTCTTATTGAGGTTGAAAAAAAGATATTGCATCGAAATTAAATACAAAGGTCAGAATGCCGCCATAAGTACAAGAAGACCGACTCTTCTTACTGCCTATGTTTTGAACCTTTCCTGTGAGACCAGTTTTAGATTCCGATGCATCACTTCAGGTTTACTGTATCCCTTGACCTTCTTATTTACAATGAAACACAGAATTTGCATCAGAGTTAAATACAAAAGGCACAATGCTGACTTAAGTACAATAAGACTGACTCTTCTTACTGTGTATGATTTGAACCTTTCCTGTGACACAAGTTTTAGATTCCGATGCTTCACTTCAGGTTTACTGTATCCCTTGGACCTTCTTATTGACGATGAAACACACAAATTGCATCGGAATTAAATACAAAAGGCCCAATGCCGACTTAAGTACAAGAAGACTGACTCTTCTTACTGTCTATACTTTTAACCTTTCCTGTGAGACCAGTTTCAGATTCCGATGCTTCACTTCAGGTTTACTGTATCCCTTGGACCTTCTTATTGACAATGAAACACAGAAATTGCATCGGAAATAATTACAAAAGGTGTAATGCCGACGTAAGTCTAGAAGACTGACTCTTCATACATTCTATGATTTGAGCCTTAGTTTTGAGACAAGTTTTACATTCCGATGCTTCACTTGAGGTTTACTGTATCCCTTGAACCTTCTTATGGACGATGAAACACAGAAATTGCATCGGAATTAAATACAAAATGCAAAATGCCGACTTAAGTACAAGAAGATTGACTCTTCTTACTGTCTAAGTTTTGAACCTATCCTGTGAGATCAGTTTTATATTCCGATGCTCACTTCAGGTTTACTGTATCCCTTTGGATCTTCTTAATGACGATGAAACACAGAAATTGCATCGTAATTAAATACAAAAGGCACAATGTCGTCTTAAGTACAAGAAGAATGACAGTTCTTACTGTCTATGTTTGAAACTTTCCTGTGAGACCAGTTTTAGATATCGATGCTTCACTTCAGGTTTACTGTATCCCTTGGACCTTCTTATTGTCGATGAAACACACAAATTGCATCGGAATTAAATACAAAAGGCACAATGCAGAACAAAGTACAAGAAAACCGACTCCACTTACTGTCTATGCTTAGAGCCTTTCCTGTGAGACCACTTTTAGATTCCAATGCTTCATTTCCGGTTTACTGTATACCTTGGACCTTCTTATTGTCGATGAAACACAGTAATTGCATTGAAAATAAATACAAAGGTCACAATGCCGACGTAAGTACAAGAAGACTGACTCTTCTTACTGTCTATGTTTTGAACCTTTCCTGTGAGACCAGTTTTATATTCCGATGTTTCACTTCAGGTTTACTGTTTCCCGTGGACCTTTTAATTGACAATGAAACACAGAAATTGGATCGGAAATAAGTACAAAAGGCACAATGCCGACTTAACTACAAGAAGACTGACTCTTCTTACTGTCTATGTTTTGAGCCTTTCCTGTGAGACCAGTTTTAGAATCCGATGCTTCACCTCATGTTTACTGTATCCCTTGGACCTTCTTATTGACGATGAAACACAGAATTTGCCTCAGAGTTAAATACAAAAGGCAAAATGCCGACTTAAGTACAAGAAGACTGACTCTTCTTACTGTCTATGCTTTGAACCTTTCCTGTGAAACCAGTGTTAGATTCGAATGCTACACTTCAGGTTTACTGTATCCCTTGGACCTTCTAATTGACGATGAAACACAGAAATTGCATCGGAATGAAATACAGAAGGCAAAATGCCGACTTAAGTACAAGAAAACTGACTCTTCTTACAGGGTATGATTTGAACCTTTCCTGTGACACAAGTTTTAGATTCCCATTCTTCACTTCAGGTTTACTGTATCCGTTGGACCTTCTTATTGACGATGAAACACACAAATTGCATCGGAATTAAATACAAAAGGCCCAATGCCGACTTAAGTACAAGAAGACTGACTCTTCTTACTGTCTATACTTTAAACCTTTACTGTGAATCCAGTTTCAGATTCCGATGCTTCACTTCAGGTTTACTATATCCCTTGGACCTTCTTATTGACGATGAAACACAGAAATAGCATCGGAATTAAATACAAAAGGCACAATGCCGACTTAAGTACAAGAAGACTGACTCTTCTTACTGTCTATGCTTTGAACCTTTCCTGTGAGACCGGTTTCAGATTCCAATGCTTCACTTCAGGTTTACTGTATCCCTTGGACGTTCTTTTGGACGATGAAACACAGACTTTGCATCGGAATTAAATACAACAGGCACAATGGCGTCTTACGTACAAGAAGAATGACTCTTATTACTGTCTATGTTTTGAACCTTTCCTGTGAGATCAGTTTTATATTCCGTTGCTCACTTCAGGTTTACTGTATACCTTGTACCTTTTTATTGATGATGAAACACAGAAATTGCATCGGAAATAAACACAAAAGGCACAATGGCGTCTTAAGTACAAGAAGACTGACTTTCCTTCCTGTCTATAATTTGAGCCTTTCCTGTGAGACGAGTTTTAGATTCCGATGCTTCACTTCAGGTTTACTATATCCCTTGGACCTTCACATTGACGATGAAACACAGAAATTGCATCGTAATTAAATACAAAAGGCACAATGCCTGCTGAAGTAGAGGAACACTGACTGTTCTTACTGTCTATGTTTTGAACCTTTCCTGTGAGACCAGTTTTGGATTCCGAAGCTTGACTTCTGGTTTACTGTATCCCTTGGACCTTCATATTGACAATGAAACACAAAAAATTGCATCGGAATTAAATACAAAATGCGCAATGCCGAAATAAGTAGAAGAAGACCGATTCCCCTTACTGTCTATGTTTAGAGCCTTTCCTGTGAGACCAGTTTTAGATTCCGAGGCTTCACTTCAGGTTTACTTTATACCTTGGACCTTCTTATTGACGATGAAACACAGAAATTGCATCGAAAATAAATACAAAGGTCACAATGCCGACGTAAGTACAAGAACACTGACTCTTCTTACTGTCTATGCTTTGAACCTTTCCTGTGAGACCAGTTTTAGATTCCGATGCTTCACTTCAGGTTTACTGTATCCCTTGGACCTTCTTATTGACAATGAAACACAGAAATTGCATCGGAAATAATTACAAAAGGTATAATGCCGACGTAAGTCTAGAAGTCTGACTCTTCATACATTCTATGGTTTGAGCCTTTCCTGTAAGACCAGTTTTAGATATCGATACTTCACTTTAAGTTTACTGTATCCCTTGGACCTTCTTATTGACGATGAAACACAGTAATTGCATCGGAATTAAATACAAAAGGTACAATGCCGACTTAAGTACAAGAGGACTGACTCTTCTTACATTCTATGATTTGAGCCTTTCCTCTGAGACAAGTTTTGGATTCCGATGCTTCACTTGAGGTATACTGTATCCCTTGGACCTTCTTATTGACGATGAAACACAGAAATTGCATCAGAATTAAATACAAAAGTACAATGTCAACTTAAGTACAAGAGGACTGACTCTTGTTACATTCTATGATATCAGCCTTTCCTTTGAGACCATTTTTAGATTCCGATGCTTCACATGAGATTTACTGTATCCCCTGGACCTTCTTATTGACGATCAAATACAGATATTGCATCTGAATTAAATACAAAAGGAACAATGCCGACTTCAGTACAAGAAGACTGACTCTTCTTAGTGTCTATGTTTTGAGCCTCTCCTGTGCGACCAGTTTTAGATTCCGATGCATCACGTCAGGTTTACTGCATCCCTTGGACCTTCTTATTGACGATGAAACACAGAAAGTGCATCGGAATTAAATACAACAAGCACAATGGCGTCTTACGTACAAGAAGAATGACTCTTATTACTGTCTATGTTTGAAACTTTCCTGTGAGACCAGTTTTAGATTCCGATGCTTCACTTCAGGTTTACTGTATCCCTTGGACCCTCTTATTGATGATGAAACACAGAAATTGCATCGGAATTAAATACAAAAGGCAAAATGCCGACATAAGTACAAGAGGATTGACTCTTCTTACTGTCTAGGTTTTGAACCTTTCCTGTGAGGTCAGTTTTATATTCCGATGCTCACTTCAGGTTTACTGTATCCCTTTGGATCTTCTTAATGACGATGAAACACAGGAATTGCATCGTAATTAAATACAAAAGGCACAATGGCGTCTTAAGTACAAGAAGAATGACTGTTCTTACTGTCTATGTTTGAAACTTTCCTGTGAGACCAGTTTTAGATATCGATGCTTCACTTCAGGTTTACTGTATCCCTTGGACCTTCTCATTGACGATGAAACACAGAAATTGCATCGGAATTAAATACAAAAGGCACAATGTCGACTTAAGTACAAGAAGACTGACTCTTCCTACTGTCTATGTTTTGAACCTTTCCTGTGAGAGCAGTTTTAGATTCCGATGCTTCACTTCAGGTTTAATGTATCCCTTGGACCTTTTTTATTGACGAAGAAACACAGAAATTGCATCGGAAATAAATACAAAAGGCACAATGCCGACTTAAGTACAAGAAGACTGACTCTTCTTACTCTCTATGTTTTGCGCCATTACTGAGAGACCAGTTTTAGATTCCGATGCTTCACTTCAGGTTTACTGTATCCCTTGGACCTTCTTATTGTCGATGAAACACACAAATTGCATCGGAATTAAATACAAAAGGTACAATGCCGAACTAAGTACAAGAAGACCGACTCCTCTTACTGTCTATGTTTAGAGCCTTTCCTGTGAGACCAGTTTTAGATTCCGATGCTTCACTTCAGGTTTACTGTATCCCTTGGACCCTCTTATTGATGATGAAACACAGAAATCGCATCGGAATTAAATACAAAAGGCACAATGCTGACTTAAGTACAAGAAGATTGACTCTTCTTACTTTCTATGTTTTGAACCTTTCCTGTGAGACCAGTTTTGGATTCCGAAGCTTGACTTCTGGTTTACTGTATCCCTTGGACCTTCATATTGACAATGAAACACAAAAAATTGCATCGGAATAAATACAAAAGGCGCAATGCCGAACTAAGTTGAAGAAGACCGACTCCTCTTGCTGTCTATGTTTAGAGCCTTTCCTGTGAGACCAGTTTTAGATTCCGATGCTTCACATCAGGATTACTGTATCCATTGGACCTTCTTACTGACGATGACACACAGAAATTGCATCGAAATTAAATACAAAGGTCACAATGCCGACGTAAGTACAAGAAGACTGACTCTTCTTAGTGTCTATGTTTTGAACCTTTCCTGTGAGACACGTTTTAGATTCCGATGTTTCACTTCAGGTTTACAGTATCCCTTGGACCTTCTTATTGACAATGAAACACAGAAATTGCATCAGAAATAAATATAAAAGGCGCAATGCCGACTTAAGTACAAGAAGACTGACTCTTCTTACTGTCTATGTTTTGAGCCTTTCCTGTGAGACCAGTTTTAGATTACGATGCTTCACTTCAGATTTACTGTATCCCTTGGACCTTCTTATTGGCGATGAAACACAGAAACTGCATCGAAATTAAATACAAAGGTCACAATGCCGACTTTAGTACAAGAAGACTGACTCTTCTTACTGTCTATGTTTTGAACTTTCCTTGTGAGACCAGTTTCAGATTCTGATGCTTCACTTCAGGTTTAGTGTATCCCTTCGACCTTCTTATTGACGTTGAAACACAGAATTTGCATCGCAATTAAATAGAAAAGGTACAATGGCGTCTTAAGTACAAGAAGAATGACTCTTCTTACTGTCTATATTTGAAATGTTCCTGTGAGACCATATTTAGATATCGATGCTTCAATTCAGGTTTACTGTATCCCTTGGACCTTCTTATTGACGACGAAACGCAGAAATCGCATCGGAAGTAAATACAAAAGGCACAATGCCGACTTAAGTACAAGAAAACTGACTCTTCATACTCTCTATGTTTTGAAACTTTCCTGTGAGACCAGTTTTAGATTCCGATGCTTCTCTTCAGGTTTACTGTATCCCTTGGAGCTACTTACTGACGATGAAACACAAAAATTGCATCAGAATTACATACAAAAGGCACAATGCGCACTTAAGTACAAGAATACTGACTCTTCTACTGCCTATGTTTTGAGCCTTTCCTGTGAGACCAGTTTTAGATTCCGATGCTTCACTTCAGGTTTACTGTATCCCTTGGACTTTCTTATTGACAATGAAACTCAAATATTGTATCGGAATTAAATACAAAAGGCACAATGCCGACTTCAGTACAAGAAGACTGACTCTTTTTACTGTCTATGTTTTGAACTTTCCTTGTGAGACCAGTTTCAGATTCTGATGCTTCACTTCAGGTTTAGTGTATCCCTTCGACCTTCTTATTGACGATGAAGAACAGATATTGCATCAGAATTGGATACAAAAGGTACAATGTCAACTTAAGTACAAGATTACTGACTCTTCTTACATTCTATGATTTCAGCCTTTCCTTTGAGGCCATTTTTAGATTCCGATGCTTCACATGAGATTTACTGTATCCCCTGGAACTTCTTATTGACGATGAAACGCAGAAATTGCATCGGAATTAAATACAAAAGGAACAATGCCGACTGAAGTACGAGAAGACTGACTCTTCTTACTGTCTATGTTTTTAGCCTTTCCTGTGAGACCAGTTTTAGAATACGATGCTTCACTTCAGGTTAACTGTATCCCTTGGACCTTCTTATTGACGATGAAACACAAAAATGGCATCGGAATTAAATACAAAAGGCACAATGCCAACTTAAGTACAAAAAGACTGACTGTTCTTACTGTCTATGTTTGAACCTTTCCTGTGAGACCAGTTTTAGATTCCGATGCTTTACTTCAGGTTTACTGTATCCCTTGGAACTCCTTATTGACGATGAAACACAGAAATTGCATCGGAAATAAATACAAAAAGCACAATGCTGACTTAAGTACAAAACACTGACTCTCCTGACTGTCTATGTTTTGAACCTTTCCAGTGAGACCAATTTTGGATTCAGAAGCTTCACTTCTGGTTTACTGTATCCCTTGGACCTTCATATTGACAATGAAACACAAAAAATGGCATCGGAATTAAATACAAATTGCACAATGCCGAACTAAGTATAAGAAGACCGACTCCTCGTACTGTCTATGTTTAGAGCCTTTCCTGTGAGACCAGTTTTAGATTCCGATGCTTCACATCAGGTTTACTGTATCCCTTGGAGCTTCTTATTGACGATGACACACAGAAATTGCTTCGAAATAAAATACAAAGGTCACAATGCCGACGTAAGTACAAGAAGACTGACTCTTCTTAGTGTCTAAGTTTTGAACCTTTCCTGTGAGACAAGTTTTAGATTCCGATGTTCGCTTCAGGTTTACTGTATCCCTTGGACCTTCTTATTGACAATGAAACACAGAAATTGCATCGGAAATAAATACAAAAGGCACAATGCCGACTTAAGTACAAGAAGACTGACTCTTCTTACTGTCTATGTTTTTAGCCTTTCCTGTGAGACCAGTTTTAGAATACGATGCTTCACTTCAGATTTACAGTATCCCTTGGACCTTCTTATTGACGATGAAACACATAAACTGCATCGAAATTAAATACAAAGGTCACAATGCCGACTTTAGTACAAGAAGACTGACTCTTCTTACTGTCTATGTTTTGAAGCTTTCCTGTGAGACCAGTATTATATTCCGATGCTCACTTCAGGTTTACTGTATCCCTTGGACCTTCTTATTGACGTTGAAACCCAGAAATTGCATCGGAATTAAATAGAAAATGTATAATGGCGTCTTAAGTACCAGAAGAATGACTCTTCTTACTGTCTATGTTTGAAATGTTCCTGTGAGACCAGTTTTAGATATCGATGCTTCACTTCACGTTTACAGTATCCCTTGGACCTTCTTATTGACGACGAAAGGCAGAAATTGCATCGGAATTAAATACAAAAGGCACAATGCCGACTTAAGTACACGAAGACTGACTCCTCTAACTATGTTTTGAACCTTTCCTGTTAGACCAGTTTTAGCTTCCGATGCATCACTTCAGGTTTACTGTATCCCTTGGACCTTCTTATTGACGTTGAAACACTGAAATTTCATCGGAATTAAATACAAAATGCACAATGCCGAACTAAGTACAAGGTGACCGACTCCTCTTACTGTCTATGTTTAGAGACTTTCCTGTGAGACCAGTTTTAGATTCCCATGCTTCACTTCAGGTTCACTGTATCCCTTGGACATTCTTATTGACGATGAAACACAGAAATTGCATCGAAATTAAATACAAAGGTCACAATGCCGACTTAAGTACAAGAAGACTGACCCTTCTTACTGTCTATGTTTTGAACCTATCCTGTGAGACCAGTTTTAGATTCCGATGTTTCACTTCAGGTTTACTGTATCCCTTGGACCTCTTATTGACAATGAAACACAAAAATTGCATCGGAGTTAAATACAAAATGCACAATGCCGACTTAAGTACAAGAGGAATGACTCTTCTTACACTCTATGATTTGAGCCTCTCCTGTGAGACCAGTTTTAGATTCCGATGCTTCACTTCAGATTTACTGTATCCCTTGGACCTTCTTATTGTCGATGAAACACAGAAATTGCATCGGAATGAAATACAAAAGGCACAATGCCAACTTAAGCACAAGTAGTCTGACTCTTCTTACTGTCTATGTTATGAACCTATCCTGTGAGACCAGTTTTAGATTTCGATGCTCCACTTCAGGTTTACTGTATCCCTTGGAGCTACTTATTGACGATGAAACACAAAAACTGCATCAGAATTACATACAAAAGGCACAATGCCCACTTAAGTACAAGAATACTAACTCTTCTTACTGTCTATGTTTTGAACCTTCCTTGTGAGACCAGTTTTAGATTCTGATGCTTCACTTCAGGTTTAGTGTATCCCTTCGACCTTCTTATTGACGATGAAGAACAGAAATTGCATCGGAATTGGATACAAAAGGTACAATTCCGACTTAAGTACAAGAGGAATGACTCTTCTTACTGCCTATGTTTTGAACCTCTCCTGTAAGACCAGTTTTGGATTTCGAAGCTTCGCTTCAGGTTTACTGTATCCCTTGGACCTCTTATTGACAATGAAACACAAAAATTGCATCGGAGTTAAATACAAAATGCACAATGCCGACTTAAGTACAAGAGGAATAACTCTTCTTACACTCTATGATTTGAGCCTTTCCTGTGAGACCAGTTTTAGATTCCGATTCTTCACATCAGATTTACTGTATCCCTTGGACCTTCTTATTGTCGATGAAACACAGAAATTGCATCGGAATGAAATACAAAAGGCACAATGCCAACTTAAGTACAGGTAGACTGACTCTTCTTACTGTCTATGTTATGAACCTATCCTGTGAGACCAGTTTTAGATTCCGATGCTCCACTTCAGGTTTACTGTATCCCTTGGACTTTCTTATTGACAATGAAACACAAATATTGCATCGGAATTAAATACGAAAGGCACAATGCCTACTGAAGTAGAGGAACACTGACTCTTCTTACTGCCTATGTTTTGAACCTTTCCTGTAAGACCAGTTTTGGATTTCGAAGCTTCGTTTCAGGTTTACTGTATCCCGTGGACTTTCTTATTGACAATGAAACACAAATATTGCATCGGAATTAAATACAAAAATCACAACGCCGACTTACGTACAAGAAGACTAACTCTTCTTACTGTGTATGATTCGTACCTTCCCTGTGAGGCCGGTTTTAGATTCCGATGCTTCACTTCAGGTCTACTGTATCCCTTGGACTTTCTTATTGACGCTGAAACACAGAAATTGCATCGGAAATAAATACAAAAGGCACAATGCCGACTTAAGTACAAGAAGACTGACTCTTCTTACAGTCTATGCTTTGAACCTATCCTGTGAGACCAGTTTTAGATTCCGATGCTTCACTTCAGGTTTACTGTATCCCTTGGCCCTCTTATTGACAATGAAACACAAAAATTGCATCGGAGTTAAATACAAAAGGCACAATGCCGAACTAAGTACAAGAAGACCGACTCCTCTTACTGTCTATGTTTAGAGCCTTTCCTGTGAGACCAGTTTTAGATTCCGATGCTTCACTTCAGGATTACTGTATCCATTGGACCTTCTTACTGACGATGACACACAGAAATTGCATCGAAATTAAATACAAAGGTCACAATGCCGACGTAAGTACAAGAAGACTGACTCTTCTTAGTGTCTATGTTTTGAACCTTTCCTGTGAGACAAGTTTTAGATTCCGATGTTTCACTTCAGGTTTACAGTATCCCTTGGACCTTCTTATTGACAATGAAACACAGAAATTGCATCGGAAATAAATATAAAAGGCGCAATGCCGACTTAAGTACAAGAAGACTGACTCTTCTTACTGTCTATGTTTTGAGCCTTTCCTGTGAGACCAGTATTAGAATACGATGCTTCACTTCAGATTTACTGTATCCCTTGGACCTTCTTATTGGCGATGAAACACAGAAACTGCATCGAAATTAAATACAAAGGTCACAATGCCGACTTTAGTACAAGATGACTGACTCTTCTTACTGTCTATGTTTTGAACTTTCCTTGTGAGACCAGTTTCAGATTCTGATGTTTCACTTCAGGTTTAGTGTATCCCTTCGACCTTCTTATTGACGTTGAAACACAGAATTTGCATCGCAATTAAATAGAAAAGGTACAATGGCGTCTTAAGTACAAGAAGAATGACTCTTCTTACTGTCTATATTTGAAATGTTCCTGTGAGACCAGTTTTAGATATCGATGCTTCAATTCAGGTTTACTGTATCCCTTGGACCTTCTTATTGACGACGAAACGCAGAAATCGCATCGGAAGTAAATACAAAAGGCACAATTCCGACTTAAGTACAAGAAAACTGACTCTTCATACTCTCTATGATTTGAAACTTTCCTGTGAGACCAGTTTTAGATTCCGATGCTTCACTTCAGGTTTATTGTATCCCTTGGAGCTACTTACTGACGATGAAACACAAAAATTGCATCAGAATTACATACAAAAGGCACAATGCGCACTTAAGTACAAGAATACTGACTCTTCTACTGCCTATGTTTTGAGCCTTTCCTGTGAGACCAGTTTTAGATTCCGATGCTTCACTTCAGGTTTACTGTATCCCTTGGACTTTCTTATTGACAATGAAACACAAATATTGCATCGGAATTAAATACAAAAGGCACAATGCCGACTTCAGTACAAGAAGACTGACTCTTCTTACTGTCTATGATTTGAACTTTCCTTGTGAGACCAGTTTCAGATTCTGATGCTTCACTTCAGGTTTAGTGTATCCCTTCGACCTTCTTATTGACGATGAAGAACAGAAATTGCATCAGAATTGGATACAAAAGGTACAATGTCAACTTAAGTACAAGATTACTGACTCTTCTTACATTCTATGATTTCAGCCTTTCCTTTGAGGCCATTTTTAGATTCCGATGCTTCACATGAGATTTACTGTATCCCCTGGAACTTCTCATTGACGATGAAACGCAGAAATTGCATCGGAATTAAATACAAAAGGAACAATGCCGACTGAAGTACGAGAGAAGTGACTCTTCTTACATTCTATGACTTGAGCCATTGCTTTGAGACGAGTTTTTAAGATTCCGATGCTTCACTTAAGGTTTAATGTATCCCTTGGACCTTCTTATTGACGACGAAACGCAGAAATTGCATCGGAATTAAAAACAAAAGGCACAATGCCTACTGAAGTAGAGGAACACTGACTCTTCTTACGGCCTATGTTTTGAACCTTTCCTGTAAGACCAGTTTGGGATTTCGAAGCTTCGCTTCTGGTTTACTGTATCCCTTGCACTTTCTTATTGACAATGAAACACAAATATTGCATCGGAATTAAATACAAAAATCACAATGCCGACTTACTTACAAGAAGACTCACTCTTCTTACTGTGTATGATTCGTACCTTTCCTGTGAGGCCGGTTTTAGATTCCGATGCTTCACTTCAGGTTTACTGTATCCCTTGGACCTTCTTATTGACGATGAAACACAGAAATGGCATCGGAATAAAATACAAAAGGCACAATGCCAACTTAAGTACAAAAAGACTGACTGTTCTTACTGTCTATGTTTGAACCTTTCCTGTGAGACCAGTTTTAGATTCCGATGCTTTACTTCAGGTTTACTGTATCCCTTGGAACTCCTTATTGACGATGAAACACAGAAATTGCATCGGAAATAAATACAAAAAGCACAATGCTGACTTAAGTACAAAACACTGACTCTCCTGACTGTCTATGTTTTGAACCTTTCCAGTGAGACCAGTTTTGGATTCAGAAGCTTCACTTCTGGTTTACTGTATCACTTGGACCCTCATATAGACAATGAAACACAAAAAATTCCATCGGAATTAAATACAAAAGGCACAATGTCGTACTAAGTACAAGAAGACCGACTCCTCTTACTGTCTATGTTTAGAGCCTTTCCTGTGAGACCAGTTTTAGATTCCGATGCTTCACATCAGGTTTACTGTATACCTTGGACCTTCTTATTGACGATGAAACACAGAAATGGCATCGGAATTAAATACAAAAGGCACAATGCCAACTTAAGTACAAAAAGACTGACTGTTCTTACTGTCTATGTTTGAACCTTTCCTGTGAGACCAGTTTTAGATTCCGATGCTTTACTTCAGGTTTACTGTATCCCTTGGAACTCCTTATTGACGATGAAACACAGAAATTGCATCGGAAATAAATACAAAAAGCACAATGCTGACTTAAGTACAAAACACTGACTCTCCTGACTGTCTATGTTTTGAACCTTTCCAGTGAGACCAATTTTGGATTCAGAAGCTTCACTTCTGGTTTACTGTATCCCTTGGACCTTCATATTGACAATGAAACACAAAAAATGGCATCGGAATTAAATACAAATTGCACAATGCCGAACTAAGTATAAGAAGACCGACTCCTCGTACTGTCTATGTTTAGAGCCTTTCCTGTGAGACCAGTTTTAGATTCCGATGCTTCACATCAGGTTTACTGTATCCCTTGGAGCTTCTTATTGACGATGACACACAGAAATTGCTTCGAAATAAAATACAAAGGTCACAATGCCGACGTAAGTACAAGAAGACTGACTCTTCTTAGTGTCTAAGTTTTGAACCTTTCCTGTGAGACAAGTTTTAGATTCCGATGTTCGCTTCAGGTTTACTGTATCCCTTGGACCTTCTTATTGACAATGAAACACAGAAATTGCATCGGAAATAAATACAAAAGGCACAATGCCGACTTAAGTACAAGAAGACTGACTCTTCTTACTGTCTATGTTTTTAGCCTTTCCTGTGAGACCAGTTTTAGAATACGATGCTTCACTTCAGATTTACAGTATCCCTTGGACCTTCTTATTGACGATGAAACACATAAACTGCATCGAAATTAAATACAAAGGTCACAATGCCGACTTTAGTACAAGAAGACTGACTCTTCTTACTGTCTATGTTTTGAAGCTTTCCTGTGAGACCAGTATTATATTCCGATGCTCACTTCAGGTTTACTGTATCCCTTGGACCTTCTTATTGACGTTGAAACCCAGAAATTGCATCGGAATTAAATAGAAAATGTATAATGGCGTCTTAAGTACCAGAAGAATGACTCTTCTTACTGTCTATGTTTGAAATGTTCCTGTGAGACCAGTTTTAGATATCGATGCTTCACTTCACGTTTACAGTATCCCTTGGACCTTCTTATTGACGACGAAAGGCAGAAATTGCATCGGAATTAAATACAAAAGGCACAATGCCGACTTAAGTACACGAAGACTGACTCCTCTAACTATGTTTTGAACCTTTCCTGTTAGACCAGTTTTAGCTTCCGATGCATCACTTCAGGTTTACTGTATCCCTTGGACCTTCTTATTGACGTTGAAACACTGAAATTTCATCGGAATTAAATACAAAATGCACAATGCCGAACTAAGTACAAGGTGACCGACTCCTCTTACTGTCTATGTTTAGAGACTTTCCTGTGAGACCAGTTTTAGATTCCCATGCTTCACTTCAGGTTCACTGTATCCCTTGGACATTCTTATTGACGATGAAACACAGAAATTGCATCGAAATTAAATACAAAGGTCACAATGCCGACTTAAGTACAAGAAGACTGACCCTTCTTACTGTCTATGTTTTGAACCTATCCTGTGAGACCAGTTTTAGATTCCGATGTTTCACTTCAGGTTTACTGTATCCCTTGGACCTCTTATTGACAATGAAACACAAAAATTGCATCGGAGTTAAATACAAAATGCACAATGCCGACTTAAGTACAAGAGGAATGACTCTTCTTACACTCTATGATTTGAGCCTCTCCTGTGAGACCAGTTTTAGATTCCGATGCTTCACTTCAGATTTACTGTATCCCTTGGACCTTCTTATTGTCGATGAAACACAGAAATTGCATCGGAATGAAATACAAAAGGCACAATGCCAACTTAAGCACAAGTAGTCTGACTCTTCTTACTGTCTATGTTATGAACCTATCCTGTGAGACCAGTTTTAGATTTCGATGCTCCACTTCAGGTTTACTGTATCCCTTGGAGCTACTTATTGACGATGAAACACAAAAACTGCATCAGAATTACATACAAAAGGCACAATGCCCACTTAAGTACAAGAATACTAACTCTTCTTACTGTCTATGATTTGAACCTTCCTTGTGAGACCAGTTTTAGATTCTGATGCTTCACTTCAGGTTTAGTGTATCCCTTCGACCTTCTTATTGACGATGAAGAACAGAAATTGCATCGGAATTGGATACAAAAGGTACAATTCCGACTTAAGTACAAGAGGAATGACTCTTCTTACTGCCTATGTTTTGAACCTCTCCTGTAAGACCAGTTTTGGATTTCGAAGCTTCGCTTCAGGTTTACTGTATCCCTTGGACCTCTTATTGACAATGAAACACAAAAATTGCATCGGAGTTAAATACAAAATGCACAATGCCGACTTAAGTACAAGAGGAATAACTCTTCTTACACTCTATGATTTGAGCCTTTCCTGTGAGACCAGTTTTAGATTCCGATTCTTCACATCAGATTTACTGTATCCCTTGGACCTTCTTATTGTCGATGAAACACAGAAATTGCATCGGAATGAAATACAAAAGGCACAATGCCAACTTAAGTACAGGTAGACTGACTCTTCTTACTGTCTATGTTATGAACCTATCCTGTGAGACCAGTTTTAGATTCCGATGCTCCACTTCAGGTTTACTGTATCCCTTGGACTTTCTTATTGACAATGAAACACAAATATTGCATCGGAATTAAATACAAAATGCACAATGCCGACTTCAGTACAAGAAGACTGACTCTTCTTACTGTCTATGTTTTGAACCTTCCTTGTGAGACCAGTTTTAGATTCTGATGCTTCACTTCAGGTTTAGTGTATCCCTTCGACCTTCTTATTGACGATGAAGAACAGAAATTCCATCGGAATTGGATACAAAAGGTACAATGCCGACTTAAGTACAAGAGGAATGACTATTCTTACATTCTACGATTTCAGCCTTTCCTTTGAGACCATTTTCAGATTCCGATGCTTCACATGAGATTTACTGTATCCCCTGGAACTTCTTATTGACGATGAAACACAGAAATTGCATCGGAATTAAATACGAAAGGAACAATGGCGACTTAAGTACAAGAAGACTGACTCTTTTTATTGTCTATGTTTGACCTTTTCCTGTGAGACCAGTTTTAGATTACGATGCTTCACTTCAGGTTTACTGTATCCTTTGGACCTTCTTATTGACGATGAAACGCAGAAATTGCATCGGAATTAAATACGAAAGGCACAATGCCTACTGAAGTAGAGGAACACTGACTCTTCTTACTGCCTATGTTTTGAACCTTTCCTGTAAGACCAGTTTTGGATTTCGAAGCTTCGTTTCAGGTTTACTGTATCCCGTGGACTTTCTTATTGACAATGAAACACAAATATTGCATCGGAATTAAATACAAAAATCACAACACCGACTTACGTACAAGAAGACTAACTCTTCTTACTGTGTATGATTCGTACCTTCCCTGTGAGGCCGGTTTTAGATTCCGATGCTTCACTTCAGGTCTACTGTATCCCTTGGACTTTCTTATTGACGCTGAAACACAGAAATTGCATCGGAAATAAATACAAAAGGCACAATGCCGACTTAAGTACAAGAAGACTGACTCTTCTTACAGTCTATGCTTTGAACCTATCCTGTGAGACCAGTTTTAGATTCCGATGCTTCACTTCAGGTTTACTGTATCCCTTGGCCCTCTTATTGACAATGAAACACAAAAATTGCATCGGAGTTAAATACAAAAGGCACAATGCCGAACTAAGTACAAGAAGACCGACTCCTCTTACTGTCTATGTTTAGAGCCTTTCCTGTGAGACCAGTTTCAGATTCTGATGTTTCACTTCAGGTTTAGTGTATCCCTTCGACCTTCTTATTGACGTTGAAACACAGAATTTGCATCGCAATTAAATAGAAAAGGTACAATGGCGTCTTAAGTACAAGAAGAATGACTCTTCTTACTGTCTATATTTGAAATGTTCCTGTGAGACCAGTTTTAGATATCGATGCTTCAATTCAGGTTTACTGTATCCCTTGGACCTTCTTATTGACGACGAAACGCAGAAATCGCATCGGAAGTAAATACAAAAGGCACAATTCCGACTTAAGTACAAGAAAACTGACTCTTCATACTCTCTATGTTTTGAAACTTTCCTGTGAGACCAGTTTTAGATTCCGATGCTTCACTTCAGGTTTATTGTATCCCTTGGAGCTACTTACTGACGATGAAACACAAAAATTGCATCAGAATTACATACAAAAGGCACAATGCGCACTTAAGTACAAGAATACTGACTCTTCTACTGCCTATGTTTTGAGCCTTTCCTGTGAGACCAGTTTTAGATTCCGATGCTTCACTTCAGGTTTACTGTATCCCTTGGACTTTCTTATTGACAATGAAACACAAATATTGCATCGGAATTAAATACAAAAGGCACAATGCCGACTTCAGTACAAGAAGACTGACTCTTCTTACTGTCTATGATTTGAACTTTCCTTGTGAGACCAGTTTCAGATTCTGATGCTTCACTTCAGGTTTAGTGTATCCCTTCGACCTTCTTATTGACGATGAAGAACAGAAATTGCATCAGAATTGGATACAAAAGGTACAATGTCAACTTAAGTACAAGATTACTGACTCTTCTTACATTCTATGATTTCAGCCTTTCCTTTGAGGCCATTTTTAGATTCCGATGCTTCACATGAGATTTACTGTATCCCCTGGAACTTCTCATTGACGATGAAACGCAGAAATTGCATCGGAATTAAATACAAAAGGAACAATGCCGACTGAAGTACGAGAGAAGTGACTCTTCTTACATTCTATGACTTGAGCCATTGCTTTGAGACGAGTTTTTAAGATTCCGATGCTTCACTTAAGGTTTAATGTATCCCTTGGACCTTCTTATTGACGACGAAACGCAGAAATTGCATCGGAATTAAAAACAAAAGGCACAATGCCTACTGAAGTAGAGGAACACTGACTCTTCTTACGGCCTATGTTTTGAACCTTTCCTGTAAGACCAGTTTGGGATTTCGAAGCTTCGCTTCTGGTTTACTGTATCCCTTGCACATTCTTATTGACAATGAAACACAAATATTGCATCGGAATTAAATACAAAAATCACAATGCCGACTTACTTACAAGAAGACTCACTCTTCTTACTGTGTATGATTCGTACCTTTCCTGTGAGGCCGGTTTTAGATTCCGATGCTTCACTTCAGGTTTACTGTATCCCTTGGACCTTCTTATTGACGATGAAACACAGAAATGGCATCGGAATAAAATACAAAAGGCACAATGCCAACTTAAGTACAAAAAGACTGACTGTTCTTACTGTCTATGTTTGAACCTTTCCTGTGAGACCAGTTTTAGATTCCGATGCTTTACTTCAGGTTTACTGTATCCCTTGGAACTCCTTATTGACGATGAAACACAGAAATTGCATCGGAAATAAATACAAAAAGCACAATGCTGACTTAAGTACAAAACACTGACTCTCCTGACTGTCTATGTTTTGAACCTTTCCAGTGAGACCAGTTTTGGATTCAGAAGCTTCACTTCTGGTTTACTGTATCACTTGGACCCTCATATAGACAATGAAACACAAAAAATTCCATCGGAATTAAATACAAAAGGCACAATGTCGTACTAAGTACAAGAAGACCGACTCCTCTTACTGTCTATGTTTAGAGCCTTTCCTGTGAGACCAGTTTTAGATTCCGATGCTTCACATCAGGTTTACTGTATCCCTTGGACCTTCTTATTGACGTTGAAACACAGAAATTGCATCGGAATTAAATAGAAAAGGTACAATGGCGTCTTAAGTACAAGAAGAATGACTCTTCGTACTGTCTATGTTTTGATCCTTTCCTGTGAGACCAGTTTTAGCTTCCGATGCATCACTTCAGGTTTACTGTATCCCTTGGACCTTTTTATTGACGATGAAACACAGAAATTGCATCGGAAATAAATACAAAATACACAATGCCGAACTAAGTACAAGATGACCGACTCCTCTTACTATCTATGTTTAGAGCCTTTCCTGTGAGACCAGTTTTAGATTCCGATGCTTCACTTCATGTTTACTGTATCCCTTGGACCTTTTTATTGAGGATGAAACACAGAAATTGCATCGGAAATAAATACAAAAGGCACAATGCCTGCTGAAGTAGAGGAACACTGACTGTTCTTACTGTCTATGTTTTGAACCTTTCCAGTGAGACCAGTTTTGGATTCCGAAGTTTCACTTCTGGTTTACTGTATGCCTTGGACCTTCATATTGACAATGAAACACAAAAAATTGCATCGCAATTAAATACAAATTGCACAATGCCGAACTAAGTATAAGAAGACCGACTCCTCGTACTGTCTATGTTTAGAGCCTTTCCTGTGAGACCAGTTTTAGATTCCGATGCTTCACATCAGGTTTACTGTATCCCTTGGAGCTTCTTATTGACGATGACACACAGAAATTGCTTCGAAATTAAATACAAAGGTCACAATGCTGACGTAAGTACAAGAAGACTGACTCTTCTTAGTGTCTAAGTTTTGAACCTTTCCTGTGAGACAAGTTTTAGATTCCGATGTTCACTTCAGGTTTACTGTATCCCTTGGACTTTCTTATTGACAATGAAACACAGAAATTGCATCGGAAATAAATACAAAAGGCACAATGCCGACTTAAGTACAAGAAGACTGACTCTTCTTACTGTCTATGTTTTTAGCCTTTCCTGTGAGACCAGTTTTAGAATACGATGCTTCACTTCAGATTTACTGTATCCCTTGGACCTTCTTATTGACGATGAAACACATAAACAGCATCGAAATTAAATACAAAGGTCACAATGCCGACTTTAGTGCAAGAAGACTGACTCTTCTTACTGTCTATGTTTTGAAGCTTTCCTGTGAGACCAGTATTATATTCCGATGCTCACTTCAGGTTTACTGTATCCCTTGGACCTTCTTATTGACGTTGAAACCCAGAAATTGCATCGGAATTAAATAGAAAAGGTATAATGGCGTCTTAAGTACAAGAAGAATGACTCTTGTTACTGTCTATGTTTGAAATGTTCCTGTGAGACCAGTTTTAGATATCGATGCTTCACTTCAGGTTTACTGTATCCCTTGGACCTTCTTATTGACGACGAAAGGCAGAAATTGCATCGGAATTAAATACAAAAGGCACAATGCCGACTTAAGTACACGAAGACTGACTCCTCTAACTATGTTTTGAACCTTTCCTGTTAGACCAGTTTTAGCTTCCGATGCATCACTTCAGGTTTACTGTATCCCTTGGACCTTCCTATTGACGTTGAAACACTGAAATTGCATCGGAATTAAATACAAAATCCACAATGCCGAACTAAGTACAAAGTGACCGACTCCTCTTACTGTCTATGTTTAGAGCCTTTCCTGTGAGACCAGTTTTAGATTCCCATGCTTCACTTCAGGTTCACTGTATCCCTTGGACATTCTTATTGACGATGAAACACAGAAATTGCATCGAAATTAAATACAAAGGTCACAATGCCGACTTAAGTACAAGAAGACTGACTCTTCTTACTGTCTATGTTTTGAACCTATCCTGTGAGACCAGTTTTAGATTCCGATGTTTCACTTCAGGTTTACTGTATCCCTTGGACCTCTTATTGACAATGAAACACAAAAATTGCATCGGAGTTAAATACAAAATACACAATGCCGACTTAAGTACAAGAGGAATGACTTCTTACACTCTATGATTTGAGCCTTTCCTGTGAGACCAGTTTTAGATTCCGATGCTTCACTTCAGATTTACTGTATCCCTTGGACCTTCTCATTGTCGATGAAACACAGAAATTGCATCGGAATGAAATACAAAAGGCACAATGCCAACTTAAGTACAAGTAGACTGACTCTTCTTACTGTCTATGTTATGAACCTATCCTGTGAGACCAGTTTTAGATTTCGATGCTCCACTTCAGGTTTACTGTATCCCTTGGAGCTACTTATTGACGATGAAACACAAAAACTGCATCAGAATTACATACAAAAGGCATAATGCCCACTTAAGTACAAGAATACTAACTCTTCTTACTCTCTATGTTTTGAACCTTCCTTGTGAGACCAGTTTTAGATTCTGATGCTTCGCTTCAGGTTTAGTGTATCCCTTCGACCTTCTTATTGACGATGAAGAACAGAAATTGCATCGGAATTGGATACAAAAGGTACAATTCCGACTTAAGTACAAGAGGAATGACTCTTCTTACATTCTATGATTTGAGCCTTTCCTTTGAGACCATTTTTAGATTCCGATGCTTCATATGAGATTTACTGTATCCCCTGGAACTTCTTATTGACGATGAAACACATAAACTGCATCGGAATTAAATACGGAAGGAACAATGCCGACTTAAGTACAAGAAGACTGACTCTTCTTAGTATCTATGTTTGACCTTTTCCTGTGAGACCAGTTTTAGATTCCGATGCTTCACTTCAGGTTTACTGTATCCTTTGTACCTTCTTATTGACGATGAAACACAGAAATTGCATCGGAATTAAATACAAAAGGCACCATGCCGACTGAAGTACAAGAGAAGTGACTCTTCTTACATTCTATGATTTGAGCCTTTCATTTGAGACGAGTTTTAGATTCCGATGCTTCACTTGAGGTTTAATGTATCCCTCGGACCTTCTTATTGACGATGAAACGCAGAAATTGCATCGGAATTAAATACGAAAGGCACAATGCCTACTGAAGTAGAGGAACACTGACTCTTCTTACTGCCTATGTTTTGAACCTCTCCTGTAAGACCAGTTTTGGATTTCGAAGCTTCGCTTCAGGTTTACTGTATCCCGTGGACTTTCTTATTGACGATGAAACACAGAAATGGCATCGGAATTAAATACAAAGGTCACAATGCCGACATAAGTACAAGAAGACTGACTCTTCTTACTGCCCATGTTTTGAACCTTTTACTGTGAGACCAGATTTAGATTCCGATGCTTCACTTCAGGTTTACTGTATCGCTTGACCTTCTTATTGACAATGAAACACAGAATTTGCATCAGAGTTAAATACAAAAGGCACAATGCCGACTTAAGAACAATAAGACTGACTCTTCTTACATACTATGATTTGAGCCTGTCCTGTGAGACTAGTTTTAGATATCGATGCTTCACTTCGAGTTTACAGTATCCCTTGGACCTTCTTATTGACAATGAAACACAGTAATTGCGTCAGAATTAAATACAAAAGGTACAATGCCGACTTAAGTACAAGTGGAATGACTCTTCTTACTGTCTATGTTTTGAACCTATCCTGTGAGACCATTTTTAGATTCCGATGCTTCACTTCAGGTTTACTGTATCCCTTGGACCTCTTATTGACAATGAAACACAAAAATTTCATCGGAGTTAAATACAAAATGCACAATGCCGACTTAAGTACAAGAGGAATAACTCTTCTTACACTCTATGATTTGAGCCTTTCCTGTGAGACCAGTTTTAGATTCCGATTCTTCACATCAGATTTACTGTATCCCTTGGACCTTCTTATTGTCGATGAAACAAAGAAATTGCATCGGAATGAAATACAAAAGGCACAATGCCAACTTAAGTACAGGTAGACTGACTCTTCTTACTGTCTATGTTATGAACCTATCCTGTGAGACCAGTTTTAGATTCCGATGCTCCACTTCAGGTTTACTGTATCCCTTGGACTTTCTTATTGACAAAGAAACACAAATATTGCATCGGAATTAAATACAAAATGCACAATTCCGACTTCAGTACAAGAAGACTGACTCTTCTTACTGTCTATGTTTTGAACCTTCCTTGTGAGACCAGTTTTAGATTCTGATGCTTCACTTCAGGTTTAGTGTATCCCTTCGACCTTCTTATTGACGATGAAGAACAGAAATTCCATCGGAATTGGATACAAAAGGTACAATGCCGACTTAAGTACAAGAGGAATGACAATTCTTACATTCTATGATTTCAGCCTTTCCTTTGAGACCATTTTCAGATTCCGATGCTTCACATGAGATTTACTGTATCCCCTGGAACTTCTTATTGACGATGAAACACAGAAATTGCATCGGAATTAAATACGAAAGGAACAATGGCGACTTAAGTACAAGAAGACTGACTCTTCTTATTGTCTATGTTTGACCTTTTCCTGTGAGACCAGTTTTAGATTCCGATGCTTCACTTCAGGTTTACTGTATCCTTTGGACCTTCTTATTGACGATGAAACGCAGAAATTGCATCGGAATTAAATACGAAAGGCACAATGCCTACTGAAGTAGAGGAACACTGACTCTTCTTACTGCCTATGTTTTGAACCTTTCCTGTAAGACCAGTTTTGGATTTCGAAGCTTCGTTTCAGGTTTACTGTATCCTGTGGACTTTCTTATTGACAATGAAACACAAATATTGCATCGGAATTAAATACAAAAATCACAACGCCGACTTACGTACAAGAAGACTAACTCTTCTTACTGTGTATGATTCGTACCTTCCCTGTGAGGCCGGTTTTAGATTCCGATGCTTCACTTCAGGTTTACTGTATCCCTTGGACTTTCTTATTGACGATGAAACACAGAAATCGCATCGGAATTAAATTACTAAAGGCACAATGCCGGCTTAAGTACAAGAAGACTGACTCTTATTACTGTCTATGTTTTGAACCTTTCCTGTGAGACCAGTTTTGTATTTCGATGCTCACTTCAGGTTTACTGTATCCCTTGAACCTTCTTATGGACGATGAAACACAGAAATTGCATCGGAATTAAATACAAAAGGCACAATGCCTACTTAAGTACAAGAAGACTGATTCTTCCTACTGTCTATGTTTAGAACCTTTCCTGTGAGAGCAGTTTTAGATTCCGATGCTTCACTTGAGGTTTAATGTATCCCTTGGACCTTTTTTATTGACGATGAAACACAGAAATTGCATCGGAAATAAATACAAAAGGCACCATGCCGACTTAAGTAAAGGGTGGCGCAGATGGATCGGGTGGTTTTAGAATACTTGTCAAACTGTCAATTGTAAAGGTATTGGATTGAAATAAAGTGCAAAACGTGTAGTTACAATGGAAGTTTATTAACAAAAAAATAGTAATGTTAGTTTTTAAAAATTACATCCATCAAATGCGCTCCTTCTCGAGCGACGCATTCTTGGAGTCGGTCCTTAACGTTCCGCATTGCCCGCTCAAGCACATCACCAGGAATTGATGTGATTTCGGTGTGAATTGCTGCCTTCAACTCCTGAATGGTCCGGGGTTTGTTCATGTAGACCCTTGCTTTTAAATAGCCCCATAAGAAAAAGTCACATACCGTGATGTCCGGCGAGCGAGGGGGCCAATGGACATCTCCATTACGGGAAATCAAACGGCCAGGGAACAGAGCGCGTACAGCTTGCATTGATATCCTAGCGGTATGTGCAGTTGCCCCGTCTTGTTGGAACCACATATTGCCCATGTCGTAATTGTTCTCTTCAAGTTGTGGGAGAAGAAAATCTTCAATCATGTTCACATAACGCTGCGAATTAACAGTAACCGCCTGCTCCCTTTCATTTTCAAAAAAGTAAGGACCAATTATCCCTACCTTAGAAACCCCACACCAAACCGTCACTTTGTCACTATGGAGAGGCCGTTGGTGTAGATCTCTTGGGTTAGTGTCGGCCCAGTAACGGCAATTTTGCTTGTTTACGTATCCGTTAATGTGAAAGTGAGCCTCGTCAGACATCATGATAATCAGGTTTACATCTTCCAATAACTCCAACATCTGTTGGCTAAACTGAAGCCTTTGAAGATGGTCTGTTGGGAGAATCTTCTGTACCAACAGGATTTTATAGGTGTGGAATTTCAGTTCTTCGTTAAGAATCCTTTGAAGGCTCCGACGTGACATTCCAAGAGCTTGAGCACGACGTCTCGTTGATCGACGTGGGCCCGCAGTGACATCGCGTCTCACACGCTCCACGTTCTCAGGCGTTGTTATTGTTGGCGGTCTAGGCGTCCATTTTGGAGCACATGAACCAGTAGTGCGGAAATTATGCACCCAACTCAATATCGTATCTCGCTTAGGAACACTACCGCGAGGTGGGATGTTGAAACGCCGGCGGAAGGCACGCGTCACAGCAACAATTGACTCGTTATTGCGTATTAACTCTTCCACTGCGAAAACACGATGTTCAACGGACCACGTAGCCATCGCGACTGACTGCCAGCCTGCAACTGAAACTTCCCGTCCCCCCCCACCACAGGACGAAGTCGCCGAACACCTGGCTCCCCCCCTCCAGACGTACAGTCCAGTTCAAAACCACCCGATCCATCTGCGCCACCCTGTACAAGAAGACTGACTCTTCTTACTGTCTATGATTTGCGCCATTCCTGTGAGACCAGTTTTAGATTCCGATGCTTCTCTTCAGGTTTACTGTATCCCTTGGACATTCTTATTGTCGATGAAACACACAATTTGCGTAGGAATTAAATAAAAAAGGCACAATGCCGAACTAAGTACAAGAAGACCGACTCCTCTTACTGTCTATGTTTAGAGCCTTTCCTGTGAGACCAGTTTTAGATTCCGATGCTTCACTTCTGGTTTACTGTATACCTTGGACCTACTTATTGACGATGAAACACGGTAATTGCATCGGAATTAAATACAAAAGGTACAATGTCAACTTAAGTACAAGAGGACTGACTCTTGTTACATTCTATGATATAAGCCTTTCCTTTGAGACCATTTCCAGATTCCGATGGTTCACATGAGATTTACTGTATCCCCTGGACCTTCTTATTGACGATGAAACACATCAATTGCATCTGAATTAAATACAAAAGGAACAATGCCGACTTAAGTATAAGAAGACTGACTCTTCTTAGTGTGTATGTTTTGAGCCTTTCCTGTGAGACCCGATTTAGATTCCGATGCATCACGTCAGGTTTGCTGTATCCCTTGGACCTTCTTATTGACGATGAAACACAGAAATTGCATCGGAATCAAATACAAGAGGCACAATGCCGACTTAAGTACAAGAAGACTGACTCTTCTTACTGTCTATGATTTGAACCTTTCCTGTGAGACCAGTTTTAGATTCCGATGCTTCACTTCAGGTTTACTGTATCCCTTGGACCTTCTTAATGAGGTTGAAAAAAAGATATTGCATCGACATTAAATACAAAGGTCACAATGCTGACATAAGTACAAGAAGACCGACTCTTCTTACTGCCTATGTTTTGAACCTTTCCTGTGAGACCAGTTTTAGATTCCGATGCATCACTTCAGGTTTACTGTATCCCTTGACCTTCTTATTGACAATGAAACACAGAATTTGCATCAGAGTTAAATACAAAAGGCACAATGCCGACTTAAGTACAATAAGACTGACTCTTCTTACATTCTATGATTTGAGCCTTTCCTGTGAGACTAGTTTTAGATATCGATGCTTCACTTCGAGTTTACTGTATCCCTTGGACCTTCTTATTGACGATGAAACACAGTAATTGCATCGGAATTAAATAAAAAAGGTACAATGCCGACGTAAGTCTAGAAGACTGACTCTTCTTACTGTCTATGCTTTGAACCTTTCCTGTGAAACCAGTTTTAGATTCCGATGCTTCACTTCAGGATTACTGTATCCCTTGGACCTTCTTATTGCCGACGAAACACAGAAAGTGCATCGGAATTAAATACAACAAGCACAATGCCGACTTAAGTACAAGAGGACTGACTCTTCCTACATTCTATGATTTGAGCCTTTCTTTTGAGACAAGTTTTACATTCCGATGCTTCACTTGAGGTTTACTGTATCCCTTGAACCTTCTTATGGACGATGAAACACAGAAATTGCATCGGAATTAAATACAAAAGGCAAAATGCCGACTTAAGTACAAGAAGATGGACTCTTCTTACTGTCTATGTTTTGAACCTTTCCTGTGAGACCAGTTTTGGATTCCGAAGCTTGACTTCTGGTTTACTGTATCCCTTGGACCTTCATATTGACAATGAAACACAAAAAATTGCATCGGAATTAAATACAAAAGGCGCATTGCCGAACTAAGTAGAAGAAGACCGACTCCTCTTACTGTCTATGTTTAGAGCCTTTCCTGTGAGACCAGTTTTAGATTCCGAGGCTTCACTTCAGGTTTACTTTATACCTTGGACCTTCTTATTGACGATGAAACACAGAAATTGCATCGAAAATAAATACAAAGGTCACAATGCCGACGTAAGTACAAGAAGACTGACTCTTCTTACTGTCTATGCTTTGAACCTTTCCTGTGAGACCAGTTATAGATTCCGATGCTTCATTTCATGTTTACTGTATCCCTTGGACCTTCTTATTGACAATGAAACACAGAAATTGCATCGGAAATAATTACAAAAGGCACAATGCCGACGTAAGTCTAGAAGACTGACTCTTCATACATTCTATGGCTTGAGCCTTTCCTGTAAGACCAGTTTTAGATATCGATACTTCACTTTAAGTTTACTGTATCCCTTGGACCTTCTTATTGACGATGAAACACAGTAATTGCATCGGATATAAATACAAAAGGTACAATGCCGACTTAAGTACAAGAGGACTGACTCTTCTTACATTCTATGATTTGAGCCTTTCCTTTGAGACAAGTTTTGGATTCCGATGCTTCACTTGAGGTTTACTGTATCCCTTGGACCTTCTTATTGACGATGAAACACAGAAATTGCATCGGAATTAAATACAAAAGGTACAATGTCAACTTAAGTACATGAGGACTGACTCTTGTTACATTCTATGATATCAGCCTTTCCTTTGAGACCATTTTTAGATTCCGATGCTTCACATGAGATTTACTGTATCCCCTGGACTTTCTTATTGTTGATGAAATACAGAAATTGCATCTGAATTAAATACAAAAGGAACAATGCCGACTTCAGTACAAGAAGACTGACTCTTCTTAGTGTCTATGTTTTGAGCCTTTCCTGTGAGACCAGTTTTAGATTTCGATGCATCACGTCAGGTTTACTGCATCCGTTGGACCTTCTTATTGACGATGAAACACAGAAATTGCTTCGGAATCAAATAAAAGAGGCACAATGCCGACTTAAGTACAAGAGGACTGACTCTTCCTACATTCTATGATTTGAGACTCTCCTTTGAGACACGTTTTACATTCCGATGCTTCACTTGAGGTTTACTGTATCCCTTGGACCCTGTAATTGACGATGAAACACAGAAATTGCATCGGAATTAAATACAGAAGGCACAATGCCGACTTAAGTACAAGAAGACTGACTCTTCTTACTGTGTATGATTTGAACCTTTCCTGTGACACCAGTTTTAGATTCCGATGCTTCACTTCACGTTTACTGTTTCCCTTGGACCTTCTTATTGACGATGAAACACACAAATGGCATCGGAATCAAATAAAAGAGGCACAATGCCGACTTAAGTGCTAGAAGACTGACTCTTCCTACTGTCTATGTTTTGAACCTTTCCTTTGAGACCAGTTTTAGATTCCGATGCTTCACTTCAGGTTTACTGTATCCCTTGGACGCTCTTTTGGACGATGAAACACAGACATTGCATCGGAATTAAATACAACAGGCACAATGGCGTCTTAAGTACAAGAAGAATGACTGTTCTTACTGTCTATGTTTGAAACTTTCCTGTGAGACCAGTTTTAGATATCGATGCTTCACTTCAGGTTTACTGTATCCCTTGGACCTTCTTATTGACGATGAAACACAGAAATCGCATCGGAATTAAATTACTAAAGGCACAATGCCGACTTTAGTACAAGAAGACTGACTCTTCTTACTGTCTATGTTTTGAACCTTTCCTGTGAGACCAGTTTTGTATTTCGATGCTCACTTCAGGTTTACTGTATCCCTTGAACCTTCTTATGGGCAATGAAACACAGAAATTGCATCGGAATTAAATACAAAAGGTACAATGTCTACTTAAGTACAAGAAGACTGACTCTTCCTACTGTCTATGTTTTGAACCTTTCCTGTGAGAGCAGTTTTAGATTCCGATGCTTCACTTCAGGTTTAATGTATCCCTTGGAGCTTTTTTATTGACGATGAAACACAGAAATTGCATCGGAAATAAATACAAAAGGCACAATGCCTGCTGAAGTAGAGGAACACTGACTGTTCTTACTGTCTATGTTTTGAACCTTTCCTGTGAGACCAGTTTTGGATTCCGAAGCTTGACTTCTGGTTTACTGTATCCCTTGGACCTTCAAATTGACAATGAAACACAAAAAAATGCATCGGAATTAAATACAAAAGGCGCAATGCCGAACTAAGTTGAAGAAGACCGACTCCTCTTACTGTCTATGTTTAGAGCCTTTCCTGTGAGACCAGTTTTGGATTCCGATGCTTCACTTCATGTTTACTGTATACCTTGGACCTTCATATTGACGATGAAACACAGAAATTGCATCGAAAATAAATACAAAGGTCACAATGCCGACGTAAGTACAAGAAGACTGACTCTTCTTACTGTCTAAGTTTTGAACCTTTCCTGTGAGACCAGTTTTAGATTCCGATGTTTCACTTCAGGTTTACTGTATCCCTTGGACCTTCTTATTGACAATGAAACACAGAAATTGCATAGGAAATAATTACAAAAGGCACAATGCCGTCTTAAGTACAAGAAGAATGACTCATCTTACTGTCTATATTTTGAAGCTTTCCTGTGATAACAGTTTTAGATTCCGATGCTTCATTTCAGGTTTACTGTATCATTTGGACCTTCTTATTGACGATGAAACACAGAAATTGCATCGGAATAAAATACAAAAGGCAAAATGCCGTCTTAAGTGCACGAACACTGACTGTTCTTACTGTCTATGTTTTGAACCTTTCCTGTGCGACCAGTTTCAGATTCCGAAGCTTCACTTCAGGTTTACTGTATCCCTTGGACCTTCTTATCGGCAATGAAACACAAAAAATTGCATCGCAAATAAATACACAAGGCCCAATGCCGTCTTAAGTACAAGAGGACTGACCGTTTCTTACATTCTATGATTTGAGCCTTTCCTGTCAGAGCAGTTTTCGATATCGATGCTTCACTTCAGGTTTACTGTATCCCTTGGACCTTTTTATTGACGATGAAACACAGAAATTGCATCGGAATTATATACAAAAGGCACAATGCCGACTTAAGTACAAGAGGACTGACCGTTTCTTACATTCTATGATTTGAGCCTTTCCTGTCAGAGCAGTTTTAGATTCCGATGCATCACTTCAGGATTACTGTATCCCTTGGACCTTCTTATTGACGATGAAACACAGAAATTGCATCGGAATTAAATACAGAAGGCACAATGCCGACTTAAGTACAAGAAGACTGACTCTTCTTACATTGTATGATTTGAACCTTTCCTGTGTGACCAGTTTTAGAATCCGATGCTTCACTTAAGGTTTACTGTATCCCTTGGACCTTCTTATTGACGATGAAACACAGATATTGCATCGGAATTTAATGCAAAAGCACAATGCCGACTTAAGTACAAGAAGATTGACTGTTCTTACTGTCTATGTTTTGAACCTTTCCTGTGAGGCCGGTTTTTGATTCCGATGCTTCACTTCATGTTTACTGTATCCCTTGGACGTTCTTTTGGACGATGAAACACATAAATTGCATCCGAATTAAATACAAAAGTCACAATGGCGTCTTAAGGACAAGAAGAATGACTCTTATTACTGTCTATGTTTGAAACTTTCCTGTGAGACCAGTTTTAGATTCCGATGCTTCACTTCTGGTTTACTGTATCCCTTGGACATTCTTATTGACGATGAAAAACAGAAATCGCATCGGAATTAAATACAAAAGGCACAATGCCGACTTAAGTACAAGAAGATTGACTCTTCTTACTGTCTATGTTTTGAACCTTTCCTGTGAGACCAGTTTTATATTCCGATGCTCACTTGAGGTTTACTGTATCCCTTGGACCTTTTTATTGACGATGAAACACAGAAATTGCATCAGAATTAAATACAAAAGCACAATGCCAGCTGAAGTAGAGGAACACTGACTGTCCTTACTGTCTATGTTTTGAACCTTTCCTGTGAGACCAGTGTTGGATTCCGAAGCTTCACTTCTGGCTTACTGTATACCTTGGACCTTCTTATTGTCGATGAAACACACAAATTGCATCGGAATTAAATACAATAATCACAATGCCGACTTAAGTACAAGAAGACTGACTCTTCTTACTGTCTATGTTTTGAACCTTTCCTGTGAGACCAGTTTTATATTCCGATGCTCACTTCAGGTTTACTGTATCCCTTGGACCTTCTTATGGATGATGAAACACAGCAATTGCATCGGAATTAAATACAAAACGCACAATGCCGACTTAAGTACAAGAAGACTGACTCTTCTAACTGTCTATGCTTTGAATCTTTTCTGTGAGACTAGTTTTAGCTTCCGATGCATCACTTCAGGTTTACTGTATCCCTTGGACCCTCTTATTGACGTTGAAACACTGAAATTGCATCGGAATTAAATACAAAAGGTACAATGGCGTCTTAAGTACAAGAAGAATGACTCTTCTTACTGTGTATGTTTGAAACTTTCCTGTGAGACCAGTTTTAGATATCGATACTTCACTTCAGGTTTACTGTATCCCTTGGACCTTCTTATTGACGATGAAACGCAGAAATGGCATCGGAAGTAAATACAAAACGCACAATGCCGAACTAAGTACAAGATGATCGACTCCTCTTACTGTCTATGTTTAGAGCCTTTCCAGTGAGTCCAGTTTTAGATTCCGATGCTTCTCTTCAGGTTTACTGTATTCCTTGGACCTTCTTATTGACGATGAAACACAGAAATTGCATCGAAATTAAATACAAAGGTCACAATGACGACTTAAGTACAAGAAGACTCACTCTTCTTACTGTCCATGTTTTGAACCTTTCCTGTCAGACAAGTTTTAGATTCCGGTGCTTTACTTTATGTTTACTGTATCCCTTGGATCTTCTTATTGACGATGAAACACAGAAATTGCATCGAAATTAAATACAAAAGGCACATTCCTGATTTATGTACAAGAAGACTGACTATCCTTACTGTCTATGATTTGAACCTTTACTGTGGTACCAGTTTTAGATACCGACGCTACACTTCAGGTTTACTGTATCCCTTGGATCTTCTTATTGACAATGAAACACAGAATTTGCATCAGAGTAAAATTCAAAAGGCACAATGCCGACTTAAGTACAATAAGACTGACTCTTCTTAAATTATATGATTTGAGCCTTTCGTGTGTGACTAGTTTTAGATATCGAAGCTTCACTTCGAGTTTACTGTATCCCTTGGACCTTCTAATTGACGATGAAACACAGTAATTGCATCGGAATTAAATACAAAAGGTACAATGCCGACGTAAGTCTAGAAGACTGACTCTTCTTACTGTCTATGCTTTGAACCTTTCCTGTGATACCAGTTTTAGATTTCGATGCTTCACTTCAGGTTTACTATATCCCTTGGACCTTCTTATTGATGATGAAACACATAAACTGCATCGAAATTAAATACAAAGGTCACAATGCCGACTTTAGTACAAGAAGACTGACTCTTCTTACTGTCTATGTTTTGAACCTTTCCTGTGAGATCAGTTTTATATTCCGTTGCTCACTTCAGGTTTACTGTATACCTTGGACCTTTTTATTGATGATGAAACACAGAAATTGCATCGGAAATAAATACAAAAGACACAATGGCGTCTTAAGTACAAGAAGACTGACTATTCTTCCTGTCTATGATTTGAGCCTTTCCTGTGAGACGAGTTTTAGATTCCGATGCTTCACTTCAGGTTTACTATATCTCTTGGACCTTCACATTGACGATGAAACACAGAAATTGCATCGTAATTAAATACAAAAGGCGCAATGCCGAATTAAGTAGAAGAAGACCGACTCCTCTTACTGTCTATGTTTTGCGCCATTCCTGTGAGACCAGTTTTAGATTCCGATGCTTCACTTCAGGTTTACTGTATCCCTTGGACCTTCTTATTGTCGATGAAACACACAAATTGCATCGGAATTAAATACAAAACGCTCAATGCCGACTTAAGTACAACAAGACTGACTCTTCTTACTGTCTATACTTTAAACCTTTCCTGTAGGACCAGTTTCAGATTCCGATGCTTCACTTCAGGTTTACTATATCCCTTGGACCTTCTTATTGACGGTGAAACACAGAAATGGCATCGGAATTCAATACAAAAGACACAATGCCGTCTTCAGTACAAGAAGACTGACTCTTCTTACTGTCTATGTTTTGAACCTTTCCTGTGAGACCGGTTTTAGATTCCGATGCTTCACTTCAGGTTTACTGTATACCTTGGACGTTCTTTTGGATGATGAAACACGGAAATTGCATCGGAATTAAATACAACAGGCACAATGGCGTCTTACGTACAAGAAGAATGACTCTTATTACTGTCTATGTTTGAAACTTTCCTGTGAGACCAGTTTTAGATTCCGATGCTTCACTTCAGGTTTACTGTATCCCTTGGACCCTCTTATTGATGATGAAACACAGAAATCGCATCGGAATTAAATACTAAAGGCACAATGCCTACTTAAGTACAAGAAGATTGACTCTTCTTACTGTCTATGTTTTGAACCTTTCCTGTGAGATCAGTTTTATATTCCGTTGCTCACTTCAGGTTTACTGTATCCCTTGGACCTTTTTATTGACGATGAAACACAGAAATTGCATAGGAAATAAATACAAAAGGCACAATGGCGTCTTAAGTACAAGAAGACTGACTATTCTTCCTGTCTATGATTTGAGCCTTTCCTGTGAGACGAGTTTTAGATTCCGATGCTTCACTTCAGGTTTACTATATCCCTTGGACCTTCACATTGACGATGAAACACAGAAATTGCATCGTAATTAAATACAAAAGGCACAATGCCTGCTGAAGTAGAGGAACACTGACTGTTCTTACTGTCTATGTTTTGAACCCTTCCTGTGAGACCAGTTTTGGATTCCGAAGCTTGACTTCTGGTTTACTGTATCCCTTGGACCTTCATATTGACAATGAAACACAAAAAATTGCATCGGAATTAAATACAAAAGGCGCAATGGCGAACTAAGTACAAGAAGACTGACTCTTCTTACTGTCTATGTTTTGAACCTTTCCTGTGAGACCAGTTTTAGATTCCAATGTTTCACTTCAGGTTTACTGTATCCCTTGGACCTTCTTATTGACAATGAAACACAGAAATTGCATCGGAAATAATTAGAAAAGGCACAATGCCGACTTAAGTACAAGAAGACTGACTCTTCTTACTGTCTATGTTTTGAGCCTTTCCTGTGAGACCAGTTGTAGATTCCAATGCTTCACTTCAGCTTTACTGTATCCCTTGGACCTTCTAATTGACGATGAAACACAGAAATTGCATCGGAATTAATTACAAAAGGCACAATTCCGTCTTCAGTACAAGAAGACTGACTCTTCTTACTGTCTGTGTGTTGAGCCTTTCCTGTGAGACCACTTTTAGATTCCGATGCTTCACTTCAAGTTTACTGTATCCCTTGGACGTTCTTATTGACGATGAAACACAGAAATTGCATCGGAATTAAATACAAAAGGCACAATGCCGACTTAAGTACAAGAAGACTAACTCTTCTTACTGTCAATGTTTTAACCTTTCCTGTGAGACCAGTTTTAGATTCCGATGCTTCACTTCAGGTTTACTGTATCCCTTGGACTTTCTAATTGACGATGAAACACAGAAATTGCATCGGAATTATGTACAAAAGGCACAATGCTCACTTAAGTACAAGAAGACTGACTCTTCTTACTGTCTATGTTTTGAGCCTTTCCTGTGAGACCAGTTTTAGATTCCGATGCTTCACTTCAGCTTTACTGTATCCCTTGGACCTTCTAATTGACGATGAAACACAGAAATTGCATCGGAATTAATTACAAAAGGCACAATTCCGTCTTCAGTACAAGAAGACTGACTCTTCTTACTGTCTGTGTGTTGAGCCTTTCCTGTGAGACCACTTTTAGATTCCGATGCTTCACTTCAAGTTTACTGTATCCCTTGGACGTTCTTATTGACGATGAAACACAGAAATTGCATCGGAATTATATACAAAAGGCACAATGCCGACTTAAGTACAAGAGGATTGACTCTTCTTACTTTCTATGATTTGAGCCTTTCCTGTGAGACCAGTTTTAGATATCGATGCTTCACTTCGGGTTTAATGTATCCCTTGGACCTTCTTATTGACGATGAAACACAGAAATTGCATCGGAATTAAATGCAAACGGCACAATGCCGACTTAAGTACTTGAAGACTGACTCTTCTTACTGTTGTAAGGGGTCGGTAGGCCCTTACTATAAGTTTTGCGACAGCACAGGTCGACAGGGCAAACAATCGATCGGGACGGCGCTCGGTGTAGTGCGTCTGTGCTTGAACTACTCTTTGCACAGGTAGTTGGGATGACATGTGAAATCACCTCGCAGATTGAAGCTCTTTGGCGCAGCTGCTACAAGGGTCTGTGTGACGTCAGTCAACAATTGCGTCGCCCCACGAATTGTCGTCCACATAACAGTTTATGGGTCCACGAGAAGCTGTCCGATTTTCACTATTTAAAAAGCAATTCCAGTCAAAATATTATCACTATACACTTCTTTAAAACTTTCGTGACGAATTCTTGGCTCGTTATGGTCGTAATAATGTTCACACGTGTCTTTCTTTGGTGTTCACTTTTCACAGTTTTTCGCGCGGATTTACGCATTTGCATATTATAATACAGTTTATCGACACTGTTACCCTCATCTAATATGGCAAGAAAAAACAGTTTATTCACAATCGTAAGATATTATTACTTCGTATTGGTAAAAAAAAATGCACTGTTTGTTGTCGCGATTTTAAAGTTTATGCTGTGTCTCGAACCAAAATTGGAAAAATATTTTCTCGCGTTAAGCAAGATAAAACTACCTATTGTTCTTTACGATTTGTCCGAAAATTGCACTTGTCCTTTCACGGTAAGCCAAGGGTGTAACACTGCGGTTTAATTTTACTGACTTATCCCGCTCGATCGGGATCTGATAGCAGCCCAAATAGATAATAACTAATGTGACCATGTACCTAATGGGGCTGGCAATCGGATTGGACTGCTACGGAGTTGTTACATTCCATTTTGTCCTTCTCGAATGCTGTAATAATTAAATGTCTGGTGGCAGGAAGAACAACAACACAGCTTCATTAATCAACGACCTATATTCTCACAAAAACACAAAGTAAGGAGACAGCCACTGCCTTCGTTGTACAGAATTAATAACGGCTAATCTCAGCACAGGTCTTTTCGTTATTCATTATCGTCACACGCAATTTCAATCATTGTAATCCAACACTACACTCCAGCACTGCAATCCAACACTGCAATCCAAATGATTCCGGCGCGGTAGACGCGTAATTACAAATATCGGCACAAAAATATCACTGAATCACACTAGTAATTATACTTTTTCACTTTCCCGAATATTTCTAACACAAAGGGGTTAAACCACGGCGATGGCCACTCCCTTTGTCGGTACGGTCTTGCATTCCAGCAACAGACCTCCATCCGGCTCGGCCCGCAGCGTGTACCACACTACTATCTCAACACTCGCTCTCGTTCTCGAAACCCGACACACACTATCGATTGTTTGTCCTGTCAACCTGTGCTATCTTAAAACTTATAGTAAGGGCCTACGGACCCCTTACAGACTGCACCGATTGCGAAATCACTTGCATCCGCTGTAATCGAGATGCAGGCATCTGGCAAAGGATGGGCGAGAGTGACACCACGTGCTAACGCTGATTTAAGATCTTCAAAAGCTCTCACCATGCTGTCAGACCACGGTACTCGGCGACTGCCTGAGGTTTGTTTTCCGGCCAGTGCATCAGTCAAAGGGGCTTGAATTGCTGCCGCCATCAGCAGATTACGGCGGTAGAAATTGACAGTTCCTAAAAACCGGCGTAATTCGCGAAACGACACTGGGAGGGGTAACTTGCGAATGCAGTCAACCCGCTCCTGCGGGGGGCATATACCATCCGAGGAGACTGTGTACCCCAGGAAAGTGACAGCAGTGCAGCAGAGTTGTGACTTGTCATTATTGATCTCGACTCCGTTACGTGTCAATAAGTCCTGTATCGTGGCCAGGTGGAGTTCATGTTCCCTGTCAGAGGGGGAGAAAATTAGTATGTTATCGAGGTATGCGTAGCAATATGTGCAGTTAAAAAGAAGTGAGTCTATAAAACGCTGCCAAGTTTGGGCCGCATTTTTGAGACCATAAGGCATGTAAAAAAATTCGTACAGGCCAAAAGGTGTGATTACTGCTGTCTTTGGTATGTCACTCTGTTCCATTTGGTATCTGTAAATATGCCTTGCGGCAGTCCAAGACACTGAAGATGCGTGCTCCACTAAGTACTTGCGCAAAGTCTTGTATGTGAGGTATCGGGTAATTCTCTAATACCGTCCGCGCGTTGAGGCGACGATAGTCGCCACACAGGCGCACAGTGCCATCCTTTTTGGGAACTAAATGTATGAGGGAGGACCAGTTACTGTCCGATGGGCGAACAATGCCTGTCCTTAGAAGTTCCTCCACTGCAGCTTTAGCAAGGCGTAGTTTATGTGGTGGCAGTCGGCACGCTTTATGGCGCACTGGATGCCCATCTGTCGTCACAATTGTGTGTGTTGTGCCATTCGTAATAGCGTTCAGCTTGGCTGGCGAACTCATTTGGGGGCCGTCGTGAACGGGGATCGGTAGCACACAAGAGTCACTAACCTTATGTGCCAGGGAAGCAGTCTGCTTCGGTGTTGACAAAGTTCCACGAGGTGCATCTCCGGTGTCAGGTGGTGGCGACGTTGGCAGTCGTTGTACGAGGCGTCGTGCCTCGGTGAGGGCTTGCGTAGCCGATGATCTGGCACGGTTCCGTGTGACGTTGTGAGGACGGAGATCGTCGACTGCAGGGCGTTCAGGCTGGAGGTGGGCGGTGGAAATCGTGAGGCTGTCTGCCGATGAAGAGCACTTGATGGGAGCTGTGCCCAGGTCGTCGGGCGGCCGAGGGGGAGGGGGGGCCGAAGAAGCGACTGAACATGCAATGTGCGTGGACGAGGTGTGGTGCAATAATGCGACTGACTGAAGATGTGGAGACAGTCTGAAGTGGAAAAGGAAGTCGATGCCTAAAACTGGATCTTCGACATCAGCCACGTAGAAGGACCACGTGAACTGTTTACCAGGTATGAGTTCAATAGGTAACTTGGCCAAACCCTTGACACGAAGTGTCGCCTTATTTGCTGCTCGAAGGGACAGTTTTGTTGGTGTCATGTCCTTTACAGAAAATGTGGGAGGTATGACACTAACATCTGCTCCGGTATCGACGACAAAATATCGGCGCGAACCTACATCCAAGGCGTACAGACATCCTCGTGGGGTAGGGGCTCTGACAGAATGCAGTGTCTGTGGGCGCCCCTGCCTGTATCCGTGGGCCATGGCGCCTACTGCGGCCCGCGTGCAGCGTTTGGGAACGCGCAGGGCGGACGGCAGTTGCGAGCAGCGTCCCTGAAAGTGGTGTGAAACCAGCACATGCGTGAATCGGCTATACTCGTCCCGACCAGCCGAAGCGTCAGGCGAGGGGAAGGCGGGGCGGGCAGGCACTAGCCCGGTTGGGGTGGGGAGCGGCTGTTGCCGACCCGCTGGCGGTTCCCGGTCTTGGGCGCTAGGTGGCTGCTGTTCTGTGTGCTGTCCGCAATACGCACGCGCCCGGCCTCTACCGCCCGACGGTGGAAGTATACACACAGGGTTACCAACCTCGGCGGTGTTAGACACTGTGCTGTGTCGAATAATGGCATATGCCTGATCCGCCAGCCATAGTTTATCCTCGAGTGACGCTGCGGTATGTGGAAGCAAATGTAACTGTAGTTCTTGCGGCAGCTTCACCAACCACAATGCCCAGAGCGCTAAGTTCGGCAGGATCTCGGTACCGACCTGTGCACGCAAGCGTCGCCACAGCTGTGAGGGTGTTCTGTCGCCTAAAGTCTCGTCATAAATTACGTTGAGAATAGTATCAGCCGGCGGACGAGAGAGGCGTTCGCTAAGTAATGCACGAGCAGAGGCATATTTGTTGCTCTTAGGAGGGTTCAGCAATAAGTCACTGATGAGATCAGGGTGGTCGTGCAGGTGGTTCACTAAACACACGAAACGGGTGCTGTCGTCCGCAATACCGTGTATGTCCAACATGTTGTCCACCAAGCTAAACCACGTCACTGGGTTGTCCGGTTGTAACGGCGGCAGCTTCGGAAAACGGCCGGGGGCCAGTGTTTGTGGGGCTGTAGGAGGGGCACGAAATGCACGGGGATTCTGCACGGTGTTCACTGGTGCGAAATGTGCCTCAGTGGCAGGCGATGTGTTGTGTTGAACGTCCGTTAGCTGTGTAGGCGAGACGTGGAATCCAGTCCATCTAGGCACGGAATCTGTGCGGCCACACCACAAGCACGGCGCGGCAGGCGCGAGATCGCGATTGAGCGCCGAGTGACGGGGTGGAACCACAGCAGGTGCGCCGCCCGAGGTGTGCGCGGGGCGGCAGGACGGGTAGGCGTATAAGTGGTCCGGCACGGTTGGCGTGAGTGTCCCTTCGACCGGCGCGAAGGGGGGCACGTTAAACGGCAGCCGTGCATGTGGACCCAGAAACTGGCCAGCCGCGTGGTCCATGCTGTGCGGTAGGAACTCGGGGTTTCCGGGGTCCTGTGCTGAAGGGGCATTCTGTTGAGCGTAGAATGCCGTAGAAGGTGTCTGCGACGATGTGTACAGCGCCCGGTGTGGTATGCCGGCAGAGGTTAGAGTCGTCCGGCCAGGCGAGGCAAACACGGGAGATACGAACATTCCCGGTGTATTAGTGGGACACGGGGTGAAGCGTTGCGCTTCACAGTCGAATGTCCATTCTGCGGTCGCGGCGTCGTGCACTGCCGTAAAAACTGGAGACTGCGACATTGTCTATTGGCGCAAAACCGGTGATACACAGCGAGCGACTGCAACGTATTTTCGCGACTCGGGGTCACAAATGTGGGATTTTATGGCTATAGTGAGGGTCCACGCACCAAAAATTCCAACTTATTACGATAATGCACTTTTATTGCGGTTCGTATATTTACAGAAACACAAGAAAAACAATGCACAATTTCACGACATGTGTATCACTTGTCAACACGCAGACGGGACTGTCCAAAGAAGCTCGAGTCCCCAAAGACCTTTTACTCTGTGCTTCGCCGGTGAAGTTACTGGCAGTCGACTGTCGCCACAGAAGGTTAGATTGTAAATGGTTTTGTTTCAGATTTTTTTCCCCCAAGGACATTTACTGCATTTGCATTTCTGATTTCCACACACATTTTCACTCAGAATTGGAACAGACTGCAGTAGTTACAAATTTAAATAACAGTTATAAATATACTGGCAATTTTCATTGTATTTAATTATAATAATTTTGTATAAATAAAACAATATGTAGCATACAGTACTTGTATAATTGGTCATGCTCTAAATTTCACACTGCAATGAAGTTGTCCTCTGTTTTTATTACAATATACAGTTTTATTCAGACCAGTATAAGTTCAAAATTACACATTTCTGGATAGTGCTTTCGTAAGAAAAATGTTTACTTTCATGCCCTCTGTTACATCAGGGAACTAGAAATACTTTTTGTGATACGCCTTGTATATAATTCTGTTGCAGTATTTAAAAAAAAAAAAAAGTGGAGGGAGGGGGTCATAAACCATGTCTTAATTTTCCACTGTGGCTTTGAGAGAAATAACACACCAATTGGATGAATTACAAATGAGTGTGCAAAGGGCTAAATACACTCCTGGAAATTGAAATAAGAACACCGTGAATTCATTGTCCCAGGAAGGGGAAACTTTATTGACACATTCCTGGGGTCAGATACATCACATGATCACACTGACAGAACCACAGGCACATAGACACAGGCAACAGAGCATGCACAATGTCGGCACTAGTACAGTGTATATACACCTTTCGCAGCAATGCAGGCTGCGATTCTCCCATGGAGACGATCGTAGAGATGCTGGATGTAGTCCTGTGGAACGGCTTGCCATGCCATTTCCACCTGGCGCCTCAGTTGGACCAGCGTTCGTGCTGGACGTGCAGACCGCGTGAGACGACGCTTCATCCAGTCCCAAACATGCTCAATGGAGGACAGATCCGGAGATCTTGCTGGCCAGGGTAGTTGACTTACACCTTCTAGAGCACGTTGGGTGGCACGGGATACATGCGGACGTGCATTGTCCTGTTGGAACAGCAAGTTCCCTTGCCGGTCTAGGAATGGTAGAACGATGGGTTCGATGACGGTTTGGATGTACCGTGCACTATTCAGTGTCCCCTCGACGATCACCAGTGGTGTACGGCCAGTGTAGGAGATCGCTCCCCACACCATGATGCCGGGTGTTGGCCCTGTGTGCCTCGGTCGTATGCAGTCCTGATTGTGGCGCTCACCTGCACGGCGCCAAACACGCATACGATCATCATTGGCACCAAGGCAGAAGCGACTCTCATCGCTGAAGACGACACGTCTCCATTCGTCCCTCCATTCACGCCTGTCGCGACACCACTGGAGGCGGGCTGCACGATGTTGGGGCGTGAGCGGAAGACGGCCTAACTGTGTGCGGGACCGTAGCCCAGCTTCATGGAGATGGTTGCGAATGGTCCTCGCCGATACCCCAGGAGCAACAGTGTCCCTAATTTGCTGGGAAGTGGCGGTGCGGTCCCCTACGGCACTGCGTAGGATCCTACGGTCTTGGCGTGCATCCGTGCGTCACTGCGGTCCAGTCCCAGGTCGACGGGCACGTGCACCTTCCGCCGACCACTGGCGACAACATCGATGTACTGTGGAGACCTCACGCCCCACATGTTGAGCAATTCGGCGGTACGTCCAACAGGCCTCCCGCATGCCCACTATACGCCCTCGCTCAAAGTCCGTCAACTACACTTACGGTTCACGTCCACGCTGTCGCGGGATGCTACCAGTGTTAAAGACTGCGATGGAGCTCCGTATGCCACAGCAAACTGGCTGACATTGACGGCGGCGGTGCACAAATGCTGCGCAGCTAGCGCCATTCGACGGCCAACACCGCGGTTCCTGGTGTGTCCGCTGTGCCGTGCGTGTGATCATTGCTTGTACAGCCCTCTCACAGTGTCCGGAGCAAGTATGGTGGGTCTGACACACCGGTGTCAATGTGTTCTTTTTTCCATTTCCAGGAGTGTACATCGAAAAAGAATACCGGTGCCATTATGCTTTCATGGAGTAAGAGACTGAAATAGTAGCAATAAATATTAGTTTGGAAAGTAGTGATGAAGACAATCATCAGAAATACAAGGCCATCAGAGCTAAGGAATCAGGTAATAGCTCGGTTGGGCTTATGTGGCAAGAGAGAAATCTGAAAGACGTGACATATGAACTGAATCATTGTAATACATATGTGCTTAACTTCACTTCAAAAGAAAAGGTTATATACTGTACCAGTTTGTACACTGATGCATGTCTGATGGCAGTACTGCTGTGATACGGAGGGTTCTGTCCTGTCGCTCAGTAGTGTGCTTGTACTGATATCAGTGTACTCACATGTAAACTGCAATGAAAGATAGTGTATTATAACCTATTAGCCTACAACACTCTTCAGTTGCTCTTTGTGAGCCTTTCACTCAGTAAATATATGAATGACATTATCATTGCTAGTTGCCTTCCAAATCAGATTCAATCTGTGGAACGACATTGATGCATAGTTGATATGAAACCACTTGTAACCTGAGCCAGAGTTCTGCATTACCTTTCTGCTTCAGCTACAGTTATAGTGTGTAAAAGATGTGCAATGCTACACACAGAATTGGAAATAAGGTTGAAACTTTAAGATCATGCATCTTATTATTATTACTATTATTGTGGGATAGATAAACAGACACATAAATAACATCACACAACCTTTAAATGTACAGAAAATACCTTTATGTGCACAGGAAAAACGTACAAGACTGCTCCCACCGAGTATCAAAGTTAACAAAGAACTGACTTACTAGGTCACAGCCGAGATAAAATTCGTGTCAGAGAGGTTGTGTATACTTGTGGGTAGTTTCACAACACACAAAATGCATCACTGCCATACAACCTACCTCCTACCCCTCCCCTCCTGCCCCCTGTACTGTGGGGCATCTGGGGTGTCTCGATATTTGAACTTTATTTATCGAGTGTCTCTCGTGTGAGCCGGGTGCCGTGGTGGCAGCAGAGCTGTCGGCTGTGGCACTGGGGTATCTGCAGGTTATGAGGTGGGAGTGGTCGGTGTTGGGGAAGTGAGGTCTGCTGGCTGTGATGTGATGTGTCTGGGACAGTTGATGTTAAAACCCACACTTGTTTGACCTATTCAGTTGACACCTCCAGGGCCGTGCCATTGTGTGACCCCTCTATGTAAAACCGAGGAAGAACTGGTTGTATGCTGGCTGGGGTAGATGTCTGACTAAGTTTGTATGCAACATTATGTGGGAACAGCTGTGCAAATCCTTTTGCCAGGTTACTGTAATGAGGAGTGGATGTTGGTGCTTCTGCACTAAATGTAAGAGTTCTGTCAGGGTGGGTAGTGGTGCTGGCACTAAATAGTCCTCTAAATGCACAGAGGCTCTCCACATACCATTTTAGCTACAGAAGCACCAATATTGGATCTGAACACCTTTCAGATGCCCAAGAGGACTACATGGCTTTAGTAGAAGCAAAGGTGGGGACCATTAGAGTACCAAGAAAGAAATTTCATTCAAGTCAGGATTGTCTTTTTAATTAGTGCAAACACCCTCTGATGTTTATTATCCCGTTTCCATAATGCACCCTTCCTTAAAAGTTTCTCAAGCACAGAAGAAGATAGTATCCTGAAATAAATAAAAGACAGAAACAGCAAAATCTGAGAAAAGATTTGAGTTGATCATGGCACTTTGGAGTGGGAAAGTTCCTTACTGCTTCCATTTTCATTGAATCGGGTTCAGTTCCGTGTGGAGAAATTATATGACTGAGGAATTTAATCTGTGATTTGGCAAAGACTGATTCATTTAGGTTGATCATTATGCCAGCTCTCCTAAAGTCTTCAAGTAATTCGTACAGTACTTCTGAATGTTCTCCCCATGAAGTGGTATGGTTAGAAAAAAAGAGGGTTACATGCTTCAATAATTCTTCAAGCAGAACTTTGTCCACTGCTCTCATACGGACTGCTGTTGAGATTGAAAGACCGAAAGTTATTCCCTTCAACTGGTAGCACCTTCCATTGTGTAAAGTGGCTGTCTACTTCTTGCAGCCTTCATCTAAAAATAGTTGCGAGTAACTTCTTGTTAGATTGAGGCCGATAAACTATTCTACTCCTTTAAACTTTTTGTAATGCCGCCACCACGTTTTGGGCTTTACCTCCAAAACTAGCAGTTCAGCCACAGCAGCGGAATGCACGTCGATCGCAGCATTGAGGGCCATTTAGATGGCACGGGGCAGACTAGGCTAGCTACTGCAATACTGCAACCGCAGTAGTAAACGAGCTTCTCGCAGGGTGAGCCAGCTCGCACTGCACTCTCGAGCCACAGATTTGTGACCACGGGCAGAAACAGTGCGTCAGTACCACGAATGAGCCTCGCACGAGGATAAAATCACAATTCGAGCACAGGGATAAGCAGTCCGTAGCGCCCCGGGAGACGAGAGGTCCCCGCAGGACGACCGAGTGACGGGACAAAATGCGTGACCGTAGGAGTCTGGGGTTCCCACACTATACCTTCTTAGTGCCGAACCCTCCTCCTCGTGCTCAGTGCTTTTATACTGGTGGGCTGACCCACGCCAGACTGCTGCCCTGGGGGTAGTGGGACGAGACCCGGCCAGTACAACCGCCTACCCTTCCGTGCCAGTGCCGAGTGTCATCACTAGCCGGATGGGTACCACCAGCAGAGATGGATATCCCCTACGAGAAATTCGGCAGTCTTTGGCACCACTGGCTCCAATTCTGTGTGGGCGAGTCCCACTTACGGGGCCGCACGCTGCCTCGTAAGTAACTGCAGTCGACATTTCTGGAAACTAATGTCACCACACAGTAGCCGTCAGCTCACTGCCACCTCTTGCCACCAACAGGAGCAAGTATACAAACTAAAAGGCATATTACTATAAACAAAGCTAGGTCTAGATTGATTCTTCGGTTCGATCCCACAATGCCATGTCTTGTAAGCGATAACATTTCGATCGTCGAAGGATTCAAGTCCGGGTAGCGATGCATTCTCACAGCAAACAATAGAGAGTGTAAACCACCCACTGCCAGCTGCTCCACTTGCAACATCAAGGGAGAAATTAACTCGACAACCACAAAAAAACATAGGTCCACTGAGAATAACAGATTGTGCGGTGCTATTAGTGCCAAGTTTGTTTTCCAGACTAATTATGTGTTTGTAAACTGGTATGCGGTGGCGGCGTTGACGATACACATGTCAACGAGGCATAGTGTTTCAATGCTGTTGCAGATCAAGCTCACAGCAGATTAAGCAGCTGGTAATTGACTACAAGCCGATAGTCATTCTTGCCTGCCTTAGGGAAAAGGAAAACAGGAGAAGCGTACGGCGAGGTGGAATAGTGAATTACCTCATCCTTCAACATATGCTCAATTTTGGCCGCAGCACTCGCATTTTAGAAGGTTACAACCTATACGGAGCCTTACGCACCGGCATCTGATCGGTAAGAAGAATTTCGTACTCGATCTGATTGGTTACTCCTAATCTGTCCGTAATAACTTGCGGGTACTCAGACAACAGCTCCTTTAACCTTGCTTCTTGGTCGGAAGGGACATGTGATACATCTGGATAATTCTGTGTTACCGCCAAAACAGTACTTCCTCCTCCCCTGCCACACTCACAAAAGGCAATTCTAGTAGTTGGTCGGAATTAAAAATAGAAGGTACCCCTTGAAGGATCGACAATTAGACCAACCCAAAATGAAAGGCGTGCTTAAATTCTCCGCAACCAACAACTGAACAGGCCATGAAAAGGTGCCAATAGACAAACTTGCTGTGCACTTCCCCAGAATAGGCAACATTTCACCATTAGCATTCTGACATCTACTTCCAGTAGAACGCACACTAGACAAACGAACTGTTTTACCAAATTCCAAATACCATGGCTTACTAACGAAAGACCGGGCATTGCCTGTGTCTAATAAGGCACAAATCGGTTCCTGCCCTAATTTCACACTAATAAAGGGGAGAGAAGGGATCGACCGAGCTCGAATTACACGACAATTTACCGGCCAGTTTCGCTTTCTTTTCCCCTACCTTCTTCCCCCCTTCTCCTGGCGTCATTTTTGATAACGGGGCATGTGAAGAACCGGACAGGACCGGACCAAATGATCTGGGGATCCGCAATGATAACATTCGCGTCGGTTAGTGACATTCCGCGGAACAACGGTTGGCAGTGCTTCCGAAGGCATAGTATTATGAGAACGCTGCTGGGTAACTTCCGGAAATTGGCGGACATCTAATTTGTCAACAACCGCCAACAACTCGGCATACGTTCGTGGTCTCTCAACAAAGATAAATTTTCCCTTCTCTGATGCAGAAAGATCAACAAGGATATGGGTGACACAATCGCTTTCTGAAATTTGTATGTCGAGAACCCCTACCGCAGGCCTAACACGTTCCACATTTTGCATTAGTGGTTCCCTATCTCCTTACACCCGCCAAAATTGTTCCTGATCCAACGCTCTACGCGCGCGGTCAGTGAGCTTAATATTCAGGTGCATGAGCGAACCGCCTTCTTGCAACGTTTCGGTTATTATCAAATTTAAACTGCCGTGGGCCATTGAATACAACGCCGTCAATACCGTAGCATGTGGGTGAGATAGAGCCTCCATATGTCGCCATAAATGAATAATTAATTCCAACAGCTTGATAACTTGATCTACCGACTCAATAATAATGTCAGTGACATCATGCAACACTCTCAATAAAGGGTGGGGCAATTTCGCAAAGGAATTAGACTGTTCTAATTCGACTCGCTGGGACGCACACTTCCTTACATCATGACGATCCTCAAGATCGATATTACTCTCCTCTGCCCCCCAAGGCAAGCGTCAGGAGATGCGAGTTCAGGCCCTCCATCCCTGCCAAGGCCTGATTAAAAGCAGCTCTATGCGCGTCTTGGACCCCAATTGATTTTAAATCTAACAGCCAATTGAGCTTGTGCCCGACAAAGCTGTTTTAACGTGGGAGGAGCACGCTCAAAGACTGACATGGTAGCACTCCAAGTAGCTATAAATGTGGAAACTGATGACATCCACTTACCCTGATCCGGGAAAAGATCTGGAGGCAACGTTACTGGAGCTAACGCCACCCGGAGCCGTGCAATCGACACATTCACCGTACTGTCAACACTTTGACTTCTGATTCTAAGCTCATATTGCAGCTGGGCTTTCATAAGTAAGTGTAAACCTGGTACTGATCGTGCCATGATCATTCGGTGTTCCTGTATAAACACAAAGGAAACTATAAGCAAAAAACGTTCTCAATAAGCAAGAACATAAAAATACAAAAAAATATCACATTCATACTCCACCTACACAAATTTAGGCACCCAAGGTCCGGGAAGGAAGGTGTGCTGCTACCACTGATGTGGGTTACCAACACAAGTACAAGGATAACGTACCAGTAGGGACAAGAAAGGAGGCATGAAGGGCGCCAAAAACAGAAATAACAGTCATCCATTTATAGCACCCTTTACCCACGCACATCATGATATATGGGACATTATAATTGCCATACTCAAACTCCATTGTGTGTACCCTTCATGATACATATTGTTTGTCATAATAGATTTAAGAAATTACAATGGCACATCAACTCCGCTATGACAAACAGTGTGCATAATGAAGACCGCATAATGTTACCAATGTAAGAAATTAAAATAATACTAGCATAAAATTAACTAAAAAGCCTAGAAGGAAATGTTTATGAGAAGAACACAATGGGGCCGCAAGGGAGGAGGCAACACAATACTTAACTCAGGTGCACCAAAACAAACAACGGACACCAGGCCGCACCAACAACGTACATGTAAGACACGCAACTACTCTCTCCCTTGCGGTTCCAACCGTTCCACCCAAGTAATAGCTACCTGAAACATTTTAATACTTCGAACAGTACATGAGTGATCAGCAAATTAAAAAGAAAACAATGTTTTTGTTGTTGTCTTCAGTCCTGAGACTGGTTTGATGCAGCTCTCCATGCTACTCTATCCTGTGCAAGATTCTTCATCTCCCAGTACCTACTACAGCCTAAATCCTTCTGAATCTGCTTAGTGTATTCATCTCTTGGTCTCCCTCTGCGGTTTTTACTCTCCACGCTGCCCTCCAATGCCAAATTTGTCATCCCTTGATGCCTCAGAACATGTCCTACCAACCAATCCCTTCTTCTAGTCAAGTTGTGCCACAAACTCCTCTTCTCTCCAATTCTATTCAATACTTCCTCATTAGTTATGTGATCTACCCATCTAATATTCAGCATTCTTCTGTAGCACCATATTTCGAAAGCTCCTGTTCTCTTCTTGTCCAAACTATTTATCGCCCTGTTTCACTTCCATACATGGCTACACTCCATACAAATACTTTCAGAAATGACTTCCTGACACTTAAATCTATACTCGATGTTAACAAATTTCTCTCCTTCAGAAACACTTTCCTTGCCATTGGCAGTCTACATTTTATATCCTCTCTACTTCAACCATCATCAGTTATTTTGCTTCCCAAATAGCAAAACTCCTTTACTGCTTTAACTGTCTCATTTCCTAATCTAATTCCCTCAGCATCACCCGACTTAATTCGACTACATTCCATTATCCTCGTTTTGCTTTTGTTGATGTTCATGTTATATCCTCCTTTCATGACACTGTTCATTTCGTTCAACTGTTCTTCCAAGTCCTTTGCTGTCTCTGACAGAATTACAATGTCATCGGCACACCTCAACGTTTATCTTCCTTCTGCATGGATTTTAATACCTACTCCAAATTTTTTCTTTTGATTCCTTTACTCCTTGCTCAATATACAGATTGAATAACATCGGGGAGAGGCTACAACCCTGTCTCATTCCCTTCCCGACCGCTGCTTCCCTTTCATGCCCTTCAACTCTTATAACTGCCATCTGGTTTCTGTACAAATTGTAAATAGCCTTTCGCTCCCTGTATTTTACCCCTGCCACCTTCAGAATTTGAAACAGAGTATTCCAGTCAACATTGTCAAAAGCTTTCTCTAAGTCTACAAATGCTAGAAACATAGGTTTGCCTTTCCTTAATCTATTTTCTAAGATAAGTCGTAGGGTCAGTATTGCCTCACGTGTTCCAACATTTCTGCAGAATCTAAACTGATCTTCCCCGCGGTCGGCTTCTACCAGTTTTTCCATTCGTCTGTAAAGAATTCGCGTCTGTATTTTGAAGTTGTGACTTATTAAACTGATAGATGTGAAAATTATCGAACTGTCAGCACCTGCTTTCTTTAGGATTGGAATTATTATATTCTTCTTGAAGTCTGAGGGTATTGTGCCTGTCTCATACATCTTGCTCACTATATGGTAGAGTTTTGTCAGGACTGGCTCTCCCAAGGCCATCAGTAGTTTTAATGGAATGTTGTCTACTTGTTTCGACTCAGGTCTTTCAGTGCTCTGTCAAACTCTTCATGCAGTATCATATCTCCCATTGCATCTTCATCTACATCCTCTTCCAATTCCATAATATTGTCCTCACGTACATCGCCCTTGTATAGACCCTCTATATACTCCTTCCATCTTTCTGCTTTCCCTTCTTTGCCTAGAACTGGGTTTTCATCTGAGCTCTTGATATTCATACAAGTGGTTCTCTTTTCTCCAAAGGTCTCTTTAATTTTTCTGTAGGCAGTATCTATCTTACTCCTAGTGAGCTAAGCCTCTACATCCTTACATTTGTCCTCTAGCCATCCGTGCTTAGCCATATTGCACTTCCTGTCAATCTCATTTTTGAGACGTTTGTATTCCTTTTTGCCTGCTTCAGTAACTGCGTTTTTATATTTTCACCTTTCATCAATTAAATTCAATATTTCTTCTGTTACTCAAGGATTTCTACTAGCCCTTGTCTTTTTACCCACTTGATCCTCTGCTGCCTTCACTACTTCGTCCCTCACAGCTACCCATTCTTCTTATACTGTACTTCTTTTCCTCATTCCTGTCAAATGTTCCCTAATGCTCTCTCTGAAACTCTGTACAATCTCTGGTTTAGTCAGTTTATCCAGGTCCCATCTCCTTAAATTCCCACCTTTTTGCAGTTATTCAGTTTTAATCTACAGTTCATAACCAATAGATTGTGGTCAGAGTCCACATCTGCCCCTGGAAATTTCTTACAATTTAAAACTTGGTTCCTAAATCTCTATCTTACCATTATATAATCTATCTGATACCTTCTAGTATCTCTGGGATTCTTCCATGTATACAACCTTCTATTATGAATCCTGAACCAAGTGATAGCTATGATTAAATTATGCTCTGTGCAAAATTCTACCAGATGGCTTCCTCTTTCAATTCTCTCTCCCAATCCATATTCACCCACTATGTTTCCTTCTCTCCCTTTTCCTACTCTCAAATTCCAGTCACCCATGACTATTAAATTTTCGTCTCCCTTTACTACCCGAATAATTTCTTTTATCTCATCATACATTTCATCTATTATTCATCATCTGCAGAGCTAGTTGGCATATAAACTTGTACTACTGTAGTAGGCATGGGCTTCGCGTCCTTCTTGGCCACAATAATGCGTTCACTATGCAGTTTGTAGTAGCTTACCCGCACTCCTATTTTTTTATTCATTACTAAACCTACTCCTGCATTACCCCTATTTGATTTTGTATTTATAACCCTGTATTCACCTGACCAAAAGTCTTGTTCCTCCTGCCACTGAACTTCACTAATTCCCACTATATACAACTTTAACCTATCCATTTCCTGTTTTAAATTTTCTAACCTACCTGCCCGATTAAGGGATCTGACATTCCACGCTCCAATCAGTAGAACGCCAGTTTTCTTTCTCCTGATGTCTTCTTGAGAAGTCCCTGACCGGAGATCCAAATGAGGGACTATATTACCTCCGGAATATTTTACCCAAGAGGATGCCATCATCATTTAATCATACAGTAAAGCTGCATGCCCTCAGAAAAAATTACGGCTGTAGTTTCCCCTTGCTTTCAGCTGTTCACAGTACCAGCAGAGCAAGGCCGTTTTGGATAATATTACAAGGCCAGATCAGTCAATCACCCAGACTGTTGCCCCTGCAACTACTGAAAAGAATGCTGCCCCTCTTCAGGAACCACATGTTTGTCAGGCCTCACAACAGATACCTTTCTGTTGTGGTTGCACCTATGGTACGGCCATCTGTATCACTGAGGCATGCAAGCCTCCCCACCAACGGCAAGGTCTTTGGTTCATGGGGGTTGGGAAAAAAAAAACAATAACACGACATAAAAATACAATAATTTAAGAAAAAGAGCGTAAGGTCTTTCGGTAATTAACAAATTACGAAGCAGGTAAAGGGCCATGTGCCACTATTAAATCTTCCATAATTACACTAATAAATTTCTCAGTACCCAAGTTGCAATTAACAGAATGGGAATTAAAGCATTTAAGTGATAATGTTACTTCAAAATAATAATAAAATCATTTCATACAGCAGAGGACCAAGAATGGCCCGATCAGTACTCCCCAGTGAAGCAGTTCACACAAATAGTACTCCACGGCTCCAAGCTCACAGCCCCATACAAACTGCAACACAATCATAGCGACCAAGGGTTCTACCAGAACCACCAGGCAGTGAGCCAAAATAGTACTAAGCCCAAACAAGGACTGACTTTTAAAATAACGAGACCTAGCCTGGGCCAGACAACAGACCAAATGCCGGGAAATCCATAAGAAACCTCAGCCAACTTAATATCAAAACAACAATTTATGAACAATATGCAAAACACAAGACCTCTCAGTCCAAAGGCTTCCGTTTCGTCACGAAGATGGCTCCGACCTGCCTGCTGAGGTACCAAGTGTCGTACGGAGTGCCGAATCGAGCTTAACCTTCGTTAACAGAAAGTGGAAGCACCACAAGACAAATAAACTCCAATCAAACTGCGCAAGGCAAACTCTAAAGATTTGATTTATCTTCAAGTGCATAGTTTCGAGTGGCAAACATAAAGCACCCAGACTAACGTGCCGCCAAATGACGCACTTCCATCACCAGCAGCTAGTAGAGTATGGACAGCAGCGCACCCCATCAATATACATCCGTGGGATGGTAAATGAGGATAGCAATCCCAGCTATGGAGAGACAGGAGGACAAAATGACATCCCGCCACACACGGAATGTATTTCAAAGTCAGGCTCGACAGACTACAACAGGCGAGATTTTGCTCCCCTAGCGAATCAGATTAAAATGCACACCACGCCGCTGTCCACACTATTAACCGTAAAATCACGGTCCGGTCTTCCCATCAGGCCCCACTCGGCGTCCTGGCACAAACAACCACTGCCGAGCAGAACTGTCTCCACGCCAAGGCAGCCACCTCTCTCCTCCTCACACACCTCCAGCTAAGCTCCGGCCAGCGATCACACACGGAAACAACCGCCTAATGCCGAAGCGCCATCTGAGTGAAAACTCAGCACTAAGATTGATACGGACTTGGAAATAAGCGAGCACCAATCAAGTATGGTATTGGTAGGCCATCAAAGGTGCAGACCCACTGCAGTCCTTGTAGAGATGGCCAGCAGCCGTCTGTTGTAGCTGTGCAGGTGCACAATTACCATTGAAGAGTCTTGCGGACAATATAGCAATTCCATAAACCACTACTTATGTACTAACAAAGTTTTTGGAATTGTCCTTAGAACCAGCAATGCTCTTAACCAGTCCCTTGCTGAATTATTAACACACGTGCAAACACTAACAGTACCAACTTCTCACATATTGTGCATATACTATGAACAACAGAAATGTGTGCACTGAAATGAATGCTTACAAGTTACTTAATTTGGTGAACTGGTGTCAATTACAATTTTATAACATCAGAATACAATTACAAAGGTACAGAAAATATCATTAAAAATATCATAATACATATAACATCTGTAGTAATACAGGCATTATAAAAGAATAGAAATAAACATACTTATCAGTGTTACAGGAATTATGACATAAGTAAATACATAAAAGATCAGAATAGCTTTCGAAAACAACATTCAACCATCTTTACAAAGTAAATAACATATTATTATGCAAATTATATTTGAGGATAACAGTTTTCTACATCATAGTGAATGTAGCTTAGCATTAGAAAAATTCTACAACTAAATACATAAAGACAGGAAAAACACAAATACCCAAGGGTACACAAACACATAGCGGAATAACACAAAAGGAAAGGACAGGGTTTGATTTCAGTGTAACATCTGGTACTGCAGTCCAAACCAAAACTTCATTCCATAGATTTTTCCTCATATTTCAACATTTGTTCACACACAAAAAATATGCTATTAAAGCATTCATTCTGTATTTATATGTTCACATATTTCTTACCTCATAATTTATTTTCCATTATCTTACCTCATGATTTATTTCCAAGAAAATACTACCTAAGCCTGGCAATAGACACTCACATCTGCCATTGCTCCACTTCCTTGCGCCTTCTGCTTCCCTGGTCCAGGTGCGGCAATAGACACTAACATTGGCCACCACACTAATCTTCACTGCTGCCACCCTGGCCCAGGTCCTCGGAATAGGCGCTCACATCGGCTACTGTGCCACCTCCCCACACCGGCTGCCACCCTGGTTTAGGACCCGGCTAGAGAGACTCACATCAGCAGACCGCTACACCTCATCATGCCTGCAGCTAACCTGGGCCAGGTCCTGGCAATAGACGCTCACATCACCCACCACACCACCTAATCTTCACTGCTGCCAGCCTGGCCCAGGTAATGGCAAGAGACGTTCACATCGGATACAGCACCACCTCCTCTCACATACTGTCACCCTTGCCAGGTCTTGGCAGTAGACACTTCAACCAGCCACCACTCCACCTCCTATCACCTGCTGCCACCCTGGCCCATATCCTAGTAATAGATGCTCAAATTTGCCTCCACTCCAACTCTTCATGCCTGTTTCCATCCTTTTCCTGACAATAGACGATCATATCAACCACTGTGCCACCTCCTCATGTATGCTGCCACCTTGGCCCAGGTTCTGGCAATAGAGGCTTACATCGGCCTCTACATCACCTCCTCGTACCTGCTGCCACACTGCCCCAAATACTATTAATAGACGCTAACATTGGTCACCGCACCACCTCCTCCCGTCAGCTGCCACCCTGGCCAAGGACATGGCGATAGACTCACACATCGCCAACCATGGAACCTCCTAGCACCTCCTGCCACCCTGGCACAGGTCCTGCCGATAGACACTCACATCGGCCACCACTCCACTGCATCGCTCCTGCTGCCACACTGGCCCTGGTCCCGGCACTAGATGCTCATATCAGCCACTGCTACATCTCATTGTGCCTGCTTCCTTCTTGGCACCGAGTCCTTGAAATAGATGCTCACAACAGCCACCGTGCCGCCTCCTCGTGCCTTCTGCTGCCCTGGCCAAGATCCTGGCAATAGACGCTGACATTGGCCACTGCTCCACCTTCTAGTATGATAAAAAAATTAGGTGAAATAAATTTCAATTCTTTCAATGTAAGTCTGTGTTTCATACTAGAGTGTCGTGTTCCCAGTTTGCCACAGCTTCGCCACAGGAGACACGAAAGTAGTCGAAGACGTCCGCCTTCTGGTCGGCTCCTGATCGTTGTCAGAAGGAGGCTAGTTTTTGATTACGCAAAGACTTCTATTATTTGGAAAAGAAAAACCCGGATTTCTTTACATAATCAGTATGAATTTTATAATTAGTTAAGGGACTTTTAGCAATGAACAGTAAAAAAATTGCATTTGCAAATGAAATCATTAATAAATGGGGCAGCTATGAGTTGTATAGAAGACAAGGAGCGGCCATGTGTCTACAACCAGGATGCCGCAGTATTCTCTGCTGTAGTAAAGGCTGTTTGACATTTATAAAAATAATATGGCATGGAGGTTAAAAAAGTATAAAGGAAAATAACAGAATAAGAAATCTGGTAAATACTAAATATATTCAAACAAATCTCACTAGCAAATTAGGGCTTATTTATAAACATTATAACTTACGTAAGTACTTTTCTAAGTGTATGGTGCGATCAGATTTCAGCCTGCCCTGTGCTGTCTCCTCGGTTTACATTTTTGTCACAAATTACAGTCATTACTTTTCTCCTTCGTTAAAGACAATTCTTGCACTGTTCAACACCTTCATAACAATAACTTGCCGATTTACAGTTTCGAACATAAATTACTTGAATTTTATTAATTAATAATGTTGTCTGCACACAGGCAAGACTGCTCACTTTTCTAGCTTAAAGTCGACCTTCTTTAAGTTTTCACTTTACAAGCAGAAGTACATTAAAATCTGAAGAGCTATAAAAGTTTTAACTGTCATCTTTTATTTAGATCGAAGCGGAACGTCAGTTCAGCTTCTGTTAAAATGTTTCTTTGACTGCGCAATCGATGTATTTGCGTCCGCGCTAGATGCGCATCTTTACAGTTACGTAAATTATATAAAACAAATGTCTTTCAAAGAATAGGTCTCATCTCATAAGTTGATCATTTAATATACAGATAGGTGAATGCCTTTCCAAGGGTACTCACAGCTTTCATACTACGGAAATCCCAATAATATTACAACCTCACCACACCTGCTGCCACCCTGGACCAGGCCCTGGCAATTGACGCTCACATCGGCAGATCTGCCACCTCCACAAACCTGCTGCCACCCTGCCCATGTCCCCGGACACAGACGTTCACATCTGCCACCTTGCCTCCTCCCCAAACCTGCTGCTTCCATATCCCAGGTCTGGGAAACGGATGCTCACATCAGACAACGCTCACAGAAGCCACCACTCCAGCTAATAATGACTGCTGCGACCCTGGCCAAGGTAATGGCAAAAGATCATCACATCGGACACAGCGCCAGCTCCTCACAAATGCTGTTGCCCTATCCCAGGTCTTGGCAGTATACACTTAAATCAGCCACAGCTCCACCTTCTCTCACCTGCTGCCACCCTGGCCTATGTCCTGGCATAGACGCTCAAATTGGCTTCCACTCCAACTCTTCGTGCCTGTTACCACCCTGGCCCAGGTCCTGGCTATAGACGATCATATCAACCACTGAGATACCTCCTCATGCTTTAAATATGTCTGCTTGTGTCTGTATGTGTGTGGATGGATATGTGTGTGTGTGCGAGTGTATACCCGTCCTTTTTTCCCCCTAAGCTAAGTCTTTCCGCTGCCGGGATTGGAATGACTCCTTACCCTCTCCCTTAAAACCCACTTCCTTTCGTCTTTCCCTCTCCTTCCCTCTTTCCTGATGAGGCAACAGTTTGTTGCGAAAGCTTGAATTTTGTGTGTATGTATATGTTTGTGTTTCTATCGACCTGTCAGCGCTTTCGTATGGTAAATCACATCATCTTTGTTTTTAAATACATTTTTCCCGCGTGGAATGTTTCTGCTGTGGTTCCATCTGCTGTGGTTGTTCTGAAAATCAACATAAAATTCTACACACAACCTTGTACAGATAACCTTGTAGGTGGGGCAACCACATACATTCACCTGAAAATGTGGCTCTCAGTGCCACGAAACCGGCAGTGATCTAATAATAAAGGACTAAATACAGTTGAAGTAGTTATTAATACCCAATGTATCCGAGACAAAAAATTTTCTGTTATCTTTTTATAGCAAAATTATTTGGGTAAGATTAGTACTGTTTCATTGTTTTGGAAAGCACACTTACAAGTATTCTACTGTGCCCTACGGCCAGTGCGATTACTGCTCGCTTTTGTCTACACGTGTCTTTTCTATATTTTGGATATGAGTAAGTATGTGTTCTGTTGAATATTACCTCTCCTGAATCCAGCTGTTTCTTTGTTTCAGAATCCATGTTAAGCAAGCATGTCATTGTGCAGTTTGTTGTTGTTGGTTGTTTTTTGGGGAAGGAGACCAGACAGCGAGGTCATCGGTCTCATCGGATTAGGGAAGGAAGTCGGCCGTGCCCTTTGAAAGGAACCATCCCGGCACTTGCCTGGAGCGATTTAGGGAAATCACGGAAAACCTAAATCAGGATGGCCGGACGCGGGATTGAACCGTCGTCCTCCCGAATGCGAGTCCAGTGTCTAACCACTGCGCCACCTCGCTCGGTCATTGTGCAGTTTCTTAGGATACACTAGTGCACTGATTATGAATGCTTTCATAAACAGTTTATAGTTGTGAGGTGGTTTTATCTTTGTTACATTGCATCACTATCTTCAGAAAACAACACTCAGTTTCATTTCTCGAGTTGAATCTTCTTTCGGGTGGGACTGTTCACGATCATATTGGGGCAAAATAATCAGAGCACACTGTGCTCGAGGTAAGGGGTCACCGACTAGTTGACAGTTGGATGGCAGATGTTTTCAGAGGCACAAGCTAAGACCAGTAGATAGAATTGCATTTCTGCCTTGTGCTGGAGAAACAAGGTGGAAGTTTACCTCCACAGATTAATACAACTTTACTTCCTCCAACCATCCTTTCATACTCTGATCATACGAGTTAACGCCCATATTATATTGGCATTAGTTATGAGTAGGTCTAAAAGATTTGGGACTGGCGAGCTGTAAAGCAATATTAGGTGGTTTATGCAGGGAGGAGACTATTTCCATCACTATTGTTAGGAGCTAGACACTGAGGTGACAAAAGCTGTGGGATAGCAATATGCACATTGACAGCTGGCAGTTGTATCGTGTACATGAGGTACAAAAGAGCAGTTCGTGGTGGTTCTGGCATTTATACTCAAGTGATTCGTGTAAAAAGGTTTCCTAAGTGATTATGGCTGCAGAGCAGGAATTAACAGGCACATTCAAATTTGGAAATCATTGGGACATCTACAGTGTCAAGACTGCGCAGAAAACACCAAATTTTCAGCACTACCTCTCACCACAGACAGTGCAGTGGCCGGCCATCACTTAATGACCGAGAACAGGGGCGTCAGCATCGAGTTATCAGTGCTAATAGACACGCAACACTGCACGAAATAACTGCATATATAAATGTGGGACGTACGCCAAATGTATCTGTTAGGACAATGCGACAAAATTTGGTGTTAACGGGCTACGGCAGCAGATGACCGACACGAGTCCCTTTTTGCTAACTGTGACTGTATCGGTCGGACCCTAGATGACCAGAAAACTGTGGCCCGGTCAGACGAGTCCCAATTTCAGTCGGTAAGACCTGACGGTAGGGTTCGAGTGCGACACAGAGCCCGTGAAGCCGCGGACCCAGACTGTCGACGAGGCACCGTACGAGTAGTTGGTGCCGCCGTACCGGTGTTGGCTGTGTCTACACGGAATGGACTGGGTCCTCTGGTTCAAATGAACCAATCGTCGGTCATTTGCAGCCATTCACAGATTTCCACGTTCCCAAAAAAAGGTGGAATTTTTACGGATGACACTGTCCACGTCACCTGGCCACAACTGTTCGTGCCCAGTTCGAAGAACGTTCCGGACAATTCGAGCGAATGATGTAACTGCCCAGATCACCTGGAACGAATCGTGCAGAAAATTTGTGGTACATAATTGAGAGGTCAGTTTGTGCACAAAATCCTGTATTGCCAACTCTTTCACTATTATGGGCAGCTGTAGAGGCAGCACAGCTCAATATTTCTGCAGGGAACTTCCGAGAACTTGTCGAGTCCGTGCCCCGTCCAGTTGCTGCACTGTGCCGGGAAAAAGGAGGCCCGATGCGATACTGGGAGCTGTCCCGTGACTTTTGTCACTTCTGTGCGTAACTATATTCGTAAAATCAGCACTTACGTCACTGGTCTGGGAAATAAATCCCTGTACTCGTGTTGGTCTTCAAACGTGAACTTTATTCCTGCACTTGTGGGTAACGTCTCAGATAGTTCTCTATACATCCCCTGTACATATATCAAGTGTGTGTCTGTACTTGGTAGGGTGACGGGAGGCCCAGTGGATATGTTGCTGACCAAAGGAAATTGTTTTATTCAACTTTAACTATACACCACACCATTAACTCAGTGAGGCAAGACACGCCCCCCTCTGTTGACCCCGGCCGGTATTCACTCGAGGCCGGCCGCTCCTGTCTGACGAGGAGACGGTCACGTAGGCAACCCACAGTGTTGACGACAGACTGGACGGTGGACTGCAGCGTCAGTAGACCACAGCTGTGATGTCAGTGCCTCTGCATGTCGAGCTATGACGGCATTCCTGTGGGAAATGGCCTCTCCTCACGACTCGGCCCCTCACACATTTACTGCTGTGGTACGTGGTGACTGCCGTGAGTGGGCTGTGACCCACTGCCTTCTGGCAGGGGTCGAACGGCAGCCGGTTCGGGCTGCAGGTCGGCAGTGCCGAGGCATGAGTCCCGCGAGGAACTCGGTGCTAGTGACAGGTGACCTGACCCGGACTCAAACCCACGGCTGCTGCTGGTAGTGCACAGCCATCTTATCATCTGTCGTGGTCCTGGGTTTGTGACGATGCTGTCAGAAACCCAAAGTGTCTCTGCCTCGAAATTCAGACTGTGGGACGCATTTGTTGCACCAAAAACTGGCAACCTATCGAGTAGCCCATAACGAGAGTCTCCGCACGATCGGTGGCGTCGACGCGTCCACTGTTGCTATAACCAGTGCTTTTTTTCTGGAAATAAGTTTGAGGGTACTGTGACATTGGATGTAATGCAGGGAAAATTACTTACTACTGAAGCACTGCTTTTAGCCATAACGTATCGGACTCTTCAGTTGCTTCCAGCTCAAATGAAGCAGGAGATTCCAAGGAACCCCCAAACATACAAGAGAATGTGGTATCGAACACTTCAGTTTATATCACCTCAAATGAAGCACGCAATTCCCATCAACTCCTGAACAATAAAAGAAAATGGTATCGTACACTTCAATTGACCTTTAATACACATCAGATGAAACATGTGAGTCCAATCGACCCTCCACTCAATGACACCGTATTTCCCACCAAAAACTACACTGGTACCGTTCGTATTGCAATTACCGATGCGAAAAAATGAAATAAAAAATTTATGTCCGTGAAATAAATCTTTGGCACTCTTCCAAGTTGTCAACATCGTAAAAAAATTACTTTGTTGACGAAAAAGTTTTAGGGTACGCATCCCCCAGCGTTCCCCCAGAGAAACAGCACTGGCTATAACGAGTGTGCGGCACACTGCAGCTAGGCAGCCTTCTTCTGCGTGTGTGCTATTCTGACCCACACATCATCAAGCCGCAATTACCAGCCTGTAGCTGCAACTGCAATACTCCACACTGGCTCTGATACCACGTCTCATTAATTTCACTAGAAACTGGGTAGCGGTTGACACCCTCCACGGAGAAGACCTGGCCCATAGTGCCAAGTTCAGACACGATTCTCCAGTGTAACTAGTTCTACCCTTAACGTATATAATAAGTACACGTTACTCAACTGGCTACTCCTAAACACTACAAAATTACTACATTTACCTTAAAAACTAAACAAACTTACATATTCTCTCTTGCTCAGGATCTAACCTGTGGGAACTAGAACTACCCCGGATCGTGCTTCTGAATGGCTCGTCATGTCAAATAAATAAAAACTATGTGGAGCAAAATCAGAGTCACTATGGCACCGGGAATTGCGACAGTCCAGGTAATTGTTACCCGACGTCTGCCATCCTGATATTGTTCCACATGCCCCATTAACTGCTCCACAACGATATGCCCCTGCTGCGTGGCTATCGTCTGACTTATTGCCTAATCGAATCCTTACTTTCCTGAACAATACCTCCGAGCCAACTCTATTCCTTTCACTATTTCCGGGGGCTTGTCTGGTCAGTATAGCTGCAGATGGGTTACACTTAACAGAGATAGTCCTATCATTGTAGCTGGTAAATTCAATATTGGACCCATAATATCGTACATGCTTCTGTTTATCGATAACCAAATGCCTCTTAACTCCGAGTGGCTTGCATCCCGTGAGCTTTCTTTGCCCATAGTATATGACAACATAGTAATGGTTGGTAGCTGCTAAGTACAAACCCACTTTTGTTCCATCACCTCATTCTGGGACAGACAACCCCTGCCTCGCACCTGAACGACTGTAAGATGCACAGGCTTCCACCCATCTGAATATCACGAGTCTGGCGTACGGTTACCACACCACTCTGTCATTGCTGAATCTCGCATCCAGTCGTCATCACGTGCCAGCCTCCGTCTTCTGCCACTGTAATACCCCTTCCTCTCTCACCTGCACCAACTTCCCAGCTGCCTCTAGCTTCACTGGACAGACGTGCATCGTGCAACGCCTAAACAGCACGCGCTCGTCTGCCACCAGTGCGCTCGCCGACACGCACAACTGCGCACTATCTGTTACCTCCGCAGTTTCTCAAAAAATGGCTCTGAGCACTATAGCACTATGGGACTTGACATCTGAGGTAATCAGTCCTCTAGAACTTAGGTTAGTTAGGTTTAAGTAGTTCTAAGGACATTACACACATCCATGCCCGAGGCAGGATTCGAACCTGCGACTGTAGCGGTCGCGCGGTTCCAGACTGAAGCGCCTAGAACAGCTCGGCCACCACGGCCGGCTCCGCAGTTGCTCCACAGTAGTAGAAAGGCAAGTTCTGGCCGCTCAGCTCTGTCGTTAACTGCACCTTTCCCAATCCCTTCACGTATCGCTGCGGTGACAATGAGACTAGACTTAATTGCCAGTGCCCGATGAATGGCTTCCTGCAATTTCGTCAGCTACAGTCTTTTGTACCAGATATTACCACTGGCGACTGTAACGGTCTTTCCAGTATTATTCTTGCATCCAGTTCTTAAGTCTGTGATTGAACTGCCTCTAAATCCCAGTTCAAAGTGTTAGCTGACGCTGTGGAATAATCTATCACTTCTTTAGTAAGCTGCCGAAGCACGCGTGTACTGTTCGACGTACCACTCTCCTAACTCACAATCCGTGTGGAATGCTACTCCACAGCCACCGTCTTCCCTTGTGGCAACTGCTGTTTCGTTCAGATCGCTTATGTTGCTCGTGTCTGCTGTGCCAAATATGTTCTTCAGTTTTATATCTCCAGCGTCTGTCCATCCCCTTTTTACCCTCCTTAACTCGTTTGGCAGTATTCCTGTCACTTTATGCATCTGCTCCTGCAATCGATCATATGCACTGAAAAATTTTCTGTGTTCTTTTGACCACTCCCTAAACACTCTGTTACTACTTACTAACTGCCGAAGACCCAAAAACACCTCCTCCAACCTCCTTATCTCATTCTGCAGCTCCCACACGGTGAATACTAAGCTCAATGGGCAAATGGGTGTCGCTCAACTCCACTGGCGGCTCTCTCGTGACTGAGAGCAGGCTGCCCCGTCCCGTGATCAAACAGCGGACCCCATACTGCACTCCATTGCTCTGGGTGTCACAGGTTCGTGGTGGAGGCTGTGATATGGAGACGAGAATGTTTTACTACACGAATGGCTGGGTACTTATGTGCTCTAGACTACATTCATTCAGGGCTTAAGGCACATTCTCTAAACACTTCTGTGTTGGCAGGTGAGGAAAGGCTCCCGTCCTTCTGTTAGCGTATTGCAGCGTCGCCTGTTCAAAAATGGTTCAAATGGCTCTGAGCACTATGGGACTCAACTGCTGAGGTCATTAGTCCCCTAGAACTTAGAACTAGTTAAACCTAACTAACCTAAGGACATCACAAACATCCATGCCCGAGGCAGGATTCGAACCTGCGACCGTAGCGGTCGTGCGGTTCCAGACTGTAGCGCCTTTAACCGCTCGGCCACTCCGGCCGGCTATCCCCTGTCAGTCCTACTCTGTACAGATCCCACATACTTGAGCAATATGCTAGGATGGGTCGCACTAGTTATTTACAATCACCTTTGACAACCAATTGCATTTTCCTAGTATTCTACAATTAAGTGGAAGTTAAGCATCTATGTGATCAAATGGTTTAAATGGCTCTGAGCACTATGGGACTTAAGTTCTGAGGTCATCAGTCCCCTAGAACTTGTTGTTGTTGTGGTCTTCAGCCCTGAGACTGCTTTGATGCAGCTCTCCATGCTACTCTATCATGTGCAAGCTTTTTCATCTCCCAGTACCTACTGCAGCCTACATCCTTCTGAATCTGCTTAGTGTATTCATCTCTTGGTCTCCCTCTACGATTTTTACCCTCCACGCTGCCATCCAGTACTAAATTGATGATCCCTTGATGCCTCAGAACATGTCTACCAACCGATCCCTTCTTCTAGTCAGGTTGTGCCACAAAGTCCTCTTCTCCCCAATTTTATTCAATGTCTCCTCATTAGTTATGTGATCTACCCATCTAATCTACCCTATAACTTAGGTTAGTTAGGTTTAAGCAGTTCTAAGGACATCACACGCATCCATGCTTGAGGCAGGATTCGAACCTGCGACCGCTATGTGATCAATCCACTTCATATACCTATGCAGTGTTACACGCAGGTATTTCTTTGAGTTCACAAATCCCAACTGTGACTCGCTGATATGTTCATAGAATATTATGTTTTTCGTTTTGTGACGTTGACAGTTTTACACTTCTGAACGCTTAAAGCAAATTTTATCAAGGTATGACTGAATATGAGTATAGCTTCTACATCTACATCTACATCTACATCGATACTCCAGAAGCCACCATGCGGCGCCTGGTGGAGGGTGTCCTGTACTAGTGCTTGTCATTTCGTTTCCTGTTCCAGTCGCAAATAGAGCGACGGAAGAACGACTGTCTGTACCCCTCCGTATGAGCCCTAATTTCTCGATTCTTATCTTCGTGGCCCTTACGTGCAATTTTACAGGCGGCAGTAGACTCGTTCGGCTGTCAGCTTCCAATGCCGGTTTTCTAAATTTTGTCAGTAGCATTTGTCGAAAAGTACGTTGCCTTCCCTCCAGGGAGCCCCATTTGAGTTCCCGAAGAATCTTCGTAGCACTTTTGTGCTGTTCGAACCTACTGGTACCAAATCTAGTAGCCCGCCTCTGAATTTCTCCGACGTCTTCCTTCAATCCGACCTTGTACGGATCCCAAACACTCGAGCACTACTCAAGAACAGGTCGCACCAGCGTCCTATATGCGGTCTCTACAGGTGAACCTTTCCTAAAGTTCTCACACTAAACCAGAATCGACTATTCGCCTCCCCTACGACAGCTCTCAGATGCTCGTTCCACCTCATAGCACTTTGCAACCCTACGCCCAGACATTTAAACGACTTGACGGTTTTATTTTTATTTTTTATTTATCCAAGCAGGTCACTAGTAGTACTATATCCTAACATTACAGGTTTGATCTTCCTATTCATCTGCATTAACTTACACTTTTCCACATTGAGGGCTAGCTGGCATTCATCACACCAACTGGAAATTCTAAGTCGTCTCGTATCTTTCTACAGTCAGTCAACTTCGACACCTTACCGTACACCGTGACATCATCAGCAAACAACAGTAGATTGCTGCCCACACTGTCCACCAAATTACTTATGTATATAGAAAACTTTCCCCTGGGGCACTCCTGATGATACCCTTGTCTCTGGTGAACACTCGCCGTTGAGGACAACATTCTGGTTTCTATTATTTAAGAATTCTTCGAGCCACTCACGTATCTGTGAACTTATTCCACATGCTTGTACCTCCATTAACATCATGCAATGGGGCGCCAAGCCAAACGCCTTCTAGAAATCTAGAAATATGGAATCTGCCTATTGTCCTTCAGCCATAGTTTCTAGTATATCATGTGAGAAAAGGGCAAGCTGAGTTTTTCAGCAGTGATGCTTTATAAAACCGTGCTGATTCGTGCACATAAGCTTCTCAGTATCAAGAAAGTTTATTGTATTCGAGCTGAGAATGTGTTCAAGGATTCTGCAGCAAAAAGAAGTTGGGGATACTGGTCTGTAATTTTGTGGGTCCATCCTTTTACCTTTCTTATATACTGGAGTCGCCTGCGCTTTTTTCCAGCAGCTTGGGACTTTGTGCTGCGCAAGAGATTCACGATAAATTCAAGGTAGATAAGGAGTCAATGCCGTAAAATCGAACTGGGATTCCATGTTGACCTGAGGATTTATTTACTTTCAAATCTGTCAGTTGTTTTTCTCCGCCAGGTATGCTTAGTGGGCTGGGCTAGCACCTGGATGGGTGACCATCCAGTCCACTGAGTGCTATTGGCAAATGGGGTGCACTCAGCCCTTGTGAGTCAAACTAAGGAGCTACATGATTGAGAAGTAGCGGCTCTGGCCCATAATTGACATACAGCTGGGAGAGCGGTGAGCTCACCACATGCCCCCCCCCCCCCCCACTCATATCCGCATCCAATGACGTCTGTGGGCTGAGGATGACACAGTGGTCGGTCGGTAGCATTAGGCCTTCATGGCTTGTTCGAGCAAACTTTAGTTTTAGTTTTTTAGGTATGCTTACTACTATGTCGTCCATACAGGAGTCTGTCCCATGGCCAAATGACACTATGTTTGTATGATTCTCCTGTGTGAACGATTACTTGAAAGAGAAAGTTAAAACTTCAGCTTCTGTTTTGCTATTTTTAACTGCCGCACCAGACTGGTCAACAAGAGACTGAATGGAAACCTTACACCCGCTTAGCGATTTTACATAGGACCATAATTTTCTTGGGTTCTCTGCCAGATCTTTTGCTACATAAGAGTACGAGGTGGTGGACATCTCTTCCGAACAGCACGTTGTAAGCATCCCAGTTGCTCAATAATGTTCATGTCTGGGGAGTTTGGTGGCCATCAGAAGTGTTTAAACTCAGAAGAGTGTTCATGGAGCCACTCTGTAGCAATTCTGGATCTGTGATCGCATTGTCCTGTTGGAATTGCCCTGTGTCCATTGGCACGCACAATGGACGTGAATTGATGCACGTGATCAGACAAGATGCTTATGTATGTGCCATCTGTCACAGTCACATCTAGACATATCACTCCAATTGCACATGCCCCACACTCTTACAGAGCCTCCACCAGCGTGAACAGTCCCCTGCTGACATGCACGGTCCACTGATTCATGAGGCAGTCTCCGTACCCATATATGTCCATCCGTTCGATACAATTTGAAAAGAGACTCATTGGACCAGGTGACATGTTTCCTGTCAGCAACAATCCAATGTCGATATTGACGGGCGCAGGCGAGGCATAAAGCTTTATGTCGTGCAGTCCATCAAGAGTACACAAATGGGCTTTTGACTGCGGAAGCCCATATCGATGATATTTCTTTCAATGGTTGTCACGCTGACACTTGTTGATAGCCCAGTATTGAAATCTGCAGCAATTTGCGGAAGGGTTGCAATTCTGTAACGTTGAATGATTCTCTTCAGTCGTCGTTGGTCCCATTCTTGCAGGATCTTTTTCCAACGGCAGCAATGTCGAAGATTTGATATTTTACGCGATTCCCGATATTCACGGTACACTCGTGAAATGGTGATACTGGTAAATCTCCACTTCATCGCTACCTCGGACGTGCTGTGTCCCATCACTCGTGCGCCGACTATAACACCACGTTCAAACTCACTTAGATCTTGATAACCTGCCATTATAGCAGCCATAACCGACCGATCTAACAACTGCGCCAGACACTTGTCTTATTTAGACGTTGCTGACCGCAGCGCCTTATTCTGCCTGCTTATGTATAATTGTGTTTGAATACACTTGGCTATTATACTTTCTCTGGCGCTTCAGTATAGATCTTTTCACAGACTGTATTTCGTTGTAGATAACTGAATCATCTTTGGAAAATTTAAGTTTACTATTAATATTGTCTGCAAGATCAGTGGCATAAAACTTGAATGGCAAGGGACCCCGCACACTTCCCTGGGTTACACCAGATGTTACTTCTACATTTCCGTCATCTCAGGTAACACGTTGTGTCCTTCCTACCGAGAAATCCTCAATCCAGTGGCAAATTTCGTCTGATAACTCGTATGACCGTACCTTTGACAATAAACAGAGAAGTGATTTCGAGTCAAATTCTCTCTGGAAATCAAGAAATACTACAAGTACCTGAGTGCCTAGTTGGTTTCACATGATTGATGTTCTCGGAATCCATGCTGGTTGGTATGGAGGAAGTCATTCTGTTCGAGGTATCTCATTATGTTTCAGCTCAGAATATGTTCTACAACAAACAGATGTCAAGAATACTGGACGGTAGTTTCGTGGATCACTTCTACTATCCTTCTCGTAAACAAGTGTGACCTGTGCTTTCTTCCAACTACTGGGCACAGTTTTTTATTCGAGCGATCTGCGAGGAATTGTACCTCGATGAGTGGCTCCTGCGATATTGAAACTTGCGTGCCTCAGTGGCAAATGTAAGCGAACTTTTATCTACATTTACGTCTACGTTTACATGATTACTCTGTAATTCACTATTAAGTGCCTGGCAGAGGCTTCATCGAACCACCTTCAAGCTATTCCTCTGCTGTTCCACTCTCCAACATGCATGATTTATCGTGGAACTGAAATTTATCGTATACCTTTTGGTACTGGTGTGGATGACTTTACACTTTTCATTATATGGAGTCAATTGCCACTTTTCGCAACACACAGATACCTTGTCTAAATCGTTTTGCATTTCGTTTTGATGACCTGCTGACTTTATAAGACGGTATATGACAGCTTCATCCGCAGACAATTTGAGTGCTATTCAGATTTTCTCCTAAATCCTTATGTAGGTCAGGAACGGCAGAGGGCCTATAATACTTCCTTAGCGAACGTCAGGTGTTATTTCTGTTTTACTCGATGGCCTTCTGTCAGTCACTACGGACTGTGAGCTTCCTGACATGAAGTAACGAGTCCAGTCACACAACTAGTCCGACAGTCCATAGGAACGCAGTTTGGTTAGAAGGTTCTTATCAAATACGGTGTCAGAAGCCTACTGGAAATAGAAAAAAAGAAAGGAATCAGTCTGACATCCCCTATTAATACATTGTGTTGCTTTTTCGTTCGCAGCACTTTAATTTTTTTCGGAAATAGTCGCGTGGGCGAGACTGCAAACTGTGGGATTGGTATCGCTGTATCAGACAGAGGAGTACCTCTGAAGTGTTAGCAGTAAGAAGTACAAGAACACTAACAACAAACAAAACTCACTGGCTAGTTTCAAAAGTAGCGTCGATTTTTTGCACAGTCTCACCCAAAAAAAAAAAAAAAAAAAAAAAAAAAAAAAAAAAAAAAAAAAAAAAACGCGTTCGCTTATTGTCCAGTGTTGAAGGGAGAAGCGAAAAGTGGAAACTAGCGAAAGACAGATGGAGCATTTGACACTATCCAAATCTACTTAGTTTGGTTCGCCACTCCTGCAGTTTCTCAATGACATTCATGAGCCAAAAGAAACTGCAGACTCCGTGGACAAAGAGACAGCTTGTTTATTTTTATTTTATGCTGTGAAAGTAACATTCGTTTACAGATATTTTCCGACGGTCAACCTTCTTAGAAGAAAAGTTAAGGAAAAACAAATCTACGTTTACAGCATTTGTAGACTTAGAGAAAACTTTTGACAGTGCTGACTCTTTGAAATTCTGAAGACAGCAGGGGTAAAACACAGGCTGCAAAAGGCTGTTTAAAACTTGTATAGAAACCAAACAGCAGTTATAAGGGAAGCAGTGTTTGATAACAGAGTGAGACAGGGCTCTAGCCTATCCAGTCGGATTTCCTATATTGCTTGCACAGTGTACAAAGAAAAATTTGGAGAAGAAATTCAAGTTCAAGAAAAAAAAGTAAAAACTTTGCTGTCTCTGAGGTTTGCCAATGACACAACTGAAATGTGGCTTGTATTGTACCTGACCGAAGGAAATGAGAGGGTATCACTGAATCACTGAAATGGCTAAATAGCTTAAAGTCGTTTGGAACAGTAGGTACAGGAATGCCACAAGGGTCTGTGCTGAGCCCTTAGCTCTTTCTTATTTTTATTCCACTTTGTACAAAAGCTATTAGCAAATTTACTCTCTTTGCTGACAATACATCCCTTTTAGTTGAAAGCACACCTGACAGTGACATTACAACGTCTGCCAACTTTGTGTTCCATGATCTCCATAGGTGGTTCAGTTAAAATGGCATGGTTTTAAATTTTAAAAAAAGCTGGGTTCATTTCCATGGGTCTCAGAAAGTTCAGGAGGATATGTGTCTAAACCATAGTGATCATTATATACTGCAAGTTCGTTCTTCAAAATTTTTAGGCCTTCACATCGACAAGAAACTAAATTGGTCTTGCCATATTCTGGACTTTTAGTTCAGCAAGTTATGCTTTACATATTGTAGCAGCAACTGCTAATACTGACACTGTTAAGGCTACTTATTTGGCTATTTTCATTCATTTTTGCCATATAGCGTAATATCTTGGGGTAACCAACCAATGGCAAATAAAGTATTTGCTTAGAATTCTGACTGCTCTTTTCTGAGTCACAGAGTTATCAGAAATCGTTCCTGCAGAAAACACTTTAAAATACATAAAATATTATCAATGACCTTACATTACATACCATCTCTTATATGCTTTTTAATTAAAAACCTACCATGTACAAAATCAATAGTGCTTTCATGACTACAAGACAAGGTCAAAACATGACTTGCATGTCGACAGAAAAAACTTGAGTCAACTACAAAAGATGTAAACTGCTCAAACATAAAAAAATCTTAGCAATGTAATGACACAGTTTAAAAGTAAATTAAAGATTATCTTGTGGAAAACTTTTTTACTCTTTTAACGAAATCTTTAATGTAAACATATCTTCATCATAATTTAGATATGACACATTGTACTTGCAACATTTGCTCTTACCAATTGGTAATCACAACCTATGTTAGCATTGAAATTTTTTCTCAGGTTGATGATGTACTTAAATTCTCTCTACCTTTTAACTTGTAATGTATAATAATTGAAATTTATTATGTGATTGTTTTATACCTCTGTTCACTTTTGGAAATGCCTAAGCTTGTAATTATTAGCGTATTTTCTTCCTGTACAAATCACAATTTGTATCTTTTGGGATCTGAAAGTATTGTCTTCATGTTCCTTGTCCATGTAATTCTCTTGTACATTGGATCAACAGAATACGAACAAATAAATAAAATGATATAAAATTTAAACTCCTATTTTGCATATAAGAGTGGCACAGAGTGTATTTGTTCCTTATTTATGTAGAAAGCCATGCCACGAGAAGGAATTTTTGGCGTGATATCCATGGGTCTCTTAGTTTCGATAACCATATCTTAATACAACTGGCCTGCCATATCCTTGATACAGTCGGAAAATAATACGTGTAACACACTGTTAAATTACTGAAGCAGACCTTGTGAAGTTTTCTGTGGATGGTTTCTGCTGCAGGAGGAAGTCAAATGAAGTGGCGTACGTTGTCACATGAGGCATATTGTTAAGGGATCCTAGATGGGCGCAAATTTTGCCGGCCGACCGATTGACCAATTTCGTGACGTTGTACACACGTCCGGAGCGATCGACGCAGTCTACACAGGTCCCAATCGATTGCACTCAAACAAATCACAACAGCGCTGCGCTGTTCACTGAGTTTTATATCCTACGAGATCCCGCTTGGTTTTGGGGTTTGCCGTTGTAATTTTAGAGGTAACAAGGTCAAAAAAAAAAAAAGCCGAGAGAAAGCTGTGGGCAAAGAACTGCCTAATGCAAGGAAAGAAATTCACGCATATTCTGTTACTTAAGCAGCTGGGAACCGATGGTTTTAGTAAATATCTAAGAATGAATGAATCATGCATTTCGGAGCTGCTGAACTCCGTCAAACCATTCTTAACGAAAAAGAATACAGGCATGCGAGAGGCTTTCAGTGGCCAAAAATCGTAATGTAGGTAACAGCAACATACAGAGGTTAAGATGACCTCAAATTCAATAGTGTTGTATTCCCACAGTTATTACCTACAATGATGCCTGAAACTTCCACCGTGGTTTATAGTTCACTGAGGAAATGTGGTAAAGCAAATAAATAAAATAAAAGAAATTCATGTAAACGTTATCAATTTATTTATGCATGTAATTTTGAAGACAACTTGTAAAATTAAGAAATTGAATTCGAATTCCTGAAAGAAATACTACACATGATGGTGATCTAATAAATACAACAACAGATACATAATAAATGAAGCATTTAACAACTTCTTTAACGAAAAAAAATTCCACACTTTGCTCCTCGTAGCAGAGGGCTTCAATATTTGCTGGGCCTTTTCAGCACTTGCAACGTCGAAACTAAGAGTATTTTCTGAATTAACTTCCATTGAACATTTCGGTTTTTAGATTTCATTTCAGATAAGTATTGGAAATAAAACCATGAAAGAGAAATACAAACATGTAAATTAGTTAAAAAAATGAAAAAAGTCCTTCATTTCTTGCATTTGTATTGCTATAAGCCTCGCACAATATGTTCCACAAACATCTGCAGTCTTTATATTTCTACATAAACTCCATCCTTGAAGTAACGCCCTCCTCACGCCATACCATGTATGTTAGAAGTTCGACTTTTGACACTGTACACGAGACTAAATGCTGTTCTGTCAGGCAGTTGGCAAGCCTCTTAAGCAAATTCAGGAGGTTGTAAGTTGCAGTAGTTTCTTGGAGTTTAAGTATTCATTTCTTGGTCTCCCTCTACGATTTTTAACCTTACATCTTCCTGAATCTGCTTGAGTATTCAACTGTTAGTCTCCCTATACGATTTTTAACCACACACTCGCCTCCATTACTAAATTGGTAATCCCTTGACGTCTCAGAATGTATCCTGTCAAACAATCCCATCTTTTTGTCAGGTTGTGCCACAAATTTCTTTTCTCCTCAATTCTATTCAGTACTACTCGTTAGTTACCTGATCTGCACATCTAATCTACATCATTCTTCTGTAGCACCATGTTTCAAAAGCTTCTATTCTCTTCTTGTCTAAACTTAAATCTATATTCGATCTTAACAAATTTCTCTTCTTAATGAACGCTTTTCTTGCCATTGCCAGTTTACATTTTATATCCTCTCTGCTTCGGCCATCATCAGTTATTCTGTTGCCCAAATAACAAAACTCGCCTTTACTCTAAGTGTCTCATTTCCCAATCCAATTCACTCTGCATCATCTGATTTAATTCCACTACATTCCATTATCCTTGTTTTGCTTTCGTTGATGTTCATCTTATATCCTCCTTTCAAGGTACTGTCCATTTCATTCAACTGCGCTTCTAAGTCTTTTGTAATTCTGTCAGAGACAGCAGTGTCATTGGCAAACCTCAAAGTTCTTATTTCTTCTCCCTGAACTTTAATTTCTCCTCCAATTTTTTCTTTCCTTTCCTTTCCTGTTTGCTCAACGCACAAACTGAATAACATTCTCTCACTCCCTTCTCAATGTTGTAGCCTGTCCTCTTGTAGCAGTAAGATACAGGGAGTGAAAAGCTAGTTACAACTTCCACTTCTTCAGAATTTGAAGGAGAGTATTCCAGTTAACATTGTCAAAAGCTTTCTCTAAATCTACACACGCTATAAACGCAGATTTGCTTTTCCGTAACTCATCTTCTAAGGTAAGTTGTAGAGTACTCAAGTGTTCCCACATTTTGCCGGAATCAAGTGTTCCCACATTTTGCCGGAATCCAAATTGTTCTTCCCCGAGGTTGGCTTCTATTAGTTTTTCCATTTTTCTGTAAGGAATTCGTGTTATTATTTTGCAGTTGTGATGTATTAAAGTAATATTTCAGTAGTATTCGCACCTATCAGCAACTGCTTTCTTTGGAATTGGAATTATTATATTCTTCTGGAAGTCTGAGGGTATTTCGCCTGTCTCATACATCTTGCACACCAGATGGAAGACTTTTGTCATGGCTGGCTCTCCCAAGGCTATCAGCAGTCCTGGTAGAATGTTGTAAGTGAAAACAAGGCTTCAGGGGTAGACGTCTTTCTATCAAATTCTTCTCACAGTATCATGTCTCCTCTCTCATCTTTCTCTGTGTCGTCTTCCATTTCTATTACATTGGTTGTAAGTTCACCTCTCTTGTATAGACCCTTTATATACTCCTTCCACATTTCAACTTTCCCTTCTTTGCTTGTGACCGGTTGCCATCTGAGCTCTTGATATCATACAGGTGCTTCTCTTTCTCCATTGGCCTCTTTAGTTTTCCTGTAGGCATTAGCTATCTTTCCTCTGGTTCCTTACGTTTGTCCTCTAGCTGTTCTTGCTTAGTCATTTTGCTCTTCCTGTCAGTCTCATTTTTTAGACGATTGTATTCCCTCTCGCCTGCTTCATTTACTGCATTTTTATATTTTCTCCTTTCATCGATTAATTTCAGTATCTCCTGTGTCACCCAAGGATTTCTACTAGGCCTTGTCGTTTTATCTGTCTTATCCTCAGCTGCCTCCACTGTTTCATCTCTCAAAGCTACTCATTCATTTTCCACTGTATTCCTTTCCCCTGTCCACGTCAATCATTCCCTAATGTTTCCAACTGCATACTCTTTTGGAATTTCTTTAGTTCAATCTACAATTCAAAGCCAATAAATTATGGCCAGATTCCACATCTTCCACTCGAAAATGTTTTACAAATTAAAATCTGATTCCAAAATCTCTATCTTATGTAAAGGTTTCAGATTGATTGTGTACATGGAAGAGACCTGGAGACACAACTATACAGTCTTCTTTCACAATTTTTAAACCATCTATTAGTGATCATTAAATTATGCTCTACCAGGTGGTTTCCTTTTTCATTCCTTCCTGCCAGTCCACATTCACTTACTATTTTTCCTTATCTTCCTTTTCCTACTACTGAATTCTAGTCCTGCATCAAAATTAAATTTTCGTCTCCCTTAACTACCTGAATAATTTCTTTCATCTGATTATACATTTCTTCAAATTCTGCATCATCTGTGGAGCTTGTTGGCATATAAACTTGTAAGACACAAAACCGATACCCACCACAGTCAATCTTGGCTACAATGATGTGTTCACTAAGCTGTTCACAGTAGCCTAACCCTATTCCTATTTTCTTATTCACTATTGAACCTATTCCTGCATTACCCCTATTCAGTCTTACATATATAACCCTGAGTTCGCCAGAGCAGAAATCCTGTTCCTCCTGTTACCGATCTTCACTAATTCCCCCTATATCTAACTTCAACCTATCCATTTTCCTTTTCAATTTTCGAACCTCCCTGCCTGATTAAGGGAACTAACATTCCTCACTCTGTTACATAGAACGCCAGTTTTGGTTTTCCTGATGACAGCATCGTCGTGAGTAGACCAGCCTAGAGATTTGAATAGAGGAATATTTTACCTCCGGAATATTTTACCCGAGAAGATGCCATCATCATTTAACCATACAATAGAGCTGCATGTCCTCGGGAAAAATTATGGCTGTAGTTTCCCCTCACTTTCAGTCGTTTGCGGTACCAGCAGAGCGAGGCTGTTTTGATTCATGTTACAAGGCCAGATCAGTCAATCATCCAGACTGTTGTTCCTGCAACTGCTGAAAAGGCTGCTGCCCCTCTTCAGGAACCACACGCTTGTCTGGCCTCTCAACAGATACCCCTCCGATACGGTTGCACCTATGGTACGGCTATCTGCATCGCTGAGGCACGCAAGTCACCCCACCAATGGCAAGGTCAATGGTTCATGGAGCGGTATGTGGAACGAAAAGCATTTAAGAAGCTCCCTCTTAGATAAATAACTGTGCCAGTCATGTGAAGTACCTTCTAACTTGTGCGAAAAATTACAATTCACTGCCTGAAATGTAAACTTGTTCCTTTGCTGTTGAAAGTAACTGAAACAACGGAAAAAAACACCGGCAAGAGTATGTCTATACCAGTACCAGAATATATTTTGTCTGCATGTATATTGTTTCTTTGAAGGTGTTCTTGTTTGGAAGGGATGTCTCTTAAAATAACTAGCTTGTAAATTTTCTTTTATACGTTATAGGCGGCTGACAATGAGACTAAGTAACCTTTTGATTCTTTCTTACGTGTGCGTGTCTTTTATATATATTTTCTTCTGACGACGAGTGGTAGTTTGTTTTTACCAGATAATCAATGTGTTTTCAATATCCACTCGCATTTTCTGTGTTTCATGTTTATTTTGTAAATTTATTGATTATAACAATACCCAGAAGGTCTCAGAGACGTGAAGGTGAATTTAAAAAGTCTTACTATCACCAGGACTCGAACCAGAATTGTCACGTATGTTATCTTCGCCCTCTACTGGGACGAATAATATGGGATACCTTTATCTTTGTTCTGTGTCATAAGCCTCCTAAAATATTTAAACGCGCCGCTCACGCATTATGTGACATTTACCATCAATAACGTGTACGTTTTCGAGAGAATCTCATTGTACTAGTGTTTTGGAGTGACTGACGACGAGCTTTTGTCGGACGGTTGGCACGACAGTGCTGCACAAGGCATAATTTGTACGGCGAAACGAACGCCCAGGTGACGTTGGCGAAACGGAGTGGACAATCGAATCGATCGCTCAACTAACTGATGCGTATGTAGGCCCTCTAAAAGCACAAAAGCTGCCAGGCAGAAACAACATCTAACATGCGAGTTTTTCAGTTCATATCAGGATTAGTGTCAACCACTTCCTTCTTTTCAAGTACATATATTGGCGATGTGACAGTTTCTTGTAGCCAATGGGAAGTAGGTTAAGATAAGGCCGGTATTACACTATCAAATTTCTTCGTCAAAGATTTGATCAAAGATGTGATCCAATATTCCGTCAAATATATTTGACAAAGATCTTTAATGACAATGTAATACCCCGTCTAGCGCTACGTCAAAGTTCAAGACGTCTGACAAAAACAAATTGTTATTTACCGCAGCAGCTGCTTGTACCACAATTGCCGTGTGTGCACATGTGATACAGAAGCGGGGGAAAAAAAGGAAACGTACCTGGGTGAAGCCATGGGTTTCACGATGAGACCAAAAAAGCATTCAACAAAACTTGTTATGTGAGCTAATAGTGGAAGACGTCAAGTTGTACATCAATTACTTGCGAATGGATGAGCATACTTTTCAGTATGTGCTCAGTGAAGTGATTCCTCATGTCTCAAAACACAATACTCACCTAATAACTGCTATATCTGCAGAAGACAGGCTCACTGTAACACTTCGATTCCTTGCTAGTTACTCTAGCTTACAGTACAGCACTCGGATTCCACAGTGCACATTAAGTAAAATAATACCTGAAACATGTGAAGCCATTTATAAAGCACCAAAGGACCATTGTCTGAAGGTAAATAAATGTTCAATACAGTTTCTGTCCATTAAGATAAATTGTTATTTTATTTTATTCACATAGCAAATTTCAATTGATGTGTGAAACCACAAAATTAATAGAGATGTATGAGGCGGATGAGGCGCTTTACAATGTGAGGCACCCTGATTATAAAAATAGATTATGAAGATTAGAGAGATACAAAAATTATATACATATAAAATCGAGTCTTCTTCCTCTATTCCAGCCTGCTGCAAGGCAACCTGGATATACCCAGAGGCAGACGGTTGTGCTTGGGTTGTCACATGCAGCAAATCCCACCTGTCCATTAAATTCCGCTCCAGACAGTGCATTGTGGCAGTGGTGAATTCCTTGCCACCCACTTTTTCCATTCCATGCAGATCTGCTGTGATGTGGGCGCCAAGGGTACTGTAGCGGTCTTCTTGGACAGGCATGGTTCTGGCAGCATCAGCCATAGCCTTAAGTGTCCTGCTGGCCTCCACCATCACATCTGTTGCCACGTCTGGTGTGACTTCCCTCCTTTAAGTGGGAGGCCGCTCTTGACGCAGGGGCTGGGGCTGTGCCTCGCTACATGCGACAGGCTCTTGCATCTCATGCTAAAAAATAAGAGATAAAAGCTATTAGTGTTGTGTCGGTATCTGGGCCGACACCGTGAAGTTGAGATGGCTGAAAATGCACGCTAGACTAACGCAGACGGGCGTGAAGTACTGGAACAGGCTACGTAATTAATGTTATTAAGAAAAGTACGTAGCTGTATTAATACTTATCTTTAATATCATTGTGGTACATCGATCTTGACGATACACAGGAGACTTTAAGTACAATCACTGTATGGCTAATGGCGCCTTGCTAGTTCGTAGCCATTAACTTAGCTGATGGCTATTCTGTCTCTCGGCTAATGAGAGAGAAAGGCTTCGTACATCTGGTCGGTAGCTAGGTTCTCGTACAACTGGGGCGAGTGCTCTCTCATATCACGAGACCTGCCTTGGTGGTGGCGCTAGGTCTGCGATTACACAGTGGCGACACGGGGGTCCGACATGTACTAAATGGACCGCGGCCGATTTAAGCTACCACCTAGCAAGTGTGGTGTCTGGCGGTGACACCACATTCCTCCCCCGCAAATCGGCGAACGGTCGTGTGATAAGGCTTCCGCCCGCCGTGGGGAGGACCACATGTTGACGTATGCGATGAGGTGGGGAGCCTAACAACAGGCGAGGCTGGGCCACCGGCACCCGGCCATTCGGTCCGAGGGGAGCTAGGAAACGCCTGAAAAACTAGTCCAGGGTGCACGTCAACATGCGGTGTATGCGCCCGTAAAGAGACAGGAGGGACCGAAGGATCAACCTCCATTGCGTCGGGGTAGCCGACGCGCGATGACGTCATGTGGTCCGGAGCGGGCGGGAGTTCCATGGCGGAGGACAGCTGGTCACGTGAAGCGATCGGCGGCGCATGACCCTGGGAGGCGCTTGGCAGCTGCAACGAAGCGTCGAATGCGGGCGGCGCCGGCGGGAGAACAAGCGGCGGCGGCGGCGGCGGCTGCTGCTGCTGCGGCGGCGGCGGCGGCGCGTCGCCATGGGGCAAAATGGAAGGCATCGTCGGTAACACCTGGGGAGGAGGCGAGCCAGTAGATGGGTCCCCAGGGCGCTGACCGGACGGCACCGTCGCTGAAAGCAGACGGGGAGCGGCAGAACCCGAGCGACGACAGAGGCGCAGCTGATTGAGTTGCCGACGCACCTCACCAGAGGCCCCCAAAACCAAATACATCGCGCGGCCGAGGCAGCGAAGAATGCGCCCTGCGAGCCAACGCCGTGAACCTCGATAGTTGCGATAAAATACAACGTCGCCTGGAGCAAAAGCAGGAGTCTGCCGCTGCACAGGAACCTGATGCGGCGGATGCAGCAAAGACATCAAGGTGCGATGAGGACGACCGTGGAGCAACTCAGCCGGCGAGCGACCATCTCGGGGCTGAGAGCGATACGAAGACAAAAAGAGCAACAATGCGTCCTCCCGAGAATGCGACTCTTTCAATTTCAACATCTGTGACTTGAAAGTCCGGACCAATCGTTCAGCGGCACCGTTGGACTGAGGCGAAAACGGCGCGGATGTCAGATGTTGAATACCATTGGCCTGGCAGAATGATTGAAATTCTGCGGACATGAATTGTGGGCCATTGTCGGAAACAATAGTCTGCGGAAGACCTTCAATGCAAAAGATAGCAGACAATGCTTGGATGGTGGCGGAGGACGTCGTGGAAGACATCCGGACAACAAAAGAAAAATTACTGAAGGTGTCGACCAGAACCAACCATCGAGCATTCCAGAATGGACCAGCAAAATCAATGTGCAAGCGTTGCCAAGGGGAAGTGGCTTTTGGCCACGCAAAGACTTTCCGCGGCGGTGCGGATTGTTGTTCGGCACACGCCGGGCACGAAGAACACATATTCGTAATCGCAGCATCGATTCCGAACCAAGTACAGTGCTGACGAGCAAGTTGTTTCGTTCGCACTATACCCCAATGTCCTTGGTGAAGAAGCCGTAAAACAGAGGACTGTAACGAACGTGGGACCACGACTCTGGACTGATCATTATCAGAACGCAACAACAAAACACCACGTCGAACAAAAAGTCTCTCCTTGTGAGCAAAAAATCGGCGAACCAACGGATCCTCGATCCGAGACTTTGACAAAGGCCATTGCGTAGCAACAAAACGTAAAACAGTAGCAAGGACAGGGTCAGCAGCTGTGGCTGTAGCGACACGACGAAAATCAATCGGAAACGATTCGACCACTTCATCGGTTTCCGAATCAATGAACATGCAAGCAAGTTCGGAAGAATCGAATGCTTTATCCTCAGCAACAGGCAAACGGGACAACGCATCGGCGTTTCCGTGCTTAGCAGTGGACCGATACAAGATATCGTAGCGGTACTGCGAGAGGAAAATAGACCAGCGAATGAATTTCTGCGCTGTACGTGGAGGTACAGGCTTGGTCGGATGAAAAAGCGATGTCAAAGGTTTGTGGTCTGTGATGATGGTAAAGTGACGACCATACAAGAAATCATGGAACTTAGTAACACCAAACACGAGAGCCAAAGCTTCTTTCTCTATCTGTGAATAATTTCTTTGCGCAGACGAGAGCAATTTGGACGCAAAGGCAATAGGGCGATCATGGGAGCCAACTTTGTGCGCAAGCACAGCACCGATCCCGAAATCCGATGCATCTACCATCAACAAAAGGGGTTTCTGGGGATCGAATGGCGTAAGGCAAGTATTAGAAAGCAACGCCGATTTCAACTGGCGAAAGGCGCGTTCACATTCCGTCGTCCAGACGAACGGAACACCTTTACGGCGTAAGCGATGAAGCGGAGCTGAAATGGAAGAGGCATTGCGCACATATTTGTTGTAATAATTAATTTTACCCAACACACTCTGTAGCTGTTTCACATTTTGAGGGGAAGGCAATTCTTGTATGGCACGGAGGTGCTCTGGACTCGGATGTATGCCTTGGGCATTAATGACATGTCCCAGGTATGGTAAGTCACGAGCAAAAAACACACATTTGTCCTTCCTCAAGCGAAGACCATTTTGTCGCAAGACCTGAAATAATGTTCGTAAGTTCGCAAGATGATCTTCTTCTGTCTGTCCGGAGATCACTATATCGTCCAGATAGTTTGCTGCAGTAGGGACCGACGCACAAATAGTTTGTAAATATTGCTGAAACAAGGCAGGGGCGGATGCACACCCGAATGGCAGTCTTTTGAAGCGGTACAATCCAAGATGCGTGTTAACCACCAATACGCGCTGGGATTCGTCGTCCACCGGTATTTGCAAGTACGCATCGGCGAGGTCCAACTTTGAAAAATATTTTCCCGGGCACAGTTTAGCAAAAAGATCTTCCGGGCGGGGCAAAGGAAAAGTAGCAGTCACTAGCTGTGGATTCACTGTGGCCTTGAAGTCCACGCAAAGTCTCAATTTTCCGGAAGGTTTTGGCAAAATTACTAAGGGTGAGGCCCAGAGAGAAGCTTGCACACGTTCAATTACACCCTGTGATTCGAGATCGTGTAACGTTCTTGCGACCTCATCACGCAATGCGTGGGGAACATTGCGCGCCCTGAAAAATTTCGGTTGCGCGTTTACCTTCAGTTCTAAATGTGCTTCATAGTTTTTAGCGCAACCTAAGCCCGGTGCAAAAATGTCTGCAAATTCGTCACATAAGCGAGAAACACCGTCTGTAGGCACAGTCTGATTCACTGATAGGACCTGATTTACAATAGACATGTTAAACAACTGAAACAAATCTAGCCCAAACAAGTTCACTGCAGAAGAAGAACGAAGAACGTAAAATGACACAAGTTTTGTTTGTCCCTTGTATGTTGCAAGAAGGCTGCACTGTCCTAACACAGGAATTGTCTGTCCGGAATATGTAGTTAGCTTAACATTTGCGGAACGCAACGGAGGTTTGCCCAGTTGTTTGTACGTGTCGTGATTGAGCAATGAAACTGCAGCTCCGGTATCGAGCTGGAATGGTATCACTTTGCCTTCAAAGTCTAAGTCCACAAAAAGTTTATTGTCCTGCTGACGACAAAAGCGACTGTTTTGTGCAATTTGAATAGACACTGGTACAGAATCACTTGCTAATTGACGTGATTTCCGGCGACGTCGTCGCACAGTTTTTGTGGGACGATCACAGTCACTGTTAGAGAAAGTGTCATTGGACGAAGCGGAATTAACGACATGAATGTCCATAGGCGAAGGTCCACGAGCCTGAGTGTCCTTGGTTCGATTCCGGCGCGAAGCAAAGGGCCTGGAATGATTGTGATTGTCTGATCTGAGCTTTTTCTGGCAAACACTTTGAACATGTCCTTTCTTATTGCAGAAAAAGCAAATAGCTTGGCGTGACGGGCAATGTTCACGCGAATGTCTAGTAGCACACCGCGGGCACGATTTCACTACATTTGTGGGCTGGCGCGGCACACGTGGCTTAGCGCGCGGCGGCAGCTGTGCGGACGTGCGCGAGGCCCGGTTACCGGGCCGCGCAGCGCGTCCAGCGGGCCGGTTAATGTTACACACGGCTGGCGAAGTTTCAAAAGATTCCTGAGCACAGTCAAGTGTGTCCTGTCTATCCAATATGTCTATCACTTGTTGAAGGGAGGGATTAACTAGTTTCAAAATTTGCTCCCGTATGCGAACATCAGAAACGTTCTGTGCAATTGCATCACGCACCATTGTATCTGAATAAGAAAGACCACAGTCACATTCAAAGGCACAGTCCCTAGTAAGTCCTTGCAATGTTGCTACCCACTCCCTATTAGTTTGACCGGCCGTACGTTTTGTACGAAAAAACGTATACCGTTTTGCAACCACATTAACCGTTTCTTTGAAATAGGCATCTAATGCAGGCAAAATTTCCTCGTAGGACAGAGTTGCTACGTCTCGTCGGGGAAACAATTTCACTATCACACGGTATGTGGACACACCGACACAAGAAAGCAAAAACGGCTGCCGCTCTTTACCTTGAATTCTGTAGGCTGCTAGATGAAAGTTGAACTGGCGAGACCACTCGTGCCAGGTCTCATCGGCTGCCACGTATGGTCGAAAGGGAGGTGCAACAGCGTTTAGTGGCAGCGGTAGCGAAGAAGCGGCTGCGGCCGCATCGGTGTGCAGCGCACGTTGACCCTGGACGAGCTGTCCAAGGGCATCCAATAACGCCTGCGTCTGCTGATTCTGCAAGCGATAAAATTCGGACAGTACATCTGGAGAATGTGGCGAAGCCATGACACAATTAAATGTAAGCAATCAGAAAGAACTCTTTTCCCTCGTCGCCAATGTTGTGTCGGTATCTGGGCCGACACCGTGAAGTTGAGATGGCTGAAAATGCACGCTAGACTAACGCAGACGGGCGTGAAGTACTGGAACAGGCTACGTAATTAATGTTATTAAGAAAAGTACGTAGCTGTATTAATACTTATCTTTAATATCATTGTGGTACATCGATCTTGACGATACACAGGAGACTTTAAGTACAATCACTGTATGGCTAATGGCGCCTTGCTAGTTCGTAGCCATTAACTTAGCTGATGGCTATTCTGTCTCTCGGCTAATGAGAGAGAAAGGCTTCGTACATCTGGTCGGTAGCTAGGTTCTCGTACAACTGGGGCGAGTGCTCTCTCGTATCACGAGACCTGCCTTGGTGGTGGCGCTAGGTCTGCGATTACACAGTGGTGACACAGGGGTCCGACATGTACTAAATGGACCGCGGCCGATTTAAGCTACCACCTAGCAAGTGTGGTGTCTGGCGGTGACACCACAATTAGTTACGTACTTCCTTGCACATACATAAATCTTATGTATTTACAGGTACCCACAAGCAGAGGAGAGTGGGAGCAAATAGGATTTCAAGAAGAAGTGGAACTGTTATAACACTATAGGAGCAATGGACGGAAAGCACATTCATATTAAATGTCCACAAGCAAGTGGATCTCACTTTTGCAGTTACAAATCCTTCAACAGTATCATTTTATTTGGCACGGTAGATGCTTCCTACAAATTTTTGTATGTTGATGTAGGAACTAATGGGCGTGTCGGTGATGCTGGAGTGTTTTCAAAAAGCAAACTGACCGATCTATTCTCAACATTCCTGAAGGCAGGAAGCTTGGGAACACAAACATTACAACTCCAATGGTAGTACTGGCAGATGACACATTTCCTCTTGAGTTATAACATTATGGAGCCATACCCCTTAAAAGGAATCACAAAAGAAGAAAAGGTTTTCAATTACAGACTGTCACGAGGAAGAAGATTAGTGGAGAGCAGCTTTGGTATGCTTGCAAATCGTTTCAGGATTTTTCTTACTACCATTAATCTGCCTCCGGAAAAAGTTACCACAATTACACTGGCTGCCTGCACATTGCACAACTTGTTAACTGAGAGAAGAAAACACTTGTACACTCGTCAGGAAACAGTGTCTGCCGTAGTAGGAGACTGTGTCTCAAGATAAGTGCAAAGCACTGAGGACCTATAGCGAATGGAACCAATACCTTGCCAAGCTGCTTCTGGACGTCCAGTACACAGGAGACCAGTTAGAGAATACTTCAAGACATTTTACAATGGCGCTGGAAAAGTGCCCTGGCAACATAATCACATTTAGTTATGTAAAATCTAAACAAATGTACATACCTCAAACATTTCTTCGAACGTTGGTGTGGAACGTTCACTTTCACTTTCTGTGCTTTCTATGTTGCAAACACTCTCGTCCGCCTCTGTTGCCTGGTCCAGAAATTTCCGCATGTGGAACCAGTACCCTTGTGGAGTATACGCCGCCTGTGCATTGGCTCCACTTTTGCTTTTATGCATCTGCAATATTAGTAATAAAAATAATGTAAACTACTTATAGGTTACATAAACATTATTGTATGCTTCAAGTCGCTGCAGTGAACAAATGAATGCTAATCATTTGTATGGCATGTAAACTTTACTTGCATAAATAACAATAAATGAATATGTCAATACGTACTTTTGCTTTCTCGTACGACTAACTTGTGCGGAGACCATTAATCTTCATGTCCTCAGCCGTACATCCAGGCTGTATGTCACGGCTAATAATCTCCACAATACTTTTGTAACTCTCCAATCTTATTAATCTATTTTTATAATCAGGGTGCCTCACATTGTAAAGCGCCTCATCCGCTTCATAAATTTCTATTAATTTTGTGGTAGACGCCACACACCAACTGTACTTTGCTGCCATGTTCACAGACACTAAAGATGACAGAACGCTGCAGTGATGCTAGCGCTCCGCGTGTTAACATATCGCATAGCAGTGAACAGAAGACAAGCGATTTCTTTGATCAAATCTACGGCGAGGCCCTAGATTTGATCAAATATTGGACAACATTTGTCAAAGTTCCCTATTACACCATCAAATATCTTTGACAAAGATATTGGACAAAGAAATTTGATAGTGTAATACCGGCCTAACCAATGAGAGACGAGGATCGAGGAAACTGTTCGGAGTGCTGGAACTGAAACTGATCGACAGAAGTTCGTCGTGGTTTCCTCGAATATTCAGCAACACGCATTCGACATTAATTACTACTTTGTAGTGGAGGCTGCGATGAAATATAGGGTTGTAATGTAGGCCAAGGTTCTTTTATTGAACTGCTTTTCAGCTTAGCAAAATTTGTAGCTTAGACGCAGCTGTTTAAAGTTTCGTAGTTACAGCAGTTGGATAGAGAGGAGTCCTCCATACGAGTAATTGGCTTTGGCAAGTGACGTAAAAAACATGGAACAAACATCGTAAATATTATGTTCATTGTGACGTCACATAAATGTGGATTTCTTCAACGCGATAAAAACAGCGAGTTAAAAAAAAAAAGTTACAACGTCGCAAATAAACACTTAGGACTGCGAATATTCTAGTGAAAGAAATAATTTTTAGAGCGAAAAAGGAATCGAGTAGGTCCCATCGTAAAAACACACTGTATCGCTATAACGGACGTCAGATCATAAAATTTGAAGTGGAAAGAAGTGAGATCATTTCATTATGAATTTACAAATACTGTAGGTGAACTGTTAGTCACTAAATCGAATCATAACCAAGAACTGTAACTGCCGCTATCTGTTAAAAACGCCAGAAACTATCAAAATGAAAAATACACATTAATTTCCTGAAAATACAGCCCATGTAACAGAAAACAACATGCTACTAAACGAAAGAGCTATAACTATCATTCAAAAAAAGTAAACTAGAAATACACTTACAGGCTGCTTTTCCAAAGTCTGCTACTGTTGATAATCACTCCCATGACTCTCGGAAATAATATTTGCTTCCCGAATAACCGTCGCTCAAATTATACTCAGAAACCGCGAAATATTTATAATAAATAATTACTCGTGAATCGAATCATATTCAGAAATAAGCCAAACAAGCATCACAACGAACGAAGTGATAAAGTTAAATCGTTACTCTGTTATCAGCCAGTGACAATAGTAGTCATTCGTAAATAATATTAGCTGCAGTTTTCTATTAAATAATTCTTAATGAACCTCATAGTTAAAATATTTGACAAAGTCTTAAATACAAGTCGGATATTGCGAAGAGCATAATATATCACGACATACGATGCAGATAACCAAACGGCATTCGTTTCCTTCGACACCTCAACGAAATTTTCGCATTACACCTAACACACTACTCCTACCACATATAGTTGTCTTGGCTTTAACGAGAAAACTGTTGAACTAAACTGACAGCAGAAAAGCTTTCTGTGATGATGTCTCATTCGTTGGCTTCGCCAATTCACAATTAAACTGCTGCATTCCAACCTAAACTACACCTCAGGCTCCAATGCAGATCAGTGCGTCACCACAAACTCTTTGTCCATTGAACGATTCGTTGGGTTCGCCACCTCACAACGAAACTGTTGCATTCCAACCTGATCTAGACCTCGAGTTACGCTACAGATCAGTGTGTCACCACAGAATTTTTTTTTCTCTCAGATTCGGTGGCTTCCTAAACTCAGAACCAAACTGTTGCATTCCAACCTAACCTAGACCTCGGTCTACGTTACAGATCAGTGGGTCCCCACCGAAATTTTTTCCACTGTCAGATTCATTGGCTTCGCGAATTCCAACCTGACCTAGACCTCTGGCTAAGGTATAGATCAGATGTATCACCAAAGAAATCTTTTCCGCTGTCTGGTTTTTAGTTGGCAAAACCAACAAATCTAATTGTTGCGTTCCAACCTAACTTAGACCTCAGGTTACGCTACAGATCAGTGTGTCACCACAGGTACCTTTTCGACTATATTATGCTTTGCCAACTCACATGCAAATCGTCACTTTCTTTGCTAACCTAGACCTCCAGCTAAACCAGTCCATATTGTGACATTACGCTGGACTATTGACTCAGGAGGTAACTTCTTTCTCGGAAATTGCAGTTCGTCAATTTCTATAAAACCACCGGCCGACCAATTCTGTTCCTTCTCATAACAAAATGCAAATAAACTTCCAGGCAAAACGAACGCCAGTCTGTAACAGTTTTATAGTCTGCTTCTGCCCCATGAGCAGCAAACCAAATAGGAGATCTGAAACAAAAATATAAGAAAGTAATAAAATACTTTTCGTAGGAAGCCTTCATACCTCAAATCTTGGTAGCAGTCTTGCGGTAGCGTTCTCGCTTCCCGCGCACGGGGTCCCGGGTTCGATTGCCGGCGGGGCCCGGGATTTTCTCTGCCTCGTGATGACTGGGTGTTGTGTGTCTTTCATCATCATTTCATCCCCATCGACACGCAAGTCGCCGAAGTGGCGTCAACTCGAAAGACTTGCACCAGGCGAACGGTCTACCCGGAGGGAGGCCCTAGCCACACGGCATTTCCATTTACCTCAAATCATACCTTTCTAACAAACAGACCACCACACACCATCTTTTGGACAGTCCCATATAAACGAATAGCTCATGTGTTTCTCCGAAACCTTCGAAAATGTCACAAACACTACATTTACAATAACTAAACTAAACTCCTCCCTGACACGCCATGAAGGCCCAAAGGTACTGACCAGCCACCATGTCATCCTCAGCTCATAGGCATCATCACTGGATGCGGATATGGAGGGGCATATAGTCAGCACACGGCTCTCCCGGCCGTATGTCAGTTTCCGAGACCGGAGCCGCTACTTCTCAATAGAGTAGCTCCTTAGTTTGCCTCACAAGGGGTGAGTCCATCCCATTTGCCAACAGCACTCGGTAGACCGGATGGTCACCCATTCAAGTGCTAACCCAGCCCACACTTACAATAGCAAGCAATTAAATTGTACTGTCTGGCGAAGCTGTTTGGTGAACTGAGGCACCAATGAATGTCATCAATCTCACTATAGCGGAACAAAGTAGATGAATACGTTGCACCCCATTCCTGCTAATTTCCACATCTTCAAAATCAGCAGCAGAACTTGGCCCCACACTTGCCCCATATCTCGCAATGCTACCAATACTTGAAAAGCAATTTCAAATCCCACGCAAAGATTAACAAATTATTTTCTGAATAAACCAACGAGATTACACAGGAATTCAATTTTAAATACGCCCCAAAATGTGACGCCACAGCAGCCAGTACGTCACAGGTTAAAGTCGATCAGCTAGTATCGAACATTCCTCTAGAACTACTTTTGTTTTTCTCAAATTGTAATAACCTGATATGCCCAATAGCCTTGTAAAAGTAGTCCACAAATGAATAAAACAACATCAATTCGGCTACTACTACTAAAGTATCGTCAGGAATTGTAATTAAGTGTGATGAGAGTAAGCGTCATTTTCATGTGGGATATTGCAATGCAACCAACACGAGAAACAACAAAATTTAATAATTTCTGAAAATGCAATGATCGTCACTTTTGCTACACAGTATTTGAAAAAGACCAGCTTATCATGAAACTAGGTGCTGATTTGACAGTTGTACAAGTGGAGTTGGGAGTTTTAGGATCTGCAGTCTGCAGTAGCAATGCGCTGAAGAGCTAAAGAAACTGGTACACCTACCTAATATTGTGTGGGGCCTCCGCAATCAAGCAGAAGTTCGGCAACACGACGTGGCATGGACTGGCTAATGTCTGAAGTAGTGCTGGAGGGAATTAACACCATGAATCCTGCAGGGCTGTCCACAAATCCGTAAGATCTCTTCTGAACAGCACTTCACAAGCCATCCCAGATACGCTCAATAACGTTCATGGGTGGGGAGTTTGGTGGCCAGTGGAAGTGTTTAAACTCAGAAGAGTGTTCCTGGAGCCACTCTGTAGCAATTCTGGACGTGTAGGGTGTTGCAGTGTCCTGCTGGAACCGCCCGAGTCTGTCGGAATGCACAATAGACATGAATGGATACAGGTGATCAGACAGGATGCTTACATACATGTCACCTGTCAGAGTCGTATCTAGACGTATCAGGGTATCACTACAACTGCAGTCCTCTGCTGACATGCAGGGTCCAAGGAATCGTGATGTTGTATTGAGCGGATGGACGTGTATGGGAATGGAGACAATTTGAAAAGAGACTTGTCCAACCAGACATCATGTTTCCAGTCATCAACAGTCCAGTGTTGGTGTTGACGGGCCCAGGCGAGGCATAAAGTTTTGTGTCGTGCAGTTATCGAGGGTACACGACTGGGTCTTCAGCGTGGAAAGCCCAGACTGATGATGTTCCATTGAATAGCTTGCATGCTGGTACTTCTTGATGGCCCAGCACTGAAATCTGCAGCAATTTGCAGAAGGACACTGAACGATTCTCTTCAGTTGTTGTTGGTCCCATTCTTGCACGATCTTTTTCTGGCCACAGCAATGTCGGAGATTTGATGTTTTACCAGATTCCTGATATTTATAGGACACTCGTGAAATGGTCATATGGGAAAATCCTCGAACCATCGCTACCTCGGAGATGCAGTGTCCCATCGCTCATGCACCGAATGTAACACCACGTTCAAACTTACTTAAATCTTGACAACCTGCCATTGTAGCAGCACTAACCACTCTAACAACTGCGCCAGACACACGTTGTCTTACGAGGGGAGACCCAAAAATACCCTGAATTTCTTTCTAGAAAGCATATACTTTATTGTTTTCAAATACAACCTTAATCTCCTTCGAAGTACTCTCCATTAGCATTAATACACTTGTCCAAACGTTCATTCCAGTAGTCAAAGCACCTTTTAAATTCGTCCTCTTTGTACATGCTAGCACTTTGATGACATTGCGTTTTACGTCTTCCACATCCGCAAAACGCTTCCCTCTCAAGTCTCTTTTCATCCTCGGGAATAGGAAGAAGTCCGAGGGTGCTAAATCCGGCGAATAGGGCGCGTGGGTCAAGGTAGTCGTCTTCGTTGAGGCCAAAAACTGGCGAACGCTGAGAGCCTATAAAATAAATAAAATAAATTAATAAACAAAAATATATTGTTATTTAGATATTGATTATTCTATCTGTATGATGGTGATTGTGATTGCAATTGTATTGGCTTATCTGGAACGTGGACGTTTAATTATTCGGTATCAGACGCTTGACAATGGCTTTTACGTAAAGGCAATGTTACTCGTAGTTGACCGTGAAATAAAACTGAATAATCGGACTTCGTAATTAAATCGTTTCCAAAGACTGCTGCGGTAGGTGCGGACTCATAATCTAAATCTCAATATTACAATAATTTGCCAGCCATGCCAATACGTCATACAGAGGTGATTGTCTACTAAACATAAAAAAGTTACACAGTTAGATAAATCAGATATATTCAATGAATAAGCCTACAGTTCATAATCCTACTTACTTTTATAAATATAAATTCTTTACAGAATCGAGTGCCTAGTGTGGTTGCAACTCGCAGTATTCTTCTATAACATGAAATATGGCGGTGTGCCAGACAATAAAAAAAAATACGTGCTTCTCGCACCACTTCAACCAGAGCTCTCTCTTTCTTAATCAAACATAAGAGTAACGTAATTGTGCTTTTGTTTTATCAGCGACACAGCGCTGCAGTTGTGTGCCATAGGCTTTATTTATTTGTCACTGATTATTTATTTAATTAATATTTCGCGTTTCCGAGGAAACTCACGCTCGGCATGCAAATGTGCCTTTATATTGCCCCCTGAATTGCGAGGCGAAAGGACACACCTGCAGGCGAGCAATTCACCTAAAGGCACAAGAAAATCTAAGTTATCTACAACTATTTACATGACTTACATTACACATTATATACAAAATTTGAATGACGCAGGTGCACCGTAAAAGTTCTAATGTTGGCAGATAGAGTGCGCGCATGCGCAGAAGCGTCTGTGTAACTGCGGCACTGCCGTTATATCGTACAGTTAGATCACGCGGCACAGTATTGCAGATCATATTGTTCGTGTGCGCGCGTTTTTCAGTCGTTGCACAAAGAAAATATTCAACCAAGATTACATATGAAGACTACATTCTATGACAGGTAACTTAGTTTTAAATTTACAATATTTGTTATAACACAATACAACTTAGATTGTTGAATGTTCTTAATTACATAGTATTGTTTTGAAATACTTCAAAGAAAAATGTCCGTATTTTTCAGGTGCGTTGACCTATACACATCGTGTCGTTATTACAGTTCATATTCATCCGCTGCACAATAATTTTTTACAGGTTAGTATCGTCGTGGTAAAGTTTTTTTGATCACAGTAACATCGTTGTATAACAACGTTATTAATACATAAGCGTGTCCATTTCTCATTTCCATTATAGTCGTAGTGATGCAGTTGGTTGTGACTAAAAGCATTGCTTATTACAGATCAGACGTGACCCGTCGAGTAATTGGTCCACGTGCAGTTCGTTTTTTACATTCCGTGGAAGCTTGGCTGCAGAACCTCGGACGGCACATAGCTGGCGTCGATCCTTGGACAGTCCAGGTAAGAGTGTATGTCACATTTCGAGAACATTTCATTCCCTGAAGTTCCAACCAAAATTCTTCCACCCGTCGTGTTGTTTTCTGGACAGGCACTTTGTGTCCATTTAATCCAGTTAACATCTTGAAGTTGGGTACTGTAGTAATGTCACCAGACGATGCACGAATTATGCACTTCACATTTTCAGTTTTTTGCTGAATATAGCTCACCTAAATGTTCGTAGTTATTAATCAAGGAAATCGTTCATCGCGTTTACATAGATACGCTGCATAATGAATGGCATTAACAGTTTCTTTCACATAGGTTTCCGCGTAGTTGCAGAGTTAGTAATGTTTGTTAATGTCCGTGAACAGTGGTTCACTATGCAATGTCTTTTTGGCACTCGTTTTGTTCAAATTTTTACATAGTAACAGTTACACTATACATCAGTTAAAAAAATAAGTAATTATACATACACACGTCACATATTTTCTTAGCATAAACATAATATAGTTGCACATAAACATGTTTACATCATCATTACAGCGCTATAGGTTATTACATTGTGTCACATTTGATTTCATGAATTGCAGATATTTACATCCTCTTTAGCGGTTTTGCTGGGATATTATCGATGTTTTTTGTGATGTCATCTGAAATTAAGATAGGTTAGACACAACATTCATTACATCAGTAGGCAAGACCAGGCGTTTTCACTACTCAATAAATATTCAAAATAGTAAGAGAGAGAAAATGTTCGATTCCTCGCGTTTTGTGCGTGTGTGTAGAGTTTCTGTGTGGCCTTGACTACTGATAGATGCTTTTCGTGTTGAGAGATGTGTGTCTAATCTATTTCTCAAAGTAAAAGATCGCTTCACAGATGACGTCTGTCAGTTCGTCAGGTGTCACACCAAGTCAGTGGTACCTTCAGTAACAAATGTTCCGTGAAAAATTAATATGTCATCCACTGCTACGTAATCATAAATTTTACTTTAATATTCCGTCCTTCAGGTGGAGGCGCGCACTGAAAGAAGAGTTCTTCTGTCTTCAACTGCGTCACTGGAACCGCTGAAATGAAAATTTCTATACTACTTATTATCTGTGTTGTAACAACAGAGTTTTTCATGTTGCTTAGCAATATTTTGATGGGTATGACCTTGACATTATTCAGCATGAAATGCTCTAAGATCTCGGTGTGCGTATAGCCCAATAATTTTGTTAGTTCTAGGATGTTGTAACAGATACGCACCAGGATGCGGTATGTTAACAATTATATAAGGTCCTTCATATAGCAGACGCCACTTAGCGTTGCGTCGTTTGAGTGCTACAGATTTATGATGAGTACGAGGTAGTACAAGCATTCCTACCTCGAATTTTTGTTTTCTTTTTATTATGTTTCTGTGATGTTTGTTTCGTATTTGTGCGTGATGTGTCAATGTAGTCAATACTTCTTTTATTTTCTGTTCAGGTGTGATTTCCTTGTCTGACAACTTAGGTAATGGTTCTATCCACTGATCGTTCTGTTTGCAATTGAACATGATCTCGTTAGGTGTGTAATTCGTATCGTAAATATTTAAGTTATTGTGTACGTCTTCGAAAAGACTTAGGTAGGACACCCAATTAGTATGTTTTGATGAAATATAGGTCCTCATGAATCGATTTAATTCTCGGAAAAGTCTCTCAGTCGCGTTACATTGTGGACTAAACCTCGAAATAAATATACTTTTAATGTTATTGTCCTTCAAGAAATTTCTCCATTTGTACCCAGAGTAGTACGCTGCATTATCTGATAGAATTGCTTTAGGTTTTCCCACGTGCGTCAGGTAATCACTTGAGAATCTTCGTATTAAAGCATTTGCAGTGGCGGATTTTAAAGCATAAAGTTTTACATGTTTAGAAAATATATCGTAAAAAGCTAAGATATATTTGACGCCTCCAGAGCTTGCTGGATGCGGTCCACTGATGTCAGTACACAGAATTTCCAGGGGTTTACTAGGTAAAATAGAATGTAAATCTGTTTTTGTGGATAAATTCTGAGGTTTTGATTTTTGACATATGACACATGTTTTTAGTTCCCTGTAAATTTTTCTTCTCATATTGCTAAAATAACAGTATGTGCTGAGCTTTGCCAAACACTTTTTCGTCCCATAATGACCCCAAACTAAGTGTGTGTGTCAAATTAGATTACGTGCAGACTCTTTGGGAATGCATACACACCAGTTAGTAGCATTTGGATGTCGGCGGTAAAATAACACATCATTGTGTAACTTGTAATACTTAGTCAAAGGATGATTGTGTTTTTCCACCAGTAATGTTATTATCTTATACCAGTGAGGATCAGATTTTTGTAATTCAGCCATGTTTCTGCACATATCAATATAATATTGGTGATACTGCTTGTCTTGCATTAAGAGAATCCTGTAGTCATTTATATTTTCTAAGTCACTGTTGGTATCATTCATACCTTGTGGAAGTCTAGACAAAGTGTCTGCAATGGTGTTGTCCTTACCTCTTATGTACTTAATTTCAAAAGAGTAGTTCTGAAGTGTAACTGCCCATCGTGATAGTCTAGGATGTACAAGTTTACAAGTTAACAAAAATGTCAGGGCCTGGTGATCGGTGTAAATTACTGTATGCTTTCCAAATAAATAATAATTGAATTTCTTGAATGCCCATACTATGGAAAGTGTTTCTAACTCAGTAGTGGAGTATGTACGCTCACATTCAGTTAGAGTGCGACTCGCAAACCCAATAATTCTTATCTGTTCCTCCTCTTTATTCTTTACAACTTGAAATAAGCAACAGCCCAAGCCAGTACGTGAAGCGTCACAAGTCATACAAAAATCTAAATTGAAATCTGGATGGCTCAATATGTTATCATTCACTAAAGCATGTTTAATTGTATTAAAGTCATTCTGGCACTGTTCCGACCAGATCCAAACTTGATTCTTTCTGAGTAGATTTAGCAGATGTTTACTGTTCAAAAGTGGTTGTGGCAAAAAATGTCTGAAAAATGAATATGCCCAAGGAATGATTTTAACTGCTTTTTAGTTCGAGGGCTAGGAAAGTTTCTGATAGCATCTAATTTACTGGGATCCGGACGTATGCCCTGTGAATTAATGATATGTCCTAAATACTTTATCTCACTGCAACCAAATTTTGATTTTCTTAGGTTGGCTGTGACTCCAGCTTGTGCAAATTTTTCTAAAATTCTTTGAAGAGTGTCAACGTGTTCATTCCAAGATTGTGTAGCTATCAGTATATCATCTACATAGTGTGTGACTGTCTCAACTAAATCGTCGCCAAGCACGGTATCCAGGGCTGACATTCAGTCCGAAGGGTAGAACACAAAACTGATAGGTTCGCCCCCCGAACATAAATGCAGTATATTTCCGAGAATCAGGAGTGATACCCACCTGCCAAAACGAATTAGCGAGATCTATTGTGGAAAAATATTTTGCATCTAGAAATTTCTGTAATTGCTCTTCTAAATTTTCAGGTTTTGTGTGAACCGGTAAAATTATTTCATTAATAGCTCGTGCGTCTAACACTAACCTAATGCTTCCATTTGATTTTTTGACAACAAGTAGAGGACTACAATAAGGTGAGGTGGATGGTTCAATGACCTTCCAGTCTAACATTTGTTTTAATTCTTGCCACACAGCAGGTCGTTGAGATAACGGTACGTTATATGTCTTATGGTAGAAGATCTTGTGAGGCTTAACTTCAATCTTGTACACATACGTGTTGATAACACCTAATCGTTTGGTAAAAACTTGTAAATATTTGGATAACACTTCCTGTAGTTTTATACGTTCATGTACACTGAGAGCTGTAGCTTCACTTATGATCAAGCAATGTTTTCAAGTCCATTATCTCTGTATCAGATGAGTGTGTTTGCATGTCTTGAATGTCTTTGTCAAGTACTAACTGAACCTTGTACCCTGTACAGTGTTTGTCATGCTTTAGAGTTCTCCTGTCCAAATCAATAATAATTACACTGCCTTTATGATTTAAAATACATTTACCTTTGGAGAAGTCTATAATGCAGTCCTTCTCGCTCATAATATCTATTCCTAATATGCAATTTGTCACAAGGTTTTGTACAACCAGGAATGGCCATTGTACGGTTCCATTACCTATTTTAACGTTTACAAAAACTTGCTTCGTAACCCTACATGACTTATTACCTAGTGCAGTAGTTATTTTACAGTTTTGGGCAGGAAACTCAGGCACAGGTTCCAATTCACACATCTTTTTATAGAAATTAAAAGACAAAACGCTCACAGCTGCACCTGTATCTAGGATAATAGTAGTTGGAATCCCACCTACTACACCAGTAGTAGATGCTAAAACAATTTCATTTGTGTTTAAACGACATTGTGTACTGTCTTGTAAAAGTTCATCTGATATATTGTTATTGTGGTTGTATCTTATAAATAAAACAGGTAGTTTTTGTTTAGATTTACTCGGCATATCATTATTCTGTTGTTCAAGTGTGGTGTCAAATAACTGATTAACATTGAAGTCGCCCCCCAAGAATTCTTCAGCCACGACCTGGGGCAAAGTAGTGACTGTTTCTAGTTTGTTGGATTATCATTTGTACTAGGTACTGACACAGATTGAGGTTGTGCATCAGGTGTCATTTCTATTATATTCACATTCGGATATTGCCTATTATGATCTCCAAACTTTTGCGGTTGTTGTTGCTGTTGCGCATTATAACTTACCTGTCGGTCGTAAGGTATGCTCCAATTTTGACCTGGTGGCTGCTGTGGTAAAGCAGAGTTTGAATGAAAGTACTGATCGTTACGAGTCCAACCTTGATGCTGTCTTGGCTCGTAGTTATTATTATTTCTATTTCTGTTTGTGTTTTTGTTATTACCTTTGTATCCGTTGTTACCGTTGTAGTTATTACCGCGGTGCCTCTTGTATGGATTGCCGCATGAAATGTTATTACTGTTGTAACTATTGTTTGTATTGGAATACGCGTGTTGATTTTGATTTCCGTATTGAGACGGCATGTGAGTTTGCTGTTTTTGTTGTACCGCGTATCCAACTGTGGGCGCGCCAGAATTGTGTTGGCAAGCCTGCATGTTTTGCATACCACTAGTGTAAACATTGTGGCTGCTGTTTTGCCGCGCGAAGCGCTGATCTTCAAGTAACATGTCAACCAAATCTAAAGCTGTTAAAAAATAATCTGAATCGTCATCCAGGATATGTAGAAGTTTTTCCTTAATGTTGAAAGGCAATTTGGCCTTCAACGCTCGGAGTATATCACGCGTTGCGACTGGTTCGTCTAAAAAGTGTCCCATGTTCAAGTATTTTTCAAAATATCTGCGTAAGTTACCATTTTTACTGTTAAAAGTTTCAGGTTCTAAAATTTGTCTTCTGAGTCGCTCCTGGACGGATTGCGACCAGAATTTGTTCAGAAAAGCACGCTCAAACTCACTGTACGTGGTACATACGTCAGCTTGACTGTATGCCCAGACAGTTGCATCGCCTTGGATGTAACCGACAATATATGAAATCCTTTTCCGGTCACTCCAAGTGCGTGGAAATGCGTTACTAAAAGATTTAAGAAAAATCACCGGATGAATGGTTCGTTTTTCTGGGATAAAAATCTGAAATTGCCTGTGTTTCATTAAGCTTTCATCTTCCTTCGCATTGTGATATGGATTTATTCCACTGTAATTACTGGTATGTTCAGCTGGCGAGTAATTACGATAATGTTGCTGTGGTTTACCATGATAATAGCTTGTGTTTGTGTTTCCACATCGTGGTATGTGTTGTAGTCGTGGTGTGTTTTGTTCTTGTGTAGTTGTCGTGTGCGGAATGTGTGTATCATACTCGAATGTATATTGGTTTCTGAACTGTACATTTTGACTGATATTTTCGTTACATTCAGACTGTAGTTGATCGGTGAATTGTCTCATGGGTGCAGTGACGGATTGTACTGCGTCACTGATCAGCTGTTTGTTATTAGTAATGTATTGCGCTACGGAGTCGTGCACAATTGTTGGTAAATTTTCACGTAAGCATCTATCAAAATGTTTGTCTTTGTTCTCAACCCAATCATGAAATTCTTTATTAATATTTTGAAAATGAGCTGTGGCATCTGATTGTAAGATGTCAGTCAGGTGTTGTTCAACATTGTCAAATTTATTCTGTACGTCAGTAATTCGTTTTTCAAGGTTGTCATGTACTGAAGGATATGTTTGAATTTGTTCAGTAAGAACTTCACACGTGACATTAATGTTTTTTACTTGTGTCTGTAAAAGTGCTACGTCAGTTGTAGTCTTTTCTTGTCTCGTATAGAGCTGGGAAAATTTAGTACTGAGTTCGGTCATCTGTTTGGTCAGTGTGGCGTCTATAAGTTCCACACGTTTACACAAAGTGTCATTACCTATCTTGATTGCTATGAGATCAGATTTGATTTCGTCATTTTGTGTTTTTAACTGTTCATTTTGTGTCTCTAATTGTGCCTTTAAGGTTGCCATGTTTTCGGCGTTCTGTTTCCTTATGGTTGCCATATTTTCTGCGTTTTGTTTCACTAGCATTTGTAACATGTCGGCAATGTTTACCGTTTGCAAGGTCTCTGCCCCCGCCGCGTCATTAGACGTGACGTCATGCATTAACATGGGCTCTGATTGAGATTTTGAAGTTTTTGTAGTGGACGGCCTATCGTCAAAATTTTCGTCAACACTTGCGTCAATGTTTGATGAATCGTCACTACCGGTTGCTGTCGTAAAGTCATTTTCTAACACTTGTCTCACGTCCGAGTCGGATTGCGTCTGAATAGTACGTCCTTGCTGTTCCATTTTTGTGTATTGTTTTCTAGTTATTACCATGCCACACGTGATATATGTTTCAAGAAAATTTTTGACACTGATTATAAAATAAAATGTAGTTGAGCATGAATCGCTCGTAGCAACAATGGCTGTCTGTTAATTTAAAAATATAAACTGAATTTGAGATTATTGGTAATGGCTGCTGGCCATGTTACATGATATCGTACAGAAGTCGGCCATATTGTACACTCACGTATTGGTATTGTTGCATACGTTATTGTTTAGGGAAAAGTACTGAGAATGAAATTTATCACTGAAACTGTTATGCGGAAAAGAAACACTAGAGAATTTACTGAAAAGCTAATACACATTATATGTCTGGTCAAGCCTGCTAATGCAAAGATGCTGCGTCTTACCTTATTTTGCTGGAAGTTTCATTGCGTCTTCCCGCAAAATTTCAGAATTGGAAAATATCTTCAGATTTTGTTATCTCTCATACATTGACGTCCAGGTCCAGAAAGTTGATTTTTTACATGAAACAAAGAGAACAATGTAACAAATGACAAAATAACAAGTCCTGTCACGGTCGCCAATATAAAATAAATAAAATAAATTAATAAATAAAAATATATTGTTATTTAGATATTGATTATTCTATCTGTATGATGGTGATTGTGATTGCAATTGTATTGGCTTATCTGGAACGTGGACGTTTAATTATTCGGTATCAGACGCTTGCCAATGGCTTTTACGTAAAGGCAATGTTATCGTAGTTGACCGTGAAATGAAACTGAATAATCGGACTTCGTAATTAAATCGTTTCCAAAGACTGCTGCGGTAGGTGCGGACTCATAATCTAAATCTCAATATTACAATAATTTGCCAGCCATGCCAATACGTCGTACAGAGGTGATTGTCTACTAAACATAAAAAAGTTACACAGTTAGATAAATCAGATATATTCAATGAATAAGCCTACAGTTCATAATCCTACTTACTTTTATAAATATAAATTCTTTACAGAATCGAGTGCCTAGTGTGGTTGCAACTCGCAGTATTCTTCTATAACATGAAATATGGCGGTGTGCCAGACAATAAAAAAAAATACGTGCTTCTCGCACCACTTCAACCAGAGCTCTCTCTTTCTTAATCAAACATAAGAGTAACGTAATTGTGCTTTTGTTTTATCAGCGACGCAGCGCTGCAGTTGTGTGCCATAGGCTTTATTTATTTGTCACTGATTATTTATTTAATTAATATTTCGCGTTTCCGAGGAAACTCACGCTCGGCATGCAAATGTGCCTTTATAAGCCGTGTGTGCGGGAGAGTTGTCGTGATGCAGGAACCATACGCCAGAATCCCACAAAGCTGGACATTTTCGCGACAAATGTCTGCGAAGCCACTTCATAGCTTCCAAATTGAATTTGTCCCTGAAAACCAGACAGAAAACCAACAATTCTGAGTGTACTATCCCTTTGATGTCAAGAAAACAGATCAACACAGTTTTCACATTCGATTTCACTTGTCGAGCTTTTTTTGGTCGAGGTGAGCCAGGTGACTTCCATTGTGATGACTGTTGTTTACTTTCTGGCTCGTACCATAGCACCATGAATCATCACCTGTAATGATTTTGTTGAAGGATGCGTTCAAAGATGATCCACATTTTTTCATTTCGAGACAGGCTTGATCGCGACGATCCCTTTGATCTTCGGTACGAAGGCTTCGGCACGAATTTTGCTGCCACTCTTCGCATCCCCAAATCGATGGTCGAGATGCGCTGAATTGAGCTCCAGGACAACCCGGACAAGTTCTCGAGTAGATCAATTGTCCTGCTCCGATCTTCACTGACGAGATGACGGATTTTGTCAATGTTGTCTTCGCTTCGAGCAGTTGAAGGTCGACCGGAACAGGGCTGATCTACAACTACCATTTCTCCCCTTCTAAACTGAGAAAACCATTTGAACACTTGCGTTTTACTAAGAAAACGGTCTTTGTAGGCCATGTGAATCATCGCAACAGTTTCTTCTGCGTTCTTGCTGAGCAAGGAACGAAACTTCACTGCCGCTCATTGTTCGTATGAACTAGCCATTTCCTCATGTCATGTCTGCACTGTACGCACACTCAAAGAACTGCCAAAGAAACCACCCTTCTCACTGTTGTGTGACGCCACATGGCGAAATGACTCAGCAGAGCTCCTACTACAAACCTCTGGCGGCGCAACCTGCTACTACAAGTACACAATGTGCAGCATTACAATTCCAGTTACTTTTGGGTCCCCCCTCGTATATAAGCATTCCTGACCCCAGCTCCGTATTCTGCCTGTTTACATATCTCTGTATTTGAATGAATACGCACCTATAGCAGTTGCCTTTTTTTTTTTTTTTTTGCTTCAGTGTGTTAGTGCTAGACTAGTAGACAGGATTACAACCAAGCCTCCTATACAAGTGCAAAGGTCCAGGTGACACTGCAAGTCTGTTAGCTTCAGTCTAGATGTCTCAGGCAACTTCAGCACAGTGGAGACTGATATAGTTGGTTCCGTGTTCCACGGGTCATTTGTACAACTGATGTCTATGATGTGGAACAAGTCATTTTACATTGTCATTACCCAATCATATTATGTAAAGAAACTTTCCCACTTTTTGCAAAATTAACTTATCTGTGCCTTGAGAATTTTATATCACAGTATAAATGACCAAACATTTTGTTGAGACCATTCTGCACCTCTTTCCGTGCTAAGGCCAAAACTTTAATGTGCAGCAATGAATGTCATTTTGGCTTCTGGTATCGTATTTGTGTGTCTCGTTGTTTCTTTTGAACTGCCATAGATTACTAACAACAAACTTCATGAGGGAATAAATAGACTGAGAGGCAGTAGTTAAAATGCCTAACTCCTTAAACAGATGTCTATAAGATGATCATGGGTGAGCACCACACATTCTTACAGCACATTTTTTAAGCAATGAACAGTTTCTTTCTCAAAGATGAGTTATCTCAGAACATTATTGAATGGATAGATGTATAATATGTCAGATTACTGATTTCTCTCTCCCCAAGATTTGCAAAGATTCAAAGTGCAAATGTGGGTGGTCTAAGTTCTTGTAGGAGTTGCAGTTTTTTTTCAGTTTAAATCCTCATCAATATGGACACCTAAAAATTTTGAAGTTTCCACTGAAACTATTGTTTCCTCACCATGTGAGGACAAACGTATTCAAGAAACTCCAGAAATTTCCAAACAATCTGTGACAGTACAATCAAGCTCGTAAGGTGCAAGCTTAGTGTGGGAAGTGTGTGTGTGTTGTGTGTGTGTCCTGGCCTGCCACAAATTTCTCTCCTGTGCCAACCTCTTCATTCTTCATCTCGGAGCTGCACTTGTAACTACATCCTAAATTATTTGCTTGATGTATTCCAGTCTCTGTCTTCCTCTTCAGACTTCACCCCCTACAACTCCCTCTGGTAGCACAGAAGTTATTCCCCAATGGTCTTGAACAGATAGGGTGGACAGTAGGATATCTGTTTTCTTGTCACAGTTTTCCATATATTCCTTTCACTGCCGATTCTCCAGGGAATGTTCTCACTCCTACTCCTCCTAAATTTCAACATTCTTCTGTAGCATTTGTAGACTATAAAACATTGTATCAAGTGCAGCAGTATATAAATTCCTGTATACCCCCTGAACCAAAAATGTATCTGTAGAACCTGTTAAGACTGTCGCAGGAGAGTTAAGATGAAATTCCTATATGGGTAATGTCACTGATTGGGTTGAATGCCATTTAGACCCACACAAATGCTATTTTCCAAGTTTTGTGCTGCCACTGTGTGATGCAGAAGTAGCTAATGTGAATAAAGCTTAGTGTGTGTGTGTTTGTGTGTGTGTGTGTGTGTGTGTGTGTGTGTGTGTGAGAGAGAGAGAGAGAGACAGAGAGAGAGAGAGAGAGAGAGAAATGTCAGAATAGTTTAAAACTCTTTGTTAAGTGACTACCAGGTTACAATATTTTCTATGTGAAGTTCAAGGTCCAGCGATATCATCTGTGATTTAAGCTCTTTAGGAACGTTCTTGGAAAAGAAGGTATAATAATAAGAGGTCACTAATTTCTCATATCCTTACAGGACAATTGACAAATGTAAATCCAGCAGAGTATAATTATTTCTTCATCAGGCTGTATAGATCCCATCACGAAAGTAGTCTTCAGGGATGTGGAATGAGCCAAGCTATACAGTTCATTAACAAAAGACAAGGAAATTGTGACAACCTAATCCGTATGCTGCTTGAACTGACCTTTGGTTTATGAGTTTCAAGGGTTTAAAAATAAAAACTTTTGTTTTTGATCAATCGATGATTGTTTTAAAATCCTGTAGCTCAAAAACTATACAACCTATAGAGGTCAAACTTGCACCATTGTTTTCCTCTAAAAATTACCTTCAACTTTATATGTAACATGACTATGCTACCTAAATCTGAAAATTTTAAACTATTCCAAAAAAACATTTCTTAAAATTTCCAAAATATGTACCCTCGGATTTTTTTTATAAAAATTACATGTGTTGTCCAGTCTAACTGACTACTTGCATGCAAAATTTCAAGATTGGATCTCAATGGGTTCTTGTATAAAATAATATTTTACTACCGCAATACACACTAGTGAGTTGAAAAGCAGACTATTTCTAGGCTATGAATACTAAGGTAGGCCTATGTAATTCTAACAAACTTAAATTATTATGTTAGCCTTTTTATGCAACATTACCCTCTTTTTGTTTGTTAATTCATTAAATGATATGGTGTTGTTTTAATTTAATGGCTCTGAGCACTATGGGACTTAACATCTCTGGTCATCAGTCCCCTAGAACTTAGAACTACTTAAACCTAACTAACCTAAGGACAGCACACAACACCCAGCCATCACGAGGCAGAGAAAATCCCTGACCCCGCCGGGAATCGAACCCGGGAACCCAGGCGCGGGAAGCGAGAACGCTACCGCACGACCACGAGGTGCGGGCCTTTAATTTAATGTTCATGATTCTTTTAACTATGCATCAGAAGAAAGTGAACACATTTTAATTGGTAATATACATGCTACAAGTTAAAATTTTGAATAAAGCCACTCACCTTCATCCATAGTTGTAAATGGCAGAGATTATCTTTTTCTTGGTTTTCCAGTGTTATCTGTAATCATTTACAACAAGTTCCTTATATTAGAAATTGGCATATAAGTAATTTCAGTTGGGGAAAAAGATTAGCTTCTTTATATTTGCATGGATAGAACTGTATTTGTATTACTAATTGGTATTTACAAAGTTAATACACATGGTATTTATACAACTTAGTGTTTAGTGAGGGTAGGTGTAACATAATTTAAACGTGCTTCTTTTATGATCTTTTAAGATATTTTTCCTAAGCAAGAGAAGACAACTTCATTTCTTTAGCACTTAAAGTGTAGGTTGTTCCCGTAGCTGTTGTTGGATTTGCTGTTTGTAAAAGAGTATTTCCTAGGACATCTATTATATCTCTTGGTTGTGGATAGTAAAAAGACAGGGCTGGACCCTTTGGGTGAAAAAAATTTATTCAGTACATGCCCTGTATTTTTCTTCAATGGATCCTAGCCACCAAGAGTCATCGTAAGCTACTGTCACAAAACCAGCAGCAATATTTTCCATATATGACGGTGTTATTTGGTTCAGTGTTGTCACATATTAAAGAGACTCATCCAGGCTAAAATGATAGGGCTTGACGGTAATTTGACACTCTGTGCAGGGTTTATGCGAGTCAAAAGTGATTGAAACTTTTGTGTTTCCACAGTCACTAAACCGAGGAAGTAAGTATTCTTTGGTCAATTCATAGTCCTCTGTTAAGCAATATTCAAAGTCAATTTTTTTTATGTTTTCCATGGCAAAGACATAAAGTGATTTGGGTGTTAATATTTGTTGGTCATACGGTCTTTGTAAGCTGGCTTTAGCAGCTAGCCGCTTAACAGTTCCACCGAGGCCATCGCATGCACTCTTGCCGTGGGATGTTGCAAAGAACTCCCACTCTGCCTCAACTTCAAAATCAGTTTTGTGCAAACACAAATTAAAGAAGTTTTTCCTATTTTTATATTGTGCAGCACTGCCGTCAGAAAATTAAGTAATCTTTTTAAGTGCAAAAGACAAGGTTTGCTTCATGATTTCTAGCAGTTTTTTTCTGGAATACGTAGAAAGCGACTGGATTATGATTCAGGCAATCTGATATGAAGACATGCTGCAGATGTTTTAGTTTTCCCTCGCATTTATAATATATGATGAAAGAATGCAGTGAAGCTTGGGTGGTAGTCCAGTGGAATGATTGTATTTAATCTTGTACTACAAAAGAGTAGTTTTCTGCAAAATCACAGTTGACTACTATATGGCCTTCAGTTAAATTGTCCTTGATATCGCTGTAGTATTCTTTCTGCTGACTAGCTATAAATGAATGAGTTTTTACCTTCATTAGAGTGTCCAGAAACTCATCCATTAAGTCATCAGTACTTTTTACTACAGTTTCCATCAAACACCTATCTACAGTTACCCACTTTTTGTAGTTAACTTCAATCATATTGTCAGTGAACTTTGCATTCAATAGATCTTTAAGTCTAGAGACACCAGGACATTCTTTACAAATATCCATAAAACATTGTTACGATGGTGGATTGCACATCATCTTGGCTAGGCAGGAATGATAAAATTTCAAAGCAGTTACATCTCCATCCAAAACAAAATTTTGCATCTTAGCACCATTCATCATTAGTTTAATGTTTTGGTGTAAGGTACACACACAAACAGTATGTGTGCCACTTCTTCCAGCCACGATACAGTTCCTTGGTCTTAATTTGCAAAACTTGGAAAACCCAATTTTGTTTGCAGGGATCTTTTCCTTAAGTAATTGGTATATTTCTTGCAAATTTGCCAACACTAGCCTCTTTTGAACCTGGATCTTTCCATCTTTATTTCTTATAGTCACACAATCTTTTTTCCCTGGCACCATTCTACTAACATAGTCAGAATTGTAGAAGTCTTTTACACAGTCAACAATATACTCATTTAGAGTTCTTCCAGGTTTAGGATTAGTAAAAGAAAAAGGAATTTTGTCAAATCCTAACAGTTTTACTGCACCAGCCATGTAGTTTGTCACTCCAAATTCTTCTTCTATTTTCTGACAGCTCCAACTCATAGGTAAGATAGACAAAATCATCATGTTTTCACTTCTTTTTGTTGTTTGAGCAAACTTTTCTTTTAACTGTTGAGTAATCTCTGATTCATCTTCGGAATGTTCGGTAATAACTTCTTCAGGGCTCGATTCTGGTAGTAAGTTCTTTTCTAAGCTAGACTTTATTTTATCAAGTGTTTTCTTTGTATAGGTAGGCACAGAAAAATTTTTCTTCTTTAGTGGTGACTCACCAATGAGTTCCAAAGACTTGTTGAAATAGTCTACGGAAGATTGAGGATCAATAAAGGAATCGTTTACATTTTCGCTACTCCAAGGTAAAACTACTTCTTCTGTTTTGTGTTTGTCACTAATCTTTTTCCTACATACATCACATATTTTCATGCCACGAATGATTCCTAAGTCTAGAGAGCACATCCAGTCTCTTACAGTTCTTAGTGATTGTACACAGACTTTCTTATGTTGTTCTACTTTAAAAGGATTACAACATTTAGCAACAATAATCGCCCAATTCTTCTGAGATGCCGTTTCTGTAACGTAACAAATTTTACTATCAAAAAGTACGTGTGTGTGTGTCTAATATATATATATATATATATATATATATATATATATATATATATATATATATATATATATATATATATATATACACACCAAATGAAAGTGCTGGCAGGTCGACAGACACACAAACAAACACAAACATACACACAAAATTCAAGCTTTCGCAACAAATTGTTGCCTCATCAGGAAAGAGGGAAGGAGAGGGAAAGACGAAAGGATGTGGGTTTTAAAGGAGAGGGTAAGGAGTCATTCCAATCCCAGGAGCGGAAAGACTTACCTTAGGGGGAAAAAAGGACGGGTATACACTCGCACACACACACATATCCACCCACATATACACAGACACAAGCAGACATATTTAAAGACAAAGAGTTTGGGCAGAGATGTCAGTCGAGGCAGAAGTGCAGAGGCAAAGATGTTGTTGAATAACAGGTGAGGTATGAGTGGCGGCAACTTGAAATTAGCGGAGATTGAGGCCTGGTGGATAACGGGAAGAGAGGATATATTGAAGAGCAAGTTCCCATCTCCGGAGTTCGGATAGGTTGGTGTTAGTGGGAAGTATCCAAATAACCCGGACGGTGTAACACTGTGCCAAGATGTGCTGGCCGTGCACCAAGGCATGTTTAGCTACAGGGTGATCCTCATTACCAACAAACACTGTCTGCCTGTGTCCATTCATGCGAATGGACAGTTTGTTGCTGGTCATTCCCACATAGAATGCGTCACAGTGTAGGCAGGTCAGTTGGTAGATCACGTGGGTGCTTTCACACGTGGCTCTGCCTTTGATCGTGTACACCTTCCAGGTTACAGGACTGGAGTAGGTGGTGGTGGGAGGGTGCATGGGACAGGTTTTACACCGGGGGCGGTTACAAGGGTAGGAGCCAGAGGGTAGGGAAGGTGGTTTGGGGATTTCATAGGGATGAACTAAGAGGTTACGAAGGTTAGGTGGACGGCGGAAAGACACTCTTGGTGGAGTGGGGAGGATTTCATGAAGGATGGATCTCATTTCTGGGCAGGATTTGAGGAAGTCGTATCCCTGCTGGAGAGCCACATTCAGAATCTGATCCAGTTCCGGAAAGTATCCTGTCACAAGTGGGGCACTTTTGTGGTTCTTCTGTGGGAGGTTCTGGGTTTGAGAGGATGAGGAAGTGGCTCTGGTTATTTGCTTCTGTACCAGGTCGGGAGGGTAGTTGCGGGATGCGAAAGCTGTTGTCAGGTTGTTGGTGTAATGCTTCAGTGATTCCGGACTGGAGCAGATTCGTTTGCCACGAAGACTTAGACTGTAGGGAAGGGACCGTTTGATGTGGAATGGGTGGCAGCTGTCGTAATGGAGGTACTGTTGCTTGTTGTTGGGTTTGATGTTGACGGACGTGTGAAGCTGGCCATTGGACAGGTGGAGCTCAACATCAAGGAAAGTGGCATGGGATTTGGAGTATGACCAGGTGAATCTGATGGAACCAAAGGAGTTGAGGTTGGAGAGGAAATTCTGGAGTTCTTCTTCACTGTGAGTCCAGATCATGAAGATGTCATCAATAAATCTGTACCAAACTTTGGGTTGGCAGGCCTGGGTAACCAAGAAGGCTTCCTCTAAGCGACCCATGAATAGGTTGGCGTATGAAGGGGCCATCCTGGTACCCATGGCTGTTCCCTTTAATTGTTGGTATGTCTGGCCTTCAAAAGTGAAGAAGTTGTGAGTCAGGATGAAGCTGGCTAAGGTAATGAGGAAAGAGGTTTTAGGTAGGGTGGCGGGTGGTCGGCGTGAAAGGAAGTGCTCCATCGCAGCGAGGCCCTGGACGTGCGGGATATTTGTGTACAAGGAAGTGGCATCAATGGTTACAAGGATGGTTTCTGGGGGTAACGGATTGGGTAAGGATTCCAGGCGTTCGAGAAAGTGGTTGGTGTCTTTCATGAAGTATGGGAGACTGCACGTAATGGGTTGAAGGTGTTGATCTACGTAGGCAGAGATACGTTCTGTGGGGGCTTGGTAACTAGCTACAATGGGACGGCCAGGATGATTGGGTTTGTGAATTTTAGGAAGAAGGTAGAAGGTAGGGGTGCGGGGTGTCGGTGGGGTCAGGAGGTTGATGGAGTCAGGTGAAAGGTTTCGTAGGGGGCCTAAGGTTCTGAGGATTCCCTGAAGCTCCGCCTGGACATCAGGAATGGGATTACCTTGGCAAACTTTGTATGTAGTATTGTCTGAAAGCCCGACGATCAAGTACCACGGTCGTGGAATCCTTGTCCGCCGGAAGAATGATGATGGACCGGTCAGCCTTCAGATCACGGATAGCCTGGGCTTCAGCAGTGGTGATGTTGGGAGTAGGATTAAGGTTTTTTAAGAAGGATTGAGAGGCAAGGCTGGAAGTCAGAAATTCCTGGAAGGATTGGAGAGGGTGATTTTGAGGAAGAGGAGGTGGGTCCCACTGTGACGGAGGACGGAACTGTTCCAGGCAGGATTCAATTTTGATAGAGTCTTGGGGAGTTGGATCATTAGGGGTAGGATTAGGATCATTTTTCTTCGTGGCAAAGTGATACTTCCAGCAGAGAGTACGAGTGTAGGACAGTAAATCTTTGACGAGGGCTGTTTGGTTGAATCTGGGAGTGGGGCTGAAGGTGAGGCCTTTGGATAGGACAGAGGTTTCAGATTGGGAGAGAGGTTTGGAGGAAAGGTTAACTACTGAATTAGGGTGTTACGGTGCCAGATTGTGTTTCTTGGAATTTTGAGGTTTTGGAGGGAGTGGAGCTGCAAGTGGGAGACTGAGTAGATGGGAGAGACGGGGTTTGTGTGCAATGAGAGGTGGTTGAGGTTTGCTTCTTGGTTACCCAGGCCTGCCAACCCAAAGTTTGGTACAGATTTATTGATGACATCTTCATGATCTGGACTCACAGTGAAGAAGAACTCCAGAATTTCCTCTCCAACCTCAACTCCTTTGGTTCCATCAGATTCACCTGGTCCTACTCCAAGTCCCATGCCCTTTCCTTGATGTTGACCCCCACCTGTCCAATGGCCAGCTTCACACGTCCGTCCACATCAAACCCACCAACAAGCAACAGTACCTCCATTACGATAGCTGCCACCCATTCCACATCAAATGGTCCCTTCCCTACAGCCTAGGTCTTCGTGGCAAACGAATCTGCTCCAGTCCGGAATCACTGAACCATTACACCAACAACCTGACAACAGCTTTCGCATCCCGCAACTACCCTCCCGACCTGGTACAGAAGCAAATAACCAGAGCCACTTCCTCATCCTCTCAAACCCAGAACCTCCCACAGAAGAACCACAAAAGTGCCCCACTTGTGACAGGATACTTTCCGGTACTGGATCAGATTCTGAATGTGGCTCTCCAGCAGGGATACGACTTCCTCAAATCCTGCCCAGAAATGAGATCCATCCTTCATGAAATCCTCCCCACTCCACCAAGAGTGTCTTTCCGCCATCCACCTAACCTTCGTAACCTCTTAGTTCATCCCTATGAAATCCCCAAACCACCTTCCCTACCCTCTGGCTCCTACCCTTGTAACCGCCCCCTGTGTAAAACCTGTCCCATGCACCCTCCCACCACCACCTACTCCAGTCCTGTAACCCGGAAGGTGTACACGATCAAAGGCAGAGCCACGTGTGAAAACACCCACGTGATCTAACAACTGACCTGCCTACACTTCGACGCATTCTATGTGGGAATGACCAGCAACAAACTGTCCATTCGCATGAATGGACACAGGCAGACAGTGTTTGTTGGTAATGAGGATCACCCTGTGGCTAAACATGCCTTGGTGCACGGCCAGCACATCTTGGCACAGTGTTACACCGTCCGGGTTATCTGGATACTTCCCACTAACACCAACCTATCCGAACTCCGGAGATGGGAACTTGCTCTTCAATATATCCTCTCTTCCCGTTATCCACCAGGCCTCAATCTCCGCTAATTTCAGGTTGCCGCCACTCATACCTCACCTGTCATTCAACAACATCTTTGCCTCTGCACTTCTGCCTCGACTGACATCTCTGCCCAAACTCTTTGTCTTTAAATATGTCTGCTTGTGTCTGTATGTGTGGATGGATATGTGTGTGTGTGCGCGAGTGTATACCCGTCCTTTTTTCCCCCTAAGGTAAGTCTTTCCGCTCCCGGGATTGGAATGACTCCTTACCCTCTTCCTTAAAACCCACATCCTTTCGTCTTTCCCTCTCTTTCCCTCTTTCCTGATGAGGCAACAATTTGTTGCGAAAGCTTGAATTTTGTGTGTATGTTTGTGTTTGTTTGTGTGTCTGTCGACCGGCCAGCATTTTCATTTGGTAAGTCACATCATCTTTGCTTTTAGATATATATTTCCTACGTGGAATGTTTCCCTCAATTATAACCATATCATTAATTTGAACCCAACAATTACGTTTGTTATTGTCGCTGTTGCTTCTCGAAATCTTTCCTGTCGTCTTATTTTCTCTTTATTTTCTCTTTCTGCTTTTACCAGTTGTCTCACTTTCTCTTCACCTTCCCTTTTTACCGTAATACAATTTTATCCCGCCTATATACACTCTATAATACGTAAACCACTTCCAAACCATAACCAAAAAATTTTTATTTTGCGCTTTCAATAATACCGCTGCTATAAAACCCAACGTATTAAACAACCATTTCGGCTAGTTCTAATAACTTTTACTTTATTTCCACTTCCGTTTTTCGTACATCACTGATCATTTTTAACCGCTCTCCACAGGTTTTAACGTCATTATTTACAATTGTTAGCCCCATTTTCGTAATCTTTCACCACAACACTACGCCTTTTAATACATTTACACGTTTTTTCGAAATTTTCCCGAATTTCTCCGTCCTTTAACGTGTTTTAGCGGCAACACAACCACCTAACCTTCATGCACATCGCTGTCTACCAACCCAAGTTCACCACAGGATCAACTTAACCAACATTTTTTCGCATTTTTTCATACCAGATCTCCAGTTATTTTCTAGTTCACCCGTATCTCTCCCCATACATTTTTATCTTTCATTTTCATTTCAACCTCATGTTACACTTTCCACCTTCTAATACCATGTCACCCTCACAACACCCCCACAACGACCCCATTAAGTTTTATTTACATTCCCTCCGCAAACATGCCTTCACCCTAGCCAGATTACGCTCGCATATTTTATTTTCTCAGGCTTGTCTGACATTTGGCATAACCCCCAAAGGCCTCACACTTAAAGTTCCCATCTCTGGCTGCAACCCTTCTTTCCATCAGTCCCTATACCAGTTCCAAACTGAACAATCCATTGCCCTCACCCACCTAATCCTTCACCTACACATCAACTCAGCCAATGAACACACCCGTCAACTCCTATCCTTAATAAAAGTCCTCAATCTTTCCTCTCCCACATCCACACCGGCTATTTAGAGCATCCTCCTACAGGCCAACCGCAAATTAGAGCAGCATGCCACTCTTCACCTCAAAAAACTATCCAATCTCCTGGTTTCTCACCTCCGGAAAGGCAACTCACTCACCCTTCACAACCTTTCCAGCAAACCTCCACCACCTCTCATTGTACACAAACCCAGTCTCTCCCATCTACTCAGTCTCCCACTTCCAGCTCCACTCCCTCCAAAACCTCAAAATTCCAAGCAACACAATCTGGCACCACAACACCCTAATTCAGTAGTTAACCTTTCCTCCAAACCTCTCTCCCAATCTGAAACCTCTGTCCTATCCAAAGGCCTCACCTTCAGCCCCACTCCGAGATTCAACCAAACAGCCCTCGTCAAAGATTTACTGTCCTACACTCGTACTCTCTGCTGGAAGTATCACTTTGCCACGAAGAAAAATGATCTTAATCCTACCCCTAATGATCCAACTCCCCAAGACACTATCCAAATTGAACCCTGCCTGGAACAGTTCCATCCTCCGTCACAGCGGGACCCACCTCCTCTTCCTCAAAATCACCCTCTCCAAACCTTCCAGGAATTTCTGACTTCCAACCTTGCCTCTCAATCCTTCTTAAAATACCTTAATCCTACTCCCAACATCACCACTGCTGAAGCCCAGGCTATCCGTGATCTGAAGGCTGACCGGTCCATCATCATTCTTCCGGCGGACAAGGGTTCCACGACCGTGGTACTTGATCTTCAGGAGTATGTGGCTGAGGGACTGCGTCAGCTTTCAGACAATACCACATACAAAGTTTGCCAAGGTAATCCCATTCCTGATGTCCAGGCGGAGCTTCAGGGAATCCTCAGAACCTTAGGCCCCCTACAAAACCTTTCACCTGACTCCATCAACCTCCTGACCCCACCGACACCCCGCACCCCTACCTTCTACCTTCTTCCTAAAATTCACAAACCCAATCATCCTGGCCGTCCCATTGTAGCTGGTTACCAAGCCCCCACAGAACGTATCTCTGCCTACGTAGATCAACACCTTCAACCCATTACGTGCAGTCTCCCATCCTTCATCAAAGACACCAACCACTTTCTCGAACACCTGGAATCCTTACCCAATCCGTTAACCCCAGAAACCATCTTTGTAACCATTGATGCCACTTCCTTGTACACAAATATCCCGCACGTCCAGGGCCTCGCTGCGATGGAGCACTTCCTTTCACGCCGACCACCCGCCACCCTACCTAAAACCCATTTCCTCATTACCTTAGCCAGCTTCATCCTGACCCACAACTTCTTCACCTGTGAAGGCCAGACATACCAACAATTAAAGGGAACAGCCATGGGTACCAGGATGGCCCCTTTGTACGCCAACCTATTCATGGGTCGCTTAGAGGAAGCCTTCTTGGTTACCCAGGCCTGCCAACCCAAAGTTTGGTACAGATTTATTGATGACATCTTCATGATCTGGACTCACAGTGAAGAAGAACTCCAGAATATCCTCTCCAACCTCAACTCCTTTGGTTCCATCAGATTCACCTGGTCATACTCCAAATCCCATGCCACTTTCCTTGATGTTGACCTCCACCTGTCCAATGGCCAGCTTCACACGTCCGTCCACATCAAACCCACCAACAAGCAACAGTACCTCCATTACGACAGCTGCCACCCATTCCACATCAAACGGTCCCTTCCCTACAGCCTAGGTCTTCGTGGCAAACGAATCTGCTCCAGTCCGGAATCACTGAAGCATTACTCCAACAACCTGACAACAGCTTTCGCATCCCGCAACTACCCTCCCGACCTGGTACAGAAGCAAATAACCAGAGCCACTTCCTCATCCTCTCAAACCCAGAACCTCCCACAGAAGAACCACAAAAGTGCCCCACTTGTGACAGGATACTTTCCGGAACTGGATCAGATTCTGAATGTGGCTCTCCAGCAGGGATACGACTTCCTCAAATCCTGCCCAGAAATGAGATCCATCCTTCATGAAATCCTCCCCACTCCACCAAGAGTGTCTTTCTGCCGTCCACCTAACCTTCGTAACCTCTTAGTTCATCCCTATGAAATCCCCAAACCACCTTCCCTACCCTCTGGCTCCTACCCTTGTAACCGCCCCCGGTGTAAAACCTGTCCCATGCACCCTCCCACCACCACCTACGCCAGTCCTGTAACCCGGACGGTGTACACGATCAAAGGCAGAGCCACGTGTGAAAGCACCCACGTGATCTACCAACTGACCTGCCTACACTGTGACGCATTCTATGTGGGAATGACCAGCAACAAACTGTCCATTCGCATGAATGGCCACAGGCGGACAGTGTTTGTTGGTAATGAGGATCACCCTGTGGCTAAACATGCCTTGGTGCATGGCCAGCACATCTTGGCACAGTGTTACACCGTCCGGGTTATATATATATAAATGGTTATAATAGAGGGAAACATTCCACGTAGGAAAAATATATCTAAAAACAAAGATGATGTGACTTACCAAATGAAAGTGCTGGCAGGTCGACAGACACACAAACAAACACAAACATACACACAAAATTCAAGCTTTCGCAACAAACTGTTGCCTCATCAGGAAAGAGGGAAGGAGAGGGAAAGACGAAAGGATGTGGGTTTTAAGGGAGAGGGTATGGAGTCATTCCAATCCCGGGAGCGGAAAGACTTACCTTAGGGGGAAAAAAGGACGGGTATACACTCACGCACACACACACATATCCATCCACACATATACAGACACAAGCAGACATATTTAAACCAGAGGTTGTAGAGAGTTTCAGGGAGAGCATAAGGGAACAATTGACAGGAATGGGGGAAAGAAATACAGAAGAAGAAGAATGGGTAGCTCTGAGGGATGAAGTAGTGAAGGCAGCAGAGGATCAAGTAGGTAAAAAGACGAGGGCTAATAGAAATCCTTGGGTAACAGAAGAAATATTGAATTTAATTGATGAAAGGAGAAAATATAACACGCAGTAAATGAAGCAGGAAAAAAGGAATACCAACGTCTCAAAAATGAGATCAACAGGAAGTGCAAAATGGCTAAGCAGGGATGGCTAGAGGATAAATGTAAGGATGTAGAGGCTTATCTCACTAGGGTAAGATAGATACTGCCTACAGGAAAATTAAAGAGATCTTTGGAGAAAGGAGAAACACTTGTATGAATATCAAGAGCTCAGATGGCAACCCACTTCTAAGCAAAGAAAGGAAGGCAGAAAGGTGGAAGGAGTATATACAGGGTTTATACAAGGGCGATGTACTTGAGGACAATATTATGGAAATGGAAGAGGATGTAGATGAAGATGAAATGGGAGATAAGATACTGCGTGAAGAGTTTGACAGAGCACTGAAAGACCTGAGTCGAAACACGGGCCCGGGAGTAGACAACATTCCATTAGAACTACTGATGGTCTAGGGAGAGCCAGTCATGACAAAACTCTACCATCTGGTGAGCAAGATGTATGAGACAGGCGAAATACCCACAGACTTCAAGAAGAATATAATAATTCCAATCCCAAAGAAAGCAGGTATTGACAGATGTGAAAATTACAGAACTATCAGTTTAATAAGTCACAGCTGCAAAATACTAATGCGAATTCTTTACAGACGAATGGAAAAACTGGTAGAAGCGGACCTCGGGGAGGATCAGTTTGGATTCCGTAGAAATGTTGGAACACGTGAGGCAATACTAACCTTACGACTTATCTTAGAAGAAAGATTAAGAAAAGGCAAACCTACGTTTCTAGCATTTGTAGACTTAGAGAAAGCTTTTGACAACGTTAACTGGAATACTCTCTTTCAAATTCTGAAGGTGGCAGGGGTAAAATACAGGGAGCGAAAGGCTATTTACAATTTGTACAGAAACCAGATGGCAGTTATAAGAGTCGAGGGGCATGAAAGGGAAGCAGTGATTGGGAAAGGAGTGAGACAGGGTTGTAGCCTCTCTCCGATGTTATTCAATCTGTATATTGACCAAGCAGTAAAGGAAACAAAAGAAAAATTCGGAGTAGGTATTAAAATTCATGGAGAAGAAGTAAAAACTTTGAGGTTTGCCGATGACATTGTAATTCTGTCAGAGACAGCAAAGGACTTGGAAGAGCAGTTGAATGGAATGGACAGTGTCTTGAAAGGAGGATATAAGATGAACATCAACAAAAGCAAAACGAGGATAATGGAATGTAGTCAAATTAAATCGGGTGATGCTGAGGGGATTAGATTAGGAAATGAGACACTTAAAGTAGTAAAGAAGTTTTGTTATTTGGGGAGCAAAATAACTGATGATGGTCGAAATAGAGAGGATATAAAATGTAGACTGGCAATGGCAAGGAAAGAGTTTCTGAAGAAGAGAAATTTGTTAACATCGAGTATAGATTTAAGTGTCAGGAGGTCGTTTCTGAAAGTATTTGTATGGAGTGTAGCCATGTATTGAAGTGAAACATGGACGATAACCAGTTTGGACAAGAAGAGAATAGAAGCTTTCGAAATGTGGTGCTACAGAAGAATGCTGAAGATAAGGTGGGTAGATCACGTAACTAATGAGGAGGTATTGAATAGGATTGGGGAGAAGAGAAGTTTGTGGCACAACTTGACAAGAAGAAGGGACCGGTTGGTAGGACATGTTTTGAGGCATCAAGGGATCACAAATTTAGCATTGGAGGGCAGCGTGGAGGGTAAAAATCGTAGAGGGAGACCAAGAGATGAATACACTAAGCAGGTTCAGAAGGATGTAGGCTGCAGTAGGTACTGGGAGATGAAGAATCTTGAACAGGATAGAGTAGGATGGAGAGCTGCATCAAACCAGTCTCAGGACTGAAGACCACGACAACAACAACAACGTGTCTCTCAAAGACACTATCGCTTCAGATAGAAACGTAACAGTAATGTTATTGCAATTCGCAGCAAAATATATCCAGGGAACATTTTATCCATGTATATCTATAGCAATTAGCCAGCTTAACTCCGTCATGTGATATAAATACAATAACCGGGCGGCACTTAAACAAGGGCCAGACAAACTGTTTTCAATGGCGGTTAACACTGACAGTAGCAATCTACAAACAGAATGTATCAGCACTCCAGGCCCTAGTAAACGTTAATCGTGACATCACATACAGCTCTCACTAGAACCTTGCGTACTAAGCAAGTTGAAATTAACACATTCAAGGACAGACTCAGTAGGAGTAGGAATGGCCGGCCAAGAAAATGAAGTCAACAGCACAGAACCAAGTAGTCTATTCCGGCCACAATTTACAGCACAAGCCCCTCCCTCCTCGATCGGCCCAGGAGGTGGCGCCACCGTGTGCTCTGCACACACCACTGGAAAGGTGACCCGTACCGGCGGTGGGAATATCGCCGATCGAGCCACACGGCTCACCGTCGTCACAGATGCTGTCACGTCACTGATACCTTCCTCTATGTTAACTGATTCTGTATGTCCAGGTCTGTCTGTTGCCAGGAGGTCTAAGATGTTACCCTCATGAGTTGGTTCTCTAACTATTTGCTCGAGGTAATTTTTGGACAAGACATCCAGAACAGTGCCATACAATTCCCTGTCTCTGGCACCAGTTTTGATGGCATAACACTCCCAAGTTGTAACATTACCCTATTTACCCGTGCTAATATATCATCGGTAGAAGCACCTCCGTCGGATTTGGCTGAAAAGTGATTGTCAAAAATAGGCTGTGTCAAATGATACTGTCTGCACCAGATTTAGAATCCAAAACACTTTATTTGCACTTTGATATTAAATAACTTTTTGTTTATGGTCAGATCTGAGTCCCAGTCACTGTAATTTATGCACAGATAAAGGATAAGCCACATAGTACACTCTACTGATGTTACAATGATGACGGTTGTTCAAGTGTAGTAACCTAAACACTAAAGTGACAGAAGTTTATGTGTGGCTGACGTTCAATTAACACAGTCACCGATTAACATCCTTAAATTGTTATCCTTTCAAGTAACTAATCACATCAAAATGAAAATGATATGCACAGTAAATATCATTTGGAGATAACACAGGTCACAGTCCAATACTGTCGTTACAGTTTCCAGAAACCGTTGTCGAAGTTTGACAGAGTTCTCGAGATTAGTTGTTGCTTTTGAATGATTCACTGTGAATTTGGAATTAAACTACAGAATGATCTCCCAGATGTGAAATTCATATAAAACTCAGTACACAGTGCTAACTCTTCTGCCGGCAGTGTGCAGCAATTTTTGGAACAGATCTTGCTCACATTATACACTTCTGGAGACTGACTCGTGTGGCTCTTAGCAACCTCTCTTTTATAAAGTACAAAAATCTGCAGTACATTCAGTTACTGTTATTTGCTGTCCTTTTACAAATTATAGCTAAAGATTTCTATTTGTGAATAATGGAAACGAGGAAGGAAGGTCGGATTTAACATCCTGTCAACATCGGGGTCATTAGATATGGAGCACGAGGTCAGATCGTGTCAAAGACAGGGAAGGAAATTGGCCGCACTCTCCGATAGGAACTGTCCCGGCATTTCCGTAGAGTGATGTAGGGAAATCGCAGAAAACCTAAATGTGTATGACACAGGATTGAACCGTCAACTTCCCAAATTCGAGTCCAGTGTGCTCACCGTGCACCACCTCGCTCGGTCAAATAGTGGAATAAGATTTGTGTGTGTTGTGTACATAGTTCCGCATAGTTAGCGCGTACACAACTTTCCCACTAGAGCGCGCCCCGCTAAGCACAACAGCGCAGGCGCAGCATTCGTCCGTCTCCGCACTACGAGATGGCGCTGTCTTAAGAGATGGACCAAATTCTGCTTCCGCCGATCCACGTATTAATATGTAACGCAGCCAATGAGATTGCTGCTAACGTAGAACCTTTTGTCCTTGCGGATCACACTCGCGCAGTGATACCTGAACGCTCGAGGTATTATAACGAGTGTACAGACCTCCGATTAGTCAGTCTGCATTAGTCTGTACCAGTCTGCATTTGTCTGTACCAGTCAATAGTCAAGTTTCAGTTTGCGCCTAATAAGATTATTCATTTATCTTCACGGCTGTGTACAGGAATATGGCAGACACTTTGGTCTTGGTACGTTAATCTTATTGTCACATGTCTCTGATACTTGACAAAGGAACTTCAGAGTGTCAATTGTAAATAGCATCCAGAACCAAGTTAAGTAGTTTTTAGGCTTGTTATTATTTTAATAAATGTGTGTGAAAATTAATCAAGTTCTGTTTAAAGTTGTTCACCGTCAATCTGCTACTCTAAGCGTGCAAGTGGCATTTCTATCGTCTGACCAAACGGCAGAAGATAAACACGCCACGATAGGACCATGAGACATATTGTTGACACTCGCCTACTTCGTTAGAGTGACAAGTCATATAATCTGATGGTGTGTGTACCGAAGATCTTACAGTACACCCACCACCACAGTGTGACTGAGGACTTTTAAATAAAACAATAATTGCTATTGGATTATGCTGCTTAGTTTGCCAAAAAATGGTATTCTGTTTTTGGTAACAACGCTTCAACTATAAATGCTAATTACTCTGAAACTAGTTGTGAGCAAAACTCACCACCAGTTTCCCGACATTAGCTGCATCTATAAATACTTTATCTGAAAGCCAGTAATGAGATAGATGTTTACACATGAACAATGATAACAATGTTTTATGTTACTGGTATTTGTAGTCAGCACAGCTTTTAGTAAACTAATTACACTAATGGCTTCTAGGTAACCAGACGAATGTAATGGATAATAAAATTAGCCTGAGCTAATATTTGAGACTTTTGATATTGTGCACACCTGCCATACAAATGATAAGCCAATGATGTTTACACACACACACACACACACACACACACACACACACACACACACAAAGGAAAGGAAAGGGGGCAGGGCGGGGGATGAGGGAGCTAGTGGCGGGGGAGAAAAATGTAACAGCGTGAAAGAATCCACCTGGTTTGTTTAAAAATGTTACAACGGCACGATATTGAGGGAGTTCTGCAAACAAAACAATCGCCAGTTTCGCCACTGATAGAAGATGCGCGAGACCAGTTCGGGCATCGAGCCTATCCGAGTGCCAGTACGCAGGGTACTGAGTGCCAGCTGGGGGCCGGCTCCCCTCAGGAGAGGATGCAGCCAGTGTACGACATCCTTCCCAGCCAAGTCAGTGCACGCATCCAGGCCAGAGTGGGGGCGACATCGTACTGGTTAAGTGGGCTCGTACTGCCAAGATTTTGTAAATTTGACTCCATTCTGTAATCATTCCTACATCACATACCCTCTCAACTTGTGAAGTTTCATTTCTTTTCCTCCTCCCCTTCTGGGTATTTCTTTCTTTCCTTCCCCCCCCCCCCCCTCCCCCCCGCCCCCCCCCCTCTCTCGGACATGAACTATGAACTCATTACTTTAAAGAAGATTTTCTGATGACACAGATGTACAGAGACATAAATTAAGCACAGTCGATCACATCTTATAACTCAAGGGGTACGTTGCTCTGAATGGAACGTGGTATCGCCAAGTTTAAAAATGTTAATTAGTAGTAACCTGATAAATACCTGTATAATTGACACTTAAAATAATAGGGTATCTGGTGCTAATTTATTATTGTTTCACTAGTTCATAAAAACTGACAAAAGTTTCTAACTTCAGATTACCACAAAGAGAACATTTATTTTGATGAAACTTGCACATAATACAAATAAAAAGTGAATAAATAAGCAAGAAAATTTTTTTGGATAAACAGATAACAAATATTTCGTAACTATTTTAAATTAATTACTGTACACAATAATACATGCTAGTCCAGCCAGTGATATTTAAGAATGGCTACCTCATCAGTCTTGCCACTTTATCTCGTAAAGAAAAAGTTGTTTCAAATCCACTGTCATTACGACGAGAAACCGAGCGTCATTGCGGATCGTTAAAGCCAGAATTCAAACACTATTGCAGATGGTTAAACAATGGAAACTTCAGGCTGGAATATCAACAATTTTAAGAAAAGGATTGGCAGTCAGGCACAACTAAAAGACTGTTACACATTACCGCTTTCTGTCAGAGCCTCCTTCGGCAAAGAAAATACGCGTACGTTCGCACGAGCGAACACGGCCAGAAGCTAGAATGTATAACAGTCTATTCGTTGTACTTGTCTGCTAATCAGTGTAAAGATGACCCACTGAGTTGCACACTATCCTTTTCCTAATATTACTGTAAATAATTTATGTTCTTTCTACACACTTCCACAATTACTTGTAATTACCCTGTTTCAAAACAGTTTCCACCAATGTTAATGTGACGTTACACCCAAAATAAATATTTTCGACCTGACAGCCTGCAGCAGTCCACTACGACACACAGTCTAGTAACAAAAGTTGAGAAGTATTAAATTTTGGCCCAGTTACAATATTCCAGCTGAGATGCAATCAGTATTTAAAATTAGTTCCCTATAAATATCATATCAGTTTTATATATTCTCTAGAGAGAGAACAGATATACTGCTTTAATCCTAGACATCGTTATCACTCTTTAACTATCACTGCAACTCTCCAGTCATCCACTGCTTCCTCTGCACTGCGAAGCAACACATTCTCCTCCTCTTCAAGTTCTGCACCACTCTCGTTATCAGACACGTAGAAAGCCGGTTACAAAGGTCGAATGACGCAGTGGATTTTAAGACCGGGCATCTGCTTGGCCAGCCCTTCTACGGCCTTCGGGTCACCTTGACACTCTTTGACTCCCAGCTCCCTGTGATAAGAATGAAAACACTGCTTTTACTGTGACAACGTGGCCATCCAATGGAGTTACCTCTATATTGTGCATGTTTGAAAAACAGAAAATTTAATTATATACATGGAGGCTCATATTTATCTCAGAGAAAACAATGAGAAAAGAATCTAAAAGGAAGTGACATACTGGGATACGAGGTAGGAAAGGGTGCAGGGGGGGGGGGGGGGGGTAGGTAACAAGAGGAGAGTGGCAGTACACACAGGGAAGGAGCAGTTCCAGAGCGAGAGGGGCTGAACGAGGCAAGGGGGTAAATGGCTGCAGGAAATACAAGTGTAACATTAGTTTGGCGAACAACTTCATAGCGTTTTTGTTTTGCTTATCGGTAATCCAGTCGCTACGGGTTTATTTAGCGATTATCAGTTTTTCTTTGTAGTTTGCTGTTGCTACTTGCATTCACATATTGCCATTTTGTCATTTTGAGATAGTGAGTAGAGTAGAAAACTGAGGGCCGAGTGGAGAAATCTGAACTTTTCGGACAGCAGTGGAGGTGGCCAGAAACATCGGGATAATGCCAATGGACAGAGCGTAACAAGAAAATTGTTTTTCATTTTAAGAAGTATTGTTTCGACATTAGTGACTGCCTGAAATCGGGAAGACCTTCGGGGCTTGACGAAGATAGTTTAAATGCATTAATCCACACTCGTCCGTGTCAGTGTGCTTGAGAACTGGCAAATGTGATGAACTGTGATCGTTCCACCATTGTGCAACATTTGCACGCAATGGGGAAGGTTCAAAAATTGGGCAAATGGGTACCGCACACTCTAAACCGAAATCATAAAAATGAACAGGTGGCCGTACTTGCACCTATTCTCGCTCGTCGTGAACTGACTCGTGAACACCTCCGACCGATCCTTACGGGTGATGAGAAATGGTGTCTTTATGCTAACATTAGGAAAAGAAAGGAATGGTTAAGGCCCAAACAAATTAGCAACTGTCCGTACAAAGACTTGCACGTATTCACAAAAGATAACGTAATGCATCTGATGGAACAGTGATGGTGGGGCGTGCCTCGAATTGCTTCCCTTGGGTGTAACCGTCACTGCTGATATTTATTGTTACGAGCTGAGACATCTCACAGACACAGTCTGAGAACAACGACCAGGAAGACCGCGTGAAGCGATGCTACTCCACGATAATGCTAGACTGCATTTTGCATCACTGACAAAAAGCACTACATAGGAGTTGGGTAGGGAAGTCATTCCACACCCACCTTATTCACCTGATCTTGTACCCTAAAATTTTCATCCTTCTGCTTTTCATCAAACAACCTTCAAGGAAATTCAATTCGACATGAAAATGTGCTCCGAAAGTGGCTCGACGAGTTCTTCGTCTCGAAAGAACGATTTCTAGTCGTAGAATCAAAAATTTACACCGGCATTGGCAGACTGTTGTAAACAGTGAAGGAGAATATATTACTGATGACTAAAGTCTCTGTTATGAGTATCTATTGTGTTTATTAAACTTATGGAAAAACACTATGAACTTATATACCAATCATTATGCACTAAAAAATAAGATTCAAGTGCTGGAAATGAGATTCCTATGAATGGTGAAAGGATACGCAAAAATAGACAAAATAAAAATGCATATTACAAAAACAGTTCAAAGTTGAATAAAAAAATGATAAGATATATGAATTTAGAATTAAATGGAAGGACCATCTGGAAAGAGTACCTGAGTGATGACGACCGTTATAAGCTGTGCAGTACGAACCACACACAAAAGTGGAAAAAGACGTAAGAAAGTGGAGAGCATTGAGATTCTGCATCCAACTTGTTTTAAGCTGACAGGTATGGTGTAACAGTGTCTATTATAATAGGAGCCCAGAAGAAGGTCAATGTATCTCACGGCACTGGATTTCTAAGTAGAGCTTTCGATTTGCACAGACCGTGTTGTGGCAACAAAAATGTATGATATGTGCTTTATTGGAGGAAAACTGGGAGCCGTGCTACAGGTCCCAAGAATGGGCTCTCTGTACGACACCTTGAAGTTGACGTTCAGCTAAGGCCACGGACTCATAGCCGTACCACAAGCAAAAGTCATCATATAAGGAGTCTATAATTTTCAGTGCAATTTTTTGAAAGATTTCTTGTAGCCTTTGGCTGTCATTCTTTTTATTTCCTGTACGATTGTACAATTTTGGCTTTAGGCCATTATCAGGTATTATTAAAAAAGTAACAGATCAGATTGGTAAGATTTTACAGAAACATGACATCAGACCGGTCTTTACACCAACAAAGAAAATAAGTCAAGTGCTGCAATCTGCGAAGGATAAACACCCTCCTGTGTTGACATGTGGTGTATACAAAATTCTGTGTACGTGTGGTAAAGTTTATATTGGAACTACCAAGAGGAGTGTAAATACATGGCTAAAAGAGCACAAAAGTCTCTGCTATAGCTGATTTCTCTATTTTTCCTATCGGCAGAGCATGCTCTTCAGTCAGGAAACCACAAAGTGAAGTTTTCTGAAACAGAAATTTTATTTACAACGTCAAATTATTATCCACAGTTATGTAGAGAAGCCATTGAAATTTATAAGCATCAGGATGATTTTAACAGAGAAGAGGAGGCTATGAAACTTAGTGACATATGGACAGTAGCTCTGCAGAATCGCTAGACAACTTTATCTTTGACAAGATGACAATCGATAGTTAAGTTTTATCTTTGACAAGGATTATCTCTGCTAATCACGTGTTACTTCGACCACGCCCCCTTTCCTACAGTATATATGTCGCTCTCGGACGTCCGACCAGTCAGTCGGCAAGACTCGGCAGAGGACTGCCTCTGAAGATGTCCAGCACAGTCCTGGACAAAACGTCAGGAACAGAAGAGTTTCTCAGACCACGACCTCACATCCCAAAAGGTTTACCAGCAGCCGTTTTCAAGTATTTAATGGATGATTTTTTAGTAGCAGATTATGTCATATGAGTCATTGCTTCTATGACATTACGTTATGTTCATAAAATAAATCCGAAGTGTTCACACTATTTTAGGAGTGTGTTACTTTCAAGTAGTTGCAAAAGGAAACAAGACTATACAATAAGCTACCTACAAACATTAAAACAATAAAAGACATTTCAAGATTTAAAACTGCTGTCCATAATATCTATTGCAAAAATGTTATTATAGTATAAATGAATATCTTGAAACATAAAAATTTATTGCCAAATACCTAAAAAGAAAAAAGATAATTATTTGCGTTAAATATAATGTATGGAAGCTGAACCTTCAGTTGTAATAATATGAAGGCTAAAACAATTTAAATACTGTTATATGATTTAAAAACATGTATTGTAAATCACAATGATCTGTCCAATATTGTACAGTATACCTTGTACAACAAATGATCAAAAGGACCAATAAAAATGTTATGTAATGTAACTGCTCAAAAGTAACATGCTCCTAAAATAGCATGAACACATTGGATTTATTTTATGAGCATAACATGATGTCACAGGAACAACGATGTGAATGACATAATCTGCTACTAAAAAATCATGCATAAAAATACTTGAAAATGGCCTAAGGCCGAAATTGTACAATCGTACAGGAAATAAAGAGAATGGCAGCTGAAGGCCTCAAGACATCTTAAAAGAAAAAAAAAATAAGGAGTATGTGTAGCCACTGGACTCGCAGATTCCCGAAGCTTGAAATCAGAGCCATGGGATCGAGTTACAGTGACACCAGGTGGTATCATATGCTTCATGTGAGTGGAAAAAGATGCAGATAAAATGAAGGTGGTAGCAGCTGAGAAGGGAGTGAAACACGGTTGCAGCTATCATAATATTATTCAGTGGAAATGTTGGGAAGCTGTGACAGATATGGACAAAAAATTTGGAAAGGGTTTTGAAGTTCAGCGATAAGAAATATTTTTTCTTGGAGGTACGTTTTGTCTTTGCAACTAAATGAAAGGCAGTTTGTTTTTTGCCATATGCGTTTCACTTCTTTCATTTATGAAGCATCTTTAGTGGCCTGAAATACATATTTGTTTTTATATCTATGATAAAAATGCATTAGGTAGTAGTCCAAATATGTTACTATGTTATGTTTTCTTATGTTTTTCTCTTGTTTTTCCGATTAGAAACAACATTTATAGCACTAGTTTCATGAGGTTAAATTATCATTTGGTGTTACTTATGATTTCCATTGATGCTAGTTCATATGTGTGGTCCTGGAGATGTGTTCGCTTGTTCCCCATAATCCAGATGGCGGATTTCTGTTATTTTTTCACCCACCTTTATTGCAACAACTCACTTGCACTTTCACTATGTGTTCACCATGTGGTGTTTACCACGGGTAATGCCAATTGTCGCTGTGTGCTTATCTTTCGTCTTTTGTTTATGTTGTGTGTATGGCTTGATATTTTTCATTTGTTTTGTGTGTGTGTGTGTGTGTGTGTGTGTGTGTGTGTGTGTGTGTGTGTGTGAGAGAGAGAGAGAGAGAGAGAGAGAGAGAGAGAGAGAGAGAGAGATGTTCCACATCTCTGTTATTGTTTTAATGACTGATCTGTGAGTAACTGCTTTTATTGATTTTCTCATTAAGTACTTCCTTATTCATTGCAAGGACTCTTTGTATATGAAAGTTTCCCTGTAATGTCTGGAGTTTTTTTGTTGTAGTTGTTCACCTTAATAATTTTCATGTCCTGTTCCATGTTGGATAGTTCATGCCCTTGTTTTATCAGGTATCCAGCAGAGGTAGAATTGCTATTCTTATATTTCCAACTTCTTACAAGTTCTTTATACCTTGTTTTGAGGGGGACTGATGACCTTAGCTGTTTAGTCCCCCTTAAACATCCCAACAACCACCACCGCCACCTTGTTTTGAAATTCCCACCTGTCATCACCAGATATACTGGTTCATGTTCTTGGCATTCTAACTAGTATATTCCTGTGTTCAAAAAGATTTCGGGCTTGCAGCCAGTCGTCATAAACTTCACTGCACGATATTTCGACTGTACAACTGCCAACCATCTTCAGGTGAGCCGAACGAGGACTGACAAAGACGTTCTCAACTCCATCTTATATAGTGCACTGATAGTAATGCTGCGCATGCGTTGCAGTCGCAGAGACAGATAGGGCCACACCTCCCAGTGGCAGCGCCCTTGCTGGTGGAATTGCAATACTCAGCTGCCGTGGGTATTGTCACTGGCCGCAGCTATCGAACTCTTCTGGGGTCTTCGTCTCGAGCAAATTTCGGAGACAATGGGATTCCATGCATTATTCAATTGGTAACCACTGTCACGGTTCATTAGATTTCCCGCAATGCGTATTTCCACTGATTCTTTGATAACGGAGTCCAAAAAGTTTTTGCAGTGGCCAAAATCGAAGTTTTGTAGTACTCCATTGAATGTCCATTAGAAATACAATGTTCCGCAACTGCAGACTTACTGGCTTGCAGTAGGTGAGTGCATCGTTGTTGTTCTGTACAACACTCTTCCACTGTACGCATTGTCTGTCCTATTTAGGCCATACCACATTAACATGGTATTATGTAAATTCCCGCCTTCCGCAGTGACAAATCATCCTTCATCCATCCCAGCAAATCCGAAATCGTAGAAGGCGGACAAAAAACCACTTTCACATGAAAATGATTAAGAATCCTTGCTATCTTGAAGGAGATATTTCCGACAAAGGGAAGAAAAGCTAGGGACTTGGCTGGGACGTTCTACTCTTTATCCACTTCCCGGTTCCTGGCTCTAGTTGAGAACGCCCTGTTAATTTGCCGGGTCAAGCACCCATTGTCTCTGAACACCATCCTCAAATGTGCCAGTTCCATAGGCAAATTCTCTGCATCCGACACCGTGTGTGCCCTGTGTACAAGGGTTTTAAGTACACTCACAGTCTGGGATGGGTGATGGCAACTTGATAAATGCAAATACAAATCAGTGTGAGTGGGCTTCCGATAGACAGAATGTCCCACAGTGCCGTCGCTCTTCTGTTTAACCAAAACATCCAGGAATGGAAGGCAGCCATCTTTCTCTAGTTCCATAGTAAATCGAATATTCTCATGGATGGAGTTAAGATGATGAAAAAACTCCATTAACTTTTCTTCTCTGTGGGGCCACACTATGAAAGTGTCATCGACATAGCTCCAAAAAACAGTTCATTTACAGACCGCTGATTCAAGTGCTCTCTCCTCAAAATCCTCCATAAGGAGGTTAGCCACCAGAGGAGACAGAGGGCTGCCCATGGTGACACCGTCAGACTGTTCATAATATTCCTGGTTAAACATAAAATAAGTTGAGGAAAGAGTACTGCTTTGTTTCAACATAATGTCTGATTCAAACTGTTGACCAATTAGAATCAAGGAATCTGCAAGAGGTACTTTTGTGAAAAGGGAAATTACATCAAAACTCACTAGAAGATCCGAACTACTTAAGGGGGCTAGGACGTCAAACGAGCCGACTTTGAGCAGGAGAGGCACCACAGGACATTTTAATTTCCACTGTCTATACTTTTACAAGTAAATTCATAAAACTTTGTCAGCGCAACCAGGAAGGATTCAGGATTCACACTCGTAGCAGCGGAAGTTAAAAAACATGACAAAATAATTTTTTTTACATGTGAAATTTCATCATTTTTCCACTTACTATTGGCTGCATTTGTTGCTATAGGTACACTTTTCTTCATAAGTAAGAGAGACTGTTCGATGAATTTTGCACAGCATACAAACCGTACTTACAGCTGTCTGAAACTCTAGAATCTATTTAATTTTTGAAAAAATGAATGAGCTGTTATGTTTTATACTTTATGTTTAGAAAAAAAATTAGATTTTGTAGTTAATTATCTCAATTTTTACCACAGCTTTTAATAGATTTGGAAAATTCTAGAGTTTCATACACCTGTAAGTATGGTTTGTATGCTGTGCAAAATTCATCAAAGAATCTCTCTTACTTGTGAAGAAAAATGTACCTACAGCAACAAATGCAGCCAACAGTAAGCGAAAAAATGATGAAATTTCATACCTAAAAAAAAAAAATCATTTTGTTATATTTTTGCACTTCCACTGCTATGATTGTGAATACTGAATCCTTCCTGGTCATGCTGACAAAGTTTTATGACTTTATTTGTAAAAGTATAGACAGCAGAAAATAAAATGTCCTGTGGTGCCTCTCCTGCTCCAAGTCTGACGTCCTACCCCGCCTTAAGTGGAGAGCCCCCAGTCTATTAATAAAATCAGCAGAGTTCCGTATATGGTGTGAACATTTGCCAACAAATGGTCTCAACAAAGAAGCTAGATGTTTGGCTAAATCATATGTGGGTGCGTCAATATTACTGACTATAGGCCGTAAAGGCAGACCTTCTTTATGCACTTTAGGAAGAGCATACAGTCTCGGTGGTACACTCCTTGGTATATATCTGGTTTGTCTGTTGTTGTTTGTAAATGTGACAGGAATGGGTATCTCATTCCATAAGCAATGTGTAATCCCTGTTTCTCTAGTGTATTTGTTATTCTGTGTGTATATTAAATTGCGCCATTTCTTTCTGTTAGTTATGTCTGTTAGTTTGTGTTTCTTTGTGTGTTGTAGTGTCTATGGCATTTTTAAGTGTTTGTGTTCTCTGCTTGTTTTCATTTTTCTTTAGTTATATTTTGATTTTGGGGTTGAGTCTTTTGCACTATATGGATTTTATAAACATTGTTTGGCAATTAGTTGTATGGTTGTAATTCTTTTTCATGGTTTTCTTGGCTGAGTGGTATATGTCATAGGGCTGATAATTTTTTATTTTACTGATAGTTGGTTGAAGCATGTGTAATTGTATCTGTGGCTCTTCGCTTTCTGAATATGTCAAATGTTTGCCTACTGCTGTCTCTCTTTATTGTTATATCCACGAAATGTATTTGATTTTGTGTTTCTTTTTCCATGGTGAATTGAATTTATTTATTTATTTATTTTCATGCTGTTTATGTCTGTATGAAGTTTATCTATTTACTCTGTTGGTTCATTCACCCTACAGGTTATGACATCCACAGATTTGTTGCTGTTGTTGTGGTCTTCAGTCCAGACACTGGTTTGATGCAGCTCTCCATGCTACTCTATCCTGTGCAAGCTTCTTCATCTCCCAGTACCTACTGCAACCTACATCCTTCTGAATCTGCTAAGTGTGTTCATCTCTTGGTCTCCCTCTACGATTTTTACCCTCCACGCTGCCCTCCAATGCTAAATTTGTGATCCCTTGATGCCTCAGAACATGTCCTACTAACCGATCCCTTCTTCTGGTCAAGTTGTGCCACAAACTCCTCTTCTCCTTAATTCTGTTCAATACTTCATCATTAGTTATGTGATCTACCGATCTAATCTTCAGCATTCTTCTGTAGCACCACATTTCGAAAGCTTCTATTCTCTTCTTGTACAAACTATTTATAAACGACTTCCTGACACTTAAACCAATACTTGATGTTAACGAATTTCTCTTCTTCAGAAATGCTTTCCTTGCCATTGCCAGTCTGCTGATGGTCGAAGTAGAGAAGATATAAAATGTAGTTATTTTGCCCCTCAAATAGCAAAACTCATTTACTACTTTAAGTGTCTCACTTCCTAATCTAATTCCTTCAACATAACCCGACTTAATTCAACTACATTCCATTATCCTCGTTTTGCTTTTGTTGATGTTCATCTTATATCCTTCTTTCAAGGCACTGTCCATTCCGTTCAACTGCTCTTCCAAGTCCTTTGAGGTTTGCCGATGTCATTGTAATTCTATCAGAGACAGCAAAGTTTTTATTTCTTCTCCGTGAATTTTAATACCTACTCCGAATTTTTCTTTTGTTTCCTTCACTGCTTGCTCAATATACAGATTGAACAACATCGGGGAGAGGCTACAACCCTGTCTCACTCCCTTCCCAACTACTGCTTCCCTTTCATGTCCCTCGACTCTTATAACTGCCATCTGGTTTCTGTACAAATTGTAAATAGCCTTTCGTTCCCTGTATTTTACCCCTGCCACCTGTACCAGTAAACAATTATGTGTCATTTCCTTATGATGTTTTTATCAAAGAATGTGTTTTCTATGTGGCTGATAAATATGTTTGCCAATGTTTCTGATACTGACGATCACACTGGAAGGCCATCTTTTTGTAAGTAAAATTCCTTTTCAAACTGGAAGTAATTTTTGGATGTGATTGCTTGAAGGGTTTTGGTCTTTTCATTTCTGCCGGTAGTTTGTTAAATGTCAGTAGATTTTCTTCAATTAGTTTTATTGTGTCTGCACTGGGTATCAAGTTGTACATATTCTCTTTGTTGAAAATTATGAGAGGTGCTGTTTGTGATATGTGTAAGTCTTTTATTTGTGTTATGCACTCATTTGTGTGTTTCACTGTTCTGCTGCTCTTCATTTCATATTGCTGTGTTACAATTTTTTCATGTGTTTTGGCACATGGTAGGTAGTGCATTCATCAAGTTGATAATGGCCCTCACTGGAATAAGGGGTTTGTGAACCTCAGGTCAGCCTCAGTGTTGGAGATTTTGGGTTCTATTGTGTGATGTGTTGTTTTTGTTTACCTGTGAGTATGTGTTTGATGTCTTTGAAATTGTTTGTTATGTGTGTCAGGAAATGTGCTGCTGGATTGGATTTCAGTTTTCTGATATTGTTCAAGGAGATGATGATGTGGCGTAACAAGCTTGCTACGCCACACTGGGAAGGGAGCCGAAAGAAAGGCACGCGTACACACACGCCGACTGGCGTCAAGTCTGGAACAGGATAACTATTGAATGGTAGCAAGAAAAGTACGTAGCTGCTTTATACTTAACTTTTATTCTTTGATGAATACAGCGTTCTTCTTGAGACATTTATACGATAACTCTCAAACTAGGTAAGGCTAATGGCGCCTTGCTAGGTCGTAGCCATGGACTCAGCAGAAGGCTATTCTAACTGTCTCTCGGCAAATGAGAGGAAGGCTTCGTCCGTATTGTCGCTAGCAATGTCGTCCGTACAACTGGGGCGAGTGCTATATCGTATCTCGAGACCTGCCTTGTGGTGGCGCTAGGTCTGTGATCACACAGTGGCGACACGCGGGTCCGACTTGTACTAAATGGACCGCGACCGATTTAAGCTACCACCTAGCAAGTGTGGTGTCTGGCGGTGACACCACAGATGAAATCTTTGATTTTTTTTCTATATATTGCTCTTCATTGATCAGTACTGTGCTGCTCCCTTTATGAGCTCTACTGACGATGCTTTAATTTAATTTCATTTTATTATCTACCTGTCAATCATTTATACGAATATGATGTTATTAAGGTGTAGCTTTCCTGTTAATTTCTTAGTTGTGTTGTTTTCTGTTTGAAGTTTGTTGGCGACATTTTAATTCTGACAGAGAAAAGGTTTGCTGCTGACATTATAATCCTGTCAGAGGGACCATATGACTCAGAAAAGCAGTTTAACAGGATGGCTACTGTCTTGGAAAGAGATTATAAGATGAACATCAACAAAAGTAAAATGAGGGTAATGGCATGTAGTCAAATTAAATCAGGCAGTACTGAGAGAATCAGATTCAGAAATGAGATACTAAACGAGTGAATGAGTTTTGCTATTTGAGCAGCAAAATAAATGATGCTGGTTAAAGTAGAGAAGACGTGAAGCAGCAAGTGAAAATATGAAGAAAATCACTTCTGAAAAAGAGCATAGGAAGTCTTTTCTGGCTGGAGTAAAGCCTCATATAAATGTGAAACATGTAAAATAAACAGTTCAGATAAGAAAAGAATAGAAGTTTTTGGAATAAGATGGTGCAAAAGAATGCTGTAGATTAGATGGGTAAATCGAATACCCAAGGAGAAAGTAGACAGAAACTGGGGAAGAAAAATATTTATGGCACAACTTGATTAAAAGAAAGGATTTGTCAGTAGGTCCCAACCTGGGACACAAACAAATTGTCAGTTTGTTATTGGAGGGAAGTACGGTGGGTAAAAACTGTACAGGCATACGATGGCTCAAATATGTGGCTGGAAGACAGCAGTTTCCAACTGGAATGTGTCTTCAGGATGTCATACTGATAAGCAGTGGCATTAAAGCACTGTCCCATTCTGTACCACTTCTTGGTATGCTCTATATTTAGGAACCCATTGCCAAACACACAGTGTGAATTGCAGGGTAATCTAACAGGTGTAGATCTTTTGTTACCTGAGATTGACGAGCTTTTCTGGAAACTTTTCAAACGGCACTCCAGCGACAACGGAATAATCGAATGTCAGGCAGCGCACACCTGACAATTCGAGGATGCTGCTCACACCCGGTTGCAGCCTCGCAAAAGCCATATTTTCCATTCGAAGCGTGTGAAGTCGCGGCAGCCCGACGAGGTAGGAGAACAGGGCCCCGCCGAGTGTTCTGCAATCTGTCACGTCCAATCTGAAACAAACCACGATTGTGCTGTCGTTTATTTGGGGACAAGCTGGTAGAGAAAATTGTAATGGATTTTACTTCCAGTTGTTGCCAGCAAAACAGAGAATCTTTGATGGAAATCAAAAAATTATGAATATCTTAAAGTAAAAGCAATTAAACTCCAATACAATGTATCGGTTTAGTGCACAAGTTCGTAGCATTTTTCCATAAGTTTAATAAACACAAAAGACACACATAACAGTCTTTAGTCGTCAATAATATGTTCTCCATCACTATTTACAACGTCTGGGGTAACATTTCAGTTCTGCAGCAGTAGAAATCATTTGGTTTTGAGGCAAAGAACTTGTTGAGCCATGTTTGAAGCACATTTTCATCCAGAAATGAATTTCCTTTAAGGTTGTTTGATAGAGAGTAGAAAAGGTGAAAACTGAGGGTGCAAGATCAGATGGGTGTGGTGTGACTTCCCAATCCAATTCCTGTCAGTCTAGCAGAATGCAGGCATGCATTATTGTGGAGCAGCATCACTTGACCCCATCTTCCTGGTCACTGTTCTCAGATTACATCTGCAAGATGTGTCAGTTTTTGACAGTTATCGTCAGCAGTGACTGTTACACCTCGGGGAAGTACACCCCTCCGTTGCCGTTCCACCAGATGCATAAAATTATTTTTTGTGGATGTGCACAGGTCTTTACGCAGGGAGTTGCTGCTTAATTTGGGCTCAGCCTCATTCCTTTTCCTTACGTTATCATAAAGGAACCTTTTCTCACCACTAGTCACGATACAGGATAGGAATGGTCAGTGTTGTTCACGAGCCAGTGGACGATAAATAAGCAGAGACGCACATATGGCTACCCACTGATTTTTGTGATTTTGGCTTGGACCATGTGGTATCCATGCAGCCAATTTTTGAACCTTCCCCCCTGCATGCAAATATCATATGATGGTGAAATGATCATAGTTCATCACATTTGGCAGTTCTCAAGAACACCAACCTGGATCATTGTGGATTCAAGCATCTGAATGATCATCATCAAACCCTGAAGGTCTTCCTGAATGTGGAGAGTACTAATAAGAAAATGATACTCTCTAAGGACAGGCATAGGGCAAAATGTCTTCTTGTACTTTCACATATGTATCTCCAACAATATGACAGCTAAAATACTAAAACTTGAGGCTATTATGTACAACATAATGCTTGATATTCTGTGCAGTTTTTGGTTGACAATGCATGATGACAAACATCTTATAAGGATTTTATTTTTCAATTACCATTGTTTAGCCGGCCGCAGTGGCCATACGGTTCTAGGCGCTTCAGTCCGGAACCGCGTGACTGCTATGGTCGCAGGTTCGAATCCTGCCTCGGGCATGGATGTGTGTGATGTGCTTAGGTTAGTTAGGTTTAAGTAGTTCTAAGTTCTAGGGGACTGATGACCTCAGATGTTAAGTCCCATAGTGCTCAGAGCTATTTGAACCATTTTGAACCATTATTTCTATAACCTTTTCTCGTAAACTACTCGAGCAATAAAAGTGGAATTTCACAGTTTACATCTACATAAGTGTGTGGAACCGATTTTTGTTTAAGGTCGTAGTTGCTTTGAAATTAATTTTTCAGTTTTGTGTTACCAGGGACTGCTCTATATTTCTCAAATTTTAAAGGAGAACTTTTCTCAGAGAAAATATAATGGAAAACTGCTGAGCAGGATTATTCAGTAATCTTAAGAACTACAGCAAATATCAGAATGTTAGCTTTTACAGTTCCTGAGAAAAAGGTACATTATAGCTAAGAAAAGTCAGTTTATGGCAATTGACATTTAAACTTTTTATTTAAATTTTTGACAATATTGGTGTACATCTAGTGACTAATGATGCCCATGTCCTGAATCTTTTTTTTCTTCCTCGTCTTCCTGGAGTAGCAGGCACGTCTCATGCACACATGACTGCCGACTGCAGCATCTCGCTGTGTGTGTGTGTGTGTGTGTGTGTGTGTGTGTGTGGGAGCGGGGGGGGGGGGGGGGGGGGGGGGGGGGGGGGGGGGGGGCGGTTGGGTGGGCCTGTCTGCAACTTACGTGTCGTGTCTTCTTTAAGGCGAATCGCAATCTGTCTTTTTCTACATTGTTGATACTTCAAATTTTGCATTTTTCTTTCTGCTGCCTGAGCTTTCTCCAGTAATGCTTCATCAATGCTTGTGTGTGTCTCGAGTGTGAATGCACCTGGATGGAAGGCCGGTCTCTGCATGCGCTTAACCTTACCTGCATTTCTACTATCGAATGCTAGGCAGACGTCACATGAAGGGATGTTCACAACAATTGAGGATACAAATAGTGTTTTTGGACAACGCATCCAAACAAGGTGATTCTAGTTCTCATTTACATTCTGTGTTTTCCCGTGTACACATTTTTTCAGCAGTTCAGGATTGGCTAGATACCTGAAAGTTAGTTTTATAGCATCTAAAACAGCAAGTGGCAAACGATGTTTGTTAGTGTATGGCTTTCCACTGGCTTCTGCCTGAAGATATTTGCATCACTATATGTCACAAAGGGAATGTTGAGGATCACCATCTGTGGAAAGTCTATGAAAGAATTTGCCCACACGACTTGCACATTGTTTCCACACTACGAAGTTACCCCCGATGGGTTTTTTGTAAGTGTGAACTTCCTTCTAATTTCTTGCCTTTCATTTCTTTCTTCAATTAGAGTAGTCTACCCCCCATTCACTTTTGAATATGCCACACACAGTCCAGGTTTTCAAATTTAGTTTTTGTGAGCCATAACAATTGCTCTCTCAAACAGTCTTAAAAGCACTGGAAGGTCCATTACCTAGAAACTTCACATAACTAACACCATATTTTTCAACTGACCTCTGGAATATTAGTTTTGTCCCCGCTGCTTCCATTCCACCACTTAGCCCCAAGTTTCTTGCTGCATACTTTCTTGTGCTCCTGCTGCCACCTTTCTTCTTCACTGCCATCATTGTTCTTTCTTGTGTCACACTGAGAGCAATACTTGCTCATTACTTGGAAGACTAAGATTTTCCCTGTATCTACACTAATGACATGTTACACCACGATGTAGTGTATTGCCCCTTTTCATCCAGGTTTCGTCACAAGAGACTCACAATGTCTTTTTCCCCTTCATTGTTAATGTCTACAGCTTCCTCAATAGCTGCTTTCATATCCTTGCACTCAACTCCAAGAGTACTGAAAAGTGTTCTGTTGTAATCACTGATCCTAGATACTAGTGCAGGCAAGTTCAAAAATGGTTCAAATGGCTCTGAGCACTATGGGACTTAACAGCTGAGGTCATCAGTCGCCTAGAACTTAGAACTACTTAAGCCTAACTAACCTAAGGACATCACACACATCCATGCCCGAGGCAGGATTCGAACCTGCGACCGTAGCAGTTGTGCGGTTCCCGACTGAAGCGCCTAGAACTGCTCGGCCACAACGGCCGACAGGCAAGTTCATCAAGCCACAAAACAGATTTGTGCCTTCTCTGCCTACACCTAAGCATCTCATGCCACAACTCAATCTTGTATTCACCTCATACATCTTCCCGTGGAGAGCAGAAGTCTTGAACTGAACAGCGTACTTACAAACTTTACACTTTATTATTATCAATTACTTAAAATGCTAATACGGTCACTGTCACCGTACAGTGCCCACAGTTACCATATGCACGTGAAACAATCATATAGGCAAGTATTTCTAAATCCACTGGGAAACTCATCTTTGGCACAGCATCATCATCCTCGATGAACTCGGTGACTCTGTCGAAAATTGTACTACACCCTTTGGAATAGCGTCTGCAGCACTGTTATTTAAATTTCCTGTACCTTTTACAGGTGAAATTTGACGTTTCCTCACTTTATTGAATATGCATCCACTAATAGAATGTTGTCTACTCCCGGGGCCTTGTTTCGACTCAGGTCTTTCAGTGCTCTGTCAAACACTTCGTGCAGTATCGTATCTCCCATTTCATCTTCATCTACATCCTCTTCCATTTCCATAATATTGTCCTCACGAACATCGCCCCTGTATAGACCCTCTATATACTCCTTCCACCTTCCTGCTTTCCCTTCTTTGCTTAGAACTGGGTTTCCATCTGAGCTCTTGATATTCATACAAGTCGTTCTCTTTTCTCCAAAGGTATCTTTAATTTTCCTGTAGGCAGTATCTATCTTACCCTTCGTGAGACAAGCCTCTACATCCTTACATTTGTCCTCTAGCCATCCCTGCTTAGCCATTTTGCACTTCCTGTCGATCTCATTTTTGAGACGTTTGTATTCCTTTTTGCCTGCTTCACTTACTGCATTTTTATATTTTCTCCTGTCATCAATTAAATTCAATATTTCTTCTGTTATCCAAGGATTTCTACTAGCCCTCGGCTTTTTACCTACTTGATCCCCTGCTGCCTTCTCTATGTCATCTCTCAAAGCTACCCATTCTTCTTCTACTGTATTTCTTTCCCCCATTCCTGTCAATTGTTCCCTTATGCTCTCCCTGAAACTCTGTACAACCTCCGGTTCTTTCAGTTTATCCAGGTCCCATCTCCTTAAATTCCCATCTTTTTTGCAGTTTCTTCAGTTTTAATCTACAGTTCATAACCAATAGATTGTGCTCAGAGTCCACATCTGCCCCTGGAAATGTCTTTGAGATTTAGGAACCAGGTTTTAAATTGTGTCTTACCTTTATATAATCTATCTGAAACCTTTTAGTATCTCCAGGGTTCTTCCATGTATACAACCTTCTTTCATGATTCTTGAACCAAGTGTTAGCTATGATTAAGTTATGCTCTGTGAAAAATTCTACCAGGTGGCTTCCTCTTCCATTTCTTAGCCCCAATCCATATTCACCTACTACGTGGAGGAGTACAAGGACAAATTATCGATTTTTCCTTTTTTGTAAGTGAAGTACTCACAGTGAAATGTATTCCTTGGTACTATTTGTGTATAGACATTCTGACAAACATTAATTATAAAGGGCAATCAAAAAGTTCCCATTCGAAGGCCGTACAGTCTGGGATTGCAATCGCGCACTCCCACCTACACACCAAGTCGAAGGCACCTGCTCGGAAGAACACCGTGTCCTGCTACGCAGAGAAGTCCGTAACTGCCTGCCGCACACCTTCGTCCGGCAGGAATTGTCGACCCTTCGGGGACTTTTTTAAGGTACCGCCGGCAAGATAATCGAACAGGGAGAAATTCGGACTGAAGGGCAGGTGCTCGAGTGTCTCCCATTTATCTCTAATGGGTGAAGCCAACCTCCTAGATCAGCTGGCGTCTCGTGTCAAACTGTCACAGGCACGGAAGTTGGTGTACGATTCCTGAACTGTGGTTTTCAACAGATGTGCTGCCCGAAACACATTCTCTGTTCTCTGACTGGTGTTTGTCCTTCAGCAGCTGAGAAAAGAACAGCAGCACATTTGTCCAGTTTGGACACATTTGGTACTAATATTGCCACGGCACACTTTTTCCGCACACGTGTCAGGAAGACACGAATGCCTCACTAAGCTGTCCCTACACATCAGAGCTCATATATCACCGTCGGACATGTGCTGTGTCGCATATACACTACAACAGTGCCCTCGAACAGAAACTTTTTGATAACTTCTTCTGCAGTGACAGTGGTAGCGGAGGTACCTTCCACTGCAAACTATAAGGTGTCTTGCAGATTGCAGATGTAGAAATGACTTTACAGAGATCTGATTTGCTCGAATAGTTTGATTATTGTAAGAAATGTGAAAGTAAGACGAGCTTCTCACTTTGTATCTTCACTTGTCTGGGAAATTACACTGCTTTCCATTTAAACTGCAACATCAGGAATCTGGCCATTAAAACTGCAACATCAGGAATGAAAACAAATACCACTTTTCTTATTGTGGGTCTGCAGTATAGTAAGAACATACACTATTATATTTTAGGTGATTTGAGGGAATACATTTAGTAGGGAGGCGTCACCTCAGGTAGCATCAGCGGCTCGACTCTGACCTGGCCGTACATCGAGCTGGCTCAATGAGGAGAAAATGCCGAGTGCTGTAACTTAAACTTTGCACAGTGCAAGAGGAGTCAAAATAAGCTAACACATGTCTAAGCTTATTCGGGAAAACAACAGTCAAAGTTTTTTAGCTACTTTACGTGTGTGTCTTTTAGAGCACAGTAATCTCAGGTGAAATGGTGTCACAATGGCTAGTGATGCAGCCTCTCAGTTTTGTGCCCCACGTTCAAAACCCAATTACTGCTTTTATTTATTTATTTATTTATTTTATTTATTTTACATTTATCTACCCATGTCCATAGAAGATTACTACATGATGTTTCTTATCAAGTTAAGTATACAAGGGCATTATACTAATTGTAAAATTATGACTGTGTTTCACAATAAGTGTCATGCATTTATTATATAGTATATGTGTGTACAATATTTTCAGGCGTTACAATCCTTTTAAATGCCCACATTCTTATATTTCGTTCTTATATCAGTCCTTATATTAATTCTTATATTTTATTCTTACATATACTCTGTGCCAGAGGTCATCAGTCACAGTGGTGGCACGATATTCTCTCAGCGGCCTGTGGCCAAATTTATGAAACAGACTAGAGGTGCGGAGAACTCACTGGCCACGGCAACAGCTGACCGCCCTCTGGATTGAGGTGATTCGGTTTGCGCATTATGTTGTCAGAAGATGTTCCAGAGACCTCAAAAGTCATGTCACAGGTCAGAAAAGTAAGAAATTAACAGACGTAATCTTGTTATGTACTTGAGGCCACCTCGTACTATTGCGCCAGGTGTCAGGCTTGAACGAGTACCACAAATGTTATCTTGCAATGCTTCTTCCTCCTCTCGACCTCCACATGTTGGTGCGTGTATCTTCAAGTGTGCTCAGAATGGGGACTTTTATGGAAAAATGATGCGGTTTCACTCCTGTGACCACTGTCCTTGTCAGACACACTGCTACCGACACATCTCTCACCGCGTCCACGTCAAGGGAAGCCGCGACGACAATTGCCGTGTCATGACATTCCAAAGACCTCAAAAGTCATGTCACAGATCAGAAAAGTAAGAAATTAACAGACGTGATCTTGTGCCCCCTACATTGTCCCACTATCCACGTCGTGTACTCGTCCTGCTGCAAATGACCCGTAAACCGACTCGGCAGACGTGATGTGGCTCTACGACCCTGCGAGGCTGAGGAAGCGATAAATCTGTCCTCTCGGACATTATCATTGCAGACATAGTGTAATGGTACTTTGACTTCCGCGCCTCCGCCAATACAAAGATATAATTTACGATCGCGCACGCAGAAGAGAGCTGCGCCAGCGACCGATTTTTATAAATAATTTTGTCCGTCTTTATAGTTTTGCGTAGGTTTTTGTTTTTAAGAACTAATTGAGGACTCTCTCTCTTGTCTTGATACGAAAGACGTGTATTTTTCAGCGATGTGTTGAATGTGCTTTTGGGTGGAAATTAAAATTAAAATTACATTACAAAGCGAGGTTGTTTCAATAGTGATTCGAGGGAGTTATCATCAAATTTGTAAACTGATCATGACAGTGGCAACTTGAAGAAGTTTTCAACAGACGGAGAAAAGTGAAAGACGGGTCGTCCTACAAGAGAAATTAGGAGGACAGCCATGAAGACTACATTGTAATTAATACTGCGTGTCTAACAAGATTATAAGGTAAATTTCAATTAGTTTCTGATGCTATTTCCGTACAGTCGCTTTTTGTAGTGTTGCCGACCCGGTCTGCCATGCACGGTCAAATTACAGCACGATCTCAATCAATAATACGAAGTCCGCCCTATCCGTAACTGAAACCACCAAAATTCCAAACCCAATCAGATTTTCTATTTTCTATTTTTCACGGCAGAACCCCGAGGAGAAGGGTACACTACAATTGGCGTCTTGGTGACAGGACTTGCTATCTTCACATTTGATACAAGTGCAGTTATTATAAATTTTGGACATTTTATCTAATTTTAACCACTTAATAGCATCAGAAAATGAATTTGGACTAAGTCCCGTTCATTTCAATTGTAATGTTACATGCATGAAATTTACAACAATATTGGTTTCCCTGTTATTAATTTGTGTTAATTTTCATTTTGATGCTGAGGAAATTAATTTGGTAAAAAAAAAAAAAAAAAAAAAAAAGGAAAAGGGTAACGTTCCATAAAATAATTTGCACGGACGCGAAAGAAAAATTTTGGATTGAAAACTGTATATTTGACGCTACATTTGCATCATAAGAGTGAAGAAAAAAAAAAAATTGGTGAGTACAGAAATTTACATTTTTTCCAGTTTCAAGCAGCCATCTGTACTCCCTTTATTCCGATCCATTTATTTCGAAATTATTTTTTCAAATTGTAGTTAAAATTGATTTACTACTATTATTGCAAAGGATAAGTGAAGAGCATATTCACAGTCATTTATTTGTGAGATGGAAATTTCAGTACCAGTTTAATAATTTAATTTCTAATTAGAAATCATATAGAAATATCCATTTCCATAAGAGAAATTTCAGATTTCAACATATCATATTTAAAATTTTTCTTTTTTTTTTTTTTTTTGCCACTGGAAAATTTTATTTGCAATTAATTACGAAAATCGCAAGATGGACGCTAGACGCGTAGAAATTGTTCCCGCGGACGAGCTTAGTGAAAGTGACACATTGCAAAACATGTCCGACAGTCAAATGAAAATTGAACATAATTGTGAGGATGTTCAAGACATAATTTTACCGGTTCGATTAAGACAACAACCCCTATATTTAAAGATATACAGGCGAATGGAGAGTGAGTACTACGCGACAAAACATGACATTCACAATGTCAACTTCAGAACCAGACATCAATCAGTCACGAAAAAATGACGAAACTAAGACACAGGACTCTGACATGCTCAACCAGATTCTGAAGTTACTTGGTGACCAAAACAGAAAACTGACACTTTAGACAAAAGATTTGATGCTTTAGACGACAATTTAAAACGTGACATTGGGAAATTTGACACTAAATTCGATGAACTGACACGGGACATAAAACAAAATTCTGAAAAACAATCGAGACAAATTGCCGACTTGACAGAAACCAGCAGTAGTCTTGAAAGGAAATTTACTGACTTATCAGACAAGGTTACGAGACAATAAAAGGTATTTGTGGAATTCAGTGACGAGACAAAAACAGACTTACAATGATGTAATGAGAAATTGTTAACAGTAGTTTTTGAACAACAGAAAACCAGTACCCAAGTTGACGAATTACGACAGTCACACAATTCCGTAAAAACAAACCAAGAACACTTAGACCTGACGATTACAGACCTTTCAGACAGATTAAATGATGTAACATTGGAGCAGAAATCCTTACAGGAAAATTTAGAAGAACTTGAAGACAGAGCAGATGTAGCATCTTTAAAGAATGGCACAACTCTAGCAGAGAAACTTGTACATGAATGCAAATTATGTGATGATTATTTAGATGAGAAGTGTGAGACAATGACACAGATCATTTTAGATAAGACAAAGGAACAAGTAAAGGGAGAAACAGATAATATTCAGAAAGAGGTACGTAAACTTAAAGAAAATGTAATACCAAGTTCGTCAGTGATACCAAAACCCATAACAGGCAACCAAAACATAAATGAGAATCATAATAATGCTAGACCCAGCACACAGCCGAAAATAGAATTACCAATGAGTGATACAAATCCCAATGAACCATTTTCAATGCTACCACAAGATCAAAATTACTATCAGACATCACCACATACTATGCACAGGTTGACACAAAATGCAGGACCCATAATACCATCGGGAGTAGCTGATGAAACATTAGTACGACATGGATACTTTCAGACATTTTCATGTGATGAGAAAGAAAAAGTGCATCCGATTGTTTTCATCCGCTCTTTTGATGGTATTTTCCTGAGACATTGGTTAGAAGCCAATAAAATTCGATATGTTACAAATTTGTTACGTGGAAGAACAGCTAAGTGGGGAGCAGCAATGAAAAGACGATGTTAAACATTTGAACAGTTTGAACAAGCATTTCTTGAGGAATTCTGGTCGATCACAGAACAGCAAAGTTTAAAACGAGAAGTATACAATCCAGAAATTTACAACCCGAAGAAAGAGACTTTACGTCAATACTTCGAACGCTACCTAGACAAAACATTATATTGGACAAAACCAGCAGATTTACCAGATATAATTAGAACACTTAAAAGCCACTTACCATTTCCTTACCGTGATAAATTAATAGGAGTGTCCGAGGACAACATAAAGAATTTTTTTAGTTATGTTGATGAGATAGATGTTGTTTGCAGAGATGAGATCAGGAATTTCAATCAATTGTATCCGATCCATCCAAGCAATTCGCGTACGCACAACAGAAATGACAGAGGCTATTGGAATCCGCCTCTGACACCACAACAAAACACTCTAAGAAACAATTCGCACTACACTAGGACAAATCCATTCAATATTAGGAGAAGCAACTCGCAGCATTGGCAAGGAAACAGTAATTATTACTATAATGGTTATCCGAACAGTAATTACAATCAGAACAATAACAGTTATATTCAAAACAACAACAACAGAAGAAGGAACCAAAATCATAGAGATCAAAGAAGAGAGGATAACAGGTACCATCCAGGATATTTTCAGAGAAACAACATCCAAACATGTATTGCAGGAATAACAGTAATGACAATACCAGTTACAGTCATGGGCGAAATAATGTATGGGGAAATCACAATGGACCACCGCCACGACACATGCAATACAGCAACCCTCAATTCCTACCTAACGAAACTCCCAATGCGACGCGAGGTAATGTCAACAACCAAACAGCTGATACTTGGGTGACGCGTGACAGAAATGTAAATATTATTGAGTTGGGCAATGAACCCAACCCGCAACAACAACCGAATTTCCCGGAAAACGAACGACGACCGAGCTAAGCGTTCGAGTTACGGTCGATAGGGAGCAGAGCGCAACGGAACCGACGATTTTTTTTCTCCGATATGAGGACAGTAAGAAAATAGAAAAAGAATTATATCAGGATGTAGATTTTAATAGTACCAGTAAGACGAAGAAGATTATTCAGGCTATAACACGAGTTATGATTGGTAGTTATGAAGTGGAAGTAATGTTAGATACAGGAGCAGCAGCAAGTGTTATTTCAATGTCCTTATATAATGAACTCAAACAAATAATAAACATACAAACATTGCCAGTACAGAATTGTCACATTATAAGTGCCACCGGTAACAAATCAAAGAATGTGAAATTTCAAGTGCTAATTAACTTCACATTTTCAAATATACCACTCAATTACAGTTTTCTGGAAGTAGACAAATTAGTTATGCATTGCATATTAGGAATTGACTTTTTGAATGAATATCAAGCAATCATAGATTTAGGAAAAGGGAAATGTCATTTAACCGTAAACCAACAACAACTGACAATAGAGTTAACACAGGGTAAAAACTTAAACAGTAAACAAGGTAAATTTGAACAGTTACATTTTATGTATCCAACAGCAACAAACATATGTGATTTAACTTTTAATGAAGCTGTATCTCAGGGAATTAAACCTAATGATTTATATGAGAAATGCACAGAATCTGAATATCTTACGAAGGAACAACAACTTGAATTACTTGAAGTTTTGCAGCAATTTGCTGAGGTATTTGTGGAGAAACCTGGAATTATTAGAGGCTATACTTATGAGATGGATGTTAAACCACACAAAACATACTGTAGAACATATTATAATATTCCTTGGTCAAAGAAACCCGCAGTTTTGAAAAAGATTGAAAAAATGCAAGCTTGGGGTATCATTGAAAGGTCACATTCACCATATTGCAATCCGATACTAGCAGTTAATAAAGAGGATGGTAGTGTAAGGTTAGTGCTGGACACACGAGAAATTAACAAAGTTATAATCCCAATCAACACACGAACTATAAATTTGGAAGAACAACTTTTAAAATTTCACAATGTACAGTATTTAACCAATATCGACCTCCGCTCATCATTTTGGCAGGTGAACCTCCATAAAAGCAGTCGTAAATGAGGGACGTAGTTATCAATTTTGTGTTCTACCCTTTGGTCTACGAGTGAGTGCTGGAGTATTTATTGAAGCCTTAGATGCTGTTCTTGGACCACAATAGTTATCGCAAATCACAGTTTATGTTGACGACATTGTCATTGCCACCACTACTTGGGAAGAACATGTAAATCTTTTGAAGCAACTTCTGACTAAATTTTCTGATGCAGGTGTCACTATCAATTTATCAAAGACGAAATTAGGGAGGAGAGAAATCAAATTCCTTGGTCACATCATATCAACTGAAGGCATTTATCCAGACTCAAGAAAAATTGATGCAATAAAGAATTTTCCATCCCCACAGAATCGTAAACAACTCAAAGCCTTTCTTGGTCCATCTTCATTCTTCAGGAAATTTGTACCCTACCACCTTCTTAACAGTCCACATCTTCTATCTTTACTCAAAAGAAATAATATTTAGAAATGGACAGAGTTCTGTCAGACAGATTTTGAAGCGATTAAGAATGCTTTAGTTAATGCACCATTGTTATGTCATCCTGACATGATGTCAGACTTTTGCCTAGTAACAGATGCAAGTTCCTATGGGCTCGGAGCATTTTTATTCCAAATTCATGTAGAAGATGAACAAACAGTCATCAAACCTATAAGTTTTGCTAGCCCCACGCTCACTGAATTCGAAAAGTCATATTCAGTGACTGAGCGCGAAACACTTGCCATAGTATGGGCATTTCGCAAGTTTCGCTACTTTCTATGGGGAAAACGTACTAAGCTTTATACTGATCATCAAGCTCTTTCTTTCCTGCTATCATGCAAGTTATTACATTCACGTCTTGCACGCTGGTGTGCATCACTACAAGAATATGATTTTGATATTATATATATAAAAGGAGAATCCAACAATATAGCCGATGCTCTATCTTGTTTGCCACAAGGCCTAAAAGAATTTTCAGATGTGACAGAACAAACATCAGATTTCAAAATTTTACTCATGTATGATGGCACATTTGCACCTTACTACAAAAACATGTGCAGGAAGTTAGCCATATTGCAGGACAATGATACCAGGTGGATCCAGATAAAGAATAAATTACGTGCAGGAACAGACCCACATCTTGAAAAATATTACACATTACACAAAGAAGTATTATTTCACCGACGAAACCCTGAATCACAGCATTGGTGTGTTTGCTTACCTGAAGCTCATGTTGATGATTTTATTTTATTTACACACAGAACTTGGGGACACTATGGTGTAACGAAATGTACAGATAAGATTATACAATATTGCTATTTTCCAAATTTAAGGCGAAGAGTATTGAGTAATATTAGGAAATGCATCATATGTCAGAAAGCCAAATATTCTAATCACACAAGCATGAATGAATTGCACCCAAATCATACCTAAGAGGCCATTACAGCTAATTCCTTTAGATATTGCAGGACCCTATCCACATGCACGTGGAGGAATAAAATACATCCTTGCTGTGTTAGATGTTTTCACAAAGTATTTAAAATTATATGCTTTATGTTCAGTTTCTACCACTGCTATTACCAGACGTCTATTAACAGATTATTTTGTAAGAATAGGAAAACCTGAAGTTATGATCACGGATAAAGCAGCATATTTTACCAGTTTAAAATGGAAGACTTTTATTGAAGAACAGAATGTTAAACATATTTTAATTTCAAGATTTCACGCAGCAGGAAACCCAGTAGAAAGAACATTTTGAGAATTTGGACAGTTTATGAGAACACGGACACCAGAGAAGCACACAAAATGGGTAGAATACCTAGCACCATTTGAACAAATAGTGAACAATTTAACTCACATTTCTACTGGATACACACCAACTGAATTAATTATGGATAAAACAGAAAGAAATTAATGGGCAGACCCTCTACCTAAATTTACAGCAACAACAAATCATGTTAGTTTAGAAGAAAAGGTAAGACAAGCTTACACAACATTATGTGACAAAGCTAAGGAAAGAAAGCAGAAATATGACAGAGGTGTCAGGAAAGCACAAACATTTCAAGTTTATCAGTTAGTTTTACTAAGAACACATCCTAAACCCACAAAACTGAAACATTTAAACAGGAAATGGCAGATCTTATACTCTGGACCATACCGAATTGCAAATATTCCACACCCTGGCTGTTATTCATTAGAATATCCATTAACACATAAACCCAGAGGTCTACATCCACACAGACATTTGAAAAAATACATACAGTAAAATGTTAGCTAATGAGAAGAAGATAATTAATATGATATACAGTTATGATGAGCCTACATTTAAGTTATACAGATACTTACAATCTAATGAATGCAGGTAAGTCTAGAAAGCAATGTGAACCATCCAATAGCTAATAAGATATTTGGTTATAAGAGGAGTTGCTATTGAGGCATATACACATTAGAGGAGGCATATACACATTAGAGGAGGCAGAGAACTGAACAGAATTATTTTCTTTAGGAGGCATGTGATAATAGTAATGTTGATATGAGTGATGTGAGTGACTGAATGAGATGAGTGAATGTAATTTTAGTTTAGTAAGAGGATAAATAGTAATATGGAGAGAGGTAAATGGAATATAAGATGAGAAAAGGGTATTATTATTATTATTATTATTATTATTATTATTATTGTTGTTGTTGAAGTAAAAAAAGGAAATGATGATGAATAAGAGGAATATATATATATATATATATATATATATATATATATATATATATATATATATATATATATATATATATATATATATATATATATATATATATAAAAACAAAGATGAGGTGACTTACCGAACAAAAGCGCTGGCAGGTCGATAGACACACAAACAAACACAAACATACACACAAAATTCAAGCTTTCGCAACAAACTGTTGCCTCATCAGGAAAGAGGGAAGGAGAGGGGAAGACGAAAGGAAGTGGGTTTTAAAGGAGAGGGTAAGGAGTCATTCCAATCCCGGGAGCGGAAAGACTTACCTTAGGGGGAAAAAAGGACAGGTATACACTCGCACACACGCACATATCCATCCACACATACAGACACAAGCAGACATATTTCTGCTTGTGTCTGTATGTGTGGATGGATATGTGCGTGTGTGCGAGTGTATACCTGTCCTTTTTTCCCCCTAAGGTAAGTCTTTCCGCTCCCGGGATTGGAATGACTCCTTACCCTCTCCTTTAAAACCCACTTCCTTTCGTCTTCCCCTCTCCTTCCCTCTTTCCTGATGAGGCAACAGTTTGTTGCGAAAGCTTGAATTTTGTGTGTATGTTTGTGTTTGTTTGTGTGTCTATCGACCTGCCAGCGCTTTTGTTCGGTAAGTCACCTCATCTTTGTTTTTATATATAATTTTTCCCACGTGGAATGTTTCCTTCCATTATATATATATATATATATATATATATATATATATATATATATATATATATATATATATATATATATATATATATATATATATATATATATATATATATAATGCTGAGGAAAAAATATATGTTATTTTGTGAAGAATGAATAATGGATAGGTGAGAATGTTATGAGTAATTGAGAATATGTTGAGCGGGGAGAAACTAGATTTGAACGCTATATCACATGTACTCATGGAATACAGAATGAAAGTAGTGGAAAGAATACTATTTATTGAAAGATTGGTATGCCTGAGATAATAACTTATGTGATGTCTTATATATTCTTATAACTAAAGGTGAAAGTATAGATTTATGTGGAAAGAATTATTTACAGCAGCCACTGTTGGAAATATACCAGTAGATTTAAATCTATAACACTTTAACACTAATCTAATGGGAACTTGTAATGAAATTTTTGGAGTTATGTAGGCTTGACACTTCAGATTGGAAGAATTATTTAAGAGAACATATTTAGCAGTCATCTAATGACATAATTAAAGCTCATCTACTGAACTGAACTAATGCACCATTAAATAGAAAGGAGAATAAGGAGAAAACAAAACGTCAGTCCTGTGTTGCGGCTCATACTCTCATCCCTCCCTTAGAAAAATTTATACATGTTGATGAAATATTTGACATTATATAATTCGTGATTATCTGACAGTATGGAGAGACATACACACATATTTATTTATGAATAGAATTTTACAGGTACCACAAGGTAAATACAGAATGGATATACAGCATGGAACGCAGCAGCAATTATCTAAGAAGATTTATTTATTTATTAAGTAAAACATTTATTTATATTGGTTGATACTCATGAAAGGAAGGAGATGAACTACACAAACTTTATAGGAACATGAGTGAGTGACTTGAACTATATATATATATACTTACCACACTGATGTACATACTTTTAGGATCCTAAGATATTTAGAGGGGCACCGCTCTTAGAAATGGTAATAGAGGAATACCACTCTTAGAAACAGCAATAGTGGGGATACCACACTTAGAAACGGTATTAGGTATAGGAACTTTTACATTATATTAAGTTAACATGTATTTTATTTATCATATTTTATTTTGTGTAGTCCACTGTAGGAGATGACTTTACTAGTATTTATGAAGTAGTTAGCAATCATCCCATGAACCTATCCTCCTACAGAGGGCTGTCTTGAAGCTTGAAATATGTGTAAATTTTATTCCAGGAGGCAAGATGAATTTTAAGTTGAATATTCTAGCGAGTTGCCACAATTATCTTCAAATGTTGCAAGTGTAACGAAAGGGGAAAAAAAGGAAAGAAAAGAAAAAAAGAATGAGCTAACAAATAAAATAAATAAAATGTATATTTCAGTCTGAATGTAATTCACATGTCAGCACAATGATATTGAATGTAACGTAAAAATTTACTATATTTTTCATTTAATTCTGTATATGTGCTATATGACAACAATGTAACTATCTCATGTAATGATTAATTGTAAATATTTGTATATTTATGTACTTACTATATCAAGAAATGTATTTTAAGTAGATGTTAATGAGCTGCAAAGGACTTGTGCATGTAGCACATGATTCATATAAATGGAACTGAAAATGCAAAGAAGAAACCAACGTGATGGAACACTGGTCAAGCAGTATTTACGTAGTGTCAATATACCTTGAAGTGTATGGTGTAGTGGAAGCCGGCAGGTCTTCAGGTTGGTGTAAAAGACAAGCTCATCACCTGTCTTAGGCAGTGAGGTGTTTCCTATGCCCTCATTGACCATTTATACCCCGGTAGACGCCACCAAAATTTGACTGCTGGAGATCACAATTTCGTGTTGACACATTGAACAAACTTTGGATTTTCTTCAAGTCACACGCAAGAGATCCAGGCAGTACACACACACTCAGAATCTGATACTACGTTTAAAGACATTGGAGCAATATAATAGAAACATCTATTGTTCGAATTAATTCCATTGTAAACACGAATCATGTGAACTGAATTCAAACGCTGTGCTAAGCAACGATAATACGCTGCAATTCAAAGACATTAATGTTACGACTCCTAAAGAAGATACACACCAAAAAGACTGTATACAAAGACTGATATGCAAAGAGCATTGTGCTCAGAAATATTTTTTGTAATATGTAAATTTCTTATTTTCTCATATATATGTATCTATGTAAATTTTCTATACTGCCACGCTCGCTTGCGGAGCGTGTCAGTAGAGGAGGCATTGTAATGGTACTTTGACTTCCGCGCCTCCGCCAATACAAAGATATAATTTACGATCGCACACGCAGAAGAGCGCTGCGCCAGCGACCGATTTTTATAAATAATTTTGTTCGTCCTTTTAGTCTTGCGTAGGTTTTTGTTTTTAAGAACTAATTGAGGACTCTCTCTCTTGTCTTGATACGAAAGACGTGTATTTTTCGGCGATGTGTTAAATGTGCTTTTGGGTGGAAATTAAAATTACATTACAAAGTGTGGTTGTTTCAAAAGTGATTTGAGGGGGTTATCATCAAATTTGTAAACTGATCATGACAGTGGCAACTTGAAGAAGTTTTCAACAGACGGAGAAAAGTGAAAGACAGGTCGTCCTACAAGTGAAATTAGGATGACAGCCATGATGACTACATTGTAATTAATACTGGGTGTCTAACAAGATTATAAGGTAAATTTCAATTAGTTTCTGATGCTATTTCCGTGCAGTCGCTTTTTGTAGTGTTACCGACCCGCTCTGCCATGCACGGTCAAATTACAGCACGATCTCAATCAATAATATGAAGTCCGCCTTATCCGTAACTGAAACCACCAAGATTCCAAACCCAATCAGATTTTTTATTTTATATTTTTCACGGCAGAACCCCGAGGAGAAGGGCACACTACAATAGCTTCAGCAAGTAGATTTGTCGCTTAAACGTGTGCCTGAAACATCAGTGCTAGAATTCCAAGAAATACTCTATCCTGGCAAGCGTGCCCGTATCCGTTCGCTCACTGAAAACGCAGCACAAATCCCTGCACAGTTCATAGGCAGGCTCCCCGTGTTACGTCTCGGGTGCAGGCGATCAGCTGGTAGCAGTGTGTGAAGATAGACTGGACAAAAAATAATATTGATTAAACTAATTGAAGAATTTCGTGAAAGACATTCGTTGTAGGATTCTACATTCTCTGATTACAAAAACCACATTGCCAAACGTGATGCAGTTCGCCAACTCGCACCTCCATTTGGTATTTTGGATAAAGAATTGGACAGCAGAATTCACAATCTGAGGTCACAATTGCTCCGTGAATTTAGCAGATGTCCCTTCTTGAAGATCAGGCAGAAAAGAGCTGAACGTATTGAAGTGGCATGCCTATGACTCACTGCTATTCCTGCAGGATGTAAACAAACCAACACTTTCGGGTCTATTTCACTAATTTTAGATATTGAAATGCTATGCATGTACATTAAAGAGCTGTACGAATATTCAGTAGCTAAAAGTGTAATCTAACAGAAAGATATTAAGCAGGGGTTACAACTTCTCAAAAATTTGTAACCCTCAGTATGTCGTACTGAGCTTTCATATTTAGTAACATCTGGAAGTCCGTCTCAGACATACGAAAAAAATTTTTAGGTCACTCATCACTTAACTGTAACCTCCATAACTAAACCGTTTACAGAGAAGTTATGTACCAACCACCTATATTCCTTTCTCCGATTATTCTCCCTTTTTACAATTATACTCACAGTGTGGGTGCAAAGAAATAGAAGTTTTGCGTTGGATACCACGTTCTGCAAACCTGATTGGCTACATGCTGCCAGTGGAAATGGTCACACCGGTTACTGCTGCTGGGTGAATGTCCCGAGAACAATCCCAAGTGTCAATAAACAACCTTGATGAAACTACGTGGGTGTGTAGAGGGGAAAAATAGTGTGATTCATATTTTTTTGTCTGTGCCCAGTTTCACTTTTAAGGGGTGATACATGCCCCGAAAGGTAATTTGGCTTATTATGTTTAGAACGAAGGAAAACTGGGAAAGCATCACCACTCAAAAAATGTTAATAGCATGTACATGAGTTTTCAGAGCATCTTTCTATTTTAATGTAGCGTTTCCAAAAGTAGCAAAAACAGTAAAATCTTAGAATAATAAGCAACAGGTACCTAAAGGCATAAAAATTTCCAGTGAGAGAAACATATTTCTGCACTACTGTTGTAAGAAATATAGAGTAAGCCAAGAATTCACAGATTATTCAAAAGCCTACAAAAGAATCTATGGTATAGTAGTCAAAGAGGCAAAAATTATGTGGAATGACAATTTGATAAGAAACTCATCTAACAAAATGAGATCCCCGTGGAGAGTTACAAAGAAAGAAAGTTGTAGTTCAGCGCCAAAGAAAAAGAATGTATCACTAACACTAGAAGGCTCAAAAGTCACAGACACATATTCAGTTGTGGAAAAATTCAATGAATACTTCACTTCACTAGCTGAAGACCTGATTCAAGTAAACTGTCAAGGACCGGTCCCAAGTTTCTCCGGCAAGTCAGTGATCTCGGCTGCTTCTACGTATGTTTATGAAATGAACCCCAATGAAATTATAAGCAAAATTAAATCATTAAGCAATAAAACGCCAAGTGGTCATGATAAAGTACCTGATTTCATATTAAAAGCATGTGCTCACAACATAGCAAACCCCTTGGCAAAAATTTTCAACCTCTCTTTAAAAACTAGTGTATTTCCAGGTATTTTTAAAATAGCAAAAGTTTCACCACTGCTAAAAAAGGTTCTTCTGATAAAATATCGAACTACCGACTCGTGTCACAGTTAAGTTCCTTCTCAAAAATTCTAGAAAAACTCTTCTATGACAGACTTTTAAGTTTTATAAATAAATATGCACCTCTTAAAATACAACAACATGGTTTTAGAAAGTCTAAATCTACACAGACAGCAATTTTCGAATTCTTAGATTGCATTTTAAAATCTCTTGATCAACATAAATTAGCTGCAGGTATTTTTCTAGATCTATCAAAAGCCTTTGAATCCTGGACCATAACATTCTGCTTGAAAAATTAGAAAGACGAGGAGTAAGAGGTATAGCACATAGCTGGTTGTGTCCATACCTAAAAAACTACAGGTAGAAAGTATCACTTCAGTATGAATTCAACAAAATGAATAAAACAAGAAAGAACTCCTTTCTATCTAGCGAATTACCAATAAAATATGGTGTACCACAGGGCTCAATCTTAGGGCACTACTCTTCTCGATTTATGTGGATGACTTAGTCGAATATATGAGTTCCACAAAAACTATCCTGTTTGCCGATGACACCAGCATATTGCTCACTGGATCCAGTCCAGAAACTTTGCGGTCCACAGCAGAAAGTTCTATGAAAAGACTTTCTGAGTTGTTCACAAAAAAACAAACTCATTATAAATACTGAAAAAACTGTGTGTGTCGATTTTCATTTAATTCCTCGAAGTAATCAAATGTCTACTCAAGCCCAATTAAAAAATGATCCCCTAGAAAATGTAAGTGTCAAAAAATTCTTGGGTCTTAGGGTTCAGCAAGACTTAAAGTGGGACACACATATAAATAACTTGTGTAGAAATCTATCATCTGTATGCTATGGCCTAAGAATTTTAAAGGCTACAACAAGCAAAACAACAGTACTGCAGGGATACTATGCACAGTTCCGCTCACTAATCAGATATGGGATCATTTTCTGGGGATACTCAACTCACAGTGTAAAGGTTTTTAGAATGCAAAAAAGAGCTTTAAGAATAATTTGTGGCCTTAAAAAGATGGAGTCCTGTAAACCCCATTTTACAGAGCTTGGTGTTCTAAATGTTCCAAGTTTATTCATTTATGAAACTGCCTGTTTTCAGGTGGTAGTCCATAGTGAAAAAGATAAACTGCTGCAGAACAAAAATGTACACAACCATAGAACCAGAGGGAAATCATATATACATCAAAAATATCACAGAACAACCACCTATCAGAGGAGCATAATTAACATTGGTGTAATACTACACAATAAGATACCAGAGGAAATAAAAAATGCTACTCCTCCAATATTTAAAGCTAAACTATAGGCATTTCTAATAAAGCACTGTTTCTATTCTGCCAGAGAATTTCTAAATATGTAACAAAATTAATTGTAATAAGTACTTATTTTTAATTTGCCTACTATTTTGCTAATACTATGTATTATTGTAACTTATCTTTGACCTGTCCAATATTAATTGCACAATTTGTGATGTAAGATAAAACTGGACCAATAATAAATCAAATCAAATCAAATTAATTTCGAGAAATTAAAATTTTTGTATAAAGTAAATTAAAGAAGCTTTCAAGCTTCCCTATGCAATAAAGCTGGTTTCTGAAATACAATTTTTTGAAAAGAAGCTGTACACAATGTGTGCTGTCAGAGTATTTTCAACGTAGATTAAGATATGTAAAAGTGTAGTTTCAGCTCTCTGAGACTGCAGACGTGTGTGCAAGTTGTGTTTGTGTGAGTGTTTGTGTGCGTGTGTGTATGTGTATGTGTGTCTACTGCTGACAAAGGCCTTCATGGCCAAAAGCTATGATGGTGTGAATCTTTTTACTGTGCCTATCGCGACTCTTCATCTCCGCAACTTTCCTTCTCTGGTATTGTTACATTCCATCCTCGATTTTACTTTGTAAGATATATAAACTTTCATTACAATTCAAATTATTCATTTCACTTATATTTTTTTTATTTCTTCAGTTGTTATTTTACATTCTTGTTCCTTTTCTTTCTTCATTTAGCATTTCACATGTGTGTATTTTGTTAATTGAAAATAATAAGTAACTACTTATTATTGTAGAAAATAATGACGATGATAATTTGTAAAGAAATTCTTGAAACATGTTTTCTTACAGCATGCACATAAAATGAATGAAATTTCTTCCTGTAATATACACAACAGAGAAGACAATATAAAACAAAATTCAGCAGGATTCCAAATTGTCACAGATGGTACTCAAAATATTCTGTTGTGGATCAGGCATATTTCAATATATCTATAAGTCTTGGCGAAGAGAATTGGTTGTTTAGTGCTAGTGACTGCAGCTCGATTTCATTATTTCACAAGTGAAGATTGACACCACTTCCAAAATCAAAAGCTGTATACGTCCCACGGCTGTACCTGTGCCATCGAGCCTATTGGGATCGCCTTACGAACAAGTTCCTTCTCCTCATGTACAATGCTCTAAATGGTTTTATCACATTGACCAGCTGCCTTTTCATAGTTGTAAGAGAAAACAATGGTGAGTTTGGTCCGAGAACTTGAGAATTTCTTTTTGAAGCCACAAATGTCCTTGTCATACCATCAAAATGTCACCAAACAAACACCCGACCAAGTCGAAAGATATTTGAAAGCTGTTTTCTTTCCCAGTGAGGGAGAATATCTGTATTGTTGTTAGATTATTGCAGTGGTCAGTGTGAAAGAACCATATAGAGCATCGTACCTGAAGACAAAGAACTCGTTCACCCTCACCTAGTGATACCAAAGGGATCGACAGCACAGGTACAGCTGTGGGAAGTATACAGTTGGCAATGTTGGAAGTTTTTGTGAGAAGACTTTCTGATTTACATCTGCTGAATGATTATGATGTCAGTCTCCACCTGAGAAACAACACAATAGAACTGCAGTAGGCAGCATTTTGCAAAATTTCAAATTATTACAGAAGCTGATTACACAGTTTTCAAGAATATTAATTACACATGACCTTTCATACGAAAAACATTTTTTATATATTGTCTTGAAGATATTCCTTCTAAACCTAAACTGCCAAATTGTCTTTCAGGGTGTGTTTTATCCCTTAATAGTGAAATTAGGTACCAACAAAAAAATATATACTGTACTATTTGGCCCCTCAACACACCCGCCAAGTTTCATCGAGATCGTTTATTGACATTTGGGAATGTTGAAACTTCCTGGCAGATTAAAACTGTGTGCCAGACCGAGACTCGAAATCAGGACCTTAGCCTTTCGCGGGCAAGTGCTCTACCGACTGAGCTACCCAAGCACGACTCACACCCCGTCCTCACAGCTTTACTTCTGGCAGTACCTCGTCTTCCACCTTCCAAACTTTACAGAAGTTCTCCTGCAAACCTTACAGAGCTAGCACTCCTGAAAGAAAGGATATTGTGGAGACATGGCTTAGCCACAGCCTGGGGAATGTTTCCAGTGTGAGATTTCCACTCTTCAGTGGAGTGTGCGCTGATATGAAACTTCCTGGCAGATTAAAACTGTGTGCCAGACTGAGACTCGAACTCGGGACCTTTGCCTTTCGTGGGGAAGTGCTCTACCACTTGAGCTACCAAAGCACGACTCACGCCCCGTCCTCAAAGCTTTACTTCTGCCAGTACCTCGTCTCCTATCTTGATTTTGGAATGTTCTTTTGTAAGTCTGCCTGTTACAGCAGAGAACACTATCAGCACAACACTATTTCGCTACGCCTAGTCACGCTGCCTTGCAGCGTCATGCAAATACTCGTCTGCTCTGACTATTTAAGCCATTACAAAACCATACAAAGTCATTTACATGCTATGGAGCGGACAGTACCAGCAGATCAGATGCAATGCCACCATTCGGCAGTACTGGCAGTTCCATCTCAGCACTCCACGCTGGCAACTCAGCCCAGTTTGTCCCGATCTTCACCGGCAGCACATCAGCTGTTGCATGCCAGCAGCAACAACAACGTCCCCACACTTCACGCTGCCTCCTACTGCAACTCTAGGATTCATCGTGTAGGAACATAACACACGATGTCCACAGCAGAGACATTTCTGTTATACACACATCAAAAAAGAGTTTTGCATCACTTCGGTTCCAAGACAGAAAATTGGAATAGAGATCAACATAAAAAGGGCGGAAATGATGTTTATTGCTCGTGAAAACCACACATTGCACGCTGTACCACCATACAGCGAGACCTTCAGACGTAGTGGTCCGGACTGCTGTACATTCGGCATGTTGTTGGGCCCATCTGTACCACTCTGCATGGTGTCACGGTTGCAAAGATGGACCTCACCACGGGCATCAGGAGTGAAGTTGCACATCATGCAGACTACTGCGTGCAGTTGAGTCACAAAATGACGTCCTGTGGCTGCACGAAAAGCATTATTCAACACGGTGGCAGTGCTATCAGGGTTCCTGTGAGGCTTAATCCGTAGATAGCGGTCATCCACTGGACGGCCTGAGCAAGGCATGTCATCGACAGATCCTGTCTCTCTGTATCTTGTCCACATCTGAACAACATCTCTTTGGTTCAATCCGTGATGCCTGGACACTTCCCTTGTTGAAAGCCCCTCCTGGCACAAAGTAACACTGGGGATGTGATCAAACTGCGACCATGACTGTCTAGGCATGATTGAAATACAGACAACACAAGCCGTGTACCTTTTACTTCCTGGTAGATGACTGGAACTGATTGGCTATCGGACCCCCTCGCATCTAATATGTGCTGCTCATGCAGGATTGTTTACACCTTTGGGCAGGTTTAGTGACACCTCTCAACAGTCAAAGGGACTGTGTCTGTGATACAATATCCACAGTCAATGTCTATCTTCAAGAGTTCTGGGAACCAGGGTGATGCAAAACTTTCTTTGACATGTGCATATAGTCGTGTGGATATTTGTCCGAGGACATTATAATTGAGTTTTGGTTTTGTTAACAAACAGTACTTTTGATCATTCTTGGTGCAAGTATACATCGGTTCCATATTTGCAGTAGAGTTGTCGGATCTCGACTGATGTAAGCAGTAACATCATTCATTCATAAACAACAGTCTCTACAGGCCACAACCGTGCTGCTCTCATATCCTGACATGTGCCGACAGACATTTCTCCATCTTACACGAGGTATAATGCAACCTTTTCACAAACAACATCTAATGTGATTTCTGAATGTGAAATCCACTGTGTAATCTTTCCTCACATACAGAAGGTAGTGGATTTACTTCTACTTACTCTGTGGGGTTACACTGAAATGCCAGTTGTTTGCGTATCCAAACATTCAGTACCCTTCAAGCAAATTTGATGTTCCTCATGTTCCAGTTGTGTACTGTTGCAATTTTAATGTCCCCCAATGTGTTTTCATTTAATGGCTGCACTTATGATTTTTAACACATTTTCAATCATCACATTTATGAATTACTCATACAGTTCTCAACTCCTTCACCAGTTACAGTTTCATCACCTAGCCAGTTATTTTGTTTGAACTACACTACAAAGTCAGTAGCAGTGCTTACATTTCAAGCTGTTCCAGGCGGTAGATCTCAGAGAAGGCAGCAGCCGAGAGCACCTTTGCATCACAGACAGAGAGTTCCGCAAAGCAGGGAGCCCACGGCTGATGGCAATTATTGTCTCATTGTCCAAGCCAGGTCCACACCATATGTCCAGCTTTCTCAATCTTTTCAGCCCTCGACCCCTTTAAAACACAATTAAATACATAGTTAAAGTTGTGTCAGATTATCTTGTCTTTATTAGAGAAAAAAATCAGAGAGACAAAATTTAAATGACCTGCTTGCAAACTGCTCACCAGTTTTGACGACTTTGATATTCTAACTGAGTGCCATGCGAAGATAAAATAGTTTTTAGGAAATATCCAAGTCACAGGTCACAATACACTAGCCAATTTGGGGCAGGTAGAATTTCAGAATACTTAAAAATAAGGGAATTGTAAGTATAATAGCTTCAAAGATATCAAAGACTGAATTTCAATTTGTTTCACATATACCTGACTCATCACCAACTGTGAACACTCAGATATTAATAGGATCAATAAACAGGGAGGCCAAAAAACTGAAGATAATGCCAGAGCAGCATAAGCAACATCAAACTGAGCAAAATTTTCGGAATAATCAGAGGTCAGAAGGGCAATTATGATAAGCTATGGCCACAAAATTAAGGAGAGTCAGCAGTGAGCATATAAAACCTCCTCCAGGAAGGGAATCAGTCTGTGTGTGTCTACCAGTGTGCTTTTGTCAGAATAAGGTGCTACTCCACTTGTTACAATAACAGTTAATTCAGTGTCTTTCCACATTAGCTAGCCCTTAGATTTCACTGTTAACAACATCAAATCTTGTGGTACTACATGTCTACTATCTTAGTGTAGTTCCATTTCTCCAACATAAATTACCATCTTAATAAATTAATGACAGTATGCTATAATTAGCACAGTCGTGCATCGCCCAGTAGACACCACAGAAAATTTGCAACAAACATAACTACCCACAGGCAGTAATTTAAAGTTTGCCTACATTTGACTGGTCAGCAGGAATCATAATCTTCAGGAACTTTTTTTTTTAATTTTTTTATTTTAAGCAACTAGTTTTGTAGGACCAAATTGAGGAACAAATCTTTAAGGTCATGGGACTGGTCAGTACATGAAATTACAGCATAAAAGTATTGACAGATAAAATAAAATGTTTATGAACCCAAAAAAGACAAGCCATAAGTTTATGTAAACAAAATCAACAATATAACACAGGAATCGGCTTATTTTTTCTAGGAACTGCTTGACAGAACATGACAAGTGGCTCATGAGGAAGCTCTTCAGTTTCTATTTGAAAGAGTGTGGATTACTGCTAAGACATTTGAATTCTTGTGGTAGCTTATTGAAAATGGATGCACCCCTTTCTGCACAAGAGCCAACGAAGTGCGACCCAAATGGAGATTGGACTTTTGTCTAGTATTAACTGAGTGAAAGCTGCTAATTCTTGGGAATAAGCTGATATTGTTAACAATAAATGACAGTAAAGAATACATATATTTATAGGCCAATTTCAGAATGTCCAGACTAATGAACAAGGGTCGACAATAGATTCAGTTATTGCCCGAACTGCCTGTTTCTCAGCCACAAATATCCTTAGAGAATGGGAAGAGTTCCCCCATAATATAATACAAAATGTCATAAGAAAATAAAAATAAGCAAAGTAAATGACTTTTTGTATCAAACTATAACCTATTTCAGATACCATTTAAATAGCACAAATGGCACCATTAAGTCTTTAGACAAGATCCTGAATAGTTTACTATCTACCTAAACACCTAGAAATTTGATCTGTTCAATTTAAATAATCACATGCCCATTCAGTGAAATTAAAATGTCAGGTTTTGTTGAATTGTCTGTTAGATACTGTAAAGACCGAGTCTTACTGTAATTTAGCATTAGTTTCTTTTCTACAAGCTGTGAACTTATGCCATGAACTGCATTATCTGAAACAGAGCCAATGTTGCACACATCTTTTACTACCAAGCTGGTGTCATCAGTGAACAGAAATATTTTAGAATCACCTGTAATACTTGGAGGCATATCATTTATATAAATAAGGAACAGGAGTGGCCCCAGCACTGATCGCTGGTGCACCCCCCTTCCCCCCCCCCCCCCCCGCCATCCCCCCCCCTCAGACCCCACATTGTACACATTCTCAACACTGTGGATCATGATGTTTTGCTGTATTGTTAAAATGAGAGGTGAACCAATTGTGAGCTACCCCCTGTATTCCATAATGGTCAACTTCTGCAGCAATATTCTTTGAACAACACAATCAAATGCCTTAGTTAAATAAAAAAGGATGCCTACCGTTTGAAACCTTTTGTTTAACAAAAGAAATTAAAACAAGGATAGCAATGGCAAAAGAGGCGTTTTATAAGAAAAGGAGAATCTTCTGCAGCGGTATGGACAGGGTACTCAGAAAGAGACTCATAAAATGTCTTGTATGGAGTGTTCTTCTATATGGCGCTGAAACATGGACTATGAGGAAAAAAGACAGAGAAAGGCTGGAGGCTTTTGAGATCTGGACATGGCGGAAGATGGAAGGAATAAGTTGGATGGACAGAGTAAAAAATGAAGAGGTACTGAGAAGAGTGGGAGAGAAAAGGCAGTTACTAGATGTAATAAAGAGAAGAAAAAGAAATTGGATTGGGCATATATTAAGAAAGAATGACGGACTGATAAAAACAGTTTTAGAAGGTTATGTAGAAGGGAAAAGGAAGCGAGGAAGGAAGAGATTCCAGATACTGGATGACATGATGGACGGTACAACATACAGCAGCCTTAAGAAGGAAGCAATGGATCGCAGAAAATGGAGAGGCAAAGGACCTGCTAATATAGCAGATAACTGATGATGATGTTTAACCCATCCGTTCCGTAGAAATGTTGGAACACGTGAGGCAATAATGACGTTACGACTTATCTTAGAAGATAGATTAAGGAAAGGCAAACCTATGTTTCTACCATTTGTAGACTTAGAGAAAGCTTTTGACAATGTTGACTGGAATACTCCCTTTCAAATTCTGAAGGTGGCAGGGTTAAAATACAGAGAGCGAAAGGCTATTTACAATTTGTACAGGAACCAGATGGCAGTTATAAGAGTTGAGGGACATGAAAGGGAAGCAGTGGTTGGGAAGGGAGTGAGACAGGGTTGTAGCCTCTTCCCGACTTTATTCAATCTGTATATTGAGCAAGCAGTGAAGGAAACAAAAGAAAAATTCGGAGTAGGTATTAAAATCCACGGAGAAGAAATAAAAACTTTGAGGTTCGCCGATGACATTGTAATTCTGTCAGAGACAGCAAAGGACTTGGAAGAGCAGTTGAACGGAATGGATGGTGTCTTGAAAGGTGGCTACAAGATGAACATCAACAAAAGCAAAACGAGGATAATGGAATGTAGTCGAATTATGTCGGGTGATGCTGAGGGTATTTGATTAGGAAATGAGACACTTAAAGTAGTAAAGGAATTTTGCTACTTGAGGAGCAAAATAACTGATGATGGTCGAAGTAGAGAGGATATAAAATGTAGACTGGCAATGGCAAGGAAAGTATTTCTGAAGGAGAGAAATTTGTTAACATCGAGTATAGATTTAAGTGTCAGGAAGTCGTTTCTGAAAGTATTTGTATGGAGTGTAGCCATGTATGGAAGTGAAACATGGACTATAAATAGTTTAGACAAGAAGAGAATAGAAGCTTTCGAAATATGGTGCTACAGAAGAATCCTGAAGATTAGATGGGTAGATCACATAACTAATGAGGAGGTATTGAACAGAATTCTGGAGAAGAGGAGCTTGTGGCACAACTTGACAAGAAGAAGGGATCGGTTGGAAGGGCATGTTCTGAGGCATCAAGGGATCACTAATTTAGTATTGGAGGGTAGCATGGAGGGTAAAAATCATAGAGGGAGACCAAGAGATGAATACACTAAGCAGATTCAGAAGGATGTAGGCTACAGTAAGTACTGGGAGATGAAGAAGCTTGCACAGGATAGTGTAGCATGGAGAGCTGCATCAAACCAGTCTCAGGACTGAAGACCACAACAACAACAACAACACCTATCAGCTGACTTCAATCTAAAAAAGATGCAGCTCTAACACCAATTACTACAGGAATTTTTCCACGAGTGATCCCACCACCACCCACTACACTGTTACCTATAAGCTTTGGCAGCCTCCCCTCTCCATACCTATTGAGGTGCAGACCATGCCTAGTGACATCCGATCTACTGATGGATCACATGGCAGTGCTGCCAGTCGAGTCTGTGTCCTCCTCCATCAGTGCCTTCTCCAGCCCCACGTTAACACATCTAACGGCAACACTACGACGAGGCCAGTCGTGACGCTGAAACGGTTGCACGAAGTGCACGTTAGTGCCACCAGTTTGAGTAGCTATCTCTACCAGGTCACCACCTGCATCACACTCCCTCACCCTATCGATACTATTCCCAGCGCCACTCACAATCACGATGTGATCCTCTTTTGTAAAATTCCTACGTAACTCCTCTACATTAACGGTCACCTGAGCCAATCCTGCACTAGGCTTCACAATGCCGGTGACCTGTTACTCTCCCCCCGACACTTCCTGCAACTGCGGGTTCATACCTCTGCCGTGTGAATTATCTAACAGGAAGAAGAAGGTTCTGCTGCTAGAATTTGCAACTGACTCAGGTTCTCTAACTGCTGAGGACTTCTGCATGTTTCCTACACCTACAGTTACAAGAGGCTGCAAGAGACACTCCACTAAACACAGACAGTTGGTAAAATCTATCTGTTATACGACAACTGTCCGAATATCTACTCCTCCTAGCTGCCTTCTTACCAACTGCCATTTCCCATTCCTAGTGCCCTTTGTCCTCAACCTATCTAGTCCTTCCTTTGTGTTTTGTAACTATGCTCTTTAGCATAACAGGTAGCTATCTGGGGGCAAGTCAGTTTAAAATCACACACATTTCCGTGCACTCATACCAATCTGCTGTAGGTCCGCAATAGTCGAGTTATGGCCTACAGTTACTCTGAAAATTTTGGTCAAATGGACCCGTATCCCGCTCAGGACAGTTTTTTTATTTTTTTTTCCTTTCTCTTATATTTGATCAAAGCTAGTCCTCAATCATTTATGTCATACACCTGAGACTGTGCAAATAACGATTTCTTAAAATGTATACAGCTGCGGTACCTGTCACAGTGAAATGTTATCCACTATCAGAGATACATTTCACGAGGAAAGCCTCACCGACTGTGGCCGAACGGTACGAAACCCGTGTCTAAACAGTCAACTCCCGTCCGCAGGGCTTATAATTTCTGTTCTCGCAGTACTTTTTCCTCTCCAACTCGAAAATGAAAGTTACTGCAAAATTCACGTGTCCAAGAGAACAGACACCTTTTTTGATCCTGCAACCAGTACGAATCGAGACACAAAGGAATTGCTGACATTTAGCTGCTAGTGGGCATCGAGTTACATCAGTGGGGAAAATTAAAAGTTTGTGCTGGACCGGGATCCGAACCTGCACCTCCTGCTTGCTAGACAGATGCTGGCTCACCTCCCTTTAGACTCAAATTCTCCATTTATCCACACACTACTGAGATAGTGTCCCTGCTCATTACACCCGTAAATTGAGAACTAGGTCTGACAGGAGGTGTGATACGGTAGTCCGTGAAGCTGCAATGACTACCGTGTCCAGATGCCTCGGTGGTCAGAGCATTTGCCGAGTGAGCAGGAGACCCGGGTCAAATCCCGGTCTGGCACAAATTTTCAAATTTTCCCACTGATGTAAATAAAAGCCCTCTAGCAGCTAAATGTCATTAATTCATTTGTGTCCTCTTGCAGTCTTCAAGGGTTGCAGGAGGAAAAGCTTACGGGCACTTCTACAGTTGTAAAGGGGACTTAGAGTTTCGTCATCAAAACTTGAGTTACTGTCTGTGGAAATGTACCATTTTGATATAAGTTTAGTTTTAATATCAGATCACTTCCAAACCTTCCACTCCACCGCACACACACAAACCGAGGAGAGGGCAGTGCCGTCACTCTCTACTGGGATTATGATACTGCTTACCATTTCCCTCCAAACACAACAATGACTGTGAGAAACTGGTACGTTTTGCAACTGGAACGGTTGACTGCGTTTCTTCACAGATTTCTCCACACACTACTTTTCAGGAGGACATTTTTGTCACACAGAAGAGGACCCGACGGTGAGTGCCCGTATCTCCACTGTGTGCGTACCGTGAAGCAGGTTACTTCAAAGTGGTCTGAGCTTCACACTTATTTCACACTGAAACAGCAAATTTCTAGACTTAGTAGACAAAGTTTGGATGAAGAATCTAAGTCTCCTCCACAACCCTCAGAAGTCTGTAATAAGAATTAAGAAACCGTCATGTATACTTTTCCTTTTTCTTTCCTAATGAAATATGAATACAATAGTCAAGCAAATGTGTTAACACAATTATTGCTGGAATCTCTCTCTCTCTCTCTCTCTCTCTCTCTCTCTCTCTCTCTCTCTCTCACACACACACACACACACACACACACACACACACACACAACCACACACAAACTCACTATGTTCATTGAAGACTCACTAATTTCTTTCCTGCGATGTAAGCCTTCAAATTACGTTGGAAGAAATTCAGGATGGGAGTAGGGAAATCAGAGAAATCATCTGCGACAGGCACATTGGATGAAAGCTGCCAACTTATTTTTTCTTTACGAAAACGGTACTTGTGGTGATTACTTGTGGCATGTATCCTAAATACAACAATATGTTTGAAATATTGGGGCTGTCGACTGATTGTGTGCAGTGGTATAAGTGTAAAAAATATTGCAACAAGTTTGAGTCAGACAAACATAAGTGTAGAGACATTAACTGATTGGAATATTGTGTTAATTCCTGCAAATATTGTGCACTAATTTTTGGTCAAAAAATTGTTGTTTGTTTATAATTAGGAGTAAATGAGGCCACTCACCAAATACCAGGAGTGTTGAGTTTTCAACAGATCACACAAAAAGAGGAAGAAAATCTTGCTACTTCTGGGAAAACATCCTTCTGTGAGTTAGAGAACACTCACTCACACTGTGTGTCCAGCCTGCAGAGAGGAGAATGTGTGTGTGTGTGTGTGTGTGTACACTATAGCTCATGAAAGGATCTCTCCTCCAAACGGTTACAAAGTTTTACTACCTGTACTGACATAAAGGTTATTACTGTTTGCTGTTGTACTGACATAAAGGCTATTACTGTTTGTTCAGCCTCTCTAGCCTCCTGCAGGGCTTGATCTTTGTCATGCATAACACTAGTTACGTGACTTTGTTGTGACTTCCATTGTCTTGCGCTAGCACCTAATCCGTGGATCTGACCCACTAATGTGTTAGGAAAGTCTAATGTTAAATGTCTAAAATCTGTCAGTTATTTACATTATATGAATATCTTTTCATTTACATTGACTGTAATGTTTGCATAAGTACATCCGAAAGCTTTATTATGTTTCTGTACTTTATGAGACAAGATGTTTAATACCAGCAAGATGACTTGAGCTGTGATTACTATTCATCCACAAACATCTGTGTGGTGACCTACATTTTTAAATGCGTGCTATACTTTTCATATGATTTCGATATAATTACTTCACTTTAATGTAATGCTACTACTCATACCTGTATCTACTATCTACACCTATGTGCTATTCTACACTTTTGACTTTTTGCAATGGTTCTGATAGCTTACCAACTTTCGTCTTTCATTGACCTCTTGTACAACTGGCTTGTACTTTTACAGAAATTTTTTTTATTGTTTTTATGTTTAGAGTGAATGTTTTGTTTAACACATTGCGGTAACTTTCAACACTCAAAGCATGAAGCAGCATTAGTGGTATCTTTGCCTCAATTTCACTTTGTAACAAACATCTATGGTCAGATTTTTTTTTACAATTAGCAGATGATCGGTTATAATAGGACACACCAACTGTTGTGCAAAAATACCTGACTTTATATATTTTTGCCAGTGTTTTTTCCATGACTGTATTACTATCACAAAATAAAGAACAAAGATAGTTTGTGCATGTTCAGATGGGGCAGTATTTTCATGGATAGACACAGTGATGTGATATGTTGTTGTTGTGGTCTTCAGTCCTGAGACTGGTTTGGTGCTGCTCTCCATCCTACTCTATCCTGTGCAAGCTTCTTCATCTCCCAGTACCTACTGCAACCTACATCCTTCTGAATCTGCTTAGAGTATTCATCTCTTGGTCACCCTCTACGATTTTTACCCTCCACACTTCCCTCCAATACTAAATTTGTGATCCACTGATGCCTCAGAATGTGTCCTACCAATCGATCCCTTGTTCTAGTCAAGTTGTGCCACAAATTCCTCTTCTCCCCAATTCTATTCAGTACCTCCTCATTAGTTATGTGATCTACCCATCTAATCTTCAGCATTCTTCTGTAGCACCACATTTCGAAAGCTTGTATTCTCTTCTTGTCTAAACTATTTGTTGTCCATGTTTCACTTCCATACATGCCTATACTTCACACAAATACTTTCAGAAACGACTTTCTGACATTCAAATTTGATGTTAAAAAATTTCTCTTAGTCAGAAACATTTTCCTTGTCATAGTCAATTTACATTTCACAAGTATATCTTCTTTACTCAAACCCTCCTCAGTTATTTTGCTCCCCAAATAACAAAACTCATTTACTATTTTAAATATCTCATTTCCTAATCTAATACCCTCAGCATCACCTGATTTAATTTGACTACATTCCATTAACCTCATTTTGTTTTTAGTGTTGTTCATCTTATATTCTCCTTTCAAGACACTGTCCATTCCATTCAGTTGCTCTTCTAGGTCCTTTGCTGTCTCTGAGGGAATTACAATGCCATCAGCAAACCTCAAAGCTTTTATTTATTCTCCATGGATTATAATTCCTACTCCAAATTTTTCTTTTGTTTCCTTTACTGATTGCTCAAAATACAGATTGAATAACATGGGGGATGGGCCAGAACCCTGTCTCACTCCCTTCTCAACCACTCCCCTTGACTCTTATAACTGCAATCTGGTTTCTGTACAAATTGTAAATAGCCTTTTGCTCCCTGCCACCTTCAGAACCTGAAAGACAGTATTACAGTCAACATTGTCAAAAGCTTTCTGTAAGTCTCCAAATGCCAGAAATGTAGGTTTGCCTTTCCTTAATCTATATTCTAAGATAAGCCGTAGGGTGAGTATTGTGTCACGTGTTCCAACATATCCACGGAATGCTAATTGATCTTCCCAAAGGTTGGCTTCTACCAGTTTTTACATTCGTCTGTAAAGAACTTGTGTTAGTATTTTGCAACCGTGACTTATTAAACTGGTAGTTCAGTAATTTTCACATCTATCAACACCTCCTTTCATTAGGATTGGAATTATTATATTCTTCTTGAAGTCTGAGGGTATTTCACTTGTCTCATACATCTTGCTCACCAGGTGGTAGAGTTTTGTCAGGACTTGCTCTCCTAAGGCCGTCAGTAGTTCCAATGGAATGTTGTCTACTCCTGGGGCCTTGTTTTGACTCAGGTCTTTCAGTCCTCTGTCAAATTCTTCATGCAGTATCACATCTCCCATTTCATCTTCCTCTACATCCTGCTCCATTTCCATAATATTGCCCTGAAGTCCATTGTCCTTGTATAGACTCTCTATATATTCCTTCCACCTTTCTGCTTTCCCTTCTTTGCATAGGATGGGTTTTTCATCTGAGCTCTTGATGTGCATACAGGTGGTTCGCTTTTCTCCAAAGGTCTCTCTAATTTTCCTGTAGGCAGTATCTATCTTACCCCTACTCATATGTGCTTCTATGTCTTTACATCTGTCCTCTAGCCATCCTTGCTTCGCCATTTTGCACTTCCTGTCATTCTCATTTTTGAGATGTTTGTATTCCTTTTTGCCTGCTTCATTTACTGCATTTCTGTATTTTTTCCTTTCATCAATTAAATTCAATCTCTCTTCTGTTACCCAAGGATTTCTACAAGCCCTCTTCTTTTTACCTACTTGATCCTCTGCTGCCTTCACTATTTCATCTCTCAGAGCTACCCATTCTTCTTCTACATTCCTTTCCCCTGTTCTTGTCAATTCTTCCCTAATGCTCCCCCTGAAACTCTCTACAACCTCTGGTTCTTTCAGTTTATCCAGGTTCCATCTCCTTAAATTTCTACCTTTTTGCAGTTTCTTCAGTTTCAATCTATAGTTCATAACCAATATATTGTGGTCACAGTTCACATCTGTCCCTGGAAATGTCTTACAATTTAAAACCTGGGTCCTAATTCTCTGTCTTACTGTTATGTAATCTATATGAAACATTCAGTGTCTCCAGGCCTCTTCCATGAATACAACCTTCTTTCATGATTCTTAAACCAAGTTTTAGCTATGATTAAGTTATGCCCTGTGCGAAATTCTACCAGGCGTCTTCCCCTTTCATTCCACACCCCCAGTCTGTATTCACCTATTACAGTTCCTTCTCTTCCTTTTCCTACAATCGTATTCCAGTCCCCCATGACTACTAAATTTTTGTCTCCCTTAACTATCTGAATAATTTCTTTTATCACATTTCTTCAATCTCTTCATCATCTGTGGAGCTACTTGACATATAAACTTGTACTAGTGTGATAGATGTGGGCTTCGTGTCTATCTCGGCTACAAATAGGCATTCAATATGCTGTTCATAGTACCTTACCTGTGTTCCCATTTTTTTATTCATCATGAAACCGACTCCTGCATTCGTCCTATAAGATTCTGTATATATAACGCTGTATTCCCCTGACCAGAAGTCTTGTTCTTCCTGTCACCGAACTTAACTAATTCCCACTACATCTAACTTTAACCTATCCATTTCCCTTTTTAAGTTTTCTAGCCTACCTGCCCTATTAAGGGATCTGACATTCCACACTCCAATCAGCAGAACACCAGTTTTGTTTCTCCTTGTGACGACATCCTCCTTAGTAGCCCCCAGCCCAAGATCTGAACGGGGAACTATTTTACCTCCAGAATATTTTACCCAAGAGGATACCACCATCATTTAACCATACAGTAAAGCTGCATGCCCTCAGGAAAAATTACGGCTGTAGTTTCCCCTTGCTTTCAGCCATTCGCAGCACCAGCACAGCAAGGCCGTTTTGGTTAGTGTTACAAGGCCAGATCAGTCAATCAGCTCGACTGTTGCAACTGCAACTACTGAAAAGACTGCTGCCCCTCTTCAGGAACCACACATTTGTCTGGCCTCTCAACAGATACCCCTCCGCTGTGGTTGCAACTACTGTACGACACTCTATTTTGCTGAGGCACGCGAGCTTCCCCACCAATGACAAGGTCCATGGTTCTTGGGGGAGATGATATGTTATGTTATGTGAATAATATTTGGTCTTTTGTCAGTATTAGCTTATATCATCTCACATATAAGTGATTGTACTTTAAGCATTTCTGCCCGTTTCACACTTTCTTACATGTATACAAATACGGTGATGACGGTTTAAAGGACACCAATACTAATAATAGAAGATGCCTAAACACCTGTGTGTTGTATGCTTCATAAAAAGAAAAAAAGCCAGGAGTTTCTCCCCATGTGAATCTACAACAAATTCCACCTGCTCACAAACAGATCTCACATTAAAATTACCATGTAAGCAACAACCAGTCGCAAAATCATATTTTCTTTATTTATTTTTGCAAATCGACCTACATTTGTTCCTTTTTACTAATTTGTACAATCGCTTTTTGGCGTATATAACAGTACTATGTGGCTGACAAAATCTTTGTCAATATATCCCTTTTTTGTAAATATTTCAGTATTTTATCATTATATTTTACCTCACGTTGTATGTAATTTCTTCTTCTCATTTTTATTTTAACTGTATCTTTTCGCATAGAGGGTGGGTTTGCTTTGCAGCGCCCCCTTACAGTTCCTCGTTGTCACAGTCAGTTCTCGACGTACCACTTAATGTTTGGCCTCTGCTTAATACAGTGTTACTACTCAGGGAACATATTCGTTGAAAGGTAAATTTGTATGCGCATTTTAAATGGTTTAATGCATCTATATACATTTAATTGGTTTTACGTTGCTTTATGTACATTTATTCATTTGGTCACTGTTATTAATTATTTTTATTTTTATTCTCGTGTTTGTAGCTGTTAATCAGTTGAAATCGATTTGCAAAAGTAAATAAAGAAAACACGATTTTGTGACTGGTTGCTGCTTACTCCGTAAATTTTCAGTTTACAGCCGCTGCACAACTTGGGAACCACACAGAGCCCACCATTCACAAGATCTCGCACTGCAACACCACACCCAGATTATTTCTAAAAATGGAGCGACAGTCAACCACACCCTTTCACAGGAGCTACATCAGAGTGGCTGTAAACTCCCACTTTAAATTCGTCAGAATTACTGGGTCACAGTGTCTGTCCTTTGCTCGTGAGATTCTAAAAAGCAACGACGAATTTCGTCCATTGAAGTGCAACATTTAACTCGGATACATTATAGACAGTGACAGATACGCTCTAAAGTTCCATCCGAACGAGTTTCGTACCTTTTGAGAGCTGATTCGGTAACATCAAAAAACCATTTATCATTAAACTAATAAAACTATTAAAATAAACTGTCAGATAGCACACTCGGTACTCGGACCACCTGTGTGTCAGCCACAGTCGAGCGACGGCCGTTCGTGTGGAGAAACAGCTCACCGGCAGTGGTGCCCGTGTAGAATGCCACACAGCGGTCGCAGCTAAACTGGCGGACTGCACGGCTGCTTCCACAGGTGACCCTGCCTCTGATGTCTGTGACAGGACTGGAGTACGTTGCAGTGGGAGGAATTACGAGGCAGGTCTCGTGTCTAGGTCTATTAGAGGGATACCGGTGGACCTGTGTGAAACTTCCACACTTTTACAGTTCTAAATAATGACAGTATTTGGAATTAGTGTAATGGCTAGGATACGGATAGTTGTGGGAATGAAGAGAACACATCTTTAAAAATGAAGCAAATGACACGAAATAATAATCAGGAATTTATGACACATTTTTGTAAGAGGAAAAATCAGAAAGTAGCACACAATAATTTTATCACCAAAAAGTTTAATAGGTAACAAAACAAAAAAAAATCACAAATCCATTTGCATCTTTTACCTACTTTTTTACACAGTCACCGACATTCTCGACACAATTCTTCCGTCGCGGTACCAGTTTCGATGTCCCCTGTTCATAGAAGTCTGTTTGGTTGGAGTATAGCCACCTGTGGACTGCCGATTTCACTTTTGTATCTGTCCCAAAGCATTGCCTGGTCAGCAATTTCTTCACAGGACCAAACAGATGCAAGGTCCACATTATGTGGTAGTTTCTGGAGCACCTCCCACCCAAATTTGGCACAAACAGGAGCAGCAATGAGGGGGCGAGCATTGTCACGAAGAAGTCTGAACCGTCAGCATTAATGTCGGGATGTCTGTCACGAAAGGGCACGGCGCAATTTAACCGAAGTTTTAATGTAGACTGAAGCATTCACCGTGATTCCATGTTCAGTGTAGTCCACCGTACCACACTGAGCGTATCTCAGAACACTGTCACAAGCATTTTCCCAATAGACTGAGTCACTCTGAATTTTTTTCATACTAGGGAACCGGCACGTTTCCACACCGTCGAGGCGTGTTCGGTTTCGGGCACGTAGTGGTATGCCCGAGACTCGTCACCGGTGACGATTCCTTTCAGAAAGTTGTGCCGTTCTGCCGAATAATGCATGAAGTGGTTCGAGCCCATCACCATTCGCTGGCCCTCGCAGTCGTCTATCATGTTCGTCTGTGCCGAGTGAGAACTAACTTTACGAAATTTCGACGTGTCGCGAAAAATATTGTACACTGCACTATAGCAAATCTCGAATTGCTGCGATAAGGTTCGCAGTTGCGTGTGCCGGTCTTTCAAAATTGCTGCCTCAGTGGCTCGACATGTGGCGGGGTTGCAGCTGTTACCGGTCACCCAGAGTTTGGCGAATCACTGAGGTCAACACGGTTCTCTCCGAAGAATGCGCACCACCTGGAGACACTGCTACAGTCTGTACAGTCGTTGCACACGAGCCACGCATGTCCCTGTCAGTTTCACTCAGTTTATGCCCTCTGGCCCACAAATATTGAACTACACTTCACTGCTCTTCACAAGTTGATGACAGTAACACGTGTGCCGTGTTTTTGTGTAGTTTAGGCTTCTCTCACTAGAGCTGCACATGAAAACAAAATACCCTCTGTAGTGAAAACTTCAAATTATATCATCACGAAATTTCAACATTCTACCTGCAATACCGGGGGAGAAAGATTTTTTGTGCATTTCTTCCTGATCCTCTCTCATATATATATATATATATATATATATATGAGGTGACTTACCGAACGAAAGCGCTGGCAGGTCGATAGACACACAAACAAACACAAACATACACACAAAATTCAAGCTTTCGCAACAAACTGTTGCCTCATCAGGAAAGAGGGAAGGAGAGGGGAAGACGAAAGGAAGTGGGTTTTAAGGGAGTTTATGCGATCAGGCCCAGAGGGCTGCGCGCTGCTACGAGGTTCCTCCTCCAGTGGGTTCTGTTTTCTGCCTCCTGGCACCAATCATTCTCTATTCCAATCTGCAGCAAGTCCTTACGGATCCCATTCCCCCTTCTCTTCTTTGGTCTTCTTAGTGGACATCTTCCACAGGGAGTATAATCCGTAGCTTTCGACGGCCGTCGGCATTTACCCGTCCGGCTGAGATGTCCCGCCCGTACAAAGTGCTCGGTTCTCATCAGTCCTACAATGTTTGGTCTATTGTATATTTTGTCTAGCTCACAATTATATCTGATCCTCCATTCTCCAGTGATCTCATCTCGTACCAGACCAAAGATCTACCTTAAGACTTTCCACTCAAAAACAAGAAGATTGTTCGAGACTTTTTTTCCACACACTCCAAGTATGTGACTGGGGAGACAAGGTGTGGGAGATCTGTTTCTGGACATAATGAGGAGAGTAAATTCTATCTGTGAAGGCCTCACTGAGACCCTCAACATGTCTGGAGAGGAAGTACTCGTCTCTCCAGATAAAATGACCACAGGTGGCTCAGCTGTACAGAATGGACTCTGGCCGAGGAGCGGATGTCAGCTGTCGAGATAGGTAGGCAGGTCCGACGTGTAAGGAGGTGCCGACGGAGCCATCCGGAGGCAGTCAACCTCGAGGAAGGTGGCCTGTTCTGACGAGGAGGGGAAAAGGTGTTAAAATTCTGGAGGAATGTGGATAGTGTCCGCCCACTCACTACAGATCATGAAGATGCCACACAATGCCTCCCACCTGTGTGGTGAGAAGCAGTGCATCCAACTCCATACTGTTGTTACTTCGTACCCAGATTTCCCAGTCCTAGTGCTGTTTCCCATTGTTACCGTTCTCTATCGCATCACATTATACAGTGTGTCAATATCTTTCTCTGCTTTCCTGAATTTCCTCATCAGCTCCTAAACTACACACCATCCCACTCTCTTACCACGCACCTCGCGAACTACCGACAGCTGAGCCGCCGTGTGGCTTACAGTGCACGGCAGTGTGCCCGAGTGTACCCTAGGTGCACAACCCTTACACATTCTCCCTGATGACGTAATTATTCCTGGACTGTCAAACTGATTGCACCCCTTCACTTCACTCCTGCATTTTCCACATTCCTCGTGGGCCTGCCCGCACTACACATTTTCTTACACCTCGTAGTTTACAGTTATTTGCCTCATCCGCTCAGGCACACACCGTTCTGACCTCGTCCGATCCATTTACACGTGCTGCTTTTCCTCTCTACACTCAGATATACCCACCAATCTGCACCACACATAATTACTATACTTTTTTTCTATTTTGTTTGTGACCTCATCCACCTTTCATTTTCACCTTGTTTTTTTGTTATATTTCATCTGATTTTTCGTTTCCTCACTATTCTTCATTTCGTTCTGTCTTTTTTGGGGTTTTAAGACAGTCCATCATATTTTTACTTTTTTTTGTCCTCCACTACAGATCCTTGCTCCTTCCATATGCACCAACATGGAAAAGTTTCCCTTTTTCTAGCCAGAACACAGACCCACATACTGTTCCTGTGTTGTTGCTCAGCTTCTGACATCTCCCAAAAGGTCTGATCATCAAATTATCCATCTCCAGCTGCAACCCATTCCTCCATAATGATACCTACCTGTTCATATTCCACCAGTCCATAGCTCTCACCGACAATCCTAAACTGAAACGAATGCCCTAACAAGTAAGCTTTCACGGCCGGTGTCTTCATCAATTAAAACTTCCGGGCTGAATTGCCGTGGTCCGTATATAAAACTTCTTCTCCTTCCTGACGTTTCGTTGCCTACTGCGGGCAACATCTTCTGAGGTGAGTTGGCGACCGGCTGCTAGGCGCTGGAGGTCCCGCTTATACAGAGCGCTTAGATGGTGCCACAACTCGTCACGTGCTTTCGACTTTAAAACTATCTCTGGCTAGAAGCTGTAATCGACAGAGATGGTACTAGCCAGAGATAGTTTTAAAGTCGAAAGCACGTGACGAGTTGTGGCACCATCTAAGCGCTCTGTATAAGCGGGACCTCCAGCGCCTAGCAGCCGGTCGCCGACTCACCTCAGAAGATGTTGCCCGCAGTAGGCAACGAAATGTCAGGAAGGAGAAGAAGTTTTATATACGGACCATGGCAATTCAGCCCGGAAGTTTTAATTAATGAAACAAATGCCATCCAGGAATTAAAGCAGGTGGACAACAACCACTTCAAAACACTCACCAATCAGTTAACCTCATAATCCCACATTTCACTACCAAATCCACAACAATCACAAGAGCCTCCATCAAACCCTCCCTTACAGACCTACTTCCACCACATGTTCACATTTCTGGGATCCTATTCTGTAAGCTCGTACCTTCATTAAGAGACTGCAGTGGGGCACTGTGTCAAATGCTTTTCAGAAATCTGTGAATATGGAATCTGCATGTTGCCCTTCATCCACAGTCCACAGTATATCATGTAAGAAAAGGGCAAGCTGAGTCTCACGTGAGTGACGCTTCTTGAAAACCTGTCGATTTGTCGACATAAGCTTTTCAGTCTCTTGGAAACTTATTATATTTGAACCCAGAATACATTCCAGAATTCTCCAGTTCCCCACAATGGAAACACCTCCTCAGCACCAACTGCATTGATAAGACTTGACCCAAAACTAATATTGGACTCTGCCTTGCTCAATTTCCTCTCCATTCAATCGTGATCAGCACCCCACTCCCCCCAATTATCCTCTGGTAACTTTCCTGAATTCCCTAATCTCAAACCTTTCGCCACCCTCATTCTCCAAATCCCTAACACAGAAACTAACCCCACATCCACAGAAAGAACTGCAATCCAGCACCCAAATACTGATCCCAAGCTTATAAAGCTAGCTGCAACAAAGACTCCACGACTTTGATACCTGGTGTAAACCTTCAATTGGGCAATCCCATTAGTTCATAATCAGACAAGTGTGTCTCTGACAATAATATTATCTTTGAACTCTTCCATTTGGTCCGTGTTTGCATAGAAAAATAGTAACATCAGAAAATTGAGTTCGCCTTGATGCAAAACACCTTGTTACTTGTTTATTTCTTTATTATCCCAAACTAGTTTCGGCGACAAATATCGTCGTCATCGGTGGTTTTTTTTAATCTTATTTATTGTATGTTACAGCATGTTTTAAGCAATTATTGGCACTGTCTGTGATGTATTTTCTGTGCTCTTTTTTCTGTTGCTGTCTTTTACTTGGCGTACATCATGTCATGTTTGTTGGATGGTATGTGGCTGCTTTTATACACAGAAAAACAAAACTTTTACACTTTATTTCTGAACCAGAATATTACACCATCTTCAACTGTGTGCAATTACACAATTAGTTACGATGCACCCTGAATTTGTCAGATGTTTGGCAGTCTCTGTCTTCCCCTATAGTTTTTAGCCACTAGTACTGAGGAAATCATTCCCTAATGTTTTTAAACGTCGTGTCATCCCGTCCTTTCTTCTTGTCAGTGTTTTCCGTATGTTATCTTCTTTACTTGTACTGTGGACAACTTCCTCACTCTTTATCAGCCACTTAATTTTCAGCATCCTTCTATAGAGTCACATCTCAAACACTTTGGGCCTCTTCCCTTCCTGGTTTTTCCCACAGTCCACAATTCACTACCACCCAGTCCTGTATTCCAGACATATATTCCCAGAAATTTCTTTGCTAGTATCAACCATTGGCTAAAATACTACAGACTTCTTCTGATGATGAATACCCTCTATGTTAGTCTGCTCTTTATGTTTCCCAGACTTTGCCCATCACGTTTTTTTGTTCCAAGGTAGCACATTCTTTAATTTTGTCTACTTTGTGGTCACCAATTTTGATGTTCAGTTTATCACTAATATCATTTCTACTACTTCTCATCATTTTCATCTTTCTACAATTTACTCTTAAGCCGCATTTACCATTCATTAAACTGTTCATTCCTGTCAACAGCTCCTATAATTCCTCTTCACTTTCACCGAGGATAGTGATTCTGTCAGTGAATATTATCAATGGTATCCTTTCGACTTAAATTTTAACCCCACTCTGGTACCTTTTCTTTTATTTCAACTATTGCCTCTTCAATGCTGAAGGTTGAAAAGTGGGGGCAAAAGAGAACATACCTCTCTTACACCCTTTTTAATTTGAGTGCTTCACTCTCGATCTTCCTTCTCACTGTTGCCTCTTTGTTCTTGTACATATTGTATATTATGTGTTTTGCTATTCCTTACTTCTATTGTGTTCCAAATTTAGAACATAACCATTTTGCATTGTCAAGCACTTTTTCCAGGTCAACAAATCCTACAAAAATTTGTTTATTTTTCTTATGTCTTGCTTCCATTATGTCACAACTGCCTATCTACTGCTTTTATCTTTCTGAAAGTCAAGCTGATTCTCATCCGACACATCCTCAATTTTCTTTTGCACTCTCCCGTATACTATTCTCGTCAGCCACTTTGACGCGTGAACTGTTCTACTGACTCTGCGATAGTTCTCGCACTCGTCTGTCCTCGCTATATTTGCTACTGTGTGGGTGATATTTTTCCAGAGAGTTGGGTGGTTTGTCTCCAAACTCTTAGATTCTATGCACCAACTCGAATAATGGCTCAGTCGCCACTTCCAAAAATAATTTCAAAAACTTCAGAGAAGTATTATCTACCCCTTCTTCCTTATTTGACAGCAAGCAATCTGAAGTTCTAACTAATACTGGATCTGCTATGTCTTTCATACCAACTACCATTCTTCTTCATTCCCATCATCAGTGATACATGCTGTCACTGTACTCTTTCCACATATTCACTCTCTTCTCTACATACACTGCTGGCCACCGTAAATGCAACACCAAGAAAGACAAGAGGTAGCACAACAAGATTTATTTTTTAGATAACATGTTGACCAAGTATCAAATGATTACGTTTACAGACGTCTGTGACATGTGGTTCCTGCCAGAATCAGTAGCCAGAGTAGCCACCATTGTTGGAGATCACTGTTGCCACGCGTCTCGGCATTGAGTCAGAGAGACGTTGGATGTGTTTCTGGGGTACAGAAGCCCAAGCAGCTTCCACACGTTGCCAAACATCATCTGGTGTGGCAGCTGGGGATGTAATCTGGGTCACTCGTCGAGCAACCGTGGACCACATGTTTTCTATCGGCGAAAGATCCGAAGAGCGAGCCGGCCAGGGAAGCAATTCAATCTGGTTATTGACGAAGAACCTTTGGACAATGCGTGCCACGTGTGGTCGCGCATTATCCTGTTGAAATATGGCTGTGGCCGAGCCCTGAAGATAAGGAAGGACAACTGGCTCCAGCACCTCGGATATGTAGCGCCGGCTATTTGAAGTACCGGCAATGCGTACTAGAGGCGTGCGAGAGTAATATCCAATACCGCCCCATACCATAATACCCAGTGCAAGACCAGTGTGGCGGTGCATAATGCAGCTGTCCAGCATCGTCTCTCCACGGTGTCTCCACACTCGAAACCGACTGTCGTGGTGCTGCAGACGGAAGCGTGCCTCGTCAGTAAAGACAACGTCATTCCATTCTGCCGTCCACATCCGTCTGTCATCACACCATTGGTGACTGAGACGTCTGTGGTTCTGCGTCAATGGTAGACGAAGCAATGGACGTCTTGCGGACAGACCACTCTGCTGTAAACGGCGTCGAATGGTATGCGCAGACTCTGGATGATGCGTTACAGATGCAATGTGCTGTGGTACGGTTCGGGATGTCACTCAGCGATCCGTCACTGCCATGCGCACAATTAGCCTATCAGCACGTGCAGTGGTGCACCGAGGTGAATGCGATCGACCACATCAGTCCGTCGTACCCTCCTGCATCCAACGGTCACATATCCGCATTACAGTTGATTGGTTTCGTCCAACACGACTAGCGATTTCTCTGTTGATAATCCACGATCTCGGTAAGCCACTATCCTTCCTCTGTCGAACTCGGATACTCAATCAAAAGATGTTCGCTGTTGTCTACGAAGCACAACTGATCGTCTCGTGAAACAACCACAAGGTAAACACACGTGCCAAATGTACACTCATCGAAATCGCCAAGCTTTAAATGGCGCTATGAGGTGGCGCCACAGGCGCGCGTGATGTGCGTCTGCGTTGAAATTCTAATCAGTTGCATATCTCATCGCTGCAAACCCATGGTGTAAATTTCACTTGATTCGGATGCTTCCTTCAGAGTGTTGCATTTACGGTGGCCAGCAGTGTATAACAGTGGAATTCCTATTGTTGCACTCTTAATATTGACAGCCTTGCTTTTAATTTCATCAAAGATTGTTTTGACTTTTCTATCTGCAGAATCAGTCCTTCCAACATCCATTTCTTTTTTGATTTCTCCACATTTTTCCTGCAGCCATAATTCCTTGGCTTCCATGGCCTTCTTATTTATTTTGTTCTTAATGATTTTTATTGTTATATTCCTATATTCGCCTAGGTATTTTTGTATCACCTCCTTTTGTCAATTAATTTAAGTATTTCTTATGTTACACAAGGTTTCCCCAAAGTTATCTTCCTTATACCTGTCCAACTTCTGTCACTGACAGAATACTGTGGTATTCATGATCACAGTAACTAGAGCCTCGGAAAGCTTTAAAGGTACATCATTCATCAGGATGTCGGTGTCCCACTTCTTTAGGCATTGATTCCGCTGTATGATCAAACTTCAGCTTGCTCTTCATTGTTACTTAACTGGGTTCTTAGTCTGTATGTGCTCCTGGGTGCACCCTACAGTCTAATATCTGATTTCAGAATCTAACAATGGAAACACCAGTTTGGAATATCAACAATATATGGAAAAGGATAGATTGCTACTCACCATAAAGATGATACTTTCAGTTGCAGACAGGACTGTTACAATTTAGCTTTTGGCCAAAGCCTTCTTCAAAAAAGAAAAGAAAACACACACACAAAATTCATTCACACAAGCATGCACACCTCACACTCTCACTCTCACACACACACACACACACACACACACACACACAAAACTGCCAGCTCTAGCAGCTTGGTCGGGAATGCATGTGAATGTGAATGTGTGTGTGTGTGTGTGTGTGTGTGTGTGTGTGTGTGTGTGTGTTTCCTTTCCTTTTCTGAAGAAGATTTTGGCCTACAGCTAAACCTTAACAGTCTTTTCACTGTGCCTGTCTGCATCTTTATAGTGAGTAACAATCTATCCTTTCCATTATATTGTTAATTTCAGTAGGTGTAGTTCCATCTCAGCCCAGCAAGCTACCTTCCTCAGTGATGACAAATGTCTCACGTACGGTTCCGTAAGTACCTCCGTCCACTTCAAACCTACCACTCGACGAAGAAGCTCTATTATGAAAGATGCCACCAATTCTATACTAAGAAATCCCTTACGTATAGCCTAGCCATCTGTGGCTTTACCACCTGCAGTGCCGAGCAGACTCTCTTTAAACGAGCTCGGAGTCTCACCGAAGCCTTCACAGACCAAAATTGACCTGACCACCCAGTCCAGAAACAGATCCCTTGCACTTTCTCTCCCCAGTCACCTAGTAATCCCCTCGTACCCACCGAGTGGCCACAAAGGAGCAGATCACTTTGTGACTAGTGGCATCCAGGATTGGAACAAGTGAATCACCACTAGGGTTAGGACTGCCTCTCGTGTCCTCCTCACTATCTCCCCCGACCCCCCTACAGTAGTATCCCACTGCTCATCTGACATACGCGATATCTCTGTCTGTTCCTACTCCACCCTCGATCCTAAACCCTACCCTCGTGCCGATATCCCAGTAATAGACCTACGTGCGAGATCTGCTCCGTACTTCCTATCACTGACGACTACTCCAGTTCTGTGACAGATGTTTCCCACCCCATCAAAATCTGGGCCACCTGTGGTAGCAGCCACGTCGGCTGTGTACTTACCTGCAACCACTGTGTGGCATTTCTGGTCCTACATAAACTCGCTAAGTGTATCTGAGGCTTTCGTCCGGTCACTCGATGTCCAGTCTGGTGTGGCAGTCGAAGACAGCAAATGAAAATGGAAGCTTTAAATTCCACGTGTACGAAATCGTTAACACGAGAGAATCGTACGAACGTACTGTCGTTTGAACACTGTACTGAGCCCGATACGGATGACGTAGTAATAAGCGTCTCTTGTGTAAAGAAACAACTGAAAGAGTTGCAAACAAATAAGTCACCAGGTTTGTATGAAATTGTAATTCAGTATTACAAAGAGTACTCTACAGCTCGGCATTTATTGCAAATCACCCAGCGCAAAGGCCTTCTCGACTGTAAAACAATGCAGGTGACTCCCGTATACGAGAAGGGTAAAAGAATTGACTCACAAAATTAGACACCAATATCCTTAACACTGGTTTGCTACAGAATTCTTGAACATGTTCTGAGCTCTAATATAATAAATTTCCTAGGGACTGAAAATCTCATGTCCAGAAATCAACTCAGTTTTAAAAAGCATCGCACGTGTGAATCTCGGCTCGTCCTTTTCTCACGTGATATACTGCAAACTATAGATGAGGGGCACCGGCACTGGGCAGATCCCATACTTCTAGATTTTCAGAAAGCATTCCACTGCAGGCTCTTAATGAAAGTACAAGTTCCCCGATACGTGAGTGGCTCAAAGACACTTTAAATTATAGAAATGGTGAGTGTTCGTCAGAGACAAGGGGATTGTCAGGAGTGCCCCAGGGAAATGCAACAGGACTTCTGTTATTATCTATATATATAATATATAATAATCTATATCTATAATATCTAAGACGGGGTGGGCAGCAACCTGCCGTCATTTGCCAGTGACATCGAGGTGTACGGCAATGTGTCGTCACTGAGTGACTGCAGGAGAAGACGAAATGACTCGGACGGAATTTCTCGTTGGTGTGATGAATGGCAGCTAGCCCTAAATGTAGGAAAATGTAAGTTTATGTGGATGAGTAGCAAAAACTAATCCGTAATGTTCGGATGTAGCATTAGTAGTGTCCTGTGTGACACAGTCACATCATTTAAATATCTGTGTGTAACACTGCAAAGTGGTACGAAACGGAACAATCGGGTAAGGTGAACGGTCGACTTTCATCTATTCGGAGAATTTTAGGAAAGTACGATTCATCTGTAAAGGAGACTGCATATAGGGCAGTAGTGTGACCTAGTCTGCGAGTGGAGCAGGACAGGAAATGAGTAGTAGTGGTACAGGGTACGGTGGGTTGCGGAGTGCGAATGTAGAGGTAGCATCCCGCGTAGGCACGAAACTGACAAGTTGTCTGTCCGTGCAAATGGCCACTGTCCGACTGTGGCCGAGAGACGGCGGCCACACGGCTGCCGAGAGTCACACCCGGTACAGTGTGCTCGACTTCGACATCCGCTTCGCGGCCCGTGCCGTCTGGATTTTTACGTGAACTGAATAGGTAGGAACTCAATTAGGAACGTATCTACCATTCCCGTAACTCCCCTAGCCCGACTTCTGCCAGTCCCCAGCCTCCACCGTCCTGTAACCTCTACGGTGCCCTCGCCCCGGCCTCTACGCACTTTCTATCCCTCCAGAGTACCTGCATATTCCTTTCTCCTACTCTTTTTCTCTCCTATCCCATTTTAATAGACTCCATCCCCAATGCATTAAGCACTCACAAGAAATGTTTACGTTCACCACTTAACTTACTTAAATGCCAGAGGAGCAACTCCAGGCGGTAGTCGAATAGGGATCGATATCCTGAGTTCCTGCAAGTTCTTCAGCTTTCCCAGGGCAGTGAACGCCTCTCTCGGTATACTGTGGACCATCTCAAAGTCGTCATCCTCGCAGAGTTCCAGACGTTCCAACTCGGTGCAGGCCTCCAGCAACGGTGGGACACAGCTGTGTAACAACAGAAATGGGGTCTTTCAGAATTATTCGTCTCCCGTCACGTTTCAAAAGACCAAAGAAACAGAGTACTTTATATTATAACTCTAAATTAATAGTTCTTATACTGTATTTGCAACAACAACGTGTTCAACTGTCACTATCGCATCATTCGCTGCTGAGATCATTACTATTAGTGTCACAGAAAGTATACCCATCAGGGATGAATTATACTAATATATGTCTGCTTGTGTCTGTATTGTGTGGATGGATATGTGCGTGTGTGCAAGTGTATACCCGTCCTTTTTTCTCCCTAAGGTAAGTCTTTCCGCTCCCGGGATTGGAATGACTCCTTACCCTCTCCCTTAAAACCCACATCCTTTCGTCTTTCCCTCTCCTTCCCTCTTTCCTGATGAGGCAACAGTTTGTTGCGAAAGCTTGAATTTTGTGTGTATGTTTGTGTTTGTTTGTGTGTCTTTTGACCTGCCAGCGCTTTCGTTTGGTAAGTCACATCATCTTTGTTTTTTGATAAATTATACTAATATACGTTAGACATAATGGTGAGAGTTAAGGCCCAACATATTAACACATTCAGTTGGTGATGAAATAGTGTTTCCGAAGTCAGCTTTTAATACTGCTAAGGCTTCAACATACAGTTTTTTCTCTTTTTTGTTTTTTGTCTTCAGAAACTGGGCATTTCATATTTATTTATTGTGTGTATATGATGACCAATAAGTCAGTGCTGCCAGCTGTTGCTTTCTCATGTAATTCAGTAAAATAAGTAAAACAAAAAGTTCTTTTACAACATTCTGCCTTTAAATGATTATTGACATATATAGGCACAATTGTTCGTGAGAATATATTGCCGAAATGAAAATCTTTGTATGAGACATCTTCGTAAACAACACATAGGTTCTCGAAGCTGGTGTTTAGTCCAGTTTAAACTTCTGAGCTGAGAAGCTGAGGTCAATATATAAAACTTTTCTCTGGCTCGTTGTCTCCCGTTTTGGGAGACATCTTCAGAAGTAAATGGTACGCTGCCGGTATTGCCCATTGATGAGTGCCCGTCAGTCGATCGGACACCCACGTGTGTTTAGAGCCAGTGTGGAGCATCTCTTCTATTATTGCCCGTGAGTTGTCGTCTCACGTGCAAAAACAGTCATTTCGAAAGACTACATTGGCTCGATGACCTCTTGTCAAAGTACAGGGTTTATGCAAAAGGGGGCAGCAGATATCTAGAATTAACGTTTGACAAACTACAAAAGATACAAACACAATTCCAGTGATCCTAGACAGAGAAAAGTTAAAAATTCTGAACAGTCTGTGCAGAAGTTTAGCTAAAGCCACAGTGGTATTGTTACATGTTTATAGGAATTACCATTTATGTGCTGAAATCAGGAAAATTTGAGTCCAGAGGATAACCTGAGTGTGGAAAATCTCCACATTAGTCTATTCACTGAGAGCTGGAATGAAACAGACACAGTTTCACGTGACCCACAATAATGTTAAAGGAAGAATAAAACTTATTCTGTTGAAGTTGAACTACTTTGATTCAAGTTTATAACAAAACACTCTTTTCTCTCTTTTATAATGCAGTCTAATTTCCACATTTGAGGTCAAACTTTTTCCATCACATGGAAAACACATTTGTTTCACTCTTCTGCAGTCACTGCTTGTTTTAATAGTTCTTTAACTTCTGACATTTTGTGTGTTCTGTCTTTTTCTGCAACACAGCCTTCGATTTTGGCCCAAACTACCTCGATTATGTTTAATTCACCAGGTATGGAGGAATCAGAAGAAAAGTTTTCCCTGCTCCATCAGCCATTTCATCCACTGCATATTCTTTGTGCACTACTCTGTTCTTTTTTAACAATTTCCAGTAATTCTTTCTTCAATACTCCATTTTCCAATAACAGTATTTTTAGATTTTAGTTATTCCGGTATATCTCGCTTATTGGCATTCAGATTAGGTACTTCTTCTTTTCAACAAGAATAGCACGACATGTTATCGAGAACAGTAACTTCTTTTTGCTGAAGCCGAAGAAAAAGTCTTCAAACCACTTCTCGAATGTACTGTTGCACATCTCCTCACAGTAGCCTCCACTTTTCTTGGGCCCGTCTTGGATTTGAAAGTTCACACACTGCCTCTGACAAAACCTGCTTTGCTCCCAATATGTGTGATAATCAGGCATTTACCTTTACCTGTTTCCAGTGGATAATGCAGATAGAAATGCTTGTTTAGAGGATTTTATGGACTTATGCACCGAGACGTTACTTCAGGTATGTCGTGTATTTGGCCATGTCTCGTCCAAACAATAGACGGGTCTTCCTTCATCTCTCAACAATTTATCATTTGTAGGTGACACTGCCTCCCTGAAATCATCTCTGTCTATTAGCACGCTACTGCATCCACACCGAAAGTATTTAAAATTCATTTCTTTTAAAACTGTATGATAATAAAATGATATATGGAAGTTGCTCAAATGTGGATTTTTAATCGTGGCCACAAGCACTTTGTCAGTTGTTAGTGACATGTTACAAAAAATTTCCTTCGTATCGCAGTTCTATCGAAGTCACCAATACTTCCTGAAAGTTTGTCATGATTTTTCTTTCTTGGGAGACTTTGAAGAGTGTGACAACCAAGTTTTTTTCAAAACAATATTGGTCACTGACTGCTCTGGATACAACAGCTCCATTTTACACAGATTAAGAGCCATGTGCTTCTCCACAGAAGTTAATGACTTCTTCTTTGATCACTTCTCAGTTAGAGTCAAATCTGACAAGTCGGCCTCGCTCACCGTCTCCGCAGAGGACAACATGACAAGTTTACTCCTATGTTATACAAATAGAAATAAAGGGGGTAGCTACTAGGTGACCACAAAAATAATGAATGACGAATGTGATTACAATCACTGACACTGACACACGAATAATCAAAAACTGGGCTTTCAAACGAGACGAACTTTACAATCAGAATATAAGATCACACACTAATGACTTACAATCGCAACAGACGTGGCCAAACTGAGTGAAGTGTGCCCCGTATTGCTCACCTCTCGGTGGCAGTGCTGCGGTCACGTGCCTCGTCGTGTCCGCAGGCTGTCTGTCATTTCAGTGAATGGAGTGTAGTACTGGAATACCTGCGAGACTAAACTGGAGGTGTCGGCAGCCGCTCCTACGGTACAGCTACGGTAACTTCCCGACCGACTGCTGTAATTCAGTCAGGGCCTGATCAGTTTATTAGTTCACCACTCAGCAGGTTCGTACACCAGTGATTGTAGTGAGCTCGAATTATGTGTTTCAGAGTGAAGCTTTTGTTACTGCTCGAAATCTGTTGTTCTGTCCTGGATGATAACAAAGATCGTGAGTTATTTTTTATAATTTTTTTTCCCAGTTGTTACATTTATTTCACTTAGATATTACCGCACTGTTTGAAAGTCAGCATCATCTACCAGCATTGCAAATACATGTGCTCACCGAGTATTTTTGTGAACATTATTTTCACAATATTTACATTCTATCTGCACGTGTTGGAATGAATAATTTTTTTTTATAGTTTCTGTGTCTCTCTGTATGATGCTTACTAATGAAACAATGATAGTCCAGGTCACAATGATTCCTGATAACAGTTAATTGTCAACAGTCATTAATTTATCAGTGGAAATAAAATAAAAACTATGTCAAGGAACTGGAGTATACTGAATTTAAAGACACAACTGGCGGGACCAACTTGTGATATATTTGCTTTGTGGAATTTACCGTAGTATGTACACAGATATTTCCGGCAAACGTTTCACAACGAAGCTACGTAGTACCAGTAAATAACTAAGGTATCTGCTCCAGTACAAGCTCCCGTAATAACGTGAACAGTTCCTTCGTACACAAGTTGCTAAGTGCCTCATAATGTTGCTGCTTTCTACTTTGGGCGATAATAATGTACACCAACAAGTTGAAGAGAAAGAATTTATGGTAAAATATTATAGACATAAACAGAAAAAGTAATGGATCCAGAATGATGCCCTGAGGGATACATGTTTCAAAAACTTCCTCATCCACAGGTTGTGTCTATGCAATGAATCATTATCAGCATTTCTTAAATTATAAGTGCTAATTTGGAAATGACACATTCTGCCTGTTAATTTCACTACGAAATGTGCAGAATAATTTTCACGACAAACTCGGAACCCAAAATGCGCGGGTGAGGCTGGCTTGCCAGGTATTGTTGTATTGCACAGAACTGAACTGGGTACAACTGTTAAATACGGAGGCTTAAACAGTGGCACGGTCACTTACGAATGGAAGTAATTCCGTACCAAACTGACGAAAGCTGACCTGCAGCTTTTTTAAAGGAATTGTAGCAATATTTAGCTAGCTACATAACAATCTGTATTTAATAGCCCTTTATACGTACGTGAGAAGAAATATGCCAAAAGTCCACTTACCATAACGAGAAAGGCGCAGGTTATACCGTGTAGGGTGAAGATATCGAATACACGGGAAGCACACTCGTCAACCGAAAGTAATTTCGAGTAGAAGTTAGACAATCTTAGGAGGACAGGTAATAACACTCACCTCGTCCCACCCATCGCCCACTTTATGCGTATCGACCTGAGGGTGATCCTCTTGGCTCTCAGAAAGTACCTCAGGTCTTCCATATTGATATACGTAAACCCAAAGTCGACCTCGGCTAGTTGCGGGCATCCGTTGACCAGAGGTCGCACCAAACAAGGTTCCTGGGTAGAGCTACGATCGAATTCCTTGTATTCCGGTTCCAGATTCAGCACACAGAGGTTGTGCAGCTGCGACAGGGCCTCCGAGCACCTTTCAGACTTCAGCAGTTTGTAGGGAGCCGTCAGTGTGTGTATTCTGGTGCACTTCTCCACCAAGGTCTTCAGTACCTGCAACTGAACGATTCCCCTTCTGTACAAACACCTACAAAGAAAGCAATGGCAAACCTCAAGAAGAAAGAAACTTCGTTACCGGTCATATAAACAGATGCTTTCTGTCTTTTCTGAGGCACATAATCAAATTCCAGTGACAGAAGATGCACAGCAGCAAGACAGGTGGACGCAAACGAAGTCAGTATTAGTGGTGAACAGAAGGACGAGGATGACGATGACGACGTGCGGTTTGTCGGGAGCTCAATTGCACGGCCAATAGCATCCGCACAAAGTTTCAATTTTTTCACAATCCAATGTAGTCACTGCCACGAATGATGACGACAGTAGTGAAATGACGAGGAAAGCACAAACACCCAGTCCCCGGGCAGAGAAAATCTCCAACCCAACCGGGAATCAAACCCGGGACCCCGCGATCCAGAGGCAGCGACGCTAGCCACTAGACCACGAGCTGTGGACTGAACAGCTCCCACATCGTCCACGCTCACTGGGCCAACTGGTTGTCAGCTAAGAGACGGCTGGTATTCACTGTGAACAGGTTACAATCTCATCTGGCAAATCCTCGAGGAGTCGGTTCGTACTGTCTGTGTCGCAGCTGCTTCCGACCGCCCCGGTTCTTTTCTAGTCCGACCAAATTCTCTGTTCTCATGACCTACATTGCACGACAACTGAATTTGCCTCGTTTTCTTGTTCTTAACTGACTGTGTACCCTCTCACTAATCGTAAACAAATCGGAATAAAATTTCTATTGGGAAAAAGTTGAAAGAAGGAGCAGAATCTATATGCATCTGCACTGACAGCAATAACTGGAAGAAATGCTTAGTGTATGAAAAGTTTATTTTGGCTCAATGACAGTTTACGTAATGGTTTTTAGCTTTAGTATCAAACCAATATAACTAGCCAAAATGAATCCCTTAAAGAAACAAACTTACATATGTAAAACAGCTCCAGATGTCTGATTATTTTACAAAATGTGTTAATGTGTTAAATGTCAGACATTAAGGATGGAAGGAAGAAAAAGTTTTGGAAAAGTTTGAATTTATGTTTGAACTTCGTCAGAAGTTCTCGATTTCTGAAAAGCATTCGATTCAGTACCAGACTTATTCTTATTGTCAAAAGTTCAATCGTTGGGGGAATCGAGTGAAATTTGTACCTGGGTTGAGGACTTTTTGGTGGGGAGGGAACAGCGTGTTATCTCAGATGGAGAATCATCGTCAGATGTAGAAGTTACTTCAGGTGTGTGCCAAGGAAGTGTGTTGGGAAACTTCCTCCTCATGTCGTGTACTGATAACCTTGTGGGCAATTTTAATAGTAACCTCATATTTTCTGTAGATAATGCAATTATCTATAATGAAGTATTACCTGCAAGTAGCTGCATAAATATTCAGTCAGATCTTGATAAGCTTTCAATGTGGTGCAAAGATTACCAGCTTGCTTTAAATGTTCAGAAATATAAAATTGTGCACACCTCAAAAAATGTAGTATCCTATGACTACAATATCAATGAGTCAAAGATGGAATCGACCAACTCATTTAAATACCTGGACATATCATTGTAGGGATGTTAAACGGAATGATCTCATAGATTTAGTACCAAATAGCACTAATACGGGATATTGAATGGATACAGAGAAGGGCAGCACAAATGGTCACAGATTTAATTTGACACACGGAAAAGTGTTAAGGAGATGCAGAAGAAATTGAACTGTCAGACTCTTGAAGATAGATGTAAACTATCTTGAGAAAGTCTAGTAACAAAGTTTCAACAACTGACTTATAAATGATTACTCTACAAATATACTACAAACGCCTACATATCTGTCACACGGATATCACGAATTAAAATTAGAATAATTATAGCACACACAAAGGCATTCAATCAATCATTTTTCCCACGCTCCATACGTAACTGCAATAGAAGAAACCCTAATAATTGGTACAACTGGACATACCCTCTGCCGCGCACTTCACGGTGGTTTGCAGAGTACGACTAGATTAGATGTAGATGCAGAATTAGAAGTAGAAGTTATTACGTGCTCTCATTATCAAACATAGGACGAGTATAGTCTGGGATGAGTTATTCTACCTCAACACATATACACAGTTTCTAAGTCTCGTACTGGTCTCATCCCCCCCAGGGGGCTTGCCGCTCTTAGGCCACCACGGGGGCCCAGCTTTTGCAGCACCTTTTCCCTTTCGTTCCACATGTCTGTCCTCTCGTTGAAGTGTGTTCCGAATTTTCAGTAGCCGATATCAGAACAGTCCAACATTTTTCGGTCCTTTTCGCTTTCTCCGTTCCCGTTCTCCCGTCCTTCCTCCGCTCCAGTGTTTGAGGTTCCTCCTTTTCTTATTCCTCACTGTGCGCTCCCGAAGGTCAACCCGTGTGTCCGACACGTAACGGGTGACGCGGTAACGCACAACTCGTAGCCCCACACCGACAGGTGGGGTTCGCACGTACCCCCCCGGTACGGACCCGGCCCAGGAAGGGTGGTTGCCCGTGCTGCCACCTTCCCAAACTGCCAATCGGTCCCTCTGTCAGGCGTTCGGGAGGTGCGAACGACCACCTGAGCCAGGAGCGCTCCCCTCCGAGGGAGACTGACGGTCGGAAGGAGTGTGCCGTCAGAGGTGCCGACAACCGCGGGGCATTTTCTCGCCACGAGCCGATCGTCTCTTGGTAGAAGACGTCTACCGAACGTAAGTGGAACGAGGCTAAAGATTCGGTGACCCTCTGCACCACAGTTCCTTGCCATTTTACAGCTGAAGACGGTCTGTCCTTTAGCTACGGTAAATACATTTATTATTCGGAAAGGTGTCGACGCAATTGCCAGGCACGTGAAATCCTGTTCTCGTTTACACAACGGTACTTCAGTTTTGGAGACTACTACCGATTCTCGAGCACGACGACAGCTCGCAGCTTCGCTCCTCCGCAACTATCCCGCCCGTGTCGAGGCCCACCGAATGCCGTATGCGTCCCGCGGTGTTATTTACACTGAGTAGCTCGACGGTCCGATCGAGACAGAAATCCAAATGTACCTCTCCGATCAGGGTGCCGTTATGTGTAATCACTAGTGCTCGTGTGCACTCTTTTTCTCACTTTTTATAGAAAAATGTTTCTGTCAAAGATCAAAGCAGGCTACGTTCTTAACCCAATGCGCTGCTACTACTGTCACCGTTATAACCACACTCAAATGTCCTGTTGACACCTGGCCAAATGTGTAGCCTGCGACAGGGATGCTCGAGAGGGTGACATTCTGTTTCCTTCTCCCCGCCCTGCCGACTGCAGTGGCGACTGTGCCGTCTCCTCCTGAGACTGTCTGCGTATCTCGACGAGTGGGTCGTCCGGAAGATCTGGCCGAAGGAAAAAGTGCCTCACCCGGTCACTCGCAATTGTCGGCCAGTCGGAAGCCACGTGTTCTACCGTCCGGCACTTAAAGTACCGTCATCGCTACGTGTCACTCCACGAAGTGTGCGGACATGCGACCTCAAATTCGGCACCGCGGTTGTGAAATCGCACAGTGTCCCCGTCTCCTGCTCCGGGTGTGCGACGAGCCACCGAACTTTTGCCTCGGGGCAGAGTCACCTGCTACACGACCGGCAGGCCAGAAAGGATTGGAGGAATACTCCCGTGAAGCCCTCTTACGTCTCTCCGGCCGACAAACGTCCGAGTCTTCCTCTGCCGACCAGAAAGGCTCCGAGAAATCAAACAGAGGCAAACGGTCGTCTCCTTAGCCAACTTAAGTTCGTTTTATTAGCTGTCTTTCCTTCTGTGAATTGGGCTTAATGTGTAGTCATTTTTACTCCCTTTCATCTTCGTGTCCTACAGTTCTGAAATGGGCACGTACGACTCTAGTTGTTCTTGTGCCCTAAAATAAAACAAAACAATACTGGTCTTATTGTGTTAAACCTTTAACATAAGATCATACATCTCAGTGAGTATATTATGGCAGAATTTTAAATTTGATCAATAATTATATGAAAGGCCGAAAATCCAATTTTTGTTGTCCCTGAAGTTGTTAGTGTACAATCCCAGTTGCAAGTTCCAAATCTGTGTTAGCTATTTAGTGATACAGATCTCACAGCATAGGTGCCCCATTGGTATGCGTATGCTGTGTTACAGACCCCCATGGGCAGTTTCACAAGACACTCAATATTTAATCAGCATAAGGCACTAACATTTTCACAATTAAGCAGGCTAAAAGCAATGCCACAGATACCTGTAGTAAGCCAACCATAAACCACGTTCCACTTACACCACCTGGCAAAACAGCAACCTATTTGTGCATATTCCATGGTCAGGTCATTATTTTCGCTACTACCATTAAGCATGGGTATTTGTAAGCAGAGAAGAGGGAAGGAAAAGAACAGGCACAGTCCCCTGCGAACAAGACTCAGTGGCAGCAACAGCAGCAGCAAGCTCACAGATCACTCCCCCCCTGTGTTACGGAGCTGGTCAGTGTCGTGTATTGTAGACTGTGTACACTCATTCAGTTCGTGACACGATCCGAAGAAATCGTGACTTTATATTGTACTTCTGATAATATAACAGTCTCATATTTTTCAAAAAAAGATACAACATACGTAAGCCTTATTTTAACACGAAATGTATTCACAGCTGCAAATACGGAGAACCGTTGGCTGTATGATGGAATGATGACAATGAAAATTTGTGCCAGATACGGACTCGAACCAAGATTTCCCACTTATTGCGAGCAGTCGGTTTGCCGTTAGGCTATCGGACCGTACTTCCAGACGAGATGCAAACTTCAATATATTGTCAACCGTATGTCCACAACCTGCATTCGTACATTTGTTATATATTTTTCCATACAGGGGAGGCATTTTTAATTGAATGCTGCTTGCCTGGTGTTGATGGATAAATATGATATTTCAGTGCCTATATTGTTCAGAAGTATGATGCAATATTCCTTCAGAGATGCACGCTTTTTACTTCTGGACAACACAGGCACTACAATATCGTATTTATCCACCGACACTGGGCACGTGAATTTCGATTAAAAATGCCTCCCCTGTACAGAAACGTACATAATGAACGCACCGGTGCAGGTTTTCGACATGTGGAAGTTTGGGTCTGGCCGTGAAGCGTGCAAACGGACAGGTGACCGCTCACGATAAGTGCAAAATCCGGGTTCACGTCTCAGTCCGGCACAAATTTTCGCTGTCACCATTCCATTATACAGCTGAGATTTGTCCGTATTTGCAACTGCAAATACATTTCACATACGTCATAATGGCTGCAGCTTACCACAGCCCGTGTTCCTTAGGACGTGCGTGCGTGCCCGAAGGAATATTACACTGCACTTCTGAACGATGTGCTCTGTACCTTATTGTAAGCCTTATTTTCAGAAGACTATTACTCTTTGTACTTCTAATTTAATTCAAAATTATAATCGTATCTGAAATTATCAATCTCAACGTATGAAATATTTTGAGCAATAATTTGACAATTTTATAAAAGAAGTATTTAACCACATACGAAGATCTCCGGATGTAAAATATCGACGTATTATAAGATAGCTGAACTGAAACTTCTCCTATCTTTGCTCTCGTCAATTTGTGTAACGAGCAGTTGTCGGTTAGTTACGGAGCAAATAGTTTCACTGTGAAGTCACGAGGTGAATGACGTGGGAGGTATCCCTTTCTTTTTGAGGTCACTGGCTGGCTGAGGTTTGTTTTGTACTGCAATGTGGAACTGCTATAAATTACTACATGAGAGATGGAAACAATAAACAGAGAGAAGGATAAAGTTTCATCGTGCAGCATTGTCCTTATCTTACAGTGAAGGTCAGTCGTTCTGCCTAGATCTAAAAATGCTAATTCCATAGAGCCACAAATTCAATAAGGAGCAATAAAAAGAAGGTACTGTGCGACCTTCCTTCTTGCCAATTTATTAGCTGCACACACGTAGCAAAAAAAGTGTGCTTTCTCTCAGCTTTTATTTTTCAGTTCTTTCTGGACAACAGTAGAGGAGAGAGTCAGCTCAATTTGGAAGCTCAGGTCTGGGATCTTACAGAATAAAAATTTGGATACTGTTGTGGACCTACGTGTTTGCAGATTGAGGAGAAGGAATTTTATGTGGGTTTGTATGGAAAGTAACAGTAATTATTTCTAAAATGCAAGAATGATGGTTGGACTAACACTCAAGCGAAGAAAATTTAGAAGCTCGTGAAACTTTTGTGTTGAGGTGTTTCAATTTGAGTGAATTTGTTAAATTTATGAAACTGTGAATAAAGTCGTAGCACCAAGAGTATTAATTGAAGAATACAGCAAAGCTGAAATTAGTGTTCATGGTGATGTAGCAAAGTTGCAAACTTTGAATGATAATGTTGTAGAAGATAATATTTTGAGGTAATGCTCTAAGCACAGTAGAGGATCCTGTTCTACAGACAAACTGTTTTCTGCTGTAAAAGTCTAATTGTAAGCATTACTCGAACTGGCTAGGGCAAATGAAGTTTCAGTATTAGTTGCTAAAAAGCATTAGGAACCTGGCACTTGCATATACACTCCTGGAAATGGAAAAAAGAACACATTGACACCGGTGTGTCAGACCCACCATACATGCTCAGGACACTGCGAGAGGGCTGTACAAGCAATGATCACACGCACGGCACAGCGGACACACCAGGAACGGCGGTGTTGGCCGTCAAATGGCCCTAGCTGCGCAGCATTTGTGCACCGCCGCCGTCAGTGTCAGCCAGTTTGCCGTGGCATACGGAGCTCCATCGCAGTCTTTAACACTGGTAGCATGCCGCGACAGCGTGGACGTGAACCGTATGTGCAGTTGACGGACTTTGAGCGAGGGCGTATAGTGGGCATGCGGGAGGCCGGGTGGACGTACCGCCGAATTGCTCAACACGTGGGGCGTGAGGTCTCCACAGTACATCGATGTTGTCGCCAGTGGTCGGCGGAAGGTGCACGTGCCCGTCGACCTGGGACCGGACCGGAGCGACGCACGGATGCACGCCAAGACCGTAGGATCCTACGCAGTGCCGTAGGGGACCGCACCGCCACTTCCCAGCAAATTAGGGACACTGTTGCTCCTGGGGTATCGGCGAGGACCATTCGCAACCGTCTCCATGAAGCTGGGCTACGGTCCCGCACACCGTTAGGCCGTCTTCCGCTCACGACCCAACATCGTGCAGCCCGCCTCCAGTGGTGTCGCGACAGGCGTGAATGGAGGGACGAATGGAGACGTGTCGTCTTCAGCGATGAGAGTCGCTTCTGCCTTGGTGCCAATGATGGTCGTATGCGTGTTTGGCGCCGTGCAGGTGAGCGCCACAATCAGGACTGCATACGACCGAGGCACACAGGGCCAACACCCGGCATCATGGTGTGGGGAGCGATCTCCTACACTGGCCGTACACCACTGGTGATCGTCGAGGGGACACTGAATAGTGCACGGTACATCCAAACCGTCATCGAACCCATCGTTCTACCATTCCTAGACCGGCAAGGGAACTAGCTGTTCCAACAGGACAATGCACGTCCGCATGTATCCCGTGCCACCCAACGTGCTCTAGAAGGTGTAAGTCAACTACCCTGGCCAGCAAGATCTCCGGATCTGTCCCCCATTGAGCATGTTTGGGACTGGATGAAGCGTCGTCTCACGCGGTCTGCACGTCCAGCACGAACGCTGGTCCAACTGAGGCGCCAGGTGGAAATGGCATGGCAAGCCGTTCCACAGGACTACATCCAGCATCTCTACGATCGTCTCCATGGGAGAATAGCAGCCTGCATTGCTGCGAAAGGTGGATATACACTGTACTAGTGCCGACATTGTGCATGCTCTGTTGCCTGTGTCTATGTGCCTGTGGTTCTGTCAGTGTGATCATGTGATGTATCTGACCCCAGGAATGTGTCAATAAAGTTTCCCCTTCCTGGGACAATGAATTCACGGTGTTCTTATTTCAATTTCCAGGAGTGTATTTCGTGTGGAGAAAAATATCTGTAATAGTTTTTCCAAAGTACAAAAACTTGAAAATTTCAATTTTGTAAACAGTTACAGCTCACTTGGTGGTTGGTTTAGAAACAGTGGCAGACTAGTTTGTGGTAGTGATGCAAACAACATAATATTTACTGTATGCAATTCTGATGTAAAAATGTAAAACTTAAACTCACAATCTCTAGCTCATATCAAAATTTTTTCAAAAATATGTGGCAACTGTCAATAAGGGAAATGTGTGTTTTATCTGTGAAAGACTTTCTTTGAGAAGTCTGATGCTGGGTTTTTCACATGCTGTAACATTCATGTTTTCTGCTGTAATGTGTCTAGTTATTGAGTGTTTCATAAATGTATTTCCCTCAAAACGTGTGTCATTAGTAACAGGAATTATCTTAACTGCATTAATAACCACAGTGGTGACTCCAACAACTGTTAGTTATGTTGAAAACTGTGAGTGTGCATCGCCTTTTTTCTTGTGTTCCGGTTCCGTTCACTACCGACACGGGTCATATTATTCCTTCGCGTTCAGACTCCTCCGTGCCTACAATGCCTTGTCACTCATGGATAAGGCAGAAATATACGACTTCATTTGACGGGTTTCCGATGCCACCGAACCAGCCTCACCCGGCACTATACGGCCGACAACGTCTGCTGCCCTGCACGCCTACCACCTCGTGGCGAGTAACCCGCTCACCGGCCTCGTCCCCGTAAAGGACTCGCCACATCACACTGCCGGTCCGTGGCCGAGGTTGGAACGAAACGGCCCGTCCGGTGAGTCCAAAGCGTGCTGCCCCATTCTGCAGTGTTCTCACAATTTGCGATGACGACGACCGGCTCCTCTGCTGCGACGGGTTCCGGTCACACAGTTTCATTTTCGTACGCTCACTCGGTGACGCCAGTCACCTCTGCCGCACCGGTACGCCAGCACGCTCACCTCTCCGTGTCAGCACTATCGCCCGCTTCAGCAGTGACGCGGGTCACCTCCGCCGTGTCGGAGGACCGCATCTCCGCACGTCTCGCTTCCCACGTGCACAGATTTTCGGTGATGCTGGTCGCTTTTGCCGCACCGGTCACTTACGCTCTCGCACCTTCCACCCCGGCTCCTGCGGCACCGCCCTACGGCACCCGTACTCTGCTCGTGCCCGCTCCAAACGTATCGGCCGACGGCGCCGCAGCAACCCTCCTTACGCACCTCACTCGCACCCGGTCCTGCCGCTACAGACCACAGCATCCTTTTCTCGTCCACACCCGCACCGTCCGCACCTGCTGCCTCCGACTGTGGCGCCGCAGCCCCCTCCGGACCTACTCGGGTCGTCGCTGCTCCCCAGAGCCCAGCCCTCCACTACACCACCCCTGCTCTGCCTGCACCTGCTCCGGTCGTGCCGCCTTCCGATGGCCCCTTTCACCGACGCACACGTTTTGACCGTGTCCACTCTCGATATTAGCAGCCTCCGGCACGCGTCCGACTACGAGCCGGGCCGGGCTTCCGCTGCTTCGGGCACCGTTCCCATAACGGCCGTCCCACCACTCGGTCATGATTTGACACCGCAGGCCGCTACAGCTCCCCTGTCTCAGTGCACGTTGGCTGCTTCCTCGCCCACTCTTAATACTACCACTCTGAGCTTTCCCGAGGTGCGAAAGGACAACCCTAAGATGTGGTTTGCCCTAGTGGACTATATCCCCGATTTCCGTGCTGTATCTGACGTTATCGTGAGCACAATTTACCTTACCAGTCATTGGCACGACCACATCGATCTCATCAGTGATCTGCTGCTTTCATCACCTACAGACTGCAACTGTACATTGTGTAAAAGTTGCCTCATCGAGCACCTCTCCTGTCCTCCTCCGGAGGCCACACACCAGATTATTCACGCCGAACTATTCGGCAAATGAACGCCGTCTGAGTTCTGACGGCACCTTCACTCGGAAATCGACAGTTAAGTTAGGACCGACATCACTCTCTGGACCCTTCGGCTCCTCAAACTTTCTCAGGAGGTACAGCCGGAGCTGCTTCCGCGTACCACTGCCGCTACGGAGTCGAGCATCCGTTCCGCTGACCGAGCATTCGCTATTATTCGCCTCTGCCGGTGCACGCCTCGAGCATCGTCGCCGACTGCGGCGGTGGGGGCAGTGCCGTCCCCGCTGCCCCCTTCCTCACGTGCTCACAGTCGCGCACACCCGGGCCAGACCACCACTGCAACACAACTGCCGTCTGTCGGCATCCGCCCCACACTGCCAGTGTCGACGACCCGACATGCACCACACACGGACGAAGCTGTGCCCGACCGGCCTCCGAGCGCCGACACTGCCTCTCCGTCCCCCCTCCCTACCTGCCCACAGTGTCAGCTTCGTGCGACGTTTCGCCCACCGCTCACAACTGCAGGCCTCTGCGCAGTCACCTAAACACGAACGGCAGTCACGTTTAGGTGCCACGCCACGTCCCGCCTCTACGCCACACGGCGCCTACCGGTCCGGGTCACACGGCGCCCACCTCGGGCACACGCTCACCGTCTCTACGTGGTGACGTAATGTCCGGCCTCCACTTCCTCGTGCACACGGGAGCAGCTGTCGGCGACACCCTCGCCACTGTCACATCTGATGACCCCTCTCCAGCTTCACTACCTTTTGTCACTGTAAACAGACCACGTATCCCCTCTCACAGGTACGTAAGGTTATCACTCTGTGTTTCCCACAATAAGCTTTTCCCTGGACTTTTTACGTCGTAGAAATCGACGAACCTGTCATAAGGTTGAACTTCCTCTGCCACTGTGACCTCTCGCCTTACCTTCGAGGCACTGCAGTCCACCACTCTTCCGGTGCCACAATCTCCTGTGGCGACAGCCTTCTCAGATCTCTGAGCTCTCACACGAGTGCTCTCAGATGGCAGCCCTCTGCACGCAAAACTCGAAGCAGATCTCTTTCGACTTGGCGCCGTCCCCGACTGCACATGTACCGGCAAACTTCCGCCGCCTCTCTGCCGATACTGTTTCCCGAGCACGATCTCGACCCCACAGTTGCGACCCGGGCGGACGTGCCGCTCTCTCTGTCCACGGCAACTACACGGACGCCAATACACGAGGCCCGGCAACCGCACCTGCTTCAGTGTGACGTGCGTAGTGATTGCGACATCGTCCTCGCAGCTAGCGCGCCGTCACACTCACTGCCCACCGTCGCACCGCATCTCACCCGCGATCTCCCGATGTCAGCTGACACGTCACTCACACTGCCAGTGAACCTACTCCACCTCCCACGTGCCAACATTCCATCTCCCACCAATGTTATATTTCATCTGCTACCGGCGACCTGCAGCTCACACAATCGAGCCCCCCCCCCCCCCCCCCCCCCCCTGCCGTCTCACCTACTGCTTAGTCGCTATCAGCAGTGGCACCTGTCACGAGATAAATACCGCGGAGGGGACTCTGGTTCGACAAGGTTTGGCACCTTAACCCGATCGAGCTACACTGTGCTGAGGACACTGTCAAAGACGCGGATATCCTGTGGTCTCAACCATCAACTGACCCTCACCGATACACCTCGTGTTAAAGAAAGATGGTACATTCCGTATATACGGTGATTACTGAATGCTAAATTTTCGCCGGCTGCTGTGGGCGAGTGGTTCTAGGCACTTCAGTCTGGAACCACACGGCTGCTCCAGTCGCAGGTTCCAATCCTGCCTTGGGCACGGATGTGTGTGATGTCCTTAGGTTAGTTAGGTTTAAGTACTTCTAAGTCTACGGGACTGGTGACCTCAGATGTTAAGTCCCATAGTGATTAGAGCCATTTGAGCTAAATTCGCACCACATCCAGGACTACACACAACTCTAGCACAGTGTCCGAGTGTTTACAGTGCTTGACTGCTGTATGGCGTGTCACCGAGTTCCCTGGCACCCACCCGACATACCTAAGACTGCTATCGATACGCCATTTGTGCTCTCTGAATACCAATTCGTGCCTTACACCCTTAAAAAAGTTGCACGAACGTAGCAACGTTTTATCGACTCAGTGGTGTTTAACTTTCCTTTTGCCTATGTGTACCTCAGTGATATTCTCGTGTACTCATCATCTATCAGCGACCGTCAGGAGCACCTCGTCAAGTTCGCACGGCATCAGAATTGAACGGCATCGAGATGAATTGTGAAAAGTCGCAGCTTAGTAACACCACTGTTACTTTTCTGGGACACACTGTTTCGTTTGCAGGCATGCGCCCCCCTTCAGATGGGTCAACTCCAATCTTAGCTTGCCTCTCCCAGAAGATCATTCTGCACTAAGATGCCTTCTAGTCAGGGTAAGTTTTTATCGCCGACACCTCCCCCGTGCAGCTTCCGTACAAGATGCTGTTTGCCCGACGTGTTCCTGGCCGATGGATCAAACGACACGATCGACACGTCCAACTGTCTGAGAACCACGCTTTCTGAAGCTGTTACCCTCGCCCGCTCCAAGCTAAATCCACTTACGACCCTCACGGCAGATGCCAGCAACAGGGCGTGGGTGACACTACAGAATCACTCCGATCTGCCTCGAAAAAACTGACAATGTCTCAGTGTAAGTGGTCGGTGTTTGATTGAGAACTTTTACTGGTTCATAAGGTGATCAAATACTTCTGTACGATATCGAAGGGCTTCACCCACTATATTTGTGGTGTCACCGCCAGACACCACACTTGCTAGGTGGTAGCTTAAATCGGCCGCGGTCCATTTAGTACATGTCGGACCCGCGTGTCGCCACTGTGTGATCGCAGACCTAGCGCCACCACAAGGCAGGTCTCGATATACGATAGAGCACTCGCCCCAGTTGTACAGACGACATTGCTAGCGACCATACGGACGAAGCCTTCCTCTCATTTGCCGAGAGACAGTTAGAATAGCCTTCTGCTAAGTCCATGGCTACGACCTAGCAAGGCGTCAATTGTAACAGTGCATGTATCTTACGAGTCTCATTTGTATAGTCAAGAGAGATGTATCACCAGGAGTGAATAAAGTTAAGTATATTCCAAAGCTACGTATTTTCTTGATAGCAGTCATAACGTATCTTGTTCCAGAATTCACGCCCGTCTGTGTTAGATAGCGTGCCTATCGGCCCCCTCAAAATAACACTGTGTCGGCACATCTGTCGACACATCATTTGGCGACGCAGCTTAAAGGAAACGTGTTCTTTCTGATTGCTTACATTTATTTGTGTCATGGCTTCGCCAGATGTACTGTCCGAATTTTATCGCTTGCAGAATCAGCAGACGCAGGCGTTATTGGATGCCCTTGGACAGCTCGTCCAGGGTCAACGTGCACTGCAACACGATGCGGCAGCCGCCGCTTCACCGCTACCGCAGCCACAACTCGCAGTTGCACCGCCTTTTAGGCACTACAACCCGGTGCACGAATCGTGGACAGAATGGTCCCGACAGTTCGCCTTCCATCTAGCCGCCTACAGAATTCCAGGTAATGAGCGGCAGCCGTTTTTGCTTTCTTGTGTCGGTGTGTCCACCTACCGTGTGATAGTGAAATTGTTTCCCCGACGCGACGTAGCAACTCTGTCCTACGAGGAAATTTTGTCTGCTTTAGATGCCTATTTCAAAGAAAAGGTTAATGTGGTTGCAAAAAGGTATACGTTCTTTCGTACAAAACGTACGGCCGGTCAAACTAATAGGGAGTGGGTAGCAACATTGCAAGGACTTACTAGGGACTGTGCCTTTGACTGTGACTGTGGCCTTTCTTATTCAGATACAATGGTGCGTGATGCAATTGCACAGAACGTTTCTGATGTTCGCATACGGGAGCAAATTTTGAAACTAGTAAATCCCTCCCTTCAACAAGTGATAGACATATTAGATAGACAAGACACACTTGACTGTGCTCAGGAATCTTTTGAAACTTCGCCAGCCGTGTGTAACATTAACCAGCCCGCTGGACGCGCTGCGCGGCCCGGTAACCGGGCCTCGCGCACTTTGACGCAGCTGCCGCCGCGCTCTAAGCCAGGTGTGCCGCGCCAGCACACAAATGTAGTGAAATCATGCCCGCGGTGTGCTACTCGACATTCGCGTGAACATTGCCCGTCACGCCAAGCTATTTGCTTTTTCTGCAATAGGAAAGGACGTGTTCAGAGTGTTTGCCAGAAAAAGCTCAGATCAGACGATCACAACTATTCCAGGCCCTTTGCTTCGCGCCGGAATCGAACCAAGGACACTCAGGCTTGTGGACCTTCGCCCATGGACATTTATGTCGTTAATTCCACTTCGTCCAGTGACACTTTCTCTAATAGTGACTGTGTTCGTCCCACAAAAACTGTGCGTCGACGTCGCCGGAAATCACGTCAATTAGCAAGTGATTCTGTACAAGTGTCTGTTCAAATTGCACAAAACAGTCGCTCTTGTCGTCAGCAGGACAATAAACTTTTTGTAGATTTGGACTTTAATGGCAAGGTCATACCATTCCAGCTCGATACCGGAGCTGCAGTTTCATTGCTCAATCACGACACGTACAAACAACTGGGCAAACCTCCGTTGCGTTCCGCAAATGTTAAGCTAACCACATATTCAGGACAGAAAATTCCTGTGTTAGAACAGTGCAGCCTTCTTGCAACATACAAGGGACAAACGAAACTTGTGTCATTTTACGTTCTTCATTCTTCTACTGCAGTGAACTTGTTTGGTTTAGACTTATTTCAGTTGTTTAACATGTCTATTGTAAATCAGGTCCTATCAGTGAATCAAACTGTGCCTTCAGACAGTGTTTCTCGTCTATGTGACGAATTTGCAGACATTTTTGCACCGGGCTTAGGTTGCGCTAAAAACTATGAAGCACATTTGGAACTGAAAGTCAACGCGCAACCGAAATTTTTCAGAGCGCGCAATGTTCCCCACGCATTGCGTGATGAGGTCGCAAGAACGTTAAACGATCTCGAATCACAAGGTGTAATTGAACGTGTGCAAGCTTCTCTCTGGGCCTCACCCTTAGTAATTTTGCCAAAACCTTCCGGAAAATTGAGACTTTGCGTGGGCCCAGAAGATCTTTTTGCTAAACTGTGCCCGGGAAAATATTTTTCAAAGTTGGACCTAGCCGATGCGTACTTGCAAATACCGGTGGACGACGAATCCCAGCGCGTATTGGTGGTTAACACGCATCTTGGATTGTACCGATTCAAAAGACTGCCATTCGGGTGTGCATCCGCCCCTGCATTGTTTCAGCAATATTTACAAACTATTTGTGCGTCGGTCCCTACTGCAGCAAACTATCTGGACGATAGAGTGATCTCCGGACAGACAGAAGAAGATCATCTTGTGAACCTACGAACATTATTTCAGGTCTTGCGACTAAATGGTCTTCGCTTGAGGAAGGACAAATGTGTGTTTTTTGCTCGTGACTTACCATACCTGGGACATGTCATTAATGCCCAAGGCATACATCCGAGTCCAGAGCACCTCCGTGCCATACAAGAATTGCCTTCCCCTCAAAATGTAAAGCAGCTACAGAGTGTGTTGGGTAAAATTAACTATTATCATAAATATGTGCGCAATGCCTCTTCCATTTCAGCTCCGCTTCATCGCTTACGCCGTAAAGGTGTTCCGTTCGTCTGGACGACGGAATGCGAACGCGCCTTTCGCCAGTTGAAATCGGCGTTGCTTTCTAATACTTGCCTCACGCCTTTCGATCCCCAGAAACCCCTTTTGTTGATGGTAGATGCATCGGATTTCGGGATCGGTGCTGTGCTTGCGCACAAAGTTGGCTCCCATGACCGCCCTATTGCCTTTGCGTCCAAATTGCTCTCGTCTGCGCAACGAAATTACTCGCAGATAGAGAAAGAAGCTTTGGCTCTCGTGTTTGGTGTTACTAAGTTCCATGATTTCTTGTATGGTCGTCACTTTACCATCATCACAGACCACAAACCTTTGACATCGCTTTTTCATCCGACCAAGCCTGTACCTCCACGTACAGCGCAGAAATTCATTCGCTGGTCTATTTTCCTCTCACAGTACCGCTACGATATCTTGTATCGGTCCACTGCTAAGCACGGAAACGCCGATGCGTTGTCCCGTTTGCCTGTTGCTGAGGATAAAGCATTCGATTCTTCCGAACTTGCTTGCATGTTCATTGATGCGGAATCCGATGAAGTGGTCGAATCGTTTCCGATTGATTTTCGTCGTGTAGCTACAGCCACAGCTGCTGACCCTGTCCTTGCTACTGTTTTGCGTTTTGTTGCTACGCAATGGCTTTTGTCAAAGTCTCGGATCGAGGATCCGTTGGTTCGCCGATTTTTTGCTCACAAGGAGAGACTTTTTGTTCGACATGGTGTTTTGTTGTTGCGTTCTGATAATGATCAGTCCAGAGTCGTGGTCCCACGTTCGTTACAGTCCTCTGTTTTACGGCTTCTTCACCATGGACATTGGGGTATAGTGCGAACGAAACAACTTGCTCGTCAGCACTGTACTTGGTTCGGAATCGATGCTGCGATTACGCATATGTGTTCTTCTTGCATGGCGTGTGCCGAACAACAATCCGCACCTCCGCGGAAAGTCTTTGCATGGCCAAAAGCCACTTCTCCTTGGCAACGCTTGCACATTGATTTTGCTGGTCCATTCTGGAATGCTCGATGGTTGGTTCTGGTCGATGCCTTCAGTAATTTTCCTTTTGTTGTCCGGATGTCTTCCACGATGTCCTCTGCCACCATCCAAGCATTGTCTGCTATCTTTTGCATTGAAGGTCTTCCGCAGACTATTGTTTCCGACAATGGCCCACAATTCATGTCCACAGAATTTCAGTCATTCTGCCAGGCCAATGGTATTCAACATCTGACATCCGCGCCGTTTTCGCCTCAGTCAAACGGTGCCGCTGAACGATTGGTCCGGACTTTCAAGTCACAGATGTTGAAGTTGCAAGAGTCGCATTCTCGGGAGGATGCGTTGTTGCTCTTTTTGTCCTCGTATCGCTCTCAGCCCCGAGATGGTCGCTCGCCGGCTGAGTTGCTCCATGGTCGTCCTCATCGGACCCTGATGTCTTTGCTGCATCCGCCGCATCAGGTTCCTGTGCAGCGGCAGACTCCTGCTTTTGCTCCAGGCGACGTTGTATTCTATCGCAACTATCGCAGTTCACGGCGTTGGCTCGCAGGGCGCATTCTTCGCTGCCTCGGCCGCGCGATGTATTTGGTTTTGGGGGCCTCTGGTGAGGTGCGTCGGCATCTCAATCAGCTGCGCCTCTGTCGTCGCACGGGTTCTGCCACTCCCCGTCTGCTTTCAGCGACGGTGCCGTCCGGTCAGCGCCCTGGGGACCCATCTACTGGCTCGCCTCCTCCCCAGGTGTTACCGACGAAGCCTTCCATTTTGCCCCATGGCGACGCGCCGCCGCCTGTTCTCCCGCCGGCGCCGCCCGCATTCGACGCTTCGCTGCAGCCGCCACGCGCCTCCCCGGGTCACGCGCCGCCGCTCGCTTCCCGTGACCAGCTGTCCTCCGCCATGGACCTCTTGCCCGCTCTGGACCACATGACGTCTTCGCGCGTCGGGTGCCCAGACGCAATGGAGGTCGACCCTTCGGCCCCTCCTGTTTCTTTACGGGCGCATACACTGCATGTTGACGTGCACCCTGGACTAGGTTTTCAGGCGTTTCCTAGCTCCCCTCGGACCGAATGGCCGGGTGCGGGTGGCACAGCCTCGCCTGTTGTTAGGCTCCCCACCTCATCGCATACGCCAACATGGGGTCCTCCCCACGGCGGGCGGAAGCCTTATAACACGACCGTTCGCCGATTTGCGGGGGAGGAATGTGGTGTCACCGCCAGACACCACACTTGCTAGATGGTAGCTTAAATCGGCCGCGGTCCATTTAGTACATGTCGGACCCGCGTGTCGCCACTGTGTGATCGCAGACCTAGCGCCACCACAAGGCAGGTCTCGATATACGATAGAGCACTCGCCCCAGTTGTACGGACGACATTGCTAGCGACCGTACGGACGAGGCCTTCCTCTCATTTGCCGAGAGACAGTTAGAATAGCCTTCTGCTAAGTCCATGGCTACGACCTAGCAAGGCGCCAATTGTAACAGTGCATGTATCTTACGAGTCTCATTTGTATAGTCAAGAGAGATGTATCACCAGGAGTGAATAAAGTTAAGTATATTCCAAAGCTACGTATTTTCTTGATAGCAGTCATAACGTATCTTGTTCCAGAATTCACGCCCGTCTGCGTTAGATAGCGTGCCTATCGGCCCCCTCAAAATAACACTGTGTCGGCACATCTGTCGACACATCAATATTCACGGACCGTAAACCTCTTATTGACGCCATTTGCAACTCGTCTCAGGATCTCCCTCCCAGTCGGTTTCGCCACCCCAACCTCAATTCCACAGAGGCGTGATACATTCACGAGACAGACAGTGGTGGCGGACTATCTCTCACAGGTCAGTACCGTCTCCGTGCCTACCGACCTCGAAGACCTGGCACGCCGGCAGGCAGCCGACAGATCGATCCGACATCTACGTACCGACCGATCGAGTTCCCTCACTCTCAAAATGCGCCACCTTCCCACAGTGACGACAGCGGCAGGGTCTGACGAGTCATCCGACCGAACTGTGACGTGACGTCTTCAGTGCCTAACACAACTCGTCCGACTCGGGCATAAGAGCAACCATCACACTGGTAACTGAACGTTAAATCTGGCCAGGAGTCAAGAATGACTGCTGCACGTGGGCAAGGGCGTGCACCCCGTGCCGACGTAGTGAGGTCGGCGGGCACGATTCGGCACCTTCACCGTCCTTCACCGGCAGGCCGGGGCACGTCCACGTCGATCTCGTGAGTTCTCTCCCTCTGTCTGAGGGTTTCAAATGCGTACTGTCTGTGACAGATCAGGCCACTCGGTAGGTTGAGGCGGTTCCTCTGGAGGACGTCACAGCCGACTCTTTTGCCCACACATTCGTCAATGTGTGAGTCTATCGATTAGGCTGCCCCTTTTCCCTGATGACACACCAGGGCTGCCACTTCAAGTGTAACCTGTATGACCAGCTGTGTGCTCTGTGTTGCGTGTCGGAGATCCACACTGCACCCCGCCACTCGCAGAGCGACAGCCCGGTCGAGTGCCGGCACGGGACAGCTGAGGCTGCACTCGTGTGCCGTGGTGGACTCTAGTCTGAGGAACTTCCCCAGATACTTCTAGGCATACGTGTGGCACTCAAAGAGGGCCCAGACACATCACTTGCAAAAATTCAGTACGGCGAACCACTAATCCTGCCCGCCGAGCCGGCGGATGACGTCCCGCCTCCCTCTCGAGGCTCACCGCTTGCCCCGGTCGAGCGCACCCGTGCGCACGTCTCCGACTTCGGACACCGCCACCTAAGATTCACACCACTCCACACGTAAGGACTAGAAAACGTGTCACTCTGTTACGTTACGGGACAATTCTGCACCTGGCATTAAGATACTACGTGTTGCTGCTGCCAGTCTCCTACACACTGCCACAGGACTGTGGACAATCTCTCCACCGTGCTCCGCACATCTGGGATGGGGGTGGGGGGCCTCTGTGGTGACTATTAGTAAGTGAAAAATGGTTTTATCTGTGAACGATTTTCTGTGAGGAGTCTGTTGCCAGCTTTCTTACGTGCTCTAACGCTCCTCCTTTCTGCTGTTTTGTGTCTAGTTACTCGGTGTTTAATAAATGTATTTCCTACATTACTTAACTGCATTAATATCCACAAATATGTCAAATCAGCACTCTAATAATGCTGTTTACACAAACACTTGTCTGAGTCTAGCAACAATAATCATAATTTTTAGCAGAATACTGTTGAGTGAAGAGCTGTAATCTATGAAAGCAAAACTGTGCCAATTGATTCTCACGAGCTATGTAGCTTCTATGTGACAACAAATGTAAACAGATTAGCAGTAGGGTACAAAAATAAAGTATCACAATTTGTATTAATTAAAAAACAGAAAAAGCCCACTGACAAAATTACATTTCAGACCAACAACAGTGATCGATAAACAAATTTCTCTCTTATGGGCTTTGAAAATGGTAGGATCGGTGTCATATTGTGATTTCCTAACGCTTTTGTTCTTATTATGCTCTTTGTTTACAATTTGAACTATGTTGTGGAATGATTAGTACTGAGGATGAAACATACTGTATGAAGTAGTTAGTTATCTTGTGCTATATCATATTACTCTGCCTGGGTTGTGATAAAACTCTGACACATAAACTTTTTCATTATTTAAAACAATATTATCCTGACATTAAAGTGGAATGTGCAGTTTATTGATTTGGTTAGAAAGTTAAGAATTTGTCAGTAAATATCCTTTAAGCTTTTTCATAGTTTGTGGAACAGAAAAATATTTATAAATGAAATATAAGATTACTTGGAACATTATTACAGTATCTGTGTTGAAAATACTTTTGGGAAAGTAATGTCATTTCATGTTCTTCTAGGTTTCCTTGGTGTTCAGTTTCATGGAACTGTTTTTGCATGTTTTGGCTTACATTTAGCACAATATTTAAGATTTGATCTTTTACTATTTACAGTCAGCATTTTAACAGAATTGTTACAACAAACTGAACAGACAAAAAAAGGGTTTAGCATTGAGTATATAATGCATTAAGCAGAGAAGTTATTTTATAACTTTTATTTTGTCCCAGTCATTAGAAGAGAACGTTGACTACGGAGAGATTTGTTTTTTTTTTTTTTTTTCAGACCACATAGGTAGTATTTGAAAACTGTCATAAGATATAGGAGAGGAAAGCTATGGATAGGTATGGAATGACTCTATTTTGGATGATATGTATGTTATAATCATGATCAGAACTTTTTTATTTTTATTTTTGCAATGTGGAGAATATTTTTGTTGTCAGTTGACTACGTGTTTTGATAAATGAGGTGATTAAGGTGAGACTGACATGTTCTTTTATTGGAAGCTGATATGAATGATATGATGTAGAAGATGATGAAGTTAAAGTTAAGGAACTGTATTGTGATTCACAGTATGCTATATTCAGCTGGAACATGAAGTATATGTTTGCAACAGAGAATGAGCTCAAAGTTTATAATGTACTTATTGTGGTAAAAGAAGGATACTGATTGCATTAAATAATCTTTGAGATAAAAGTACATGATGGGATTATAGATTATTGAAGTAATTAACCATGGAAAATAACTTTAGTTTAATGAAGTGTGCTGAGCAGTATATGCTCCCACGCATTTGATAAGATGAATCTGGTTATTAAAAAGGAAGGTTGTTGGGCTTAGCAACATTGTTTCTTTGAAACCGTATATTATTCCTGAAGAATTTAATATTGGAAAAAGCAGGTTTTTCATATGAAAAAGAATCGGATATTTTCTTGTATTAATCAAATATTAGATCCATTTGTGATTTCACAGATTTATGTATATACATGTAACACTATTAATTTCAATATAAGTCTGCAATATGCCAATTTTGTACAGAGAGGTAAATGAATCCTTCAGAGAAATATACATTCATCAGTGTATTACAAGCTCAGTGGGCACACGGCTTCGAGCTGTTGTTGCACTGTTTTATTCTTAGTTCTTCTTTACCTTTAAATCTACCCATTTCATCTTTTTCTATCCATACTATCCCTCTTTCATTTTAAGGAACAATTTTGATGTTCTTTTTTGTCTCGAGTATTATTTAATTGTCTACTGGTCTTTGTTTGCAACATAACACATAGCTAATCAGTTTTCGTTACAGTCTTACGATCTACGGTATATTGATAAATTTCACTTATGGACCGTCTGACAGCAACTGAATAAAACACAATTTTAGTGCCATACGCGTTTCGCCTTTATTTTCTGCAAGGCATCATCAGTGGCCTGGAATATGTACATATGTTAGCTATTTTATTTACATTTTTGTCACTGTGCCTATAGGTTATAAACAGTTCTGGTGGTTGGTTTTTTCTATTAAGTAGTAATGTTTTGAACTGTACTTACAGGTTGCATAGAGAGTTTCTTACATATTACGCTCCTGTTGCATTTTTGGTGTTGTTCTTCTTCCTATGAGCGCCAATTTGCTGTTTTTCCACATTCCACAGCACTATACACTGAACGTTTGTTTTTATGCAATGTTTTGGTTTCTGTTGCCGACTGTCAAATGTCTTTGCCAAAGATCGAATATTACTGCCAAACTTATGAGTGTAACTATTGAAGTATCTGTGGTCTGTTCGTGTATGCATTTGTGTGTGCGTTTGTGTGTGTGTGTGAGTGTTTTTTGGTGTGGTATTAATTTAATTTAATTTTATTGTATTTATTTATTTATTTTTGTTTTTGTCCTGTGTGTTTGTGTGTGTGTTTTGGTGTGATATATACTTTTTTGTGCTGTGTGTGTGTGTGTCTGTCTGTATTTTGGTGTTACGGTTTTTTTTTAAGTTATCATTTCCTTTATTAAGTGTAGTAGGGAGCCTGTGCTGATGTGTGTTTGTTCATTTATCACATGTTTGTTTTCTGCTATGGCTTTCTGGATATGGAAGTTTTCTTGCATTTGTATAAGACGTTTGTCATGGTTGCTTATTCTCATTATAAAACACAAATAAAAAACAAACACAACATTTCCACAATACAAAAGAACTCACAAGCTGAAAACTTACAAACACACTCAACAAACACACACAATGACAACGTCACACAGAAAAGAACCAGATGGTACACCATGACCTACACACATAACCTAACACACAGAGTTGCAAACATCCTAAAGAGACAGGGCTTCAAAATAGCATATAAGCCTGGGCAAACCCTTCAATCACACCTAAGCCAGCCAGCTACCAAGAGGGGCAAATTCCAACAATCAGGAATATATAAACTTGAATGTCAAAGTTGTGATGCAGTATACATAGACATGACATGCAGGAATTTTGAAACAAGATACAAAGAACATATCAGATGTTGGAAGTATGAAACAAACCATTCCACATTTGCAGAGCATTTAAAACACTACAACCATCATCCTACAAACATGGAACAAGAAATGAAAAAAATGAGAATAAGCAACCATGACAAACATCTTATACAAATGCAAGAAAACTTCCATATCCAGAAAGCCATAGCAGAAAACAAACATGTGATAAATGAACAAACACACATCAGCACAGGCTCCCTACTACACTTAATAAAGGAAATGATAACTTAATATATATATATATATATATATATATATATGGTTATAATATACACCAAAATACACACACACACACAGACCCCGCCCCCCCCCCCCACCAAAAAAAAAAAAAAAAAAAAAAAAAAAAAAAAAAAAAAAAAAAAAAAAAAAAAAAAAGTAACACCAAAATACAGACAGACACACACACACAGCACAAAAAAGTATATATCACACCAAAACACACACACACACACAGGACAAAAACAAAAATAAATAAATAAATACAATAAAATTAAATGAAATTAATACCACACCAAAAAACACACACACACACACACACACACACACACACACACACAAACGCACACACAAATGCATACACGAACAGACCACAGATACTTCAATAGTTACACTCATAAGTTTGGCAGTAATATTCGATCTTTGGCAAAAACATTTGACAGTCAGCAACAGAAACCAAAACATTGCATAAAAACAAACGTTCAGTGTATAGTGCTGTGGAATGAGGAAAAACAGCAAATTGGCGCTCATAGGAAGAAGAACAACACCAAAAATGCAACAGGAGCGTAATATGTAAGAAACTCTCTACGCAACCTGTAAGTACAGTTCAAAACATTACTACTTAATAGGAAAAACCAACCACCAGAACTGTTTATAACCTATAGGCACAGTGACAAAAATGTAAATAAAATAGCTAACATATGTACATATTCCAGGCCACTGATGATGCCTTGCAGAAAATAAAGGCGAAATGCGTATGGCACTAAAATTGTGTTTTATTCAGTTGCTGTCAGACGGTCCATAAGTGAAATTTATCAATATACCGTAGTATTACGCGCAACTGAGGAGGACAGGACCACAAAAGTTGAAGATGTCAATACAGCTATGTCAAGCATTCCCTGTCAACGTGTACAACAGGTTCAAGAAAATACATCTGAGACTCCATAAGACGATACAGCATATAAAATTCAACAGAACATGCAAAAAGAACGATTTAATTCCAGGTTACATTAAATTAAAGATTAAAAACAGTTCTACAGTGGCACAAAAGTCGAAATCATTTGCAGAACGATATTGGTTACTACATGAAATTAAGATGCTCTATTCGAAAAAACAGCACCTAAACATGATGCTCTATGAGACTCATCTAGAATTGGCAAAAAACGTAGGAAACGCCGCAGTTTTCATGGCACTAGTAGAAAAAACTGAGCACAGCACATACATAGCAATGAAACATTTACAAAACAAACATAAACACAAGACAATGAAACTAACAGTAAAAAAGACGCAAAAAATACATTTACAATTTAAATGTGAAACCACATGAACACCAACACACATTCCATCCACGCTTAGTTAACCTAACAGAGACAGAACTACATGAAAACGAAAAAATGCTCTTGGAAAAAGGTTTGAAACACTGCACCAATAGCAAAGTGAACAATCAATACATAGAAAATCTCATAGTAGAAACCGAACACATCCTTACACGTGAAGAACAACAAAATAATTGTGAAATAAACATAGGACTGACAAGAGAACTAGTAAAAAAAGAAATAAAAGGCATAATAAAACAAACACAGCAGACACACAATAAGAACAACCAAACAGAAGCAGCTACTATGAAAAGGTTAAAACAAAAGTTAGCAAACAACAACATATTAATAACAAGAGCAGACAAGGGAAATGTAACAGTACTCATGGATAAAGAGCAATACATCACAAAAACCAAGGAATACATAAACACCAACGCAATACAAAAACTGAAGTCAGATCCAACTACACGATTCCAGGCAAATGTGAAACGAACACTGAAAAACATTGAACACACACTCACAGACAAACAGAAATACTACTTAACACAGAAAAACCCACAAGCACCAACACTCCGCAGTCAACCGAAAGTACATAAAGACGGAATGCCAATGAGACCTGTTATCAACTTCAAGAAAGCCCCAACATACCGCATAGCCAAACACCTCCAAAAGTTAGTTACAAAACACTATAAAGTAGAAAACAACAGAACAGTGATAAACACAGGAAACCTAATAGAAAACATACAGAACATACAGGTACCACACACAGCATCACTGATTTCATTCGATATAGAAAATATGTATACCTCCATCCCTATCACAGAAACAATAGAAATCATAGAATAAAATCTCTCATCCCACAGCAACCTCACCACAGATGCAATAAAAGAAATAACAGATATGCTCAGACTGACAACTGAACAAAACTACTTTCAGGTTGAGGAAGAATATTGTCTACAAACTGATGGACTGCCCATGGGATCCCCAATATCAGGAACACTAGCAAACATTTTCATCAGTCACCTTGAAAATCAGATATTTGATAAGATAACCACAAATGAAAGTTTCAAAATCATATATTGGTACAGATACGTGGATGACATTATTTGTCTGGTAGACAACCAAGTGAAAAAATAGATGAACTCCATTTAGAATTAAACAAAGCTCCTAAGAACATAAAATTCACACTTGAAAAAGAAAAAGAAAATCAAATAAATTTTCTTGACATTACAATTAAAAAAGAAAATGGAAAACATACATTTAACATCTTTAGAAAACCAACAGCCACGGACACAATAATACATTCCACATCCAACCACCCCCAAAGCCAGAAACTTGCAGCACTAAGACACATGTTACATAGATTAAACAGAATCCCACTCAGCAAGAGAAACTATGAACAAGAAATGAACACGATCATACAAATAGCTAGGAACAACGGGTATGACACACATGTGGTACACAGGCTCAATCAAAAAATAAAAACACAAATAAAAAACAAACACAACATTTCCACAATACAAAAGAACTCACAAGCTGAAAACTTACAAACACACTCAACAAACACACACAATGACATCATCACACAGAAAAGAACCAGATGGTACACCATGACCTACACACATAAACTAACACACAGAGTTGCAAACATCCTAAAGAGACAGGGCTTCAAAATAGCATATAAGCCTGGGCAAACCCTTCAATCACACCTAAGCCAGCCAGCTACCAAGAGGGACAAATTCCAACAATCAGGAATATATAAACTTGAATGTCAAAGTTGTGATGCAGTATACATAGACATGACATGCAGGAATTTTGAAACAAGATACAAAGAACATATCAGATGTTGGAAGTATGAAACAAACCATTCCACATTTGCAGAGCATTTAAAACACTACAACCATCATCCTACAAACATGGAACAAGAAATGAAAATAATGAGAATAAGCAACCATGACAAACATCTTATACAAATGCAAGAAAACTTCCATATCCAGAAAGCCATAGCAGAAAACAAACATGTGATAAATGAACAAACACACATCAGCACAGGCTCCCTACTACACTTAATAAAGGAAATGATAACTTAAAATATATATATATATATATATATATATATAAAAACACCAAAATACACACACACACACACACAGACCCCGCCCCCCCCCACAAAAAAAAAAAAAAAAAAAACGTAACACCAAAATACAGACAGACACACACACACAGCACAAAAAAGTATATATCACACCAAAACACACACACACACACAGGACAAAAACAAAAATAAATAAATAAATACAATAAAATTAAATGAAATTAATACCACACCAAAAAACACACACACACACACACACACACACACACACACAAACGCACACACAAATGCATACACGAACAGACCACAGATACTTCAATAGTTACACTCATAAGTTTGGCAGTAATATTCGATCTTTGGCAAAAACATTTGACAGTCAGCAACAGAAACCAAAACATTGCATAAAAACAAACGTTCAGTGTATAGTGCTGTGGAATGAGGAAAAACAGCAAATTGGCGCTCATAGGAAGAAGAACAACACCAAAAATGCAACAGGAGCGTAATATGTAAGAAACTCTCTACGCAACCTGTAAGTACAGTTCAAAACATTACTACTTAATAGGAAAAACCAACCACCAGAACTGTTTATAACCTATAGGCACAGTGACAAAAATGTAAATAAAATAGCTAACATATGTACATATTCCAGGCCACTGATGATGCCTTGCAGAAAATAAAGGCGAAATGCGTATGGCACTAAAATTGTGTTTTATTCAGTTGCTGTCAGACGGTCCATAAGTGAAATTTATCAATATACCGTAGTATTACGCGCAACTGAGGAGGACAGGACCACAAAAGTTGAAGATGTCAATACAGCTATGTCAAGCATTCCCTGTCAACGTGTACAACAGGTTCAAGAAAATACATCTGAGACTCCATAAGACGATACAGCATATAAAATTCAACAGAACATGCAAAAAGAACGATTTAATTCCAGGTTACATTAAATTAAAGATTAAAAACAGTTCTACAGTGGCACAAAAGTCGAAATCATTTGCAGAACGATATTGGTTACTACATGAAATTAAGATGCTCTATTCGAAAAAACAGCACCTAAACATGATGCTCTATGAGACTCATCTAGAATTGGCAAAAAACGTAGGAAACGCCGCAGTTTTCATGGCACTAGTAGAAAAAACTGAGCACAGCACATACATAGCAATGAAACATTTACAAAACAAACATAAACACAAGACAATGAAACTAACAGTAAAAAAGACGCAAAAAATACATTTACAATTTAAATGTGAAACCACATGAACACCAACACACATTCCATCCACGCTTAGTTAACCTAACAGAGACAGAACTACATGAAAACGAAAAAATGCTCTTGGAAAAAGGTTTGAAACACTGCACCAATAGCAAAGTGAACAATCAATACATAGAAAATCTCATAGTAGAAACCGAACACATCCTTACACGTGAAGAACAACAAAATAATTGTGAAATAAACATAGGACTGACAAGAGAACTAGTAAAAAAAGAAATAAAAGGCATAATAAAACAAACACAGCAGACACACAATAAGAACAACCAAACAGAAGCAGCTACTATGAAAAGGTTAAAACAAAAGTTAGCAAACAACAACATATTAATAACAAGAGCAGACAAGGGAAATGTAACAGTACTCATGGATAAAGAGCAATACATCACAAAAACCAAGGAATACATAAACACCAACGCAATACAAAAACTGAAGTCAGATCCAACTACACGATTCCAGGCAAATGTGAAACGAACACTGAAAAACATTGAACACACACTCACAGACAAACAGAAATACTACTTAACACAGAAAAACCCACAAGCACCAACACTCCGCAGTCAACCGAAAGTACATAAAGACGGAATGCCAATGAGACCTGTTATCAACTTCAAGAAAGCCCCAACATACCGCATAGCCAAACACCTCCAAAAGTTAGTTACAAAACACTATAAAGTAGAAAACAACAGAACAGTGATAAACACAGGAAACCTAATAGAAAACATACAGAACATACAGGTACCACACACAGCATCACTGATTTCATTCGATATAGAAAATATGTATACCTCCATCCCTATCACAGAAACAATAGAAATCATAGAATAAAATCTCTCATCCCACAGCAACCTCACCACAGATGCAATAAAAGAAATAACAGATATGCTCAGACTGACAACTGAACAAAACTACTTTCAGGTTGAGGAAGAATATTGTCTACAAACTGATGGACTGCCCATGGGATCCCCAATATCAGGAACACTAGCAAACATTTTCATCAGTCACCTTGAAAATCAGATATTTGATAAGATAACCACAAATGAAAGTTTCAAAATCATATATTGGTACAGATACGTGGATGACATTATTTGTCTGGTAGACGAACCAAGTGAAAAAATAGATGAACTCCATTTAGAATTAAACAAAGCTCCTAAGAACATAAAATTCACACTTGAAAAAGAAAAAGAAAATCAAATAAATTTTCTTGACATTACAATTAAAAAAGAAAATGGAAAACATACATTTAACATCTTTAGAAAACCAACAGCCACGGACACAATAATACATTCCACATCCAACCACCCCCAAAGCCAGAAACTTGCAGCACTAAGACACATGTTACATAGATTAAACAGAATCCCACTCAGCAAGAGAAACTATGAACAAGAAATGAACACGATCATACAAATAGCTAGGAACAACGGGTATGACACACATGTGGTACACAGGCTCAATCAAAAAATAAAAACACAAATAAGAAACAAACACAACATTTCCACAATACAAAAGAACTCACAAGCTGAAAACTTACAAACACACTCAACAAACACACACAATGACATCATCACACAGAAAAGAACCAGATGGTACACCATGACCTACACACATAAACTAACACACAGAGTTGCAAACATCCTAAAGAGACAGGGCTTCAAAATAGCATATAAGCCTGGGCAAACCCTTCAATCACACCTAAGCCAGCCAGCTACCAAGAGGGACAAATTCCAACAATCAGGAATATATAAACTTGAATGTCAAAGTTGTGATGCAGTATACATAGACATGACATGCAGGAATTTTGAAACAAGATACAAAGAACATATCAGATGTTGGAAGTATGAAACAAACCATTCCACATTTGCAGAGCATTTAAAACACTACAACCATCATCCTACAAACATGGAACAAGAAATGAAAATAATGAGAATAAGCAACCATGACAAACATCTTATACAAATGCAAGAAAACTTCCATATCCAGAAAGCCATAGCAGAAAACAAACATGTGATAAATGAACAAACACACATCAGCACAGGCTCCCTACTACACTTAATAAAGGAAATGATAACTTAAAATATATATATATATATATATATATATATATATAAAAACACCAAAATACACACACACACACACACAGACCCCGCCCCCCCCCCACAAAAAAAAAAAAAAAAAAAAAAAAAAAAAAAAAAAAAAAAAAAAAAAAAAAAACGTAACACCAAAATACAGACAGACACACACACACAGCACAAAAAAGTATATATCACACCAAAACACACACACACACACACACACACACAGGACAAAAACAAAAATAAATAAATAAATACAATAAAATTAAATGAAATTAATACCACACCAAAAAACACACACACACACACACACACACACACACACACAAACGCACACACAAATGCATACACGAACAGACCACAGATACTTCAATAGTTACACTCATAAGTTTGGCAGTAATATTCGATCTTTGGCAAAAACATTTGACAGTCGGCAACAGAAACCAAAACATTGCATAAAAACAAACGTTCAGTGTATAGTGCTGTGGAATGTGGAAAAACAGCAAATTGGCGCTCATAGGAAGAAGAACAACACCAAAAATGCAACAGGAGCGTAATATGTAAGAAACTCTCTACGCAACCTGTAAGTACAGTTCAAAACATTACTACTTAATAGGAAAAACCAACCACCAGAACTGTTTATAACCTATAGGCACAGTGACAAAAATGTAAATAAAATAGCTAACATATGTACATATTCCAGGCCACTGATGATGCCTTGCAGAAAATAAAGGCGAAATGCGTATGGCACTAAAATTGTGTTTTATTCAGTTGCTGTCAGACAGTCTATAAGTGAAATTTATCAATATACCGTAGTATTACGCGCAACTGAGGAGGACAGGACCACAAAAGTTGAAGTCTTACGATCATTTGCTGAGCAGTTACTGTTTGCACATCTGTATCAAATTCTATATTCGTGTTACTACTGTTTGTAAATACACATATACACATACTAATGTTCTTTTTTACATTTTCTTTAACAGTCAGAAAAAAGTTACGGACCAGTCTCTGTGATACAGGCTTCTACATTGTTAATGGAACAACCACAATGGCCTGTTCAGCCAATCTGAATAGTGAATTTGTACTGGAGGGTGGTTATTATGTGACACTACGTAGCTTCATTTTAGAGGCCACCCCTTTCATATTGTTACCCTATTGTCTTATCACTGTTACTGTTGTGACTCGCTGATCTTTCAAAGTGCTGCCACGCAGTTACGCACGTCCTCTACATGCGGCGCTGTCTGCCAGCCGTGCAGCAGCAGCGCCACCTAAGCGGCCAGCCAGCCAGCGGCCGCTAGACTCGGACTCAGTTGTGATTTGACTGTTGAAGTGTACACGTGTCTTACTTTGTTTACTTGATCTGTGACTTACATGTATTGCGTCATCCTTGAAATATATTTGTTCAACTTGAAGTTATAACAAGTGGCGACGAGGTAGTGAATTTTTCTTTTTCGTCGTTGACCCACATGTTTCCATGGCTACTTTAGAGCAACTATTGCAAGGTCTCATTGAACAGCAAATACTTCTCACAAATGCGCCGTGATTTCGGCGCGGCATCAAAGGCGGGGCATCTCTCATCGTTGTCTCTACCTCCTTTTCCTCCTTACAACGAGACCGCGGAAGACTGGTCTGATTACGAAAAACGTCTTCGACAGCACTTCTTATCATTTCGTGTCGTGGACGACCAAACATGTAAGTCTCTGTTCCTTTCATGGATTTCACCTCAAATGTATCGATTGTTGTCGCAATTGGCTCCTTTGAAAGATCCTGCGTCTTTGTCCTTTGCCGAAATGTGTTCACTTCTGTCCGTCTATTTTCAAAAGCGTACGCATGTGGTAGCCTCTCGTGTTGCCTTTTATTTGTCAAAAACAACCGAATCAATCCTATCGCGCTTGGGCTGCTGAACTTCATAGCCTCAGTCGAAAGTGTCAATTTGTTACTGAAGTTTACAAAGAATCCTACATCGATTCCACAGTATGGGATGCTATTATCCGGTCGGCGCCCGACAAAGAAGTTGGGCAACGTGCCCTTCAGTTGGTAAAGCCGACTCTAGATGAAGTCCTATCCATCGCTCAGTCTTTTGAAATTTCTCACGCCACTGGAGCGCAAATAGAGGCACGGGGTGACGTCGGGGAAATACAACCTCGGTGCGCTGTTGACGAAGCGTGTGGCGTGTCCCCGCCGGCCGATATGGCCGCAGTACGTTCCCGAGCGCAGCCTCGGCTTAACTGTCAACAAACCTCTAAGAAACTGCAGCAAAACCCACGGCAACTTCCTTCATGTCCGCAGTGTTTTACGAAACATTCACGAGAGGATTGTCCACAACGTTGGGCCGTGTGTCACAAATGCCAAAAAGAAGGGTCATGTGTCATCCATATGCAAATCCAAGCACATACATGATGTTCATGAACATGACGCTGATTCTGATTCTGTGTTGTCTGTCAATTGTACTTCTTCCCTTTCAGGGAAGTTATTCCTTACGGTCCAAATATTTGGTTGATATGTTCGCATGCAGATGGGTACTGGTTCTGCTGCCTCTATCATCAATTCTCAGACGTATCTTCAGTTGGGTTCTCCAATCCTGTCACCTGTCATCACTAGGCAATTACGGACTTACAATAAACAGAAGATTTCTCTCTTGGGACAATTTGATGCTGAGGTATCTTACAGATGTGTCATTCGCACTGTTCCCATATTTGTGGTTGACCATAGTAATGTGGAGAATCTTTTTGGTTTCGATGCCTTTCGCATTTTTGGGTTCTCCATAGATGTCTCCGTCAATATCGTCTCTGATGCTATTCCTTATGCTCAATTGGATTCCTTGTCGACGACATTTTCGTCCCTTTTTTCTCCTAGGTTAAGCCGTGCAAATGATTCTGAAGCTCATATCACGCTCAGACCCACTGCTCGGCCTAAGTTTTTTCAGGCTCGGCCCATTCCTGTGGCCCTTTGTGATCAGGTCAAACGGGAGCTGGATTGTCTCACTGCTTCAGGGGTCTTGCTTCCTGTCACTTCCAGTGAGTGGTCCTCTCCCGTCGTTGTCGTTGCTAAGCCAAATGGTGATATTCATCTCTGTGGCAATTTCAAAGCCACTGTAAATGCTCAATGCCTTATCGACACTTACCCTATGCCTCAACCTGAAGAATTGTTCACTAAACTTACTGGAGGCCAGTATTTTTCTAAACTTGACCTGTCAGAAGCTTACCATCAACTTCCTCTCGACACTGCTTCCCGGCAGTTTCTGGTCCTTCACACGCCTTTCGGCCTCTATCAATAACAATGATTGCCATTCGGGGTTGCCAGCGCCCCTGTTCTCTTTCAGCAATTCTTGGAACAATTATTGCTCCCTGTCCCTGGGTGTATAAATTACATGGACGACATTGTTGTCACTGGCTCCACCACTGACGAACATCTTCAAAACCTCCGCACACTTTTTCATGTCTTACAGACTGCCGGTCTTAAGTGTAATCTTCAGAAATAAAAATTTTTCTCAGGCATCTATCACGTACTTGGGGTTTCAACTCTCTCGGGATGGTATTTGTCCGCTTCAGCAAACTGCCGCTGCAATCGATGCCCTTCCTCGCCCTACATCTGTTAAGGAACTGCAGGCCTTCTTGGGGAAAATTGCATACTATCACAGGTTTTTACCATCTGTTGCTTCGGTGGCTCAGCCGTTGCATCGCCTGTTGCATAAAAACGTGCCGTTTCACTGGTCCGCGTCATGTGATGCGGCTTTCCAGAAATTGAAGACGCTACTTGTCGACCTGGCCAACATCTTGTTCTTGCCACGGACGCCTCTCAATACGGGGTTGGTGCAGTCCTTGCGCACCATTTTTCTGACAGTTCTGAACAACTCATTGCTTATGCATCTAAAACGCTCACAGATGCCCAACAGTAGTATTCTCAAATTGAAAAAGAAGCTTTGGCCATTATTTATGCTCTTCATAAGTTTGGTGTTTTTCTCTACGGATCCAAATTTCATCTTGTTACGGATCACAAACCACTTGTTTCCTTGTTCCATCCATCCACGTCACTTCCCGACAAGACTGCACACAGCCTCCAGCGTTGGGCTCTTTACTTGTCCCGTTTCAATTATGAGATTCATTTCTGGCCGACGGCTCAACATGCAAATGGCTGATGCACTGCCTCGCCTTCCCATGGGTCCTGATCTGGCATTCGATAGGGACAAACTTTTGTGTTTCCACCTGGATGTTGCCGAGCAGCGTGTTGTGGACGGGTTCCCCATCACCATCCGCTAAGACTTCTGATCCGTTGCGGAACTACTACGCTTTGCGTTACCACCTCACGGCTAGGGATGGTGTTATCCTCCTTTCCACCGACAATGCTTCGCCGCGTGTTGTGGTACCTGCGTCTTTGCGTGCTTCGGTCTTGCACCTGCTTCACCAACGGCACTGGGGTGTGTCTCGCACAAAATCTCTGGCGCACTGTCACGTGTACTGGCCCAGCATCGACTCGGAAATCGCACACATGGCCACTGCCTGCGGCCCTCGTGCGTCACAGGCCGCCGCCCCGACGTCATATTTGTCACCGTGGCCTTCACCTGAGAAGCCCTGGGATCATATTCGTGCTGACTTCGTGGGACCTTTTGTAGGTACTTATTGGCTTCTCGTTATTGATGCCTACTCTAACTTTCCTTTCATTGCCCGTTGCACGTCACCTGCCACCGCGGCAACCACCAATGCTCTAGCTCGCATTATCTCTTTGGAAGGCCTTCCCTCTACTCTTGTTACTGATAATGGTCCGCATTTTGCCTCTTTCAATTTTGCGGCATTTTGTGCCCGTCACGGCGTCATGCATGTCACGGCCCCTCCGTTCCGTGCACAGTCAAAAGGTGAGGCTGAACGACTGGTCCGCACATTTAAGGCTCAGATGAGGAAACTCCTGACTTCTTCTGCTGCTGATGATGCGCTTCTCCAGTTTCTGGCTTCTTACCATTTCACCCCCACGGGCGACCACAGCCCGGCTGAGCTCTTACACGGCCGACAGTCCCGCACGCTACTTCATCTTCTGCGGCCTTCCACCTCTTGGCCACGGGTGCCTTCACTCGGCCGGTTCACCACCGGCGACCTCGTACGGGTACGAGGATACGGCAGGTGGCCAAAATGGAGTCCTGGCCGCATCTTACGACACCGTGGCCGACACCTGTACGAAATCCAGACTAACACGGGTGTTGCAGTGCGTCATTCGGACAAGCTTCGGCCTCGTGTGCCGGCAACGCCTGTTCCGGATGCCGCTACACCACTTTCAGCTCTACCTGACGCTCGGGATCCTGGAATCTGTCATTACTCACAACGCAGTCCTCTCACCGTCATATCGGTGTCAGCATAAGAACTGATGCCAACAGGAGACGTGCCCATGCAGGAACCAGATGACCATCATCTGTCAGAGCAACTCTACTCGCCTCCTTCTCCTACGGACACGGACACATCAGCCATGTCTCCTGTTATAACAACCGGACTTGCCGCAACGGGCAGATTGGTGCACGGGTTCAAATGGCTCCGAGCACTATGGGACTTAACTTCTGAGGTCATCAGTCCCCTAGAACTTAGAACTACTTAAACCTAACTAACCTAAGGACATCACACACATCCGTGCCCGAGGCAGGATTCGAAACTGCGACCGTAGTGGTCGCGCGGTTCCAGACTGTAGCGCCTAGAACCGCTCGGCCACCCCGGCCGGCTCGGTGCACGGGGCCCCAACAGATTTTACCCCCACGTCTCCTGTCATCTCGACCCGTTATCATTGGGGACACTTCCGTCTGTACGGGAAGCCTCCTCCTCGAGACTTTATGGCCAGTCAAACAACACCTATGGACGTTAGCAATCTACAGGCCACCTCCATCGAGATCTGTGCAAAAAATTCAAAGGGTGGAAAAGTGTTGTGACTCGCCGATCTTTCAAAGTGCCGCCGCACAGTTACGCGCGTCCTCCACATGCGGCGCTGTCTGCCAGCCGTGCAGCAGCAGCGCCACCTAAGCGGCCAGCCAGCCAGCGGCCGCTAGACTCGGAGTAAGACGAGTATACACGTTAACAGTCAAATCACAACTGAGTCTGTTTACTTGATCTGTGACTTACATGTATTGCGTCATCCTTGAAATATATTTGTTCAACTTGAAGTTATAACAAGTGGCGAAGAGGTAGTGAATTTTTCTTTTTCATCGTTGACCCACATGTTTCCACGGCTACTTTAGAGCAACTATTGCAAGGTCTCATTGAACAGCAAATACTTCTCACAAATGCAATTCGTGATTTCGTCTCTACCTCGACGAGACGGCGGAAGACTGGTCTGATTACGAAAAACGTCTTCGACAGCACTTCTTGGCATTTCGTGTCGTGGACGACCAAACATGTATGTCCCTGTTCCTTTCATGAATTTCACCTCAAATGTATCGGTTGTTGTCGCAATTGGCTCCTTTGAAAGATCCTGCGTCTTTGTCCTTTGCTGAAATGTGCTCACTTTTGTCCGTCTATTTTCCAAAGTGTACGCATCGTCCTTGAAATATATTTGTTCAACTTGAAGTTATAACAGTTACTATCCTTTCTTTATTCTTCTGATGAGCGGTAGTTTTAGTTAAACTTCTCCAGTAGTACCAGTTTTCCATCTTTGTTTCCGTGCACTTATTTTTAAGCATCGCTCTTCCCTTGTTGCATTGTTCAGACTATACTTTTCTCTTCTTTCTTTTGCTAATGAGTACGATGTTCAGCAGCTGAATAAGCAGCCAGTCAATTGCAATAAATGGCAGTTTTCAATTAAGCTTAATCACATTTTCAACAGCTTTAAACCCGTCTTCTTCAGAAGGACACGAAACAAACTTTACTTTAGCAAACAGTTAGTGAAGCGATCTAACATCTCCGTGTGAAATGTGTCGGCAATGATCTGTACATCCATTTGTAAAAGTTAAGGCCCCTAAAATCGAGGGCTTTCCACATCAGTAAAATCAGTCACATAAAATGCCAGACCTTTCGAAGGCACAGTTCAACATACTCACATTTATTTGTGAAAACCTTTACCAATGTTTCACACGTAATCGAGTGCAGGTAATCGGTTATTATCTCTGTCTTCAGTTCATCTATTGTCTTGGGTGGTTTTGATACACAAACGTTTTAGCTGCATCCGAAAGGAAACGGTCAGGCAGAGAGAGGTCCAGTAAGTGTAGGAGCCAGAGACCTTTCGTAATTACTCTGTCTCCCAAGATTTCAGGTAAAAGTCACAGGGACGGGTGTGCCATATGATCAGTAGCACTGTCTTGTTGGAAATTTTTATCCGACAGGTCAATAAAGTGAAAAATTATCTGGGAACAATAGACATCAGAAGTGAACGTAGTACCAAAAAAAGCGGCCCTACAATTCGTGCACACATTCTGGCAACCCACACTGCAATTTTCTCTGGGTGCAACGGCTTTTCTCTAAAGACACGTGGATGTTCCGATGAACAAAGTCGTGAATTTTGGGAAGTAATGTAGCCAAATAGGTGAAACCGAGCCTCATCAGGGGAAAAGGTTCTATCTAAAACACCAACTCCATGGTGGTTCACAAATTTCTGTGACCATTCACAATAATGTATTCGTTTCGCACAGTCCGTAGAATGTAATTGTTGCACGGCAGTAATTTTATACAGTTACATCCCCAATCCTTTTGTTACAGCCATACAAGCTGTCATACAAAAGAATTTAGCCACTCACGATAATCTCCTCGCTCATTTTGTCGGATTCTGCCACACGATTCCTGAAATGTCACCGAGTTCCCTTTCTGTTAAAATTGTGGGCTACCAGATCGCGGTGCATTACAAACTGAACCTGCCGACTGGAATTTGCGAACTAAATCACGTATCGTGTCAACGGTATGGACACCTCGAAGCAGGAAAAACCCAATCTAAATTACTCACATGTGCCGTAAAGTTTCCTCCCGCACAGAAAACCTCTTCCACTAAAAATGCTCTCTGTGCAGTAGTAAGCATTCTCACCACACAGCTTACATAAGAATTGGGCAACCACACAACTAACAGCTGCAATGCAAATGCAACACTACTACTCCCAGCCTACCACTGCAGGTCCACAGCACACTTAGTGTTCCACTGATCAATCTCACAGTGCAACATGTCAAGTGCGTAAAAAGGAACACGTCAAGTGCATAAAAAATGCATACATGAATGTAGGGATTCTTTTTAAAAAAAACCTTACAATTTTTATTACCTATCCCATTCCCTTAAATGGTACAAAATGCATATATTGCATATGTTATACCTACAGATTTATTTATTCCTATTCAAGAATTCATATATGGCATAGAAGGAGTTGTCAAGGAGATGTGACTTCAATTTATTTTTAAAACTGTTACTGCTTTCTGTCAGACATTTTATTTCATCTGGTAATTTATAGAACAGTTTTATAGCAGCATATTTTACCTCTTTCTGTGCCAAAGATAGGTTAAGTAGAGGATAGCGTAAGTCCTTCTTTCTTCTGGTATTATAATCATGAATGTCACCGTTGTTTCCAAAGTGGTCCATGTTGTTGAGAACAAATTTCATTACTGAGTAAATGTACCATGAGGCTTTTGTAAGAATTCCTAACCTTTTAAGAGATGCCTACAAGATGTGTGACTATGAGCCCCACACATTATTCTAACCACTTTCTTTTCAGCAGTGAATTACTTTTTGCCTAAGTGTTTAGTTACCCAAAAATGTTATTCCATATGATGTCAGAGAGCGGAAGTATGAAAAATATTTTAGCTAGCTATTTCTATATCCTCAAAATTAGAAATTATTCTGATTGCAAAAGTTGTTACTGAACCTAGTTGCTTTAGGAGATACAAAATATGAACTGTCCAATTTCGATTCTCATCTACGAGATCACTCCAAAAGACGTGCACACTTTTTTTTTAATCCATCTTTTATTCTGCATGTTTGAAAGTTTTACAGTGTGTAGATACATCCTTTAGGAACAATATTTTCATTTCTCTACATAATTTCCATCCCTCTCAACTGCCTTACGTCATCTTGGAAACAGCGCCTGTATACCCGCATGGTAAAATTCTGGACCAAACTGTTGGAGCCACTGTTTGGCAGTGTTCACAAGGGAGTCATCATCTTCAAACCTTGTTCCACAACGAGAGTCTTTCAGTTTCGCAAAGAGATGATAATCACATGGGGCCAGGTCAGGACTGTAAGGCGGGTGTTTCAGTATTGTCCATCTGAGTTTTGTGATCGCTTCCATGGTTTTTTGACTGACATGTGGCCGTGCATTGTCGTACAACAGCAAAACATCGGGCTGCTGCCGATGTGGTCGAATACGACTCAGTCGAGCTATAAGTTTCTTCAGTGTCATCACATATGCATCAGAATTTATGATGGTTACACTCGGCATGATGTCCACAAACAAGAGTCCTTGCCATGCCCACTTTCATCATGTAACCTGCTTGCCCACCGATTAACTGTACTGCAATCGACAGAAACATCTCCATACACCTTTTTCAACCTCTTGTGGATGTTTCCCACTGTCTTGTTTTCACAGCACAGGAATTCTATGACAGCATGTTGCTCCTGATGAACGTCAAGTGTAGCAGCCATCTTGAAGACATGCTGTGATGGTGCCACTCACGAGAACAGATTGAACTAAGTTTGAAAACAAGCGGGAAGGATGTATCTACACACTGCAAAACTTTCACACATGCAGAATGAAAACTGTATTTTTACAAAAAAAGTGTGCATTTCTTTTGGAGTGACCCTTGTATATGGACACCCAAGAACTTAGTATGCTTTACCCTGGCTACTGACTTCAGTTGATGTGTTATATTTATTGAAGAACTGTACTCCTTCCAGTAGAAAATTGGATGTACTGTATTTTTTCAAAGTTCAGAGCAAGCCCATTTGCAGAAAACCAATCAATAACTTTTCCACAAAGACATTATTCGTATCATTTTCTACTGGACTTTCTTTTACTGTATTAATAGTGATGCTTGTATCATCAGCAAACAGAGTTAGTTTAGCTTCCTGTTTCAAATAAGAAGGGACGTCATTCACATATATCAAGAAATAAATAATGGAAATGCAATCCGAAAACAAATTAAGTAGTAGGTTACAGTATGCTTGTTCGCCCACTGCTTCAATACTGCTCAGCAGTGTGGGATCCGTACCAGATAGGGTTGATAGAAGAGATAGAGAAGATCCAACGGAGAGCAGCGTGCTTCGTTACAGGATCATTTAGTAATCGCGAAAGCGTTACAGAGATGATAGATAAACTCCAGTGGAAGACTCTGCAGGAGAGACGCTCAGTAGCTCGGTACAGGCTTTTGTTAAAGTTTCGAGAACATACCTTCACCGAAGAGTCAAGCAGTATATTGCTCCCTCCTACGTATATCTCGCGAAGAGACCGTGAGGATAAAATCAGAGAGATTAGAGCCCACACAGAAGCATACCGACAATCCTTCTTTCCACGAACAATACGAGACTGGAATAGAACGGAGAACCGATAGAGGTACTCGAGGTACCCTCCGCCACACACTTGTCAGGTGGCTTGCAGAGCATGGATGTAGATGATGAACAGAAGTGTACCCACAATCAGACCCCATAGAACGCCTAATCTAATTTCACCCCAGTTCAATAAGGTGGAAAACTTCCTTAAATCACTTAAACCATACAAAGAGACTTTTTGCTTCCTGTTCTGTAGGTATGACTTAAACCACTCATATACTGTTCCATTTATCCCATAGAATTGTAATTTCTGTAACATAATGTCATGATCAAACACTTTGGATAAGTCACAGAAAATTCCTATGGGTGACATTTTACTATTTAAAGACACAATTATGTGTTCAGTGAAATTGTATATTGCTGTCTCAGTGGACGAGCATTTTTGAAATCCAAACTGTGATTTACTAAATATCCCATTACTGCTGAGATGGCTAACCAGTCTCGAGTACATTACTTTCTCGACAATTTTTTAAAATGCTGTGAGCAAGGATCCTGGCCAGTAGTTATTGACATCTGTGCTGTCCCCTTTTTTGTAGAGAGGCTTGATGATGGCATATTTTAACCTGTCTGGGAAAATACCTTGAGTTAGTGATGCATTACATATGTGACTCAGAACATCACCCGTAGCCATTCCACATTGTTTTAATATCTTTTTAGAGATGTCATCTACTCCAACAGAACATTTATTTTTCAAAGATTTAATGATTTTCCTTATTTCAGAAGATGTTGTTAGATTTAAAATTAGTCTGACTAGGATTTCTCAAAACTGACTCTTCCATGTACAGCTTGGCTTTTTCGTTTGAACTATTCTCACCAATTTTTTCACCTACACTTAAGAAATGATTGTTAAATATATTATATACTTGTGTACTGTTGGTTAGGATGGTCTCATTCTCTTTAATAGTAATACTACCTACCCCAGTGGTTATTTTTCCTGTCTCTCTTCTAACAACATTCCATACTGATTTGATTTTATTGCCAGAGTTGTTAATTTCATCTGTAATATACATATTTTTTTATTTTCTGAGACCTTTTCTCTGGAAGTTAGAATAATTTTTATAGTGTAAAATTACTTCTGGGTCTTTACTAATTCTTGCTGCCTCATACAATTTTATTTTCCTCTCTGAAGACAATTTAATACCTGTAGTCATCCAAGGTTTCTTGGAAAACTGGTGTTACAATTAGTAATTTTTTTGGGACAACAGTGTTCAAAATGGGATACACATTTATCAAGAAATATGTTGTTTCTAATGAGCCATATGCCAATGATAAATGCATCTCCTCAATTAACATTTCTTCAACTTTCTCTAAATAACAAATTGACCAGCATTACACCTTAATGGTTTCTGAAATATAACAAGCTGCTAAGTTTTTTTAAGTAAATCAGTTGTGCATTACGGTCTGATAATCCATTTATCACAGGGAAAGTATGTGTTAGTTTTACATCCTCTTGCTGCACAAATACATTATATATTAGAGTGCTACTGTCTCGAGCTATACGTGTAGGGAAATTGATCACTGATTCTAAGTTATATGGCATTAATAACACTTCTAGTTCATTTTTATTTATCACCGATTCTAAGTTATATGGAATTAATAACACTTCTAGTTCATTTTTCCTATCAGAATTGCTTAGAAAGTTTACATTGAAATCACCCACAGATTAATGACTTCTTCTTTTTGCCTGTCAGACAGCATAGTAGGGAGTCAAAGTTTTTATGAATAGCTCCTAATCACCTAATGGGGACCTGTACACTGTTGCTAAAATTAACACTACGTTATCAAGCTGTGGTTCACATGCACAAATGTCAAAGTGCTGACCGACACAAAATTTGCTTACTTCTGCAGATTTGTACATACACCCTTGTTTTGTGTAAATGGCAACTCCTCCTATATCCATGCCAGATCTGCAAGTGTAAGATGCTAAATTGTACACATTGATGCCGACACTTTCCATCCCCACAGTTACATGGTGTTCAGACAGATAAAGTATATCAATCTCATTCTTATTTTTGAGATCATCTAAACACAGTAGTAGCTCACCTACTTTATTTTTTTATTCCACTGATATTTTGATAAAGTAAATTGATACCATCCTTATATAAGGGGGTAGTTTGTGTTGTTACCCCAGATGATAACTAGACGAAATATCTGTCAGTATCTGTAAGCGGTGGGTCCTTGAGGTACGGCAATACGCGAGCACGAGAAGTAAGTTTAAACAGTTTTATTAACAAAGGCGGATCATAAAACACGCACACCATGCGCACCCATCATCACTGTGTCTGACATCCTAGCACTGGCTAATTATGGTCGTATCGGAAGGCTCCGTGGTGAGCTAAGAAAAGAGACATATTTGCACAAGAGGCTGCGCTAGTTAATCGGCGTGCTGTGGACGGCGGCCGTGGCGTACTCTCGTTGCAGTACGGCCGGACACATGTCTACTGACCGAGCAAATTGTCAGGATTCCAGACAGGTCGGCTGGCGAGCGCGTATTACGTACCGTATGGCTGCGCACAATCCGTAGACCCTTACATCACTCTCCCCAAAGAAAAAGAGCAACCGTAGGTGGCTCAGAACGACCTCCTGGGTGTTATGAATCTATTTCGCCATTTGTGGCATCAGAGGGCATTGCAACATGTATTTCATTTGCAGACACAGAAGCGTGCCGTCAGTATGACAATTTCGTACATGACAAATGCTGTTCACAAAAGACAAATTAATAAAAGCAGTAAAAACATAATACTGACAATCAAGTATGCATTAACATCACTGGATGAATCAAAGGACTTAATTCTATTTGCTGCTTCAGTGAAGTTTAACTCATTATTGGAAGAGATTACATTTTCATGGATGTGCTTAGTTACTGTCTTCAGAAAAACTAGATAAGGAACGCTTTCCTTATGTTAATATGTATGAATCATTGTAATAAACAGATAACATTCTCATTAATGGCAACTGTCCAGTTGCATGAAATGTAGTTGGCAATATACTAGGCATATCAAATAGTTCACATGATAAACCACAATGTGTGGTATTCAAGATTAATCCACTATTACTCAATTTGAATGTAGCTCATGTGTATCATAATTTCTACATGCAAATGTGACATCAAAGGTGGAGTTAAATGAGAAAATTATACCTTCACAACATCGTTTAACAAATGGATGATAAAGATGCATTAAAATTCTAGGGCAATCATCTCTTGGGGGATGATTCATACAAAATTCTTTCTCACAGCTGTACACTCTACTATCTAAGAACACTGCCAATTCAGGGCAAATTAACTTATGACTACATTCACACACATGCAAATCATTTTCGTTTAGGGACACAAAATATCCTTGATCCTTGCTGATCAGTAGATATCATTCAGTATGTACTTTATATGAATACCTGCCTGTCTCCATTTCACAGGGTAAGTATAAATCTTATTGTTTCTATACCCATTGCTAGATGAAAGCATAATTTTGAAATGTATAACAGTTAATTCATCTTCAATCATTAAAGATTGTGTGGTGGTTAACTTACAGTAATCATATAAATTGTAAGAGTTAACAGGGGAAATTATAGTATAGGTCGCATCTAGCTTCCGCTCAATTGATGGTAGGATCTGTAAAACGAAACACCTGTACTCTGTGGTACTATTACTACAGCATTAGTAGAATAAGCTATCATAGCAAACATTAGAATAAAAATGAGCATGGTTAATTAGTTATGAATACTAGAGTTAACAATAATCATAAAATAAATGAGTTTCTCGTGGTAACCTGTGGAATAAAAGGTTTAGCTTCACTTGTGCACTTGTGTAATAGCTTCAATATTAAATTTTCACAACACATTCACAGAAGCACATGGCTGAAATAAACACACACATTGTACTCTCACCCACTACACATGTTAATGCAGATTGTAGGGGTGTCTGGAACAGGATCGCTCAGAAGGTGGCGATGCCACGGCCTCAAAGTTCGGACTGCGACCTCGCAATTCTCACTTCCTGGGTTTGAGAACAGCAGGTCTGCCTCTTGGTCAGCCCTCGTCGTCTTGCGATACTACAGGAAATCTACCTAAAAGTGGCTTTTACACAATTGACACGAACGACAATCGAATGAAAGGGCAGTTGGAGCTTATGAGTGACTGGTGACAACACCTCCAAGATTGGATATGGTCCTTTCGAAAACTTCTTAAACTTTTTGCCTTGACTCTTCTTTAACACCACGTTGCTCAGATACACAAGATCTCCAACTCGACACTGTGGCACTGCTGCTTGGCGGTCGTGTTGTCCTGTTTTTGAAGAAAGGATTGACGATTTCGCTGTTTCACTCCCCACCGTGCTTCCTTTAGCTTGCGTGCTAGTCCCCTTACGTGTTCATTGCCGATTCCGGCAGTCGATCGTGCAACGTCCGAGGGTGAACGCATTCTTCTTCCGTAAACGATCTTGTATGGAATTAGGCCAGTTGAGCTGTGCATTTTGGCATTCTAACCACTTACCAAGTACGGTAAACATACATCTCGATTGTCGTGTTTGCTGCTCACATAATGGCAAACCCTTTTAATAATTGTCTTGTGGACTCGCTCGACTCTTCCGTTTCCCGCAGAGTGTGCTGGTGTAGTCCTTAACCAAGTTATTTGCATGAGCTTACAAGTCTGTTTAAGTAATTCACTCATAAAATTCGTTCCTTGATCACTAACTATACTTAATGGTGATCCAAACTTAAGAATCCATTCTTTTACAAAAACTTTAGCCATAGTCTCAGTGCTCTGATCAGGTATTAAAAAAATGTAAATGTTGTGTGACTAGGGCCTCCCGTTGTAGTGCCCCCAGAATTTTATGAAAGTCTGGAGACATTTGTGCTCCAGCCGTTTCGAAGATGCGTTATTTTAAAGCAGGGCATAAGGATGAGCACGGGATACTGCACCCACTTATTGTTTGTGCAGGCGAAACTGGAAGGGAGATAATTCGTCGGCGCTGGCAAGTGTTCGGCGCGACCTGACAAGAATAAACAAATACGGCCCGGAAGCTCCGTGGCTGGCTGCAAAGAGTAATGTAGCTTTGTATGGTTAAAAAAACAAATGGAGAGACTCGAGATAGTGACTGTTTATTAGACGTGTAACTGCTGTTGAGAGTACGTGGACTGGATGTGGATAGTCAGCCACGATAAAAGCTTATGTATTAATTGTGTTAAAAAATGTGTAATTAACCGATTCTGGGTGTCCGGTAATGTGTGGGCTTACGTCATAAAGTTGTTGTTTTTTTGTACAAACTGGAAATAAATATGTTCTGGTACATTGAATTTTTTAAATAAGAAGAGAGAGAGAGAGCGAGAGAATGAAAATTTCCCCTTCCTAGCAGTGAAATCTTTGGAGAAGTGTCCGGTGCTAGCAGAAGACATCGGCGCTGCAAGAAAGCAGGACCAGCATTCTTCAACAAGTAAGTCCACAAAAACGCTTAAGCTGTACAAGGAGAGCTTAACATTACACCGGGCCACTGCACCGTCGGGTAGACCATTCGACGGGTGCAAATCTTTCGATTTGACTCCACTTGAGTGACTTGCGCGTCGATGGGGATGAAATGATGACGATTAGGACAACACAACACCCAGTTCTTGAGCAAAGAAAATCTCCGACCCAGCCAGTAATCGAACCCGGGCCCTTACGATTGATAGTCTGTCGCGTTAACCACTCAGCTGCTGGGGGCGGACATCAGGTATCGGTATCATGAGAAGGTATCTAGAGAAATGCCCTAACATTGGCAATATGTATTTGTTTCCATCTTTAGTCTTAGGCAACGGTCCTACGACATCTAGTCCTACTCGTTCAAATGGTTCGCTTGTCTCTGGCAGTTCTTGCAATGGTGTTCTACTTTTCCCTACGTTATTCCGTCTGTTACAGGAATCACATTGTGAAAGAAACTCGAAAATGTCAACTTTGTGGATCGGCAATTCTAATGTTTGTTGCTTTTTTACCGCAATGTCCTGATGATAAAGAACCATGTTGTTCTCTCATGATTTGCTCTTTCATGCTTTCTGGAATAACTAGGCAGTTTCTTTTACTAGTGATTTTGTACAATAATCCATCTATTTCGACAAAACGTTGATCATTTTTCGATAATTTTCATTGTTGATCTTCTTCTTGAGCTGCCTTTAACTCTTCTGCTCGACTTATTGTAAAACAAACATTGACTTTTCGACTCACTGCATCAGCAGTCACATGTTGTTTACCAGGTCGGTGAATAACCTTAAATTGGTACTCACTCAGTCTTAATGCCCATCTTGTTAATCTGGAACTAGGATCCTTTAAGCTCAATAACCATTTAAGTGTGGCATGATCCGTAATAACTGTAAATTCTCTTCCTGTTAAGAAACATCTGTTATGTGTTATACTACTACTGAGAAGGAGCTTTGTGCTTTGGGTTTTGATATAATTACATTCTGCTTTGTTTAATTGTCTGGAAAAGCAAATGAGATTGGATGTTCATGACCATCAACTTCTTGAGGCAAGATTGCACCTATGGCAAAATTGGATGCATCTGTTGAAAGAATAAAAGTTTACTGAAATCCAGATAGGCTAACACTGGGGCTGTGGTTAGAGCAGTTTTAAGTCCTTCCATTGCCTTTTTACATTCTGTTGACCAATTAAATGTGGCTCCTTTCTTCAGTAGCTGTGTCCTTGGACGTGCTATATTCGCATAACTGGAAATAAATCATCTGTAGAAATTTGACAATCCCAAGAAAGACTGTAGTTCTTTCAAATTCTGTGGTTCAGGAAAATTCTTTACATCTTCAATTAATTTTGGATCAGGTCGAACACCTTCACTGGTTATAACATGACCAAGATAGTTAACTTTACTTTGTGCAGAATGTCATTTATCTATTGATGAAGACAGGTTTGAGCTTCTTATATGCTCAAAAACAGCTTGTAGTCTCTCAGTGTGCTGCTTCATGTTTTCACCAAAAATTATTACATCATCAAGGTAAACAAATGCTTGCGTTGGGGTGAGCCCTCGTAAAACTGAATCCATCAGGCATTGAAATAAAGCTGGAGCATTATGAAGTCCAAATGGCATACAAAGATACTTGTAGACTCCTGTTGCTGTTACAAATGAAGTTTTTGCTTGATCATCTGGATGCACTGTTAACTGGTGATAACCACTTGTTAAATCACATACTGGAAAAATTCGACATCTGCCCAAGTAATCCAAGGTTTCCACTAAATTTGGTAAGGGGTAAATGTCTTGTGTGGTCACAGCATTCAAAGATCGGTAATCAACACAAAAACAGAACTGTTGTTGTTGTTGTGGTCTTCAGTCCTGAGACTGGTTTGATGCAGCTCTCCATGCTACTCTATCCTGCGCAAGCTTCTTCATCTCCCAGTACTGTCGTTCTCCAGAATTTGGTTTCTTCTTTACAATTACAACAGGCGAACTCCACAGTGGGTCTGAAGGATCTCTTGGTTTTATAATTCTCGCTTCTAATTGTTCTTTAACCATGTCTTCTACCAACTCTCTTTGACTGAATGGTACACAGGAAGGTTTCTGTGCAATTCGGGCTGCATTCCCTGTATGAATACGATGCTGAACTAAATGAGTGACAGGTAAACTTGCACGTTCTCCGAATAAATCTGCATACTCCAACAAAACAGGAGCTAAAATCTGTTGTTCATCAGCTGTCAAATGTTCTATCTTCTTCCAAATCTTTCGCTTCAGTTCATTCTTAACTTCGTCTCCTCATTGTAATTTTGCGGTACTGTTACAAAAATCTGTGTTTATAACTGCAGCATTTGTTACCTCATCTGGAATCTGTATTACGTCACTGTTACTTACGCTCAACACTTCAGCAACTTTTGTTCCTCGGGGCAAAACAACATCCTCATTGCTCATATTTGTTATTGTAACCGGGACTTTTGCGACATTCTGTCTCACCATTGTAGCGACACCTACACTTCTAGAAACATAACAATTCGTTGTATCCAGTAACTCACTTTTCTCAGATCACTCAATTAATAACAAAGTTCCTTCCTTGCATCGGGGTGACTGAACTTCACCGTAGATTGTCTTTCCTGCACCCTTGGGAATTTGCTGAGGCTGATCAGTTTGAACATCGACTCAACGATTTGAACTGATGCATCATTTGGGCAGTCCATTCCTACAACGTCAGTATTGCTGCTCCTTCGAGTATGATCTGGAGAACGATTTCCTAGGTTGTAGTTGCTATGGCCTAGTCTGATCTTTCTTTCTGCGACAAATATGTCTGCTTCATTAGCAAACAAGAAATCAAATCCAAGTACACCGTCATAATGTGTTTCGTTATTTGAAACTACTCGCAACCTTGCTGTGTATTTATCTTTATCTATATTTTCCCCTTCATCTTGGCCTTGGCCAAGAATTAATTTTACGTCGACTTCTCCATAGTTCCGTAGCTTCCCTCCATTTAACCCTCACACTTTTAATAGCGGTTGTTTCAATTTATCCCGTTTATGCATGCCACACCACATTAATGAGGTCTGTGCTCCTGTGTCAATAAGTAGTTTGATGTTTCTCCCACGATATAGAGCACCTATCAAGAAGTCATTTTCAGTCTGATTTTCACTGGAACTAACAAGAATCACTGTCTCTGGCAACGGGCAGAAGGAGGGGTAGCCCATACATCCCCGTACTTGTTTAAAGATCTGGCAGATTGTCTGTTATTTGCATTACCTTTCTTCTTGTTGCGACAATCTCTCAAAACGTGACCCTGCAACCTGCAATTGACAGCAGATTCGATTCGCTATACAATTCTTATGCTTGTGACCCAGCTTACTGCATCTGTAGCATTGTACTGTGGTGTTGAAAACTCTGCGTTCTTGTTTCTGCATCTCATTCGGTCTTCTTAGTGCTTCAATAAAATCAACAGCTGATTCTACTGCTTCCTGAAACGTTTTATATCATGCCAATAGAACAGCTTTGCTTACTTCCTCTCTGTGCAACCCACGAATGAATGTGTCCAAGGCTCTCTGGACGGCTTCGAACAACTGAATGTGATTTTCATTTTCATCTTCTACTAACTCGCATGTTTGAGCATCGATGTTTCGAATTCTGTCAGCAAACTGCTCGATAGATTCGTCTCGTCGCATTCGCAAACTGAGAAGCTGCTCTCTGTAAAATCTGATTGTGTTTTTACGTTTAAATCTCTGAACAACAATCACTCTAAACTTATTGTAATCTTCTGTTTGCATGCAAGTAGGCTCCACGCTAGTGAAATGTTGTGCTGCTCCCTGAATTCTTAATTTGGCGGCCACTAGCTTATTGGAATCTGTCCAGGATCCTAACTGTGTGGCACCTTCAAGTTTACGAAAAAACACCTTCACACATCATCTTTGGGTTTCCAGCTAAACACTGGTACTGATGGCAATAATGAAAAATTATTTATTGTAGTTGTACCTGTACTGCACGAACTATCATTTGACAAGTCTTTCGGAATGTTACGCTCACGTCTTTGTTTTTAACTGCCGAATCTCTTCTCGCAATTCATTAATAACAGTTTGTAGGTTGACAATGTTACCCAGATCGGACTGCGACATTTCGTCTAATTTAACGCCAATGAGTCACTCGAATGTAAAATAAACATCCGTCACTGCCTTTCGTATTCTATCCAAACTGGAGGAGACCGACCTGAATTCCAGCAGCGGATGTCCCTGTGTAGTCAGAAGATGTTCACGCTGCTGCCGATCGAAGTTCACGTTGTGCTGCACCTCTTCAGGACTGTAGATTTTCCATAATTATCCCCATGCTGACACCACTTCTATAAGGGGGTAGTTTGTATTGTTGCCACGAATGACAATTAGACAAAATATTTGTGAGGACTAGTAAGCAGCGGGTCCTCGAGGTACGGCAATACGCGAACACGAGAAGTATGTTTAAACAGTTTTATTAACAAAGACAGATCATAAAAAATAAGCACGCTACGCACACCCACGACCACTGTGTCCGACGTCCTAACACTGGCTAATTACGGTCATATCAAAAGGCTCCGTGGTGAGCAAAGAAAGACATATTGGCGCCCGAGGCCTCACTAGTTAATTGGCGCGCTGCAGACGGCGGACAGGTGGTGCACCCTCGTCGCAGTGCCGCCGGGCGGCATCTACTGACCGAGCAAATTGTCAGCATTTCAGACAGGTCGACTGGCAAGCACGTGTTACGTACCGTACGTCTGCGCACAAACCGTAGACCCTCGCACTTAGCATTATCCCTATTTACTGTACATGAAACTTCTTTTATTCTATTTTTCTTGATTATTGTCTGTCTGGACTTTGACTTTAACTATAAAACCTGTCTGTCTGGTCCCATTAACCACAGGGGTCATCCCCTGTGTGACTGTGGCCCCCCTTACAGTATCTGCTAATAGAAACACTAACTTACCTTTTCCCTTCCTGTTGCAGGAGACACTCAAATGTGGTGCCGACGTTGTGTGCACCACAAGGCGAGACATGCGAGGCTCACCACTGTAGAGAGACTTTGCAGATACACGGTATTTAGTTAGGTGAAATAGTGTGTGTTGTTATTCGAAACTTGTATCATTTTGGAGATGGTTCAGACTTGTTACACTGCAGATTCACAGTCAGCATCTGAATTATTATGGAAAAAATCTCGAATTTCTACAAACTTTGTGAATAAAAGCATTTGATACGAACCTTCATCTATGAGCACATTTGAGTATTGACTATGTAATGTCCATAGATACATGTATTATACATTGATTATGTAATATGCAGGGTGACAATTATTGAACTACATGAAATACAATTGTCATAACTTCTGAACGGTTTGTGTTAGGACATTCAAACTGCACGGTTGGCCACAGAGCACGATGGGAATTATTACGCACACGTGCACGTGCATTGTTGTTGTCGGCCATTTGCATGTGAAAATGTCACAGTACAGTGTGGCCGAGCACTTTTGGAGGACTGAGAATCCACATTTCGCAATCGAGAAGTCTCTTCACCGTCGAAGGGTGACTGTGTGGTGTGCAATGTCCAGTCACGGATTAATCGGTGTGCTATTCCTCGGCGGCACGATGACTACCGAATGGTGTGTGAAGCTTTTAGAAGATGATTTCAGCCCCATTATCTGAAGTTACCCTGATTTCGACAAGATGTGTTTCGTGCAAGATGGGGCTTGACCCCACTGAAGGAGGAGAGTGTTTGATGTCCTGGAGGAGCACTCTGGGGACTGCATTCTGGCTCTGGGGTACCCAGAGGCCACTGACACGGGCCTCAATTGTCCGCCATATTCTCCAGATATGAACACGTGACTCCTTTTTGTGGGACTAAATTAAATACAAAGTGTACAACAATAACCCCAAAACCATTGCTGAGCTGAAAACGATCATTCAGGTGGTCATCGGCAGCATCAATGAACCGACACTTGAGCGGCTCGTGCAGAATTTCATTATTTGTCTGCAACATATCGTCGCCAATGACGGCAGGCAAATCGGACACGTTATAACCTACATCCGACTGTCTGTAATGATGTTTACATGTTAAATAAAGTGTGTGCATGCCATAGTTTGTAACTAATTTGCATTTTTTTCATATAGTTCAATAATTGTCATGCTGTATAAATGCAATAAATGCTAATTAAGTAAGGAAACTGTTTTTCAGATCACATAGATGAAAACTGTTGATAATGATAGTAATATTCTTTAATGGAATAGTTGAGTGATACATGTGTACTGGAATTGATTGTAGTTTGACTATAAATGCGTAATGTAGAGGTTGATTTTAGAATATTAAATTGGTTGGTTGAGAATTATCAGGTGATGATACTATGGTGAAATAGGGTCCTCGTGAAATGTTGAAAAGAGTGAAGAGTGGAGAGATGAGAGATGATGATGATGATGATGGTGATTATATTTTGGCACGAATGGAGAGAATGATATTAGGACTATGGAACTTTATATTATACTGTTATGTTTAACAATGGCAAAGAGTATGTAAGGTCATTATATGATACATATGCATCGTATGTTCCATGACTCAGTTTCCACAGTTTATATCACAGAACAACAAGCACAAATACAGGTCTCAACAATTATGGTGTTATTGTAAACAATAATGTGTACTAAGCTTTCAACTGCAATCCATAAAGAGCATGAATCACTGTGATGAACATGCTGGCACAAAGTACCTCTCTGCAGTAATTAAAAAAAAGTATTGAGTAGTTGCAAGAAAATTCTCTGATACTTTATGAAATCCCCTGATATATTGCAGTTGCATGAAATTCCCTGATAATTCCTTATATTCCCTGTTTACAGGCATCCTAAAATAGTTACTTCATGTGCGAGTTCCAAGTATTTCTACATGATCGTGAAATAAATGTACAAGCGGTCTAATCTTACTGATTCAGTGACATAAACTACAACTTGTTCATGAAAAAATACTTTCACTTTCAGTTCACTCCACTGGAAGCAAGAGAATTTAAACATATATGTCATACACGAGAAGCATATATTTCTATTGTCAGTTCTATGAGAGGTTATCTGTTATTATGATACACACTTCCCTTAACATTACAGCTTTGTACGGAGTCTAATGATTCGCACAATCTTACATTTCAATCAACTTTCGAATACACAAATATTTTTGTAAATGTAATCACTTTTGCCTGAAAATCAAATGTGTTTAAGATTCTTTCAGTCTGTAGTTCTGGTATAACAACACTTACAGAATTTGTATCTTCTGTGTGGGTAAACAGTTTCATTGCTTTTGATGCCTGTGTGGTTCCCTCTTCAGCTAGGAGGCTTATTTCACTCATTCATGTGACTGGAAGGTTAGTAAAGCAGACGTCACAATGTTAGGTAGATGTACAACATCTTTCTACAAAAGGTCACGTCTTCTGCTGTTTACTAATAATTTTTTCTTCTTAAAAAAAAAGTTATTCTTCAAAAGATATCTGTAGCTTACAAGAAAATTGAAAATAAATTTTCCCATACTTAGAGGAAGCTTTTGACAAAGTTGATTGGAATACTCTATTTCAAATTCTGAATGTGACAGGGGTAAAAAACAGGGAGCGAAAGGCTATTTACAATTTGTATAGAAATCAGATGGCAGTTATAAGAGTCGAGGGGCATCAAAGGGAAGCAGTGGTTGGGAAAGGAGTGAGACAGGGTTGTAGCCTCTCGCCAATGTTATTCAATCTGTATATTGAGCAAGCAGTGAAGGAAACAAAAGAAAAATTCGGAGTAGGAATTAAAATCCATGGAGAAGAAATAAAAACTTTGACGTTCGCCGATGACATTGTAATTCTCTCAGAGGCAGCAAAGGACCTGGAAGAGCAGCTGAACGGAATGGACAGTGTCTTGAAAGGAGGATATAAAATTGAACATCAACAAAAGCAAAACGAGGATAATGGAATGTAGTCTAATTAAATCGGGTGGTGCTGTGGGAATTAGATTAGGAAATGAGATGCTTAAAGTAGTAAATGAGTTTTGCTATTTGGGGAGCAAAATAACTGATGATGGTCGAAGTAGAGAGGATATAAAATGTAGACTGGCAATGGCAAGGAAAGCGTTTCTGAAGAAGAGGAATTTGTCAACATCGAGTATAGATTTAAGCGTGAGGAAGTCGTTTCTGAAAGTATTTGTATGGAAGTGAAACATGGACAATAAACAGTTTGGACAAGAAGAGAATAGAAGCTTTCGAAATGTGGTGCTACAGAAGAATGTTGAAGATTAGGTGGGTAGATCACGTAACTAATGAGGAGGTATTGAATAGAATTGGGGAGAAGCGAAGTTTGTGGCACAACTTGACTAGAAGAAGGGATCGGTTGGTAGGACATGTTCTGAGGCATCAAGAGATCACCAATTTAGCATTGGAGGGCAGCGTGGAGGGTAAAAATCGTATAGGGAGACCAAGAGATGAATACACTAAGCAGATTTAGAAGGATGTAGGCTGCAGTAGGTACTGGGAGATGAAGAAGCTTGCACAGGATAGAGTAGCATGGAGAGCTGGATCAAACCAGTCTCACGACTGAAGACCACAACAACAACAACTGTTCCGTTTCGTACATTTCAGGCCCTTATGAAAGTAAGGCATTTAGTGACTGCCGATATTTATGGCACCACACACACTTCCTATTGCAAAAATTATATTACAAGTCAGTACAAACTATTCTCACTCATCCGATACTGTATCCAGAGGCTCAGCTTTATGTCTGCTCGGAGTGCTGCTGGTGGCAGTGTATAACAGAAATGAGAAAGTGTGCTCTGACTGTAGTTTTGTTTCCAGCTGTGGCGTTTACAGAGGCTACGGATACAGATACTGAAATTCTCTGACAGTTACCAATTTCAGAAATAAATATGCTGATACTTTACTAGTACAAACTGTAAAGTGGTCGATTTTGAACCGTAAACGTCAGAAAATTTACACACCATGTCCACTGCCTTTCCACGATGCCCCTAATGATCTAATGAAGGCCCAGGGAAAATTTGTGTATCTCCTGAGATGTGAACAGCTGCCCTGCGTAACCACTGGCAGGTTTACTTACCTTACACTTTAAAAGATGTGACACTTACCGAGTAGGTGAGCTTCTGACTGGGATGGAGGTGCAACTCCGCGAGCCTCGGGCAGTGATCGCAGAGCTCCTGGATGATGAGGGGGTTGACATTGAACCACATGCGCACTATACACAGGTTCGGGATGTTTCGGAAGATCTCTATTGCTTCCTGCTCGTTCCCACCACCCTTACGGTCATCCAGGTAGCACTGCCACAGGGCCCTGCGACACAGTAATGTGTCGATAGTTCATTCGCAAATAGTATCTCTGACAATTTGCAAACAGTGTGTAGTAACCTATTTTAGCATGTATAATTGAAGCTATGCTCTCATAAAACCAGAAGTAAACAGATAAAAAAATTAAATGGCAACAAACACAGACACAAAAATGGAAGAACAAGAACAACACTACCTCTCAGAGCTACCGGTTCCTTCACGTGGCAATAGAACGAAAAGATCATTTGAAGTACCTTTATCTTTACAGTTCTGTACCTCAATTGCTAAAAGCGGAAGCCCTTACTGTTTCACTCTATTGTCCAACTGTCTGTCTGTGTCAGACTGTTAAAAACCTTTTTTTTTTTTGCAATGCGTAGTCATATCCACTTCAAATTTATCTCACATATTACCATCTACCGTTCCTCAGTGAAGAAAAAAATTTAACCCTCGAAATGGCGTGCCTGCGCATAAAGTGCACCGATCGCAAATGATATTGTTTTGTTCTGTTCCCTAGTTTTACAATTTGAAGTCCATATCTATTCCTTCACTGTTTCTTCAGCTAACACAGTAATAAGCTGTGTTGTCGTACAGCCGAAAGAGCAGCACTAATATAAAATAAACAGCAACCTAGATGAAAAAAAATTACGATTCAAGCAAGAAAATGCCCAGATTCTGAGCCAGCAGCACGATCCCACAATCGGGCAGTTACCTACAAGATAATTAGTAACCAAGTGTGGGTCGCACGGACCTGACCCGACTGTGCCGTGTAATGCTTCGAGTGGGCCATCACTGTGGGGTAACACTTGTACGTGGCAACAGCATGACACGGAGGAAGGTTTTCTTTTATTATTGTTTAATTAAACAGTGATTTAGCTCATATAATGTAAGTTTATTTTATCACTGTTTAATAACACTAAGATTAAACTCTGATTTTGCACATACACGTTTACCTCAGTAACGTAAAGACAACTATTCGTCACATGTGTACAAAGTGTGCTACACACCCACTGGAGCAATAAACTTCTATGTCAGTGCAATAAAAAGATATGGCCATTTACGTTGCAAGTTTGATACTCACAAACTTACTCATCGACACCTATAGGATGCAGAATCATGGAATTTTGCATGAAGCAAGTTTTTACAGCACAACCAAAGGAAAAAACTCCAAAAATTGTTAATTTGCAATTATATCACATGAAAAACATTTTATTTGTCTCTTGTTATCAGACAGACTGACTGTCCACAATCTTTTAAAATCCCTTTTTCTTAGATATGTGTACACATATCAAGTTGAAATTTGTCACACCTTAACGTCTACAGTCCCTCGGCAGTGTGAAGAATGTAAGCTTCTAAGTCAATGTAATCCAAAGATTTATTATTTATTACATATTATTACAGATTATTTACATCACAAATTTTGATACTCGCAAACTCGCTCATTAAAATTTAGGGTACTCCTCATTGACGTAGAGTTATGAAAGTTGGCAAAAAGCATATTTTCGCAGCATAAATAAAGGGAAAAAAAGAAAATTATGGATTTGTAATTTTGTTATATGAAAAATATATTTCTTTTGCCATTTCAAACATGAAATTAAAACATTCCTGGAAGTCTTGGAATCTCTGGGACTCATACCTTGCAAGTATCAATGTCAATACCAGGCACAAGTCACTAATATTCTAGATTGATAAATGAATAAACTGTTTCATATACATAAATAAGTCTGCATGGAACCCTCAGTGTCCAAGTCCTACTCTCATCTGGTCAATTTATTCTTTCATTTCACCTCGCTGTGCCAATGCAATTTGTGATTTCATTTCACCTCGCTATGCCAATGCAATTTGTGCTTTCATTCCACCTCGCTATGCCAATGCAACGAGTCCCTCGTTTCGACTGTGGTAATATACACCACTCCAGAGGAGTTGTGTGCCCCTACGTCTTCCAACAAACAAATCATACTTGCAACCGAAAATTATAAAATGTCATAGGCAAGAGTACAGTTATTGTTTGGGGTTGTTAAGTTATATTTGCACGTGACGAATTCTATCAAAGAAAGACATCTTCCGAGATGGGGTGGCGGTTGTAGGAGCTTTTTGAGAGGAAATATCTGCTCAGACACAGAAACATAAGATACACATACTGCCATCCTTAGAGGTGCACCGAGTTCCAAAGCATAGGTAGAAACATTTTAAGGTTTTTAAGGAAAGAGATCCCCATTATCCTGTCTGAGTCTCAGTTTGGGCATAATATATTGAATCCAGGAGGTTTAATTGTATATGAGTTGGCATGATTTGTGAAGGAAGTACATGTGTTATTAATGCTCAACATAGGTCTTACTTGTGAGCTTTCAAACCACAAAATTGCAATTTTGGGTGATGTATGATTAATTATAGATGAACATAAGAAGAAACTTATTTTGGAAACTACATAATCCTTCAAGAAATGGCTAGGATTCTGTCTAGTTCGAGGGTTGGGCTAACTATATTATCTCAACATTGTGAATGGAAAATACTTTCTAGGAATAGTAGAAAAGTGCATTGGATAATCGGATGACGAATTGAATCAGGATCTGGGGTCACATCACGTGACGAGTGAAGAGCCCGAAGAGTTCTCAATCGGCGAAAGCGTCATCGTATAATTTGTCATGATGGAATGTCATCAGAGACGTTGCAGTACACTTTCACAGCTGAGTAGCCACTGCAGTGTCTTTGGTCCACTTTAGCAGCAGCCAGAGGTAGGGGGGACTCGTGGAGAGGGGAATAACAGCTCCAATAGCACGGGTGGTAGTGTCCGAGGCTTTGCCGATGCCCTCTCGACAGAGGGGACAAAGTGGTAGAGTGCGTGCAAAATAACGTGGCTGATAAATGCGCAATCGGCACGGCACGGATGGAGGGGCAATAGTGATGGGGGTTGCAGGCACGTACTGTACGGGGAATGCCGAGCAGTGGAGGGAAGTGCTGTTCTAAACTAAATTCTACACTCACATTTTTTGTAAGTATTAAGTGGAGCCTCTCGGTGCCCACACTTGTATAGTGAGCATTCAAAAAGATCTACTGTCACCTCTGCTTTGGTTAGTGTCTAGAAAGAATTCCGCTGAAAATGCAAAAAAAGCAGTGATTTGGTTTTCACCAGGCTTTTTAGCCATTTGTAACTTTTAGAGAAGCATCACGTCTTGCAAGTTTTGAGTAAAACCTACACATTTATTCTCCTCACTTACATGCTGTGCACATGCAGCTGCAAGAGAATTCTGAAACTGTAGTTTTATTAATTGAGGAATTGAAGAAAAGTAAAGTCAAGTCAATAGCTAATGAGAAAGCACATCCTCACTACAAAAATAAATGTGTAATGTCTTCACTGATGCTGTTTCAAAACCCAACGGCATATCTCGTTTCACCAGCTATCGATGGCCCTTAAGAATTACACTCTTTCGTCAAAAAAGTCTGTAGTTAGTGGAAATAACAAGGTAGATAATGAAGTTTTGCACAATAACCATTTGGAAAAATATTCTCCTCTTTGTTCGCTATCATTTGCCAACAACATTTCAACAACTGAAACTGTTTGAAAAATATGAGGAATGTTGTGGGTTGCAAAAGAGTGTGCTACACCAGATCAATTTTTTTCAGACTGGTTACAAGTAAAGACCTACACCAAAGTCTAAAGAAAAATTCAATACGTCAGCTAAATTTCATACACGGCTACATATTATGCAGTACGGCCCACACGCAAAATCATAGCGACCCCCAGTTTTCATTACAAACTTTTTCGAAGTTCATGCAATATCACAATAACAATGACCAACAATGAAATGATGGGCACATCATCACGAATCTGACATAAAAGATATATTTAACACAAAAATGCAAGTTTTTTACCAAACAGTCTCTGTAAAATCGTTTGAGAAAGACTGCAGGATGTGGACCTCGGTTCTGTCATGAAAGCGTGTTGCCGACCGGATAAAACGGGGCAAACAACATTGGCCTTCCTTTGCAAACAAATGAATGAACTCACCCTACATATTGGATGAAAACTGATCATTAAGCATCAGCCACCATTCGACAATGACCAGGAAGTGGCAAATCACTAGAAAGTGGTCACTGTCAGAAAGACTGTCACGTAGCAATCACTGTAGCAAGTCCATCAGTTTGGGGAAGAGAGCGCAAGGTCGACAGCTGAAAAAGTGCCACAGGCAACAATGATATGGTTAGGACAGCTCTCTTTGGCAAGAGACAGATCAAGACTGGAGAGAACCTGGTCAATCAGATGATTTAGTACGAGGGCTATCCACAAAGTACATTACGTTTTGGAATTAAAAATAAATAAAGTATTGGAAAACTTTTTTATTATATACAGATGAAAGCCACACTTAAATATTACTTTTCTACATAGTTGCCATTTAAATTAAGACTTATCGTAGCGATGGACGAGCTGAGAAATTCCTTCATCGTAAAATTCGGCCGCCTGCGGCTTCAACCACGTGGTTACCTCTTCTCGAAGCTGTGCGTCGTCATCAAAATGCTGCATAGCCAACCATTTCTTCATTGCTGGGAATAAGTGGAAGTCGCTCGGTGCCAGGTCAGGACCGTACGGCGGATGAGGAAACAACTCCCACTTAAAAGATTCGAGAACTTCACGAGTGGCATTTGCCGTGTGGGCCCGGGCGTTGTCACGAATCAGCAAGAGCTTTGAGCCCAACTTTTCCCTGCGCTCGTTTCGTATTGCTCTTCTGAGGTTGTGCAGAGTTTGGCAATACCTTTGAGAGTTTACTGTAGTGCCTCTTTCCAGGAAATCCACAAAAATCACACCTTTTCTGTCCCAAAAGACAGTCGCCATCACCTTCCTTGCCGACATTGTCTGCATGCATTTCTTGGGTTTTTGGGGGAAATTTGTGTGTCCCCACTGCATTCACCGCAATTTTGTCTCACAGTTCACACGCTTAACCCACGTTTCGTCACCAGTAACGATGCGATCGAGTAATGAGTCGCCATCTTTCTCGTAAGCGTCCAAAAACGTTAACGCTGCAGCCATTCGCTGATTTTTGTGAATCTCTGTCAAGATTTTTGGTATCCATCTTGCGAAAAACTTGTGGTAACCAAGCTTTTCGGTAATGATTTCATGCAACAAACTTCGTGAAATTTGTGGAAAACTCATAGAGAGTTCCGTTACTGTGAAATTACGGTTTTCACGGACCGCGGCATCGAATTTTCCGACAAGTTCGGCAGTCACTATGCTGGGTCTTCCTCTTCGCTCTTCGTCGTGAACGTTAGTTCGGCCATTTTTAAATATTATGACCCATTGACGCACTCCACCTTCAGTGATTATGTTGTCCCCATACACTTCACAAAGCTGCCGATAGATTTCTATCGGTGTACAGTTTTTTGCAGTCAGAAACTTCACACTTCGCGGCATTTTCAATTAACGCTGAAATTTCAAACTGTCACAGTAACTCAACGGAGTACAGCACGAACCTCTAACTAGCACGGCAGGATGCCGACTGAGCGGCTGAATGTAGGAGGGAAATGGCCGGGTGTGGGGAGTGGTTTCTGAAGGTGTGTACAGGAGCAGAATGGGGAAGAAAATTAGCTATGCACATTCAAAGGAACTGTCTCATCGTTTGCCTCAGTAGATTTAATGAAATCGTGCAAAGCCTGAATATGGATGACTGGAAACAGTTTTGAATTGTCATTGTCCCAAGCGTGAGTCCCGTGTATTGCCACTGGATCCTTTCATCCGTTGGTAGTGGTTCTGGTGATAGTGATGGTGGTAATAACAATTATCATCATCATCACCATCATCATTACTAGCAATACAATATTAATAATAACAATATATGAAGCAACAGTATCATGAATATACATCGACAGCAATACTGAAGCAATTGGATTCTAAATAATACACGAAAAAATCTGTTCGTTCATGTTATTCTACTTTGTATAGTTTAATATCAGCTGTTAGTCACATTTGGTTTGGGTCCCACACACTCGAGTAATGCTCTAAGATGGATCGAATGATGTATGTAAGCAATATTATTTGGAATTTGATTGCAATTTCCCAATGAAATTAAATATACCATCTGCTTTACTTCTAATTGCCTATGTGGTCACCCCATTTCAGATTCCCACAAATGGTTAAAGAAGTGTTTGTACGAGTTGAACGATTCCAATAATAACTCAGGTATGTCGTACTCGTAGAATACCACATTCGTGTGTTTTCTTAAGTACGTAATTTTACTTTTCTGTACATTTAAAGAAAGTTTCGAATATTACGAAATCTTGAATACAAATGAACGAACAGTACTGGTTGCAAAACTGGATTTTTTATTTTATTTCTCCTCCAATGATGCATTTAACCTTATACAAGGCATGTTCAGATTGATCTATGAGAAAAAATACAACCTTGCATACAAGTGGCATGACCGTGATTTAGCAAAAAAGCCAGTAACAGTCAATGCATTAAAAGCCCAAAAAATTTAAAAATATATAAAAAATAACTTACTGATACAGAAGATATTAAATACACGGGCAACTGGGCCTAAAACATACGAAAGACCCAGCAGGTAGCTGCCCACATTTTTTTGACAAGGCCTTGCGTGGTGTCCTATAAAACACATTACCGTAAGAATAGCTGAGATGTATTCAAAAACAAATGACCAGCTCAGTCTGACAAGAAGTACGTACATCTGCATAAATATGCAGCAGATTGCCTTTTCAGATAAGCGGCACCGTCCACGTCTACTAGAATGGGCTCTAGCCTACACAGATGCATCACGCAGTAAATACGTAGCAGCCACAGTTGCTCACACTTCATGTACTACTGAGAAAAGAAATGTACAAATAGAAACGGCTATCATACACAGCCCACAGCAGGTGGATGGGATTGTGATAGGTTTCCAGATTTATTCACAAAGAGAAACATGACAAACACTAAAGCCATACAAAAGATCTTGCTTACAATTGCAGGTAAAATGTTTATACAAATTGGTCATAGTAAACAAGGCTAAATATCTTTTTAAAAATCAGAAATTATAAAAGCCTATACTGCTGTAATGTAAACGAATAAAATCTGCGCGAGGGTACCGAGAGAATTTATTTCTCAGTGCACCAGGCAGTATTATGGCTAAAAATTACTTCATGCACTTTCTTCTCCTTCAGTCAAAACTAGGCCACAGGCATGCTAAATAGTGTCATATTACAGTGAGTAACCTCAGAAAGTAAGACAGAATCAAATATAGCCTATCTGGATGCTAATAACTGAGTCATAATACACTGACGGATAAAAAAATCTCGACACCCAGTGTGAGTTGTCCTACATAAATGAAAGTTGGAAGGCGTGTTTGTATATCTGAAAGATGTCACCTGTCCAGACTTCACACCAGTCGCGTAGCAGTGGCACCAGTGACGCCACTGTGAGGATGCGAATCAGATTTGCTTCAGACACGCACTCTAACTGTTGTGAGCTCTAGGTACCTTCGAGATCGGACACGGCGGGTTGACGTCAGTCACGAAAGGCTTAAAGACGACAAGGATGTATCGACACCTCGGTGAATTTGAGTGAGGTCGTGTAAGACGGCTACAAGAAACTGGATGTTCCTTCTGTGGTATTGCAGAAATACTCGGCAGGAATGTAGCCACTGTACACTGATCACTGGCAGTGGTGGTCGAGAGAATGTACAATTGGGAGAAGACCGCGCTTCAGACGACCGTGTGGCACTGCCGAGGGGAAGGCCGTCGTGTTCGGTACGTGCGTCTGCAGCACCAATTTGAGCAGCACAATGCCACGATGAACTGTTACAAATTGGTTAGTTCGAGGACAGCTGAGAGCCAGACACTGTCTCACGTGCACTTCACTTACCTCAAACCACCACCACCTCCTGCGACTTCAGTGTTGCCAAGTGTTGTCTGATCGAGCTGATTCTGCCTCAGTGCTCGACCTGTTGTGCTGCCATTCGTGAACACCATTCCAGAAGGTGTTTTCCAAAAGGATAACACACGCCCGTATACCGCTGTCGTAATCCGACGGGCTCCACACAGTGTCGACGTGTCGTCTCGGCCTGCTCGATCGCCACACCTTTCTCCGATCGAGCACGTACGGGACGTCACGAGATGACGACTCCAGCATCGGCCACAAACTGCATTAACCACCCCCGTGTTGAGCAGCTGAGTGCAAAAAGCGAGGAACTCCGTCTAACAAATTGGCATCTGGCACCTCTACAACACCACGAACGCACGTTTGCGTGTTAGAAATTATTCTGGTGGTTACACCGGTTATTAATGTACCGGCATTTCACATTTGCAAAGGCTTCTCTCTTGCTAAGATTAATCTGTGATCTCGAAATGTTAATCAGTTAAATATGTTACCTAGACAGATGTATGGCCAAAATTTCATTACTCTACAGTAATTAATTTTCGGTGCTGCGATTTTTTTCCATCATTGTATTTATGACCCCAATGACAATCCTATTTTTCTCCACAACGGTCAAATATTTTCGAGTTTTCGATATATCTGAAGGTGTTAGGAATTAGAGCATCCCAGACGATGATACCGTATTCGTCCAAGGCACCTATACTGTGACAATCAGAAAGTACTTTTCGTACGTCACAGCCCTCAAACAGGTGGCCTCTGTCACTGGGCGCAATGGGTGGGTTCAGTTTTATTAAGTATTCCCAGATTTTTTACACATACCGTGGCAGAACTCACCTCAGTTGCTATAAAACACGATTCCGATTGTAATTTTTTTGCGAGAAGTGGCATGTTTCGTTCCAACTGAACTGGAGCTGAATTTAAACTGTCCCTCCAGACCAGATCGTTCACACTTTTCTAAAACTCCATCGGGATAAAAATGAGGGCGAGGATAAATGAACAGGTACACGCTCACATACAAACCTAAAGGAGCAAAATAGAAAGGTAAAGAGATTGCTATACACACTGGCTCATAGGTGGCAGAGGGAAAAAGATTAACGGGGAATTAATAGCATGCACACACACCAAGTGCCTCTACCACATCTACCCAACACTCTCTCAATCTAACAAATACAAAAAAAAAGGAAAACAGTATTCTAAAACTGGAATACATTTTCGGTTAAAACCAGATTACTCCAATGAGTTGACCTGACAGTATGTTTAAATGCAAAGTTTTCAACGTCAACGTTACAATATAATAAATAAAGGTATCACCCCACAATATTTTTTAAAAGCAGAACAATTCGCGTTTTATGTATTAGTAGGTTTCTTACCCAATATTGAATTCCCTGTCAGCCCACAACTTGGAATCTTGAGACAGCTTTTTCCAACGACGGCACACGTTCGGTACCACATCCAGTAGATCGGTGAAAGCCACGTGGGACAAGATCATTAGCAGCAGTTCGTCTGGTAAGTCATTGATGCCCGTATGCCACATCACGCTGCCTTCAGCGGGCACTTGGCGCCTGCCTCTGTAATTGCAGCCTGAAGCCATTTTGCTGTCGGGTGGGCCTTCAGCCCGCGGCGAGGTGGAAGGAGTTGTCATGTGGATGTCTGTCAGATATGTTCGCAAGCGCTGAAATAAAACAAAATGAGTTATAAACCTACATTCATACGAATCTGTGGATTTCAACTGCTGGCAACAATGTTAGTGAGCTGATGCTGTTATTCATTGCACTATCACGTGACAGTTTTTTTGAAATCATTTCTTACAAGTGAAAATCGTAAGTGGCGAGTTAACAGTGCGATACCATGCCGACAGAGCGTTGACGTCATTTATGTGACAGATACAAGGCTTAAGAACCAAGCGGGTGACGTTACTAGGGAAAAAAGGATAGCAAAATAAAATATCACGAATTAACACGTTCTCCACTAGATCATAGATGGTTTTGGGTAGAGAATGTTGTTCTTACTAATGACTTAAACACAGTAAAAACTTACACGAAGATTGTTCCCCTCAACGAAATGCCACTGCCAATAAACCCACATGGATCCAGTAAACAGAAAACCTACGCCACCACCAACAAAAACGGAACAGCACACAGCATGCAGGAGAACAGATGTGGAATATGGAAGATAGGAGACGAGTTATTAACAGACTTGAAGCTGCAATACGTACAACACTTGCTCGTGAAACACAATTTAGAGTCCCGATCCAGCAAACAGTTTTAGTCTGCCAGGAAGTTTCAGTTAACAACATTATGACATTATATGCAAAACTTACGACCAAAGTCTAAAACAAATACCGCATTTATCCGGTTATAAGACGAGGTTTTTCCTAGATCGGTTGTCCGAGAAATACAGGGTCGCTTATATTCGCATATCGAGTAACTGCTGCTCAGGTCAACGTTTTTACATTGTTTAATAGATGAATGTAGGGTCGTCTTATATTTACAGATGAAGCTTTGTCCATTGAGGTCTCATATTCATAAAAAGGTATTTTGAACGATCCCGAACGGTAGTGTGTAGAAAACAATGCTTGCGTTCAAAGAGAAAGGGATTTATCGATATGCCGAAGCACTCGATACAATATTGACTTTCTCGATCAATCACGTGACATTAGACTCGTCGTGCGAGCGCTAGGGATACGCGAGAAGCTATGTACTAGAAACTACGACAATCAAATGATCTGCTTAAAACCTGACAATTCTGTGAAACGCCCGAGGAAATAACATTCAATTCTATCAACTTAAAAACTTCTATTGTATTTGAACAGGTTCGTAATAAAAGTTCTCATACATATGGATACTGTATACACTCATCTATGTTGCTTTTAAAGTAAAGGTAACATTCAAACGGGAAGATGTTCTCCTTCGAAAACCATTACTTGATTCTGAACCCAAGTCAATATTTTGTTTATGACAAACTATAACGATTTGCCGCTTGGGTTGCAAATGAGAAATTCGCTCGATGTTCACGATGTGGCGACGTCATTTATCCACTACGCCAAAAACAGCGGGTGAAAGCTGCAGCTGATAGACATTTATCTTTGCCGTAGTCGGCTTGGTTACGAGTTGTATATTCTTGTTAGTTTTTTATCTGTGCTTGGAAAAAAAAATGTTATCTCATGAAAAAGCTGTTACTTCATAAAATATAAAGGCTCCCATAGTGGTGACCCCGAAAAATTGTAGCAGAAGCATAAAGAAAATATATGTACCGACGAGAATAATGAATTCAGAGACAAAAGCATGGGGCAGTGGAATCAAGATTGAAGACTACAGTCTGTTCGACCAAGGATCGCGGTCCACGCCCTTTGATTCGCCACAAAACGGAACGACAGATGTTAACGCAAAAGATGGGAGTACCTACGCGCGACACGGAAATGTTAAGCTTTCCGCGTTCTGGCCGACGCGCCCCCAGCTTTGGTTTACGCAGGCTGAATGCATATTTCGGCAGCGTGGGGTGTCTAACAACATTGACAAATTTAATATAGTGGTTTCACATCTAAATTTAGAAGTGATAGAGCAAGTAGAAGAAACCTTGTTGCAACAAAATTACTTTGTGCTAAAGGAAGCTCTCATACAGCATTATACGTTGTCACCAGATTTGCGACTACAAAAAATTTTCGCACACGAAGATTTGGGCGACAAGACTCCGTCACAAGTACTCAAAGCCTTACGTTCATTAGCCGGCCCGGAACTCCTACCTGAAGAGTCTTTACGTCTAATATGGCTTCGTAAACTTCCGGCCAACATCCGTGCCGTCATTGCAGCAGAAGCAGACTTACCATTGCAAGTCTTAGCAAAAAAGGCAGACACCATCGCGAACACCTTAACCGAAGTTTCTGCGTGTTCCGAATTCAACTCCAGCCAGGATAGAGGCCCAAGAACGTGTAGTGTGATGGAATCTGACGTCAGTGAGCCAGGAACATGCAATAATACTCCCCAACAGCAGTGCTCATCGACCGAACCCACCATACAGCAACTGGCAGCACAAGTGGCAAAACTCAACGTGCAAGTAACTTCACTCCACCAGCAGCTACGAAGTCGCAGTTGGAAAAGACGAAGAAATGCTATCCAGCAGGATTTGATAGATCAATGATGCTGGTACCACAGACGCTTCGGTAACACTGCCCGTCAATGTATTCAACCCTGCAGCTAGCCAAACTTACAAAGCGGGCGTTAAAGGGCGCTAACGCTCGTCAACAACAACATAGGCGCCCGAGTCATAGCGTGATTCAAAGAGGTGAAAACGCCACAGTATCTGCAGTCAACCAATCACACCGATTGTTCGTGTTGGACCTCTCTTCAGGTGAGATGTTTCTGATTGACACAGGTTCAGAAGTCAGTGTTTATCCAAGAAAGAGAGGTGATATACTCACGACAACAACGCAACATGTGCTGACTGCGGCAAACAATTCCAGAATATCTACCTATGGTGAGAAACAGTTGGCATTACATCTAAATTCCAACTTCCATCCAAAATGGACTTTTGTGGTTGCTGATGTGCCGAGCCCTATAATTGGGGCGGACTTTTTACGGAACTACCGACTTATGCCCGACCTGGTTTACCGTCGTTTGGTGACAGTTCTCACAGAAGGGATATTGCCTACTGCGTCTTCCGCGTCGGTTCAAGTACAGTGCGATGTGCCCGTGTCTTTCCGCACGAAGATTTCCGGCTCCTCTACCGCGTCATCCGCGTCGGGATATTGTGATACGATGTCGTATCGGCAACTAAGCGGGGCGCACACGTGTGAAGACAGCCGACAGTCTTAACGATTCGTATACTGCAGGCAATATCAGGGCACTGTCGGAGGAATCACTTTTTCGTAAACTGCTTCAAGACTTTCCAGCACTTACCGAACCCGTCAACGCAACCAGGAAATGCAGACACAATACTCAACACCACATCAGCACGACACGAGGTCAACTCGTTGCCTTCCGCCCGCGGCGTCTGCCTCCAGAGAAGCTGCTCGCGGCGCGAGCTGAGTTCGACAGACTTCTAAAAACAGGTATTCTAAGTAGGTCTGATAGTTCGTGGGCATCTCCAATTCACATGGTCCGTAAAAAAGACAATTCATGGAGAGTATGTGGAGACTACAGGGCGCTCAATGCCCGCTACCCACTACCCAATGTGACTGATTTTAACAGTACGATTAGCAATGCCAAAATATTTAGTGTGATTGATTGCACCAAAGCATTTTCCCCGATTCCCATGGCTCCATCTGACATTAAAAAAACAGCAGTTATCACACCATTCGGTTTGTTTGAGTACAATTTTATGCCATTTGGCCTCAGAAACGCTGCCCAAACATGGCAAAGATTCATGCATGAGGTGCTTCGAGAATTACCGTTCGTATTTTGTTATATGGACGACATTTTAGTATTCTCTGGTTCTGCATATCAGCATGTCGAACATCTGCGGCAGTTTTTCCGCCGTCTGACAGAGTATGGCATAATTATTAACGAAACAATGTGCAGGTTTGGAAAACGCGAGGTTAAGTTCCTGGGATATTTGGTTTCAGCAGCAGGCCTGTCACCTTTGCCTGAGCGGGTTGAAGCAGTACAACAGATGCCCCTTCCCACAACTTACAAAGGACTTCGCAGATTTTTAGGCATGCTCAACTATTACAGACGTCACTTACCTAAATTAGCTGCCGCCCAAGAGCCACTCACAACGTTACTTGCAGGTAAAAATACAACAGGAAATCGTAAAATTCCATGGAGTCCAGATGCTGAAGCAGCTTTCCATGACTTAAAGAAATGTCTTTCTCGGGCAACACTACTGGGACATCCAAGATTGAGCGCTCCTTTAGCGCTCATGGTTGATGCGAGCCAAACAGCAGTGGGTGCAGCGCTACAGCAAGAAGTTGATGGCAGATGGCAGCCGCTCGCATTTTTCTCTAAAAACCTGACTCAACAGCAGCAAAAATGGAGTGCTATTGACCGTGAGTTGCTTGATATTTACTTAGCCATAAAGCATTTTCGCACATCTGTCGAAGGGAGACACTTTGCAATTTTTACCGATCACAAGCCGTTAGTAGCTATATTTCGACGAGACACAGAGTTCAAGTCACCACGTCAGTGCAGGCAAGTCGAGTACATTGCACAGTTCACAACTGGCGTGCGTCACATTTCAGGAAAAGACAACCTGGTCGCAGATTGCCTGTCTAGGAATTGTGCCAGTTTAAATTCAATTCGTTGGACCGAGTTAGCGTCTAAACAACGAGAAGATCCTTTCTTGCGCCGTCTAATAGAGGAACAGAGAACTGCGCTGCAGCTCAGACGTGTGTCTGTCCCAAATGTTCCAGACGGAATTTGGTGTGATGTAGCAAAAGGAAAGGAGCGACCTTACATACCAGAACAATATCGTCGCGAGATTTATAGTGCACTACATAACATATCACATCCAGGAGTACGAGCTACAGTCAAGTTAGTTTCCTCCAAAGTAGTGTGGCCTGGAATACAAAAAGATTGTCGTGCATGGGAGCGTGCATGCCTAACATGCCAGCGTAATAAAATCAGCAGACATGTCTTTGCACCTATTGCTGACTTCCCGACGACATCTGCAAGATTTTCACATATACACGTGGACATTGTGGGCCCGCTATCATGTTCTTCAGAACAACGCTATTTGCTCACAATCATTGATCGTTTTACCAGGTGTCCAGAAGTAGTTGTAATACAAGACATTTCTGGGGAGTCGGTTGCAAAAGCGCTGTTGCATTCATGGTTCTCCAGGTTTGGCGTTCCACAAAACATAACAACAGATCGCGGAAGGCAGTTTGAAAGCCAACTTTTCCATGAACTTTTACTACTGTGCGGGTGCAACCACCTACGCACCACAAGCTATCATCCATCTAGTAATGGAATGGTGGAACGACTACACCGCACGCTCAAAGCTGCATTAATGTGTAGTTCCACGTCATGGCCTGAAGCACTACCGCTGGTCCTACTCGGATTGAGAACGGCCGTGAAGGAGGACTTACAATGCTCTTCCGCAGAATTGGTTTATGGCGAGCAATTGAGGGTTCCTGGAGAATTTATCGTTTCAGCATCTACACAGCCGTTCGCCCCTGAGCTATGCACGCAATTCGCGAGACAACTCAGCGTTAGAATGAGAAACATCAAACCCACTAACCCTGTCAGACATGGAGACCGGATAGTGTTTGTACATAAAGACCTGCAAGCAACGTCCCACGTGTGGCTTAGGGATGATACGGTGCGCCCGCCGCTTGTTTCGCCTTACTCTGGACCATACAGGGTAATCACAAGAGGAAGCCACAGCTTCAAAATCGATAAGGATGGTAAAGAAGAGACAGTCTCAATTGAGCGGCTTAAACCTGCTTACACCGAAGAGGGTACACTCCTTCCTCGGTCTGCAAAATCACCCTGAAACGTGGAGGCCAAGGAAACAGCAGAGAGTCGCGCCGAGCCCTCGGTTTCAGAAGAGGACAACGAAGCAGCAAGTGCAGAACAGGAGCAGCCATTGCCTGCACCAGATGTTTTCACGAGAGCTGGTAGAAAAGTCAAGTGCAAGTTTCCCCACATACCTGGTGCACCCGGCTTCAAAAGGAGGGGGGCTGATGTGGCGACGTCATTTATCCACTGCGCCGAAAACAGCGGGTGAAAGCTGCAGCTGATAGACATTTATCTTTGCCGTAGTCGGCTTGGTTACGAGTTGTTAGTTTTTGATCTGTGCTTGGAAAATAAAATGTTTTCTCAACTCATGAAAAAGCTATTACTTCATAAAATATAAAGGCTCCTATAACGTACTAGAATACCGCGGAAAAACGTTACCAGCATTTAATCAGTTTTGGAGCAAGCTGACGAAATTCAGACGAAACGAGAAAGAAAATTAATCCAGAATTAAAAGTCTAAAGAACGAAATAAATCACATTAGACTGATTGCAGTTGTTATCGCAAGAATAAATTACAGAGGAAAGACGCGTTTTGGAGATAGTATCGAGAGAAATAAATACGTCGCGGGTTCGAGAATTGGATTGAATCGTGATTGTGATATTTTATTATGTACTGGTTGTTGTTGTTGCACATGACTTGCACCGTGGAAGACTTTATCGTCCACGTTGCTCAAGAACAGCACTACGGAACTTTGGATGCGGCTCAGTCAAACAAGTTTGGCTGTGAGCGAGCAGAAAGTACGTCGTGTTGCCAACCATGGTAATGTATACTGCATAGTTTGGTTTTTTATGAACATCTACCACATTGAAACTGCAGTTTGCCTAAATTCATTTGCATTCGAAATCGAATTGACTTTAAAATTGGACAAATACTCAACAATAGCATGTATTTCTGCAGGATATGCTAACAACCTAGATTGGGGGCCAGTGGTGTACTTACGTGTTTCGTGCGACGATGTTGTCGACGCTCACCGTGAGATATGACGGGAGTGTATCAGCTGCTGGTTCTACACAACCAGCGAGAGAGCGGCGGGCACACGATATGTTTGGAAGCAAGAGTCATTGCAACATTCACACATCAGTATCATTTACGAAACACTGATGTTTATTTTTTTTTTTAAATTACGTTCTTTTGATGGCGTCCTCCTGTACGAATACATTCGTGAAATCTGCTGTTGAGATTCCTCATTGACCACTGCCACATCTCAGCTGGGATACTGTGAATTGGATCCCGAATTATCTGTTTTCAATCATCCACAGTTCTTGTTCGAGTCGTGTAGACTTTGCCCTTAAGGCAGCCCCACAAGAAAAAGTCACAAACGGATAAATCTGGCGATCTAGGGGGCCAGGGAATGTTACCGAATCGTGAGATCACTCACACGGTTGCCGGACAATTCTCGCACATATTCCATCGATTGCCGTGCAGTGTGTGATGTCGCTCCGTCCTGTTGAAACCAGGCCTCTTGAACGTTTGAAAAGTCGTTCAATGCAGGTGTAAAGAAAGTTCGTAACATCTCCACGTAACGATTTGCAGTGACAGTAATTGTGTTTCCCTGATCATTTTCGAAAAAATACCGTCCGATAATCCCATGTGATAAAACACACCATACTGTCACTTTACTAGCGTGTGAAGGGCGCACGTGAACGTCATTAGAATTTGTGTTTGACCAGCAACGGTAGTTCTATTTATTCACATAACCTGGGACATCAAAATGTGCCTCATCTGATATCCACAACTTGTTCACAAACTGTAATGCTCCTACGTAATATAATATTATTGTAATATTCCCGCTGCGAGTACCAGCGATGATGCGCTGCCGTAATTGAGACGGCAACGCTCTTTGCTGTGACGACAACGCTCTTTTCTGTGAAAAAAAAGGCATTATGTTTTTTTTGTAATTGTTGGAGGTAAGGAATGCGGATTGGACGTTGTGATTTTTATAGATCAGGTAAGTATGCATATAGAAGTAATTTTGAAGTGCAAGGGAGATACAACTTGTAATCGCAATTATAAAGAATAAAAAAATGTAATTTGTGAAAAAGAAGGTAAATATCGTCTACGAACTTTTATTCGGTGTTGGATCCCTGGGCCTTCATACAACTATTAGTGTGTTAAGTAATACAGTGCATAGTGATTTCTTCGCGAATTAATAATACTGGGAGAATCTGCTACTATCACGGTCCGAACGACGCGCAATATTTCGCCGTCTGCCTGTGTGTTCAAGACGCTCCCTAAGCGACCAGTTTGTTACTCAGAAGATATCATCATACCGCCACTGTTGTTATACCTTCCCATTCTGCAAGTGTTTCCAGAAAATCTTACGGCGACTGTGAGTATTGTAGCTGCCACGAGAGACGGAGTCTTCATCGCGAGTTGTAGCAGTTTTCTCCGACTTTCCCTGGTGTTCTCTGACAAGGCAACCTCTCCATCGCACCCCCCTCAGATTTAGTTATAAGTTGGCACAGGATAGGCCTTGAAAAACCGAACACAGATCAACTGAGAAAACAGGGAGAAGTTGTGTGGAACTATGAAAAAAATAAGCAAAATATACAAACTGAGTAGTCCATGGGCAAGACAGGCAACATCAAGGAGAGTGTGAGCGCAGGAGCGCCGTGGTCCCGTGGTTAGCGTGAGCAGCTGCGGAATGACAGGTCCTTGGTTCAAGTCTTCCCTCGAGTGAAAAGTTTAATTTTTTATTTTCAGACAATTATTATCTGTCCGTCCGATACGAGGTAACTGCGCCGTAGTATGGGGACGCTACACCTAAACAAACATCGAAACACACGACGTCAGTCGACTACAGTGCACGAAAGAGAGAGTATTCCTGCTAACGAGGCTCCTGGCTGGCAGCTGACTGTTCGCTACTTTTTTGGGAGTGATTATCACATCCACAAGAAAACTTAAATCGGGCAAGGTAGAAGAATCTTTTTACCCATTCGCCAAGTGTACAAGTCGGGTGGGTCGACAACATATTCCTGTCATGTGACGCACATGCCGTCACTTGTTTCGTATAGAACATAACAGACGTGTTTTCCTGTGGAGGAATCGGTTGACCTATGACCTTGCGATCGAATGTTTTCGGTTCCCATGGGAGAGGCACGTCCTTTCGTCTACTAATCGCACGGTTTTGCGGTGCGGTCGCAAAACACAGACACTAAACTTATTACAGTGAACAGAGACGTCTATGAACGAACGGACAGATCATAACTTTGCGAAAATAAATAAAGTAACCTTTTCACTCGAGCGAAGACTTGAACCAAGGACCTCTCATTCCGCAGCTGCTCACGCTAACCACGGGACCACGCCGCTCCTGAGCTCTTGCTACCCTTGATGTTGCCTGTCTTGCTCATGGACTACTCAGTTTGTATATTTTGCTTTTTTTTCATAGTTCCACACAACTTCTTCCTGTTTTCTCGATTGAGCTGAGTTCAGTTTTTCAAGGCCTATCCACTGTGCCCACTTATAACTAAATATGTGTGTGTGTGTGTGTGTGTGTTGGGGGGGGGGGGGGGAGGGTTCGATGGGGAGGTTCCCTTGTGAGAAACGGAAACCTCCGACCGCCAACTCATCCTATACCTAACCTGTCTCTCCTTACAGCAGCCACGAAGAAAACATATTCATCTATAACCAAATGTTTTCACAGACTGTTTGTATTAAGACTGGTAAAAAATTTCAATATGTACGCATCTAGGCAAAAAAATCAAAAGAGAGTTTTAAATGCAGTACCTGTCTTATCTGTGTCAAAGTCAAAGGTCAAGTTAAGTATTTGTTTTCTCTTTACGACGTAGCAGCTCATTTTAAAATTCATCGTCATTGTTTATTTTTGTTATTTGTTGACAGAATCCTAATCGTTGTCCTTCAGTTGTAGTTTGTACGGATGAAGTTTTAAATCAAGATGAATAATTCTGCGAAACACTCTGTCGGGACATTCAAACCACTGCTGCTCGCTTACGAATTGAAACCCGTGGGCTGCGTAAGACACACCTGCGTTGAACATCAGCGTTCGCTGGAGAAAGCACACTTCTCGGTCGTCCTGTTGGTTTCTTCTTTAGGGCAGATCCAGTATCTTCAAAGTTATTTATTTTATCGTGCGTTTCGACGGAACGGCATCATGACGTCCTAAATTATAAAAACGTCCAAACTCCCTTTGCGCCGCTACCAAACCATCACTGTTTTCATAAAACATTTTTATGGCTAACGCACGCTGCTGTCCTTTCCACTGATCCACGATTACTGAAATGGCGGACTGTTTACTAGCTGTCACGCACACACAGTGCTGCCACCTGCCCATGGCTGTCACTACTCATTTCAAACATACCCATTATTGTGTCAAGCTGTATTTGTGACAATGAAGATATACAGGGTGACAATTATTGAACTATATGAAAAAAATGTAAATTAGGTACAAACTACGGCGTTCACATACTTTATTCAACATCTCTACAGATATTCGGATTAACATTATGACATGTTCGATATGCCTGCCATCGTTGGCGGTGATATGGCTGGAGCAGACAAACTGCGAAATTCTGCATGACCAACTGAAGTGTCGGAACATAAATGCTGTCGATGATCTCCTGAATGGATGTTTTCGGCTGAACAATCGTTTTAGGGCTATTTCTGTACTCCTTGTCTTTAATATATCCCCACAAAAACGAGTCGCATGCGTTCAGATCCGGAGAATATGCCGGCCATGGAGGCAGGAATTCGGTCTCCAAAGTGCGCCTCCAGAACATTAAACACTCTCCTGCTTCGATGGGGTCGAGATCCGTCTTGTATGAATCAGATCTTGTCGAAATCAGGGTCACTTTGGATAATGGGGATGAAATCGTCTTCCAAAACCATGTTTCATTCAATAATCTCTGTGCAATCAAGGAATATCTCACGGATTATTCCGTGACTGGACATTGCACCGAATACAGCCATCCGTTGAGGGTGAAGGACTTCTCGATTGCGAAATGCGGATTCTCAGTCCCACAAACGCACCAATTTTGCTTCTTGACGAACCCATCTAAATGAAAGTGAACTCTGTCGCTAAACCAAACCACTAATTCCCATCATGTCCCACTGCCAACAGTGCAGCTTGAACGTCCTAACGCAAACCGTTCAGAAGTTTTGATGTTTTTATTTCATGTAGTTCAATAATCATCACCCTGTAGGATGATGACGGCATGATGATGAAAAATATTGATACAACAGACGAGCAGTCTAAGTAAACAAAAAAGGTAGTGAAGTAAAAATTAATGTAAACAGTTTCTTTTTTCTATTTCTCCTTATAAAACAATAAATGGCACGAGTGTAGCTTAGGTGTATGTTAGCTGTTTAGGCAGAAAAAGTTTGAAATTTTGATTAGTGAGAATATTTAAAAAAATTATTTGTCCTCAAGAAACTTCTCAAGAAAAAGGGGTGTCTTTTTAAGTTCAAGGTCGTTGTATAATCGGGTACATAGAATATAAACGAAAACATCCAAATCACCATTTACGTAACAGATTGATAAGACATCATACTTTAAAGCATATAAGAAATACTAGGGCTCTTCACAAGACCCAACATTTACTAATTAGGATCAAGTCTCCAGTTCTGGCCACTACACCACTTATGGCCAATTTGATGTGATTACTGAACTGTAAAGCTTCTTTTGAACACCAACAGGTATGAACAATATGAACTGTTCGATTCCATTAGATATTGAAACATTTCTTTGACTGTTCTTGTTTGGAGTCATAATTTTTTGAAAAAGTGTGTTGTAGAAGATGAGTTTTGTAGCGTTTCCTTTACGCAAAGCATAATCTGATTTTAGTTTTCTACACATTTAAATAAAACTGTGTCTTTTGGGAGGTAGGGCTAAGAATTATAGTTTCATTTCTTACACGTTAAATATGATACAACTCAAAAACAGTTTTCCATGTTTCTTTATTATTGACCTTGGGGCTTTTCTTCCCCCGGAGTTTTTCTTTTAGTGGTTAGAATGACTAATGTATGGTTTCATTGTGCTCTGTGTGTTTCTGAAACAAGGGACCAATGACCATTGCAGTTTGGTCCCTTTAATCTTTAAACCAACCAACCAAACCACTGAATTTCTATGGCCATTACAAGATCTTGGTTTACTGTTACGGCACAAGTAGAGACATGTGATCTATTTTGGCCACTTCTAAAAATACGTACAATGCATCTATAATACAGTTTTGGTCTACATTCTACGTAGACCAGTTTTATTTAATTAGGCATATTTGAAATATTTCTGGTGTTTTTTATATCAAGATATACCTAATTAATTGTCTTGCCTGAACATCTCATATTAATTTATCTAACCTCATAATAGTGAAATATGCTACCCATATTATGAAAATATAATGTTTTTTACCCCCCCCCCCCCCATGAACCATGGACCTTGCCGTTGGTGGGGAGGCTTGCGTGCCTCAGCGATACAGATAGCCGTACCGTAGGTGTAACCACAACGGAGTCCGCCCCGGTAGCTGAGTGGTCAGCGTGACAGACTGTCAATCCTAAGGGTCGGAAATTTTCTTCGCTCAGGGACTGGGTGTTGTGTTGTCCTAATCATCATCATTTCATCCCCATCGACACGCAGGTCGCCGAAGTGGCGTCAAATCGAAAGACCTGCACCAGGCGAACGGTCTACCCGACGGGAGGCCCTAGCCACACGACATTTCCATTTACCACAACGGAGGGGTATCTGTTGAGAGGCCAGACAAACGTGTGGTTCCTGAAGAGGGGCAGCAGCCTTTTCAGTAGTTGCAAGGGCAACAGTCTGGATGATTGACTGATCTGGCCTTGTAACAATAACCAAAACGGCCTTGCTGTGCTGGTACTGCGAACGGCTGAAAGCAAGGGGAAACTACAGCCGTAATTTTTCCCGAGGGCATGCAGCTTTACTGTATGATTACATGATGATGGCGTCCTCTTGGGTAAAATATTCCGGAGGTAAAATAGTCCCCCATTCGGATCTCCGGGCGGGGACTACTCAAGAGGATGTCGTTATGAGGAGAAAGAAAACTGGCGTTCTACGGATCGGAGCGTGGAATGTCAGATCCCTTAATCGGGCAGGTAGGTTAGAAAAATTAAAAAGGGAAATGGATAGGTTGAAGTTAGATATAGTGGGAATTAGTGAAGTTCGGTGGCAGGAGGAACAAGACTTCTGGTCAGGTGACTACAGGGTTATAAACACAAAATCAAATAGGGGTAATGCAGGAGTAGGTTTAATAATGAATAGGAAAATAGGAATGCGGGTAAGCTACTACAAACAGCATAGTGAACGCATTATTGTGGCCAAGATAGATACGAAGCCCACGCCTACTACAGTAGTACAAGTTTATATGCCAACTAGCTCTGCAGATGACGAAGAAATTGAAGAAATGTATGATGAAATAAAAGAAATTATTCAGATTGTGAAGGGAGACGAAAATTTAATAGTCATGGGTGACTGGAATTCGAGTGTAGGAAAAGGGAGAGAAGGAAACATAGTAGGTGAATATGGATTGGGGGACAGAAATGAAAGAGGAAGCCGCCTGGTCGAATTTCGCACAGAGCACAACATAATCATAACTAACACTTGGTTTAAGAATCATGAAAGAAGGTTGTATACATGGAAGAACCCTGGAGATACTAAAAGGTATCAGATAGATTATATAATGGTAAGACAGAGATTTAGGAACCAGGTTTTAAATTGTAAGACATTTCCAGGGGCAGATGTGGACTCTGACCACAATCTATTGGTTATGACCTGTAGATTAAAACTGAAGAAACTGGAAAAAGGTGGGAATTTAAGGAGATGGGACCTGGATAAACTAAAAGAACCAGAGGTTGTACAGAGATTCAGGGAGAGCATAAGGGAGCAATTGACAGGAATGGGGGAAATAAATACAGTAGAAGAAGAATGGGTAGCTTTGAGGGATGAAGTAGTGAAGGCAGCAGAGGATCAAGTAGGTAAAAAGACGAGGGCTAGTAGAAATCCTTGGGTAACAGAAGAAATATTGAATTTAATTGATGAAAGGAGAAAATATAAAAATGCAGTAAGTGAAACAGGCAGAAAGGAGTACAAACGTCTCAAAAATGAGATCGACAGGAAGTGCAAAATGGCTAAGCAGGGATGGCTAGAGGACAAATGTAAGGATGTAGAGGCCTATCTCACTAGGGGTAAGATAGATACCGCCTACAGGAAAATTAAAGAGACCTTTGGAGATAAGAGAACCACTTGTATGAATATCAAGAGCTCAGATGGAAACCCAGTTCTAAGCAAAGAAGGGAAAGCAGAAAGGTGGAAGGAGTATATAGAGGGTCTATACAAGGGCAATGTACTTGAGGACAATATTATGGAAATGGAAGAGGATGTAGATGAAGATGAAATGGGAGATATGATACTGCGTGAAGAGTTTGACAGAGCACTGAAAGACCTGAGTCGAAACAAGGCCCCCGGAGTAGACAATATTCCATTGGAACTACTGACGGCCGTGGGAGAGCCAGTCCTGACAAAACTCTACCATCTGGTGAGCAAGATGTATGAAACAGGCGAAATACCCTCAGACTTCAAGAAGAATATAATAATTCCAATCCCAAAGAAAGCAGGTGTTGACAGATGTGAAAATTACCGAACTATCAGCTTAATAAGTCACAGCTGCAAAATACTAACACGAATTCTTTACAGACGAATGGAAAAACTGGTAGAAGCCAACCTCGGGGAAGATCAGTTTGGATTCCGTAGAAACACTGGAACACGTGAGGCAATACTGACCTTACGACTTATCTTAGAAGAAAGATTAAGGAAAGGCAAACCTACGTTTCTATCATTTGTAGACTTAGAGAAAGCTTTTGACAATGTTGACTGGAATACTCTCTTTCAAATTCTAAAGGTGGCAGGGGTAAAATACAGGGAGCGAAAGGCTATTTACAATTTGTACAGAAACCAGATGGCAGTTATAAGAGTCGAGGGACATGAAAGGGAAGCAGTGGTTGGGAAGGGAGTAAGACAGGGTTGTAGCCTCTCCCCGATGTTGTTCAATCTGTATATTGAGCAAGCAGTAAAGGAAACAAAAGAAAAATTCGGAGTAGGTATTAAAATTCATGGAGAAGAAATAAAAACTTTGAGGTTCGCCGATGACATTGTAATTCTGTCAGAGACAGCAAAGGACTTGGAAGAGCAGTTGAATGGAATGGACAGTGTCTTGAAAGGAGGATATAAGATGAACATCAACAAAAGCAAAACAAGGATAATGGAATGTAGTCTAATTAAGTCGGGTGATGCTGAGGGAATTAGATTAGGAAATGAGGCACTTAAAGTAGTAAAGGAGTTTTGCTATTTGGGGAGCAAAATAACTGATGATGGTCGAAGTAGAGAGGATATAAAATGTAGGCTGGCAATGGCAAGGAAAGCGTTTCTGAAGAAGAGAAATTTGTTAACATCCAGTATAGATTTAAGTGTCAGGAAGTCATTTCTGAAAGTATTCGTATGGAGTGTAGCCATGTATGGAAGTGAAACATGGACGATAAATAGTTTGGACAAGAAGAGAATAGAAGCTTTCGAAATGTGGTGCTACAGAAGAATGCTGAAGATTAGATGGGTAGATCACATAACTAATGAGGAAGTATTGAATAGGATTGGGGAGAAGAGAAGTTTGTGGCACAACTTGACCAGAAGAAGGGATCGGTTGGTAGGACATGTTCTGAGGCATCAAGGGATCACCAATTTAGTATTGGAGGGCAGCGTGGAGGGTAAAAATCGTAGAGGGAGACCAAGAGATGAATACACTAAGCAGATTCAGAAGGATGTAGGTTGCAGTAGGTACTGGGAGATGAAAAAGCTTGCACAGGATAGAGTAGCATGGAGAGCTGCATCAAACCAGTCTCAGGACTGAAGACCACAACAACAACAACAACAATGTTTTTTAGCTCAAAGTTTTGAAGTCAACGAATGAATAAGCAAAGTTAAAACGCACAAGAGACTATTGTTGATGGTATTATGGCTACTACTGCAAACAAGTTGTACAATGCTCCAAGAACATTAGTAAATAAAATTTCTGGTCGATCTCCACAAGAATGTACAGTGCACTGTGGCCTACGTTCTGTTGAAAGAGGGAAAATACGAAAATAAAAATAATAATATTGGTGGGTTTGGTTCTGGACTGTTTCAACATGCGATTTCCAGGTAAATCTCCACATATCTGCCTTTTCAATAGTTTTTGAGCAGATACATAAAGTTCGAAGGCTGCATTAGAAACAATCAACCTTGAGAAAAGTGATATCGTGGCTTTCTTAAGAGAGGTAAATTTTTGTCACAGAAACATGGTATAGGTTAATGGGACTCGAGATTCTTCTACAGAGGACAGAAATAAGAAATTGATGCCAGAAAGCATCTGAAACGCTGAAACATAAGGATATGTTAAATGACCCTAACAGAGTTTTTTATGTGGATAAAACCTTTTTTCTGACTCCTAAAAGGGAATTAAACATAGATTGTTTCTAGGCCCATCATTACAGTACTTTTTGTTTAATTGTTTTTCTGTTTCACTGAATTGCTGTAACTTTTATCTCCTATTTTTCAAGTAATTTTAAACTTTTTGCTATAGTTAACATATAGCCTATATCGATTTGTTCTTCAGATGGTCATAAGTGGTTTCCCAGCACTACTCTATATGGAACAGATAATTTATCAACCCACAGCCCATCTTGTATTCATATGCCAGTTTACAGAACATCATTTAACTATTTATTATTGATGAGCATCCTACTTCCTGTAAGTAATTTTCCACGAGTAACCCACTGCTGTAACTCTTGTACTCTGCTTGCTTAATGTGCCTTGAGACACACAGGAGAGTTGAGCATTTTTAATCTTCACTTTATCTTAGTCACAGCACAAGCTCAACTGACAAAAATGTTCAATACTTCTTCAAGTTATCTCCCCTTTTCCCTGTAATCATAGATACCCCCACAATCACTTTTAAATCACATTAATTTAGATATATCATTTAATGCATGAGTTCTAAAGGGTGGGACCTTGTGTTATGTACTTCCAAGTGTGGGAATATGTCTTTTTTTTTTTTGTAACTGTGTACTCACACTATTTATTCAAATATTGTGCCACTTCAGTGTAACCTTGCATCACAGGCTTTCAATACTAATACCAATTTAGTAAAACAAGGCACCATGGCTGTTGAAAGATGTGCATACACGAAGTGAAAACACACACATGTAAACAAAAAAAAAGACATATGTTTTGCAGAAGGAGTTTTTTCTGTAGTAACTCCATACTTCACTCATAAATATGTAAAAATGTGTACAATATTATGTAATTTGTACAATGTTATGAAAAGTATGGACTGCTACCCACCATATAACGGAGATGTTGTGTTACAGACAGGCACAACAAGAAGACTGCTTCGTTTTGTTGTGCCTGTCTGGGACTCAGCATCTTCACTATGTCCTTTTCATAATGTTATGAATATTCTATCCTGGATTTCCCACTGTTTAAAAATGTCTACAGTAGTTTCCAACTGAAGTCTCTACAGCTGGATTCTCTTTGATGGACCACTCATCAGCAATACAGATGTGTCCGATTCCGCCCATCTACTTTGATCTGTGTTGGTGTCAAGATGGAGGACACTCCTATTTCCAGTACATACAATATGTCGTCCATAACGTCACTAAAATAAATGTCGTTGTAAAATCCATATCAACTAACATACTACCAAATAGCATCGAACTATTAACCATATGACGAACTAACAATTTCAAAACGGAAAAGAAATCAGTTGCCAATAACTAGCAACAAAAAAAAAAAAAAAGTCACTGTCAAGTTAACACAAACTCCCAAAAGATCGAGTGAGACACAGATTTAAGTCACTGCTGCACTAACAACATTCACAAACAATTCAGAAACACTAGAGTACAGATTAAGTACCATCACTTGTATAATTCCTGTAGATCATCCATTTTCCTGATTCTTAATTCTGGGACCAGTTCACCAATAACGATGTTAATAAAATTCAGATCAAAGATAAGTGTCTGAAATAGTAGTATGCACACAGACAACAGAGGGGCACCAGGTGTTAATGCAGATTTTCCAGTTTTTTTTTTCTCCAGAGCAAGTGAAAATGTTTCTCCACAAGACTTCTGACAACAATAACACAGCAGTGTATCCAGTATGTATAAAATTCTATTGGCTACCTTGGATACTCGCAAGAAGCAACAATTTGCATTAGACCTAGAACTAAGTTTGTTTTTTGAACAAATTTGTTTCTCTTAAGATTACAGAAAGAGGGAGAAGAAAACTTACTGCGAACCCACTGCTAGACATACACAACACACTTCATAGTTCCGCAATTTTTGCCTTGATCACAAGATTTATATGAGGTGTCAAATGTTGAACTGAAATGTTCACCGAGGAACAGTTCCACTGCACCCAAAACTATGCACCACGGGGCAGAAACTAAAATTATTTTCCTTCTTAATTTAAGTTCTTCCTTAGCTAAACTTCCTGCCTGCAGCATTCCTTCAACAGATGAACAAGATGTAAATTGGGGTGACTAGGAGCTTAACAACAAAAATGGCAGCAGGGGAAGATGAAATATCAGTGGCAAGGATAGTGAAGACTGCAGTGCAGACTACAAAACCTTCAGCACTCATTGAAAATTTATCCTTTAGTGTTTCCTTTGCAGTTAAGGTACCAAAAGTGAGGCAGACGTAAAATATAAAACTGCCATCCCATATCACTTCTTTCTGCTTTCTCAAAAATATCACAGGAGCTGATGAAATTGAAAGTTACTATTTACCCAGCCAACAATGAACTTCAGAATTGCAGCCATCACGGTCTCTGTCCAGTACGGGAATTGCGCTCATAGACTACACGCAAGACACAATTAAAAGTTTGGAGAAAAATAAAAAGTTTCGTAGGGATCAATTTAAATCGGTTGATGTCATGATCCGGGTCAGCGGTAGTCACGGCGATGCTTTATCTAGTGCTCATAGGTTGCCAATGTGTCAGTTTCGCGTAGCCAATACCACGATTCTCTAACATAACCAATCAGACGCAAGAGGAGTGTCAATGTGTTTCTAGAGCCAAAACTGAAACCAGTGTCTCGTTTGCTGCTTTTCGGTGTATTAGCGAGTTCCGAGAGAAATATTATGCGATTATGGCAGCGAGTGCTATGAAGGGAACTGATTTAAATAATTTAGTTGTGCACGGCGACATCGTCCGTGGGTGCATGACGCTTGGATTAACTGCAGAGGCACGAAAATGCATCAAATGCGGTGGTGAAATAACTTTTAAAGAATCACAAACTTGTGTGGATGGAATCATCCGAAAGTGCAGCAAAAGCTGCTACTCTGAGCAAATGGAGTGGATCGATGTTTTTTAATTCAATCACGGCAGAAGGTAGAGGATCAATGTTTATTAATAATAGATCGCATGTTCGATGTATTAATAAAGATTGATCCACCTACCTTCTCCCGTTATTTAATTAAAAAACATTGGTCCACTTACAAGCAGAGGTCCATCAACTTTTTAACCTATCTATACGGTGACGCAGGCACCACACTGCAGCCATTCACTCTCGTGGGCCCTAGTTTGCGAGTAACTGACGGATAAAACATTCCGAAAGTAGTATGATAACAGTGCTAAAAAAAGCTTGCATTACATCGTCCCTTTGTGTGGTATAATGGATAGGATAACAACTTCTCATCGGGTAGATTATTGATTTGAAGCTTATCCCAAGCAAAAAAATTTGTTTATTTTTAGATCTTTATCGAAATTGCTTCGACCATTATTTTTATTCCATTAACTGGTTTAAATGCAATTTATTTCTATTCCTTTGTCAAATTATTTTAATCACAGTATGAAAGTTTTTATTTATTTCAGCCGGCCGGAGTGGCCGTGCGGTTCTAGGCGCTACAGTCTCGAACCGCGCGACCTCTACGGTCGCAGGTTCGAATCCCACCTCGGGCATGGGTGTGTGTGATGTCCTTAGGTTGGTTAGGTTTAATTAGTTCTAAGTTCGAGTGGACCGATAACCTAAGAAGTTAAGTCCCGTAGTGCTCAGAGCCATTTGAACCATTTATTTCATTTTTTCTTTATATCATTCTTTTTCCAATTGAAATTTTTGTACATCTGAATTTAATTATATTTACCTACCATAATATTCAATTATTTGAAAATTTCGATCAGCTACAAAAAGATGGAATAATCTATTTATGTTTGTGCAGTAGTGTGAAACATGTATTTCTGTTACCAGATGAGCAACTTTTTAGCACAATACTAGCCATACATTACCATGTAGATACTTCAAGAAGGCGATCACACCTCTCCTTGTTAGCGTGCTCACGCAGGTCGATTGGCGACTACCGAAGAACGGGATACAACCCGTCGGCTTTGGCCAATGACGTCGTAATTTGCCAGACATCATTTGTTACACAGATTTAACAGCTGAGACGAGTGTTCATAAACGCAGGAAAAAAACGGATGGCAGCCAGTAATATTTCGACCATAATGTTAAGGGTATCGCTTGTTTGAGTCCTAATACTTCTGTAAAAAATAAGGGAAAGAAAAGGGATAGAAGTAGCTGTAGCATAGAATACCTCACCTGACATATTTATGAATTGTATCTCGAACTGCAGTCAAGCTGTGTAGGTTAACTGCAGTACGGGACACAAATGTAATGTACGTGGATTTCTTCGGTTTAGTTTGTATTAGTATCCTATTGTTCAGCTGAACTGCATAAGTCAACTGAAATACGATATACAAATTTTACAGGCGTTGTTTCTTTCGCCTTCGCTACCACTAATAGTCTGTTCTTACGTAGTTAATATTAATAGCGAAGGCAGAAGATAAGAAAGAATAGGATACTACTGTTAACGAAAACGAGGAAATCGACGTACGTTACATTGGCAACCTCTACCTCACGTCAACTACGCAAAGGCGGAAGAAAACGACACACACGGGATACAAATTTTACGTCTGTCGGTCTTTTCGCCTTTAGTAGTGCAGATTTTCTGACTGACCAATAACCTTCTGAACTATTGGTACAAGCCCCAGTCGATGAAGATCTCAATTCAATATTATGATTGACAACAAGATGCTGAAAACCCCTGTTCCCCCTGTATGTAGAAAAACCATCAGAAATGACTACGGAATCCTCTGCAACTTGATCTTCAATTAATTTCACCAAAACTTTCTTCGTTCGATTAGGCACTACTTTAAAAACTACATCGTCATATTCTGGACCTGAAATTACAGCCCCCCAAATCCATAATCCTACCGCAGGTTCCCTCCTGTTGTACTTCGTTTATATATTATACAAAACGAGCACCAGTCTACAACGGTATGCTCAGATACACGACATTCATGCACACGCAGCCACACAGGATACCTCAAACACCACCACTACGTATTTTTTTTTATATCCTTCAAGGCCAGGTTAGATTGCTCAAACCATGTTCCTCGTCTAATTGAGTGCCATAGCCGATTCTTGCTACACCTCCATACGAGTAAATCGTGAGTACGACGAGCAGACACACTTATCAGGTGCATATGGTCGCCGCACTCACGACATCGAACGTAATCAGCAAGAAGACCAGACATTTGCAAAAATCGAATGGTTTCCAACATGTCTAAGCCCACAGGCTCCTTTAAATCATCTATATTCATGGGAATAGATAAATCCATACCTACAAACGAAAATGAAAAACTAAAAATTTTTCTAAATTAAAAAACTATTCGTCCACATTATCTCAAACTTACTAAGAATGAAATTACGTACCGACTGAATTGGATAGAACCAATTATTTAAATCAACGCACACGAAAAAAATCTAATGCAAGTCTAGCGCTGTCTTTTAAAGCCACATTGGTTCAAATGGCTCTGAGCACTATGGGACTCAACTGCTGAGGTCATTAGTCCCCTAGAACTTAGAACTAGTTAAACCTAACTAACCTAAGGACATCACAAACATCCATGCCCGAGGCAGGATTCGAACCTGCGACCGTAGCGGTCTTGCGGTTCCAGACTGCAGCGCCTTTAACCGCACGGCCACTTCGGCCGGCTCAAAGCCACATTCTTTTTTTTTTTTTTTCAATGTACAATGATGGCGCTTATCCACAGCAGACAACCTATTTATTATCTATGGCTCGAAAGTAAACACATAATATCTAAGAGTAATCTATGACATCATTGGTCAAAGTGGAAAGGTTGTATCCCGTTCTTCAGTAGACATTACCATGTAGATACACTACTGGCCATTAAAATTGCTACACCACGAAGATGACGTGCTAAGGACGCGAAATTTAACCGAAAGGAAGAAGATGCTGTGATATGCGAATGATTAGTTTTTCAGAGCATTCACACAAGGTTGGCGCCGGTGGCGACACCTACAACGTGCTGACATGAGCAAAGTTTCCAGCCGATTTCTCATACAGAAACAGCAGTTGATTGGCGTTGCCTGGTGAAACGTTGTTATGGTGCCTCGTGTAAGGAGAAGAAATGCGTACCATCACGTTTCCGACTTTGATAAAGGTCGGATTGTAGCCTGTCGCGATTGCGGTTTATCGTATCGCGACGTTACAGCTCACGTTGGTTGAGATCCAATGACTGTTAGCAGAATATGGAATCGGTGGATTCAGAAGGGTAATACGGAACGCCATGCTGGATCCCAACGGCCTCGTATCACTAGCAGTCGAGATGACAGGCCATGGGCGTACCCAGCGAGGGGTAAGGGGGGGGCAGCTGCCCCCCCCCCCCCTCCCCTAGAAGATATTCGCAGTTTTTCACTAGTTTACTGTTTTATTTAATAAGAAATGCTGCATGTTTTCTCGGATTGCACAAGTGCATTTTTGTATTTAAAATGTTTATTAAAGCAGTTTTTCACTGGCTTACTGTTTTATTTAATAAGAAGTACTGTATGTTGTCTCGAGTCCTTGTTTCCTGAGACTAGGATGACCTGCCCCCCCCCCCCCCCCCCCCCCAGTTCAGATCCTGGGTATGCCCTTGTGACAGGCATCTTATCCGCATGGCTGTAACGGATCGTGCAGCCACGTCTCCATTCCTGAGACAACAGATGGGGCCATTTGCATGACAACAACCATCTGCACGAACAGTTCGACGATGTTTGCAGCAGCATGGACTAGGAAACCTCTACAGACAATACTCACTCAATAGTCAACTATAAATTAACGTTTTACAAGATTTATAAAAGTTAATGTTTTGGGTATCTTATACTATACCCTGGGACTCAATGTCGATTTTGTTCACGTCAGTGGAAGTGAGGTTATATTTGTTTTCCGCTTGATTCTCAGGCTTGACTGATGAAGAGATCACTGAGTTGGTCAACAGAATTGATCCAGATGAGTCTGACGTAGAGTCTGATGATGAAGATGACGCTTTGATACAAAGAAATCAAAGTGACGAAAGTTCATCAGATGAAGAATCTGTACCTCTTGCTAAAATCCGAGAAAGAAGCGAGTTTTGGAGGTATACAGATGTGTAAGGATGATTGTGTTATTAAAGAAATTACGGTCTCTTACTAGATGGTTTACTTAAAAAAAACTAATTTGCCTTTTTTTTAGTTTTCAGGTGCTTAGCACTTCCAAAAACCTCCGATGCAACATTGCTGCCAGCACATCAGTGGCCACAGATGAACTCAAGAAACCATTTGAATACTTTTGCAAATACTTCCATGGTTCATTTTTTACGGATATATCTCAATTCACAAATTATAGGCATGTTAATAAAACAGGAAAATCACTAAAATGTACTGCAGAAGAAATGGACAAGTTTTGGGGAGTGAGCATTGTTGCAGCATCTAAGAATGTGTTGGGAGAGGAAAAGTAGGTACCCACTAGTTGCAGACAATGTTTCTAGAGACAGATTTTAGCTACTGAGGAACAATATAAAATTAGTTGACAACAATGCTGTTAGTGAACAGGAAAACATTACCACTTTTGGAAAATAAAACCAATATTGGAGACTGTTAGAAAGGGATGTTTAGAAAACCATCGGTCAACGGTAATATCTATCGATGAGCAGATGGTTGTTTCATGGACAAGTGAAAATGAAGCAGTATGTAAAGCGAAAACCTAACCCAGAAGGTTTGAAGAATTTTGTCATGGCACACCCTCATGGCATACCCCTTTATTTCTGTATGTATGAAGGAAAAGGGAAAGAAATTCAGTCTCAAAAAGTGCCCCCTCCAGAGAAATTAGATGTAAGAGGCAGAGTAGTGGTGAAACTTATGATACATTGACAGAGAAGTCATTAATTTATGTTGACAGATATTTTACTTCTGTTCCCCTCCTCGACAAGTTACTAAGAGACAGGAACATTACTGCCACTGGCACAATAATGCTGAGTCGCATCCCCAGACGTATACGGTTTGAGGAAGATACAACAATGAGAAAAACAAGAGGCAGCCATGATCAGGTGGTAAGGAATGACGGGAACCTAGCAATTATCAAATGGTTTGACAACTGAGTGATTTATTTGGCTTCAACAGAACCAAGTGTTGAGCCAACTGAAAAATGCACTTGGTGGTCTAAAAAAGAGAAAAAGTACATTGAAGTTCCTCGCCCATGTGTAGTAAAGGCATACAATACTTACATGGGAGGTGTTGACCTGTTAGATAGGATGGTGGGAAAGTATGGCATGAGAGCCCGGACCCACAAATGGACCATCACAGTGATTCATCACTTTATTGATTTTGCAATTGCTGCTGCATGGTTGGAATACAGAGAGACTGCAATGCAGAATGGTATTGCAAAGAACCATACAGTGCCATACTATCAGTTCAAGCTTGATATTGCAGAAAATTTGGTGGATTTTCACCAACAGTCAAGTTTACTGATCGAACCTGTGGAGCAAGAACTAGACTCCGAAGATGAAGGAAAAGACCATGACGTCCCATCCCACTACCACCAATGGAAAAAAGAAAAGCAAGCAAGCTTCATTGCCTGAAATGATGAATCATGTTCAGAAGAACAGGTCAAAATGCTGGGCAGAAGGCTGTGGAGGTCTTACTTTTGTACAATGTGAGCAGTGCAAAATGTTCCCTTGCTTCATTGCTGAGAGGAACTGTTTTAACAAATTCCACAAAACTAAAATATATTTAGTGTAAGTGTTGTTAATTTATTGATACTTGTGATAATACCAAAAGAGGGACAATAATTTGACACATTTTGCTATGGTAATTTCGTTTATATATTTTTAATTGTTTACATAATATGGTTAAAAATTTTGATACCAAATTTCTTTTTTCACCTATCATGGTATCTACAGAAAATATGAACAATGTGTGTAATATTTCTGACTGGAATTTTTTTGGAATAAATCAAAATGAAACTGCATAGTTGTGTATATAAATGCGCTGCTTGAGTCCCAAGGTATCATACGTGATACCATCTATAAAAAATTGTGAATGGTTAAAAACTTTTTTTGAGGTCATTCATAGTTAACTAGCATTAACAGATTGCAGTTAACACAAATTTAGCTCACTTGAAATTTTAATATATGCTCGGGACTGGAGAGGATATACGTAAATGACTTACAGCTACAATATGATACAGCCAAAATTGTATTACATGCAGATGACGAGTTTTTGAAGTCACTCAATTTTAGACTCATCACATTCCACTACTGATGAAGCAGCAAAAAAGTATTTAGACTCGGTTTAGTGCAAATAAACTTACAATGAATGCAATGCAAACAAATTGCACTCAGGATGAAGGCATTAATCTATTACTGGATGACAGACTAACAGAGAGAGTGCAGTTTGCAGAACTTGTAGGGATTCTTATAGATGAGGCTATAAATTGGAAACATAACGTAAGATTTCTTCTACACAGACTTAACTGATTTCCACTGAGTGTTGTCGCAAGTGTTTCCACTTTAGAAGGCATCAGAATGGCAGACTTGGAATATTTTCATTCCGTTGCCTCATATGGAATAGCATTCTCGGCAAACTCAGAATCTGATTAAAAAGAAATTTTATCTTACAAAAATGAGTTGTTCGAATAATTAGCCACAGCCGTACAAACCTATCTACAGGTCTCTTTTCAAGACATTAGGAATACTTACTCTGTCATCACTCTATATATTTAAAAGTGTACTCTTAACCAAGGCAAATCTAAGCACTCTCCACACAAATGCCGACTATAACAACTCTAACATATGGAATAGGAATAATCTACACACCGAACAAACAAAAACAGCAGCAACTCAGAATCGTATAAGCTCTACAATGCATTAAAGACTTAACGGATGATATAAATTTTAAGTTGAAACTTTGAAAATTTTGTAACTCATAACGTTGCAATTCAGTATATGAATACCTCTCATATCAAGGAAATGATTTTATAAACTTATCTCCAATATAATGCAGTTCTCTGATAAGTCCTGTGAGTTTATACTATAGTATTTTACTACCTTTATTACTCTTTGTTTCCCAGTAATAACTACATATAGAATAAACTATTATATACCATTCACATGCAAAGAAACTATAAATTTACTGGTAAATGTTGTAAGCAGTTACATTTCGTACATTCCATATTTTTAATTTTTATGTATGGCAAGTCCAATACCATTTGTACGGTGGCTTTGATGCTAAATAAATAAATAAAACTCGTCGTCTAGCTGTATATACTGCACGGACACATTGCCGTAGTAAGGTCCGATAGTTCGCGAATTCGAAGCAAAAACTAAACAATACGAAGATTGAGTTAAACGGGTAAAGGAAATAAGCACAGAACTCACCGCGCTCCGCTTGCTTACGATGCGCGCAACATGTACACACCTACACACACTGTCTCGCAATCGATACTGTGAGACGCTCTCCCGAATAGCGCCGAAGAGAGCCGAAGGGTAGCGGTCTAGCATCGATCGCGTAGCAGACGGAACGACGTCATCCTGGATTTCCACGCTACATTCTAGATAATAGGAAACTAAAATAGAAAGCACTTGATCATACTGTTTATGGCTGGCTTTATATTGTTCCAGCCTGCTTTATCACAACTTTATTTTGCCCACTGTCCATTGTCTCACAAACTTGAGTCATTGTTGCAGTGTTTTGACACGACGAAACATCAGCTTCTTCATCCCGATCTTTCAGCAAAGACATCGCTATTTTATGGCTCTCCGCTGGGTCAGCCCTTCCAAACAGAATGCGCTGTACAGCTCTTTTCTTTTTCGTTGTAGATCGATTTTTCTCTTCTGGCATGAAGTGCTTATCATTGTGACTGCGAATTGCAGTTAACGTTGCTTTTGTGGAAACTGTCTGTTTTTCGATAACACGTAATACACTAAAGTCTATTCACCGAGAGCTGGGACGAAACATAAACAGTGTCACGTGAGCGACTATGCTCGTTTCCAGAGAAAGCATTCGGTGTTCACGTGATACGTAGGGATGTGGGGCACGCTTTGCAGCTGGTGGCGTTCGGCTGGCTGGCGAGCTGTCTCAGAGGACCGTGAGAAACCTGGGCAACAATGCGCGACACAAATTTAACAATAATCTTAAACTGAGTTCATTCTGTCGAAGGAGATATATTTTCATTCAGGTTGCTAACAAAACGCTCCATTCAAACACAATTAATTGTTAATTTTAATAACAATACCAGTAATAATAATGATAAAGGACGAAACAAGGTTCACTCTGTCGAACTTTAACTGTTGTAATAGAGGACCGGTTTGTTATAAACCTCTCTCCTCTATAATGCAGCCTAATTTCCACATTTGAGTTTCCACTTTTTCTACGACATGGAGGACGCACTTGTTCCAATCCTCTGCAGTCACTGTTCTTACTGCTTCTTTTAGCAGTACTTTAACTTCCGGCATTTTGTATGTTTTTCGCTGCAACATAGTCTTTGATTCTGGCTCACACTAACTCGACGGCGTTTAATTCACAGTGGTACGGAGGAATTCTGAGAACAGTTTTCCCTGCATTCTTTGCCATTTCATCTATTGCGTATTCGTTGTGCGTTGTTCTGTGATTTTTTTTAACTATATCTAAAAGTTCTTTCTTCAACATACCGTCTTCGAAATCGATGTTTTTAGATTTTAGCCACTTTGATACTTCGTGCTTATTGGAATTCGCATTGGGAACTTTTTCTTTTCTCCGAGAATGATACAGCACGTCATCGAGAACAATAACTGGATTTTCCTGAAGCCAAGGAAGAACATCTTGAAACCACTTCTCGAAGGTTTCGGCGCACATCTCCTCACCATAATCTCCACTTTTCTTGGATTCGAAAGTCCACACAAACGTCCTTCAACGAACCCTGCTTTGCAGCCAATGTGTGCGATAATCAGACGTTTCCCTTTCCTGATGGACCCTTGCTTCCGGTAGATAATCCGGACAGAAACGCTTGTTTTGAGGAATTTATCATGTCATCTACCCAGACGAACTTCGGGTATGTCCTGCGTTCACCCACGTCTCGTCCAAATAGTAAATGGGTCTGCCTTCATCTCTCAACCGTTGAAACCGTTTAATGGTTCGAAGATAACGCCGCCTCCATAAAATGATGTCATCCCTGTCTATTAGCATGCTATCGCGCCCATGCCGGACATATTTGAAATTCAATTCTCTCAATAACTTATAAAATGTAGTTCTCCGAAAATTGACCAGATCTGCATCTTCGTTCACGACTGTAAGCACTTTGTCCATTGTTGACAATTCGTTACGAAAAAAAATTCGTGTACTTTCCTTCCTATCGTATTATTATCGAAGTCATCAACACTTTCAGAAAGTTTCTGTCGTAATTTTCCTTTCTTGGGAGACTTCAAAGAGTGTGTGGCCTTGTATTCACTTATCACACGATACACTGAAGAACGTCCAACACCTGTAGCTGCAGCTGTTTTCAAAACAATGTCACTCATCGACTGCTCTGGATGTAACAGTTCCGTTTTATACACATTAAGCACCATGTGCTTCTCAGAAGAACTTAATGATTTCTTCTTTGCTCGCTTCTTTATTGGACTCAGAACTGACACGTCGACCTCGCTCGCTGAATCCGTGGATGACATAACGAGGACAGCCGTATGTGATGCTAATGAAGTAAGTGAATATATAAAATAAGAAACCACGCGATGCTATTGGATGCGCACATAAACAGTGAATGCTTAGCGTGACTACAAACACATGTACTTACTCTAATAATCAACAACTAGTCTTTCAAGCGTCTTTGCAGATGAACTTAAAATATCCTGAAATCGCCGCTGTACAACACCCACTGACGAGCTCACACCTGCAACTGAGACGGCCACACTGACAGCGCACAAACGGTTGCACCCATCGCATTCGAACAAACTACAAAACTAAATTCAAACTTTTCTGAAACCTTTCTCGCTTACAGCCCCACAAAAAAATTTAAAGGGGAAAAGTTTGTCGCTTACTATAATTCGGATGATGATTTGGTAAAAGTTCTGCATCAGACGTGAGATTTTAATTTATTACTTCACTATTACTGACTCTATTGGGCAGAAAATTTACAGACGTCATCAACATATAGTACTGAAGGCAATTATATAATTATTTTGCTGTGCGACACACAGTTTAGGAGACACGGCGTGATAAAGAGTAACGCGAAAAAACAACTTTTCCTGAAAGCTTAAATATTTCTCTTTTTCAGTGACAATAAATTTTAATGTAATGTAAAGAAAGGTTTCGAAAGGTTCAAATGGCTCTGAGCACTATGGGACTCAACTGCTGTGGTCATAAGTCCCCTAGAACTTAGAACTACTTAAACCTAACTAACCTAAGGACATCACACACATCCATGCCCGAGGCAGGATTCGAACCTGCGACCGTCGCGGTCGTGCGGTTCCAGACTGTAGCGCCTTTAACCGCTCGGCCACTTCGGCCGGCTCGGAAGGTAGTCGTCGGATCACTTTATCATGTTCAGGTGCCAAATTATAAGAAACACGACTTTCATTTTTTAATTCTGACGCCCCTGCCTTCTACGCCCCTCGACGGCCTTGCCATGTTTACAGTACCTCTCTCGTTTCGGTGAATGGAGTATAGCTGTAGAGATCTCGTTGATTAATCGTTCAGATCCGAATCGTCCCTCTGCTGCTTCAGGACTACAGGAGCCTGACATATGCTATATTTACTGACTTGCTGCGGTATTTTGTCTCGTTCGTTCAGAACGGAAAGACCGTCGCCATTTTTCGTGGCGGCCGGATGCTGAGAACAACTGGCAGTCATTTGGCATACGCAGCGTACGTGCTTGCACACTCGAATCGACACATCTGCAAGAATACCTATGGATGCAAGTTCTAGTGTCCGATTCCACCCGTCAGCCTTGAGCAAAGACGTCATACCTAACGCAAAGTTGCTGCTTAAGCTACCTTCACACCGAAAACCAACTCCAACAAACAAAATCATACAAGTTTGCCAAACTTACAACAGTTGTAACTGATGTGAGTTTGGCAACCTTATAACTGTTGACAACAATCTGAAACCCTTGTAAACACACAGTCGGCGTTTTTACTTTTTGTTAAAGAAAAGCATTGGAAATTGATTCTGACTGAAGATTATCAATTTGTTACGGTGTGAGATGATGCGTTTGCTCTTTCAGAGTACATGATGAAACCATATGCAGGATTGCAAGAGAAAGGCAGCCAGGAAAGACTGTTTAATTACCGAAAATCTCGCGCTAGAAGAATTGTGGATAATTTTTTTGGGCTATTGTCTTAGAACAACTATGCACTTAAGTCCTGAAAAAGCAACATCAGTGACTTCTGCAACAACGTCTTTGCACAGTTTTCTTGGAAGAAATAAAGAAAGTTTACTCACCACCCGGCAGTTTTGATCTGGAAGATCCATTAACAGGCAGGGTTCCGGATGGCAGATGGAGGATGTCTCCGCAAAATAAATGTCTTCAGAGAAATGGAGACAACGCAGGAACAACCGCAATGAACATAAGGGATGAATTTGCAAACTACTTTGCACCAGGTGTTGGTAAAGTGAAATAGCAACAGAAATATGAATAAATAAATATCGAGAGAAAAGACAAATGTAATTAAAGACTTAGAGAGGTACTCAAAGTACCCTCCGCCACACACCGTCAGGTGGCTTGCGGAATATGGATGTAGACGTAGACTTCTGAACGAAACCCTTACAGCTTTAGTTATTAACAATGTAAGCCATTAATTTGCAAACTTCTTTGTACCACATGTTGAAGAAAGATATGACAAGAGAAATAAATAAATTTCCACTGAAAATACAGTTGTAATTACAAAATTTCCGACCAAAACTTTTACAGCTTCAGTTACGCTAGTGAATGACATTTTACTTACGCTTGTAAATATTTCTCGCTCTGGCTTGTTCACACCTTCCAAATACTTTATATGCTAGTAAAATACCCATTTCGGAACGTAGATCTCAGTTTTCCCAGACCAACTTTTGGTTTTGATCATTTGACAATGCTCACGATTGTAGTGTGTTTTCATATTTGTGCATTTCCGTTCACATTCCACAAGCGGTACACCAATTTTATCCGAGACTTCATTCAACAAATCTTTCCTTTTATATGTCTTCATATCCAGAATCTGAAGGATCCTACAGAGGTGTCTTCATTTAAATTTCTTACAAAAACTGAATTGGTGGATCTGTTGACGGCTCGTGAGTTGCCACTGTCGAAAGAAACACAGCAGACGAAGAAAGAAAAACAGCAGACGACACGGCAAATGCGCATGGGCAAGTCAGACAACTCTGCCATGTTTTTGAAAACCAGCCATAAATTACAAACTCGAGACAAAACTTCCCTCAACTAGTTGTTCAGATTCGAGACTTCAAACAACTGTTAACAACAGTTGAAAACTAAGTCAAACTTCGAGTTGAGAACAGTTGACAATAGAGTTTGTTGGAGTTGGTTTTCAGTGTGGAGGTTAGGTTCCTTGGGGTTAGACTTGTTCTGTGCACCTACGTCACGCATACTCCTACAACCAATGAACATTCAGAAGTGTTCTGAGCACTCTGCTGTGAATGCCGTAGCTAATGCGAGCATTAAACATGATCATGACGTGATGTTTAGTGAATTTCTATTCCATTGTTTTTGTGTTTATTAACCCTTTATTCACCTGACCAGAAGTCTTGTTCCTCCTGCCACCGAACTTCACTAATTCCCACTATATCTAACTTTAACCTATCCATTTCCCTTTTTACATTTTCTAACCTACCTGCCCGATTAAGGGATCTGACATTCCACACTCCGATCCGTAGAACGCCAGTTTTCTTTCTCCTGATAACGACATCCTCTTGAGTAGTCCCTGCCCAGAGATCCGAATGGGGGACTATTTTACCTCCGGAATATTTTACCCAAGAGGACGCCATCATCATTTAACCATACAGTAAAGCTGCATGCCCTCGGAAAAATTACGGCTGTAGTTTCCCCTTGCTTTCAGCCGTTCGCAGTACCAGAACAGCAAGGCCGTTTTGGTTAATGTTACAAGGCCAGATCAGTCAATCATCCAGACTGTTGCCCCTGCAACTACTGAAAAGGCTGCTGCCCCTCTTGAGGAACCACACGTTTGTCTGGCCTCTCAACAGATACCCCTCCGTTGTGGTTGCACCTACGGTACGGCCATCTGTATCGCTGAGGCACGCCAAGCCTCCCCACCAACGGCAAGGTCCATGGTTCATGGGGTGATGTTCACACATATATATTTATGTATTGTTTTGCTCGTAGCAGCGCGGAGTGCCTGTGCGGTTGTGCCATGTCTCGAATTGCGCGCTCCCTCCCGCCTGAGGTTCGAGTCCTCCCACGGGCGTGTGTGTGTCTGTGTGTGTGTGTGTGTGTGTGTGTTTGTTGTTTTTATCATAAGTTAGATTAATGTAAATCTAGGGACTGATGACCCGGCTGTTTGGTCCCTTAGGAATTCACACTTTTTTGTACTTATTTATTTCCGTTATCTTCATTTTGGTCCGATATAATTAGCGGCTAACAAGTAAGTAAATAATTGTGTGAATTTTGATTACAATTTTATCGTACGCTGAAGTCCTATGTTTACTCATATTATTCGCTACTTTCAAAGACATGTAGCGTCCTTGCCTCGGATATGACGTCATTGCTCATAGCCGACACCAGAATTTATCCTAAGTTCTGCAGTCGGGGTATATCAGTTAACGGGTGCATCTCACTCGATTGTCTTTGACGAAATAAACTCCCACGACTTCTGACAAGGAACCCCCTCGAGTGCGAGGTCGCAAAAGGCCGATGATGTTGACGGAATTCGACGCCCCAGATATTGCCCGCCACACAACCGCAATATTGGCTGTGGCAGGACTGGAGGTATCCTAGGGTGAGCACAGCACGAGGTACTGCTTAGTCGACGAGTACCTCAAGACAGTGCCACAATGCTAGTAGTGTTGATACAAAGCAAAGATAAACGAAGCAAACACTGCGTCATATCTACAACAACACTTGCCGAAATTGACATTTAGTCAGAAAGGGACCGAAGGAATTTCACAGAGTTAGAAAGAAGTGGCTGTTGAAATATTAGAGTTTCTGACTGACGAGTCAGTGGAAATGTGTGGTGCCAAATACGATCGAGCGTGCAAACAGTGCACATGAGCAGTACAATGGTGAGGTTGATGCTGAAACAGGTGTGAGCGACGAGTTCATTGCCCTTGTTGGTCAGTGTGGTGTGCGTACTGTAACACCTTCGGTACACACACCATCACATTATTTGACTTGATGCTCTAACGAAGTAGGCGAGTGTCAGCAATACGTATCGTCATCTTATTGTGGCGTGTTCATCTTCTGCCGTTAGGTCGGACGGTAGATATGCCACTTGCACGCTTAGAGCAGCAGATTGATGGTGACCAACTTTAAACAGAACTTGATTAATTTTCACACACATTTATTAAAATAATAACAAGCATAAAATTACTTAGCTTGGTTTTGGATGCTATTTCCAATTGACAATCCTTTGGTCTTGGTACGTTAATCTTATTCTCACATTGATACTTGACAAAGTGTCTATTCATTTATCTTCATGCCTATGTACAGGAATATAATAATCTTATTAGGCGCAGACTGAAACTTGACTATAGACTGGTACAGACTAATGCAGACTCGTACAGACAGGTGCAGATAAATGCAGACTGACTAATTGGAGGTCTGTACACTCGTTATAATACCTCACGCGTTCAGGTAATCACTGCGCAAGTGTGATCCGTGAGGAGAAAAGGTCCTACGTTAGCAGCAATCTCATTGGCTGCATTACATATTAATACGCCGATTGGCGGAAGCAGAATTTGGTCCGTCTCTAAGGCAGCGCCATCTCGTAGTGCGGAGACGGACGAGCGCTGTGCCTGCGCTGTTGTCCTTAGCGGGGCGCCCTCTAGTGGGAAAGTTGTGTACGCGCCGACTACGCGGAACTATGTACACAACAGACAGTGAGGCACAAATACCGTCTCCAGTGAAACGTAGTAAAAGACAATCGTTAACCAAGGAGCAGGTACTGAACATAATTACGCACATGGATAATCATCCACAGCATAGTACAAAAGTAATTATGAACATATTTCGATTAAGTCCGTAGCAACATGACCGTGTGGTACACAACAAGAACTACGGATATTCCAGAGAAGACGAGGCGCAGTTGTTACAAGAACGGGTACTCGCGCGTTTCAAGGATGCTCGATACAATTTACATTATGTGCACGATAGTGACATACAACATTATGAACATCAAACTGCATGCAACATGTCGTAAGTGGGCTGTTTAGGTTTTCATGTTGGTAACACCACATAGCGCTCTGTATGAAAATCACTGGCTGTGTTGTGTGCAGTCTGTGGCTGGTTGGCGTTGTTGGAATATTCGCTATTGTAGTTTTGGGCAGCTAGATGTGAACAACGCGTAGCGTTGCGCAGTTGGAGGTGAGCCGCCAGCAGTGGTGGATGTGGGGAGAGAGATGGCGGAGTTTTGAGAGCGGACGATCTGGACGTGTGTCTATCAGAAACAGTACATTTGTAATATTGGTTATCATGAAGTGATATATATATATATATATATATATATATATATATATATATATATATATATATATATATGATAACTTTTGAACATTATTAAGGTAAACACATTGTTCTCTATCAAAATCTTTCATTTGCTAACTATGCCTATCAGTAATTAGTGCCTTCAGAGTCTTTTATTTAGCTAGCAGTATTGGCGCTCGCTGCATTGCAGTAGTTCGAGTAACGAAGATTTTTGTGAGGTAAGTGATTCATGAAAGGTATAGGTTATTGTTAGTCAGGGGGCCATTCTTTTGTAGGGATTGTTGAAAGTCAGATTGCATTGCATTAAAAATATTGTGTGTCAGTTTAGTGTTGATCAGAATAAGTAAAGAGAGAAATGTCTGAGGACGTTCAGTTCTGCTCAGCCGTTTGAAAATCAAGTAACATAAGAGGTTCATCAGCACAATAATTCATTAATTTTTCTAAGGGGACGTTTCACATATAATACAGTGATTTCGAGGGAAGCAGTGGATGGTTGCATAACATCAAACAGAAGACGTAAGATAACGAAATTTTATACAAAGTGTCAAGTTGACGATGGACAGCTAACTGCAGAGTCGGTCCGAAAACTTGTATTTGAGATAAACCGACGCTTTAGAGCTGCACACATCCGACGAAATGGTCGTGGAGAGCACGGCCGATGGTTTGCCAGGTGTCGTGCCCGTGGCGTTCTGCTTCAGTAAGGACGTGGATCAGAGCCCTGTGTTTTTCGTCGTCTTCCCTGGAGGAGGTGGTAGATCGGCGGATGTTCTCGATGTGTACGATCCGAGGTTCGACCTCGGACGGCACACGATGAAGGACATCTGCAGCTTCGTTCAGTGTATCACAATCTGCCAGGCTGGCGAGAAAGGCATCGTCGCACGGTTAAGCCGTCGGCACACGGACCGTGCATCCGAACGTTGAGCGTTGAGCGTGCCGAGTTTCTGACGTCATAGCGTGGAATAGCACGTTCGGAAGTCTTTCCGAACGTGCAGAGCAATATCTGGCTTGTCAGATATTCTGAGTGTGCGTCTGAGCGTTGACCAATAAGATGGCACACCGCCACCTACGTCAGAAGCACGCCGTCTCCCTTCAGTACAGAGTTGTGAGGCGCGATATTGGCATTCATGTCAAGCCTATATGCATATATGCCGTTTCTGAGCACCAGCAAATTGAGAATCACTGGAAAACCCGTTGTTAGTTGTGTGATTCGTTCCGATAAAATAATGAGAAATATCATTATCGTGGCAAATGAATTATTGTAACTATTTGAAGGCAGCGACACGCTGAAGATCCACCCAAAACGCAATGTTCATCGTACAATTTGTTATAATGAAATTTCAATTAATAACATAATTATCTACGATTAAGGTTTTTATCAAGGAGTAACACAATATTTTTAAGCAGTAGCAGCCTGTTGTTGGTTTAGCGCAATGGGTAGCGTTTCTGTCCGGTTAAAAGTCTATGTTGAGGCGGTGATTCGCGTCTTTACACCCCCACATTTTTTTGCCTAACATTCGCGTTTTTATTTAGTTCTGATACTTTATTATTAGTTTAATATAAATATATACTATAATATTTGATGTTATGAAAATATAAGTTCACCTTTTTTTGAGGGGGTGACTTTGTTCGATTGGCTCAATTACAGGACAGCTCGCGCTACTTGTATAAAGATATTTTGCTCGTTTTTCTTTTACGCTTCGTAATTCCCATGTTGCAAAGATTCTGCTACTGGGTAGGAACAGTGATCAAGTAAGACTGACCTTGGAGTTTTACTAAAATGTGGGAATGATGAAATAATGTTTATCTTATGTGGAGAATTATTCCAAATTTGTACCGCACTGTTTGTAATGGAACTTTTGTAAGCGTGTGTCCTTATTGATTGGACATGGTACTTTCCTTTTCATGGGCGATGGGGGAAACGTGCGTTTTAATAGAGCTAACGTGGGAATTTTACGCGCGCCCGTTGAGTAAACAGTGTGATTTACGAACTAGAAACATCCTTCAAACTGCCGCTGGAGTGCGTTGTGATCGCGTATACCACGTTGGGCCCCACGTACCGTATGCACAAGTCGCATCGTTCCTGAGCGTTCAGCAGCACGTTGAACTTGGCACGATCAACGTTAACGTTCGACAGCACGGCCCGTGTGCCGACGTCTTTACTAAGAATGGCGAACTAATAACCTTGCACTTCTATTACTCCATGCCTCGACTTCCTTACAGTAACTCATCAATGATTTTACGGACGGTCGGCTCTGCTCAGGAGAGCCACCGAGATAAGGTCGAGTCAGAGGCGTCGCGACGCCGCCAGCATCGTACGGCGGCAGTCTGGGGAGGTCAGGTGGGCGACGTCGAATTTCGAGACTGTGCCACACACGCTGTCGAGAGAGAGTGGTGTCACAGATGTGTGCTTCACGGTCTGAAAAGGCCACAGGCCAGGCTCTCGCCTGACGAGTGCCGTCAGCGAGGGGGCAGGTAGTTCCTTCTCTAGATTGTCGCACAGATATCACAATGGTAGATATCGAAATAGACGACAGGGGGATAGAGAAACAATTAAACTCGCTCAAAAGAGGAAAGGCCGCTGGACCTGATGGGATACCAGTTCGATTTTACACAGAGTACGCGAAGGAACTTGCCCCCCCTTCTTGCAGCGGTGTACCGTAGGTCTCTAGAAGATCGTAGCATTCCAAAGGATTGGAAAAGGGCATAGGTCATCCCCGTTTTCAAGAAGGGACGTCGAGCAGATGAGCAAGAACTGTAGACCTATATCTCTAACGTCGATCAGTTGTAGAATTTTGGAACACGTATTATGTTCGAGTATAATGACTTTTCTGGAGACTAGAAATCTGCTCTGTAGGAATCAGCATGGGTTTCGCAAAAGACGATCGTGTGAAACACAGCTCGCGCTATTTGTCCACGAGACTCAGAGGGCTATAGACACGGGTTCCCAGGTAGATGCCGTGTTTCTTGACTTCCGCAAGGCGTTTGCTGATTAAACGATTGTGGGGAACTGTATCAAAGTAAGAGCATATGGACTATCTGACCAATTGTGTGATTGGATTGAAGAGCTCCTAGATAACAGAACGCAGCATGTCATTCTCAATGGAGAGAAGTCTTCCGAAGTAAGAGTGATTTCAGGTGTGCCGCAGGGGAGTGTCGTAGGACCGTTGCTATTCACAATATACATAAATGACCTTGTGGATGACATCGGAAGTTCACTGAGGCTTTTTGCGGATCATGCTGTAGTATATCGAGAGTTTATAACAATGCAAAATTGTACTGAAATGCAGGAGGATCTGCATCGAATTGACGCACGGTGCAGGGAATGGCAATTGAATCTCAGTGTAGACAAGTGTAATCTGCTGTGAATACATAGAAAGAAAGATCCCTTATCATTTAGCTACAATATAGCAGGTCAGCAACTGGAAGCAGTTAATTCCATAAATTATCTGGGAGTACGCATTAGGAGTGATTTAAAATGGAATGTTCATATAAAGTTGATCGTGGGTAAAGCAGATGCCAGACTGAGATGCAGTGGAAGAATCCTAAGGAAATGCAATCCGAAAACAAAGGAAGTAGGTTACAGTACACTTGTTCGCCCACTGCTGGAATACTGCTCAGCAGTGTGGGATCCATACAAGATAGGGTTGATGGGAGAGATAGAGAAGATCCAACAGGGAGCAGATTGCTTCGTTACAGGATCATTTAGTAGTCGCGAAAGCTTTACGGAGATGATAAACTCCAGTGGAAGACTCTGCAGGAGAGACGGTCAGTAACTCAGTACGGCCTTTTGTCGAAGTTTCGAGAACATACCTTCACCGAGTAGTCAAGCAGTATATTGCTCCCTCCTACGTATATCTCGCAAAGAGACCGTGAGGATAAAATCAGAGAGATTAGAGCCCACACAGACAATCCTTCTTTCCACGAACAATACGAGACTGGAATAGAGAGGAGAACCGATAGAGGTACTCAAGGTACCCTCCGCCACACACCGTCAGGTGGCTTGCGGAGCATGGATGTAGATGTAGATGAGGCATGACTGGTGTACGTGGCCTGACGAGTGAGCAGTGCAAAACGCGTAACCTGGTCCAGTTCCGTAGAGCTCCGTCCAGCTGCCAACAACCACTGAGAGAGCCCCACGGGGAGTCGGTCGGCGGGGGCCACGTGTCGAGTCCCCGTCGAGCAACTGAAAAGCGGCGTGACCTCCTCGGCAAAGAATGTACGGTGTTCGTGATGGCGGCTACATCCAGACAGGGCGAGGGCACACCTCGTGCAGTGGGGAGTGGACCGAGCACGGTGCTCACGACCCGAATCACACGCCACTGTTAAGCACTAATGAAGGACTGGGTACCTTACTTCGATAGCACATAATTCATTAAGGTCAAGCCAACACATTCATTTCAAATAACATAAATGAAGTTACATTTGAATCTGTGTGACATCAAAGAGGAATTAAAAAAAAAATTCAATATCAGCTGATTTAGTGCGTGAAGCGCGAGTTAAGCCAATAACCAGGTAAACTAATCAATTCACCGTAATTCAAAAGAAAGAGAAAAACAAAATTGAATCAATACACCCCACTGACAAATATTCAAAAAACCATACAATACTATTGAAAAGAATACACTGAAGTGGGGAGCAGTCATTCACCTGGCAGAATACTTCGAAATGAGTTCAATAACACAGCTGTGTGTCCCAGAAAACAGCAAGACGTTAAACACACTTCATATGAGGAACAACATTAACATTACGCCACTCCTGTTGGAACTGCAGTGTCCCAAAGAAACAGTCGCTTATTCTGAAAGAACATTTTTTTTAAATATGTTTAAGTTACAGCATTAAGGAATTCAAAAAGATGTCCAATCGAACCCCCCCCCCCCTTTCCAGTTGAGGCACAAATCTTTCCCCTTTCTAGGTGGAGGCTGAGCCAGAAACACAGAATGCCCCAAGAACACAGTTTTGCTGTGAAATCTTACAGGACGCCCGGAAGCAGTAGCAGGCAAGGGGTCGGCACCCACAAGTAACACAGGCTAAGAGTCAGGCCGGGAGCATATCCTACGAGAACTCGTCCACACTACGCTCACCACAAACTGCAGACATTCCGGCCGAACATAATCTTGCGGTGGCTGCCAGAAGGACGAAGCGACCGACTGGCCCACGCCGTGCTTCTCACACGAGCACCTCAGTTTGTACAAACACCTCGGCCGACACCCACTCCGGACTCTGCTCTCACCGCCAGGCTTGTCACAGTTTATACGAAATGCCTTCCAGGCAACCAGTAACTGCGCAAGGAGTTTCACGATTAGCAAACAGCTCCAGCGTAACAAGCATCACACGAGTAGTTACGCCCGAGCCGCCACTCCGCCAGTCACTCCGGCCGCCCCAAACCGACTGCCTCTCGCCGCCCCGCGCGCCCCAGCCGAAAACGCAAAGATGCTCATGCCCGGGGACGCGCCAAAGATAACAAGCCGATCGCTGATGATCGACCAGCGATCTAGCTCAGGGAGGTATAGGACAACCTTTGCAGGGAGCCCATTCCGGAGGAGGATGGCTACGCCAGTGGCAGTGTCGAAGGTGTAGCTGATGGGCACTGGGAAATCGGGACGAATACCTTCTGTAGGAGTGCAGTGTCGACAGCCGCAGAGTAGACGGGGCCAGTTTGTGGGGGGCTCAGATGTTGGCAAGACACGACATTGCTGATTACAGTGTCATTCAGTCGATGCAGGTGTAGATGCCCCGGCTACTGGCAGGGCGCTCCCGCTCGGACATGCCAGGTCGTATACTGTCGGGGTGGGGGAAGTGGGTGCTGCGACAAAGACTGCAGTCCTCTCGCACCGGCAGCGCTGGGTCACGTGTTCTGGACTGAGAGAGGATCCGACACAGGAGGGCCGCCACGTGTCACGTCACACAATACGGAAGGTCGTCATCCCACGAGGCCATCTCAAGGAAGGCGTCTACGGACGGTTTCGTCAGCATTTCTTGTGCTTCCTGGGTGATCACTGTTTCCTCATGTGTTGTTCCGAATCTGAATGTGGTCGGCTATCATCCGATACCGTATCCGACTACAGAAAGGCAGAAGACGTCCGCGGTTCGAGCCAGCACCGACTCAGAGGAAGGCCTCGGCGCTTGTTGGTGACGTCACGTCAGCTAGGCACGGCGAACGCCAGGTCTGTTGCAGGCATACTCATAATGGCGGTGTCTCCCTCTCTGACACAGGAAAATGTGAAACTATTGGCGGTAGTTGACAGACACACATTGTTCTGAGAGATCTCTGCAATCAATTAATTGAGGAATTCATTACACTTCTTAACAAATTGTGTGCTCCTGAACTTAAGGATTGACATACAAAAACAACTTCATGGTCCAGCAGCAACAGAATTCGTGCTTCTTTACCTTATTTGTAAGTCTGAGGAAGTTACCTTTTTACTGGGTTGCTTTTACAAGAAACTGTGAACATATTGGTGTTCTTCTTTAGGTATCTCGGTTGACTATTGGGTGAGGACCACTGAATGTTAATGAAATATCTCGCGAGTGTAAACGTTGGGGGAGGGGGTGGGGGACAGAAGAAGAGGCAAAAGACAGATACTTGTTTTATCAAATAAAATTTTTTATCTTATAATGTTTCTCCTTTCAGTTGCAAGAGGGGAATATTTATCTTCTCTAATGTGCATGTTTAAAAAAGTTTAAGCTCAGCAGTATTTTCGATGTATGAAGCTATTTTGTTTCCTGTTTAGAATTCCTTTCGTTGAAAACGACTGTAATATAATGACTGGAAATGTGAACTAATTTGCATGTATAAATGTCCAACTGTTGCCAGTGACGATGTCAAACGAAAATAAAGAAATAAAATAAATGGTTCAAATGGCTCTGAGCACTATGCGACTTAACTGCTGAGGTCATCAGTCGCCTAGAACTTACAACTACTTAAACCTAACTAACCTAAGCACTGCCCGAGGCAGGATTCGAACCTGCGACCGTAGCGGTCGCTCGGTTCCAGACTGTAGCGCCCAGAACCGCACGGCCACTCCGGCCGGTAAGGAATAAAAGAAACGAGATAATTGTAAGGGGGTTGGGGTAAGTATCGATAGCAAAATGGATCAAGTAAATTTAGTCACTTGAATGTAAAGTTTCCGAAGCTTGTAATGGGGCAAAGCATCTTCTCATATTGATCTACGTTTATTTCGACAGGATTCAGTAATACGGAGCTATGATCTTGATTTGTAGCTTTACGATAGTAAGAAAATCTTTCATCTAAATAAAACTGCAGAATGCAACACAATACCAAACATTTTGTCCAAAAATAAGAGATTTATAGTGATAAGCACGGCCAGGCGTTTCTGCCTGCAACAGACGTGGCGTTCGCCGTGCCTAGCTGACGTGACGTCACCAACAAGCGCCGAGGCCTTCCTTTGAGTCGGTGTTGTTCGAACACGCTCGTTCGTCCATCACGTTCCTGAGTTTGGACAGTCCCGGCGATGCCAGGCTGGTCTCGTCGGCGTGTTGTGTTGTGGTGGGTGGCGTCGGCGAGGCCTCGGGCGTATCCTGGAGCTGTGCTGCTGTCGCACGGGTGGCGGTCACTTCACCCAGCCGTGTCCGTGTCAGACGTCGGCAAAAACATTCCCACCTGGCGTGCACACCGCCAATCCTCAAGTACGGTGGAACGTGTTTCGTCACCTCAGTTACGATCTCCTGGACGCCATTTAACACGGGGTAGGTCGTATACACTACTGGCCATTAAAACTGCTACACCAAGAAGAAGTGCAGATAACAAACGGGTATTCACTGGACAAATGTATTATACTACAACTGAAATGTGATTACATTTTCACGCAATTTGAATGTATAGATCCTGAGAAATCAGTACCCAGAACAACCACCTCCGGCAGTAATAACGGCCTTGATACGCCTTGGCATCGAGTCAAACAGAGCTTGGATGGCGTGTACAGGTACAGCTGCCCATGCAGCTTCAACACAATACCACAGTTCATCAAGAGTAGTGACTGACGGATTGTGACGAGCCAGTTGCTAGGCCACCATTGACCAGACGTTTTCAATTGGTGAGAGATCTAGAGAATGTGCTGACCAGGACAGCAGCCGAACATTTTCTGTATCCAGAAAGGCCAGTACAGGACCTGGAACATGCGGTCGTGCATTATCCTGCTGAAATGTAGGGTTTCGCAGGGATCGAATGAAGGGTAGAGTCACGGGTCGTAACACATCTGAAATGTAACGTCCCCTGTTCAAAGTGCAGTCAGTGCGAACAAGAGGTGATCGAGACGTGTAGCCAATGGCACCCCATACCATCACGCCGGGTGATACGCCAAGATGGCGATGACGAATACACGCTTCCAATGTGCGTTCACCGCATTGTCGCCAAACACGGATGAGACCGTCATGATGCTGTACACAGAACTTGGATTCATCCGAAAAAATGACGTTTTGCCATTCGTGCACCCAGGTTCGTCGTTGAGTACACCATCGCAGGCGCTCCTGTCTGTGATGCAGCGTCAAGGGTAACCGCAGCCATGGTCTCCGAGCTGATAGTCCGTGATACTGCAAACGTCGTCGAACTGTTCGTGCAGATGGTTGTTGTCTTGCAAATGTCCCCATCTGCTGACTCAGGGATCGAGACGTGGCTGCACGATCCGTTACAGCCATGGGGATAAGATGCCTGTCATCTCGACTGCTACTGATACGAGCCCGTTGGGATCCAGCACGGCGTTCCGTATTACCCTCCTTAACCCACCGATTCGATATTCTGCTAACAGTCATTGTACCTCGACCAACGCGAGCAGCAGTGTCCCGATACGATAAACCGCAATCGCGATAGGCTACAATCTGACCTTTATCAAAGTTGGAAAGGTAAGGGTATGCATTTCTCCTCCTTACACGAGACATCACAACAACGTTTCACCAGGAAACGCTGGTCAACTGCTGATTGTGTATGAATTGGAAACTTTCCCTATGTCAGCACGTTGTAGGTGTCGCCACTGGCGCCAACCTTGTGTGAATGCTGTGAAAAGCTAATCATTTGCATATCGAAGCATCTTCTTCCTGTCGGTTAAACTTCGCGTCTGTAGCACGTCATCTTTGTAGTGTAGCAATTTTAATGGCCTGTAGTGTATGTTTGCCACTTTTCCGCGAGATGACCCAATACGTTGCGGCAGTGACCACTTCGTGAGGTACTCTGAATGGCAGCTCAAACACTGTAGCCTCATGTTCCACACTCACCGCAGCTACGTCTCCATCAGTGTGTTTAAATTTTGCTCCAGCGTCACGTCATTGGACAAGTTCAACATAAAGCGCCTAAGTCGACGTCTTGACGTGTACAGCACTTCCCGCGATGGAAAAGTTTATTACAGTCACGTCCAGGGGGATCAAACGCAGATCCTCTCGTATGAACTGTTCAGGTTCAGAGGCTCTCGGTCGTGGATGTTCCGCCTCGATCGTTACCCGTCGATAAGAGTGCGGCATGAGGTACGCTGGTTATTAGGGGACTACACGTACACAAACAAGCCTACCGCGACGCGGAAGTGAACAGCTCCTAGAGGGCAGCGGTGGCCGGCGCGTGGAGGTAGCTCCGCACGCTGCCGCGGCTTACAAGGGGGGCCGCGACCTTTGGAACGCGGATTTACTGCAAACTTCGTACAATGTACTCCATGAGGACAACAAAATGTGTAAGCAGTAGCGCGCACTTCTCAAGCGTTACTCAGAAAAATCGCAAGATAATTTCGGTCGTCGAATATATATCTGTGCGTGGCCATTTTAACCATGAAGGGGCTGCAGCCGAGTGGTGACGGCACGGTAGCTCAGCGTGTTCGGTCAGAGCGTTAGCTACCATTTATAATAAAATAGATGAGTGAACAAACTGAACCGGTGTCATCGGACGTCCGTCCTGAACAAATTCAGTGAACAATAGAGAACAATTTTTTTTATATGTATTTGGCTTTCAAGCCGCTGGATCGCTGGATCGAGTTCCGTTCGTCAGTTTTTTTTTTTTTTTAATTTTCAATACAGTCATTTTCTTTACTATTTATATTACAATTGATATAATGGGAAAAATACGTGTAATCGGATGTACTTTTATTAAATTTACAGTGTTATTTGGCAGTCTACTAATTTTTATTGTTGTATACATAGTTCCGTGTAGTCGGCGCGTACACAACTTTCCCACCAGAGCGCGCCCCGCTAAGCACAACAGCGCAGGCGCAGCGCTCGTCCATCTCCGCACTACGAGATGGCGCTGCCTTAGAGACGGACAAAATTCTGTTTCCGCCAATCCGCGTATTAATATGTAATGCAGCCAATGAGATTTCTGCTAATGTAGGACCTTTTCTCCTCACGGATCACACTTGCGCAGTGATTACCTGAACGCATGAGGTATTATAACGAGTGTACAGACCTCCAATTAGTCAGTCTGCATTTATCTGCACCTGTCTGTACCAGTCTACATTAGTCTATACCAGTCTATAGTCAAGTTTCAGTCTGCGCCTAATAAGATTACCATATTCCTGTACATAGTCATGAATATAAATGTATAGACACTTTGTCAAGTATCAGAGATATGTGAGAATAAGATTAACGTACCCAGGCAAAAGGAACTTCAGATTGTCAATTGTAAATAGCATCAAGAATCAAGTTACATAATGTTTATGTTTGTTCTTATTTTAATAAATGTGTGTGAAAATTAATCAAGTTCTGTTTAAAGTTGGTCACCATCAATCTGCAACTCTAAGCGTGCAAGTGGCATTTCTATCGTCTCACCTAACATCAGAAGATTAACACGCCACGATAAGACCACGAGACATATTGCTGACACTCGCCTACTTCGTTAGAGTGACAAGTCAAATAATCTGATGGTGCGTGTACCGAAGGTCTTACAGTACACACACCACATTTATTATCACAAATAATATAATATTCATAACTATCGACTAGTAAACGACCAAATCTTGTGTTTGCTTCCGAACTATCGTCTGAAAGAGAGGTTTTTGAAAATGTTAATGAGGTTTGTTTTTCCACAGAAAACGTCAAAAAACCTTGGGTATGGGAAAACATAGCATTTATTCAATGGAGCTGGTGCCGTTTAACTTTATGTTTTCCGTGTTTTTACGAAAAATACCATCCTGCAACTTGTAATGTCGAAAGTCGTCTGTGCCGGTCAAAACTTGGAGGTAACAAGTCGTTTCGGGATACTTCAAGGCATAAGGGATTTCTCAAATAACGGACAAGCATACATTGTCAGTACCACTTTATGCGTTTGGTCGTTTACTAGTCGATAGTTATGAATATTACATTATTTGTGATAATAAAAATTAGTAGACTGCCAAATAACATTGTAAATTTAATAAAATTTCATCCGATTACACGTACTTTCACCATTATATCAGTTGTAATATAAATAATAAAGAAAATGACAGTGTAGAAAAAAAAAGACTGACGAACGCAACTCGATCCAGCGACTTGAACGCCAAACGGTTTTTTTTTTTAACATTTTGTTTGTTGAATTTGTTCATGGCGGATGCCCGATGACACCGGTTCAGGTTGTTCGATGATCCGTTCGCTCATTTTTTTTTTTTTTGTTATAAAGGGTAACTAACGCTCTGACCGAACGCGTTTTTATTTATTTATTTATTTATTTTTTTTTAATCTCAATTTTTTTCGCTTTCGTTCGTTGCATCAGCTCGGGACGCACGTCGTAAGATAGCCGTTAAGTTCGTCGTTGATCGATTTACTCTGTTTTTTTATTACAGAAGGCTGCTAAACGCTCTGACCGAACACGCTGCGTTACCGTGCCGGCTTTACTCGGCTGCAGCCGCTTCATGGTTAAAATGGCCACGCACAGATATATATATTCGACGACCGAAATTATGTTGCGATTTTCTGAGTAACGCTTGAGAAGTACGCGCTACTGCTTACACATGTTGTTGTCCTCGTGGAGTACTACTACCAGTGTAGGAAGTCTGCAGTAAATCCGCGTTCCAAACGTCGTGGCCTCCCCTTGTTAGAGCCGACAGAGAACGTCTGCGTGTACATACAGGGGAGAGGCAAAATAACGTGAACAGTGGTAGTAACGGGGTGGTTGTGTTTGACGGTCAACAACGCAGGCAAGGCACGCGTCGCGCTGGGCTGTGTGTTCAGTTGGGACGAGGCGCCAGTGCAGGTTGTTTACGAGTAGTGCACACTTCGTATTTGCATTCAGAGGCCGAAGTCGACGTGCAATGCCACAGTTACAGAGAGGGCAGATTGTGGGGGCCCGATTAGCTTGGGCATCAGTAACTAAGACAGCCAACTTACTGAATGTTTCAGGAGCAACTTTTTCAACAGTCATGACAGCCCCCACAAAATATGGAAAGACATCATCGTGTAAACGTAATAGTAGGCGCAAATCAAAACCAAATGACAGAGATCGTCGTACGCTAACACGAATTGCGTCAAAACAATACAAAAGTATGGGGGCTAAAGTGACATCAGAGCTCAATAGCCATCTTCGAGACTCCGTATCTATTGACAGTGTTCGCCGAGAACAAGCTGCTGTACCGAAACAACTGGTGACGACAACCGACGCAAAGCAGCGTAAAATATGGTGTCAGGAGCATAAATCCTGGATGGATGATCAGTGGAAAAACATCGTATGGTCCGACGAGTCCAAGTTATCGTTATTTCCGACATCGGGCCCTGTTTACATCTAGAGAACGCCAAAAGAAGCCTAAAATCCTGATTGCCTGATTCCAACGGTTAAGCACGCAGGTGGAAGTGTGACGGTGTGGGCAGCCATATCGTGGTATTCTGCTGGTCCCATCATTATTCTCAAACGCCAACGATTATCTGAACATTTTAGGTGATCAGGCGCACCCCACGACTCAAATGTTGTTCCCCTACAATTATGTCACATTTCAGGACGATAACGCACCCATTCAGACAGCCGGGACAGCATGCGACTGAACGGCAGCGTCAACTCTGGCCAGCGCAGTCCCCGGACTCGAACATTATGGAACCCTTGTGGGCGGTATTGGAGCGCAGACTCCGGAGCAGATTTCCGCCTCCCTCCTCACTACAGGAGTTAGAAGAGGTTCTGTTCGAAGAGTGGCGAAACATTCCACTGGATACTATACAGTCATTATATGCCAGTACTCCAAGAAGAATCGCAGCTCTATTACGGGCGAATGGTGGTCCAACCCCCTAATTAATAAACCATTCCCAAGTAAGTACAGGTGTTCACATTGTTTTGTCTATGTCATGTACATTTGTGTTTTTATTATCGTGCTGGCGAAAAGCAGTTGGTTCTGAGAGCTTTTCCACCCAAGAGGAACTGATGCAATTTCAACCAAACTTCGTACACATATCCCTTACAGTGGAGGCAACGATCGCTATTGGGATAAGAACCACCTGCCTATCGTAGTTCCGGAGGTACGACATCATAAGCACCGAAATGCGTCAAAAGCTGCCGCATTGCGCATGACGTTTAAATTTATTACTTCTTTATTGCTAACGGTATTCGCAATACATTTTGCAGACAATATCCACATATGTCGCTGAACGCACCTACAAAATTATGCCATTGAATGACATACAGATGAGGAACTAACGCCATAAACACTGAGATGAGTGAAAAACAGCCGCATCATGCGTGATATTTAAATTTATTACTTCTTTGTGTAAACTGAAGATGGAGGGGAGAGAGAGGGATGGAAAGAGGAGGAACTGTCCGTATTAGTTACATTGGGACTTTGGTGCGGAATCAGCGGCGATGAGTCGAAATGTTCGACTACCGCGATTCGAACCCGTGACCCCCTGCAGCTGCTCCATCCGCACGCAGCTCGCTCCCCCCCCCCCCCCCACCTGTCCTCTCACGCACCTGTCCGCAGCCCCCCTCTCAAGGCGGGAAGTAGCTGCGCATCCGCACGCACACTTGTGGCTTCACTCATCATTCAGAACACTCAGTCATAACAATAACTAGCACTAATATAATATTACGTCTTTGCTGCTAAATCAGTTCATCATACTTCCTGGACATGTAACTAGAAATATTTCTTCTAATCAAGTTCTGAGTTAAATAAACCTTACAGAAGATTTGGATGTTGCATTATGCATATTTCTTTGTACAAATATTTCATAACTTCAACGGTGTTTTCACGGATACATCCAAATGAATTTTTTTTTTCATTACACCACAAACAGAGTTCATTTTTTCTTTTCGTTCGTAATACGAAATTGGCAAAATTAATACGCATGTAATGGTGGATTTGTCTCTTAGTGCATAATAATGCCTGATACTGTTGTCAGCAGGAGAATGTAAGCCACGTACAGAGAATCAAATCATGAAAAGAGAAGCTCTTTGGACGTCACTCGTTACAAAGGACAATTATTTTAAACACGATTGGCACAAGTTCGTAATGACATATTCACTTCACTGATCTTGTCTCAGTCGATGGCTCGCTGATGATTAAAATTGAACTCGCAACTGAAATTCTTGCCACAGGTTTGACAGCTAAACGCGAAACATCCCTGTCGCTTTAAGGCGCGTTTAAGTTGAGCTCAGGACATGTTTTTGTTCGGAACATCGTGTGCAACTTGTTCCCTCAACATGTTGGCAACGTTGTTCGTTGTCCGCATTCCCGTTTACACTAGCCAGCAACATTTCTACGTATTCGCGTAGTCTGCTGCGGTGAACTGACAGGTTACTTTGTGTATTCACATCAAGAGATACTCTATGTCAAGTGAAGAGGAAGAGTTAATGACATTTGGTGCTGCATTAATAATACTTAACGAAATAAACAGAAACGATGTAGTCGTCGTCGGTGGAACAATACATACTATAGAAGACGTGGCGGGAATGACATGCTTTGTGAGCTGAATTTGGAAGACGGTTCTGGCTTTCGCAACTTCAGTAGGATGTCGCCGCCAGATTTTGAAATGTTGTTGAATATTATAGAACGAGTTGTTTCAAAGAAAGCCCCAAATTTCAGAAAAGCAATCCCTGTGAACCAAAGACTTGTTGTTACTCTTCGTTTTCTGGCATCAGGAGACTCCTATCAAAGCCAGGCATATCTCATATCTCAAATAGTTCCAAATGGTTCCATATCATCCAGAAAACGTAAACATTTAAATCCAAACCACTTCGTTTCGTAAAGTGTGTCAGTACCACATCCACATTTTTTAATTTCCTCTACTTTTCGTTTTTCTCGTCGGTACTGAGACAAGAGAGATTTACTTTTTTTGTCCACGTCACTGCTGCAGGTGCCAAGCGCCGCAGCAACCTTTTGTAAAGAATCATGTTTGATTTCAGTATTTTTGTAACCTGCGCAGCGTACATTCCACAGGCACTCCTCAGAGCGACAGCAGCTGGAAAATTTTGTCTCGTGACCACTCCATTTCAGATAAAAATGAAGGCACATAAAATAAACGCACCACTACCCTCCAGCAAAACAAACACCAAAACACTCACTCAGAGCAAACGAACACTAGCGCTGCGTAGCGGAATTTACTGGTAGCAGGCCACCAACAACGTTTGTTTGATCTCAACCGACACAGCCGGGGAACACTGATTTTATGTTGCGAACATGTTGCGAACATCGGTAGTCCATTACTAGCCACGAACAATGTTGTGAACGCGCCTTTAGACTCTGCGCGATATCGACGATATCGTCAAGTTTCTCTCGGTGAGCGCTCAAACGCGCCCCCCGCATATTTTCGTTGTGTTTGTATCCACCTCTACATTCTGTGCACTCAAACTGAAATGATTATTCCCGTCGAATAGACACCACCCCCCGAATGCTACATCGGAAAGCCAACGACACTTGTCTCTTCACCAACTGGAAACGCACGAAGACTAAATTCCCTGTTTGACGTGCATCTCCGGTGGAGCAATGGCGGGCAGAATTGCCGCGTCGCTCTCCCCGGGTAGCGTGCGTCACAGAACACCAAAAAATGAGCATTGCAAGACCCGTGCAAAGACCCCCGTACACGATCGCACAATTTGTCAAACTCCACTATGTTCGCCAAACATTTGAGCCTGTACGGTGCTATTTGACGTGTTTGTCGAGCATTTTCGTGTTTGACATGTTTCCGAGAAATTTTGACTGACGGAAAATTTGACAAGATGGCGGACGTTTTGTCGATGTTTCGCCGCATTTTTTTTAGTAGTGAACTGTTTTATTACAGTTTATCGCACTGTGTCGTGAGTTTCCACAACTATGGAAACAAACAAAATAGCACTGACAATTACCAAAATGGTAGATGATATGTCTGCGTAAGCAGAAGAAAGTAACGATCAAAGTCCGAAAACAATTTACTGGACTGTTCAATTAACCAAAACAAATTCTCCAAGTATAACACCACACAAAACAGTGATCCGTCTTCGAATCACAACTACATACAAGAATAATATAGAAAACAAACTTACTAGTCTCCGCCAGAGACTTCTCCGACATACCGAGCCTAATCCAGAGATTAGCGAGAAGATCCAAGCCGGGCTGCCGGGGCGGCAGCTATCCACGTCTGCTGGCGGTCGATGACCTGCCGATGTGCGGCCGAGCGCCGGCCTTTATAGCGCTTCGGCGGATGTGTACCTCGGAACTATCTTCCATCAAGTTGTTTTTACGTGTGAGAAGAGTTCCGGGATCTGCAGCGACCTCATCCTTATGTTTATGAGGGCCGGTAGTGGCCCCTGGTGGCCGCTGGTGTCTTTGCTGTGTTGTTGTTGTTGTTGTTGTTGTTCTTGTGGCCGTTCATCAATATTGCCCGTCGGTTGTGTAGTGCTTCGGTGTGCCTGCGAAGCGGACAACCCGCGGCTGCAGGCTGTCAGTTTGATTGCTGATACTCTAGGCGCCGTGATGTCTGGTGGAGAAAGCCACAGCAGTAGAGGTATCACATCTTTCCCAGCCATATGCAGGAAGAGATTATGAGCAAAATCAACAATTTCCACGTAACATACAAGCGGAAGTGCCATAAAGTAAAAGAAATCGAAGGTCTCCAGTTGTTCTACAGACGATGTGGGCTACATGTTTCCACACTGTTGCATTTTAATGAACTGTCATTAGAGGACCAAGAAGAAAAGAATACATTTTCGTATACGTCTGCCTTCATTTTCAATATGAGGACTAAGTGACTCTAAACAAGTTATTAAACATTTCACTATCCCTACGCAGGAAGTTGAGGTGATCAAGTTTTCTGTTTAAGAACAAATCATTTATAATACATATACTTGACATTATCATGTTGGTGAACAATCTAGAATAATATAGGAACAGAACTTGAACTTCAAACAGCCAAGAGCGCTATCGTACTGCATTTATTGTAATGATGAGTTTCAGCAGACTAAGTTGCCATCATCAGATCTCCTGCAGTACCTTTCACTGAATCTTTATCAAATGCATACTACATTGTTACAGAAAATTTTAAAGCTGGGACAACCGCAGCTAAAATTATACATGACTGCTTGGCAATTCAAACAGTGAGCAGTATACCGGGATGGCAGCCATTGCACACGCTTCTACAGACGGGATGCTCGCAGATTACCTTCTCAGCTGGTATGTTGGTGGCAGAAACACACGGGCGTGTCGGCTTTTGTGACTAACATCTGTGAGGGGCATTCTGTTTCTTGACATGGGCCGACAACAGCGTATTTTAATTGTAAAGTGTACTGTTCGCGACACAACACAGACACGAGATTCGCGATTGACGATGGTCTTTATCAATTGACGATGGGAATAGAGCGGAAAACTTTACCAAGCCACAAACAATTGTTACTTTGCGGCATTCTGCAACCTATGACATAGCATTCATATTTGCACCAGAAAATGCAACTGAAAAGTTGCGAAACTGGTTGTCTGGTTTATAAAGTGACCTGAACAAATACAGCAACAGCGGACCATTGGACAAATCATTTAGTTTCATTTTAATAGTTTTCACAGTGGTATGTTAAAGAAAAAAATTGTTCACTGTATGAATTGTCAAGCGATCATGCATATTACATACTATCATATCACAGAACGATATTTCATGACCATAAGAATAAAGTATATCAACAAGTTGTGAGGGTAGTGGTGTGTAGTATCTGTAAGTGGTTGTTCTTTGGAGGGCGACAATGGCCAGTGGCGCAGAGAGTCGCAAGCAGAGGCAGTTGTTGAGAGGCTGCGGACGGTGCAGGCTGCGTGAGCCACAGGCGGTTACGTAGCGAAGGATTTGTGTTTAATAGTCGTGGCACACAGTTTGAGTAGTAGTGTGTTTATGTTTGTGCAGTGTGATAAAGAAAAAAAATTAAATTTTACCAGTTCTTAATGCATCTCCATCAGTTAGTGCCACACCATTGCATTTAACAATGAACGAAGTCTCGATGTACGCGGCCAACTACAATAAGAGTTAACATAATAATCATTAATTAACCCATATAATCTCCAAGGAGAAGGGAGCTTATAAAGTCAAACATAAAATAAACGTACACAAATTGCACTGATTGGTTCAAATGGCTCTGAGCACTATGGGACTGAACATCTGCGGTCATCAGTCCCCTAGAACTTAGAACTACTTAAACCTAACTAACCTAAGGACATCACGCAACACCCAGTCATCACGAGGCAGAGAAAATCCCTGACCCCGCCGGGAATCGAACCCGGGCGCGGGAAGCGAGATGCACTGATTATTTTGCTAATGTACGAACATGAGATTGTATAGAGTTTTCATTTTGCTAATGAACGAACGTTAGATTGCATAATCAGAGCAATGTTTACTTTGTTTTAAGTAGTGTTTATTTTATGCTTGACTTGCTGATATACTATTGTTCTCATGTTCTTGAAATATCGTTCTATGATACGATACGGTATAGTAAGTATTTGATCAAGATTCAGCGAAATGTACTGCACGAAACCACTCATCAAAATAAATTCTGTACAACAGCGATCTTGGCTCAAGTTCTGCTTCTTCATTTACATACACGTAGTCTCTCTGCTGCCTGTATCAACATAATACGCCTTTCTCTGTTCGTAGCATAAATTTTCTTTTATTCGCCTATTTAATTTAATATTTTGACTGAATGTATTTCGAAACTGAGGAAGGTAAAATTTTTCTACACGAAATAATAGAAAAAAGGAATAAAAAACAGAAAATCGGTTATTTCGGCGGTTTTAACATTCAGGTTAAACTGACGCGGGAAAAAACCATATAACACTCTATCTCGTAGCGCCGCGTATGTTATTCACATAACATTGGCCGGTGAAATAGTGATTAAAACGCTACCTTGTATCAGAATGTTATCAAAGTAAACTGCGATTCCACATGACAGAATTCGTTTGGCTCTAAGCCCTTCGTTTGGTGCGGATGAGAAGACGAACGCCGATGCACTGGCCGAATCCAGTCTCTGTCGCTCGTCGGCCTACGGCGTGTAGCGGTGTGGTACACTCCTTACGACGAATTTTTACAGGTGGTTGGTGGATGCCACGCCACATTGCCTTGTGGTTCCTGGCAGCTGCAACGAGATGTCAGTGGAGTGGTACAAGTGTGTTTCTGTAACTTTAATTGTGAACAGGAGCACGTGAGACGCTGCTGAAACAAGTCTGCGGATTCTGGGATTTGTGGAAGCCCAGCACGCCACTCTCACCCCAAAGAATAAAAAGTTAAAGTAGCTAATTCATTCCATTTTGAGAGTATTTTGCATAATACACGACATTAATTAGTAGCAAATATTGTTGTACAGAGTGTTACAAAAAGGTACGGCCAAACTTTCAGGAAACATTCCTCACACACAAAGAAAGAAAATATGTTATGTGGACATGTGTCCGGAAACGCTTACTTTCCATGTTAGAGCTCATTTTATTACTTCTCTTCAAATCACATTAATCAGGGAATGGAAACACACAGCAACAGAACGTACCAGCGTGACTTCAAACACTTTGTCACAGGAAATTTTCAAAATGTCCTTCGTTAGCGAGGATACATGCATCCACCCTCCGTCGCATGGAATCCCTGATGCGCTGATGAAGCCCTGGAGAATGGCGTATTGTATCACAGCCGTCCACAATACGAGCACGAAGAGTCTCTACATTTGGTACCGGGGTTACGTACACAAGAGCTTTCAAATGCCCCCATAAATGAAAGTCAAGAGGGTTGAGGTCAGGAGAGCGTGGAGGCCACGGAATTGGTCCGCCTCTACCAATCCATCGGTCACCGGATCTGTTGTTGAGAAGCGTACGAACACTTCGACTGAAATGTGCAGGAGCTCCATCGTGCACGAACCACATGTTGTGTCATACTTGTAAAGGCACATGTTCTAGCAGCACAGGTAGAGTATCCCGTATGAAATCATGATAACGTGCTCCATTGAGCGTAGGTGGAAGAACATGGTGCCTAATCGAGAAATCAGCAACAATGCCTGCCAAAAGGTTCACAGAAAATCTGTGTTGATGACGTGATTGCACAATTGCGTGCGGATTCTCGTCAGCCCACAAATGTCGATTGTGAAAATTTACAATTTGATCGCGTTGGAATGAAGCCTCATCCGTAAAGAGAACATTTGCACTGAAATGAGTATTGACACATTGGCCTCCACGGGTACACTTCTGCCAATGGTTCATCCGACAATCAGCTGCTGATAGTGCCTGCACACGCTGTACATGGTACGGAAACAACTGGTTCTCCCGTAGCACTCTCCATACAGTGACGTGGTCAACGTTACCTTGTACAGCAGCAACTTCTCTGACGCTGACATTAGGGTTATCGTCAACTGCACGAAGAATTGCCTCGTCCACTGCAGGTGTTCTCGTCGTTCTAGGTCTTCCCCAGTCGCGAGTCATAGGCTGGAATGTTCCGTGCTCCCTAAGACGCCGATCAATTGCTTCGAACGTCTTTCTGTCGGGCCACCTTCGTTCTGGAAATGTGTCTCGATACAAACGTACCGCGCCACGGCTATTGCCCCGTGCTAATCCATACATCAAATGGGCATCTGCCAACTCCGCACTTGTAAACATTGCACTGACTGCAAAACCACGTTCGTGATGAACACTAACCTGTTGATGCTACGTACTGATGTGCTTAATGTTAGTACTGTAGAGCAATGAGTCGCATGTCAACACAAGCACCGAAGTCAACATTACTTCCTCGATTCACCGCCAGTTGGCCCAATTGAAGGAAGGTACAGCACATACTGACGAAACTAAAGTGAACTCTAACATGGAAATTAAGCGTTTCCGGACACATGTCCACATGACATCTTTTCTTTCTTTGTGTGTGAGGAATGTTTCCTGAAAGTTTGGCCGTACCTTTTTGTAACACCCTGTATATGGATTGTTTTGAGCCAGAGGTGGAGAAAGTGCGTGCGAGCATTGATTGATCACGTAAATGACGAGGGGCCAACTGGTTCCGTTAATGGAGATGAACAGGATGCTGTTATCGTCAGTGATGACGACACATCAGAGGAGGGAGGAGATGAAAATGACGACGTTCAGACTAGTGGTACTTTTAGTCGTTTGATATTTTCCCAGATAAAATGGAGAAAAGTATTTCCACGCCCTAATGTTAGAATAAGGTCGCACAATATTATTTACCTATCTTCCAGGCGTCGTTGGTAATGCCAAATAATGTGCTATACCATTACTGTTTCAGACTCTTTAGTTTTTCTGATTTTTATTGAACAAATTTATTTGTTTACATATAATACCGTAGAGAGTCAGAGATAGAAGTATTCACAAGAAAACGTACTAAACATATAACGAACACGGAATAATGGCAGTGGGCTTTTGTATTTAGCAGGGACATACAGGGGTACTAGACTGAATTTGGAATAACTTTGGGCATCTGAAGGTACTGGGATAAAAATTATTTGCGGCACTGCAGCCCTCCACAGATTGAGGTGGACCTAAAATATTGTCAGTATTGTCGAAACGTCCTGAACGTGTCGGGTCGAGTACGGGCGGTCTCATAATATTCAAATCTGGACAGAGCTTCAGGGACCAGGCGCGTGTCGCTGGTGTGCACTGTTTGTCTTCCAATACGCCGTTGTGTAAATCATACCTTAGATTCAATTTTTAAAGAACTTTTTAACACAATAGAATTCCAATACGCCTATGCAAGGGTAATCTTTGTATACACCATTTTAGAATGGTTAACGGAGGATTCCCTAAGACACTGATTACTTCAAACATTATAAAGTATAGTACAGATTGGTGTATCTAACAGCAGTTTGGTTAAACGTTCCCATCTCGAAAAAAGCGTCATATATCTGCAGTGACTTGTAAAAGGTCTGTGAAACACGCGTCTGTTTCACCAAATTATTACAAAGCGTGAAAAAAACTGTTTTACGTTAATTGCCAGACACATAGATCGAAGAGCCAAAGAAACTGGTACATCTGCCTAATATCGTGTAGGTCCCGGCGAGCACGCAGAAGTGCCACAACACGACGTGGCATGCTCGACTAATGCCTCAACTTAGAATTATATATTAATATCTTCAGCTGCTAAAGGGCATTGATATATATCAATGGGGATAGGTGAAAATGTTTGCCCCGACCGGGACTCGAACCCGGGATCTCCTGCTTACATGGCAGACGCTCTATCTTTTTTTTTTTTCAGTTTTTTATTGCAGGGGACAGCTAACCCTCTGACCGAACATGCTGACTTACCGTGCCGGCATCCATCCGAGCCACCGCGGGCTCAGAGGACAGTATGACTGCAGGGACTATCTCGCACACGCCTCCCGCAAGACCCACATTCTCACCTTACACGTCCACACACTACATTCGTAGTGCCCTACCCAATACATCCATTACTCGTGGAAGACATTCTTACCAAGTCCCGTAAGAGTTCGGGTAATATGTGTGCATCCGCACAGAAGAAGAAGGTCATGGCCGGTATTGCCAGAACTATATACTTATATAGATATGACACCACATCCATATAAGTATATAATGTTTGAAGTAGCGCTGGAGGGAACTGACACCATGAATCCTGCGGGCTGTCTATAAAGCCATAAGACTACGCAAGGTGAAAATCTCTTCTGATCAGCACGTTTCAAGGCATCCCAGATTTGCTCATTAATTTTCGTGTCTGGGGAGTTTGGTGGCCAGCGGAAATGTTTAAACTCAGAAGAATTTTCCTGGAGCCACTCTGTAGCAGTTCCGGACGTGTGGGATGTCGCATTGTCCTGTTGGAATTATCCAAGCCCGTCGGAATGCACAATGGACGTGAATGGATGCAGGTTATCAGACAGGTTGCTTACGTACTTGTTACCAGTCAGAGTCGTATCTAGACGTATCAACTGCACACGCCCCACACCATTACTGAGCCTCCACCAGCTTGAACAGTCCCCTGCTGACATGCAGGCTCCATTGATTGACGAGGTTGTCTCCATTCCCGTACACGTCCATCCGCTCGATATAATTTGAAACGAGACTCGTCCGACCAGGCAACATGTGTCCGGTCATCAACAGTCCAGTGTAGGTGTTGACGAGTCTAGGTGAGGCGTATAGCTTTGTGTCTTGCAGTCATGAAGGGTACACGGGTGGGTCTTCGGCTGCGGAAGCCCATATTGGTGATGTTTCGTCGAATGATTCGAACGCAGACACTTGTTGATGGCGCAGCACTGATATCTGCAGCAATTTTTGGAAGGGTTGCACTTCTGTCACGTTGAACGATTATCTTTAGTCGTCGTTGCTCCTGTACTTGCAGGATCTTTTACCGGTCACAGCAGTGTCGGAGATTTGATGTTTTACTGGATGCCTGATATTCACGGTACACTTGTGAAATAATCGTACGAGAAAATCCCCACTTCATCGCTGCCTCGGAGACGCTGTGTCCCATCGCTCGTGCGCCGACTATAACACCACGTTCAAACTCACATAAATTTTCATAACCTGCCAATGTAGCAGCAGTTACCCATCTAACAACTGCACCGGACACTTGTCTTATATAGGCGTTGCCGACCGCAGCGCCGTATTCTGCCTGTTTACATATATCTGTATTGTTATACGCATGCCTATGCCAGTTTCTTTGCCGCTTCAGTGTATAATTGTGTAAGTGGGCTGCTTGTGAGTTGGCAGCGCTGTGCAGTGCTTTGCATTGGATCTCTTACAAAAAAAAGCGGTCAGAGACTCTGTGGCTGGTCGGACTAGTTGGAAGTTAATCGCCTGTATTGTTGGGCAGTTGGAAGTTAGTCGCCAGCAGTGATGGAAGTACTGTTGGGCTGTTGGAGGCGAACAACCAGCAGGGATGCTACGAACTCAGTCTCCGATTCGCCTTGAAGATGGCTGGGAGGTTTCCAGCCGAAATATCGCAAGAAGAATTGTCGCTGTCCCGAGTGCACGCCCGAAAGATGATGGAACAATACTGTATAGGTTTGTTAGGATTTCTTCTTAGTCAGGGACATTCTTTTGTATTAATTACTTGAAGTCAGGTTATCTTTTTTTGAGTAGTCAGATTGCGTTGTGCTAGGATAGTATTGGCCAGTGTTGACATTTTAAGAATGAGTAAAGAGAAATAGGCTCAGTACGTTCAGTTTCACTCTGCTGTTTCAGAATCATTTTAAATAAAGGAGTTTCATCTGTCGACCCTTAGCCGAGGATACCTCACTGGAATCTTCTGAACTTTTCTTGCAGTTTGAATAATTAGTGCAAGATTAGAAATTGGTTATTGTTTACTGCTAACGCATAATTGTTGAGATGTCACCGCCAGACACGACACTTGCTAGTTGGTAGCCTTTAAATCGGTCGCGGTCCGTTAGTATACGTCGGACCCGCGTGTCGCCACTATCAGTGATTGCAGACCGAGCGCCGCCACACGGAAGGTCTAGTCTAGAGACTCCCTAGCACTCGCCCCAGATGTACAGCCGACTTTGCAAATGAGAGCGTATGTAGACAGTGAACCATCGCTAGCAGAGACGACAGTTTAGCATAGCTTTCATCTACGTCATTTGCTACGACCTAGCAAGGCGCCATATTCAGTTACTATTCTGAATAGATATTATTGTGAATCATGACCGTCAAGAGAGACGTTCATCGGTAATGGATTAAAGTTAAGTATCAAACTAATTACGTCCACTTTCTGAATTATAATTCCTTGTCTTGTTCCAGACCTTATGTCAGTATAGTTCTTCCCTCCTCACGCCAGCCTGTCTGAGCTGAAACGCGTGCATTTCGGCCTCCCTTCGCAACATGGTGTTGGTTCTTCTGCCAACAGAACATTGGCGACGAGTGTAAAAACGATGTTCTTATCTATAATGCCCTGATTTCATTGTGTAATGGCTTCGCCACAATCTCCAGATGTACTGTTCGAATTCTATCGCTTACAGAATCAGCAGACGCAGGCATTACTGGATGCCCTTGGACAGCTCGTCCAGGGTCAACGGGCAATGCAAAACGAAGCGGCAGCCGCCGCTCCACCGCTATCGCAGCCACAACACGTAGTTGCACCGCCTTTCAGACCTTTTGATGCTGCACTGGAAAGCTGGACGGAGTGGTCATGCCAATTTGGATTCCATCTCGCCGCCTACAGAATTCAAGGTAACGAGCAGCAGCCTTTTCTTTTGTCGTCCGTCGGTGTCGAAACTTACCAGGTGATAGTCAAATTATTTCCCCGACGCGATGTAGCAAGCCTGTCCTACAAAGAAATTGAAATATGCATCTAATGCAGACAAAAACAATCAGTCAATGTAGTTGCAAAATGGTATACTTTCTTTCGTACAAATGGTACGGCAGGTCAGACTAATCAGGAGTGGGTTGCAACCTTGCAAGGCCTTACTAGGGATTGTGCTTTTGAGTGTCAATGTGGACTCCCATATTCAGATACTATGGTACGTGATCCAATTGCACAGAACGTTTCTGATGTTCGTATAAGGGTACAGATTTTGAAACTAGTCAATCCCCCCCCTTCAGCAAGTGATGGACATATTGGATCGGCAGGACACACTTGACTTTGCTCAGGAATCATTTGAAACTTCGCCAGCCGTGTGTCAGGTTAACCGGCCAGCCGGGCGAGCAGCACGGAGCAGTAAACAGCCCTCGCGCCCGGCCGCGCCGCTGCCACCAGGCTCTCAGCCACGTGTGCCGCGCCAGCGAGCAAATGCAGTGCTCAAATCATGCCCGCGGTGCGCTACTAAACATTCGCGTGAGAATTGCCCGTCACGCCAAGCTATTTGCTTTTTCTGTAATAAAAAAGTACATGTTCAGAGTGTTTGCCAGAAAAAGCTCAGCTCGGAAACTCAAACCCATTCCCGGCCCTTTGCTTTGCACCGGAATCGGAATCGAACCAAGGATACTCTGGCTCGCAAAACTTCGCCCGTGGAAATTCATGTCGTTCATTCCACTCCGCCCAGTGCCACTCTCTCTAACAGTGACTGTGTTCGTCCCATTAATAGCGTGCGTCGACATCGCTGGAAATCTTGTCAAGTCGCAAGTGATTTTGTACCAGTGTCAGTTCACGTTGCATGAGACAGTCGCTCTTGTCAGCAGGACAATAAACTTTTGCTAGACTTGGACATTAATGGCAAAGTGATACCATTCCGGCTCGATACCGGAGCTGCAGTTTCACTGATCAATCAAGACACTTACAAACTGCTGGGCACACTGTTGCGTGCCGCAAATGTTAAGCTAACTAGTTATTCAGGACAGCCGATCACTGTGTTAGGACAGTGCAGCCTTCTTGCAACATACAAGGGACAAACAAAACTTGTGTCATTGTACGTCCTTCATTCTTCCTCTGCAGTGAACTTGTTTGGTTTCGATTTATTTCAGTTGTTTAACTTGTCTATAGTAAATCAGTGAACCAGGCTGCCTTCAGACAGTGTTTCTCGTCTATGTGAAGAATTTGCAGACATTTTTACACCGGACCTCAGTTGCGCTAAGAATTATAAAGCACATATGGAACTAAAAGTAAATGCGCAACCAAAATTTTTCAAAGCGCGCAATGTTCCCCACGCATTGCGTGATGAGGTTGCAAAACCATTACACGATTTGGAATCACAAGGTGCAATTGAACCTGTGCAGGCTTCTCTCTGGGCATCACCCTTAGTAATTTTGCCAAAAGCTTTGGGAAAATTGAGACTTTGTGTGGACTTCAAGGCAACAGTGAATCCACAACTAGTGATTGCAACTTTTCCTTTACCCCGCCCAGAAGATCTTTTTGACAAACTGTGCCCGGGTAAATATTTTTCGAAGTTGGACCTAGCAGATGCGTACTTGCAAATACCGATGGATGAAGAATCCCAGCACGTTTTGGTGGTTAACACGCATCTTGGTTTGCATCGATTCAAACGACTGCCATTCGGGTGTGCATCCGCCCCTGCATTGTTTTAGCAATATCTACAAACTGTTTGTGCATCAGTCCCTACTGCAGCAAACTATCTGGACGATATTGTGATCTCTGGAAAGACGGAAGTAAAACATTTAGCCAATCTCAAAACATTATTTCAGGTCTTGCGACAAAATGATCTTCGCTTATGGAAGGACAAATGTGTGTTTTTTGCTCGTGACTTGCCATACCTGCGCCATGTACTCAATGCCCAAGGCATACATCCCAGTCCCACACACCTCCGTGCCATACAAGACTTGCCTTCACCACAGAGTTTGATTTTTCCCAGCACACTCTGTAGCTGCTTCAATTATTATCACAGATATGTGCGCCACGCCTCTTCCATTTCAGCTCCGCTTCATCGCTTTCGCCATAAAGGTGTTCCGTTGGTCTGGACGACGGAATGCGAACGCGCCTTTCGCCGGTTGAAATCGGCGTTGATTTCCAACACTTGCCTTACGCCTTTCGATCCCCGGAAGCCCCTTTTGTTGATGGTAGATGCATCGGATTTCAGGATCGGTGCTGTGCTCGCGCACAAAGATGGCTCGCACGATCGCCCTATTGCCTTTGCTTCCAAATTGCTCTCGTCTGCACAAAGAAATTATTCACAGCTCGAAAAAGAAGCATTGGCTCTCGTACTTGGTGTTACAAAGTTTCATGATTTCTTGTATGGTCGTCACTTTACCATCATCACAGACCACAAACCTTTGACATCGCTTTTTCATCCGAACAAGCCTTTACTTCCACTTACAGTGCAAAAATTCATTCGCTGGTCTATTTTCCTCTCACAGTACCGCTACGATAGCAGTGGACCGATACAAGATAAGCACGGAAACGCCGATGCGTTGTCCCGTTTGCCTGTTGCTGAGGATACAGCATTCGATTCCTCCAAACTTGCATGCATGTTCATTGATTTGGAAACCGATGACGTGGTCCAATCGTTTACGATTGATTTTCGTCGAGTAGCTACAGCCACAACTGCCGACCCTGTCCTTGCTACCGTTCTGCATTTTGTTGCTACGCAATGGCCCTTGTCAAAGTCACGGATCGAGGACACGTTGGTTCGCCGATTTTTTGCTCACAAGGAGAGACTTTTTGTTCGATGTGGTGTTTTGCTGTTGCGTTCTGACAATGATCAGTCCAGGGTCGTGGTCCCACGCTCGTTACAGTCCTCTGTCTTAAAAGTTTCTCCACCACGGACATTGGGGTATAGTGAGAACGAAACAACTTGCTCGTCAGCACTGTACTTGGTTCGGAATCGATGCCACGATTACGAATATGTGCTCTTCTTGCATGGTGTGTGCCGAACAACAATCAGCACCACTGCGGAAATTCTTTCATGGCCAAAAGCCACTTTCCCTTGGTAACGCTTACACATCGATTTTGCTGGTCCATTCTGAAATACTCGATGATTGGTTGTGATAGATTCGTTCAGTAATTTTCCTTTTGTTGTCGGGATGTCTTCCACGACATCGTCTGCCACCATCCAAGCGTTATCTGCTATCTTTTGCATTGAAGGTCTTCCACAGACTATTGTTTCCGACAATGGCCCACAATTCATGTCCGCAGAATTTCAGTCATTCTGCCAGGCCAATGGTATTCAACATCTGACATCCGCGCCGTTTTCGCCTCAGTCTAACGGTGCCGCTGAACGATTGGTCTGGACTTTCAAGTCCCAGATGTTGAAGTTGAAAGAGTCGCATTCTCGGGAGGACGCGTTATTGCTCTTTTTGTCCTCGTATCGCTCTCAGCCCCGAGATGATCGCTCGCCGGCTGAGTTGCTCCACGGTCGCCCTCATCGAGCCTTGATGTCTTTGCTACATCCGCCGCATGAGGTTCCTGTGCAGCGGCAGTGCAGCGGCAGCCACCTGCTTTTGCTCCAGGCGACGCTGTCTACTACCGCCACTACAGAGGTTCACAGCGTTGGCTCGCAGGGCGCATTCTTCGCTGCCTCGGACGCGCTATGTATCTGAGATGCCGGCGCGCCTCACCAGAGGCCCCCAAAACCAATCAGCTGCGCCTCTGTCGTCGCACGGGATCATCCGCTCGCCGTCTGCTTTCAGCGACGGTGCCGTCCGGTCAGCGCCCTGGGGACCCATCTACTGGCTCGCCTCAGCCCCAGGTGTTACCGACGCTGCCTTCCATTTTGCCCCATGGCGACGCGCTGCCGCCGCCTGTTCTCCCGGCGGCGCCGCCCGCAGTGGACGCGTCGCTGCAACCGCCGGGCGCCTCCCTGGGTCACGCGCCGCCGATCGCTTCCCGTGACCAGTTGTCCTCCGACATGGAACTCTTGCCCGCTCCAGTCCATATGTCGTCTTCGCCCGTCGGGTGCCCCGGCCCGATGGAGGTCGACCCTACCGCCAGACACCACACTTGCTAGGTGGTAGCCTTTAAATCGGCCGCAGTCCTTTAGTATACGTCGGACCCCCGTGTCGCCACTATCAGTGATTGCAGACCGAGCGCCGCCACACGGCAGGTCTAGTCTAGAGAGACTCCCTAGCATTCGTCCCCTGTTGTACAGCCGACTTTTCTAGCGATGGTTCACTGACTACATACGCTCTCATTTGCTAAGACAACAGTTTAGCATAGCCTTCAGCTACGTCATTTGCTACGACCTAGCAAGGCACCGTATTCAGTTACTATTCTGAACAGATAATATTGTGAATCATGTACCGTCAAGAGCGACGTTCATCATTAATGGATTAAAGTTAAGTTGTTGTTGTTGTGGTCTTCAGTCCTGAGACTGGTTTGATGCAGCTCTCCATGCTACTCTATCCTGTGCAAGCTTTTTCATCTCCCAGTACCTACTGCAACCTACATCCTTCTGAATCTGCTTAGTGTATTCATCTCTTGGTCTCCCCCTACGATTTTTACCCTCCACGCTGCCCTCCAATACTAAATTGGTGATCCCTTGATGCCTCAGAACATGTCCTACCAACCGATCCCTTCTTCTGGTCAAGTTGTGCCACAAACTTCTCTTCTCCCCAATCCTATTCAATACTTCCTCATTAGTTATATGATCTACCCATCTAATCTTCAGCATTCTTCTGTAGCACCACATTTCAAAAGCTTCTATTCTCTTCTTGTCCAAACTATTTATCGTCCATGTTTCACTTCCATACATGGCTACACTCCATACGAATACTTTCAGAAATGACTTCCTGACACTTAAATCAATACTGGATGTTAACAAATTTCTCTTCTTCAGAAACGCATTCCTCGCCGTTGCCAGCCTACATTTTATATCCTCTCTACTTCGACCATCATCAGTTATTTTGCTCCCCAAATAGCAAAACTCCTTTACTACTTTAAGTGCCTCATTTCCTAATCTAATTCCCTCAGCATCACCCGACTTAATTAGACTACATTCCATTATCCTTGTTTTGCTTTTGTTGATGTTCATCTTATATCCTCCTTTCAAGACACTGTCCATTCCATTCAACTGCTCTTCCAAGTCCTTTGCTGTCTCTGACAGAATTACAATGTCATCGGCGAACCTCAAAGTTTTTATTTCTTCTCCATGAATTTTAATACCTACTCCGAATTTTTCTTTTGTTTCCTTTACTGCTTGCTCAATATACAGATTGAACAACATCGGGGACAGGCTACAACCCTGTCTTACTCCCTTCCCAACCACTGCTTCCCTTTCATGTCCCTCGACTCTTATAACTGCCATCTGGTTTCTGTACAAATTGTAAATAGCCTTTCGCTCCCTGTATTTTACCCCTGCCACCTTCAGAATTTGAAAGAGAGTATTCCAGTCAACATTGTCAAAAGCTTTCTCTAAGTCTACAAATGCTAGAAACGTAGGTTTGCCTTTCCTTAATCTTTCTTCTAAGATAAGTCGTAAGGTCAGTATTGCCTCACGTGTTCCAGTGTTTCTACGGAATCCAAACTGATCTTCCCCGAGGTTGGCTTCTACTAGTTTTTCCATTCGTCTGTAAAGAATTCGTGTTAGTATTTTGCAGCTGTGACTTATTAAGCTGATAGTTCGGTAATTTTCACATCTGTCAACACCTGCTTTCTTTGGGATTGGAATTATTATATTCTTCTTGAAGTCTGAGGGTATTTCGCCTGTTTCATACATCTTGCTCACCAGATGGTAGAGTTTTGTCAGGACTGGCTCTCCCACGGCCGTCAGTAGTTCCAATGGAATATTGTCTACTCCGGGGGCCTTGTTTCGACTCAGGTCTTTCAGTGCTCTGTCAAACTCTTCACGCAGTATCGTATCTCCCATTTCATCTTCATCTACATCCTCTTCCATTTCCATAACATTGTCCTCAAGTACATCGCCCTTGTATAGACCCTCAATATACTCCTTCCACCTTTCTGCTTTCCCTTCTTTGCTTAGCACTGGGTTTCCATCTGAGCTCTTGATATTCATACAAGTGGTTCTCTTTTCTCCAAAGGTTTCTTTAATTTTCCGGTAGGCTCTATCTATCTTACCCCTAGTGAGATAAGCCTCTACATCCTTACATTTGTCCTCTAGCCATCCCTGCTTAGCCATTTTGCACTTCCTGTCGATATCATTTTTGAGACGTTTGTATTCCTTTTTGCCTGTTTCACTTACTGCATTTTTATATTTTCTCCTTTCATCAAGTAAATTCAATATTTCTTCTGTTACCCAAGGATTTCTACTAGCCCTCGTCTTTTTACCTACTTGATCCTCTGCTGCCTTCACTACTTCATCCCTCAAAGCTACCCATTCTTCTTCTACTGTATTTATTTCCCCCATTCCTGTCAATTGCTCCCTTATGCTCTCCCTGAATCTCTGTACAACCTCTGGTTCTTTTAGTTTATCCAGGTCCCATCTCCTTAAACTCCCACCTTTTTGCAGTTTCTTCAGTTTTAATCTACAGGTCATAACCAATAGATTGTGGTCAGAGTCCACATCTGCCCCTGGAAATGTCTTACAATTTAAAACCTGGTTCCTAAATCTCTGTCTTACCATTATATAATCTATCTGATACCTTTTAGTATCTCCAGGGTTCTTCCATGTATACAACCTTCTTTCATGATTCTTAAACCAAGTGTTAGTTATGATTATGTTGTGCTCTGTGCAAAATTCTACCAGGCGGCTTCCTCTTTCATTTCTGTCCCCCAATCCATATTCACCTACTATGTTTCCTTCTCTCCCTTTTCCTACACTCGAATTCCAGTCACCCATGACTATTAAATTTTCGTCTCCCTTCACAATCTGAATAATTTCTTTTATTTCATCATACATTTCTTCAATTTCTTCGTCATCTGCAGAGCTAGTTGGCATATAAACTTGTACTACTGTAGTAGGTGTGGGCTTCGTATCTATCTTGGCCACAATAATGCGTTCACTATGCTGTTTGTAGTAGCTTACCCGCATTCCTATTTTCCTATTCATTATTAAACCTACTCCTGCATTACCCCTATTTGATTTTGTGTTTATAACCCTGTAGTCACCTGACCAGAAGTCTTGTTCCTCCTGCCACCGAACTTCACTAATTCCCACTATATCTAACTTCAACCTATCCATTTCCCTTTTTAAATTTTCTAACCTACCTGCCCGATTAAGGGATCTGACATTCCACGCTCCGATCCGTAGAACGCCAGTTTTCTTTCTCCTGATAACGACATCCTCTTGAGTAGTCCCCGCCCGGAGATCCGAATGGGGGACTATTTTACCTCCGGAATATTTTACCCAAGAGGACGCCATCATCATGTAATCATACAGTAAAGCTGCATGCCCTCGGGAAAAATTACGGCTGTAGTTTCCCCTTGCTTTCAGCCGTTCGCAGTACCAGCACAGCAAGGCCGTTTTGGTTATTGTTACAAGGCCAGATCAGTCAATCATCCAGACTGTTGCCCTTGCAACTACTGAAAAGGCTGCTGCCCCTCTTCAGGAACCACACGTTTGTCTGGCCTCTCAACAGATACCCCTCCGTTGAGGTTGCACCTACGGTACGGCTATCTGTATCGCTGAGGCACGCAAGCCTCCCCACCAACGGCAAGGTCCATGGTTCATGGGGGGAGGAAAGTTAAGTATCAAACTAATTACGTCTGCTTTCTGAATTCTCATTCCTTGTCATGTTCCAGACCTCACGTCAGTATAGTCCCTCCCTCCTCACGCCAGCCTGCGTGAGCTAAAACGCGTGCATTTCGGCCTCTCTTCGTAACACGGTGTTGGCTCTTCTGCCAACACAACAATTGTATAGAGAATTTCCTTTGTAGTTTTAGTTTTCATTGTTGTACGATACTGTAATGAAGCAGTTGTGGCATGCATGTGGAGTTGCACCAAGTATTTCATAGTCGCGTTTGCAATTAATTAGATATTATTTTCAGTGCTATTTTTGATGTGTTTTCTTATTTTTGCTCTTCAAATTGTGTTTTTCTGTATTATCGTATGAAATACTGTGATAATCATGGCGTGTGAAAAGTGCAACACTAGGCTCCAAAGTAAATTGAGAAATGACAGTGAAGACGAGAGTAGTGTGTTAGCACCACCTTGTAATGAATTAACAAATGTTCAACATAATAATTTGGTAATTGAGCATAAGGAAATGGAGCAGGCAGTAAATAACGGGGTAGATACTGAAACAGTGAACAGGGAAGTATTGTCGATCGATCGGTCGGCAACAGTTCACCTTAGGAATCCGAAATGACAGAACCAAATCTTGCAAATACTGCACATTCAGGTTTTGCGTAATTACCCTTTTCTCAATCAAGTCGATATTCACTTTCTGGTTTTCAAAATGTAAATATTGTCGGTGCAAATGAAAGGCATTGGCAAGGTGTACCCGTGGTCTAGGGATAGCGTCTTTGATTCAAAATCAAAACATCTTCGTTCCCGGGTTCGATCCACGCCACTGCCTAAACTTTGATAAATAATCAGCATTGGCGGCCGAAGACTTCCGGCATAAACAGTCAGCCTCATTCTGCCAACGGCCTTGTCAAAGAGGGCGGAGGAGCGGATAGAGGTTCAGGGCACTCTCTTGTCCTAGGGGTGGGAAATTGCCCTAAAGGCGGAAGAATCAGCAATGATCAACGACATGAGGATGCAGAAGGCAATGGAAACCACTGCATTAAAGACACGTAACGTATATCCACAGGACATGTGACCTGTAATTGAAGAAGTGTCATGATGATCTCTCCATTGGCAAAAGATTCCGGAATAGTCCCCCATTCGGATCTCTGGGAGGGGACTGCCAAGGGGGAGGTTACCATGAGAAAAAGATTGAATAATCAACGAAAGGATAGCGTTCTACGAGTCGGGGCGTGGAATGTCAGAAGCTTGAACGTGGTAGGGAAACTAGAAAATCTGAAAAGGGAAATGCAAAGGCGCAATCTAGATATATTAGGGGTCAGTGAAGTGAAGTGGAAGAAAGACAAGGATTTCTGGTCAGATGAGTATCGGGTAATATCAACAGCAGCAGAAAATGGTATAACAGGTGTAGGATTCGTTATGAAAAGGAAGGTAGGGCAGATGGTGTGTTACTGTGAACAGTTCAGTGACCGGGTTGTTCTAATCAGAATCGACAGCAGACCAACACCGACAACGATAGTTAAGGTATACATGCCGACGTCGCAAGCTGAAGATGAACAGATAGAGAAAGTGTATGAGGGTATTGAAAGGGTAATGCAGTATGTAAAGGGGGACGAAAATCTAATAGTCATGGGCGACTGGAATGCAGTTGTAGGGGAAGGAGTAGAAGAAAAGGTTACAGCAGAATATGGGCTTGGGACAAGGAATGAAAGAGGAGAAAGACTAATTGAGTTCTGTAACAAGTTTCAGCTAGTAATAGCGAATACCCTGTTCAAGAATCACAAGAGGAGGAGGTATACTTGTAATATAATTGAAATCTTCCCGTATCTCCCGGCCTTTTCCATCATGGTCAGACAGAGATTCCGAAAACAGATACTGGACTGTAAGGCGTACCCAGGAGCAGATATAGACTCAGATCACAATATAGTAGTGATGAAGAGTAGGCTGAAGTTCAAGACATTAGTCAGGAAGAATCAATACGCAAAGAAGTGGGATACGGAAGTAGGCTACTAAGGAATGACGAGATACGTTTGAAGTTCTCTAACGCTATAGATACAGCAATAAGGAATAGCGCAGTAGGCAGTACAGTTGAAGAGGAATGGACATCTCTAAAAAGGGCCATCACAGAAGCTGGGAAGGAAAACATAGGTACAAAGAAGGTAGCGGCGAAGAAACCATGGGTAACAGAAGAAATACTTCAGTTGATTGATGAAAGGAGGAAGTACAAACATGTTCCGGGAAAATCAGGAATACAGAAATACAAGTCGCTGAGGAATGAAATAAAGAGGAAGTGCAGGGAAGCTAAGACGAAATGGCTGCAGGAAAAATGTGAAGACATCGAAAAAGATATGATTGTCGGAAGGACAGACTCAGCATACAGGGAAGTCAAAACAACCTTTGGTGACATTAAAAGCAACGGTGGTAACATTAAGAGTGCAACGGGAATTCCACTGTTAAATGCAGAGGAGAGAGCAGATAGGTGGAAAGAATACATTGAAAGCCTCTATGAGGGTGAACATTTGTCTGATGTGACAGAAGAAGAAACAGGAGTCGATTTAGAAGAGATAGGGGATCCAGTATTAGAATCGGAATTTAAAAGAGCTTTGGAGGACTTACGGTCAAATAAGGGAGAAGGGATAGATAACATTCCATCAGAATTTCTAAAATCATTGGGGGAAGTGGCAACAAAACGACTATTCACGTTGGTGTGTAGAATATATGAGTCTGGCGATATACCATCTGACTTTCGGAAAAGCATCATCCACACAATTCCGAAGACGGCAAGAGCTGACAAGTGCGAGAATTATCGCACAATCAGCTTAACAGCTCATGCATCGAAGCTGCTTACAAGAATAATATACAGAAGAATGGAAAAGAAAATTGAGAATGCGCTAGGTGACGATCAGTTTGGCTTTAGGAAAAGTAAAGGGACGAGAGAGGCAATTCTGACGTTACAGCTAATAATGGAAGCAAGGCTAAAGAAAAATCAGGACACTTTCATAGGATTTGTCGACCTGGAAAAAGCGTTCGACAATATAAAATGGTGCAAGCTGTTCGAGATTCTGAAAAAAGTAGGGGTAAGCTATAGGGAGAGACGGGTCATATACAATATGTACAACAACCAAGAGGAAATAATAAGAGTGGACGATCAAGAACGAAGTGCTCGTATTAAGAAGGGTGTAAGACAAGGCTGTAGCCTTTCGCCCCTACTCTTCAATCTGTACATCGAGGAAGCAATGATGGAAATAAAAGAAAGGTTCAGGAGTGGAATTAAAATGCAAGGTGAAAGGATATCAATGATACGATTCGCTGATGACATTGCTACCCTGAGTGAAAGTGAAGAAGAATTAAATGATCTGCTGAACGGAATGAACCGTCTAATGAGTACACCGTATGGTTTGAGAGTAAATCGGAGAAAGACGAAGGTAATGAGAAGTAGTAGAAATGAGAACAGCGAGAAACTTAACATCAGGATTGATGGTCACGAAGTCAATGAAGTTAAGGAATTCTGCTACCTAGGCAGTAAAATAACCAATGACGGACGGAGCAAGGAGGACATCAAAAGCAGACTCGCTATGGCAAAAAAGGCATTTCTGGCCAAGAGAAGTCTACTAATATCAAATACCGGCCTTAATTTGAGGAAGAAATTTCTGAGGATGTACGTCTGGAGTACAGCATTGTATGGTAGTGAAACATGGACTGTGTGAAAACTGGAACAGAAGAGAATCGAAGCATTTGAAATGTGGTGCTATAGACGAATGTTGAAAATTAGGTGGATTGATAAGGTAAGGAATGAGGAGGTTCTATGCAGAATCGGAGAGGAAAGGAATATGTGGAAAACACTGATAAGGAGAAGGGACAGGATGATAGGACATCTGCTAAGACATGAGGGAATGACTTCCATGGTATTAGAGGGAGCTGTAGAGGGCAAAAACTGTAGAGGAAGACAGAGATTGGAATACGTCAAGCAAATAATTGAGGACGTAGGTTGCAAGTGCTACTCTGAGATGAAGAGGTTAGCACAGGAAAGGAATTCGTGGCGGGCCGCATCAAACCAGTCAGTAGACTGACGAAAAAAACAAAAAAAAAGCAGGCCTATTGACACCACACAGTCAACATGGATTTAGAAAACATCTGGATTTCCGGAAGACTTTTGACACGGTACCACACAAGCGGCTCGTAGAAAAATTGCGTGCTTATGGAATATCGTCTCAGTTATGTGACGAGATTTGCGATTTCCTGTCAGAGAGTCACAGTTCGTAGTAATTGACGGAAAGTCGTCGAGTAAAACAGAAGTGATTTCTGGTGTTCCCCAAGGAAGTGTTATAGGCCCTTTGTTGTTCCTTATCTATATAAACGATTTGGGAGACACTCTCGGTTGTTTGCAGATGATGCTGTCGTTTATCGACTAATTAAGTGATCAGAAGATCAAAACGAATTGCAAAATGATGTAGAAAAGATATCTGAATGGTGCGAAAAGTGGCAGTTGACCCTAAATAACGAAAAGTTTGAGATCATCCACGTGGGTGCTAAAAGGAACTCGTTAAATTTCGGTTACACGATAAACCAGTCTAATCTAAAAGCCGTAAATTCAACAATTACGAACAACTTAAATTGGAAGGAACACATTTAAAATGTTGTGGGGAAGGCTAACCAAAGATTGCGTTTTATTGGCAGGACAATTAGAAAATGTAACGGGTCTACTAAGGAGACTGCCTACACTACGCTTGTCCGTCCTCTTTTAGGATACTGCTGTGCGGTGTGGGATCCTTACCAGGTAGGACTGACGGCGTACATCGAATAAGGTCAAAGAAAGGCAGCACGTTTTGTATTATCGCGAAATATGGGAGAGAGTGTCACAGAAATGATACAGGATCTGGGCTGGACATCGTTAAAAGAATGGCGTTTTTCGTTGCGACGGGAACTTGTCACGAATCTCCAATCACCAACTTTCTCCTCCGAATGCGAAAATATTTTGTTGACCCCGACTTACATAGGGAGGAACGATCACCACGATAAAATAAACGAAATGAGAGCTCGTACGGAAAGAAATAGGTGTTCGTTCTCTCCGCGCTATACGAGATTCGAATAATAGAGAATTGTGAAGGTGGTTCGATGAACCCTGTGTCAGGCAGCTGAATATGATTTACAAAGTACCCATGTAGATGTAGAAGGGGTAAGATAGATACTGCCTACAGGAAAATTAAGGACACCTTTGGAGAAAAGAGAGCCACTTGTATGAATATCAAGAGCTCAGATGGAAACCCAGTTCTAAGCAAAAAAGAGAAAGCAGAAAGGTGGAAGGAGTATATAGAGGGTCTATACAAGGGCGCTCTACTTGAGGACAATATTATGGAAATGGAAGAGGATGTAGATGAAGATGAAATGAGAGATATGATAATGCGTGAAGAGTTTGACAGAGCACTGAAAGACCTGAGTCGAAACAATGCCCCGGGATTAGACAACATTCCATTGGAACTACTGACAGCCTTGGGAGAGCCAGTCCTGACAAAACTCTATCATCTGGTGAGCAAGATGTATGAGACAGGCGAAATACCCTCAGACTTCAAGAAGAATATAATAATTCCAATCCCAAAGAAAGCAGGTGTTGACAGATGTGAAAATTACAGAACTATGAGTTTAGTAAGTCACAGCTGCAAAATACTAACACGAATTCTTTACAGACGAATGGAAAAACTGGTAGAAGCCAACCTCGGGGAAGATCAGTTTGGATTCCGTAGAAACACTGGAACACGTGAGGCAATACTGACCTTACGACTTATCTTAGAAGAAAGATTAAGGAAAGGCAAACCTACGTTTCTATCATTTGTAGACTTAGAGAAAGCTTTTGACAATGTTGACTGGAATACTCACTTTCAAATTCTAAAGGTGGCAGGGGTAAAATACAGGGAGCGAAAGGCTATTTACAATTTGTACAGAAACCAGATGGCAGTTATAAGAGTCGAGGGGCATGAAAGGGAAGCAGCGGTTGGGAAGGGAGTGAGACAAGGTTGTAGCCTGTCCCCGATGTTATTCAATCTGTATATTGAGCAAACAGTAAAGGAAACAAAAGAAAAATTCGGAGTAGGTATTAAAATCCATGGAAAAGAAATAAAAACTTTGAGGTTCGCCGAAGACATTGTAATTCTGTCAGAGACAGCAAAGGACTTGGAAGAGCAGTTGAACGGAATGGACAGTGCCTTGAAAGGAGGATACAAGATGAACATAAACAAAAGCAAAACGAGGATAATAGAATTTAGTCGAATTAAGTCGGGTGATGCTGAGGGAATTAGATTAGGAAATTAGACACTTAAAGTAGTAAATGAGTTTTGCTATTTGGGGAGCAAAATAACTGATGATGGTCGAAACAGAGAAGATATAAAATGCAGACTGGCAATGGCAAGGAAAGCGTTTCTGAAGAAGAGAAATTTGTTAACATCGAATACAGATTTAAGTGTCAGGAAGTCGTTTCTGAAAGTATTTGTATGGAGTGTAGCCATGTATGGAAGTGAAACATGGACGATAAATAGTTTGGACAAGAAGAGAATAGAAGCTTTCGAAATGTGGCGCTACAGAAGAATGCTGAAGATTAGATGGGTAGATCACATAACTAATGAGGAGGTATTGAATAGAATTGGGGAGAAGAGGAGTCTGTGGCACAACTTGACGAGAAGAAGGGACTGGTTGGTAGGACATGTCCTGAGGCAACAGGGGATCACAAATTTACCATTGGAGGGCAGCTTGGAGGGTAAAAATCGTAGAGGGAGACCAAGAGATGAATACACTAAGCAGATTCAGAAGGATGTTGGCTGCAGTAGGTACTGGGAGATGAGGCTTGCACAGGATAGGCTAGCATGGAGAGCTGCATCAAACCAGTCTCAGGACTGAAGACCACAACAACAACAGATGCAGAAGCACCGGGGCCCTCCCCACGAACATGTCCCCACCCCCCACAGCTGTGTCCCGCGTTACCGCGCCACAGGTGCCGCCGGCCCTCGCCACACGTGCCCCTGCGCCCTGGCCGGCCCTTTTGACTCGCTCGCCGCTGTATCGACCAGCCCAGGGCCGCACGCGCCCGCCGCTGCCGTGCCACGCCCCCTCGCAGAACTCGGCGCTCTGACCAGCAGTACACACAACACAAGAGGTCTGGCGTCCGAGCGTACACAAATCTCGGATCGCAGTATCCGACCAAAACTGTCCGTACCTTACTCGTTCGTAATATCGCAATGAAACTGTCGTACTCTTGAAAGTTTGGAAACCAAAGTACCAACAAAACTTTTTAATCGAATACGGATGCGGACCACTGCTGCTATAGCGAATAGACGTTGCCAGAAATGACTGCAACTAGTCGGTCGTCTTCTGTGACGGCAGACTTTATAACCGCGATTCGGCGCCAGACACTACGACGTCCTCGATTTGTCAACCCGACGTTCACGAGAAATGAAAACAGACTACGAGCCAGTCATCATCATCATAATTTAAGACTGATTATGCCTTTCAGAGTTCAGTCTGGGGCATAGTCCCCCTTAGGTCTGTTACATTTTCGCAGTGTCCTGCCAATAAAACGCAGTCTTTCGTTACCCTTCCCCACAACATTTTAAATGTGTTCCTTCCACTTTGAGTTGTTCGTAATTGTAATACCTACGTATTTAGTTGAATTTACGGCTTTTAGATTAGACTGATTTATCGTGTAACCGAAATTTAACGAGTTCCTTTTAGCACCCACGTGGATGATCTCACACTTGATTCCGTATTTCTAGATTTCCGGAAAGCTTTTGACACCGTTCCTCACAAGCGACTTCTAATCCAACTGCGCGCCTGTGGGGTATCGTCTCAGTTGTGCGACTGGATTCGTGATTTCCTGACAGGAAGATCGCAGTTCGTAGTAATAGACGGCAAATCGTCGAGTAGAATTGAAGTGATATCAGGTGTTCCCCAGGGAAGCGTCCTGGGACCTCTGCTGTTCCTGATTTATGTAAATGACCTGGGTGACAATCTGAGCAGTTCTCTTAGGTTGTTCGCAGATGGTGCTGTAATTTACCGTCTAGTAAGGTCATCCAAAGACCAGTATCAGTTGCAAAGCGATTTAGAAAAGATTGCTGTACTGTGTGGCAGGTGGCAGTTGACGCTAAATAACGAAAAGTGTGAGGTGATCCACACGAGTTCCAAAATAAATCCGTTGGAATTCGATTACTCGATAAATTGTACAATTCTCGAGGCTGTCAATTCGACTAAGTACCTGGGTGTTAAAATTACGAACAACTTCAGTTGGAAGGACCACATAGATAATATTGTGGGGAAGGCGAGCCAAAGGTTGCGTTTCATTGGGAGGAGACTTAGAAGAAGCGACAAGTCCACTAAAGAGACAGCTTACACTACACTCGTTCGTGTGGGATCCTTACCAAGTGGGATTGACGGAGGACATCGAAAGGGTTCAAAAAAGGGCAGCTCGTTTTGTATTATCACGTAATAGGGGAGAGAGTGTGGCAGATATGATACGAGAGTTGGGATGGAAGTCATTAAAGCAAAGACGTTTTTCGTCGCGGCGAGATCTATTTACGAAATTTCAGTCACCAACTTTCTCTTCCGAATGCGAAAATATTTTGTTGAGCCCAACCTACATAGGTAGCAATGATCATCAAAATAAAATAAGAGAAATCAGAGCTCGAACAGAAAGGTTTAGGTGTTCGTTTTTCCCGCGCGCTGTTCGGGAGTGGAATGGTAGATTGTGGTTCGATGAACCCTTTGCTTAGCACTTAAATGTGAATTGCAGAGTAATCATGTAGATGTAGATAAAATTCCTCCATGATCCCCTATTCAGTGCTAACTGGTGCCTCGTCTGATGTTAAGCCTATTACTTCAAAATCATTCTTAACCGAATCCAGGTACCTTCTCCTTGGTCTGCCCAGACTCCTCCTACCCTCTTCTGCTGAACCCATGAGTCTCTTGGGTAGCCTTGCTTCTCCCATGCGTGTAACATGACCCCACCATCTAAGCCTGTTCGCCCTGACTGCTACATCTATAGAGTTCATTCCCAGTTTTTCTTTGATTTCCTCATTGTGGACACCCTCCTGCCATTGTTCCCATCTACTAGTACCTGCAATCATCCTAGCTACTTTCATATCCGTAACCTCAACCTTATTGATAAGATAACCTGAATCCACCCAGCTTTCGCTCCCATACAACAAAGTTGGTCGAAAGATTGAACGGTGCACAGATAACTTAGTCTTGGTACTGACTTTCTTCTTGCAGAAGAGAGTAGATCGTAGCTGAGCGCTCACTGCATTAGCTTTGCTACACCTCGCTTCCAGTTCTTTCGCTATGTTGCCGTCCTGTCAGAATATGCATCCTAAGTACTTGAAACCGTCCACCTGTTCTAACTTTGTTCCTCCTATTTGGCAATCAATCCGTTTATATTTCTTTCCCACTGACATTACTTTCGTTTTGGAGATGCCAATCTTCATACCATAGTCCTTACATTTCTGATCTAGCTGTGAAATATTACTTAACTTTCAATCGAATCTGCCATCACAAATAAGACATCCGCATATGCGAGACTGCTTATTTTGTGTTCACATATCTTAATCTCACCCAGCCAGTCTATTGTTTTCAACATATGATCCATAAATAATATGAACAACAGTGGAGACAGGTTACAGCCTTGTCTTACCCCTGAAACTATTCTGAACCATGAACTCAATTTACCGTCAACTCTAACTGCTGCCTGACTATCCATGTAAAGACCTTTAATTGCTTGCAAAAGTTTGCCTCCTATTCCATAATCTCGTAGAACAGACAATAACGTCCTCCTACGAGCCAGGTCATATGCCTTTTCTAGATCTATAAAGCATAGATACAGTTCCCTGTTCCACTCGTAACACATCTCCATTACTTGCCGTAAGCTAAAGATCTGGTCCTGACAACCTCTAAGAGGCCTAAACTCACACTGATTTTCATCCAATTTGTCGTCAGCTAATAGTCGCACTATACTTTCAACAATACCTGAGAAGATTTTACCCACAACGCTGATTAAAGAGATACCTCTGTAGTTGTTACAATCTTTTCTGTTTCCATGTTCAAAGATTGGTGTGATTACTGCTTTCGTCCAGTCTGATGGAACCTGTCTCGACTCCCACGCCATTTCAATTATCCTGTGTAGCCATTTAAGACCTGACATTCCACTGTATTTGATGAGTTCCGACTTAATTTCATCCACCCCAGCAGCTTTATTGCACTGCAATCTATTGACCATTTTCTCCACTTCCTCAAATGTCATCCTATTTCCATTATCATTCCTATCCCATTGTACATCGAAATCTGAAACGTTACTGATCGTATTTTCACCTACATGGAGCAACTCTTCAAAATTTTCCCTCCATCTGCCAAGGAATCAACACGATTCACCAGCAGTTTTCCTGACCTGTCCAAAATACTTGTATTTCCTTCTTACCTCCCTTTCGAAGACTGCTAATTACACTTCAGACTGGTTTTCCAGCAGCTTGACCCATAGTCTCCAACCTGTTTCCAAAGTCTTCCCAAGATTTCTTCTTGGATGCTGCAATTATCTGTTTGGCTTTGTTTCTTTCTTCAACTTAACTTTCGCTGCCTACCCGAGTTCTAGTATGTAGCCATTTTTGAAACGCCTTCTTTTTCCTTTTACAGGCTGCCTTGACTGTGTCATTCCACCAAGCTGTTTGCTTCATCCTATCTTTACACACTACCGTTCCAAGTCATTCTTTAGCCACTTCTAGTACTGTGTCCCTGTACCTTGTCCATTCCTTTTCCAATGACTGTAATTGACTACATTCAACTACGAGCCATTAACAAAAAAAAAATTAATTAATTTGCTCTCGCAGCTGTGATTTCCTGTTTCATTGTATACTTCCAAAATATGATAAATACAGGCATTCAGGGCAATTACACTGTACAATCGGTTAAATATTAAGGACCATTAGGATTCTAAGACCCCCCCTTTTCCCAGGAACGGGTGGAAATTTATGTACCCTACTGAGGTCTACAATTTCCTGACAACGTAAGAATCTGCAGCTTCTAGGTCAATCCAATCAAAAGATAGGCCATTTATGTCACAAATTTTGATACAAACTCACTCAACAAAAGCGACAGTGTACTTCGCTATGATCTACAATCATTAAATTTGGCACGAAGCACGGTTTCACAGAGTAGTTGTTGTGGTCTTCAGTCCTGAGACTGGTTTGCAGCTCTCCATGCTTCTCTATCCTGTGCAAGCTTCTTCATCTCCCAGTACCTACTGCAACCTACATCCTTCTGAATCTGCTTAGCGTATTCATCTCTTGGTCTCCCTCTACGATTTTTACCCTCCACGCTGCCCTCTAATACTAAATTGGTGATCCATCGATGCCTCAGAACATGTCCTACCAACCGATCCCTTCGTCTAGTGAAGTTGTGCCACAAGCTCCTCTTCTCCCCAATCCTATTCAATACTTCCTCATTAGTTATATGATCTACCCATCTAATCTTCAGCATTCTTCTGTAGCACCACATTTCGAAAGCTTCTATTCTCTTCTTGTCCAAACTATTTATCGTCCATGTTTCACTTCCATACATGGCTACACTCCATACAAATACTTTCAGAAACGACTTCCTGACACTTAAATCTGTACTCGATGTTAACAAATTTCTCTTCTTCAGAAACTCTTTCCTTGCCATTGCCAGTCTACATTTTATATCCTCTCTATTTCGACCATCATCAGTTATTTTGCTCCCCAAATAACAAAACTTCTTTACTACTTTAAGTGTCTCATTTCCTAATCTAATTCCCTCATCACCACCCGACTTAATTCGACTACATTCCATTATCCTCGTTTTGCTTTTGTTGATGTTCATCTTATATCCTCCTTTCAAGACACTGTCCATTCCGTTCAACTGCTCTTCCAAGTCCTTTGCTGTCTCTGAGGTTCGCCGATGACATTGTAATTCTGTCAAAGTTTTTATTTCTTCTTCCTGGATTTTAATACCTACTCCGAATTTTTCTTTTGTTTCCTTTACTGCTTGCTCAATATACAGATTGAATAACATCGGGGAGAGGCTACAACTCTGTCTCACTCCCTTCCCAACCACTGCTTCCCTTTCATGTCCCTCGACTCTTATAACAGCCATCTGGTTTCTGTACAAATTGTAAATAGCCTTTCGCTCCCAGTATTTTACCCCTACCACCTTCAGAATTTGAAAGAGAGTCAACATTGTCAAATGCTTTCTCTAAGTCTACAAATGCTAGAAACGTAGGTTTGCCTTTCCTTAATCTAGCTTCTACGATAAGTCGTAGGGTCAGTATTGCCTCACGTGTTCCGATATTTCTACGGAATCCTAACTGATCTTCCCCGAGGTCGGCTTCTACTAGTTTTTCCATTCGTCTGTAAAGAATTCGCGTTAGTATTTTGCAGCTGTGACTTACTAAACTCATAGTTCTGTAATTTTCACATCTGTCAACACCTGCTTTCTTTGGGATTGGAATTATTATATTCTTCTTGAAGTCTGAGGCTATTTCGCCTGTCTCATACATCTTGCTCACCAGATGGTAGAGTTTTGTCAGGACTGGCTCTCCCAAGGCCGTCAGTAGTTCCAATGGAATGTTGTCTACTCCGGGGGCCTTGTTTCGACTCAGGTCTTTCAGTGCTCTGTCAAACTCTTCACGCCTTATCGTATCTCCCATTTCATCTTCATCTACATCCTCTTCCATTTCCATAATATTGTCCTCAAGTGCATCGCCCTTGTATAGACCTTCTATATACCCCTTCCACCTTCCTGCTTTCCCTTCTTTGCTTAGAACTGGTTTCCATCTGAGCTCTTGATATTCATACAAGTTGTTCTCTTTTCTCCAAAGGTCTCTCTAATTTTCCTGTAGGCAGTATCTATCTTACCCCTTGTAAGATAAGCCTCTACATCCTTACATTTGTCCTCTAGCTATCCCTGCTTAGCCATTTTGCACTTCCTGTCGATTTAATTTTTGAGACGTTTATAAAACTGCAGTAAATGAAGCAGGCAAAAAGGAATACATTTTCTCCTTTCACCAATTAAATTCAATATTTCTTCTGTTACCCAAGGATTTCTACTAGCCCTCGTCTTTTTACCTACTTGATCCTCTGCTGCCTTCACTACTTCATCCCTCAAAGCTACCCATTCTTCTTCTACTGTATTTCTTTCCCCCATTCCTGTCAATTGTTCCCTTATGCTCTCCCTGAAACTTTGTGCAACCTCTGCAAAAAGGTGGGAATTTAAGGAGATGGGACCTGGATAAACTGATTAAATCAGTTTCTTCAGTTTTAATCTACAGTTCATAACCAGTAGATTGTGGTGAGAGTCCACATCTGCCCCTGGAAATATCTTACAGTTTAAAACCTGGTTCATAAATCTCTGTCTTCTCATTATACAATCTATCTGAAACCTGTCAGTATCTCCAGGCTTCTTCCATGTATACAACCTTCTTCTATGATTCTTGAACCAAGTGTTAGCTATGATTAAGTTGTGCTCTGTGCAAAATTCTACCAGACGGCTTCCTCTTTCATTTCTTAGCCCCAATCCATATTCACCTACTACGTTTCCTGCTCTCCCTTTTCCTACTACCGAATTTCAGTCACCCGTGACTATTAAATTTTCATCTCCCTTCACTATCTGAATAATTTCTTTTATTTCATCATACATTTCTTCAATTTCTTCGTTATCTGCAGAGCTAGTTTGCATATAAACTTGTACAACTGTAGTAGGCGTGGGCTTCATGTCTCTCTTAGTCACAATAATGCGTTCACTATGCTGTTTGTAGTAGCTTACCGGCACTCCTAATTTTTTATTCATTATTAAACCTACTCCTGCATTACCCCTTTTTGATTTTGTATTTATAACCCTGTATTCGCCTGACCAAAAGTCTTGCTCCTCCTGCCAGCGAACTTCATTAATTCCTACTATATCTAACTTTAACCTATCCATTCCCTTTTTAAATTTTCTAACCTACCTGCCCGATTAAGGAATCTGACTTTCCACGCTCTGATCCGTAGAACGCCAGTTTTCTTTCTCCTGATAACGACGTCCTCTTGAGTAGTCCCCGCCCGGAGATCCGAATGGGGGACTATTTTACCTCCGGAATATTTTACCCAAGAGGACGCCATTATCATTAAACCATACAGTAAAGCTGCATGCCATCGGGAAAAATTACGGCTGTAGTTAACCCTTGCTTTCAACCGTTCGCAGTACCAGCACAGAAAGGCCGTTTTGGTTAGTGTTTTTTTGGTCATCAGTCTACTGACTGGTTTGATGCGGCCCGCCACGAATTCCTTTCCTGTGATAACCTCTTCATCTCAGAGCTGCACTTGCAACCTACGTCCTCAATTATTTGCTTCACGTATTCCAATCTCTGTCTTCCTCTACAGTTTTTGCCCTCTACAGCTCCCTCTAGTACCATGGAAGTCATTCCCTCATGTCTTAGCAGATGTCCTATCATCCTGTCCCTTCTCCTTATCAGTGTTTTCCACATATTCCTTTCCTCTCCGATTCTGCGTAGAACCTCCTCATTCCTTACCTTATCAGTCCACCTAATTTTCTTTAGCCTTGCTTCCATTATTCGCCGTAACGTCAGAATTGCCTCTCTCGTCCCTTTACTTTTCCTAAAGCCAAACTGATCGTCACCTAGCGCATTCTCAATTTTCTTTTCCATTCTTCTGTATATTATTCTTGTAAGCAGCTTCGATGCATGAGCTGTTAAGCTGATTGTGCGATAATTCTCGCACTTGTCAGCTCTTGCGTCTTCGGAATTGTGTGGATGATGTTTTTCCGAAAGTCAGATGGTATATCGCCAGACTCATATATTCTACACACCAACGTGAATAGTCGTTTTGTTGCCACTTCCACCAATGATTTTAGAAATTCTGAAGGAATGTTATCTATCCCTTCTGCCTTATTTGACCGTAAGTCCTCCAAAGCTCTTTTAAATTCCGATTCTAATACTGGATCCCCTATCTCTTCTAAATCGACTCCTGTTTCTTCTTCTATCACATCAGACAAATGTTCACCCTCATAGAGGCTTTCAATGTATTCTTTCCACCTATCTGCTCTCTCCTCTGCATTTAACAGTGGGATTCCCGTTGCACTCTTAATGTTACCACCGTTGCTTTTAATGTCACCAAAGGTTGTTTTGACTTTCCTGTATGCTGAGTCTGTCCTTCCGACAATCATATTTTTTTCGATGTCTTCACATTTTTCCTGCAGCCATTTCGTCTTAGCTTCCCTGCACTTCCTATTTATTTCAATCCTCAGCGACTTGTATTTCTGTATTCCTGATTTTCCCGGAACATGTTTGTACTTCTTCCTTTCATCAATCAACTGAAGTATTTCTTCTGTTACCCATAGGTTTCTTCGCCGCTACCTTCTTTGTACCTATGTTTTCCTTCCCAACTTCTGTGATGGCCCTTTTTAGAGATGTCCATTGCTCTTCAACTGTACTGCCTACTGCGCTATTCCTTACTGCTGTATCTATAGCGTTAGTGTTACGAGACCAGATCAGTCAGTCATCCAGACTGTTGCCCCTGCAACTATTGAAAAGGCTGCTGCCCCTCTTCAGGAACCACACGTTTGTCTGGGCTCTCAGCAGATACCCTTCCGTTGTGGTTGCACCTACGGTACGGCTATCTGTATCGCTGAGGCACGCAATCCTCCCCACCAATGGCAAGGTCCATTGTTCTTGGGGGGTGGGGGGGGGGGGATTTCACAGAGTAAGCAAAGGGAAAATATCCGAAAATTGTTAATTTGTAATTACATCACACGAAAAAAACTTTTTGTCATTTGTTATCCAACTGTCTGTCTTTCCGTCCGTATGTTACGTCCATCTTCTCTCAGGAGCGGTGACATACATCAAGTTGAAATTTACGACTCCCTTGTGGATGTAAAACATCGAAGCTTCTAAGTCGACGCAATCAAAAGATCGCCAATTTCTGTCACATGTTTTGATACTCGCAAACTCACTCATCCAAACCCTATAGGGCACTTCCCGTTGACTTCGAAACATGAAATTTGGCGAGAAGCTAGGTTACACACTACAAGTAATGGAAAAAAGCCGGCCGGTGTGGCCGTGCGGTTCTAGTCGCTTCAGTCTCGAACCGCGTGACCGCTACGGTCGCAGGTTCGAACCCTGCTCCGGGCATGGATGTGTGAGAACCTAACTTACCTAAGGACATCAAAGTTCTAGGGGACTGATGACCACAGATGTTAAGTCCCATAATGCTCAAAGCCATTTGAACCATTTAATGGGAAAAAAATTTGATTTGTAATTATGTCACACGAAAAAGTATTTCTTTCTCATTTCTTGACCGACAGTGTGCCTGTCTGGCTGCTAAGAGCGCTTTTTCTCAGGAGTGGGTTGACGTATCACGTTGAACTTTATGTCACATACTGAGGTGTGTGGTCACTTTGCGAAATAAACGTCCGTATCTTGTGATGGCGTTGTCGTAGATTTTGACACAGAAAAACTCACTCATCAAAATCTGTACGGTTCTTCCCGTTGGTCTCGAATCGTGACATTTGGCAAGAAGAATGGCTTCACTATACTAGTCATTCGAAAAATCGAATTTTTAATTTGTCGTTACATCTTGTTGTTGTTGTTGTTGTGGTCTTCAGTCCTGAGACTGGTTTGATGCAGCTCTCCATGCTACTCTATCCTGTGCAAGCTTTTTCATCTCCCAGTACCTACTGCAACCTACATCCTTCTGAATCTGCTTAGTGTATTCATCTCTTGGTCTCCCTCTACGATTTTTACCCTCCACGCTCCCCTCCAATACTAAATTGGTGATCCCTTGATGCCTCAGAACATGTCCTACCAACCGATCCCTTCTTCTGGTCAAGTTGTGCCACAAACTTCTCTTCTCCCCAATCCTATTCAATACCTCCTCATTAGTTATGTGATCTACCCATCTAATCCTCCTCATTAGTTATGTGATCTACCCATCTAATCTTCAGCATTCTTCTGTAGCACCACATTTCGAAAGCTTCTATTCTCTTCTTGTCCAAACTATTTATCGTCCATGTTTCACTTCCATACATGGCTACACTCCATACGAATACTTTCAGAAATGACTTCCTGACACTTAAATCAATACTGGATGTTAACCAATTTCTCTTCTTCAGAAACGCTTTCCTTGCCATTGCCAGCCTACATTTTATATCCTGTCTACTTCGACCATCATCAGTTATTTTGCTCCCCAAATAGCAGAACTCCTTTACTACTTTAAGTGCCTCATTTCCTAATCTAATTCCCTCAGCATCACCTGACTTAATTAGACTACATTCCATTATCCTTGTTTTGCTTTTGTTGATGTTCATCTTATATCCTCCTTTCAAGACACTGTCCATTCCATTCAACTGCTCTTCCAAGTCCTTTGCTGTCTCTGACAGAATTACAATGTCATCGGCGAACCTCAAAGTTTTTATTTCTACTCCATGAATTTTAATACCTACTCCGAATTTTTCTTTTGTTTCCTTTACTGCTTGTTCAATATACAGATTGAACAACATCGGGGAGAGGCTACAACCCTGTCTTACTCCCTTCCCAACCACTGCTTCCCTTTCATGTCCCTCGACTCTTATAACTGCCATCTGGTTTCTGTACAAATTGTAAATAGCCTTTCGCTCCCTGTATTTTACCCCTGCCACCTTTAGAATTTGAAAGAGAGTATTCCAGTCAACATTGTCAAAAGCTTTCTCTAAGTCTACAAATGCTAGAAACGTAGGTTTGCCTTTCCTTAATCTTTCTTCTAAGATAAGTCGTAAGGTCAGTATTGCCTCACGTGTTCCCGTGTTTCTACGGAATCCAAACTGATCTTCCCCGAGGTTGGCTTCTACTAGTTTTTCCATTCGTCTGTAAAGAATTCGTGTTAGTATTTTGCAGCTGTGACATATTAAGCTGATAGTTCGGTAATTTTCACATCTGTCAACACCTGCTTTCTTTGGGATTGGAATTATTATATTCTTCTTGAAGTCTGTGGGTATTTCGCCTGTTTCATACATCTTGCTCACCAGATGGTAGAGTTTTGTCCGGACTGGCTCTCCCACGGCCGTCAGTAGTTCCAATGGAATATTGTCTACTCCGGGGGCCTTGTTTCGACTCAGGTCTTTCAGTGCTCTGTCAAACTCTTCACGCAGTATCATATCTCCCATTTCATCTTCATCTACATCCTCTTCCATTTCCATAATATTGTCCTCAAGTACATCGCCCTTGTATAGACCCTCTATATACTCCTTCCACCTTTCTGCTTTCCCTTCTTTGCTTAGAACTGGATTTCCATCTGAGCTCTTGATATTCATACAAGTCGTTCTCTTATCTCCAAAGGTCTCTTTAATTTTCCTGTAGGCGGTATCTATCTTACCCCTAGTGAGATAGGCCTCTACATCCTTACATTTGTCCTCTAGCCATCCCTGCTTAGCCATTTTGCACTTCCTGTCGATCTCATTTTTGAGACATTTGTATTCCTTTTTGCCTGTTTCACTTACTGCATTTTTATACATCTTATGAAAGAAAATTTTTTGTTATTTATTAGACTGTCCCTCTGTGCATATATCTGTCAAGACCACTTTTCCTCAGGAACACATAAGTGTGTCAAATTGAAATTGATGTCACGTACTAAGGTCCCGTGGTGGTATAACGTACGTTGGCTTCTACGCCAGTGTAGTCGAATGACGCGACCACATATGTCACATGTCTCGACGGTCACACAGTCGCACCTCAAAATCTATGGCGCACTTCACGTTGGCCTAGAATCACGCAATTTGGCTAAAAGCAAGGTTCCACAGAACAACCGATGGAGTGTAATTATATCACAACAAGAATAATATTTATTTTGTCATCTGTTATCCGACGTTAAACACGAAATTAAAACAATGAGTAAGTAGTTCTGCATTCAGGCTGAGTGGGTCGCAACGTAAAAGTCAGACATCCGGCAAGGAATGACTCTACTGCTGATATTACTGCACACAGACTTGTCTGGTAATGTTTGTTGACGTGCCGTATCTACGTTAGCAGTCGCTCCTGCATATCTGGTGAGGGATACATTCCGGAACGCGTTACAGGAGCAATGAAGCCATTCCTAGTCCGATGTCTCACTTTTACCACTGCGACCCAGTCAGCCGGAATGCAGAACTTGTGATTATTATAATAATGGTCGCCTGCCTCCTGTGTGACCTTATGTCACATTTATATGATTAAAATCAAAACATCCGCCGGGAAAGCTTGAAGAGTCACATCTGGTATCTTTACGGGGAGGAGATGGCGAAGAATGTATGTGAGTTTGACAAGTTACGTTGCAAGAGAGGTAGATTGTTAAGCAGCCTTGCATTTTTGCAGCGATGCCGCGACAAGCAAACATGCCTATGTTTGCTAAAGTTAAACATTGTATAAATTCTGCGGCTGCCATTAGTATTAAACGACGGGCACTTGCGAGAGAAAGGGTGCGCTATATGCGTCAGGAATTGTGCTCGGCGTCCAGACAACTACTATCACTCCATCTGAAGATTCCAGCGAACCTCTCAGCAGTATCCTGGAAGTGGGTAGGCAGCGCCGCTTGGGCACTGGCTAACTGGACTGAACGACAGGCTAAGGTTCGTCAAATGACTAAGCACGATCGACTCGAAGCCCGAACGCAAGAAGACTTGCCAAGAAGACGTACAGCGTTTGATCTCACGGAGAAGACTCTAAACGACGCTGCAGTTTCGGTGCTAGGGAAGGGTCTGAATTTTGCACCTACACCAGGGACCATTCCCATGCGAGGTGTGATCAGTGGATACTTTCTAAGGATGCTGCCGAAGAGATTAGGCGCGGCACATGCCGCATCTTGACTCGAGCTTCATCTAAGAGGTCCAACTTTAACATCACCTCAGCTGAAAGAAATTCTCTTGGACAGGGCTTCCCAACCTTTTCAGCTGGCGGACTCCTTCTTCAGTCGAAAATCCATGGCGGACCCCTAGTCAGTCAAGAGCACAGGAACTTTAAATTTCAGAGCGAAACCCATGGGAACTGAAAGCTTGTTAATGCAAGTGCCATGTTCCCAATGAACCTCCCCCCCCCCTCCTTTCCTTCCCCCCCGAAGTATCAATTGTCTTTGGATTAGAGATGAATGAAAACAACTTGAAATTAACGATCCAATTTGAATTCCCACTTTATCCAGACACTTACTAGTGGATTTACTCCCTTTGTTCAACACACTATAGCCTTATTAAAATTGCTCTTGGAGGAAGACAGATCCATCGTGTGAAATTTCGATTACTAAGTAATCAACGTCACGTCCGAACTGTTCGCTGTTGACAAGCTGCCGCTTATGGTCTGTTCACTTCCACTGTTTGGCTACTGTTGTGTAAGGAGCATGCGTATTTCGTAACAGTCGTGTGTGTGTGGGTGTGTGTGTGTGTGTGTGTGTGTGTGTGTGTGTGTGTGTCGTTTTTCGTGAAATTCGAAGAAAAACGTTCAAATGTATGTAAAGTCTTTCTTTGGTCGTCCTCCCTCCTCATTCATTTCAACTGGAAACTTCCCTTGTTGTGAAGACGATGGAGAAACTGCACCCTTCTTCAATGATCCTGACTTCAGCCACCGATCCATGTTAGAATAAACTGACAAAGCGAGTTTAACATTTAATGATGCCTGGGGCCGCATACGGGCCAGCAAGCGCTGTGATTGGTCGACAAAGCTCGCTCCGCGCATGCGTAAAAGGTTTCAGCACATCTGGTGCCGTGAGCCGGGGCTCAAACGACCCCCGTATTGTTGCGACCAGTCGATCAGAGAAGCTGCATTCTCCGGCACTAACTGTGTATACGTTCTCACTAAGGAACGGCAAAGGCTGCTTGGGGATACGACCTGAAGTGAAAGTACACATGTTTTTCAGACGAAAAAAAATAAATATGAATTTGATTTTCACATTTTTATTCAATAATTTTATTATTTTACACGATTTGGTGAAAGGTGGCCGCGGAACCCCTAGAAAGCCGGCCTGCGGACCACACGTTGGCAAGCCCTGCTCTAGGAGAATTGAGAGAAGACCGAGACATCGTCACCTTACCTGCTGACAAAGGAAATGCTACTGTGCTTCTCTCACGCACAGAATATAACAGCAAGATACACAAACTGTTCGACGATCCTGCATATAGTAAATTAAAAAGTGTTCCGACTGGTAGGGTCCAGAGAAAGGCTGTGGAACTCGTCAGGAAGAGCTCGATTACAGCGGAAGTTTCGAAGAGTTTGCGTCAACAGGCTGCACTTCCCCCTAGACTCTACGGCCTACCCGAGACCCACAAGAGTGGGGTGCCTCTCCGTCCCATTGCAAGTAACACAGGAGCACCTACTTATTTTGTTGCCAAATACCTGACATCACTATTGGGACTTCCCGTAGGCGAGTGCGACCACCACATTCGAAACTCTGAAGATTTCGTTAGGGCTCCTGAAAACTTTTAGATTGCAATCATCGGACCTCTTAGCAAGCTTCGATGTTGTGTCTTTATTTACAAACGCGTCTTTGCAGGACTCTTTGGAGCTCATTACCAACAAGTCTGAGGAGGCCATAGTAGCATTATTTAAACACGTGCTTACTTCAACATACTTCTTATTTCATGACCAATATTTTGAAGAATTGGTTGGTGTCGCCATGGGAAGCCCTCTGTCTCCTGTGGGCCCAATTATTTTACGGAGGACTTTGAAGAAAAAGCACCAAGCCACTCTGAAGCCCTCTTGTTTTCTGCGATATGTGGATGCTGCTACATTTGTGGTGTGGCCACATCGACTTGATACACTACCTACGTTTCTTCAGCATTTGAATTCGCTGCATCCGAATACAAACTTCACAATGGAGGTGGAAAAAGACGGTACTTTACCTTTTCTTGGTGTTTTGGTACGAAGGAAAGCAGATGGAACCTTGCGACACAGCATCTACCGCAAGCCAACGCATACGGATCTGTATCTGCAGGCCACAAGCTGCCATCATCCTGCACAATGCGGTAGTGCATTACGTACGTTAGTTCACAGAGAACATGTGACATCTGATCCTCAAAGCCTGTCGAGTGAAATACAACATTTGCCGTATTTTGGTGCCATGACGTCAAGAATTGGAAGAGCCCTCGGAAGATACGGAATTAAGTGTGTTTTTCAACCGGCTGCAAAACTGAGAAACCTGTTGGGTTCGGTTAAGGATGACCTTGGCCTGAGGAAACGTGGTGTGTACAAGACTCCTTGCCAATGTGGGGCAGCTTATATAGGCCGGACACGCCGCACAGTACAAGAACGTTGCGGTGAGTATCAGCGTCGTACACGCCTTCGTCAACCGGAAAAGTCGGCAATGGCCGAACACTGCCTGAATACAGGACATCGGATGACTTATGAAAAGACGGAAGTTTCATCCCCGGCATCATCTTTCTGGGATTGCTTCATTAACGAAGCAGTACATATCCGTACAGCCGATAATCTCATCAACAAGGATGCGGGATTTCAACTGAGCACAGCCTGGAACCTTGCACTGGCTGCTGTTACGGGGACCACACCCTGCCTATCTAACCCGTGTTAATTTAGGCAAGTATTTGACCCATTTCTGAAAAAAAACTATTTGATGCAGGACCTTAACATTTTTACTTTATGTTACATGATGCTAATAGAGTCAACTTTACTAAAATCTACTGTATCCATTGTATTGTCTTTAAGAAATACTTTTTTAACTTTATCAACAAAAAATATTAAGTTTTTACTGCAGAAAATATTTTTTTGTGAACTTCCTAATGGGGGAATATTAATGAATGTAGTACCAGAGGTGGCTTTTTATGTCATGCAGAGTCTCTGAAAATTTCATTCATTTATTTATGATAGTTTCTGATATAATGGGGCATATCTACTGAAAATTTTAGTTTGTGGGAAATTAAAGAAAAAACTTTTTAAATTTGTTAAAGTCACTTACAGTTAATTAAAACTGCCCTGCTGCATATGATGGCCATTCTTTGGCCGCTAGCGGGTCTTCCAGCTTCTTTTTCACCTTCCTGGATGTTTGTCTTGCTTTCTTGGGGATTTTAGATGCAGACCTGTCTGCATCGGCTATCCTCATTTTATCGCAGTGTTGCAGCCCAGTGACCATATTTTCACCAGGATTAATCCCCAGCTTTTTCAGTACCCAACACTTTCCATTATTACCACAACTGAATGTAATAACAGCATCATGCACTCCTAGTTTCATTGTATGCTTGCCCACAAATACAGTTTTAGGAAGGCGGTTCCAAATTATGCTGTTGAAACTGTGTCTGCCCATGAAGACATTTCCTTTGAAGGTCTGGATGAGCCAAGTGTCAGAAAATAGATTTAATTGCTGTAATAACAGCAGCAGGAAGAGAATGCTGGTGAGAATAATATTCTCCAATTGCCTGAGCCCTATTGTATTTGCGCCACGAATTTTCTCCTCATGGACACAATCCATGACATGGCTTGTCATCAGTAGAGGACTTATGGAAGAATATGGCCCAAACATCTCTCTTCAATGCCTCGAGATTTTCTTTATTTCTCCTAATTGCCTGTCCAAAGTATACGTGCAAGTTTTCTAGTTCAGTTTTAGTTAACCGACCCTATCCGGTCAACAATTTTCCTTCTAATTTTTTTCTTTCATATCAACAGTTAGTTTTCTCAGCCTTGTTCCCAAACGTTTTTGAACATGGCCTACACATTCTGTTTTGCTAATAATGGCATCGCCATATGGCTGAGAGTTCACCACATTGTTGTATGCCTGTCACTATCGCCCAAATATTTGGTATAACGTACGCCTCTTGTTTCTACGGAGTGATGAAATATTTCTTGTAATCCATGAACTTCCATACCACCACTTGTTCCTCTAAAATTAGCCACACAGGTGTGTTCTTTATGTTCATTGACTTTACAACATTTGCAATATTTAGACATTATCTCCACATCTAACACTTTACCGGTGCCTACACTCGTGGCAGTCACTACTCCATTCAGAGAAGTATGTCCTCTTTTCTGCCAACTTCCATCAAGTGCAACTGGAATATGCGAACACCCATCATTTTCTTCCACTGCTTCTCTAGCAGCCAGTTTCATGCTTTTCTCACTGACCTCACATACAGCTTTCTCTAATATTGCAGTCAGTTTTTCAAATTTATTTGGTGGTTGATAAGGTCATCACTGAACAAAATGTCCTCCCTGCAGCCACGCCCTTGCCAATGGATCGTAAGGCATAAACTATCCAATGGATCGTAAGGCATAAACTAATCTAGAATTGATTTCATAAGGGCCAGTTGCATCTGGTTTTGAAGAACTCATAATTGAAATCACAGCTGAGCATTTAGTGCAAATTAAATCCAAAGCAATTGCTAGGCCTTTTCTCCCACTGGCATTCTCACAAATTTTCACAGACTGTGACTCATCACACCGTGTATATTGTACAAATTTAGAAATTACATCTGATAATATTGTCAAATTTATAATAATTTTACTGCACACCTTGTCACTTACAGTAAATTCGTTGTAACTCTCTTGAAACGGTGAGAGCTTCTTTGATGATGCACTTGTTGAAGAATTACAATTAGAAACATCGTTGCCAGGCGACGTAAACTCTTGTACAGAAAGCTTTCTAAACTTGTTTCCTCTAAATTGTCATTTCTTGAAAACGCCTTTACGTTTCGTCATCTTCAATAAACACAACAATACACAGTCGGCCGAGGTGGCCGAGCGGTTCTAGGCGCTACAGTCTGGAACCGTGCGACCGCTACAGTCGCAGGCAGGCCTCGGGCATGGATGTGTGTGATGTCCTTAGGTTGGTTAGGTTTAAGTAGTTCTAAGTTCTAGGGGACTGATGACCACAGATGTTAAGTCCCATAGTGCTCAGAGCCATTTGAACCATTTTGAACAACAAAACACAAGTCATCAAGCACTGCAAACGTAAGTATAACAACTACTCGCAATCACACTTGAACAAAACTAACCGCGTGTTTCAAAGCGTGTTGTTTACAAACAGCAGATACAAAAGAATACCGACCGTTGCATTCCAAGGATAGCCAAAACACACTCGGGAGTAAAAAAAAAAAAAAAAAAAAAAAAAATCCCTAAAGTGCAATGTAGGGGATACAAAGATCTAAAATATATGCAGAGAAGTGGGTGACAGAAAAGTGAGCGTGCCACATAAACACACCTGGTAGGCAAATCCTCTTTAAATGCTTGAAAAAGATTTTGCTGAAAAATTTTTTTCGGAGTACTTACATAAAACTTTAATCTATCGAAATATGATGAAAACCACGGTGTGGTCCCCTTGAATCCGGATTCTTCGATAACAGGCCCGTGATAACACTGGTCTAGTGCGGCCGTTGGTGAGTAACGTCTGGCCTGACTGCTGGCAAACGCAGCGTACAGCGCACGCGCAGGGAGAGCCGGTCTGCGATTTTCGGCAGAGGGAGTTTGAATATGGCACCATCCATCTATCTGCAAATCATAGCGCATGCGCGATTTCCGGCAGTCGTACCTAGCCACCAGCAGTTGCTCCGAGGAAATATTGTGGAATTTGCACAACGTGATCCGGCGGCAAAGCCGTGGAAACTGTTTACAACGCATCCGCCGGGAAAGCTTGAACAGTCACAAAATCAAAAGATTCTCGAAAATCTTCTAACCCGTGGCCCGAATATGTTGCCAGTGTCAATGTCAATAACAGGCAAAAATGGTCGTGATTCTCGATTCCTGGAATGGAGTAACTCTCTACGTACGTAACTGCGTTCGGACCCGCAGTGCGCGATTGCTTCTCGCGCCTGGCCGGCCAACACTAGCATTAACGTGAGGCAGACTGTGGTGGAGGTTACAGCCTGTGAAACGAACCTATCCATTACCTTCCTCACATAGCCCACTCGCTACACACACACAAACACACACACACACACACACACACACACACGATCTACTTTGTGCCTAGCATTTCTCAAACTAAAACTGAGAGACATACACTGAAGCGCCAAAGAAACACCGAGCGAGGTGGCGCAGTAGCGGGTGATCTAAAAGTCAGCATACATTTGAAAACTTAATAAACCACGGAATAATGTCGATAGAGAGGTAAAAATTGACACACATGCTTGGAATTGCGTGGGGTTTTATTAGAACCAAAAAAAAGGGTCACAAAATGTCCGACATTTTTTGAACTTTTTATTTATTTTGTTCTAATAAAACCCCATGTCATTCCAAGCATGTGGTGTCAATTTGTACCTCTCTATCTACATTATTCCGTGATTTATTAAGTTTTCAAATTTATACTGACTTTTTGATCACCCAGTAATTATCACACTGGAGGACGACGGTTTAAATCCGCGTCCGGTCACCTTGATTTAGCTTTCCCGTGATTTCCCTAAGTCGTTTCAGGCAAATTCTGGGATGGTTCCTTTGAAAGGGCACGGCCGACTTCCTTCCCCATCCTTCCCTAATCCTGAGAGACCGTTGACCCGGCAGTCTGGTCTCCTCCCCACAAATCCGCCCAGCCCAGCCAGCCAAAGAAACTAGTATAGGCATGCGTATTCAAATACAGAGAGATGTAAACAGGCACAATACGGTGCTGCGATTGGCAACGCTTATGTAAGACGACAAGTGGCTGTCGGAGTTGTTAAATCTCGATAATCTGCCACTGTAGCAGTAGTAACCGACCTAAGTGAGTTTGAACATGGGTGTTATAGTCGGCGCACGAGCAACGGGACAGTAGCTCGAGGTAGCGATGACGTGCGGATTTTCCCGTACGAACATTTTGCGAGTGTACTGTTGCGGCCACATGCAGTAAGCGTTGCTTCACACAGTGGAGAATGGCAAAACAGAGGCAGCCGGCGATCGCGGCATTGCGAAGTTGGCGCGGCACAGATAGCCTTGTCGACAGCAGCAGTCTACCGACCGGCTGACGCAAGGACCCACGCAGACCGAACGAAGCCTGGGGAGTGAGGCCAGCACGCTAAGTTACGCTGCAATAGACTGCGGGAGTAATAACAAAAAGCTGCCACCGAGGGTAAAAAACCTCCTCCTGCCGGATATAAATAGTGGAGCGCAGGCAGCAACGGACAGAAGCCATTAGGAAGCAGTTCGGATCTGAGGACGGACGTGGTCCGTGTCCGAATGTTCACTCTTCGTAGGTGACGATTCCGGAAGTGTGTTCCAGCTCGCAGGAGTCATTCGTTCGCCGCCAGATGTCAACTTCAGCTCTGGAGGTCGGCTCGAGTCCGGTCGGCACCGTGGCTGACTGACTACAGCGACAACTTCCAGCAGGACCGGCCGCAGCGCGGTCTCGGGCACAGGCGCCGCCGGGGACTGACGCCCGGACTCCACGGCAACCCGGACCCACGGTGCGTGTTCCGTTCATGACGGGACCTCGCGGACATCGCGACTGACGGCTTCCCAGCCGCCGGTGCGGCAGGCGGCGGCAGCTGACATCACGGCGACGAATTCACCTCCACCACAGGGCATCCTGACCTCAGCGGAGCACTGGTGGCGCATTGTCGGAGAATCTACGCAGCAGCAGCCGGGCGGAAGGGTCCGCAGGGATGGGCGGCGACGACGAGGGAGAAATTGTAAAGAAAGCTCAATAAACAACTGTAAAACTCCACGCCGTCTCAGTCTTTGGCGCAGCCACTGTGTCTGCTGCTTACGAGTACTGCAGAAGTCGTAACAAGTAGCAAACGGCCATAACAAGTACTGCAGAAGCCGTAACAAGTGGCCATCTGACATAACAGTACTGTGAATTTCAGGAATCCGGTAAAGCATCAAACCTCCAACATCGCTGCGGCCGGAAAAACGGGATCAATGACGACTGAAGAGAATCGTTCAACGCCACAGAACCATTCCGAAAATTGCTGCAGATTCCAATGCTGCGCCATGAACAAGTGTTAGTGTGCGAACCATTCGACGACACATCATCGATACGGGCTTACGGAGCCGAAGGCCGCCTCCACGTCAGCAGGGGACTGTTGAAGCTGGTGCACGTTCTGTAATGGTGTGGGGCGTGTGCAATTGGAGTCATGTGGGACCCCTGATACGTGTAGATACCACTGTGACAGGTAACAAGTACGTACGCATCCTCTCTGATCACCTGCATCCACTCGTGTCCATTGTGCATCCCGACCGACTCGGGCAATTCCAGCAGGACAATGCGACACCCCACACGTCCAGAATTGCTAGACAGTGGCTCCAGGAACACTCTTCTGAGTACGCTGGCCAACCAATTCCCCAGACGTGAACATTATAGAGCATATCGGGGATGCCTTGCAACGTTCTGATCAGAAGAGATCTGCAGCCCGCGTACTCTTACGGATTTACAGACAGCCCCGCAGGATTCGTGGTGTCAGTTCCCTGCACACTCTAGTCTGGTCCACGCCGCGTCGTGTTGCGGCACTTCTGCGTGTTCGCGGGGGCCCTACGTGATATTGGACAGGTGTACCAGTTTCTTTGTGCTCTTCAGTGTACGTCATACATGCTTAAATATCTCAGGAAAATACCTTCTCTCAGTCGCGAGTAGTTCCCACAATTACCCAGGAATTGTTTCATTGCCGGCCGGAGTGGCCGTGCGGCTCTAGGCGCTGCAGTCTGGAGCCGAGCGACCGCTACGGTCGCAGGTTCGAATCCTGCCTCGGGCATCGATGTGTGTGCAGTCCTTAGGTTAGTTAGGTTTAATTAGTTCTAAGTTCTAGGCGACTGATGACCTCAGAAGTTAAGTCGCATAGTGCTCAGAGCCATTTGAACCAATTGTTTCATTATTCACTTCACAATAAACAAACGAACTAACTGGCAGCACAATACAACAGTAATTATGTAATGACAGCTCTATTGTTGCAGTGCTGAAACACTATTATTATTGTTATTATTATTATTATTATAAGTGGTATCAGTGAGACACAAAGCATTGCCAGCATGAAGTCTTCCAATTTCTTCAAACCTCCCTACCGCTAATTTTTATTTTTATTTTTCGTTTTATTCAGATTTGAGTCTGTGTCGTGGTGTAACGTCCGTTTGCAACAGCGAGGTGTAAGGTAGGGACGTGTAATGACACTGGACTGTGCGCAGCTACTCTGTTATAGTTCAATTCTTTTATCTTGGCGGCTCGCGCATTCCCGCCCAGACGCGGGAGATTGCTGCGTTGCCAGTTGTACACGACGCACGCGCCGAGAGAAGCAGCGCCATAGTATAGTATAGTTCGCTAACTTACGTTTAGGGGGGAGCGCGCAGTTTATGAGCTAAAGCGGCCGCATTAACCCTTTCGCTGCTACAGAGACGTGCTCCCCGCATTCCGCTCTGTGCGCGGTTTTGTCATCACTGCACTTCTCGCCTGGTTAGACACACGGTGTTCCGACTGCTTTGTCACACTTATCATTCGATTTCACAAAAACTATTTGGCCCAAAAATTTGATTTTTACACATCTAGACTGATACCTTCCCCCCATAAATGACTTAATTTTGTTTCGATGTTCAACGCAGTTGTGCAGCATTATACATGTAGTAAACCATTACAGGAAATTTTGAAGAGTTTGTAGAGGTAAAAAAGTCCACAGCGTATACTTTCCGTATGGTCGATTTTGGTTGCCACTAGAAATTTCAAAAAATTACATTCAAACGAATAAAGTTCATGAAGTAAGACACAAAGAAAATACTATGCACCGAACAAGATTTGAACTCAGAACCTTTTGCTTAGCAGCCAAACACATTAACCCCTACGCTAACGCCGCTCGTCGTTTACACCCATCCTGGAGTACTTTAATGAATCACGCAAAATACCGACAAACGCTGTTCGTATGACTATGAATTACTCACGTTTCGTCGAAGTACAATAGGAAATAAACAATTGCCACTGTTCTTTATTGTGAAAAAGCGGTTAGTGAGAATGAATTTCCTTGCTATCGCCTGAATTAGGAGGCTTATTTAGTTGTTTGGTTTAATTAATTAATAGAATATGAAGCAGTTAAGAAGGAAGAGGCTTTCGAATGGGAACTGCTAACGTTTAATGACGAGTCAGCGGAATACTCCACTGTGAAACACGTCTGGTGTGTCATACACGGAATCGGTGTCATATGGTAGGAATCTGTTACCCACGAACCTAATTTGTATGATCGGTGAGTGAGATTTGCCTCCTTGCCCGATTTAGGTGTTCGTATGAATGTAAATGTGATGACTCCCAAGGAAATGGTGAAAAAATAATAGTCTGTCACATAACCTGCAACAAACGAACTCGACAGTTTCACAATCGCACAGTTTCTTTGTGCTCTGTCAAGAAATACGTTTTTGAAGTTGCGTTCCATTTTGCAAGTCTTGGCTCCTGAATTCCTTTGCTGTAACATATGCCACACCCGTTTATTCATTGTTTTCACTTCTGTGAGACGTCTATGTTGTATCTCGCAAGCTCTCACTATTCATCACATGTACTTGCGACAGTAATGTATTCTCACCACATGACTCATGTTCTATGACCAGTGTATAGTATGCCAACTGCCAAGACTACAGAAAGAGAACAAACATTTCAATGACCGGACGCACAGTTTATAATGTTGTGAAAAAAAAAAAAAAATAGCACGAGGGAGTTTTGAATACGACGCGCCCGCTCGGCAGTCCAACACCGTCACCACTTATCCTGCTGCTTGTTGCGCTTCTCATTCTTCGACCGTTCGCTGTTTATTTTGCTTTTTTTTCACAGTTCAAATGGTTCAAATGGCTCTGAGCACTATGGGACTTAACATCTGTGGTCATCAGTCCCCTAGAACTTAGAACTACTTAAACCTAACTGACCTAAGGACATCACACACATCCATGCCCGAGGTAGGATTCGAACCTGCGACCGTAGCAGTCCCGCGGTTCCGGACTGCGCGCCTAGAACCACTAGACCACCGCGGCCGTCTTTTCCACAGTTCAGTACATCTGTTTCCATGTTTTCATGCTTCATCAGTGTTCAGTTTGTGATGGATTGTCCACTGGGCCATCTTACCACTAAATCATTCATCTTTCGTCATTTTAAAAATACAACCTCTGAAACAAAAACTATTTTTGTTTTAAAGTTTAGTTAGGCACTAATGTTAATGATGGGACTCGAGAAGGAGGGAGGCGGCAGTACTAGCTGAGATCTGATTGCACTCTGGAGCAATGGTCTCAGAAAGGCTCGAAACCACTCCCTCAGCAGCTGTGACCACTTGCACGACTTCGACACTGTGAAATAAATTTCTTCCGTTGAACAAGTGCTCATAGCACTTAAACCAAAATAATAAAACATATCTAACAAAAATGGGCTCTAAAATGCATACTTTAAGTAATTTCTCCTTGAAGACTGTAAAGGGAATTTAGTTACATCCTGTATGAGGCGTGTTCGAAAATACCCACTACAAACTTCTAGGACTTGTAGAGGAGAGTTGTTGTTGTTGTTGTCTTCAGTCCTGAGACTGGTTTGATGCAGCTCTCCATGCTACTCTATCCTGTGCAAGCTTCTTCATCTCCCAATACCTACTGCAACCTACATCCTTCTGAATCTGCTTAGTGTATTCATCTCTTGGTCTCCCTCTACGATTTTTACCCTCCACGCTGCCCTCCAACGCCAAATTTGTAATCCCTTGATGCCTCAGAACATGTCCTATCAATCGGTCCCTTCTTCTTGTCAAGTTGTGCCACAAAATCTTCTCCCCAATTCTATTCAATACCTCCTCATTAGTTATGTGTTCTACCCATCTAATCTTCAGCATTCTTCTGTAGCACCACATTTCGAAAGTTTCTATTCTCTTCTTGTCTAAACTATTTATCGTCCATGTTTCACTTCCATACATGGCTACACTCCATAGAAATGCTTTCAGAAACGACTTCCTGACACTTAAATCTATACTTGATGTTAACAAATTTCTCTTCTTCAGAACCGCTTTTCTTGCCATTGCCAGTCTACATTTTATATCCTCTCTACTTCGACCATCATCAGTTATTTTGCTCCCGTAACAGCAAAACTTCTTTACTACTTTAAGTGTCTCATTTCCTAATCTAATTCCCTCAGCATCACCCGACTTAATTCGACTACATTCCATTACCCTCGTTTTGCTTTTGTTGATGTTCATCTTATATGGTCCTTTCAAGACACTGTCCATTCCGTTCAACTGCTCTTCCAAGTCCTTTGCTGTCTCAGAGAGAATTACAATGTCATCGGCGAACCTCAAAGTTTTTATTTCTTCTCCATGTACTTTAATACCTACTCCGAATTTTTCTTTTGTTTCCTTCACTGCTTGCTCAATAAACCGATTGAGTAACATCGGGGAGAGGCTACAACCCTGTTTCACTCCCTTCCCAACCGCTGCTTCCCTTTCATGCCCCTCGACTCTTATAACTGCCATCTGGTTTCCGTACAAATTGTAAATAGCCTTTCACTCCCTACATTTTACCCCTGCCACCTTCAGAATTTGAAAGAGGGTATTCCAATCAACATTGTCAAAAGCTTTCTCTAAGCCTAAGAGCAATCGGTCACAGGGCCAAAAGTATGAGTGAACTAAATGTGAAATCTGTATTGTTTGGTGTCTTCTGTGCAGACATTGAGTTCTGTAGCAACGCCTGAGGAACTAGTGTTTGTTAGGCATTTGGTGCGCCTCCACGAACACAGAAATGAAGTAGAAACCACACAGGAGGTTACCAGTATGTTTAGCACTATTTACGAAAATTCATACATGGTAGCAACAAATGTAAGCCATTTGTTATCACTGGTGACGAGTTCTCTACAAGCGGGAGGAACGGTGTTCTTAACTCATGTTTACTCAATGTGTGCAGAGCTGCCTTCAAGCTTTAAATCACGGCTTCAAATTGTCGTTCAGGAATACCAATTGTTTGAAACATTTATATCTGGTCATTCGAAATGCGTTCCCAAGAAGCAAAAATTACAGAGAAGCTTTTAAACGGCTTCTGGAAATGGCAAGTCACTAACTTGCAATTCTGAGACATGTACTTGTGGTAAGCACTTGAAGGAAATTACACTACTGGCCATTAAAATTGCTACGCCACGAAGATGACGTGCTACAGACGCGAAATTTACGCGACAGGAAGAAGATGCTATGACATGCAAATGATTAGCTTTCCAGAGCATTCACACAAGGTTGGCGCCGGTGGCGACACCTACAACGTTCTGACATGAGGAAAGTTTCCAACTCACACACAAACAGCAGTTGACCGGCGTTGTCTGGTGAAACGTTGTTGTGATGCCTCGTGTAAGGAGGAGAAATGCGTACCATCACGTTTCCTACTTTGATAAAGGTCGGATTGTAGCCTATCACTATTGCAGTTTATCGTATCGCGACATTGCTGCTCGCGTCGGTCGGGATCCAGTGACTTTTAGCTCAATATAGAAGCGCCTGCGATGCTGTACTCAACGACGAACGTGGGTGCACGAATGGCAAAATGTCATTTTTTGGGATGAATCCAGGTTCCGTTTACAGCATCATGATGGTCGCATCCGTGTTTGGCGACATCACGGGAACGCACATTGGAAGCGTGTATTCGTCATCGCCATACTGGCGTATCACCCTGCGTGATGGTATGGGGTGGCATTGGTTAGACGTCTCGGTCACCTTTTGTTCGCATTGACGGCACTTTGAACAGTGGACGTTACATTTCAGATGTGTTACGACCCGTGGCTCTACCATTCATTCGATCCCTGCGAAACCCTACATTTCAGGAGGATAATGCAAGACGGCATGTTGCAGGTCCTGTACGGGCCTTTCTGGATACAGAAAATGTTCGACAGCTGTCCTGGCCAGCACATTCTTCAGATCTCTCACCAACTGAAAACGTCTGGTCAGTGATGGCCGAGCAACTGGCTCGTCACAATACGCCAGTCACTACTCTTGATGAACTGTGGTATCGTGTTGAAGCTGCATGGGCAGCTGTACCCGTACACGCCAACCGAGCTCTGTTTGACTCAATGCCCTGGCGTATCGAGGCCGTTACTACGGCCAGAGGTGGTTGTTCTGGTTACTGATTTCTCAGATCTATGTACCCAAATTGCATGAAAATGTTATCAAGTGTCAGTTCTAGTATAATAAATTTGTCCAATGAATAACCGTTTATCATCTGCATAACTTCTTGATGTAGCAGTTTTAATGGCCAGTACTGTACTTAAAAGATATGTCAAATTTTGGGAAATGTTTTCATAAACACTTATTTTAAATTAAGGATCTACTTCCCTGTAAACTACATTGGACAAAAGAAAATTTCAGTTTGAATTTAAATGCAAGTTTGTGTGTAGTGGTGTGACTTTGCCTCCGCTCTTTTCTGAGGTGCCTTTCTTTTTTATACCACATGCAACTGATCCGCTGAATGGCAGTAGTGTTTTTGCTGAAGAGACTTTACAGGCTTTACACCGCCCAGGAACTGACAAGGGGAATAAAGGTACCTGCGTGAGATGTTCTGTATATGACGGTATACGCATCCTCGCCACAATTTCCTACTGGGGACGGCGCCACGACTGCTAGCACCAGCGTCCGTGCGTAGCTCTCACAAGGGGAGACCGCAACATTTGGAACGTGGATTTACTGCAGACTTCGTACACTCGTAGTACTCCATGAGGACAACAACATGTGTAGGCAGTAGCGCGTACTTCTCAAGCGTTACTCAGAAAATCGCAACATAATTTCAATCGTCAAATATATACAGCTGCGCGTGGTCATTTTAACCATGAAGAGGCTGCAGTCAAGTGGTGCCGGCATGGTAGCTCAGCGTGATCGGTCACAGCGCTAGCTACCCTTTCTAATAAAAGAACTGAGCAAACGGATCAACGATGAACTTGAACAAGCATCATGGGACGTCCGCCCCGAACAAATACAACGAACAGTTACGAACAAAACGATATATACAAAAAAAAGCGTGTTCGGGCAGAGCGTTAGCTTCCCTTTCTAAGAAAAAAAAACTGAGCGAACGAGGGAACGAACAAACTGAACGGGTGTCATCGGACGTCCGCCCTGAACAAATTCGGCGAACAGTGTAAAACAAAAAATTTTTTTATTTAAAGACGCTATTAAAATACACTCGATACTGCATAACCAATTATCAGCGCCGATTACTAAGGAAATACTGACTTATGCATGGTTTGCTTCCCAACTATCGTCTGAAAGAGAGGTTTTTGAAAATGTAAACGAGGTTTGTTTTTCCACAGAAAACGTCAAAAGACCTCGCGTATGCAAAAACATGGCATTTATTCAATGAGCTAGTGCCGTTTAACTTTATGTTTTCCATGTTTTTACGAAAAATACCATCCTGCAACTTGTACAATTAATCGTCGCTTTCGACATTACATCTTTCGAAAGCAGTCTGTGCCGGTCAAAACTTGGAGGTAACAAGTCGTTTCGGGCTCCTTCCAGGTATAAGGGATTTCTCAAATCACGGACAAGCATACATTTTTAGTATGACTATGCATTTGGTCGTTTACTAGTCGATAGTTATGAATATTAAATTATTTGTGATAATAAAAATTACTAGACTGCCAAATAACATTGTAAATTTAATAATACTTCATCCGATTACACGTACTTTCACCATTATAATAAAGAAAATGACAGTGTTGAAAATAAAAAAAAACTAACGAACGCAACTCGATCCAGCGATCCAGCGGCTTGAAGGCAAAATACTTAAAAAAAATTGCTATTTTGTCTAAAACTGACATGGTGAAACCGTGGCTGTGTACAATTAATGTAGGTTAATTCTTACAGAGAAGAAAACAGCAACCAGCCACTATTAATACTGCTATTTATTTAGGTAAATAGCGCCGTTACCGGTTTCGAACTGGAAAGTTCATCATCAGACGGCTGTTCACATGATTTTCAAGATACTCTTTACATTGTCGTCCGTTTTCGATTTTTATTATTCCACTGTGGCAAAGTATTTTTGGTGTGTTGTTACCGTCGAAAATTCCGCGCAGTTTTGTTGCGAAGTTGCGGGATTGCATTATTCGCATATTCCTAAATATACCCAGCACTTACGTAACTTCTACAGCACCATATTGTGCAAAGCACCACACACGCACGCACACACACACACACACACACACACACACACACACACACACACCAAAAAGAAATTGCCACATGTGAAGTTATCACAGAGATTACAAATATTGTTCTATATTATTCGTTTATTTTGTTCAGGGCGGAAGTCCAATGACACCCATTCAGTTTGTCGATGATCCGTTCACTCAGTTTTTTATTAGAAAGGGTAGCTAACGCTCTGACCGAACACGCTGAGCTACCGTGCCGGCTTTACTCGGCTGCCGCCGCTTCGTGGTTAAAATGGCCACGCACATATATATATATATATATATATATATATATATATATTCTACGACCGAAATTATGTTGCGATTTTCTGAGTAACGCTTGAGAAGTACGCGCTACTGCTTACACATTTTGTTGTCCTCATGGAGTATATTGTACGAAGTTTGCAGTAAATCCGCGTTCCAAAGGTCGTGGCCTCCCCTTGTGAGTCTGTGACGCCACTATGCGGAGTCAGTGTTAGGCGGGCCTCCTGCGACCCACCATTTGCCAGGCAGTTCCCCTGCGGAACACAGACAGCTCTTATGGAGCGCCCCGCAAATTGCGCCCCCCCCCCCTCTCTCGCAGTCATTCCGTCTGTCTTCTGCGTGCCGCCGCCGCCCCCCCCCCCCCCCCCTCCCGCTCACGAGAACACTGGGCGGGGGTGGGTGCCCGTGTCCCGTTTCACACGAGCGACTTCCCGCTCAACATCGACTACTACTTGTCCCTGGGAGTCGCGTATTGGACAACACGTAAAGTGGAAAAAATCTTACAGAAGATGTGGTAAGACGGTTAGGTTCGGCTGCTTGCGCCATAAGAGTAATTTCCAACTGTCGGGATAAATGGGGTGTATTCAAAATGCAGGTTACAGGTTTCTTGCTTGCCCAAATATTAGGTTGTGTGTAAGTTTGTAGCGTTATTGTTTTGCATTTTGGTATTCGGGTTGCTCCAAAGAAAGCAAGTGTTGACAGATATGAAAATTACCGAACTATCAAATGGTTCAAATGGCTCTGAGCACTATGCGACTTAACATCTGAGGTCATCAGTCCCCTAGAACTTAGAACTACTTAACCTAACTAACCTAAGAATATCACACACATCCATGCCCGAGGCAGGATTCGAACCTGCGACCGTAGTGGTCTCGCGGTTCCAGACTGAAGCGCCTACAACCGCACGGCCACACGGGCCGGTCCGAACTAACAGTTTATAAGTCACAGCTGCAAAATACTCACGCGAATTCTTTACAGACGAATGGAAAAACTGGTAGAAGCCGACCTCGGGGAAGATCAGTTTGGATTCCGTAGAAATGTTGGTACACGTGAGGCAATACTGACCCTACGACTTATCTTAGAAGAAAGATTAAGGAAAGGCAAACCTATGTTTCTAGCATTCGTAGACGGTCGCAGGTTCGAATCCTGCCTCGGGCATGGATGTGTGTGATGTCCTTAGGTTAGTTAGGTTTAAGTAGTTCTAAAGGACTGATGACCTCAGAAGTTAAGTCCCATAGTGCTCAGAGCCATTTGAGCCATCCACAAGAGATAATGTAATGCATCTGGTGGAAGAGCAGCTGTGTGGTGTACTACGCACTGCTTCCCCGGAAAGTGGCCATCGCTGCTGACATTTACTGTCAACAGCCGAGAGATCCGAGAACGAGACCAGGAAGATTGCGTTAAGAGATGCTGCTCCACAGTAACGCCCGCCCGACAGAAAACACTATACAGGACGCGATTTCTACAGTTCGGAATCGAGAAGTTTCCCCAGCGTTGAAGGGGAATATATTATTGATGAGTAAAGTCTCTATTATGTGTATCTGTTGCGTTTACTAAACGTACAGAAAAACTCAACTTTCTTATGGAGCAACCTTCTAGTTTTTACTGAATGCTTCCCTTCACTTCATATTGATACAGATACGTGACACTATTTTCCAACACGGTCTCCTAAGTCTTTGCCAACACCAATCGGAACGTTCTACCAATCGGTCAGCACCGAGCTCTTCGGTCACGGAGCCATTCCACAACCACTGTGCGAATAGCGTGACCAGATGCAGTTGTTTAAAAAGGAGGACAAACAGCTTCAAAACGGAGGACAAAGGAAGAAAAAAGAGGACACATCGAACGGGTCGTGATTTCCCTAAATCACTCCAGGCGAATGCCGGGATGGTTCCTCTGAAAGGGCACGGCCGACATCCTTCCCTAATCCGATGAGACCGATGAGCACGCTGTCTGGTCTCCTTCCCCAAACAACCAACCAATCGAACGGGTCAACTGCAGATAAGGATACCACCGTCAGCTTTGGGCAAGTCACGTGACTGCCGGGAATTACCAGTATAACTAGTCGTTAATTGTTACTGGTGGTCAGGTGGTGATTCCCAGAGGAATATTTTTCTTTATTTTAAATTAAAAAATTGGTTGTGGTGTCAGTGTGGTATCAATTGTTTTTATATATACGCGTAGTCTTAAGATTTAACAAAGACGGCTGCCTAAACGCCACTCCTGATTGGCTACTTACATGTGACTTGGCCAAAGCTGACGGGTGGTATTCTCATCTGCAGTATTCCCCATCAAACATACGTTCAATTTTAATAAATGAGTTTATTATTTATAGACATTACATACATACATTCCGTAACAATTATTGATACTTCTCGAGGGAACCAATTTTTTGCAGAAGTTTAGGCTTACTTAACAAATAATTGTAAGACGACACACACAAAGATTCTTTGAAATTATATTGGACCATCAAGGTTTAATCTATTCCACTCATCAGTCCACAATGTGGTAATTAGAGAAAATATTCTTTTGGAATTATGTCCTGAAATACTTAAAAAGTATTCAGCAACTCTGAGTGACACTCATCTGACTTACTTTCACAAAAAAAAATCTTTGCCCGTTTTTTTACTACAAGATAAAGTCCTAAATTATGCATGAAATAAAACCGTGACAGTTAATCTGTCGAGTTATTTCTTACCTTTATTGGCCACTGAGTCGTACGTTCCAGCTCCACATATCTTACATTCCGCTTCAAATTCATTTCTCCCTTTTTTGAAAGCAGGATATTTGCAGGAAAGGCAATCAGAAAATGTACACTTTCGTTTAGGCGTAGCCAAATATTTTACGTAACTCAGTCGGTTAAAAATTACACTCACAAATCACACGTGCACCACAGGAAGCCAAGCGAAGATGCGAAACGAAAATTTTAAATAATCGATATTTGCATTCGCTTATAGGTCGAGCAACGATAACATCGACGATCCTGGTGCCACCTACTAACGCCGCCTTGGTGCGTGTTTATCACGAAGGCTGTGCCAAGAGTTAAAGTATTTAAGAAAAGAGCAATAGAACGGGACGAGTTGTAGATTTAACAGTATTACGCTGAACTTTGCGAAAAAGCCGGACACTGTAAAAATCCGCCCGGACCCCGGACAAAGATCTGAAGAGGAGGACATGTCCGGATTAATCCGGACCTCTGGTCACCCTTTGTGCGAACGTCGTCACTGACAGAAAATCTGCGATTGCTGCCAATCGGCCGCCGATTGTTCGCACATTGTCGTCTGCAGCCGAATCGCTGGCACAGTTCCACCACGGCTGGAATCCGCGTGCTCTGCAGACGTTTTGGCCGCCAGAATCGCACTGCCCCGGAGTACGCTTCCAGCTGTGGCGCGACTTCGCTCGTCCACCGGGGAGCACCTGCTGTTACTTGTACCGCGGCAGAACTGTGTATGCAGGAAAGCTGTAACCTCGACCCTCCTCCCCACAACGTGCCGCCACTCTCGTTGCACAGCGGTCTTACAATGGGACCGCGCCAACTCGTCATCGCCGATTTCGTCCGAATTTGTGGTATACGCAGAAATCGAGAGAAATGTCAGCTCCAAATGGCCAATTGCTGAGGGAAAGACAGCATTTTTGGCGTGGGTCGGGCGAAACGCGAGCGGTTACGTTAGTGCGGGCCCAGGCGGTGGCGGAACTGTGATCCCGAGATCGTGGGGACCGGTCCTTCTGCAGAATACTTATTTATTTTTAATTTTTGCGTTACTTACACCGCGAATGAACCGAAAGAAGAGCGTGCAAGCCGACGAGCCCCGCAGCCGTAACTAGTCACTGGCCTCCCCAGCGGCCGATTTTATCTCCGTGGAGAAACTATTGCTCGCATACGGCAGCCGAGGACTGCTCGCAGGTCAAAATGAAACAAACGGAATAGGAAGTCCTGTATGCATTAATTACAGTCCCTTCCTAAAGTGTTGTTTCTAGAGTCCAACACTGCACACAGAGTCCCTCCGTGGAACTTGTTTCCAGTTCCAAATTTTCTTCTTTGTTTCTTCCTCTGTTTTATGAATATACACTACTGGCCATTAAAATTGCTACACCACGAAGATGACGTGCTAAAGACGCGAAATTTAACCGACAGGAAGAAGATGCTGTGATATGAAAAAGATTAGCTTTTCAGAGCATTCACACAAGGCTGGCGCCGGTGGCGACACCTACAACGTGCTGACACGAGGAAAGTTTCCAACCGATTTCTCACACACAAGCAGCAATTGACCGGCGTTGCCTGGTGAAGCGTTGTTGTGATGCCTCGGGTAAGGAGGAGAAATGCGTACCATCACGTTTCCGACATTGGTAAAGGTCGAATTGTAGCCTATCGCCATTGCGGTTTATCGTATCGCGACATTGCTTTTCGCGTTGGTCGAGATCCAATGACTGTTAGCAGAATATGGAATCGGTGGGCTCAGGAGGGTAATGCGGAACGCCGTGCTGGATCCCAACGGCCCCGTATCACTAGCAGTGGACATGAGAGGCATGTTATCCACACGGCTGTAACAGATCGTGCACCCACGTCTCGATCCCTGCGTCAAGAGATGGGGACGATTGCAAGACAACAACGATCTGCACGAACAGATCGACGACGTTTGCAGCAGCACGGACTATCATCTCGGAGACCATGGCTGCGGTTACCCGTGACCCTGCATCACAGACAGGAGCGCCCGCGACGGTGTACTCAACGAAGAACCTGGGTGCACGAATAGGGGATGAATCCAGGTCCTGTTTACAGCATCATGATGGTCGCATCTGTGTTTGGCGACATCGCTCTGAACGCACATTGGAATCGTGTATTCGTCATCGCCATACTGGCGTATCACCCGACGTGATGGTATGAGGTGCCATTGGTTACGTCTCGATCGCCTCTTGTTCGCATTGACTGCACTTTGAACAGGGGACGTTACATTTCAGATGTGTTACGACCCGTGGCTCTATCCTTAATTCGATCCCTGCGAAAACCCTACATTCCAGCAGGATAATGCACGACCGCATGTTGCAGGTCCTGTACGGGCCTTTTTGGATACAGAAAATGTTCGGCTGCTGCCCTGGCCAGCACATTCTCCAGATCTCTAACCAAACGAAAACGTCTGGTCAATGGTGGCCGAGCAACTGGCTCGTCACACACGCCAGTCTCTCCTCTTGATGAACTGTGGTATCGTGTTGAAGCTGCATGGGCAGCTGTACCTGTACACGCCATCCAAGCTCTGTTCGACTCAATGCCCAGGCGTATCAAGGTCGTTATTAGGGCCAGGGGTTGTCGTTCTGGGTATTGATTTCTCAGGATCTATGCACCCAAAATGTGTTATAAATGTAATCACATGTCAGTTCTAGTGTAGTACATTTGTCCAATGAATACCCGTTTATCATCTGCATTTCTTCTTGGTGTAGCAATTTTAATAGCCAGTAGTGTAGTAATAAATAATGTAAATTAACAATCATTTCGGTTTATTTGCAACGTAAGTAACGAAAAAATTAAAATTCGGAAGTGTGCACACAGGCACGTGATTCCGTGACCCTTCCGGCTGCAGCAGCTGCTCCTGCCACCTAAAGTGGCTGAGTCGAGCCCCACTTTTTTTGCCCTCCCCCTAAACTGTTGATCACCTGTGGCCCTCAGTTCTGTCACTCTCATATCTCGCCAAGCCCTGCATACACGATGAGTCTGGACCAAATCAGTGATGACGAGCAGGCGCAATCCCCTTGTTAACATTCAACAACATGTTTAACTTACTGTTTCACTGATCGATATCGGTCCCGTCAGATTACGGAAAGATGCGGAATGAAATCGGCTGTGCCCTATCAAAGGAACCGTCCCGGCATTTTCCTGGCGCGATTTTGGGGAATCTCGAAAACCTAAATCAAAATGGCCGAAGGCAGGTTTAAACCGTTCTCCTTAAGAAAGCGAATCAAGTGTGCTGACCAGTACGCCACCTCGCTCGGTAACTTACGGTTTCGAGTTGCCTCGTCAAAGCCGCTAAGTTAACTTTGCATATTTTTGCTCACTGGTACGTTATGGTATATTACAGGGTCAATCAAAAAGGACTTTTACAATTCGTGGTGGTTATGGTCCGTCTGTGCAACTAATTGAAGGCTATTTGTTTATTGCCATGCGCGTTTCCCTTCTTTTATCTGCGAAGCATCTTCAATCTTCAGTGGCCTGTAATACATGTTTCTCTTTATACATACAATAAACGTACTGTTACAATCTACCACAGGGCTTCCCAACATTTTCAGCTGGCGGACCCTTACTTCAGTCGAAAATCCATGGCGGACCCCTAGTCAGTCAAGAGCACAGTAACTTTAAATTTCAGAGCGAAAGCCATGGGAACTGAAAGCTTCTTAGTGCAAGTGTCATGTTCGCAATGACCCCCCCCCCCCACCCGAAAGTATCAATAGTCTTTGGTTTAGAGATGAATGAAAACAACTTGAAGGTCAAAAATCGAGTCATGAAGTAGGCAGTGCACTGACAAAGCAAGTTTAACATTTAACGATGCCTGGGGCCGCATACGTGCCAGCTAGCGCTGTGATTGGTCGAGAAAGCTCGTTCTGCGCATGCGCATAAGGTTTCAGCGCGTCTAGCGCCGTGGCCTGGCTCACAAACGGCCCCCGTATTGTTGCGAAACAGTCGATCAGGGAAGCCGCGTTCTCCGGCACTAAACTGTGTATGCGGTCTCACTTAGGAACCGCAAAGGCTGCTTAGGAATACGACATGAAGTAAAAAATGTACACGTTTTTCGCACGAAAAAAGTGATGAATTTGATTTTCACATTTTTATTCAATAAAATAGCGCCGTGGCCTGGCTCACAAACGGCCCCCGTATTGTTGCGAAACAGTCGATCAGGGAAGCCGCGTTCTCCGGCACTAAACTGTGTATGCGGTCTCACTTAGGAACCGCAAAGGCTGCTTAGGAATACGACATGAAGTAAAAAAAGTACACGTTTTTCGCACGAAAAAAGTGATGAATTTGATTTTCACATTTTTATTCAATAAATTTACTCATTATTTTACACGATTGGGTGAAAGGTGGCCGCGGACCCCCTAGAAAGAGCCGGTGGACCCCTAAGGGGTCCGCAGACCACACGTTGGGAAGCCCTGATCTACCACATAAAAAGTTTATTGTATGTATAAAAAGAAACATACATTACAGGCCACTGAAGATGCATCCCAAATAAAAGAAGAAAAATGCGTATGGCAATAAACAAACAGCCTTCAGTTTGTTTGCGTGGCCCTCCTCCGCTGGAAGTACAGAAATATTTGTTTTGTAAATGAAACCGCCTTTTCCTGCTGCCACTTAATTTATTTTTCCCAGACGCGTTTCGCCTTATTCACGTTTAAAAGCATCATCAGTGCGCTCATTTGCTCTGATCTGTGTTTTCTCTCAACTGGTCTGGTGGTCGCACTACCACTTTTTACCGACATGTAGGCACAATTTTGAGTTTCGACATTTTTCACACTGTTCGCCATGTTTCAACCACTCGCTAACCGTGGTTAACAAGTAAGTCGGAAATAAAGTGGTAGTGCGACCTCCAGACCCGTTGAGGGAACACAAACCATCCCACTGAGGATGCTTTAGAATACGAAAAAGGCGAAACGCAACTGGGGAAAATAAATTAAGTGGCAGCAGGAAAAGGCAGTTCCATTTACAAAACAAGTATTTATGTCTTCAGTTAGTGTATTTATAACAATGAAGGGAAAGACGGAAAACAGAAAAAAATGAAGACTTTACAAATGCTGAATGGTATAGAATTTTACTGTGGTAACTTTCACAATCGGTAGACGTGTCGTTTTGTAGCAAACAACCTCACGTAGTGCATCAGTACCCCCTTCCGCCACCAGGAGCGCCAACGCATTGCACAATTAAAGTGGCTACTTTCACTGGTGTGGAGCATGCTCTCGGAGTGTTCTGGTTTCGTGAAACAAAGTGTGCAACAACTGTCCAGCGTCAATTTCGCACTGAATACGCTAAACAACCTCTAAGCAGACTTGGGCATACAATTTCGTCGAATCCACGTGACGTAGCACATACACTAGTCTCTCCCTAATCCGGCCTCTCAGTAACCTGGCGCACATCCAAAAACACGGGCACGGTGAATTATCGTGCGCAACAATGCTTTATATACTGTATTTGAAATTGTAGCTTTCCTTACAGTTCGAAATAATGTCTTCTAACAGGAAACACGTTATGCTAGACCTCAAGCAAAAACTAGAAATTTTAGACAAGTTAAATCGAGGTTCTTCGCAGAAAGCCATTGCTGCTGAGTTCAATGTTGGACGAGCAACTATTCGTGACATCAAAAAGAAACAAGATGTTATTCGACAGTACTCGACACAAATCGATAGTGAGTTGGGAAATCGGAAGGTTATGCAAAAGAGTGAGCATGAAGAACTGGATGTTGCTAGCTGTTTATAGACTGTTCGTACAACAATGCAGTAAAGGAATTCCAGTCAGTGGCCTGATTATAAAGGAAAGAGCAGCTGCATTTAACAAACGACTTGACGGTAGTAGCCGGCCAGTGTGGCCGAGCGGTTCTAGGCGCTTCAGTCTGGAACCGCGCGACCGCTACGGTCGCAGGTTCGAATCGTGCCTCGGGCATGGATGTGTGTGATGTCCTTCAGTGAGCGATGGTTGGCTGTCAAACTGGAAAAAACGACACAGCATTCGGCAGCTAACAGTCACCGTGGAAATTCGCTCAGCTAACGATAAGGATGTTGATTAGTTTGTAAATTCAAATAGCTCTGAGCACTATGGGACTTAACATCTGAGGTCATCAGTCCCCTAGCACTTAGAACTACTTAAACCTATCCAACCTAAGGACATCACACACATCCATGCCCGAGGCAGGATTCGAACCTACGACCGTAGCGTTTGCACAGTTCCAGACCGAAGCATCTAGAACCGCTCGCCGGCCGAAGTGGCCGTGCGGTTAAAGGCGCTGTAGTCTGGAACCGCAAGACCACTACGGTCGCAGGTTCGAATCCTGCCTCGGGCATGGATGTTTGTGATGTCCTTAGGTTAGTTAGGTTTAAGTAGTTCTAAGTTCTAGGGGACTAATGACCTCAGCAGTTGAGTCCCATAGTGCTCAGAGCCATTTGAACCATTTAGAACCGCTCGGCCACTAAGGCAAGATGCAGAAGATAATAGAGGAACAAGATTTAACTGCTGATGAAATAGGACTCTTTTACAAGATACTTCATTCAAAAACGTTACCTGCCAATAAGGAGAGGAAACCCGTGGTTACGAGCAACAGAAACAGTGTGTAACATTAATGGTGTGTTGTAATGCAAATGGGAGTCATAAACTACCGCTTATGGTGATTGGAAAATCTCAACATCCACGTTGTTTTCAACACACTGACATAAATACTCTACCAGTGCAGTATAGCGCTCAGAAGAAAGCGTGGATGGACAGACAAATATTCTCTTGGTGGTTCCATGAAACTTTTGTACCAGCAGTGAGAAAAGAGTTAAAGAAGGAAAAGCTTCCACTGAAAGCTATCCTTATAATTGACAATGCTCCCAGTCGTCCTTCAGTCCGATGGTATGGCGTGTAAGGGTGAGAAACGCCATCCTCACCTGCTGTAAATTGACGAGACTCTGGTGACCGAGTGACTCCCGGGATAAGGAGTCGCCCTCTTCCATGCCAACGTCCTCCTTGCAGGGCGGATGAGCGGTTAGAGATTAGGGCATTAAGACATCCTATGTTCTTGGGTTGAGAAATCATCCCTAAAGGCGGAAGATCCAAAGATGGGCAACTACAAAGGACACCAAGGGTAGGCAATTCACCTATGAGAAAGCAGCTGTGATCACAGACTGGGTGGCTCAGAACCGTGTCTGATGTACAAGTACTTTTTCTCCCACCCGATGTGACAGCCTAATTCAGCCCACGGACCAGAGACCAGGGAATTTTGGAATTAATTAAACGTCATTATCGAAATTCACTTCTCGTCTCCTTGATGAACGAAAGTGAAAACGACTCTATTGAGACTATGCTGAAGGCGTGGAAAGCGATTAACATACTTGATATAGTTTTCCAAGCAGCCAAAGCATGGGATAAAGAGGAGAGCGCTACCATAATGCAGAGCTGGAGAAAATTGTGGCCATCCGTTGATGCAGAGTTAGATCCAGTAGTGAGTGACAGCGATGAGCCAGTCAATTCGGAATTATCAGTTACTTTGTACATTGACATGTTCTACAACCTTCCAGGAGGAGAAGAAATTGATGATGAAGATGCTACCAAGTGACTGAATGAGGAAAATTGTAATATGGACCAAACTTTAACAGATGAGGAAATAATCAAAAGTATGGAAGAAAGTAATGATGAAAGTAATGAAGAAGAGGACACAGGAGGAGAGAGCATGAAGATTTCTCGCATTGCTGGTGCTGAGCTGCCGAGGTCTTCCTGGAGTACATTATGCAACAAGCACCACCGATGTAATGCTTGTAAAGCGGTTGCGTGATAAAGCATGCCACCGTTGCGTATCGTAATCGCGACAGTTAAAAATTAGGGACATGTTTCGTAGTGAGTGACACGACTGTATAATTACGTACAGTATACACTCGAGGACTAAGTTTTCACTGAAAATTAATGTATTTTTGGATTTAAAGCATATCCTCTATGTACAGTATACTATATCCCCTATGTTTTCAAAATAAATAAGAAACAAAATAAATGAATAAAATAAATTTCAGACACTTCCGGTAATCCGGCACCCATACGCGCCAGGAATGGCGGGATTAGCGAGAGTCTAGTGTATTACATCCGATTTTTTGCAATGAGTGTGGAAAGAAATTTATTACTGGTGTGGGTGACGCATCTCAAATGGCGAGGTTATTTGCTACTAAATGACACATCTACCGATTCTGTAAGTTACGTCAGTACATTCCTATATAATTCCAGAGTTGTAATGTCCTTTTTGACTCACCCTGCATTCTGCAGTAAGTTCTCACTCAGCCCAAAAGCGTTCATTTCTCAAAAGAAAGTAATCAGAAATATGTGTGGGTCTCACACACGTACATCTTGCAGGTATCTCTTGAAGCAGTTACGAAGATTAATTACGTCCACCTCCGTAGCTGAGTAGTGAGTGGGGCTGACTGTCATAGGCCGCCGCGGTTCAAAAATGGTTCAAATGGCTCTGAGCACTATGGGACTTAACATCTGAGGTCATCAGTCCCCTAGAACTTAGAACTACTTAAACCTAACTAGCCTAAGGACATCACACACATCCATGCCCGAGGCAGGATTCGAACCTGCGACCGTAGCGGTCGCGCGGTACCAGACTGTAGCGCCTAGAAAGGCTCGGCCACTCCGGCCGGCCTGCGCTCAGAAGAAAACGTGGATGGACAGACAAACATTCTCTTGTTGGTTCCATGAAACGTTTGTACCAGCAGTGAGAAAAGAGGTAATTCCAAAATTCCCTGGTCTCTGGTCCGTGGGCTGAATTAGGCTGTCACATCGGGTGGGAGAAAGAGTGCTTGTACATCGGACACGGTCCTGAGCCACCCAGTCTGTGATCACAGCTGCTTTCTCATAGGTGAATTGCCTACCCTTGGTGTCCTTTGTCGTTGCCCATCTTTGGATCTTCCGCCTTTAGGGACGATTTCTCAACCCAAGAACATAGGATGTCTTAATGCCCTAATCTCTAACCGCTCATCCGCCCTGCAAGGAGGACGTTGGCATGGAAGAGGGCGACTCCTTATCCCGGGAGTCACTCGGTCACCAGAGTCTCGTCAATTTACAGCAGGTGAGGATGGCGTTTCTCACCCTTACACGCCATACCATCGGACTGAAGGACGACTGGGAGCATTGTCAATTATAAGGATAGCTTTCAGTGGAAGCTTTTCCTTCTTTAGCTCTTTTCTCACTGCTGGTACAAAAGTTTCATGGAACCACCAAGAGAATATTTGTCTGTCCATCCACGCTTTCTTCTGAGCGCAGGCCGGCCGGAGTGGCCGAGCGGTTCTAGACGCTACAGTCTGGAACCGCGGGACCGCTGCGGTGGCAGGTTCGAATCCTGCCTCGGGCATGGATGTGTGTGATGTCCTTAGGTTAGATAGGTTTAAGTAGTTCTAAGTTTTAGGGGGCTGAAGACCTCAGAAGTTAAGTCCCACAGTGCTCAGAGCCACTTGACTATCATACGGGGGACCAGGGCCCGATTTCCGGTAATACCTGGGCGGTTTCCCCCCGGTGGGGGGTCTGGAACGGAGGGTGTTACACCTCGCAATTCCGACTGGGGAGGTAGTCGAGTCTGTAGCAGCGGCTCCGGAGTCACGAAAGGCGACGAGGGCCGGGGGAGCGGTGTGCTCACCAGACGCCCTGCACGCCGCGTCTGATGGCACGGCGCACGGTCGAGCCAGAGTGACCAGTCAGGGCCAGAACGCGGAACTTGGGCTTTACATTAATATTACGCACAGCCTCACAGCCACTGTAGAGACAGGCACGGAGAGTTGCATTAGACCAGTCTTTGGACTTAAGGGGAGTAGGGCGTCAAACGGGACGACTTGGAGCAGGAGAGGCACCACAGGACATTTTAATTTCCACTGACTATACTTTTACAAATAAATTCACAAAACTTTGTCAACACGACCAGGAAGCATTCAGGATTCACACTCGTAGCAGTGAAAGTTCAAAAACATAAAAAATACGTTTTTTTACATGTGAAACTTCATCTTTTTTTACTTACTATTGACTGCATTTGTTGCTATAGGTACCCTTTCCTTCATAAGTAAGAGAGATTTTTGAACGAATTTTGCACAGCATACAAACCACGCTTACAGATGTATGAAACTCTAGAATTTATTCAATTTATGAAAAAATGAATGAGTTGTTACATTTTAAACTTCGTGTTTGGAAAAAAACTTAAATTTTATAGCTAGTTTTTAATAGATTTGGAAAATTCTAGTGTTTTGAATTAAGTAGTTTGTGTTTAATGAGCATATCAAGTTTGAAAGCACTAGGATATTTATTTTGGATGTTACATGTACCTAAGTACAGAAATTTGTGTATTGCGGAAAATGGCCGTTAAAGTTTCTGCTTGTATTTGGCATTCTTTTAGAACTGTCCAGTATCATAAGCAGGTTCTTTTCCATTTTCTAAATAAGTTTTCTTCCTTTTCACACTCTTATGATGCACTCTTCCTGATTTTATTACCTCCAAAAATGATTTATCTGCTTTCACTACCCGCTCTCTGTCTATGGCATACAAAGCTTTGGCCTTCATTCCCATTTTCTTCAAATGTTTAAATGTGTGTGAAAACTGCTAAGGTCAGCAGTCCCTAAGCTAACACACTGCTTAACCTAAATTATCCTAAGGACAAACACACACACCCATGCCCGAGGGAGGACTCGAACCTCCCATTTTCTCTAAAACATATTTCCTGCTTTGCACACCATCATTGAAACATGAAACTGCACTATAAACACCAATGGCAAGTGCATTTCTTCCCACAAAAATAGTTTTTGGCAATCTTTTCCCATACACATTTGTTAGAACTTTCATTTGGGTTTTGGGTACCGCCACAAAGACATTTCTCCAGAGAAAGTATCGATATCAATAGTCTTTACTTTCACGTATGACAATCTCTGGCGCAAATATAAACAATCGAATTCTACAGAGCGAAATACACTTACGTATGACATAAGAATGGTGTGCAAAGGGGTGTGGCGCTGCATCTCGGTACCAAATAATGTGCCTTATAATCTCGCAAATATACAGGGTGATTATAATTAAAGTTAAACTTTCAAAACGCTTTAGAAATAACACCACTTGTCAGAATGACGTCAAATTGCAATGGAATATTATCGGAGAAGGGGGAAAACGTATGGCATAAGAAAAAGAACAGTGGTGAAGTTGGTGTGAACACGCCGGGTACACGGCTTTTCCTCCTCTCGCGTCTGCGACGTTCGCCATAAATAAATCAAAGCAGGATCGCGATCTGCTTGTACAGCTGCATTACAAGAATCATGATCAATTTGCTGCCCACGTCGCTCTGCATAAGTTCAAGGCATTGAAGGGTTTGAAAGAAGGCGTTGATCGGATGACTGCCGTGGGTCTGGAGAAAATGATTCTGAAATTCGAAAAGACGGCTTCTTTTGGTGTGGAACCTGGTAGAGGGAGGAAACGAATTGATTCGACGTCAGTGGAAGCAGTGGCCACAGCAGTGCAGGAGAAGGCGAGTGTGCAAACGTGTAGTGCACAGAGAATTGCCCGAACATGGGACATACCCGTGAGCACGATGCTTAAAATCCTACGAAACATCCTTCTTTGCTATCCATTCAAAATTACCCATGAGCAAGAGCTGCTTCCTGTTGACTTGTCAATAAGGGAGACTTTTGCTTTAGAATTTCTTGCTCGCATGGAAGTGGACAACGATTGGCGTGGAAGATTTTGAGGACAGACGAAGCCCTCTCCCTTCTGACAGGATTTGTCAATACACAGAATTGTCCAATATGGGCAACGAGAAATCCAACACGCACATCAATCATCCTGTGAAGGTCACTGTGTGATGCGGGTTTACGGCATCATTTATCACAGGGCGATATTTTATCGAAGAGACAGGTGCTTCCGGTCCTGTTACCTGTGCCGTCACTGGTAAGAACTACGACTGTCTTGTGCGCAACCACGTCATTCCAGCTCTCCAACAGCGTGGATGTGATCATTTTCATGCAAGATGGCGCACTTCCGCAGATCGCAATTCTAGTTAAGCGGCTGCTGAAGCGCCATTTCTGAAAAGCTAGAATTATCGGCCGCCATTTCCCTACAGCCTGGCCGCCCCGATCACCTGGTCTTAATCCGTGTGACTTCTGGCTGTGGGGGCTGTCTGACAGAAGTTGTGCTCACTGTTCCGACTGCAAACTTACCAGCTGTACTGAAGGCACGCATTGCGCAACACATTCTGAACGTGACCCAGGAAACATGCTGTTTCTCGACTTCAACTTGTTGCAGAAAACTGTAGGCAGCAAATTGAATATGTTTTGCGTCAGTCACACGCAAACTAATAATCCGATTTGATTTAGATTCATGCGTTTTATGCGGTTTTTGGCCTCAGAACAGCTAAAAACCGATTTTTCTCATCCGATGTGATTTGTTCCCATAGGAACTTACCACAAATTTCCAAATTTCTATAAATACGAAAGGAAATCCCCCGACTGAATGGTGACTCATCATCAACCAGCCCAAACCGCCAAACTTTGGAGGTGTTGATCTTATACGGAAGACATCGTTTAAGAAGGGATTTTTCGGAATTCCACCCATGTGGGGGCGAAATAGGGGATGGAACGCTTCCTGACAACATATCGCTATTAAGGCAATTTTGAAGCTAGAACTACGAAAATTGGTAGGCCTATTTGGTTTCTCGGCCAGAAATAAAAAGATGATGTTTCAACATTTTTCGAAATTCAACTCCCAAAAGGGTGAAATAGTGGGTGAATTTTTTAAAAAAACTAAATAATTAAAGAACTGGTAAAACATTTTAAAGCTACGTCTATGAAACTGTATTTAGCTTCTTGGTTGGAGATAAAAAAATACTTGTTTCAGCAATTTTAGAGATTCAACTCCTAAGTTTGGAAATGGGGGAAGAAAGTTTCTATGAAAATATTTCGTTACATCAAAACATTTTTAAAGCCAAATCTAGGAAAATTGGTATTTCATTTAGCTATTAGAAATTTGTGTTAGGAGATGTCATTTTCCAAGAGTATGTTAAAACAACGCAGGATTAACAAAAACCTCCTACTCCAGCTATCCGAATCGCTTTTTGTAGTGTTTAAATGGCAAAAGAAAGCCATACGGTGCATAGCAGGGCTTAAACCATACAAATCACGAAGAGATTATTTTAAGAAACTAAATATAATTACAGTGTCTGGCCTGTATATTCACAACTCCCTCGTCTTCGTTAATGAGAATTTGAGTAAATTTGACTTAAGGAGGGCATTTCATGACCATAACATAAGTGGACATACAATTGATTTGCCATGTGTTAGGCTTGCAAAGACACACAACAGGTACAAAAATCTTGGTCCTGTCTGCTTCAACAAATTACCTAAAAATGCCTACACAGCGCCAGTAAATAAGGTGGATCAAAAGTAAATTAATTTACGCTGCTCAAGAGTTCCTCGAGTATGTGAAAAATTACCCACTTTCCTTATAAGAAAGAATAAATTAACTGCAAACTGTACATATGTTAAAATTTTTGGATGTGAGGTCCGCGTTACGCAAAACACCGTTTTTCTCAGTACTCAAACATGTTTCGGCACCATCAGTGGGTTTTCGTTTTTATTTATTCTGCAATGTGAACATTTGTGGTAAATGATTATAAAATTATGTGTATTTCTAGTTCAAACAACAGATCGTTTCTTTTTTTGTAAATACCTTTACATTTGGTGTGTATGAATTTTATGTACCACTTTTGTGTTAATTGCTACAGGTTGCTTGTCATCTGCAACCAAACGATGTTAATGGGAAAGTTTTTTGCTGGGAGTTAACCTATCTTTTAGAATGTAATTTAGTTTTTCGCGCCTATTTTCGTATTTACTTACGTTTTCATGTGGCAAGCACTTGCATTCTCCGCATCACGCTGAGATGTTGTCATGCATACGTAACTATTACAAGTATTTTCCACAAATAACGTAGTAAAACACTTTTTCACTACACCAGAACACAGTGTGATTGTGGTTTGTTGTGTGTCTCAGCCCAGAGCGTGTTCATTTGTTTACCAGAGAGTTCGGCGCCAAATTTGAATTTTGTTTTTGCATTTTGTGTGTGTGTAGACTTTATCTGTTGTGCAGTTTTTATTTGTAAAGTTCCTTTAATGTGTTAAATAGTGTGCCATTGGAGAGTGTAGTGTATCCGTTTAAGACCTGATTTCCTTCTGCTATTGCCTTCTGTGTATTAAGTTTTCCTCAATAGTCAGTTTGCTGTATAGGCTGTGGCTGGGTTTTTATTATTCTTAAGTCTGTTTCTGTTATGGTTGGGTGGTGATTGTTGACTATAAGGTGGTCAGCAAATGTGCTATGGGAGCTGTTGCTTTTACAAGCTCTGAGATGTTCCGAATATCTTGTTTTGAAATTTCTGCATGTTTGTCCTACATATACTGACTGGCAAGTGTTGCATGTGAGTTCATATATTCCTGATCTGTTAAATTTATCCATGGGTGTTTCTTGTGTTCTTATCTTTTTCTGTGTTGTGTTCTCTGTCCTGTATCCTATTTGGAGTCCCTGTTTCTTTAATATGTTGCCTATTCTGTGAACGATCTTGTTATTGTTTATTTATTATTTATTTGTCCCATAGGTCAAATCAGTACAATGGCTTGTACAACTGATTTGGGATAAGTCAATACAAATATACAGTTTACAGTAGTCTAAAACAGTAAACAAGAACACAGAAGAATGATTATATTACATTACCTACAAATTATGTTACTTAAAGTTACAGCTTCACGGAGAATTTTTACATGATGTGACAAAAGTGACTTAATAACATTCAGCTTTGATACATTATCGTGCACTAAGGCAATTTTGATTCATAATATTCCTGGATGGTATAAAAGCAGTCTTTTATTAAAAGAGATTTCACCATCTGTTTGAATTTATTTATTTCTTGTATAAAAGTTGGAAGATGGTTATATAATTTTATTCCCATGCAATTGACACCATCACTGTATAATTTTGTTGAGTGGGGAAGTATTCTTAGAGAGGTTTTTGATCTTGTGTCATAATCGATGTAATCCATATTTTTGCTAATTTTGTTGATACTTTTTTTGGTAAAGAATAATAATTATAGTATGTATTGGCATGGGAGGGGCAAAATATTTAGTTTCTTAAATAATGGTTTACAAGTGTCTCTTTGGTTTTTGAACATAATTGTTCTGACTATCTTCTTTTGCAGTTTGAATATCTTAATTGATTCAGAATTTTGGCCCCAGAAGAAGAAGATTCCGTAGTTAAGTACAGAGTGAAAGAGTGCACGGTACATAGTGGTTTGGGTACTTGTGTTAGTGACGTTCCTTATTGATTTAATCATGAAGCATACTTTATTAAGTTTTGTGCTGGTAATGTCAATGCGCCTTTTCCATGTGAGCGTATCAGTAATAGTGACCCCCAAAAATTTTATTTCATTTTCAAGTTTAACATTATTTTGTCCAGTGATATAGTTGGTAATAATGGATTTCTGTTTTGGCCAATGTGGAAGGTTATTCCAATTGTCTTTTTTGCATTAAGAAGCAGGCTGTTACTTTGAAGCCATCAACTTATTTGATCTGTGGTCCTATCTATATTAGACTGGAGAATTTGTTCGGGCGCAGATATGAGTACAGAGGTGTCATCAGCAAACAAAGGGTTTTTGTGTCTGGTAGGCTGTGAGGAAGGTCATTTATGTAAAGTAAGAACAGCAAGGGGCCCAGGACGGAGCCTTGGGGAACGCCTTGCTTTATGGTATGTATGGAGGAATGTACAGTGCTAGCTGTACCCGAGAGCTTAGTTTCATTTAATTCGACATACTGCTGTTGATCTTCCAGATAGCTTTTAAACCAGTCATAGGCATTTCCTCTTATTCCATAGGAATTCATCTTTTGCAAAAGTATACTATGATTAACCATGTCGAAGGCCTTTGTTAGATCTAGGAAGATACCTATGGCTGGGAGTTTTTTGTCCACAAGCTCCAGTGCATGATCTAGAAATTCTTGTATTGCATCAGTTGTAGCTTTCTTACTTTGGAAGCCGAACTGAGCAGGTGACAGGATATTTTCTTTGTCTAGAAAGGACATGATTCTGGTGGCCATTATATATTCAAATACTTTACTAAAAGTTGAAAGCAGTGCAATGGGTCGATAATTACTGGGATCCTCTTTGCTTCCTTTTTTGTGGACAGGTATAATTTTTGCAATTTTGAGCATACCAGGAAATGCACCATTCAGGAATGAGAAGTTTATTATGTGGGCTAGGGGTTTACTGATAGTTACTGCAATTATGGAGGAGGAAGCATGGAATTTGATCTTGTCCAGCAGATGATTTTTTTTAAATTTTGCTATGAAGTGTCTTTTCTATTTCAATTTCAGATGTAGGCCTTAAAAATAGTGTCTCAGAGCATAAGTTTGGTTCTAGTTGCAAGGGACAGCTATTTTTAAGATGGTCAGCCAGGTTTTCTATTGTTTCTGTAAAGTAGTTATTGAATTCCTCTGCTGTTTCTTTCCCACTGGAGACTAATTTTCCTTCTATTTTTAAGGTAATATCACTTTGTAGTTGTTTTCCTCTATTAGTATTCATATTAATAAGTTGCCACATGCTTTTGCTCTTATTGCAGGTGAGTATGTGCCATTTCGTTTCATGTGTGTGTTGTTGCTCTGTTGTGTTTTGTGTTGTTCTGTGCTGGGTGAGGATTTGTGTGTGTGTGTGGTGTGTTCATTTTTATACTATTTGCATATTGTTTGATTTAACTTGTCTACCATATGAGGGTACAACCATTTTCTGCTGCTATTTGTTTTATTTTGTTTAGTTCTTGTGTGTAGTTCAGATTCATGCTCCACAGATTAAACAGAACACCCATGAAGAAACAGAATTTTGCATGCTTATGTGTCAATGGGTGGTTTGATAGGTTGTGAATGGTGGTGCTTGTGGTTGTCAGTTTCCTGAATATTGTGAAGTTGTGTGTGTTGTTTGTTTTTTGTATGGTGAGATCTAGAAAGTGTAGTGTGTAGTGTGTTGTTAGTTTCTGTTTCTAATGTGAAGTTAATTTTTGGTGTTAGTTGCTTATTTCATTGTGTAGCTGTTCTATGTGTGTATGTGGTTCATCAATCAGGCATTGACATAATGGTACCAGTATATAACCTGTAGTTCTTTGGTTTTATTATGGGTCTGAAGATTGTCCAGGTTGTGATCCCATTGGCAGTCCTTCGTGTTGAGAATAAAATTATTTATTGAATACAAAATTATTTTGTGATGTAATGGTCTTGAGTATGTTGGTTATTTCATTGATTTGTGTGTCTGGTATGTTTCCTTGTTGTTTTAATATTCGTGTGATGACGATGATTGTTTCATTTATTGGAAGGCAAGAGTACATTGATGTGACGTCGAATGATATGAGGGTTGCTGTGTCCGGTATGTGTATGTTCTTGATTCTGTCTATTAACTCCTTTGAGTTTTCCAGATTCCTGTTGTTATCAAACGTGTACAGCGTTTTAAGTAGTGCGTGTGTTTGATGGGCTATGTAGTAGGATGGAGCATTTCGGAAGTTAATTACGGGTCTTAATGGGATATTATCCTTGTGAACCTTTGGTAGGGCATTTAGGGTGGTTGCTTTTGCATTTTCCTGTGTCATCCTCTTTACCTGGCTTTTTGAGAATGTATTATTGATGTTTTACAGTGTCTGTTGAATGTTTTTTTCCGATCAGTTTTGTGATGTTGTTGTCTTTGAGAAAATCTAGTGTTTTCTCTGTGTTTTCCTTTTCATTCATAATTACAGTAATATTCCCTTTGTCTGCTCTTGTTACTATGGCATTGTTCTGTTTTAATTTATTTTAAGTTTGCTGGCTGTGATTTCCTCTGATGTTTTATGATTAGAAATAATTGTGGATTTGTGTGTTCTGATTATCTGTGATATTTCTGCAGCTACTAATTCTCTTGTCTAGTTTGCATTAAACTCTGGGGTGCTGAGTCTTTCTTGTTCCTGTAAAATGTCTCCTGATTCCGTTATTAGGTTTTCTATTGTTTTGTGTGATATGTTAGTGTTAATGTTGTGTTTTGGCCCTTTTTCTAGTAGGTTCTTTTCTTGTTCGGTAAGATTTATGTCAGGTAGGTTAACAATTCCGTCATGGAACTTATAGTGTTGGTTGAGATTGTTTTTAGTGGGTGTGTTTGTGCTGTTGATTATTCTGTTGAGTTTTCTGTTTTGTTTCTCTCGTTTTTCTTGCATTACTTTCTGAATATATGCCTTTTCTCTCTCTGTTATTTCCTCAAAGTGAGCTGGTATTGTAAATTTGTTGGCCAAATCTAAATGTGTTTGGTAAAGTTTAGTGCTAAGCAACTACTTTTTAGCATATAATTCCCTAATTTCATGCTTTAGCCACAAAATCTCCACTTTCTGTTACACTTTCTTTGGTGCAGATGACATGCTATTCACAGAGTTTTTGATATAATATGGAATTACATTATTAGCTAGGCAATTTTTATTAAACTGTATATTGAGAGTTGTCTTCTGAAGCTTCATTAAAGTGTTCCTGTATTTGTTGTAGAGCTTGCTGCGGAATGCCTGGCTGGGCGACGAAATATCCATCATTTTGATTTGCAGCTCCTTGTATTGGCTGTGTTAGCAGTTAAAATTTTTGGGCGTGAGGCCCACCAGGTGCCGGGAACCCACCTGGCACAAACCTTTTTTAACGCCAACAACTTCAGTATTCTGCAAACAAATCCTTCCCTATCCCAATGTAGCGCAACAATTCGTTCACTCTGATGCGTCTGTCAGCAGCCACCAATTCGTTAACTCTCTGCACATTGTCTGGAGTGTGTGCAGTACGAGGCCTGCCGCTGCGAGGACAATCCTCAATATTGCCGTGCCCGCTTTCGTCACGTAACCTGCTTGGCCACCGACTAACTGTACTGCGATTGACAGCAGCATCTCCGTACACCTTTTTCAATCTCTTGTGGATGTTTCCCACTGCCTCGTTTCCACAGCACTGGAATTCTATGACAGCACATTGCTTCTGACGAACGTCAAGTGTAGCAGCCATCTTGAAGACATGCTGTGACAGTGCCACTCACAGGAACAGATTTAACTAAGTTTGAAAACAAGTGGGAAGGTTTGTATCTACACACTGTAAAACTTTCACACATGCAGAATGAAAACTGTATTTTTACAGAAATAGTGTGCATTTCTTTTGGAGTGACTCCTGTAGTTCATTTATCTTGTAACTGATCTGTTACGAAACTTTTTGTTGTTATTGACATTTGCATAAATATGTGTTGTATCCATCTTGGATTATTATATTGTAGTTGATGACATTTGTCCAAATTTATATTATTATTATTATTACTATTGTTATTATGTTAACACTGAAGGCACCAATTGCACGTAAACATTTTCAGAGGTGGAATAAAACACATGTATTTTGTATTTGTATCTGGTGCCCTTACAACATAATGCATGCAGGTTTCCATTATGGTGGTTACAGAGGTTATTAATGTACCAGTGCTTCACATTTTCAATGGCTTATCTCAGGCTTACATTAACCTGTGATCTACCAGTGTTAATCACTTAAATATGTTACCTAGACAAATGTATTCCCGAAATTATATTACTCTACATCGATTAATTTTTGGTGTTGCAATTTTTTTTCCATCAGTATATATCACCAAAAATATTTTCTTTCTGCCATTACAAACTTACATATAAGTCATAATCTGTAAAACATCTCAGGGAAGTACTGAAGGCATTTTGATCTCATTTCCAGCAATAGGTAAAATGACTGACAAGAAAAGTTTGCGTGTATCACTCACAAATATTTTGTGTAATTGCCTGAGCTAAGATGAAACGAATTCCCTCGCCACTGTGAAATTAATACCATCGCCACAACAGGCGTAGAGCCACCCGACTACTGCGCTGACAGTCTACGCCTACGACACGTACAGTCTCCGTAACATTTCAAAGTAAAGTAGTACTGGTAATTGATGCAGGAATCACTTCAGTTGTTTCAGACGAGTTCCAGTACCTCATATAATATTCAGAGAACAATTCAATGTTTGTGTAAAAAATATAGTCCTATAGCCAGCTGTACCATTTTCTTCTTCAGGGACTTCCATCAGATCTTACCACTAATCACAATAGGGACAACAGCAGATGAAGTCAGTGCACGTGCAATTGCTTTGGCACGGCATATTAAAATAACTCGAAAATTAATAAAATAAATGAGACATTAAAATAGCAAATGCAAAATTACAAAAAATTTTAAAATATAACACAAAATCATTCTTAAAAGTGTTGGAGTTCTCAGGAACAGTATATGTCAGTATCAGTATTGATAACGGGCAAAAACTGTCAATTTTTTTACAGAGCTCTCAGTGCCCAAGTCCTACTCACACAAAATCCAGCCATCCAGATATTTTTCTTTAAATGGTTGGCCACCTGGATCTCCCGCTTGGATCACTCTCATTTTTGGCAATACCGAGGAGCACGTGCCATAAATCTGGACGAAATCAGTGGTGACGAGTAGGCGCAGTCCTTCGTGAGGTCGGATGACTGGATGACAGCTCCCTGCTGTTGCATCTCTGTGCCAGAGGTTATCGGTCACTGTGTGTGGCAAGTTGTGGCTCAACAACCCGTAACCGTGTGTTTCCAGTGGGTGATTGTACAGACGATGTCTGACTGTTACTCTGACCGAGGTGAGTCAGTTTGACCCGTGGGACGTCGAAAGAACTGTACTGGCAGGTGCATGTAGATAGACATAAAGTTCCCCGAGAAAGCCAACTAACAAAGTTTCAAAATTGAGCTTTAAGTGACAGCTCTAGGAATACACCACAACCCCCTATGTATCGCTGTGTCATTGGACTTGTAGGTACGAGAGACTAATTACAGTGTGTGCACACAGGCGTTTAAACAATTGTTCTTCCAGTGCGCCAAATGATACTGGAATGGACAGAAGCACATGCAGTATAAAATCAAAGTAAGGAGAAAAATCAATATTACAAATAAATCACTGCACAAAAGAAAGAAAAACCACTGTGGCAACAAAATACATGGGGCTCACTATAATGGCTTTTCTCTTTTCTTTTAACTGACAGGACTGTAACAGTAAAACCGGTGCCATATTTCCAAAAATGTGTTATATATTCACTGAGCAAAATACCAACCAAAATACAAAAAAGTCACGAGCAATGGCTGTACGAGTTTGGATATCCAGAAAAATTCAGTGTAATTCTGGGTTACCATCTTCAGTTTACAGTCTTAGTATGATGCACTCTTATTTGACGACACCGAATCATCATCAAGTATTGAACACTGGTGACAAGAATTTGCTCAGGTCATACGTGTTGCAGTGTGACGCGGTCTACAGCATAACAATGTGCACTATTCTAAACACATTTTCGCGAATGCCATTACGTCACCACTAGAACTGTGACTGAACTGTTCAGGTGTCAGTGGGAAATATGTGTAACTGTCTCACCTCTCATGTGTGCTGGTACTTCCAAAATAATACTGGCCAATTCTGCATTCGTGTGTGCACAATATCTGTATCTGTTGTGTATGTTATTACTTACATGCATTTTTTCCATTACAATAGAAGTTTTCATTTCATTCACTTAAAACATTGCCAATAATAGGGTTCTCTCCTCTGTTTTGTGCTTACGTGGGGTATGACGTGTATACTTACGGCTGACTAGAATTTTCCCCTTTGGCACCGGTACAGTACAAAAAAAAGTAAAAAATTAGGAGACCGTACAAAGAAACACAACAAGGAAGACGACGATGTTCGGACAACCGGGCTTAATAACCCGCAGCTTATTGCTGTGAAGGGAGGGCCGGTGGTGAAGCCGTAGTGAAACCACCTGCGCAGAGACTGCAATGCGGAGACGAGGGGAACAGAAGAACTGGCGGGCCGAGGTACGAGGACTGCAGCCTCGGCAGCAGCGTCAGCGGCCTCGTTTCCTGTCAGACCGACGAGACCGGGAACCCACGTATACGTGACGGTGGCTCCGTCAGGAGTGAGCGAGTGACAGCTTTCGTGGACCCGTCGCACTAAAGGATGGACAGTCTGCAGCACACAGAGGCTATGAAGGGCACTGAGAGACTCTGAGCAGATGACGCAATCGGAAAGCCTCTGTCGCCAGATGTACTGCGTTGTCTCATACGGGGAGGAGAGCTGTGCTGTAAATACTGAGCTGTGTTCCAGAAGCTGAAACCGAAAAATGTTGGTGCTAATGAGGAAGGCACACCTGACACCACGGTCACTCTAAGAGCAGTCAGTGTACACTGAGGTACTAATTCGAAGTTCTGTGCAAAGGTCACGATACCGAATGCAATAGGGCGAGGCCGGAGTAGTGTCCTTACGAGGCAAACCCAAGGCCGAGGTGAACATTGACTGCCGCACGAAACCAAAGTGGTGAAGGGTATGCACAAACGAGACACCCACAGTCTAGTTTCTAATGGACGAGGTACCGGTACACACGGAGGTGTTCCGATCTGCTCCCTGGGAAGTACCACAGAGGACACGTAGGACATTGAGAGACTGCAGTGGGCAGCCAGGAAAGACACGTGAAACGAACAAGAAAGTTTCCTATTGAGCACGAGTGCCAGGTATTTCGTAGTTTCGACAAAATGAAGAGAAACAGGTCTGAGGTGTGAAGACGATAGAAGAAACCAATTGCACCGGCAGAAATTCATACAAACTGTTGTGTCAGTGAGAAACGAAAGCCACTGTTGATGCTCCACGAGTAAAAACAATCGAGATATCACAGAAGGTGCCGCTCGAGGAGGCGAGTCCGTGGAGAACTGCAATAAATGGCAAAATCGTCAACAAGTAGGGAGCCAGAGGTGCAGGGCAGTAGACAGGCCATTGTAGGGTATATGGTGATAGCAAAGAGGACGACGCTCCAGATGGAACCCTGAGGCACACCGTTTTCCTCGATAAAGTCGTCCGACAAGGCAGAACCCACACTTACTTTGAAAACTCAAACTTTTAAAAATTCCTGAAGCAAGTGGGGCATGTAATTACGGAAACCCCACATGTAGAGAGTGTGGAGAATATCAGTCCTCCAGCAGGTGTGGTAGGCTTTCTCCAAATCGAAAAACACGGCCACAGTCTGGGATTTCCACAGAAAACTATTCACGACACAGGTGGACAAAGTGACGAGATGGTCAACTACAGAATGGTGCGCTCGAAAGCCACACAGTGCAGTGGTTAGTAAATTGCGAGACTCGAGCCACCGTACCAGCCGGACAGGAATCTTACATTCTGTCACCTTGCAAACCCTTGGTCCCAGAGAGCCATTGGAGGCTGGCCCACACAACCGAAGAGGGAGTAGAACTGTTAAAAGAACTACCAAAGAAAATCCAGGCATGTTCCCTAAGGGAGGGGAAAACGCACAGCAAGAGGGTAGACATCCAGCACGGAAGGGAGAAGATGTTGCAAAGGCTGGGGCCACATGGTAGCCAAGCATGAACTCACCAAAGAGCAGCAAGCCCCATGTGTGCGCGTGTGCGTGTGGGGGGGGGGGGGGGGGAGATCATGCATAAATCACATTTGTATTCGTTGGTGCAATGGCACAGGCTCCAGCAAGGTAGGCGATACATTAATGAGAAAGTCCAGATGATACGCTCCAGTTAACCTTTGTGGTAGCACTTATGACCCTATTAATCTAATGCCAAGCACACCTGCCCATAACTTGATTGAGAATTGGTGCTGATGCCCTCTTTCCTGAATTGCTTGAGGATTCAAAAAATGGTTCAAATGGCTTTGTGCACTACGGGACTTAACTTCTGAGGTCATCAGTCCCCTAGAACTACTTAAACCTAACTAACTGAAGGACATCACACACATCCATGCCCGAGGCAGGATTCGAACCTGCAACCGTAGCAGTCACGCGGCTCCAGACTGTAGCACCTAGAACCGCTCGACCACTCCGGCTGGCGCTTGGGGATTCACACCTGCCTATACATGCTGGGTATGGGAATTCACAACACCATCTCAAGTGAACCATGCCTCATCGGTAAATAAAATCTCTGATGTGAACAGTAGATCTGCGGCGCACTTCTGCAACAGCCACTGACAGAACCACCATCTGCCGTGATGATCCTGTGGCCTTAGGGCCTGAATGTGCTGTAGACGATATGGGTAAAGTAACTGTTCATGAAGTACTCCCCAGATAAGAGAATGAGACATGCCTTCTGCTGCAGCTAATCATGGCAACTAGTCCCAGGGGTTTCTTCCACCAAACATAGTACAAGCTCCTCCTTGTCAGGTATTCAGACTCTGTGGGGCCTTCCACTGTCAGTCTTCTGACTGATGACCCATAGTGCTCAGAGCCATTTGAACCATTTGTCAGTCTTCTGAGGCGCAAGGATACCTGTGTCCCTCAGGCGCCGGAAAAGTCTGTCTAACAGCTTATCGGAAGCCATTTTGCACTTCAGATGCATTTCAGCATAGAGGGCAGGAGCTGACAGGCTATCTCCATTTGCTACACAGCAGCAGAATATCGTATCGGCCAGTTGACTTGTCGAGTAGCAGACTACCGTTGCTAACAAGTGGTGGAAGTGAGAAAATGTAAATGTACTATACCATTTGCACATACAAACAGTGCAATAACAGTAAATACATAAGTGAATCCGAATTTGGAAGAAGATAAAACACCGTGATACATACCCAGGGTTGACTGTAATGACAATAAGCACTCGAACATTATGAAAACTAATGCAGCCTACAACACAACTCTAACCACACAACTGGCTGCGGATCACTTAACGGTAAGACAACATAATACCATGCCGACACATTTGACAGGGCACCAATGCGATGACAGTGCTAATAACCACAACCGAGCATCGCGCAGCCATTCCTATAAACACGTCTATCTCAGAAAATATCGTTTGCAGACCAGTGTTTATTGTTTCTTTTTTTGATGATTACTACAACGTGTCGAAGTATCTGAAACTTTTTTAAACACGCTATATATATTTTGTAACAAACTTTTATCTAAAATTGTCAGTGCAGCTTAGTAGTCCAGGTGTTAATCATTACAGTGTAGTACGCCAGAGAACCGATTTAGTTTTTGTTAACTCCACTACAGATGTGCGAGAGGAAGTTTACCTCAGTGACAGAATTAAGCACAGCAATCTCGTCTTTAGGAATACAGACTAACTGCGAAATTGCTTGGCTAGGATATCCAGATTTACAGATTTTGCTTTGTGTATTGTAAAACAACATTGGTGCACTTCATTGGATAGGTTTTATTTATACTCTTTGCTAGGAAAAAATGAGTTTGTTAAATCTGCATTTTTATTTGGATTCCTACTCACTACATTTCAATTTCATTTTGTTTACAAATAAAAATGCCTAGGAAACAGTCAAGTCTTTCTGATTACACCAGAATGGCTAATAGACAGGTCTATGCCATCTGAAGAACCTAATAAAGATCATGACGCGAGACTCACTTCGGGTTGAGAACATCAGGCTTTGACTAGCTCTTTGGAAGTTCCTTTCAAGAAACATAACTCCGATCGGGAGTGTTGTGCATTATCTCGCACCTCTGACCTCTTCACTCACACAGGCTTTAAGTTACTCGTCCCCAATGTAACATCGTACAAACAGAAAATTTGACGGGAATCGGCACAAACGAGGGACTTCTTACACCAAAAATCCCACTTATTCTTATCAGTTTATCACTTCCCTTTAAATGTGTGCAATTCACGGTTATGCCAGACCACAAACAAAACACAACACCAGATGCTGCGTGATGCGGGTGTGGACCTTGGCGTCAGTCGCTTTTTGCACGGGCAGCTTTATATGGCTCTCTCCTGTGTTAGTGAAGCAAACAGTCTCTTTGTGCATGTCCCCAATCACACTGCTTCAAACACTGTATACAAAAAAGTCTGATTAGTAAAAAATATGTATGTGGGCAACACCAAGCTTGTCACCTAGTCAAATAATGAAAACAAACAAAAAATATATATACAATCAGTAAATAAGATACTTTGATTTCCACAGAGCAGTTATCAGTGTACAAGGGGGGTCCCAGAAGAAACCGGATTGTTGTCATAAAAAATTTATTGATGAACCTTTTTACAAAATTACTTCAGTCACCTTCAAAATACTCTCCATTACATGCGATGCACTTGTCAAGTCTCTTTTCCCGCTGTTGGAAGCATGTTTGGAACTCTTCAACTGTGATATTGTTCAGTGCCCTTTGTGAAGCTGTTTTTACTTTGTGGAAATAGGAAAAAGTCGCACGGGGCTAGGTCCGGCGAATACGGAGTGTGAGGAATGACAGACCACCTCTGAGATGCCAAATAGTGGGTCATTCGTAAGGCCGTGTGTACTGGAGCATTGTGGTGATGCAGAAACCAGTCACCTGATCGCCAAAGTTCTGGGCATTTCCTCTGCACATCCTCTTGCAGACGCCTTAAAACATCCAAGTAAAAGTGCTGGTTAACAGTCTGGCCAGGGGGTACGAATTCCCGGCGCACAATTCCACGAACACCAAAAAAGACAGTGATCAGCGTCTCCACATTTGACCTCACTCGCCTCGCTTTTTTTGGGCTGGGAGAGTTGGGAGTCCTCCATTGGCTTGACGCTTGCTCGGTTTCTGGGTCATACCTGTAACACCAACTCTCATCCCCTGTAATGACCATGTTCAAGAAGTCTGGACCACGTGCAGTCTCTGTTTTCAAGTCCTGACACACATTCATGCAGATGGTTTTTTGCTCCTGTGTGTTAAGGCACGGAATAAATTTAGCAGCAATGCGTCTCATGTACAAATCCTCACTCAAAATTCGCTGGCACGAGCTCCAACTGATTCCTGTCTCAGCTGAAATTTGGTCGATCGTTTGGCGACGATCCTCGTTGATCTTTTGGCGGACCTTTTCAATGTTCTCCTCATTTCGCGATGTTGAAGGGCGTCCAGAATGAACTCGGTCTTCAACACACATCTCACCATGTTTAAAGCGCCCAAACCACCCGTAAACCTGTGTGCGGCTCATAGCGTCGTCCTGGAAAGCTTCCTGAAGCATTTGGTGTGTCTCCATTGCAGCTTTTTTAAGCAGGAAACAAAATTTCACACACACTCTTTGTTCTTTTAAAGTTGCCATAATGACTTTGCAGAGGTAACCCGCCAACAGTGAGAGAAACACAATACCAGACTTGCACGTTCAGCTCTACACTGGCGCCGTCTGCACAGCTGTTTCATGGAGGTCTGTACTAACGCCATCTAGTGTGAGAACCTTTACGTCTACGAGTGACAGCGAACTCGGAGTCCGGTTTCTTTTGGGTCCCCCCTCGTACATCAAGTATCTGTACTAACGTCATCTAGTGTGAGAACCTTTACGTCTACGAGTGACAGCGAACTCGGAGTCCGGTTTCTTTTGGGTCCCCCCTCGTACATCAAGTATAATACTAACAAGTAATATCTTGGACCTCTTCCTAGATAAACTTCCCAGTACATTGACAACATTATGACTTTCCATCTCACATGAAACTGTCTTATGTCTTTCCATCTAACATTAAACTATCTTACTGGCAGATTTCAAGAGATCAATCAATAAAGAGAATCCAGAATGGAATGTATCAATATTATGACAATGATAGTTGCTACTCACCACATAGCAAAGATGCTGAGGAGCAGATAGGCACAGCAAAAAGAATATTAGAAAGTGAGCTATGGGCCAACAAGGCCTTTGTCAGAGATAGAAAACACACAACTGATAAACATATGAACGTGACTGCAGTCTCTGGCTGTGGCCTCAGGTGCAAGTGAGCTGCATTTGTGTGTGTGTGTGTGTGTGTGTGTGTGTGTGTGTTCTACCTCCAACAAAGTCCTTGTTAACTGAAAGCTCATTTTCTGAAAGCCTTTTGGCTGTGCCCACCTGCAACTCAGTATCTCTGCTACATGGTGAAGAGTGACTATCTTCTTCATAATATTGCTACAATCAATGAAGAGGGTGTCAGATGATTTCTGCACATCTCCGAACCAGTTTCAGAACACAAACTAAATTCAATTACTAACAAATTCACCTTCATTAACAGTTATTCCATCATCAAATCTGTTGTAAATTGAACTATAGTAAGACACCACCTCTAAATCGTATGCTGCATCTCGACCTGAAATACGCTGCCCGATGACTGAAGTGAAGTGTCCAGAAGACGTGGCCGGATGACAGTATAACACTAATTATTTACGTGACGGCCAGTGGTGCGTGTGTGTTAGAGTCGCGATTCTTTGTGACACACAGAATGGCCACCAGAGAGTGTTAATCTCGTTCGTGCTTCACGTTGTTATGGGCCCGGAAGGATATATAAGGGGCATAAACAGTGTCAGAAGTCGAGTAATCTCTGAGGACACAGATCCTGTGAGACAGCGCTATCAGCACGTGACAAAGTTTGAAAGAAACTGCCGGCCGGCTAGTCGAGTCGTGCAGTACAGAGATTTGCCGGTCAGTCACGTGTGACAGTGGCCCGATGTCCGAGTGCGTGGGAACGTGAGGGCAGACATACTAGTCTAGTTTCTGGCCAACCACAACCAGGGTTGCCACAAGTTTCCCCAAGTGAAATTCCCTGATATTTCCCCGATTTCCACACAAGTTTTAGCATTTTTCCCTGACAAATTTTGAGGTATCGAGGGTAAGTTAAAACTTAAGTCGACAACCCGTCATTGCCACAGTGGTACAAGAAATAATAGTGTAAACGAGGAAATATCTAAAAAAGCTTGCAAGCAGATGGCGTTTCCCAATGTGAGCAAAAATCTTAAGTACTAACATTAATATATTTTGTAATGAACTGTTTTTAGATGGAGAAAGCAAGCCACACGGTACGTGTGTCTCATTAAGACCACAATATTATTTCATTTCGATGAAATGAAACACATTTGGTGACAAAAGTACGCATTTCCTCAGAGTCGCAAGACAGATTTAAAATAGGTTCACTGACTTTGGAAATAACCTCAGAAAAAAGTAGGCCTCTCAAAAGAAGTGTATGAGAAGGGGAAGAATTGTGTAAATCAGCACTGTAGGTGACCACCAATACAATGTCGGTTCTACTACGTTCGTTATTGTCAATTATTAGCCACTGCGTTATATCTATTATTTTACAGGTATTTCGAAAAATACACGAGTAAGTGGCATACAAACTACCAGCGACTGACACAATTTTCTTCTTCTCATTGTCCGTACTTTCTAATATGTTACCTACTTTTGAAGTGCCAAAATGTACTAGAATAAATAAAACGTCTATAAAACGCGACACTGTACAATGTGCTTGTGGTGAGACAGTTGCAGTTCCTGAAATCCGTCGCCCGTGGCCTCTGGCCCGCCGAGGAGCACCGCAGTCCCGGTCCACGGATAAACCGTGAAAATTCGCTGCGTTTAAACCACGCACAGGAGTTGACCGGCCTGCGGGCAGGTCGGTGGGAGTAGATCTGACGAGCAGGGCTCGCACACCAGGGGGGACCGAGCGGCTTCAGGTCGGCGAGCCTCACCCGTTACAGGTACCCACACAAATCCAGCTATTCACGAGCCGCAGACAGCGTGTCGACGAAATGACACTGGGGCGATCGGTCCGCACGACAGGTAATTTGTTCGATTACTCTGAGAATCGATAATGATGAGGATAGGTAGCAACTCACTGTAAAGATGATTGCCGAGGCACCGACAGGACGTATAAAAGACAATTGTCCTCTCACAACTAAATTTTCAGCCGTAGCTTTTGTCAGAAAACAAGAGTGCACACACACACACACACACGCATTCAAACAATCACACAGACACAACAAGTGCACACATGTTGTTGTTGTGGTCTTCAGTCGTGAGACTGGTTTGATGCAGCTCTCCATGCTACTCTATCCTGTGCAAGCTTCTTCATCTTCCAGTACCTACTGCAACCTACATCCTTCTGAATCTGCTTAGTGTATTCATCTCTTGGTCTCCCTCTACCATTTTTACCCTCCACGCTGCCCTCCAATGCTAAATTTGTGATCCCTTGATGCCTCAGAACATGTCCTACCAACCGGTCCCTTCTTCTTGTCAAGTTGTGCCACATGCTCCTCTTCTCCCCAATCCTATTCAATACCTCCTCATTGGTTATGTGATCTACCCATCTAATCTTCAGCATTCTTCTGTAGCACCACATTTGAAAAGCTTCTATTCTCTTTTTGTCTAAACTACTTATCGTCCACGTTTCACTTCCATACATGGCTACAATCCATACGAATACTTTCAGAAACGACTTCCTGACACTTAAATCTATACTCGATGCTAACAAATTACTCTGCTTCAGAAACGCTTACATTGCCATTGTCAGTCTACATTTTATATCCTCTCTACTTCGACTATCATTAGTTATTCTGCTCCCCAAATAGCAAAACTCATTTACTACTTTAAGCGTCTCATTTTCTAATCTAATTCCCTCAGCATCACCCGACTTAATTCGACTATATTCCATTATCCTCGTTTTGCTTTTGTTGATGTTCATCTTATACCCTCCTTTCAAGACACTGTCCATTCCGTTCAACTGCTCTTCCAAGTCCTTTGCTGTCTCTGACAGAATTACAATGTCATCAGGGAACCTCAAAGTTTTTATTTCTTCTCCATGGATTTTAATACCTACTCTGAACATTTCTTTTGTTTCCTTTACTGCTTGCTCAATATACAGATTGAATAACATTGGGGAGAGGCTACAATCCTGTCTCACTCCCTTCCCAACCACTGCTTCTCTTTCATGCCCCTCGACTCTTATAACTGCCATCTGGTTTCTGTACAAATTGTAAATAGTCTTTCGCTCCCTGTATTTTACCCCTGCCACCTTCAGAATTTAAAAGAGAGTATTCCAGTCAACATTGTTAAAAGTTTTCTCTAAGTCTACAAATGCTAGAAACGTAGGTTTGCCTTTTCTTAATCTTTCTTCTAAGATAAGCCGTAGGGTCAGTATTGCCTCATGTGTTCCAATATCCAAACTGATCTTTTACGAGGTCGGCTTCTACCAGTTTTTCCATTCGTCTGTAAATAATTGGTGTTAGTATTTTGCAGCTGTGACTTATTAATTCGGTAATTTTCACATCTGTTAACACCTGCTTTCTTTGGGATTGGAATTATTATATTCTTCTTGAAGTCCGAGGGAATTTCGCCTGTCTCATACATCTTGCTCACCAGATGGTAGAGTTTTGTCAGGTCTGGCTCTCCCAAGGCTGTCAGTAGTTCTAATGGAATGTTGCCTACTCCCGGGGCCTTGTTTCGACACACGACCACTGTCTAAGGCCACTGCGTCTACAGTCTCTGAGAATCAGATCCGAACAAACCACTCCTCACGCCTCCTGTCGGGAGCTCCTAGGCTGGCGACAAAAAGTAGTGGCAGCACTGACTGCGAGCTGAGGGGAGTGGTAGGAAGGGGAGGGGGGGAGTGGGGAAGAAGTGCACACACATACTCAGCCACATCTGGCCATCGACGATGCGTGACACCTTAGCAAACAAACCATTTCATCTACTGAGACGAAAACGAGATTTTTCCAGTGTTTTGTTTGTTCAGATTTCCCTGATGTGTTTGGAATTTCCCCGATTTCCATAACCTGTGGCAAATCTGACATTTGACTGCCACAAGTTAGGATGACCCTGTGCACCGAGCACACGTGACCCCTTCTCAGCTGCGTCTGCCGCCTGGGACACTGGGGAACTGCTCTCCGTGCACGGGATGCCGTTACACAAATTACAACGGTTGTACGTAGAAGAAAATAATTTAACATTACTCTTTAGTGACATAGTCCAAACATGCAGCTGAAGAAAATAATCTCGTCTTTAATCCATCCTAAATTACAAACAGACAAGATATAATACTCATATTACGCAGCTGTGGTTATACAAAGTAAATTTTACTTTAATGGTCTATAGTTCACCAGATAATGCTTCACATATTTTATTTAAGTTAAATAATCTTACACCACATTTACACTGAAATAATCCTTTATTTGTTCCTTCTTGTAACATTAATTTTTTTTCACCTCTGGAAACAGAAATTCTCTTTAGATGCACTACTTCAAAATCTTTGATCCAACCAATTTCACTTTACCACTTACTTATCTTCATACCCGACAGTGACTTATCAGCCAAAAATTGGTTTGTGTAACAAATAATAAATGCTGTACAGTATTACACTAGTGATGTGTGGTTCATTCGTAAAAGAGTCTGTCGTGTATTTTAATCACAAAGTGGTTCCTCCAAATGAAATTTAATATTTAAAAATGGTATCTAGCAGTATCCTGATAAATATAATTAACACTTAAAATAACAAGGTAGCAGTCCTCATTTATTATTGTTTCCCAGGTTTATAAAAACAAAGAAGTTTTTAAATTCGACTTACTGCAAAAATCATTGTCAGTGCTATTTATGAATTGCTACCTGATCTGTGTAGCCATTTTATCATTTAAAAAATTTGTTTCATTGTGAATCCATTGTTGTTACAACAAGAATCAAACATTATTGCAGATTATTACAGCAGGTATTCAAACAACATTACTGTTTCTTCTACACATTTCTAAAATTATTTGTTATATTCCTTCAAAACAGTTTCCGCTTATGTTGACAAGTACTGAGAATTGTACTTTCCTATAAATTTCACATCATTTTTATACATACAGATATAGTGCTCTCAACCTCTCTCACTGTCACTGCCGCCGACGCTACTATCACTGTCGCCGTCTTCGTCACTCTCCGAACGGTCGTCCACCGCTTCGTCTGCTTCGCCGGGCCCTACCTCCTCGAGTGCCTCGAAGTAGAAAGGCTGTAGCTCAGCGTGGACCGTGCCGCGGATTACGAGATTGGGCATCTGCTCGGTCAGCCCGTCTGTGGCTCTGGGGTCACCTCGGCACCCTTCGACACTCAGCTCCCTGTGACAGGAACGGGAGCACTGCTGTTACTGTGACAAACTGAGATCCTTCTGTACTGTGAATGTTTGTACAACAGTATTAAGTATATCTCCACTTCTTAAAACCTCATCAAGTTTTGACACTGCCTTTTTACCAAACAGCAAGCGTCTCCACAATATCGAGAGATGCTCGCTGCTTGATAAAAAGTAAGACCTTGACGAGGTTTTAAGGTGTAGAGATATAATTTTAGCAACAAAGATCCATATTGTAAGGGCTACAGTCTTTCCAGTTGTTATATACAGATGTGAGACCTGGACCATTACAAATGTGGAACGAATGGTGAAGAATAAACTGCTTTGAGTTGTGATGTTGGAGGAAACTCCTTAGAGCCCCGTGGACTTCAAAGAGAATGAATAGGTTAACATTAGAGCAAATAAAACCAGAGCACTCCCTGGAAGGTCTGATGCTAAAACAAAACCTGACCTACTTTGGAGACATCATGAGAAGATATGTTTCACTGCAAAAAACTCTAATGGTGAGGAAAGGCACTAGAAGAAGAGGACGTCAGAAGGTGAAATGAATCAATCGCATCACAGAAGTAATCTGCTCCAACCTGGAAAGCCTACAGGAGAAAGTGCAGGACAAAAGAAATTGGCATCCTTTGGTTCATGTGATCACAGAGAATTGGAACTGTCTAGACAAATAGAAATAGAAAGAGAGAGAGAGAGAGAGAGAGAGAGAGAGTGTTACAAAATTCTAATAACGTACATGAAAATTCATATTTACTCAGAGAAAAAAAATCTTTAGGTAAGTGAAAAAGGAGGTGTGGCAGGAGCGACCGTGCACGGAGAGGGGGAGGGGGGGGGGGGGGTGCCAGCATGGTGGGATGGGTAGGGACAGTGGTGGCGTAGGAGAGAAATTGGGGAAATTGATGGCATGGTGTGGGGGGGGGGGGGGGGGGGGTTAGAGAGGTGCGGCCGCAATGATTTGCAAAGATATAAAGCTACTGGAATTTGTTGTTCTTAATTTCACAATCCTTGGATTGTATAAATAACATGGAGAAAGTACTCAATTCTATGAATTTTGGAGAACATTCTCAAGTTCACACAAATAAAACAAAGTGAGTATGTACTTCACCTGAGTGTGTTCTCCGCTTGAGTAAATGAGTGGGTAACCTTGCTCAACATGAAGAACATTCTCCGATTTCATACGAATAAACACAGCGAAGTTTCTCACGAGCAGAGAAAATTCTCCCCTTTTTGATATAAGCTCTGTAACATAAATCAGGCTGATTAAATTCTGCAGACATTAAGTCTTACCAAGTTTTTTTAGTAAATTTAATAAATCTATGTTGCTCAGATGGAAAAAGAAAGATATACGTAACCCGAAGACATATTGAGTAGAGTAACTGTGTAAGTTTATATGGGTTTAACAGTAAAAACATTATTAGGGTGGTGAACTTATTTCCCAAATATCATGAAGAAAAAATGAAAACCTTTTTGTGCTATTTACGAGACCCAAGTTTTCCCGAGTGGTGTATGGGAAGACCAGGTACAAACCAGACAAATATGTCACTGACCTTTTCAGATGTTCATCATATTTTCGCACAGCACAGATGTTCCATTTTGCTATGCTAGAAATAAGTAGGCAAATCATAAAAATTAAAAACAGGTTTATTACAAACCTAGTGAACTGTTTCTCATAACAAAACCACAAGATGACTACTTAAGTACTTGACGTGCCAACAGAATATTATGTGCCATTTAATCGAGATTACCACGTGTCAGAACACACTCGTTTTACAATCCGGAGAAGACAATAATGTGACGTATTGTTAAAATTTCATTCGCATAATGCGTTCACCTAACATCAATAAAAAAAAGTTCCCTGCATGTCGAAAATTTGTCAAGATTATCAGAAAATGTATTTTCATAAACCATCTGTAATCTTCTTAATAATCTGTTGCCGCACAAAAAAGTGAAAATAAAATGAAATTTTATGCAACTCTTCCCAAACACAGTGATGCTACAGTTCCATATTTCTACACTGAATAGTTTGCATATTTCAGCAAGCTGAACGAAATGCAAGATAAAGAGTACGTTCTGTGCCCGGTGCAGACGACACAACGCGGAGAACAGATTCGAGCAGGTGGCGAGATAGTGAGAATGAACTCCCTCATCAGAAAATATGCTCTGAACATTTTGTTCATACGATATAAAGAACTTCCTCAGAGCACGTTCTTTCACTCAGAAAATCTTCTCCAAAGAATGTTCTCTTTTTTATCCATACGACCTCTTTAGTGTTTGCACCCTTATTCACTTCCTACAAAGCCAACAACTTCTCCTCTCCACTCCAGAATCACCTGTTCTAAGCATCCTCAAGACTTTCTTCCTCTCCTCCATTACAGATAACTCAGTAGGCTTCAGTCCACACTGTCATCGACAGCCCGATTGCACCACACGGGCCACACCTCCAAAAGACTATCGGAATTGGTCCTTCACACTGTGTACGGTAAGAAGATTGGTGATGAGGAATGTGGAACAGGTAAAACAAAGCAGATGCCATCCCCAGAGCCCAACACTGACTTCTCGGTGGTTTTGTCCGGGCCAGGCAAGTCGCAGGAGGGACCATCAGAGGAAGAAATACTTGAAGGAACTGCAAAAGAAATCAGCAGAACTACAGCATCGGCACACTTCAGGGAAGCAATGACATAAGAGTTTTAAGACTGTACGTATAACACCGTATCAATGTAAGCTGGCTTCAGCTACTAATTCAGATGTTAAAGGCATCAGTGCGAAGGATATTCTTGTATTACTAAATAAGTCATTTACTGGAGCTCCAAACTTAGGGATTTCACAGACAATGTGAATGCAGGCTTTCAAGTAGTCCAATCAGATGACAAACCATTGCTACTTCACAATATAAGTCTAAAATTGTGGCAAAAGCTACAGCAAAATTAACTGTCCGGGATAATTATAACTAGAATCGAGTGAATATAATCGGGGAAGAAAATTATACAGATAAGTGCAGCATAGGCTATTATGCTTGTAGGCCTGTCAGGTCAGACAACACACAGGGAAAGCAATTGCATCATCGGTTAATCGGATAGATGAAGTTTAAAAATCATTCAGAGAGGCCGTCACCAGTGACACGGGCAGCACAACCGTGAGGTGCATCGAGACTGGTGCGGACACTGGGACAGGATCGCTCCGTGCAGGGCCTGCCGAGTGACAGGATTCGGGCAGCTCTACGAAGGCACGCCGATTAAATTAGGTTAGGCACCACAGCAGAAGAGGTGTTGAGAGAGGAAAGTGCCCTACTCTCCATGAAAGAAAAAGGATCTATTCCTGAGAGTGAAGGAAGTCTAAACTCTAAGTAACAGAGGGAAGATGATGACACTGAGTGCAGATGGGTCACATGGCTAGAGACTGTGGAAAGTCAAAGAGGAACACGAGGGTAGACGGTGAAGGCAGAAGAAGCAAAAGGCTCTCAGAAATATTGTTACCACTGTGACAAACCAGGTCACACAAATGCAGACTTAAAAAGATAACCATTTGTGAAAAATGTGAAAGGCTAGACCCCAATTCAATGAGAAATTAGGGGCTGTGCCCACAAGTGAAATGGAAAACTAAGAGTGTGTTACACGAGGAATACACATCTTACTGTGACAAAATGCCCAAATGTTAAGAGTCACAGATTTTGAAGCAAGAAACAAAATTGCAGTGGAATATTGCTACAAATTAGGAAGTCAGTTACAGTTATCAATAGATATCAGGGCACATATGAAGTCGGTTTGATAAGTCATTTAAAATAAGCGAGAAAAATGTTTGTTTCGTAAATAACTCAACTTATTTCTCAACATATTCTGCTTGGAAGGATATAAACTTGGTCCAGGGATCCACCAACTTTTTCATCCCACTGCAAAATACTTGTTGATTGCAACTATCACTTCCTCATTTGATGAAAATTTCTTCCCAGCAAGCCAAAGTGTCAAGTAAGGGAACAAGGTGAAGTCACTTGGGACTAAGTATGGTGAATAGGGTGGATGAGGAACCAATTCAAAGTCCAATTCATGCATTTTCACCATTGTTATCGCTGATGGGTGGGATGGTGCACTATCCTGGTGAAAGGACCCTTTTTTGTGGTTAAACTTGGGTCTTTTCTCCACCAACACAAGTTTCAGATGATGCAACAATGAAGCATAAACAGGTCCAGCTACGGCTGTGCCTTTTTCCAAGTAATCCTTGGGAATCCCAAGAAACAGTGACCATCACCTCACCATCTGACAAAATGGTCTTTGCATTCTTCAGTGGACTGTTACCAGCCTTTTGTCAACTGTTTTGTCTGCCATTTCGACTCTGGTGTGTAATGATGGATCCAGCTTCCATCAATAATCACAAATCAGGAAAAGTAGATGGCAAAAAGGATCTATGAATACGACGGTAAGCTCCACATGACAGACATAAGATGAAAAAGTGTAAATCACAGAATGGTGAAGGAAAAGTTAAAAATGCAAATTAAAGGCAAGTTGTGAGACGACATGTTATGAGTTACCTATAAGGCAAACTAGTGGGGCATCAGAAAGTGATGTGAAAGTAGCTCATAGCAAAGAAAAACATAAGAACGTGTGTAGAAACAGGGTTGAATCCCAGTAATGAAAAAAAAAGAAAAGATTATTCCCAAAGAAGAGGAAATGCCAAGTGTGCATACAGCCAAATTTATGGTACTATTAGAGCAAGGGAAATATATTTTCAGTGTACTAATTACAAGTGAGGCCAAGTGGAATCTGAGTACAGTGAAAGTTTTAGGTGAACTGATAAGACAAAGTGACACCAACATGAGCCACACAGGGAGCAATTAACGGCATGAGCACAAAAGGAAATCTCACTGCACAAGTTAGAGAAATGATCTGAATGGTCAGTTGGATAAAGAAGACTGATATGAATTGTATGGCATATGGTGAGGTATTTTATCTAAAAGGTGACAATTTGGCATTCACATAAATGGTAAGGCATGCATTCCCTATATTGCCAAAACAACAAAGGAAAGGTACATCCCTACAGAATACTGGAAGCACAAAAGGTGGTATTACAGGAGCAAATTGAGAAAATGGTTAATGGGGATATAATTGTTCAGAGAACCTGAAAAGTACCCACGGACACCTGTGGGATAGGGAAATATAGAATGAAATCTCAGTGGGGGAAACTTTCCCCATCCCCAACATAAGTAAGATACTGGACAAACTGGGGAAAGCCAAGTATTTCTCCACTATTTTAATAGATTCAGCAGATAGAGGAAAACACAGCATTCACTGCAAATTATCAGCACTAAGAGTCCAAAAGGATGCCAATGGGGCAAAGAATGCATCAAGTATATTTCAAAGACTAGTGAATGTTGCTTTGGCAAGATTGCATGGGACAAAGTGTTTCAATGTACTCGGATGACGTAACTTGCTAAGGTAGTTCAGTAAAGGAATGTGATGAGAAGTTGCAGGAAAATATTGGATGGTTTAAGGGCACCTAGGTTAAAGTTACACCAGATTGTGTGAATTTCTGAGAAAGAGGTAATATTCTTGTTGTTGTTGTTGTGGTCTTCAGTCCTGAGACTGGTTTGATGCAGCTCTCCATGCTACTCTATCCTGTGCAAGCATTTTCATCTCCCAGTAATATTCTTAGGACACAAAATAACAAAGAAAGATGTGGAGCCAGGTGAGCATAATGTGAAGAGGTGGAGAACAGTTCTGAAATACATTACAGGATTTAAAGGATATTTAGGGGTGGCTGAATATTAATACTGTGAATCCATTGTATAATCGCTGAACTGGGATCTCTGCCACAAGCAGCATTTGAGGAACTGAGAGATTAGTAAATCCTCCCATACTGAGCTACCCTGATTTCAAGAAACCATAACACTGGTGCTGCAGATACCAGCGCAGAACTGTTCGGAGCAGTTCTGTCACGAAGGGAGATAGATTCAGATTTGCCAGTCAACTGTGCCCCACGGTTGTTGGATAAGGCTGAAACTAAGGTAGAGTGCTTAGCAATTGTATGGCCACAAAACAGTGCAGACCACACATTTAGGAAGATTTTACCATAGTAACAGATCACGAGCCTCTGACACGGACTTTTGGTGTCGAAGGTCTGTTGCCGAGATTACTGAAATGGTGGCTGGAACTAGAGGAATATTTTTTTTACACTGTGTATAAACCCAGAAATCTTAATGCAAATGCTGATACATCAGTGGTAGCCAGTGGTATCTGAAGCTGGGTGTTGCACCAAAGTTTCAATGTTACATTTTTATACGAGATGGTTACAAGGAAGAAAATTCTTTTATCGGTGCCTCGCTTCCCGACATTTGTTACGATTTAAACATCCTGACAATTCGTGTGTATGAATGCCAGAAAATTCAATTTTTTAAATCCAAGTTATGATCCTGAAAAAAGTGAGAAATATATCTGACAGAAAAATATCTGTAGCAAAGAGCATGCTATGATTTATCAACTATCTAGAAAAACTATTGAATGAGCTACATTCCTAGTAGAACTGAAACACACTCATCATTTAACGAACTTGTCTTACTTGTATTGAAACTTTGCCATTCCATTTTTCACTGACAAACTCTTCAGTCACACACCAATTGCAGTCTGTAATCTGCATCGCGAGACCTCTTTCGGCGGAAAGCATCGCCGAGACCGTCAACCTTTCCTCACTCGGAGTTATGTAAGAATAATTTTATTATTTTCAAAGTTGAGAAGCAGCCTTTCGGTTCGACCGATGTCAAGGGAATTGTGAGAATTACCTTCAACAGTTTAGACTACTTAGTGAACATCTTCCCTGGGCTGTTAGTTGTCAGACTCAACTAGACTAACTGCACCAGATAATGATCTACATTCTCGTGCTAGGTAGATAAAAGATAGTTAACAATATAGTTTCAGCTTATCCAAAAATGATGACAATGAACACATTTCCTTTAAGGTACCTTCAGGATATCTTAAAAAGATACAAGGGGAACTTAACACGAAAAAACAATGAAGCAGCTACAAGATGATGTGAAAAAATACAATGATCTATAACATCAATCACGTTGCACAGCACCTTTGCCTTTCTTTTCTACTCACATCAGGCTATTCCAACTTCATTCTCTTCACTGATAAATCAGTAGATTCATTAGTAATCAACAGATTCAATGCCACTGGTGATACCAATTACTTCTCAAATCTCGATAACATTTATTTTAAATGTCGAAATGATCTTATGGGCCAGCACGCATTGATTCTCCGTACCGTAACTGACCAAACAGAACTCTGACAAATGGCATAACTTAACTAGAAAATTCCAACCAATAACTGAAACGGGTACCGTGTGGCCCCCGCTACATAAGTTCTGAGAGTGCTCGCATTGGACAAATGAAACATGTAAAATAAATAAAAAATTACATGCAACTTGTGCCAGCTCTACAATTTTAATTTATAACAGTTGCTGTTACCCTGCAGGCAAATGTCTGTGCTCACTGATAATTTAAGATATGATTGAAACGAACATTTTTATGGCGAAGAGCCTGGCAAATTGTAGTTTCACTTCTTATAGAATCACCTTCCAGTATGTGATTTATACATTGTTGGAGTAATGAACTGCGTTTACGAATTGAGATCGAAAAATCCACTGGACAAGATCGAGGGAAATGCTTTCTCACTAAGTCACCGAGGATAGTGGTCCACTGCGCACTCTATGAAAAGAATGGACTTATTCTCTGAAAACGCTAAATAAATAAATAAATCATACTGCAATTGATTGATACCGCTTTGCTCATTATAAGATTAACTTCATCAGCATAGCAATGTACACATTCTGCATTAGGACAATTTTTACACAACAGTTTGTACCCCACCCGAGGAAACAGCCATAACAGATGCCTCATCACAGGTCTGTGCAAGTAATTTTTGGTGAGTCTTTTTGCCTATTCAATTCTTCTAGCAAAGTCGCAGCGAACATCTGTGCACCGTGTTCACAAGGAGATAGGAAACTCTAGAACCTCTGGGTCTCAATACGTAACAGTATACAACAGCCATCTGAAATATGTTTGATCTGTTTGTTTTATTTGCTATAACAGCTAAAAATTATGATTCCTTATTTGCTTTGAAATTTCTTCTTGGTATACATCCAACATAATTTGGAAAAGTTCACTTTGAATAGTTTTGAAGGTTCCTTTGAAAACAGTTGCCTTACCCAAATTATCTTTCAATGCTGCATTCAATCCAGAAGTAAAATTAGTCAGGGTTTGATAACAATTCAGTTTTATCATGATCCCTTAAGGCCAATTCGAAGGAACCACAGAAATATATTTAGCCCAGACCTATTACACCCAACTTCTTCTACTACGCAAACTGACAGTGGAGGGAGGAGAAATAAACATACGGGGATGGTACTAAGATATCAGTCGTATCAGGACTTTGTGCAAAATAAGTTGTGACGAGGGATAATGTGCACGCAACTGGGACTCAAACCTGGGATCTCCCGCTTACTAGGTAGTCGCATTAACCACTGTGTGACCCGGACAGACTGTTTATCACAAATGCACAGACTATCTCAGCTGACCTGCACTCCCACCTAGTACCTATCCACAGCCCCCACCCGTGTCGTCCACACTCACTACATTTAGATTCCTGCTGGAGATTGAATGTAAATGTGCATCTGCACTGAAGGTTGTGATTTCAGTGCCCATCATGGCAGATCGGTTATACAAATGTGTGACGTCTGTTCTTTCGGACACGTCATTCTCGGCAATTTTCCTTCTCGATGCACTACTCGGTTGTTCAGCTATTTTGTATTTGAGCAGCTGAAGATTCGTGCTTTTACTCTTTGGTACTCAGATGGTTTACATCTGTAACCCTCACTTTTGTCCACAAGGGTTCAACATCATACAGGCATGGGAAGCAAAATAATGCATTTTTAAATTCACAGCCACACAACCAATCACTATTTTTACAAATATTCATTTTAAACGCTGTCCTAAACTGTCAATTTCCAGTATTAATATTTTGCACGGTGTTTAAAACTGGTTACACTTTGCAAACTAGGAACTGTGTGACGAGCTAGTTCTCACTGTACAGAACGTATTATATGCAACAGTGCACAGAAAAATGCAGTATCGAGAACCGATACACTCGATCACCTCGAAACGCCACAACGTATACACACGAGGTTCTCGGAGATAATATTTCTAAATGTGATAAATAAAAACATTAGGACTTCAGTAACAGCTACAATTGCAATATTCCAGCCATTTTTCCAAATGCCACTACATTAAATCTGCGCTCAATTTACAACTAAAAAACTATAAACTCCAGTTATGCTGATGAGAAAAAAATTTCTCCGAATTTCTACCTTCAAAACTAATTTGTCAAAAAACAAAACTATCACAACCGATGTTAAAAGATCGGTACTCTTAACTTTGTGGATGGTGGAATGGCACACTCTAGTGGCCTCGATGACAAATGAATGAGAGAAAGCTGGCAGACACGTCGTCCATAGAGTGGTGCCTTCTGACGGGACATTAGGAACTGTCTCGAGTCAGGGAATTTGCGTGCCGACTGCGTTACTCTCCGACGTCACTGGCACATGAGCCACCTGTTGCCACGGACGGGCGTCGACTCGACTCGTACCCGCTCCGAGTACGGTGGTGTGCACTGTCTGCACAGAGTTGGAGTAAGAGAGAAAACTCCGAGTTTGCTTCAAGCCTTGCAGCATTTTCACGTCTGTTATCGAGGTGACAAGATGTCAGGTAACCGAAGACTGTATGTTGTAACATCTATTACAGCACATATTAGGCTTCCTAAACCAAATAATTACAAGAAAAGTGGACATATGACGTGTAAAATTACTGGGAGCTGGGCAACATTGCAACAATAACATGCATTGAGCCGAATGTGGTCAGACGATGTAGAGGGCACGAAAGAACGAGACACAGAGTGGTTAGGGAAAATTAAGAACGTGTGAAGAAAATGAACTAGACACAGAGGAAAAGGTCGAACTAGTGTTAGGCAGTCATCAGAGGATGCACAGAAACTTAGGCCAAATAGAAAACTATAATTAGTGGAAAGACATGAAAAGAGGAACACATTAGGAACTATTACAAATCTCAAAGAAATAAGTTCACACAGAGAAGAGGGTACATAAGTTATTAAGGATCCAGAAAACTGTGACAACAGCATTTCACTGACAAACGGGGTGCTCTAGAGAACTCGTAGGACACTGGTGGAATATTTATGACACTTCGTTAGAGAGGACCACTGTACTTGGAATATATGGGAACAGTATACTGTTTCTGTATTTAATATGCCTCACAGTAGCAAAGTTTCAACGAAAATAATCAGTTTTTGAAACAAACAAGTAACTGGATAGAAAAAAAATTTATTCATCATGTGGTGGCAGGAGAACACACATGAAAAAGGTATTACAGTTTGCAAGCTTTTGGAGCCACTTGCTCCTTCTCCTAACAGAAGGGTCGAAGGGGGAGGGAGAGCAGTGAAGGATCCTTCTCCTAGCAGAAGGGTCGAAGGGGAAGGGAGAGCGGTGAAGGAGGAGGACTGGTAAGGTTTAGGAAAAGGAGTAGAGTTTGGAGGAGTCACGCAGAACCTCTGGTCGGAGGAAGACTTACCGGACAGGAGGAGACGGAAAGACTGACCGTTATAGACTGCAGTGGACAAGATTCAAAAATCTGAGAGCTTAAACACGGTAGATACAGTAATAGGAGGAACAGAGAATACTGCTGTAACATCGTGCACGAGCTAATAAATGCGGAAAGCTAAGTGCACTGTATGTGGTACAGGTGGGATGGGGATTGCAAGAAATAGAAGGTTAGAAAATGAAAGATGTGGAAAACTAATCTATCCAATTACTTATATTTTCACAGTAGCAATGGCTATACATTGTTGGCATAAATTTATGGGAGACAAGTACACATTCCAGGAGTCATAAAGACAGAGGAATGAACTGTTATGCATATCAGCCAACTAGAATGCTGCAAGCAGCACATCCAGTAGCACGAGAAAGGATAAAAGAAATGAAGGAAACCAGTAAAGCTCACACGAAGAGTTGGAGAATCGAAGAATATTTAGGATGCTTCTTTTGTTTGATGAGACTGTAAGAAGGTGTCATTCTAAGAAGCTAGCTGCACAATTCCGTGGACCGTACAAAGTGATTGCAGATGACCTATCCGATGTGACAATTAAGATGTACAGAACTACGCAATGGAAGAACATGTGAAATCCCAAAATTAAACTTTTTCTGTGGTGTGTCCCAATGTCAAGTGTTCAGACTATTTTGTTCTGCTGAAGCTACCATAGCAGGGGTAGCTTATCTGGATATGTTACCAGAACGGCTCTTTCATCAGTTAAAAGGTGACCCCAAAAACTTTACTCGGCAACAACATCGGGCCCCTATCCGTCGGCACGTTTTTGTATGAGCACAGTCGAACATCGAAGCCTTTGACCGCTGGACTGGTGCTAATAACTGATATGACGAGGACACTGTTCTGCTGGCCTCGACCCCTGTGATTTTTTTCCTTTGGGCTTTGTAAAAGATCTTGTCTGCTTTGTGCCACTCTCTAATGATCTGCCAGAGTTGAGACACAGAACTGAAGGGGCTGTTGTTGCTTCCATTGCTCTGGACTTATTACCCAAAGTGTGGGAAGAATTGTATTTTAGGTCGAACTGAATATTTGTATAAAAAACTGTTATAATATACCACTGAAACGGGACATTCCTTTGCAGACAGACTGTACTTTAACACGAACTTTATTATCTACATTGAGGACAGGAACTGATTAACATCAGCTACGTTGTGGGCGACACGTGCAGAGCAGTTGTGTAATGTTATTCAATACTATAACTGCAGTGACAGGATGCAGTGCACACACACTGAACATCACTTGCTTCATGACTCAAAGCACTATGGAGATGCATCAGGACCATTATTTCAATGAGCTTCTGGATTTAAATTCTTTACGACAGGGTGTACATGCGGACAATTTGGGGGGGGGGGGGGGGAATAAATAAATAAATAAATAAGAAAAAACCACGTAGATTTTCCCCTGTTAAAAATACACTTTTTCTGGGTGAAAATGTACTATACCCTGAGAGAAAGTACATTTTTCCTTGTTAAGTGCCAGTATATTTTCCTTCGAAGCTGTAAAACTTTTCAATTCTTTGACTGGTAAACGTTTTATACACCAGCACAGAACTTCCAGCATTTTAGGAAACAAAATCCAGCAAGAAAACAATGCGTTCTGGAAAGCTCTTTGCCGTGGGGCAACATAAACATTGTATAAACTGGTATTACAAAAGTATAAATACGAATTCCAGCACGTACAGCACAGTAGCTTTCGGAGCAGTGAAATTTAGACTGTGCTGCACAATGCACTTCCGTTAACCAATTATAGCTTGTGTCACACAACCTAGACAGCAGATATTCGGAGCACGGTACGGAGAAGATGAGACAATTTACTTGTAAAATGAGCAGGAAAGAAGCAAACAAGTATTGCTACGACTGCGACATATCCCCCTACATGTGAGAAAACTTTGACCCTTTCATTGGAAATCCAATTACGTGTGAAATTGCTGAACTCATCCTTCAATTTTTTTTTTTTTTTCGTTTTCTAAAGGATAATCATACTTCTGCCATTGTTTTTGCATAATCTGTAATCTACGAAAGAACTGAAATAAATATGAAAAACTAACCTTGAAGCTTGGTCTCTTTTTAGCATGTGTTAAACACAAACGCACCATTAAAATTTTAAATAATGGCATAAATGGCTGGTCGTTTTTAAAGTGGCTGGCTCTCAAAATGTTTAAGTTTCTAATGACAGTGAAACACTTCACAATTTAATTAATTCATCACATATTCTCACATGTCTTGTGTAAAAGGAAATTTACTTTGAAAGCAGGGCTTCTCAAATAACCATTCACAATATTTTCCCACAGCTTGTTGGAAATGCAAACACCTGTGATGTCACTCTCATCGAAAGCAATTTGTTCTTACAAAGTTTTCACAGTCTTAACTTTTGCTTTGGTGTCATTCTCTGGTTTATGTTTTACTGCTGCAGTATTATTCTGCAGGAGTGGGCTACAGTAAAATTATTTGTTAGAATATCAGTTTTTATCAGTCAAAACTACAAAAATTGATTTGAAAATTAAAACAATGAAAAATTCCCAAAATTATAACAAATTGCTGGACTTTTCCCAGACGAAAAAGTTCCCCCATTTTTTCTAGATTTCCTGGCCGTGAGAACGAGCACATAACTCCACAGAATACAGACTGCCACGCAACTGATACCAAATAGGAGAACAGCAGCTGTTGTAATTCAGAGAAGTAGCAGTGATTCTGACTGACATTTCTTCAAATGATCACTGTGTGTGCACGGACTGGAGGAGTACATCATCAACACTTGCCACACTTTGGGACGGTACCGTATCTACAAACATCTACAGTGACATAAATGGTTGCACTGGTGCGTCATGTGCAATTTCCTATTCAGACATAAATCACAGCACCCTTTCAACAAATCTAAGCTTTCTGTGCACCTTTCCTAGTAATGTTTTGCCTGATCACCATATTTCATATAACTTCTTACTATTACCCATTAATGCATGTACAATGTGATACACTCAAGATGTTTGCTACTAATCTTATAAGCAGATACTACACAGCTCTCTCTCTCTCTCTCTCTCTCTCTCTCTCTCTCTCTCTCTCTCTCTCTCTCTCTCTCACACACACACACACACACACACACACACACACACACAGAGTCATTATTTTACATTTATCCTTATTTAACACTGATACAGAACTGCAAGAGAAGTTATTTATTTCCCCCACATGCTATCTGAGACAGAACACAGATAAAGCCTGAGTGCTTCTATATTTTTGAACCCTTTGCCAAACAAATGTAAACTGCAGGAAAAGGATAGATTACTATTCACCATAAATATGACACGTTAACATCTCAGTCCATCCCTATGCCACTCCCCGTCCTGGGCCACAGCTACAGGGATCGTATCACTGTGGAGACCCTGGTGCAGGACCAGCCCAATCCACCTCCCAGCACTTCCAATTCCAGATCCGTCACAGCCTCGTCCTAGCCCACCAGAGGCCAGGCCGTCCGAGAAAGCAGCCACGTCATCTACCAGCTCTGCAATCACTGCACAGCTTTCTATATCGGTACGAGACAAACGGGCACCGCCAATCTGGGGGGCGAGAGCGAAGTAGCACCACGTGGTACAACTTGCAGGTGAACATAATGTGCTGGATTTTGACGGCTGCTTCACTACTCGAGCCGTGTGGATCCTACCCTCCAACACCAGCTTTTCCGAACTGCAAAAATGAGCATCATCCTTACAAGACATTCTCCACTCCCTCCCGAAATTATAGCTGCCTGAACATACAGTAACCTACTGTCGCTACTGTTTCCATTCCCTCTGTCCTTCCACCTCCTCCATTTTCGTGTCCTCTCACCCTCGCTGTGTGCCTCCCTCTGCCAATGCACCTGACCATCCTTTCCCCTCCTCTTCTCCTCTTTTTCAATCTTCCCCCTCCCTCCACCTCAGAACACTGCACCTGCCAGTATTGCTGTACCTCCATCTAGTCCCTGCATGCCCCGCCCGTCTTCTTCTCTCCCCCCACCTGTTGTTGTGGTCTTCAGTCCTGAGACTTGTTTGATGCAGCTCTCCATGCGACTCTATCCTGTGCAAGCTTCTTCATCTCCCAGTACCTACTGCAACCTACATCCCTCTGAATCTGCTTAGTGTATTCATCTCTTGGTCTCCCTCTACGATTTTTACCCTCCACGCTGCCCTCCAATGCTAAATTGGTGATCCCTTGATGCCTCAGAACATGTCCTACCAACCAATCCCTTCTTCTAGTCAAGTTGTGCCACAAACTCCTCTTCTCCCCAATTCTATTCAGTAACTCCTCATTAGTTATGTGATCTACCCATCTAATCTTCAGCATTCTTCTGTAGCACCACATTTTGAAAGCTTCTATTCTCTTCTTGTCCAAACTATTTATCGTCCATGTTTCACTTCCATACATGGCCACACTCGATACAAATACTTTCAGAAACAACTTCCTCACAAATCTATACTCGATTTTAACAAATTTCTCTTCTTCATAAAAACTTTCCTTGCCACTGCCAGTCTACATTTTATATCCTCTCTACTTCGACCATCATCAGTTATTACGCTTCCCAAATAGCAAAACTCATTTACTACTTTAGGTGTCTCATTTCCTAATCTAATTCCCTCAGCATCACCAGACTTAATTCGACTACATTCCATTATCCTCGTTTTGCTTTGTTGATGTTCATCTTATATCCTCCATTCAAGACACTGTCCATTCCGTTCAACTGCTCCTCCAAGTCCTTTGCTGTATCTGACAGAATTACAATGCCATCGGCAAACCTCAAAGTTTTTATTTCTTCTCCATGGATTTTAATACCTACTCCGAACTTTTCTTTTGTTTCCTTTACTGCTTGCTTAATATACAGACTGAATAACATCGGGGAGAGGCTACAACCCTGTCTCACTCCCTTCCCAACCACTGCTTCCCTTTCAAGCCCCTCGACTCTTATAACTGCCATCTGGTTCCTGTACAAATTGTAAATAGCCTTTCGCTCCCTGTATTTTACCCCTGCCACCTTTAGAATTTGAAAGAGAGTATTCCAGTCAACATTGTCAAAAGCTTTCTCTAAGTCTACAAATGCTAGAAATGTAGGTTTGCCTTTCTTTAATCTTTCTTCTAAGATAAGTCGTAGGGTCAGTATGGCCTCACGTGTTCCAACATTCCTACGGAATCCAAACTGATCTTCCCCGAGGTCGGCTTCTACCAGTTTTTCCATTCGTCTGTAAAGAATTCGTGTTAGTAGTTTGCAGCTGTGGCATATTAAATGGATAGGTCGGTAGTTCAAACAAATTTCGGGCTTGCAGCCGGTCGTCATTCAATACTTCGCACGATATGTCAACTGGGCACCTGCCAGTCACCTTCAGCTGAGCCGTCGCAGACGCGAAAACGTCCTCCATTCCACAATATATAGCGTACTGTAACTATTCTGCGCATGCATCGAAAGCTTGATAGTTGAACCACACTGCCCGCCGGCCGCGCCCTCGCTGGTGAATAGCGGAACTCAGTCGCCCTCTGCGTTGCTGTTTGCCACGGTCGTCGATGCACTCGGTCGTCTTCGATTTGAGCAAATCGTGGAGATGACAGGATTCCATGCACTGTCCAGCTGGTAGCCGCTGGCACAGTTTAACAGATTTTCCGCCAGTCGTATTTCTACGGATTCTTCAATAATGGAGTCCCAGAAAGACGTTGCTGTAGACAAAATCATTGTTTTCTCATACTCCATTGAATGTCCAGTAGAAATACCATGTTCAGCAGAGGATTCTTGCTATTTTAAACGAAGTGTTACCAACAAAAGGAAGAAAATCTAAAGATGGTTCTGGCATGTTCTCCTCTTTATTCTCTTCCTGCTTCTTAGTTTTAATTGTTAGTGCCCTGTTAATCTGCCGGATGGAATACCCATTTTCGCTGAGTACTGTCTTTAGATGGGCGAATTCTTCAGGTAAGCTATCTAGATCTGAGACAGTATGAGCTCTATGAACAAGTGTTTTAAGCAAATTCATGGTTTGTGATGGGTGATGGCAACTCGATGCTTGCAGGTACAAATCAGTACAAGTGGGTTTCCGGTAAACTGAATGCCCTAGAGAACCATCATTCTTCCTTCGACCAGGACATCCGAGAAAGGCAAACAACCATCTTTCTCTATTTCCATGGTGAACAGGATGTTGCTATGAATGGAGTTGAGGTGATGTAGAAACTCCATTAATTTATCTTCTCCATGAGGCCACACTATGAAAGTGTCATCCACATACCGCCAAAAAACAGTTGGCTTCAGGACAGCTGATTCAAGCGCTCTCTCTTCAAAATCCTTCATAAAAAGGTTGGCCACCAAAGGAGACAGGGGGCTACCCATGGCGACACCATCAGTCTGTTCAAAATATTCTTGATTAAACATAAAATAAGTTAAAATTCACAGGATAGATCGGTAATTTTCACATCTGCCAACACCTGCTTTCTTTGGGATTGTAATTATTCTATTCTTCTTGAAACCTAAGGGTATTACTTACGCCTGTCTCATACGCTTTGCTCACCAGATGGTAGAGTTTTGTCAGGACTGGCTCTGCCAAGGCCATCAGTAGTTCTAATGGAATGCTGTCTACTCCTGGGGCCCTGTTTCGACTCGGGTCTTTCAGTGCTCTGTCAAACTCTTCACGCAGTATCGTATCTCCCATTTCATCTTCATCTACATCCTCTTCTATTTCCATAATATTGTCCTCAAGTACATCACCCTTGTATAGACCCTCTATATACTCCTTCCACCTTTCTGCTTTCCCTTCTTTCCCTGAGAACTGGGTTTCTGTCTGAGCTCTTGATATTCATACAAGTGGTTCTCTTTTCTCCAAAGGTCTCTTTAATTTTCCTGTAGGCAGTATCTATCTTACCCCTAGCAAGATAAGCCTCTACATCCTTACATTTGTCCTGTAGCCATCCCTGCTTAGCCATTCTGCACTTCCTGTCGATCTCATTTTTGAGATGTTTGTATTCCTTTTTGCCTGCTTCATTTACTGCAGTTTTATATTTTCTCCTTTCATCAATTAAATTCAATTTTTCTTCTGTTACCCAAGGATTTCTACTAGCCGTTGTCTTTTTACCTACTTGGTACTCTGCTGCCTTCACTACTTCATCCCTCAGAGCTACCCATTCTTCTTCTACTGTATTTTTTTCCCAAATTCCTGTCAATTGTTCCCTTACGCTCTCCCTGAAACTCTGTACAACCTCTGGTTTAGTCAGTTTATCCAGGTCCCATTTCCTTAAATTCCCACCTTTCTGCACTTTCTTCAGTTTTAATCTATAGTTCATAACCAACAGATTGTGGTCAGAGTCCACATCTGCCCCTGGAAATGTCTTGTAATTTAAAACCTGGTTCCTAAATCTGTCTTACCACTATATAATCTATCCGATACCTTCTAGTATCTCCAGGATTCTTCCATGTATACAACCTTCTTTCATGATTCTTGAACCAAGTGTTAATTTTGATTAAGTTATGCTCTGTGCAAAATTCTACCAGACGGCTTTCTCTTTCATTCCTTACCCCCAATCCATATTCACCTACTATGTTTCCTTCTCTCCCTTTTCCTACTCTCGAATTCCAGTCACCCATGACTATTAAATTTTCGTCTCTCTTCACTACCTGAATAATTTCTTTTATCTCATCATACATTTAATCAATTTCTTCATCATCTGCAGAGCTAGTTGGCATATAAACTTGTACTACTGTAGTAGGCGTGGGCTTTGTGTCTATCTTGGCCACAATAATGCGTTCACTATGCTGTTTGTAGTAGCTTACCTGCACTCCTATTTTTTTATTCATTATTAAACCTACTCCTGCGTTACCCCTATTTGATTTTGTATTTATAACCCTGTATTCACTTGATCTAAACTCTTGTCCCTGTTGCCACCGAACTTCACTAATCCCCACTATATCTAACTTTAACCTATCAATTTCCCATTTTAAATTTTCTAACCTACCTGCCCGATTAAGGGATCTGACATTCCACGCTCCGATCCGTAGAACGCCAGTTTTATTTCTCCTGATAACGACGTCCTCCTGAGTAGTCCCTGCCTGGAGATCCGAATGGGGGACTATTTTACCTCCGGAATATTTTACCCAAGAGGACGCCATCATCATTTAACCATACAGTAAAGCTGCATGCCCTTGGGAAAAATTACGGCTGTAGTTTGCCCTTGCTTTCAGCAGTTCGCAGTACCAGCACAGCAAGGCCGTTTTTGTTAGTGTTACAAGGCCAGATCAGTCAATCATCCAGACTGTTGCCCCTGCAACTACTGAAAAGGCTGTTGCCCCTCTTCAGGAACTACACATTTGTCTGGCCTCTCAACAGATACCCCTCTGTTGTGGTTGCACCTATGGTACGGCTATCTGTATTGCTGACACATGCAAGCCTCCCCACCAACGGCAAGGTCCATGGTTCAGATTGCTATTAATGTGACAGTTGCGTTCCAGTCAGACCTGCTGGTGGGAGTGGACATGTGTGCATGAGGTGTGCTTCTCTCTCTCTCTCTCTCTCTCTCTCTCTCTCTCTCTCTCTCTCTCTCTCTCTCTCTCTCTCGTCGAAAGCTATACTGTGTAACAGTCTTTCTGTCGTGCATTTCTGCTTCTCGACAGGTCACCTTTGTTGTGAGTAAGAATCTATCCTTTTCCTTATATTATTCTTATTCCAACCTGCAGTTTCCAAAGCTTGAACCTGCAAAGTAATTATGTAGACACAGATCTTTCCTTACCTGAGACTGATGAGATTCTCCGGAAACTTATCAAAAGGCACTCCAGTAACATCCGAATAATCGAATGTCAGACAGCGCAAACCTGACAATTTGAGGATGCTGCTCACACCTGGCTGCAACTCTGTAAAATACGTGGTACCGAAATACACGGTACCCATTCGCAACGTGTGAAGTCGCGGTAGCCCGACGAGGCAGGGGAATAGGCCTCCGCCGAGTCTGCTACAACCTGTCACATCTAGTCTGGAACAAACCACAAGTGCACTATCGTTTACATGGGAACAAGTTGGCAGAAATAAATATGATGAATTTTACTCCTAGCTGTCGCCTTTGAGACAGAGCATTTTTCATGTAAATCAAAATTATTGTACATCTTCAAGTAAAATTGTTCCAAAATTAAACTTAAGTCTAAGGTGAGGGTGATGACAAATACACCTACAAAGTGGCATGACTGTCATAAAGGAAAAGTCACAAAAACAACACCTTACACAAGATCTGAAGCAAAGATTTGCAACATTGACGACGATACCCTACTCCTTGAGATAGCCTCAACATCAGGCTTTATAATCACCAAGCCATTGTTAACACAATGGAAAAGAGCAAAATGCTACATTAGCCACTATCTCACAATGAGAAGCTTCAGGGTTATGCATTGAGAAGAAAAAATTTTCTTTATTTCTTTAACAAAAACACACTTTTTGCCTAGAGAAAATACACTATCCCTTGGGTGAAAGTACATTTTTTCCATGTTAAGAGACAATATACTTTTCCATTGAGCTATAAAATTTATCAGTCCTGGGAACTGTAAAGGCTTTTATGCTCCAGTGCAGAGAAACCACCATTGTAATATTTCCTTACATAAAGAATGTAGGTAGAGGTTTCGCTAAGAATTTTGCACGATTGCACTGAAATGCCGATTCTTTGCATATACAAATGTTTACCGCATTTACCCAATTATAAGATGAGGCTTTTCCCAAACTCATCATTCCTAAACTGCAGGATCATTTCATCTCGTATTCACAGTCAACATTTTCACATTGTTTTGTAGAGCATATAGAGGTCATAATACATTTAGAGATGAAGCTTTGACTCTGAGGTCACATGCAGGTCAATTCTGAAGAATTTGGAAGGGCAGGGAAAGGGTGGAGGGAGGGATGACAGATGCCTTCTCAGGTCCCACCAAAACCTTTGAAATTGCAATGTATTCTGAATAAACAGGCAAATAATTGTGACAGCAAAGATATAAATTTCACAGCTGTACTGTCAGGATAATGATTAAAAACAGTGGTACCACAAAAAAACTGGGTTAGAAGCAAAATAGGTAGAAAAGAAAACAGTCCAAATATTAATGAAAACCATATCTTTTCCTTTATTTTAACTCCTTATCATAAAACCCTGAGTTACCTCGGTTTTATTATTCTGACAGATACTAAAAATCCATAGTGTACTTGGGCAGCTTATAAATAGACCTGTGAAAAAGTAGAACTCCATTTATACCTGTTTCAGCACTGATAGTTAAGTGTTCAGCCACTATAGAGCATCTGGTACTGCGTTTGCACCTGGCTGTCGTGGTGGTTGCCACTCGGTACCATCTTTATTGTGTGCAGCTTTAGATGCTCGACAATTAAACACGTGCATTCCAGCCTTTCTCCTGTATTGTTGTTTAGGTTTACTACAGTGATCCTAAGTCTGACATTGAATTTAAGCACGTTGTTGTTGTTGTTGTTGTTGTTGTTGTGGTCTTCAGCCCTGAGACTGGTTTGATGCAGCTCTCCATGCTACTCTATCCTGTTCAAGCTTCTTCATCTCCCAGTACCTACTGCAGCCTACATCCTTCTGAATCTGCTTGGTGTATTCATCTCTTGGTCTCCCTCTACGATTTTTACCCTCCACGCTGCCCTCCAACACTAAATTGGTGATCCCTTGATGCCTCAGAACATGTCCTACCAACCGGTCCCTTCTTCTAGTCAAGTTGTGCGACAAACTCCTCTTCTCCCCAATCCTATTCAGTACCACCTCATTGGTTACGTGATCTACCCATCTAATCTTCAGCATTCTTCTGTAGCACCACATTTCGAAAGCTTCTATTCTCTTCTTGTCTAAACTATTTATCGTCCATGTTTCACTTCCATACATGGCTAACACTTAAATCAATACTCGACGTTAACAAATTTCTCTTCTTCAGAAACACTTTCCATGCCATTGCCAGTCTACATTTTACATCCTCTCTACTTCGACCATCTTCAGTTATTTTGCTCCCCAAACAGCAAAACTCCTTTACTACTTTAAGTGTCTCATTTCCTAATCTAATTCCCTCAGCATCACCTGACTTAATTCGACTACATTCCATTAGCCTCATTTTGCTTTTGTTGATATTCATCTTAGATCCTCCTTTCAAGACATTGTCCATTCCGTTCAACTGCTCCTCCAAGTCCTTTGCTGTCTCTGACAGAATTACAATGCCATCGGTGAACCTCAAAGTTTTTATTTCTTCTCCATGGATTTTAATACCTACTCCGAACTTTTCTTTTGTTTCCTTTACTGCTTGCTCAATATACAAATTGAATAACATCGGAGGAGGCTACAACCCTGTCTCACTCCCTTCCCAACCACTGCTTCTCCTTCATACCCCTCGACTCTTATAACAGCCATCTGCTTTCTGTACAAATTGTAATTAGCCTTTCGCTCCCTGTATTTTACCCCAGCCACCTGCTGAATTTGGAAGACAGTATTCCAGTCAACATTGTCAAAAGCTTTCTCTAAGTCTACAAATGCTAGAAACGTAGGTTTGCCTTACCTTAATATTTCTTCTAAGATAAGTCGTAGGGTCAGTATTGCGTCATGTGTTCCAACATTTCTACGGAATCCAAACTGATCTTCCCCAAGGTCGGCTTCTACCAGTTTATCCATTCGTCTGTAAAGAATTCACATTAGTATTTTGCAGCCATGACTTATTAACGTGATAGTTCAGTAATTTTCACATCTGTCAACACCTGCTTTCTTTGGGATTGGAATTATTATATTCTTCTTCAAGTCTGAGGGTATTTCGCCTGTCTCATACATCTTGCTCACCAGATGGTACAGTTTTGTCAGGACTGGCTCTCCCAAGGCTGTCGGTAGTTCTAATGCAATGTTGTCTACTCCCAGGGCCTTGTTTCGACTCAGGTCTTTCAGTGCTCTGTCAAACTCTTCATGCAGTATCATATCTCCCATTTCATCTTCATCTACATTCTCTTCTATTTCTATAATATTGTCCTCAAGAACATCGCCCCTGTATAAACCCTCTATATACTCCTTCCATCTTTCTGATTTCCCTTAGAACTGGGTTTCCACCTGAGCTCTTGATATTCATACAAGTGGTTCTCTTTTCTCCAAAGATCTTTAATTTTCCTGTAATCAGTATCTATCTTACTCCTCTTGAGATAAGCCTCTACATCCTTACATTTGTCCTCTAGCCATCCCTGCTTAGCCATTTTGCACTTCCTGTCAATCTCATTTTTGAGACGTTTGTATTCATTTTTCCCTGCTTCATTTACTGCACCTTAGAAAGTGAAGAAGAATGTGGCGTTATTTCATTCGAGACCGAAAGTGACGACAGTTTGCCAGTCGAGCGACAAGTACTTGCCGGTGGTACGAGATAAATACGTCCACTGTGCTCTGGCCAGCTTCTACGAGATTTCTGTTCACAGGGAAACGTTGTGAAATCCACACTTAGAATTGACAGCTGCACAGAAACCTAAAAATGACTCCAAGTTTCAGATATTTCAATCGAAGTCTAGTGCACCAGTATGCTCAGGATTTTACTATTGGTGATTTTCAAAATTTTGTAACTTATAATTTTGAGCTCTAAAACCCATCTTTATATTTCAGTATGTAATGTCTTTCAGTATATAATGTTTTTCATTAATAAAAAATATCATTTTTGGAACATAATTTGAAAAAAAAAAAAATATATATATATATATTAAGGGGTTAATTCTCCATGTATTATCAAAATGTAGACAGTCAAAACTGGAATTTTAGGCAGATACATAATGTCAATAAAACAGTTTGTTACTCTGATTAGTCAGGGTATGTTAAAATAAATGTTTCTAAAGAAGCCTTTCGGATCGTCTTATACTTGAGTAAAAACAGTAGTAAACTTCATGCGTGTTTGACAATTGTTGCACTCTACCTCAGTCATATTGCAGTTTTAATGGCCAGCTGCATATTTTATTTAATGTCTTGACTTACAATTCTTTTTCAACACAATTTCAGTCACAACATTTATGAGTAACTCACACGATTCTGTACTACTTCACCAGTTACGTTTTCATTATTCAGCAAAATACTCTGTCTGCACTACACTGCAAAGCCAGCAACATCACTTACATTTCAAGATGTTCTAGACGGTCGATCTCCGAGAAGGCAGCAGGCAACAGCTTCGTAGCGTGAGTGACGGAGAGCTGCCGCAAACCGGGACATCCGTGGCTGATGGCAATTACTGTGTTATCTTCCACACCGTATCCGTGTGGTAGATCCAGCACTTTCAGTTGTGGCAGTCCTCCATTCCTTAAAAATAGAATCGAGTACATAGTTTATGTTGTGACACATTATTTTGTCTTTATAATGGGGGGAAAAAATAAGAAACAGCAACCTGACACATTCTGCTTACAATGACAGAACACACCCTGCTCACCAATTTTGATAACTTCAGGACGCTGATCAGTTGCCACAGCAAAGTAACTCTCACGAAAGGATAGGGTCACAACACTACATTTTTTGGAAACATCCACGTCAAATGAACCGAGCCGCTATCTGATTTGCACCAAGTACAATTTTAGAACACTAAAAAATAGGGAAATTGTAACTACATTAATTTTCCAGGTATCAAAATTCTAATTTAAATTTGTTTCATATATGTTCGACTGATCACAGACAGTGGGGACACGCGGATATCGAGGTGATCATTATATAGTATGGGAAAATAAAACTGGCCATAACACGAGAGTAGAGCAACATTGGCAACCTCGATTTGAGCAATAGAGAACCACGGGTCAGAAATGCACCGTCGGGAAGATCCCGCTGTAGAACAGCAGCCGGTCAGCAGCGAGGATGTTTCTAGTTGTGTAATTTTGTCAGAATCGGTGCTACTGAAGTTGTTAGAATAAAAGTTAATTCAGGTTATCTCTACATGACAAAAAAACAAACATGTAGCCTATACATTTCAGTATTAACAACACTGGATCTTACAGTACCTCATGTCAACTATCTACATGCAGTCCTGTTTCTCCAGTACCAATTAGTATCTTATTATTGACATTACAGTACTATTAGCATAATTGGATTTAACAGTCTACCATTAAACAATAAACATAACAGAAAATTCGTGTGTCAGGTAACTAGCCGTGGACATGTATTTAAAGTTTTACCAAGTTTGACAGACCAGCTGATACTATCATCTGCAGCTAATTTAAGTAGTAACTGTGCTCAGAGCACACACTTTTCCGTGCTCTCGTCACCGATCAGCTGTAGCTCCACAACGGTGCAGTTATGACCTACAGTTATTCAGAAAATGTTTGTCAATTCTGTGTCCTCTTCTGTGGTCTGAATCGATCAGTCAGGTTGTTGTTCTCTGTCTTTCATATGACCAAACAACTCAGTCATTTATGTCATACAACTGAGTCTGTGAAAATAAAAGTTTCTTAAAATGTATACAGCTGTGGTATGTGTCACGCCAAAGTTTCACCCGTTACCACAGATGTGCCTCGAGATAAAGGCCTCACTGACTGTGGCCGACTGGTACGAGACCTGTGTTCATATTATTTGTTTACTTTGATCCTCAGTCCAGATTCTGCTTTCTGTATGCTTTCTGTTTTTTATTGGCAACAAAGTGTTTTACAATTCCTATTGCTGTCTTCTAGGACTTGGAGAGGGGACTTAGTATACAAGTTTTTAATAATGAACCTGCACCTCTTGAGATGTAAAATAAGTTTGAAGATTAGAACACTTTTGAATCTACCACTTCCCAGTGCGCGCACCTATTGAGAAGAATGTGCCGTTCTCACACGCTGTTGTAATTATGACATCACGTACTATTTTCCTCTGACTCCAACAATGGCTGCAAGTACGTTCACTGGTCAGTACGTTCACAACTGCAGCGATCTGCGGTGTTTCACAGACCGGCCAAACTCTCTACTTTGAAGAGAATGTCCTTCACCACGTAGAATGGAACACTAAGACGAATATTCTAAACACTGACTGTATCGTGTGCTCCTACAGCACGCGAGTTGGAGCTCATTACCTCCACTGTGTGCGTGTCTGCACACAGTGAAGTGGAAGATATGAAAGTGATCCAACCTTCAAACTTATTTTACATCCAAATGGTAAATTTGCAGACATGGGTTCCTCATCAGATTTGTTCTGCCAAGTCACCTGCACAACCCTTAGGAACCTGCAACAGGAATTGTGAAAATCTTTCTTTAAGCGTTTTTTGGAAACATGAATATGAAAAACAAAAATTGTTACACTCACTCTCTCTCTCTCTCTCTCTCTCTCTCTCTCTCTGTGTCTCTCTCTCTCTCTCTCTCTCTCTCTCTCTCTCTCTCTCTCTCTCTCTCTGTGTGTGTGTGTGTGTGTGTGTGTGTGTGTGTGTGTGTGTGTGTGTGTGTGTGTCCCCTCTAACTTGCCAAAGGGTTTCTTCTGAAAAACTCTACACTTCTGCTATCTAGTGCAGTGAGAGGCTTCCTTTACTTCATAATATTTACATTAGAACTGCCAGATCTTTGGCTGGTTGATTTGAAGCCACCAAATTTGTGAGTAACCCTGACAGCTGAGAGACCTAACCCCTGCTGGCTCAGTACATGTTTTCAGTAACAAACAGCACACCATACTGTACATATGCAAGGGTAAGATGACCCCAATTTTAAGACGAGCCCCCTTTTATTTGACTGGCTTCTTAAGAAAAATTAATTTTTAACATATTCTTGACCAATCAAAATTACAAACTGTTTTATTGACAAAGTATTTGCCTAAAGAGTTAACATTATACCTGTTCTAAATTTATGCCATTTTAATTGAATTAACTGTGAGTTGTTCTGATGTGATGACCTCAGAATATGGCTGTTTTCATCCAAATACGTGTAGGATTTTGCTTTTGTACAGGTGTGACAATTTTACGGTGTCTCTCACTTCCAAACACATAATCTGCTCACTGCTCTCTCATTAGCTACATAGAACTGACAGCTGACACATATCCTTTCACACCCGTCATACATCACAGTGAACATCGATAACACTACAGCGGGAAACACACAACTACGCCACTGGCCCCTATGTAGACTAACTGTCTGCTGCAGAAGTTAATACTACTATTGTGTGTTTGTCCAGTTTTAAAGTCAATTCAGTTCTGAATACATGTGCATTCAGGCAAACTGCAGTTTAAACATGGAAGATGTACAAAAAGAGACAGAGTATGTGGTACAGATTACCACGGTTGGCATATCAGGTATCTTATGTGACCTCAGTAAGGCATTTGCTATGGTGAACCATACGCAGCTGCCCCTCAAATTAGCTTCTTATGGTGTCCATGAAAAATCTTTAAATTAGTTCAAGTCATATCTCAAAAATAGGAAACAGGGTAGTTATACAACATAAGGGCAAGAAAGCTTGCTCTAGTTGGAAGGAAATACATGCAGGTGTACCCCAGGGGTCCATACAAGGCCCATTACTATATAAATGACACACCAGGTAAGGTAACTTCAGACACGATTCTGTATGCAGATGACTCAACAGCAGTAGTCTGCTGTAAAAACACTGAAGAATTAGCACAGAAAACAAAACAGACTGATCATGTGGATTGCTTACTGAAGCAGTTAAATAGTTTTGTTTATGCAATGAGGGTTCTGAATAAAGTAACTGACTTAGCTGTTAGGAAAATTGTGTATCATACATATTTTATATCAGTTGTAAGGTATGGCATAATTTTTTGGGGAGTTGAAAAGGAAGCCACCTAAGAGTGTTCAAGCTACAGAAAAAAATTATCAGAGCTATGACTGGAACAAACCTTTATTTGCAAGCCTTGACTTTCTGACCATTCCTTCCATGTTTATATATGAAACACTTCTCTGAGTTAAGAAACCCACATCTTTTTGAGGGAAATTCATTTACACATACTTATCCAACAAAACACAAACAAGATTACATGTTACATTGCCATAGACTATCATTATCTGAAAATACTGCATATTACATGGCTTTGAAGTTTAGCAAATAAAATCCATTCAAAGATGAAGGACTGTAAGCTAGAATCTACCTGTGCAAACATTGAAAATATTTAAAAAGCCAACTGCTACTACAGTGTGGATGATTTTATAAACAGAGACAAGTAGGAGATAATATATCTGTTTTGTTTTCCTGTTTTTTCTACATTACGTTCTATGTGTATGCTTATGTTCCCTTTTACTGGAGGTATATGTTCTTTTTAAATGTGTCGATACTTGTAAACTATCATGAGAACTATGTATCTAAATATGTAGATGTAAACACATATATTACATTTATGGAAATATGTGGTCCTTGAGGTATGTCCATATTTATAAACTACAGAAACAAACATGAAAAATACTTCCATATGCGTTATTTTAATGTATCTTGTTTTAGGTATCCTTAGGTAGGCACAGAATTATTCATTGATGAGTGACCAATATTTCAATCAAACGACTGTATATAACATGTCATGTGACAATAAAGATGTTGTGTTGGCTGAAGAGTCAACACCGTGTTACGAGAGGAGGCCAAAAGGCGCGCATTTTAGCTCATGCAGGCTGGCGTAAGGAGGGAAGAACTATATTGACGTGAGATCTGGAACATGACAAGGAATTAGAATTCAGAAAGCGGACATAATTAGTTTGATACTTAACTTTAATCCATTAATGATGAACATTGCTCTTGACGGTACATGATTCACAATATTATCTGTTCAGATTATAGTAACTGAATATGGCACCTTGCTAGGTCATAGCAAATGACGTAGCTGAAGCAGGTCCGACGTATACTAACGGACCGCAGCCGATTTAAAGGCTACCACCTAGCAAGTGTGGTGTCTGGTGGCGACACCACAAAAGATTCTCTTCTGTTCTATTCCCCTCCCCACACTCATCCTAGTTCCCTGCCAAGCTGTTCCCCCACCGAGCCTCGTATAGTGCTGCTCGAGACTGTGGAACGTGTACTACAATATCTTCAGAGTGCAAGTCAGATGTAACAACAATGACAACCACAACCGATACATAAATAAAGTTCACAATCATGATTCGGTCCAATTCTTTAACTATTGCTTACCCCACGATCTACTGACGTCTGTCAGTACTATCTCCTGATGAGTCTCGCCACTATAATTTACAGTCAACCTAATACGATTTATTTTGTTAATTAGAAATCTAATTCTGGATTAATTTTCCTCTCTTCTCATCTGAATGTCACCATGTTCTAAAGCTGATTAAAAGTTGGTAATGTTTCACCCATTGTTCTAATACACGAACAGCAACTGAATTTCTCACTTGCAATGCACTTGATAAATCCTTCCAGTCTCTCATAATCAAATAAAATATTGATCTGGGGTCAGGATCGAGTAATGTTTTTTGAAGGACAACATTTCCGCTTTTGAATGTTAGGTTTACTTAAAAATTAGTATTAATGTTTCTATCGGGAAACCTCGAGACTCTTTCGATGCAAATATCGTTTGCCCGGCCCTGCCCTTCTGAATTCTTCAAAATAAACCTGCACGTGACCTCAGCTAGCAAAGCTTCATCTGTAAATGTAGGATACCCTCTATATACTCTATTAAACAATGTTAAAATGTTAATCTCAGCAGCAATAGTTTAATCTGCCAATATTACTCGATCTCATATTTTCTGAATGGCAAATTTGGAAAAAAAACCTCATCTTATAATCAGGTAAATACAGCAGTTACCTACTTGATGGGTCACTTACGTAAAAGCCAGAGCAGCTGTTCCGGGCGGTATTCGATCGGGGACGGACATCCTGAGTTCCCGCAAGTGCTTCAAGCTTCCGACGGTAGTTTGTTTGTTTGTTTGTGGTTTTAGGGCGCAAAACTTCTATGGTCATTAGCGCCCAGCCCGTGACGTAGAAAACAGGAAAAAAACGAAATTTAAAATCAGCAGCAATGGAAACAAAGTCAGAAAATTTGAGAAACTAAAGGCAGAAGGAATGCTTAAAAGTCCACTATAGAAAGGGGTTGGTTGTCCCCCAAAAAAAAGCTTCAAATGACTGACGTCATTTCACTGTCTCTAATAAACTGTAGAACGCGGTCAGCTGAGCGCGTGTCATCTGCTAAAATCGACGATAGATCAGGCGATAGCTGTAGACGGGAGCGTAACGGATTAAAATAGGGGCATTCAATTAAAAGGTGTCTGACCGTCCACAGCTGAGAGCAGTGGGGACAGAGTGGGGGAGGATCACCGCTTAAAAGATGTCGATGACTAAAAAGACAGTGCCCTATCCGGAGTCGGGCTAAAATTACCTCCTCCCGACGACGCGTTCGGGAGGAAGAGGTCCAAGCGCAAGGAACGGCTTTCACTTCCCGCAATTTATTGTGGGGAAGTGTTGACCAATGCGCATGCCATAAATGAGTGACTTGGCGACATAAACCGCTCCGTAGATCGGTAAACGGAAGAGACTGAAGAGCTGGCCGAGGAAGAGAGACTGCAGCCTTGGCTGCTATATCGGCCGCCTCATTTCCACAGATACCAGCGTGTCCCGGGAGCCAGAGGAACGCCACTGAGACGCCCCCCAGGTGGAGCAAGCGCAGACAGTCCTGAATCCGGTGGACCAGAGGGTGCACAGGGTAAAGAGCTTGGAGACTGAGGAGAGAGCTGAGAGAATCTGAGCAGATTACGTACTGTATCCGCTGATGGCGGCGGATGTAGTGGACAGCCTGGAGAACAGCGTAAAGCTCCGCAGTATAAACCGAACACTGGTCGGGAAGCCGAAAGTGATTTGGGGTGTCGCCAACAATATAGGCACTCCCTACACCTAACGATGTTTTCGAGCCATCGGTGTAAATAAATGTGGCTTCCGTCATTTGTGCACATAGAGCAGCAAATGCCCGACGGTAAACAAGTGTAGGGGTACCATCCTTGGGAAATTGACATAGGTCTCTGAGCAAGTCGATCCGGGGACGGAGCCAAGGCGGTGCTGTACCCCAAGTTGTCAAGAAGGTTTTAGAAAAGCGGAAGGAAAGAGAATGGAGCAGTTGACGGAAGCGGACTCCCGGGGGTAGGAGGGAGGAGGAGCGGCCTGCATACTCGACATCAAAGGAGGCGTCGAAAAAAAGGTTATAGGCTGGATTAGCAGGCATGGAAGACAGATGGCTAGCATAACGACTCAGAAGGACTGCCCGCCGATTGGACAGTGGAGGTTCAGCAGTCTCAGCATAAAGGCTTTCCACAGGGCTGGTGTAAAAAGCTCCAGACACTAAACGTAATCCACGGTGGTGGATAGAGTCGAGACGCCGAAGAATAGACGGCCGAGCAGAGGAGTAGACTATGCTTCCATAATCCAATTTCGAGCGCACTAAGGCGCGATAGAGGCGGAGAAGGACCACCCGGTCCGCTCCCCAAGAGGTACCATTCAGGACACGGAGGGTGTTAAGGGAACGCAGACAGCGAGCCGAAAGATAGGAAACGTGGGAGGACCAGCACAGTTTTCTGTCAAACATAAGACCCAAGAATTTTGCGACGTCGGAAAACGGAAGGTTGACAGGACCTAGATGTAAGGAGGGCGGAAGAAACTCCTTACGTCGCCAAAAATTTACACAAACGGTCTTACTGGGTGAGAAACGGAAGCCGGTTTCGATGCTCCACGAGTGGAGGCGATCGAGACATCCTTGAAGACGTCTTTCAAGAAGGCTGGTCCGTTGAGAGCTGTAGTAGATCGCAAAATCGTCCACAAAGAGGGAGCCCGAGACATCAGGAAGGAGACAATCCATAATTGGATTAATGGCGATGGCAAACAGTACAACACTCAGCACGGAGCCCTGGGGTACCCCGTTTTCTTGGGAGAAAGTACGGGAGAGAGTAGTGTTCACCCGCACCCTAAATGTGCGCTCTGCCATAAATTCGCGAAGAAAAAGGGGCAGCCGGCCTCTAAAGCCCCAAGAGAACAGTGTGCGGAGGATGCCTGTCCTCCAACAGGTATCGTACGCTCTCTCCAGATCAAAAAATATTGCTACCGTTTGGCGTTTCCGGAGAAAATTGTTCATGATATAAGTGGAGAGAGCAACAAGATGGTCAACAGCAGAACGATGCTTTCGGAATCCGCATTGGGCTGGTGTTAAAAGACTGCGGGACTCCAGCCACCAAGCTAAACGGTAATTCACCATACGCTCCAAAACCTTACAGACACTACTCGTGAGAGAAATGGGGCGATAGCTAGAGGGGAGATGTTTGTCCTTTCCAGGTTTCGGAACGGGAACGACGATAGCTTCCCGCCATCGCCTGGGAAAGGTACTGTCGGTCCAAATTCGATTATAAAGGCGAAGGAGGTAACGCAGGCTATGGGTTGATAAATGCAGCAACATTTGGACATGGATACCATCCGGTCCTGGGGCGCAGGAGCGAGAAGAAGAGAGTGCATGTTGGAGTTCGCGCATGGAGAAAACAGTATTGTAGCTTTCGCGATTTTGAGAGGAGAAAGCAAGATGTCGCACTTCCGCTGCACGTTTCTTCGGGAGAAACGCTGGCGGGTAATTTGAAGAGCTCGAAATCTCAGCAAAGTGCTGACCCAATGAGTTAGAAATTGCGACGGGGTCCACTAAGGTATCATGCGCGACAGTGAGCCCAGAGACCGGGGAGAAACTAGGCGCGCCTGAGAACCGTCGAAGCCGACTCCAAACTTCCGAGGAGGGAGTGAAGTTGTTAAATGAGCTAGTAAAGAATTTCCAGCTTGCCTTCTTGCTATCGCGGATGACGCGACGGCATCGCGCACGGAGCTGCTTATATCGGATACAGTTGGACAAAGTTGGATGGTGACGGAAAATGCGAAGAGCACGTCGCCGCTCACGTATTGCGTCACGGCATGCCTCGTTCCACCAAGGAACTGGAGGGCGCCGGGGCAATTCGGAGGTGCGTGGTATTGAACGTTCCGCAGCTGTGAGAATAACGTCGGTAAAATGTGTGACCTCATCGTCGACGCTGGGAAAGCGACGGTCATCGAATGTCGCTAGAGACGAAAAAAGTGTCCAATCGGCTTGGGCAAACTTCCAGCGTCGCGAGCGCATATATGGCAGTGGAGGCTGCAGTCGAAGAACACATGGAAAGTGGTCACTCGAGTGTGTATCATCAAGGGCGAACCATTCGAAGCGCCGAGCTAGCGGAACAGTACCGACCGCAAGGTCCAAATGGGATAAATTTGCCGTGGAGGCAGACAAAAATGTGGGGACCCCAGTGTTGAGGCAGACTAGATCCGCTTGGTGGAAGACGTCTAGCAATAGGGAGCCACGTGGACAAGGATGTGGAGATCCCCAAAGCGGGTGGTGGGCATTGAAGTCCCCAACCAGCAAGTAGGGGGGTGGAAGCTGATCAAGAAGATGAAGGAGATCAGCTCGTTCCATTGGTGTAGACGATGGAATGTATACCGTACAAAGAGAGAACGTGTATCCAGAAAGGGAAAGACGGACGGCGACAGCTTGGAAGGAAGCGTTTAAGGGGATTGGGTGATAATGGAGAGTATCATGGAGCAGAATCATGAGTCCTCCATGGGCTGGAGTGCCTTCAACAGAGGGGAGGTCATATCGGACGGACTGAAAATGAGGGAGAACAAAGCGGTCATGGGGACGCAGCTTTGTTTCCTGAAGACAGAAGATGACCGGCGAGTAGGATCGTAAGAGGATCGACAATTCCTCCCGATTGGCGCGAATGCCGCGGATATTCCAGTGGATAATGGACATAGGGTGAACAGAAAATGGAGGAACGTCACCAAGGGTGCTGTCAACTCAACGACTGCTCAGAGCTTGCGACCGACAGGATGGAATGGCATTCAGTCGAAGGCAGAAGATCCTGATCCATAGGTTGGTCAGGAGCAGCTCCTGCCACCAACGATCGGCCAGTTGACCGGCCACCAACAGTGCGCCTCGGCGACACAGAAGATGGCCGAGGGCGATTTCCGCCAGGTGGTGCTGTAGATGGGACACGCCGCGGCGGAGAGGGAGAGGAACTGTGTTTCTTCGTAGCCTTCTTGGAGGTATGTTTAGATGAAGGAGGAACCGATGGTTGTGAAGTTGCAGTACGTAAAAACTCTTCACGAGAATGCTCTTTTTTTGAAGACTTGGCGTCTGACTTTTGGGCTCGAGATTTAGCAGAACTCGACGAAGGGTGAGCCATAGAGTGGGCAGGCGAAAGAGGTGAGGTTGAACGGGCGATCTTTGCGCTGGCCGATCTGACGACCGTGGTACTAAATGTGAGGTCGCAAGTCTGCGTGGCCGCCTCCTTTGTTGGCCGAGGAGAAGCAAGGACAGCGCTGTATTTTCCTTTCTGAGGCACGGTGGGCTGTCGACTGGCGAGTAACTTTCGAGCAGCAAAGGTCGACACCTTTTCCTTCACTCTTATTTCCTGGATCAGCTTTTCGTCCTTAAAAACAGGGCAATCTCGAGAGGAAGCAGCGTGGTCACCCATACAGTTGATGCAGCGAGGGGATGGAGGTGGACAAGCACCCTCATGGGCATCCCTGCCACACGTAACACATTTGGCCGGATTGGAACAGGACTGGCTGGTGTGATTGAACCGCTGACATCGATAGCAACGCGTAGGGTTCGGGACATAAGGGCGAACGGAAATTATCTCATAGCCTGCTTTGATTTTTGATGGGAGTTGAACTTTGTCAAATGTCAAGAAGACAGTGCGGGTTGGAATGATGTTCGAGTCAACCCTTTTCGTAACCCGATGAACAGCGGTGACGCCCTGGTCAGACAGGTAGTGCTGAATTTCTTCGTCAGACAATCCATCGAGGGAGCGTGTATAAACGACTCCACGCGAGGAATTTAAGGTACGGTGCGGTTCCACCCGGACAGGGAAGGTGTGGAGCAGAGAAGTACGCAGCAATTTTTGAGCCTGGAGGGCACTGTGTGTTTCCAACAACAGGGTGCCATTCCGTAGTCTGGAACAAGACTTTACAGGACCCGCAATTGCGTCGACACCTTTCTGAATAATGAAAGGGTTGACCGTGGAAAAGTCGTGACCTTCGTCAGACCGAGGAACAACAAGGAACTGTGGCAACGATGGAAGAACCGTCTGTGGCTGAGACTCAGTGAACTTACGTTTGTGAGCAGACATAGTGGAAGGTGAGGAAACCATTGCGGAAGAATCCCCCATGATTACCGGCGTCTCCGATGGCGCGCTCCTCCCTTGTGGGGGCCCCCACCGAGGGCACACCCGCCTTAGGTGATTGTTCACACCTCAGGTCACACCTCCCGACAAACGGACGGAGGGACCAATCGGCACTTTCGGAAGGTATCAGCTCGGGTAATCACCCCTCCCTGGGCCTGGCCTTTACCAGGGGGTACGTACGTGTCCTACCTGTCTACCCGGGGCGGGGAATTACGCGTTACCCCGTCACCGGCTACGCATGGAAGTGCGTGGGTCGGCCTTCAGACACGCACAGGGAGGAAGAAAGAGAAAGGGAAAGGAAAGAAGAGGGGGTCTCAAACGCCGCAGCGGAGAAAAGGGTAAAGAGAAGAGGTAAGGAATGGAGAAGGACAAAGGAAGGAAGAAGACATACAAGCAAGGAAGAAGAAGAATGCGGTACATTGACAAGCGTCCGTCTCCGGACGTAGGCGCAAACCATACTCCCAGAGGGGGAGAAAGTGAAGGAAAGAGCCAGAGGTGAGGGGGGGGGGGTGAAGACAGGGGATGGGGAAGGATGCGGAAAGGGAAGGTATGCAGCCCGGAAAGGAAGGAAGGCCACATTAGCTCGGAGCCCCGTGCTCGCTACGCACGTATCCACAAAAGAGTTGTGGATCCCCTGGGGGGACCGACGGTAGTGAACGCCTCTCTGGCCGAGTTGCGGACTATGTCGTACTCATAAAGTTCCAGACGTTCCAAGCTGTCGGCATATACCGGCAGCAACGGTATGACGTGCCTGTGTAACAACAGAAATGGGGCTCGTGAAAATTATTCGTCTTCTGTCACATTTGAGGAGACCACACAAACGGCATACACTATATTCCAATTCCAAATTAAGGGTTCTTATTTTGCATTTGTAACATTTCTGTGTTCGACTGTCACCTTTACATCACTTGCCACTGAAATACGACATCATTACTATTACCACCACATTAATTTGCATCGAAAGTATACCTGTGAGGGACAGATTGCGTGGGTATACATCAGACATCGTGGTGAGTGTCAGGGCACTGGGTACTAGGCCTTCTGTTGGGTACAAAATAGTCTTTCCGCTCCCGGGATTGGAATGACTCCTTACCCTCTCCCTTAAAACCCAAATCCTTTCGTCCTTCCCTCTCCTTCCCTCTTTCCTGACGAGGCAACCGTTGGTTGCGAAAGCTAGAATTTTGTGTTTATGTTTGTGTGTCTATCGACATGCCAGTGCTTTCGTTTGGTAAGTCACATCATCTTTGTTTTTATATATATAGGTGCCTATCGATCTGCCAGCGCTTTCGTTCGGTAAGTCACACATCTTTGTTTTTAGATATATTTTTCTTTCCCTCTCCACCCCTCTTTCCTGATGAGGCAACAGTTTGTTGCGAAAGCTTGAATTTTGTGTGTGTGTTTGTTTTTTTGTGTGTCAGTGCTTTTGTTTGGTAAGTCTCATCATTCCACGTGGGAAAAATATATCTAAAAACAAAGAAGATGTGACTTACCAAACAAAAGCGCTGGCAGATCGATAGACACACAAACAAACACAAACATACACACTAAATTCAAGCTTTTGCAACAAACGGTTGCTTCGTCAGGAAAGAGGGAAGGAGAGGGAAAGACGAAAGGATGTGGGTTTTAGGGGAGAGGGTAAGGAGTCATTATAATCCCAGGAGCGGAAAGACTTACCTTAGGGGGAAAAAAGGACAGGTATACACTCGCACACACACACATATCCATCCGCATATACACAGACACAAGCAGACATTTGTAAAGGCAAAGAGTTTGGGCATAGATGTCAGTCGAGGCGGAAGTACAGAGGCAAAGATGTTGTTGAAAGACAGGTCAGGTATGAGCAGCGGCAAATTGAAATTAGAAATTAGCGGAGATTGAGGACTGGCGGATAGTGAGAAGAGAGGATATGCTGAAGGGCAAGTTTCCATCTCCGGAGTTCTGACAGGTTGGTGTTAGTTGGGAAGTATCCAGATAACCCGGACGGTGTAACACTGTGCCAAGATGTGCTGGCTGTGCACCAAGGCATGTTTAGCCACAGGGTGATCCTCATTACCAACAAACACTGTCTGCCTGTGTCCATTCATGCGAATGGACAGTTTGTTGCTGGTCATTCCCACATAGAAGGCTTCACAGTGTAGGCAGGTCAGTTGGTAAATCACGTGGGTGCTTTCACACGTGGCGCTGCCTTTGATCGTGTACACCTTCCGGATTACAGGACTGGAGTAGGTGGTGGTGGGAGGGTGCATGGGACAGGTTTTACACCGGGGGCGGTTACAAGGGTAGGAGCCAGAGGGTAGGGAAGGTGGTTTGGGGATTTCATAGGGATGAACTAAGAGGTTACGAAGGTTAGGTGGACGGCAGAAAGACACTCTTGGTGGAGTGGGGAGGATTTCATGAAGGATGGATCTCATTTCAGGGCAGGATTTGAGGAAGTCGTATCCCTGCTGGAGAGCCACATTCAGAGTCTGATCCAGTCCTGTCACAAGTGGGGCACTTTTGGGGATCTTCTGTGGGAGGTTCTGGGTTTGAGAGGATGAGGAAGTGGCTCTGGTTATTTGCTTCTGTACCAGGTTGGGAGGGTAGTTGCGGGATGCGAATGCTGTTTTCAGGTTGTTGGTGTAATGGTTCACGGATTCCGGACTGGAGCAGATTTGTTTGCCATGAAGACCTAGGCTGTAGGGAAGGGACCGCTTGATGTGGAATGGGTGGCAGCTGTCATAATGGAGGTACTGTTGCTTGTTGGTGGGTTTGATGTGGACGGTCGTGTGAAGCTGGCCATTGGACAGGTGGAGGTCAATGTCAAGGAAAGTGGCATGGGATTTAGAGTAGGACCAGGTGAATCTGATGGAACCAAAGGAGTTGAGGTTGGAGAGGAAATTCTGGAGTTCTTCTTCACTGTGAGTCCAGATCATAAAAATGTCATCAATAAATCTGTACCAAACTTTGGGTTGGCAGGCCTGGGTAACCATGAAGGCTTCCTCTAAGCGACCTATGAATAGGTTGGCGTACGAGGGGGCATCCTGGTACCCATGGCTGTTCCCTTTAATTGTTGGTATGTCTGGCCTTCGAAAGTGAAGAAGTTGTGGGTCAGGATGAAGCTGGCTAAGGTAATGAGGAAAGAGGTTTTAGGTAGGGTGGCAGGTGATCGGCGTGAAAGGAAGTGCTCCATCGCAGCGAGGCCCTGGACATGCGGAATATTTGTGTATAAGGAAGTGGCATCAATGGTTACAAGGATGGTTTCCGGGGGTAACAGATTGGGTAGGGATTCCAGGCATTCGAGAAAGTGGTTGGTGTCTTTGATGAAGGATGGGAGACTGCATGTAATGGGTTGAAGGTGTTGATCTACGTAGGCAGAGATGCGTTCTGTGGGGGCTTGGTAACCAGCTACAATGGGACGGCCGGGATGATTGGGTTTGTGAATTTTAGGAAGAAGGTAGAAGGTAGGGGTGTGGGGTGTTGGTGGGGTCAGGTGGTTGATGGAGTCAGGTGAAAGGTTTTGTAGGGGGCCTAAGGTTCTGAGGATTCGTTGAAGCTCCGCCTGGACATCAGGAATGGGATTACCTTGGCAAGCTTTGTAAGTAGTGTTGTCTGAAAGCTGACGTAGTCCCTCAGCCACATACTCCCGACGATGAAGTACCTCAGTCGTGGAACCCTTGTCCGCCGGAAGTATGGCGATGGATCGGTCAGCCTTCAGATCACAGATAGCCTGGGCTTCAGCAGTGGTGATGTTGGGAGTAGGATTAAGGTTTTTTTAAGAAGGATTGAGAGGCAAGGCTGGAACTCAGAAATTCCTGGAAGGTTTGGAGAGGGTGATTTTGAGGAAGAGGACGTGGGTCCCGCTGTGACGGAGGACGGAACTGTTCCAGGCAGGGTTCAATTTGGATAGTGTCTTGGGGAGTTGGATCATTAGGAGTAGGATTAGGATCATTTTTCTTCGTGGCACAGTGATATTTCCAGCAGAGAGTACAGGTGTAGGACAGTAAATCTTTGCCGAGGGCTGTTTGGTTGAATCTGGGAGTGGGGCTGAAGGTGAGGCCTTTGGATAGGACAGGGGTTTCAGATTGGGAGAGAGGTTTGGAGGAAAGGTTAACTACTGAATTGGGGTGTTGTGGTTCCAGATTGTGTTGATTGGAATTTTGAGGTTTTGGAGGGAGTGGAGCTGGAAGTGGGAGATTGAGTAGATGGGAGAGACTGGGTTTGTGTGCAATGAGAGGAAGTTGAGGTTTGCTGGAAAGGTTGTGAAGGGTGAGTGAGTTGCCTTTCCGGAGGTGGGAAACCAGGAGATTGGATAGTTTTTTAAGGTGGAGGGTGGCATGCTGTTCCAATTTGCGGTTGGCCTGTAGGAGGATTCTCTGAACAGCCGGTGTGGATGTGGGAGAGGAAAGATTGAGGACTTTTATTAAGGATAGGAGTTGACGGGTGTGTTGATTGGCTGAGTGGGTGTGTAGCTGAAGGATTAGGTGGGTGAGGGCAATGGATTGTTCAGTTTGGAACTGGTATAGGGACTGATGGAAAGAAGGGTTGCAGCCAGAGATGGGAACTTTAAGTGTGAGGCCTTTGGGGGTGATGCCAAATGTCAGACAAGCCTGAGAAAATAAAATATGGGAGTGTAATCTGGCTAGGGCGAAGGCATGTTTGCGGAACAGCCATGGGTACCAGGATGCCCCCCTCGTACGCCAACCTATTCATGGGTCGCTTAGAGGAAGCCTTCTTGGTTACCCAGGCCTGCTAACCCAAAGTTTGGTACAGATTTATTGATGACATCTTCATGATCTGGACTCACAGTGAAGAAGAACTCCAGAATTTCCTCTCCAACCTCAACTCCTTTGGTTCCATCAGATTCACCTGGTCCTACTCTAAATCCCATGCCACTTTCCTTGACGTTGACCTCCACCTGTCCAATGGCCAGCTTCACACGTCTGTCCACATCAAACCCACCAACAAGCAACAGTACCTCCATTATGACAGCTGCCACCCATTCCACATCAAGCGGTCCCTTCCCTACAGCCTAGGTCTTCATTGCAAACAAATCTGCTCCAGTCCGGAATCCGCGAACCATTACACCAACAACCTGAAAACAGCTTTCGCATCCCGCAACTACCCTCCCAACCTGGTACAGAAGCAAATAACCAGAGCCACTTCCTCATCTCCTCAAACCCAGAACCTCCCACAGAAGATCCCCAAAAGTGCCCCACTTGTGACAGGATACTTTCCGGGACTGTATCAGACTCTGAATGTGGCTCTCCAGCAGGGATACGACTTCGTCAAATCCTGCCCTGAAATGAGATCCATCCTTCATGAAATCCTCCCCACTCCACCAAGAGTGTCTTTCTGCCGTCCACCTAACCTTCGTAACCTCTTAGTTCATCCCTATGAAATCCCCAAACCACCTTCCCTACCCTCTGGCTCCTACCCTTGTAACCACCCCCGGTGTAAAACCTGTCCCATGCACCCTCCCACCACCACCTACTCCAGTCCTGTAATCCGGAAGGTGTACACGATCAAAGGCAGCGCCACGTGTGAAAGCACCCACGTGATTTACCAACTGACCTGCCTACACTATGAAGCCTTCTATGTGGGAATGACCAGCAACAAACTGTCCATTCGCATGAATGGACACAGGCAGACAGTGTTTGTTGGTAATGAGGATCACCCTGTGGCTAAACATGCCTTGGTGCACGGCCAGCACATCTTGGCTCAGTGTTACACCGTCTGGGTTATCTGGATACTTCCCACTAACACCAACCTGTCAGAACTCCGGAGATGGGAACTTGCCCTTCAGCATATCCTCTCTTCTCACTATCCGCCAGTCCTCAATCTCCGCTAATTTCTAATTTCAATTTGCCGCCGCTCATACCTCACGTGTCTTTCAACAACGTCTTTGCCTCTGTACTTCTGCCTCGACTGACATCTCTGCCCAAACTCTTTGCCTTTACAAATGTCTGCTTGTGTCTGTGTATATGCGGATGGATATGTGTGTTTGTGCGTGCGAGTGTATACCTGTCCTTTTTTCCCCCCTAAGGTAAGTCTTTCCGCTCCCGGGATTGGAATGACTCTTTACCCTCTCCCTTAAAACCCACATCCTTTCGTCTTTCCCTCTCCTTCCCTCTTTCCTGACGAGGCAACAGTTTGTTGCGAAAGCTTGAATTTTGTGTGTATGTTTGTGTGTGTGTCAACCTGCCAGCACTTTCATTTGGTAAGTCTCATCATCTTTGTTTTTATATATGTATATAAAATAGAGGGAAACATTCCACGTGGGAAAAATATATCTAAAAACAAAGATGATCAGACTTACCAAACGAAAGTGCTAGCACGTCGATAGATACACAAACACACAGAAACATACACACAAAATTCTAGCTTTCGCAATCAACGGTTGCTTCGTCAGGAAAGAGGGAAGGAGAGGGAAAGACAAAAGGATGTCTCATTTGTGCTGAGCTACTACCATAGGAGTTTTGCTCTCCCAAAATCTAAATCTAGCTCTATGCCAATTAACTGTACCAGAAAGATGAAAAGTGGGTTCATACAAAAAATATAATAGCTCAGAAAAAATGTGCACCTCCATTTCTTCTAGAATTCCTGTGCAAAATTCTTACCTTTTGGTGTGGTCATCAGATGCAATGCTTGCAACAATTCCAGTGTGTATGATTTCTGATGCAGTCAGTTTCCGAACTCACCATATCTCGAGTTGAAAGGTTTTAAGTATATTGTTCACTCGTGTCACGGATTTCCTAGGGCGCCTTTTGTAAGTTACACAGATACCTTTGACATCTTCACTCTATGTGCAAGGATGACACTCACTTTTCCATTTGCAGATGCACCAATTTTCTGTGATTTTCAGTGGCACTCGTACATTTGTTTACTGGCAGGCAGCTCTCTGTCAAATTGTTATCAAAATACACATTTCACACTAACAGTGGACTCCGATTTTGCTAATTGCAGCACAGAAAACAAATGCCTCCGTGGTGTCTCCATTTTCCTACGAATGAGCAACAGCAGCACTGCACCTTTAATTGAACTTCTATGTCAACTGCTCAAAAGTTTCCACTTTTCTCTGTCTGGAGTTGCATTTCTATCCTTTATAGTACGTAAAAGATTAATCCCAGAAATATGCCACTCCTCTTTGAATAACCCTGTATTTTGGCAAGTGTAGTCCTTTAAAATGACTGTCATGTATGAGGCGCAGACTGACAAGCCACAGTGGAAGAGATGCGCCGCACTAGCTCCGAATACGAGTAGGTGCGCGATCGAATGCCGGGCACTCGCGGACAGGCGATACCGAGAGGATAACCTAGGCACGTAAAGCGCCAACCCAACTGATTTTTGTAGTTCAGTTAGGCCCTGATCAGTTTGTGAGTTCACCACTATGCAACTTTACAAATCTTAATCTGAGAATGCAGCATTTGCAGTGAACTTTGTGTTTCAGTGTGAAGCTCGTATCTCTGCCTCAAATCTGTTCCTCACTACAGGATAATAACCAATACCAAGCGTCATTGCTTCTGCTGCTGCTGCTGCTGCTGCTGCTGCTGCTTCTACTACTACTACTACTACTACTACTACCACTATTATTATACAGTTATATCACAACCATCATCGTGTATCGGTATTTATCTACATAATTTAATTACATTTTTGTGAGTTCAATGTATCATTACAAGATATGAAATATGCACTTGTGCTGACATGAATGCATGAACAAAAGGTGTTTATGGTTTTCTTCTCTTCCCCCCCCCCCCCTCTCTCTCTCGCCTAAGTGTGAGGTTTACTTTGTTCAGATACTGTTGCCCCATGTGTCAGCGTTATCAACCATCACTGCAAATACATGTGCTCACTGAACACTATCTACAGAAAATTCTATACTGTATTTTTTTTAAATTTTGAGTGCATATTCCACAGGGAGTTATTTTTGTGTGTGCATAACAATGAAACAATGACAGTCCAGGCCACAGTGGTTCCTGATAATGGTTAATTATGGACAACAGTTAATGTATCACAGGTAAAGGAACTCTGAAGTGTGTAACTGAATTTTTACATCCAAGTGCTGGGACCAGCTCTTGACATACAGTTAAACCCCTGCTTACACTTTTCAGTGGAATGACACACACACACACACACACACACACACACACACACACACACACACACACACACAAAGTGTAAGTTGCAGGAAAGTGCAAAATACAGGAAAGCATTGCAAACAAACCAAGTAAAAAATGAATAAATTTATCTTACTGTCATTCTCTTTATATTGTTCAAAATCAGAAATTATAACAATCTAAATTTTGCCTATTTAAAAAAAACTGAAATAATTGTTTTTGCTTCTTTCTAACAGCAATTTGTTGTATTCTTTTGTTAAACCACATTAAAAGAGCATTTTAATTCTACTGTCAAACTTATTACTGGTAATCATTATAAACCTATGGTAAATAAAACTTGTAACACAATATTGGTTGAAACATTAATGTTGGGAGTCTTTAATAAATGGAGAACAACAGACACAAAATCATACAGCTTGTTGTCGACAAGGAGATCACACGATTCAGGAACATCCTGGGTGAGGAAGAGGACGGAAATTGCAACATTATGGAGCATCTCGAGGAGGAATATTTACGTCTGACACTAAGTCGTACCGACATAAGACTGCGTGCCTCGTACGGATTCATGTATTTTACACTTAAGTAACAACAATTCGTGAAAGCTCGTTATAGAGTGATGTCTTGTTTGTATAAATGACTGAAATTAAATCAAAGCTGTGGTAATACAAGACAATGAGCAGAAGGAAGGCTGCTACTACAGTCAATACTGTCAGGTCACGATCATCATTCGGGAAGTGCCTCAGCGTGCTTTCCCACCCTTCCAAACACTGCGTACCTATAAACAGGTGGCTGTGGCCAAACATGATGACAATGAAAATCTCACTTACTATGCTAACGCTGTCTGACACGATTATTAACTTTGTGTATAGTCTCCATTTTCTGCTTTGTTCCGAGGTTGACTTTGAGTAGGAATACAATGCACTTTTTGCAGATATCTGCAAGAAAAACAGAGTCAAATGTTGTGATAATGTCAAAGAAAACTTAAAGGTGCGGGAAATGTCGTAACACGGAATCAGTGACGACAGGAAAGTACTGAATTCAGAGAATGTGACTCCTGATTGTAATGACAAAAATGAATATAAAAAGCAAGAAAATGTAAAATGTGAGAATGTAAACACAGTGGTTTACTGTATTTATTTTCGGGAGTTTAGCATGACATTCACACGGTCACACTTTCATATGCGAGCTGCAGTAGAAAGCCATTTTTGCCACATGTTTCACAATAAAATTACATAGTACCAAAACATATGTTCCACTACAAGCTTGCACAGTAGCATGCACAGTCCCCTCACATACGAGTTGCCAAGTTTCTCATACTGTTGCTACTGCGCAGCAAAAAGTAGAAGAGCAGTAAAAGATGACAGAATATTGCTGATGTAAATGGGAAAGTAATGGGCCCAGAATTGTGCCCTGAGGGATAAACATTTCAAAAACTTCCTCTTCCACAGGCTGTGCATACGCAATCAATCGACAGTGGCATATGTTAAATTATAAGTCCCCATTCTGAAATGACACAGTCTATCCATTAATTTCACTACGAAGCCCCATCTACAGACTAATGTGAAAAAAACTGAGAAACCCAAAATGTGCGAGTGAGACAGGTCTGCCGGGTACTACCGAATCACACAGAACTGAACTGGGCACAACTGTTAAATACAGCGGCACTATTAGCTACGAGTGAAAGTAATTACGTAATAAACGTGACAGAAGATGTTTGAAGACATAGATATGTTTACTGAACTAGACCTAGCTTAAAAGCACTGTAACAATAATTAGATGTCTCCTTAACATTTTGTATCTCGTGTCCCTATGTATATGTAATGGTGAAATATGCCAAATGTCTTTTACATAGTGTGAAAAATACCGAACATACGAGAACAGTATTCGTCGAGCAAAAGTTGGCTCGAGTAAAAGTTAGACATTCGTACGAGGAGAGGTAATAGTACTCACCTCGTTCCACCCACCGACCACTTTATTCGTAAGCACTTTAGGGTGTTCTTCTTGGCATTCAGAAAGTACTTCAGATCATCCGTATCGACAGACATACATCCGAAGTCAATCTCGACCAGTCGGGGGCACCCGTCACCCAAAGGTCTCAGCACACAAGGACGCAGGACGCAAGTCGTCCCCACGTATCTCTCTTGCAGACACAGCACACGAAGGTGCTGCAGACGCGACACCGCCTCTGAAAATTTCTCGGTCTTCAGCAGCTCGTCGGGTGCCGTCAGCACGTGTATCCCGGAGCACTGCTCGACCGAGTTCTTCACCGTCTGCAACCGCACACTTCCTGTAGTACAGTAACACTTCTGAGCTAAGGAGTGGGATACACTGAAACAAAAGAAGCACTATTAATGGTCGTTCAAACAGATGCTTTCTGCCTCTTCTGAAGCACCTGACCAATTTCCAGCAACAGAAGTTGCACAGCAGCTAAACAGATGGCCACAGAGGAAGTCAGTAACTGCGGTGAACGAGAGGAAAGCACCCGCACCGTCCACACTCACCAAACTGACTTCCTATCAGCTAACAGGTGTCCTCCCTTCTGATGACTCCCGAGTCAGTTCGTATTGTCGATGTCACAGCTGCTTGCACCACCGTGTGTCTTTTTTGATCCCAGGAAACACTCTGAATGGCCTACATTTCAGAACAACTGAACTCTACTCTTCTTCCTTGTTGTTAATTGACTATGTGCCACCCCAGTAATCATATATACATTGAGACAAAGTAGTTACTGGGCAAAAGCTCAATGGATCAGAATGGAAATACATTAGTGGAGTTTCCTCAGTTCAGAAGGAGTTTTTCAGTAAAAAATGCTTACTACCCAAAAGGTTCATTTAGGTCCATTATGGTTTATTTAATGTTTTTTTTAGTTGTTTTAAGCTGTAATACGATACCAATGCAACACTTGACCAACATTATTTTAAGAAACAAACTATCACATACAAAAATGGCATTAAATGTGTGATTACATATGAGTTAATGTGTTAATGTTCAGCATGTGAACAAGAAAAGGTTTAGTAAAGGTTTGAAATTATGTTTGAAGTGTGCTGAAAGTCAATGGCCATCCTATTCATCAAACACTGGAGGAGTATTATTCGGATAACTTTTTTCTGTTTTAAGCAAAATGCAGTCTTTCAAACGTCTCAGTGCTTACGATTAAATGTCTCCCTGGATATCACAAGATATGTTTAATTCAGTTGACGAAAGGAGAAAATATAAAAATCCAGCAAATGAAGCAGTTGAAGGGGAGTACACACATCTAAAAAATGAGATTAACAAAAAATCCAAAATGGCTAAGCAGGAGTGGTTTGAAGACATAGGATACAGAAGTATATATAACCCAGTGAAAGATAGATACCACCTGAAGGAAAGTTAGAGAGACATTTTCAGAAAAGGAAAGCATCTGTACAAATAACAAGAGGCCAGATGGAAAACTAGTCCTAAGCAAGAAGGGAAAGGTGACTGGTGGAGGGAGTATGCAAAAGGTGTACACAAGGGAAATGGACTTGAAGGCAATATTATGGTAAAGCAAGAGGATACAGATGAAGACGAGATGGGAGATACGATACAATACTGCGAGAGTCGAAACGAGGCCCCTAGAATAGACAACATTCCCTCTGAACTAATGATATCCTGGTATGTAAGATATATGAGACAGGTAAAGTACCCTCAGACTTGAAGACGAATATCATAATTCCTATTCCAAAAGAAATCAAATGCTGACAGGTCTGAATATTACCAAACTAACAGTTTCATAAGTTCTGGTTCCAAAATAATAGCACAAATTCTTTTCAGGTGAATCAAAAAACTGGTAGCACTCAACCTCGGGGAACATATTTTTGGATTTCAGAGAAATGTAGGGACACCCGAGGCAATACTGACCCTATGACTTACCTTAGAAGATAGATTAAGGAAAGGCAAGCTTACTCTTATAGATTTTGTAGGGTTGCAGACAGCTTTTGACAATGTTAAGCGGGATACATTCTTTAGTTCCGAAGGTAGCACATGTAACGTGTCAGGACCAAAAGGTTGTATACAACTTGTACAGACACCAGGTGGCAGTTACGAGTTGAGGGGCACGAAAAGGAAGGGAGTGAGACAGGGTTTTAGCCTATCCCCGATGTTATTCAGTCTCTACACTAAATGATCAGTAAACAAAACTACAGAAAAAATTGGAGTAGGAATTAAAGTTCAGAGAGAAGAAATAAAAACTTTGAGGCTTGCCGACGACATTGTAATTCTGTCAGGCAACAAAGAACTTGGAAGAGCAGTTGAACCGAGTGGATAGTGTCTTATAAAGAGAAGATAGGATACAAAGTAAAACAAAGGTAATGGAATGTAGTCAAATTAAATCAGGGGATACCGAGGGAATTAGATTCAGAAACGAGACACTAAAAGTAATAGATGAGTTTTGCTGATGAGGGCTTAAGTAGAGAGGATATAAACTGTAGACTGGTAATAGCAGGAACAGAGTTTTTTAAGAAGAGAAATTTGTTGACATGAAACATGGATATAAGTGTCAGGAAGTTGAAATGTGGTGCTACAGAAGATTGCCAAAGATTAGACGGATAGATCATATAATTAACGAAAAGGTACTGAACAGAACTGGGGAAAAAAGAAATCTGTGGCATAACTTGACTAAAAGAGCTCAATGGTTGACAGGACACATTCTGAAAAATCAAGCAATTACCAGTTTATTACTGGAGGGAACTACTGGGGGTAAAATCATAATAAAATAAGAGAAAGCAGAGTTCACACAGAAAGATTTAGGTTTGTTATTCCTGCACGCTCTTCAAGAGTGGAATGGTAGAGTGGTAGCCTAAGTGTGGATCTATGTTCTCTCTGCCAGGCACTTAATTGTGAATTGCAGAGTAATCGTGTAGATGTCAAAGGCACATACAGAGTGTACATAAAGTCCAGGAATACTTTCAATTATTTATTGTGCAAGAACTAAACATTGTACAGATGTCATACATATTGCATTTTGAAGAGAAACTATGAAAGTTTTTTGTACAAAAATTCGATGTGCAAACCACGAGTGGTTATCAAATTCTTGCCGTACCCGTCCCAGCACGGCATAGTCGACTGTGGCAGTCGCTTCCCGTATTCTCTCCCAGAGCTCTGCTACATCACGTGATAAAGGAGGTACATACACCAGGTCTTTAATGGTCCCCACACAAAAAAGTCACACGGAGTGAGATCTGGCGATCAGGGAGGCCATTTCGTGAAACAGCTGTCCCCTTCTGTAGCACGGCCGATCCATCGATGCGATAGCTCCGTGTTCGGGTACCCACGAACTTCACGACGAAAATGGGGTGGAGCCCCGTCCTGCTGAAAGATGAACGGAAAGTCCGATTGCATTCGAGGCATCAGCCATCGCTGCAACATGTCCGGGTAGGAATGTCCAGTGACAGTGCTCTCGACCAGAAGAATCACCCGTACAGTTTTCGACATGACGAGGCACAAAAAAACACTTACCTTTGGGGAATCACGCTCAAATTCAATGCCTTTGTGTGGATGCTTTGTAGCCCAGATTCGACAGTTATGCCTGTTCACTTTCCCATCAGTGTGAAAAGTAGCTTCACCGCTAAAAATTTAGCGATCAACAATGCCATCCGCATTCTCATTCAGTTGTTGCAACTGTGAACAAAACTCAAAATGCTCATCTTTGTTGTCGCCATTGAGCTTCTGCACTAACTCCAATTTGAACGGTTTCACAGACAGCTTCTGTCGCAGGACTTTCCGCACTGTCATCGGAGCCATTTCGAGTTCACGGGATGCGTGACCTACCAATTTCTTTGGACTGCTTACGAATGTCCCTCGTATGTGCTCCACATTCACTTCACCCACACTGGGACATCCGCTCGTCTTGCCGGGCACAAGAAATCCGTCTTAACGAATTTGCTGTGCCAGCGGTAAATAGCCTTCCTTGTCGGTGGCTTCTTACTGTACTCGGTTCTAAACATCTGTCGAACAGCTGTAGCACACTCGTTTATGTCGAACTCCGACACAAAGAAAGCTTGCTCTGCACCTCAACTCACCACATTTGCGACTAGTGCCAACTATCGGCAAATTACCCAACTATGCTGTGGCGGTATATGTGAAAAAAACTTTCAGGTTTTCTCTTCAAAATTACATATGTATGATACCTGTACAATGTTTAGTTCTTGTGCAATAAATTATTTGAAGTGTTTTTGGGCTTTATGTACACCCTGTATATTGCAGTTATTTCGAAATGACGGAGCCTGCACAGGACAGAATAACTGTAGTGTGAAGAGCTGCATCAACCAATCTTCAGACTGAAGACATCAACAACCATATCTCCTAATCTATCTGTGCTATGTGTGGATACTGTCTGCAAAACATGTTGAAAATAGAGTTAGTAGTGAAGAAGTAATAGAGTAATGCCTGATGTGGATGTTTCACTGCATGAACAGTGAAAATGTGATAAGTGATGAAATTTTTTCCTTTCATTATTTTGTGTGCGTGTGCGTGTGTGTGTGTATGTGTGTGTGTGTGTGTGTGTGTGTAAGTATACAGTCTGGGTAATTTGTGTGCTGTGTGTTATGCAGCCTCAAGATGTGCACAATTTTGAACTGTAATACTTGTTTTATTACATTAAATCTTTGACTTAGGATTATACCTCTCAATGGGTATATTATGACAGCATTTTCTTTTAAGGTCAGACAGTAATTATATGAAGTACCGAAAATCAATTGTTTGTTGCCCCTGTAGGCTATTACGCAGCCAATCTGCAATGGGGACCATTATCGTGTCAGCCATTTAGTGATACGGATTTCAGCAGTTTCAATTAAAGCAAGCAAAAAACAATGCCACAGATATCTCTAATAAGCCAACCAGAAACTGTTTCATCCACAAAACAACACTGCAACCTATTTATACAGAAGCAATGCCAAGCTGGTTATTTCGGCTCCTAATACCCAATGTGAGTATTTGCAAGCACAGGAAAAGTGATGGAAAGGTGAAGAGAAAGCTAACAGTCTGAGCAAACAAGACTTGGTGGCTGCCAGTTCACTGACCCCTTCTGAAGTACACCCAACTCCCACACTCATCCATCCCACGCACCCGCACGCAACTCACTCGCACGCAACCGCCGTCTCGAGCTGCTCGGGCCAGGGTGCAAGCTACTGCTGTGCAAGATGGGAGAAAATCTGGGTGGTGGGAGTAAGCTGGGGGCAGGAATGGGAAGGGATGGCAGGATAGAAGTGGGGGACGGTAGAGTCCTGCTTGTGGGAGCATAAGGGACAGGCTGGGTGTAGTAACCAAAACCAACTGCGGGAACGCCTTCGGCTGCAGATCGGAGCCGCCAGGTGGGGAAGCCGCCGGCGGTGGAGCACGCAACACCGGGTAAACACGAGGACGAGTCGGACGACAGACCAACGACAACCGACAACAACCGACCACGACCGACTATGACCGACACAACGAGGAAGAGATAAACAACGGGGGCTTGTAGAAACCACAACACCAAACACCGACAGTAAATCCACTCAGAACCAGAGCCAGGCAAATGTCAACAACGAGCAATGACCAGAACGCAGTACTGCCGAGAGAGAAACGAAATCCAGAGTGAGTACCAGACTGGCCGGACTAGGGCAGAGCGGGTACCTGTATACGAAACCGGAGAGAGCGGCTATTGGCCGCTGTCTGCGGTGGTACCCTTGCTGCGCGAGAGCCGCTGCGCGGAATAGCCGCCGCGGACGTGGAGTCCTCTACGGGCTGACCACGTCCATTTGTTCTGGTGCGTGTTCGACTTCCACAGCGGGAGGTACTAGAGTGGGGAGAGGGTAGGGCAACTAGGTGCAGTCGGCAGATTAGAGAAGGGGCAGGGGGTGGGAAAGGAGAGTGGAAAAGGAAGAAGTGCAGTGCTGAGGGGTAATGAGGAAGGGGACAGGCGGGTGAAGGACAATGGACAATAACTAATGAAGCTTCAGCCTGGGAGGGTTATTGGTACTCGGGATGTATTGCAGGGAGAGTTACCACCTGCAAAATTCAGAGAAACTGGTACTGTTAGGAAGGACACATGTTAGGAAAGATCCAGATGGCACAAGCAGTGAAGCAGTAATTAAAATGGAGAATGTCCTGAAGAGCAGCCTACTCAGCAACTGTGGGGTCCAGCCGTTTCTCGGCCACAGTTTGCCGCTAGTGGTTCGTGCACACAGACAGCCTGACAGTTGTCGTGCCTACTTAGAAAGCAGCACAGTGGTTGCGACTTAGCTCATAAATCACACGATCGGTTTCACAGGTAGCCCTGCCTTCGATGGGATTAGGTAATGCTTGTGACCGTAATTTCATTTATTATCATCCTTTGCATCATTTACATGATATAGGAAATGTCATAATACTGTCCAGGATATGCACAGCAGAATATTACAAATTTCTATCAAACACATAAAATTAACATTGTATAATATGTTGAAAATTAAAACATGCTCCTTTAACATGTACCATATGTGATGAATTTATATATATTTAGTACATTTTCGAAAACATATTGCACATAATTTAGAGTTAAAAGAGTATAAAGGAGACATGGAATTGACAATGAGAACAACATGATATTGACAATACAACTATCAGTTAGTGACTTAAGGATTCGAAATATTCCTCTATGCTATAAAAACATTTATTTAGCAGATACTTTTTTAATTCCGACTTAAATTTTCCTTCATCTTCTGTTCCCCTGATGCAGTGTGGCAGAGCATTATAGAGCACCCCCTGTTAACTTCCCACAATTTCTTAAGCTTGAACCTTGCCTCACCGTAATTTAATCCACAGCGGCTCACATGTTTTTGAGTTTTTGTTTTCCTTGTTCTTTCTACATGCAGATTCTTACAGATATGTGTATTGTAGTCATGAAGATCTGAATTTACACGTAAACTACTCGAGTGTGTTCTTGTATGCAGTATGCTTTTTAATATGTGCAAAGATGGTACTGTAAGTATGTTTAGCGGCATGAACAAGGGATTGCAGTGTGTTTGTGGAGAGCTGTGTCTAATAATTCTAATGGCCCTTTTCTGTAATTTAAAAACCTCTCTCAAGAGACATTTAGTTGTACCCACAATGTTATTCCATAGGATATAATAGAATCGAAATACGCCATATACACTAATCTTGTACACTCTGCACTGCAAACTCTGGAAATTATTCTCAGTGCAAAACATGCTGAACTGAATTTGTTTGGATATGTATGTGACACGGGCTTTCCAGCTCAAGTGTTGATCAATGTACATGCCCAAAAATTTTGTACAGCGGACTTTCTGTCTGTCTTATTACATAAAACCACTGTTGCACCCTCTTCACAACTTTTTCAGCTGTACTGAACAAGGATTTGCTGTCATCACTTATAATTATGCTTGTATCATCTGCAAATAACATAATTTTTGATGATCTGTTCGGCCTTTCAATGTCATTTATATAGATTAGGAATAATAGGGGGCCACTATCTTATGCGTATCCTCATTTTTGAATAATGGTTTAACCTTAGAAATTTTCAGCCTTTTGGGGAACTCACCTTCACTGAATGATAAATTGACAATATCTACCAGTGGTTCCAAGATTTGTGAGCCGACTTTTTCTATTATTGTCACTGACACTTCATCCAGTCCTGCAGACATTTTAGATTTCATACTGTTAATTACTTTCAATATTTCATATGTATTAGCGGGACTTCTTATCATGCTACTGACTACTTTTGGTGCTGTTGTTTGGTAAGGCTCTTGCTTAATTTGTCAGGTACACTTAGAAAGTAGTTGTTAATGTAATTGGGCAAGACTTCCTTCTTTATTTCAATGTTATCACTAGATTTAAGTACAATATCCTGGTCTTTAGAGCTTTTTCCTATTTCTCTTTTAACAATTTCCCATGTGGTCCTTGATTTATTGTCTGACTTCCTTATTAGTCTATCATTACTTAATACTTTTGCTAGATTAATTATCCTTCTATATGCCTTTTTGTAGTTACTAACATATTTTTTTAAAAGTAATGTCGGTATTGGTTTTCATTTCAGTGTTTAGTCTTTTCATAGTCTTGGAAGAGTTTTTAATGCCAGACGTGAACCAAGAATTTGTGTGTGTATGGCTAGATGAGTTGATTTTAACTAATCTTTTTGAAAAGCACATCTCAAAATCTGCCATGAAAAGAGAGAGAGCATCTGTATCAGTTTGTGACAATACTTCTGCCCTAGATTGGTTAGTCAGTGTGATACCAAACTGGCTGCAGTTTTCGGGAGAGAAAATTCTCTTATACATGTGATGTACTGTTTTTGTATGTATTGGAACTGTGAGCACTTTAATAATAAGTGCATTATGATCAGATATTCCTAGGTCAATATTCAAAACTTCTGTATCTGGGCTTTCTATATTTGAAATTATATTATCTATGAAACTTTTTTGAAGTGTTTGTTACCCTTGTAGGACTGTTTATGTTAGAATATAGGTTGAAACTATGTGAAATATTGAGGAATTTAATTTTAAATGAACTACCTACCAACATATTGACATTGAAGTCCCCACATACAATTACTGATGTCTTCTCATCATGTAAGAAGCTCAGCAGTTCTTGAGTCTACTTAAAAAAATTCTGGGTCATCACATGGTGATCTATACACTGACATGACTGTTATTTTCCTATTTTTTACACTCATTTGCACTGCTGTTGCCTCAAAATGTTTTTCTATGCTCAGGAGTTCAGCTTCGGGTCTGTTTTTCACTTTAATATCTGATTTTACATAAATGCAGACACCCCCATTCTTGGCTTCCTTCCTATAAAAATGATCAACCAAGGTATACGGGGAAATATTAATGTATTCTAATTCATAATTTTTGCACCAGTGCTCTTGATTACAAATGCAATCAACACAATATTCACTGGCCTCAATCTCGAGATCTAGAATTTTATTTTTGAGACACTGTATATTAAGGCTAAGTAATTTTAAGATGTTGCAACTTGGTTGAGAGGACCTCTTCCTTGTATTGTCCAGTGTCAACGGTTTCTTCATATTGAGGCTGGGTACCAAAAATCCCTTAGGGACAGAGGTTTCATGCATCTCGTCTTTCTTTCTTCTGTATGTGTCGCAACTTTGATGCGACTCGCTGGCCGTAAGCACATTTCTTGCTAGTGATGCTGCTGTATAGTCTGTAGCTGTTTCTGATACTGTTGGAGCTGTTGTGGAGGCTTTATTTGCCTCAGCTACTTTTGTGGCAAGTGAAGATTCTAGTGCTGGATCTGTTGCCGGTGAATTAGTTTCATTTTTATGTTAGAGAATTTCAGTTGCTGTGATGGGTGGTGGTAGTGGTATGGTACGGATATTCTTGTCTTCAACTGCTAACACTGCATTAAGTATTTCTCGACTAATGAATGCTTTTCCAAGTTTATTTCTGTGTAGCTGGTAAAATGACTTCTTTCTGAAGACAGTACATTCACATGTGTGGCATTCGGGAAGCTTCGGCATATTTTTTCAAATTTTCTATTAGTAACAGCGATTTCTTTGTTGACACAAGATTTTTACATCAGATTGTGTCTTTGTGGTATACTTGCAGTATAGAAGTTCACATTTGTAATTTTCTGTAGAGTGCTTCTTAGTGCTCTTGTGGGAAGTTTACCCTCATTCCTATAAACGTCATTAGCACCCCCAATTATTAAACAGTTTCTTCCGGGCTCCAAAAAATGCTCACAGTGTTTTAGAATTTCACTCAAGGGAGCCCCTGGTTTTGTCATTCCACTAACTTTAAACACAGTTTGCGTGTTACACATGATACCAGCTAAGCCCTCTCCATGACTGTCTGAGAGCATGTAAATATCTTCTTTGTTCTTCTTACTTGTGTTCGTCACGTTCTCACAATACGTATGTTCACTGAAAATTATAGTACCGGTACTTCCTCGCTCGTTATTACAAGACTTCGTACTCGACTGGTTTTTAAACTCTGCATTTGGTGAAAGTACTTTGTTTCTTTCGCTATTTTCACATCTTTTAGACTCGTCACAGGTTTTTTGCCACTGGGAGACTGAAGTTTTTCTCTTTACGGTTAACACGAGGGAACTTTTTAGGCCATATGAAGTTATCATTTGGCCCATTTACAAAAGTGTCACTACACTCTGTATTGACTCCTATCACTTTTTCAAGCTTTGTACGTACAGTTTGGCTGACAAGATCGTATTTTAATGAAGCAGTCACACAGCCTTCTCGATATTCCTTTCGCAAAAACAATAAATCACGATAACTACAGTGCACATTCCCACAGTCGCAAGTCGCATTTCTTTCTTCTAAAGTATTTAAACATTGTCGACGGATCCATTTTTGGGACCGTGGGCATAATTTAACACCATTTCTCACCTTCTTACTACATTTTACACACACAGGATTTAAAAACTCTAATTTTCCGCGGATCTGTCGAGTAGTACGTCTATACGCGGCGCCACCATCTCAGTACGTAGATGGTGATGGAAGAACATACGGAACAGGTCTCACATCTCGTTTTTTTTTACACAGATACGAGCTAGAGGCGTAGTCGCATTTCTTTCTTCTAAAGTATTTAAACATTGTCGACGGATCCATTTTTGGGACCGTGGGCATAATTTAACACCATTTCTCACCTTCTTACTACATTTTACACACACAGGATTTAAAAACTCTAATTTTCCGCGGATCTGTCGAGTAGTACGTCTATACGCGGCGCCACCATCTCAGTACGTAGATGGTGATGGAAGAACATACGGAACAGGTCTCACATCTCGTTTTTTTTTTACACAGATACGAGCTAGAGGCGTAGGGTAGGGAGCAGAGGCCATCTAGGGACGGACGAGGATATCGCGTACATTCGGTGGACAGCGGAATACCAGCTTGGGAGGGATAGTGGGCAAGATGTTCCTCAGCTCGGGGCACGGCGAGAGGTAGCCGAAACCCCGGCAGAGAATGCAATTCAGTTGCTCCGGTCGTGGGCAGCACCGAGTCACGAGAGGAACGGTCCTCTGCGGTCGGACAGTGGGACTCCGGAAGGTGGCGACTGACCGGAGAAATAAGGCACGGGATATCTGTTTCTGCAAGAGGTCGGTCCGTGAAGGCGTCAGCGGGAGGCACTGCTCGTCACTACAGATGCGACGGCCGGGAGTGGCTGGGCTGTTCAAAGGGGACAGGGGTTTCTCTGTACGGAACGGGTGTCAGCTGTGCCTAAGTGGAGGTACTGCTCGTGGCCAGTAAGTTCCGTGTGGTTAGAGGTGCCGAAGTAGCAGCGCTCGAGGTGGAGGACAATATCGAGGAAGGTGGCTTGTCGGGTTGAGGAGTACCAGATGAAAGTTGGTCAGGGTGACAGGAAGGAGGTTGTAGATCTGGAATTTTTCAGGTGTAGCATTCAGTATTGGCTACGCTGTGGGCATCGGGAATGTTAGTGTAATGGGAGGGGGCACCAATAGTGACGAGCAGGCACCGTGCAGTAAAGGAACTGTGGAGAGTCTGAGGAGAAAATGGTCGGTGTCTTTAAGATAGGAGTGTAGGTTGTAAGTAATAGGCTGAGGGTGTTGTTCTACAACAGCAGAGATTCTCTCAGTGGGGGCACAGTAACGGTGGGTGGTTCAGTTCGTGGAGCATATAGAAAGTAGGAGTGCAGTGAGTGGGGGAGTGGTGGGGGGGGGGGTCGGAGGAGGAGGAGGAGGAGGGAGGAGGAGGAGCAGGAGGAGGAGGGAGGGAGGGAGGGAGGGAGGGAGGGAGGGAGGGAGGGAGGGAGGGAGAGAGAGAGAGAGAGAGAGAGACTGAGACTCTGGGGAGAGGTTGTGCAAGATTTGAGGAGAGTCTGGAGACCCTGCTAGATTTCTAGAACGGGGTCAATGTGGGACGGTTTGTGGATGAACAAATCAGACAGCTGGTGGAGCCCTTCTGCCACGTAATCCTTGCAGTTCAAAGCCACAGTGGTGGAGCCTTTGTCAGCAGGTAGGCTTGCAAGGTCAGGATCAGTTTTTACATGGTGGATTGAGTTCTTTCTCCAGATGGAAAGTTAGTTTACACATCGAGGAATTTGGGGAATGACGGTGAAGCGAGGTCCGAGCTTAAGAAATTCTGGGAAGTTAACAGGGGGTGAGTTGGGGGCAATGGGAGGGAACTGAGTCGGCCAGGTCCGACATTAGTCTTTGGTCGAGTCTGGTGGGTAGGGTCGGTAGCAAACAATTTTTTCCACTGCAGAGACCAGGAGAAGGAGAGAAGTTCCTTAAAAAGTCCAGCAGGACTGAACTTTGGAACCAGGCAAGAGGTAAGTCCTTCAGAAAGGACTTTCTGGGGCTAAGTCTTTCGGAGGAAAGATCACGACTGTGTTTCGGGTCTATTTAGGTTCTGAATTCCGGACGGTGGTGGAAGGGAGTTTTTGAGGGCGGGGTAAAAGTACAACATTAGCAAGACAGGGTTTCTCAGCTACGAGGCGACGTGTGGGACGTTCGGAGGTTTTTGTAGAGGTGGTACAGAGTTGCCGAGCGTGCTGTCCGACACGACATTCTTCATTTTAATGACTGCTTCACAGCCTGTGCCACTTGGTTCCTTCCTACCACCACCAGCTTTTTCTGAACTGCACAGCTGGGAACTCTCGCAATATATCCTATGTTCTCGTAACTCTCCTCGCCACAACCTCTGTCGATAATTGTCTTTAACCCACCTATCCTATTCTCTGTCCCCACTCCAGCACTACACAGCCTTCGATTCCACCAATGCACCCACAGTCCTTTTACTTCTCTCCTTTCCCGCACCCCCCTCTCCCCAACTCCCCGCTCTCTGTCTAACACCCCGGCTGCACCTAGCTGCCCTGCCATCTCCCCTCCTCATTCCTGTATGTTCCCACAAGCAGCACTTTATAGTGTCCCCCACCTCTACGTGCTATCCCTCCCATCCAGTCTCATCCTCACCCCCTCTACCCAGATTGTTTCTCCCATTACATGCAGTTGCTCACAATCTGGCCTCGGCAGCCTGAGACAGTGGGCATGTATGTGAGTTCTATTTGCATGCGTGCATGTGCGGTGTGTGTGTGTGTGTGTGTGTGTGTGTGTGTGTGTGTGTGTGTGTGTGTGTGTGTGTGTAATCCAGAAGGAGGCCTTTCAGCCGTAAGTTTACTTGTTCAGCACTTTTTGTTTTATCTGAGACTCAGCATCTCCGTTATACGGTGAATAGCAATCTATCAATAGCAATCTTGTCATTACTCAATCCCGGATTTCCCATCTTTTAATAAAAAGAATGTAACACTTACCGAATAGCCGAGCTTCTGGGCGGCGTGCAGGCGGAGATCTGCGAGTCTCCGGCATTTGTCGCAGAGCACGTCGATGACGTGGGGGCTGACGGTGCACCACTTGTGTACTTTACGCAGGTTTCGGGCACTGCGGAAGAAACGCATCGCCTCCCGCTCGGTCCTGCCGCTCTTACAGTTCTACGAGTTGCAGTGCCTCGAGACCCTGTGGAATAGCAATATGTCGACAGTTCACTCCTGAATAGTATCTCCGACTGGCAGGACAGAGAATTTGTCAACACACTGTGGCAGTCTATTTTAGCACCCACAATCGAAGTGCTGTCCCGTGCGAAACCAGAAGTGAACAGATAGGAAAACCAAACAATAACAAACACAAGCACAAAAATAGGGGGGGTGGGGGGGCATATCAGCACAAATGTTAACTTTCAAAACCAGTGGTTCTGATGTTGATGGGAAGGAAGGATCATTAATAGTAGTAATTTCACCTTTATAAGGCATCCATGGAGAAGAAATAAAAACTTTGAGGTTCCTGATGACATTGTAATTCTGTCAGAGACAGCAAAGGACTTGGGAGAGCAGTTGAACAGAATGGACAGTGTCTTGAAAGGATAGTATAAGATGAACATCAACAAAAGCAAAATGAGGATAATGGAATGTAGTCGAAATAAGTTGGGTGATGCTGAGAGAATTAGATCAGGAAATAAGACACTTAAAGTAGTGAAGGAGTTTTACTATTTGGGGAGCAAAATAACTGATGATGGTCAAAGTAGAGAGGATATAAAATGTAGACTGGCAATGGCAACGAAAGCGTTTCTGAAGAAGAAAAAATTTGTTAACATCGAGTGTAGATTTAAGTGTCAGGAAGTCGTTTCTGAAAGTATTTGTATGGAGTGTAGCCATGTATAGAAGTGAAACATGGACAACAAATAGTTTGGACAAGAAGAGAATAGAAGCTTTCGAAATGTGGTGCTACAGAAGAATGCTGAAGATTAGATGGGTAGATGACATAACTAATGAGGAGGTATTGAATAGAATTGGGGAGAAGAGGAGCTTATGGCACAACTTGACTAGAAGAAGGGATCGGTTGGTAGGACATGTTCTGAGACATCGAGGGATCACCAATTTAGTATTGGAGGGCAGTGTGGAGGGTAAAAATCGTAGAGGGAGACCAAGAGATGAATACACTAAGCAGATTCAGAAGGATGTAGGCTGCAGTAGGTACTGGGAGATGAAGCAGCTTGCACAGGATAGAGTAGCATGGAGAGCTGCATGAAACCAGTCTCAGGACTGAAGACCACAACAACAACAACAAGGCATTTATGAGGTCTGTATCTTGGCTGAGGGTCTCCCTGGGTATTTGTCAGGATTATTGTGGGCATCGGGTCCACGAAGTACAGAAATATGCGAACTACAAGTTATTAGCCATCACCACTTTATTTCTATGAAAACATTTATAATAACGTGCTTGCTACACCGACCTGTCATAACATGTGACCTCCTATCATGAACAAATATAGATTTGTCAATACTTCATTGTGAGTTGAGAAAGACACGATTCTGCATCAGAACCACGTGCATCGGCAACTGTTGTGCCTGTGGAGGCAGCCAGTGACGCGACACAACTCCTGTGCATGTGTGTGTGTGTGTGTGTGGGGGGGGGGGGGGGGGGAGGGGGGGCTGCAATGTGAGAATAAAATTGCTGAAAACCAAAGCGTAGGTTGAAACGACTGAAGGTTGTTAGACAAGGAGACATTATAATCTCCATCATTCTTTCCGAGCCATTTTGGACACGGCTTATTGAACTGAGTAGGTTTGACTTAACAAGTCTACGTAAGTTTTGTGAAGAAAACACACATTAATGCAATTGATATCTCACAAGTTATCTGGTACAGATTAAAAATGTGGTGTTGGCCAGTACTTACCTCAGCTCAGTACAGCCGATAGATACAGATAAAACAGAACTGAAAATTTACATTCCTAGCTTTCGGAACTTTGTTCCTTCATCAGGGAGGAGAGAGGGGAAAAAAGGGAAGAAGGGAAAGTGGATTCAGTTACTCACAACCCACGTTATGAAGCAACAGGGAAAGGTAAACAGGGAGGGTAGCAAGGATGGAGGCATGGTTGTCAGAGGGAAGCCAAAGATATTCTACTGTAAGTACTGTGCCAGCTTCAAACCAAAGAGGATGCATACAGAAGTAAAGAGGTATACAGTATAAAGATAAACACAACTATGTAGGATGAAAAGATGCGTGAATGGCTAAAGAGGAAAGGGAAAGAGGAGAAGACTGAAGAGTGAATGGGAGTGAGGTTGTTTAACGTAGGTTCAGTCCAGGGGGATGGCGGGTTGAAAGGATGTGTTGGAGTGCAAGTTCCCATCTCCGCAGTTCAGAGGGACTGGAGTTGGGTGGGAGAAGCCAAATGGCACATACGATGTAGCAGGTTCCTAGGTCCCTAGAATTATGCTGGAGGGCATGCTCCGCTACTGGGTATTGGGCATCTCCTAGGCGGACAGTTCGTCTGTGTCCGTTCATGCGCTCAGCCAGTTTGGTTGTTGTCATGCCGATGTAAAAGGCTGTGCAGTGCAGGCATGTCAGTTGATAAATGACATGTGTAGTTTCACACGTAGCCCTGCCTTGAATTGTGTATGTTTTACCAGTAGCGGGGCTGGAGTAGGTGGTTGTGGGGGGATGCATGGGGCAGGTTTTGCAGCGGGGTCGGTTACAGGGGTAGGAACCGCTGGGTAGAGAAGGTAGTCTGGGAATATTGTAGGGTTTAACAAGGATGTTACGGAGGTTAGGGGGGCGACGAAAGGCAACTCTGGGTGGTGTGGGGAGAATTTTGTCAAGGGATGATCTCATTTCAGGGGTTGACTTGAGAAAGTCATATCCCTGGCGGAGTAATTTGTTGATGTTTTCGAGGCCAGGATAATATTGGGTGACAAGGGGGATGCTTCTGTGTGGTCTGGGGGTAGGAACATTGTTGTTGGACGGGGAGGAATGTATTGCTCGGGAAATCTGTTTGTGGACAAGGTCTGCAGGATAGTTGCGGGAGAGGAAAGCACTGGTCAGGTTATTGGTGCAGTTGTTGAGGGATTCGTCACTGAAGCAGATACGTTTGCCACGAATACCTAGGCTGTAGGGAAGGGAGCGTTTGATGTGGAAAGGATGGCAGCTATCAAAGTGAAGGTACTGTTGTTTGTTTGTGGGTTTGATATGGACAGAGGTGTGGATGTGAGCTTCAACAAGATGAAGGTCAACATCCAGGAAGGTGGCTTGGGTTTTGGAGAAGGACCAGGTGAAATTCAGATTCGAAAAGGAGTTGAGGTTATGGAGGAAATTAAGGAGTGTTTCTTCACCATGAGTCCAGACCACAAAGATGTCATCTATAAACCTATACCAGGCCAGGGGAAGCAGCTGTTGGGTCTTCAGGAAAGCCTCCTCCATGCGGCCCATGAAGAGGTTGGCATAGGAGGGAGCCATCCTGGTTCCCATGGCCGTTCCCCTGATTTGTTTGTAGGTCTGGCCTTCAAAAGTGAAGTAATTATGGGTGAGGATGAAGTTGGTAAGTGTGATAAGGAACGAGGTTTTTGGAAGATCTTCGGGTGGGCGTTGGGAGAGGTAGTGCTCAAGGGCAGAGAGACCATGGGTATGTGGGATGTTTGTGTAAAGGGATGTAGCATCTATGGTGACAAGAAAGGTTTCAGGTGGGAGAGGAGTGGGAATGGATTTGAGGCGTTCTAGGAAGTGGTTTGTGTCTTTGATGTAGGATGGGAGTCTGCGGGTGATAGGTTGTAGGTGCTGGTCTACCAGAGCTGAGATACGTTCGGTTGGGGATTTGAAGCCTGCTACAATGGGACGGCCAGGATGGTTCTCTTTGTGGATTTTGGGTAATAGGTAGAAGGTAGGGGTACGTGGCTCAGGTGGAGTGAGTAAGTCTATGGAAGCCGTTGTGAGGCCTTGTGAGGGACCTTGGAGTTTTAGGATTTTTTGCAGCTCAGTCTGGATGGAGGGAATGGGATCCTGGGTAACAGCTTTGTAGGTTGAGGTGTCAGAGAGTTGACGCAGTCCTTCTGCCACATACTCCACACGGTCAAGTACGACAGTTGTGGAGCCTTTATCCGCCGGGAGGACGACAATAGAGCGGTCTATTTTCAGCTCCTTAATGGCACGGGATTCAGCTGGGGTGATGTTGGGAGTTGTCGGGATGTTCTTCAAGAAGGACTGGGAGGCAACACTGGATGTGAGGAATTCCTGAAATGTCTGCAAGGGATGGTTTTGGGGGAGGGGAGGAGGATCCCCTTGAGAAGGCAGTCGGAACTGTTATAGACAGGGTTCAACACTGGGTCTAGTACTTGGGGGCTGTGTTTGGGTAGTGAAGTGATATTTCCAGTTGAGGTTCCGGGTGAATGAGAGGAGATCTTTAACCAGGGCAGTGTGGTTGAATTTAGGTGTGGGGCTAAAGGTTAAGCCTTTTGATAGAACAGATGTCTCTGGAGGAGAGAGGGATCTGGATGAGAGGTTTAGGACTGAATTGGGACTGGTGATATGTAGCATTTGACTGTGGTTATAGTTGATATTTGGTCTGTGTGGGGTATGTGCTGGGATGGGGAGATTGAGTAGGGTGGCTAGGCTGGGTTTGTTGGCTATGAGGGGGGTTTGATGAAGGTTCTGTTGTGGTTGGTGTTTGTGAGGGATAGGGAGAGGGACCCCACTTCTTAGGTGTTGCACTAGCACTGTGGATAGTTTTTTCAGGTGGTGTGTGGCATGGAACTCAAGTTTGCAGCTGGCTTCTAGGATGATGTTCCTCAGTGTGTTCTCCAAGCAAGGGTTTGAGAGGTGGAGGACTTTGAAGAGAGATAGGAGCTGTTGGGAGTGGTGGTTACATGAAGTAGTGTAGAGATTCAGGACAAGTTGCGTAAGGGCTAAGGATTGAAGGTTGTGGAAGTCCAGGAGAGACTGGTGGAAGGAGGAATTGCACCCGGAGATGGGAACTTTTAAGGTAAGCCCTTTAGGGGTAATTCCAAAGGTTAAGCAGGACTGGAGGAAAAGTATGTGGGATTGCAGTTTGGCTACGGTGAATGCATGTTTCCGGAATGAATGTAAATAATGTGGTATAGGATTAGGGTACATAGTGGGTAACTGGTGGGTAGGGAAATTAAATAACTAAAGTTGAGATAGTAATCATAAGAAGGAGTAAAACACGGAGGGAAGGACGAGAAGGAAAGAAATTGTGTTGGTAATGTTCAATACCAAAGGAAGACCACTAAACAAGAAAAATACGGAAAAAGTTGACCAGACCAAGCAAGTATGTCCAGATCAGGGGAAAAAGAACACACGTAGCTCAAAAACAGAGATAGCGAGTGGCGAAAAAAGATCGCGCGTGCCGCAAAAGCGATCGCGCGTGCCGCAAAAGCGATCGCGCGTGCCGCAAAAGCGATCGGGCGTGCCGCAAAAAAGATCGCGGGTGGGGCAGAAATGTCCCAAAAAATTTTTCTTGTGGCAGAGAAAGATAGCCAATGGCACAAAAATATCGCCAGCAACAAGAAATCGACGGAAATGGATGATACTGGTAGGTGTGGAAGAGATTGTTGGCAGTGATTGTTGGCTGGGAAACAGCGAATAACGAACGTTAAAACTATGGAATGTTGAATAAATAAATAAATAAAAAGAGAAGAGGACTATAAACGGAACAAGATAATAGGAGGAAGATGAAACTAGCACAGTTGGTGACGAAAATATTTATTTTTGTATATATAAAACACTGAAGAAGAGAAAGTGTTAAGATGACAGACGTAAGTGATAGCTAACAAAAGGGACAAAACAATGAAGGATGTGGACCATATAGGTGATCTAAATAATTAATGGAAAACCTCATATAAGATGTGAAACAAATACTAACAAAGAGATAGAGGGGCTGGCCAGTACTTACCTCAGCTCAGTACAGCCGATAGATACACATAAAACAGAACTGAAAATTTACATTCCTAGCTTTCGGAACTTTGTTCCTTCATCAGGGAGGAGAGAGGGGAAAGAAGGGAAGAAGGGAAAGTGGATTCAGTTACTCACAACCCAGGTTATGAAGCAACAGGGAAAGGTAAACAGGGAGGGTAGCAAGGATGGAGGCATGGTTGTCAGAGGGAAGCCAAAGATATTCTACTGTAAGTACTGTGCCAGCTTCGAACCAAAGAGGATGCATACAGAAGTAAAGAGGTATACAGTATAAAGATAAACACAACTATGTAGGATGAAAAGATGCGTGAATGGCTAAAGAGGAAAGGGAAAGAGGAGAAGACTGAAGAGTGAATGGGAGTGAGGTTGTTTAACGTAGGTTCAGTCCAGGGGGATGGCGGGATGAAAGGATGTGTTGGAGTGCAAGTTCCCATCTCCGCAGTTCAGAGGGACTGGAGTTGGGTGGGAGAAGCCAAATGGCACATACGGTGTAGCAGGTTCCTAGGTCCCTAGAATTATGCTGGAGGGCATGCTCCGCTACTGGGTATTGGGCATCTCCTAGGCGGACAGTTCGTCTGTGTCCGTTCATGCGCTCAGCCAGTTTGGTTGTTGTCATGCCGATGTAAAAGGCTGTGCAGTGCAGGCATGTCAGTTGATAAATGACATGTGTAGTTTCACACGTAGCCCTGCCTTGAATTGTGTATGTTTTACCAGTAGCGGGGCTGGAGTAGGTGGTTGTGGGGGGATGCATGGGGCAGGTTTTGCAGCGGGGTCGGTTACAGGGGTAGGAACCGCTGGGTAGAGAAGGTAGTCTGGGAATATTGTAGGGTTTAACAAGGATGTTACGGAGGTTAGGGGGGCGACGAAAGGCAACTCTGGGTGGTGTGGGGAGAATTTTGTCAAGGGATGATCTCATTTCAGGGGTTGACTTGAGAAAGTCATATCCCTGGCGGAGTAATTTGTTGATGTTTTCGAGGCCAGGATAATATTGGGTGACAAGGGGGATGCTTCTGTGTGGTCTGGGGGTAGGAACATTGTTGTTGGACGGGGAGGAATGTATTGCTCGGGAAATCTGTTTGTGGACAAGGTCTGCAGGATAGTTGCGGGAGAGGAAAGCACTGGTCAGGTTATTGGTGTAGTTGTTGAGGGATTCGTCACTGGAGCAGATACGTTTGCCACGAATACCTAGGCTGTAGGGAAGGGAGCGTTTGATGTGGAAAGGATGGCAGCTATCAAAGTGAAGGTACTGTTGTTTGTTTGTGGGTTTGATATGGACAGAGGTGTGGATGTGAGCTTCAACAAGATGAAGGTCAACATCCAGGAAGGTGGCTTGGGTTTTGGAGAAGGACCAGGTGAAATTCAGATTCGAAAAGGAGTTGAGGTTATGGAGGAAATTAAGGAGTGTTTCTTCACCATGAGTCCAGACCACAAAGATGTCATCTATAAACCTATACCAGGCCAGGGGAAGCAGCTGTTGGGTCTTCAGGAAAGCCTCCTCCATGCGGCCCATGAAGAGGTTGGCATAGGAGGGAGCCATCCTGGTTCCCATGGCCGTTCCCCTGATTTGTTTGTAGGTCTGGCCTTCAAAAGTGAAGTAATTATGGGTGAGGATGAAGTTGGTAAGTGTGATAAGGAACGAGGTTTTTGGAAGATCTTCGGGTGGGCGTTGGGAGAGGTAGTGCTCAAGGGCAGAGAGACCATGGGTATGTGGGATGTTTGTGTAAAGGGATGTAGCATCTATGGTGACAAGAAAGGTTTCAGGTGGGAGAGGAGTGGGAATGGATTTGAGGCGTTCTAGGAAGTGGTTTGTGTCTTTGATGTAGGATGGGAGTCTGCGGGTGATAGGTTGTAGGTGCTGGTCTACCAGAGCTGAGATACGTTCGGTTGGGGATTTGAAGCCTGCTACAATGGGACGGCCAGGATGGTTCTCTTTGTGGATTTTGGGTAATAGGTAGAAGGTAGGGGTACGTGGCTCAGGTGGAGTGAGTAAGTCTATGGAAGCCGTTGTGAGGCCTTGTGAGGGACCTTGGATTTTTAGGATTTTTTGCAGCTCAGTCTGGATGGAGGGAATGGGATCCTGGGTAACAGCTTTGTAGGTTGAGGTGTCAGAGAGTTGACGCAGTCCTTCTGCCACATACTCCACACAGTCAAGTACGACAGTTGTGGAGCCTTTATCCGCCGGGAAAATGACAATAGAGCGGTCTATTTTCAGCTCCTTAATGGCACGGGATTCAGCTGGGGTGATGTTGGGGGTTGTCGGGATGTTCTTCAAGAAGGACTGGGAGGCAACACTGGATGTGAGGAATTCCTGAAATGTCTGCAAGGGATGGTTTTGGGGGAGGGGAGGAGGATCCCTTTGAGAAGGCAGTCGGAACTGTTCTAGACAGGGTTCAACACTGGGTCTAGTACTTGGGGGCTGTGTTTGGGTAGTGAAGTGATATTTCCAGTTGAGGTTCCGGGTGAATGAGAGGAGATCTTTAACCAGGGCAGTGTGGTTGAATTTAGGTGTGGGGCTAAAGGTTAAGCCTTTTGATAGAACAGATGTCTCTGGAGGAGAGAGGGATCTGGATGAGAGGTTTAGGACTGAATTGGGACTGGTGATACGTGGCATTTGACTATGGTTATAGTTGATATTTGGTCTGTGTGGGGTATGTGCTGGGATGGGGAGATTGAGTAGGGTGGCTAGGCTGGGTTTGTTGGCTATGAGGGGGGTTTGATGAAGGTTCTGTTGTGGTTGGTGTTTGTGAGGGATAGGGAGAGGGACCCCACTTCTTAGGTGTTGCACTAGCACTGTGGATAGTTTTTTCAGGTGGTGTGTGGCATGGAACTCAAGTTTGCAGCTGGCTTCTAGGATGATGTTCCTCAGTGTGTTCTCCAAGCAAGGGTTTGAGAGGTGGAGGACTTTGAAGAGAGATAGGAGCTGTTGGGAGTGGTGGTTACATGAAGTAGTGTAGAGATTCAGGACAAGTTGGGTAAGGGCTAATGATTGAAGGTTCTGGAAGTCCAGGAGAGACTGGTGGAAGGAGGAATTGCACCCGGAGATGGGAACTTTTAAGGTAAGCCCTTTAGGGGTAATTCCAAAGGTTAAGCAGGACTGGAGGAAAAGTATGTGGGATTGCAGTTTGGCTACGGTGAATGCATGTTTCCGGAATGAATGTAAATAATGTGGTATAGGATTAGGGTACATAGTGGGTAACTGGTGGGTAGGGAAATTAAATAACTAAAGTTGAGATAGTAATCATAAGAAGGAGTAAAACACGGAGGGAAGGACGAGAAGGAAAGAAATTGTGTTGGTAATTTTCAATACCAAAGGAAGACCACTAAATAAGAAAAATACGGAAAAAGTTGACCAGACAAAGCAAGTATGTCCAGATCAGGGGAAAAAGAACACACGTAGCTCAAAAACAGAGATAGCGAGTGGCGAAAAAAGATCGCGCGTGTCGCAAAAGCGATCGCGCGTGCCGCAAAAGCGATCGCGCGTGCCGCAAAAGCGATCGCGCGTGCCGCAAAAGCGATCGCGCGTGCCGCAAAAGCGATCGCGCGTGCCGCAAAAAAGATCGCGCGTGCCGCAAAAAAGATCGCGGGTGGGGCAGAAATGTCCCAAAAAATTTTTCTTGTGGCAGAGAAAGATAGCCAATGGCACAAAAATTTCGCCAGCAACAAGAAATCGACGGAAATGGATGATACTGGTAGGTGTGGAAGAGATTGTTGGCAGTGATTGTTGGCTGGGAAACAGCGAACAACGAACGTTAAAACAATGGAATGTTGAATAAATAAATAAATAAAAAGAGAAGAGGACTATAAATGGAACAAGATAATAGGAGGAAGATGAAACTAGCACAGTTGGTGACGAAAATATTTATTTTTGTACATTCATGGAAATGGAAAAAAGAACACATTGACACCGGTGTGTCAGACCCACCATACTTGCTCCGGACACTGCGAGAGGGCTGTACAAGCAATGATCACACGCACGGCACAGCGGACACACCAGGAACCGCGGTGTTGGCCGTCGAATGGCGCTAGCTGCGCAGCATTTGTGCACCGCCGCCGTCAGTGTCAGCCAGTTTGCCGTGGTATACGGAGCTCCATCGCAGTCTTTAACACTGGTAGCATGCCGCGACAGCGTGGACGTGAACCGTATGCGCAGTTGACGGACTTTGAGCGAGGGCGTATAGTGGGCATGCGGGAGGCCGGGTGGACGTACCGCCGAATTGCTCAACACGTGGGGCGTGAGGTCTCCACAGTACATCGAGTTTGTCGCCAGTGGTCGGCGGAAGGTGCACGTGCCCGTCGACCTGGGACCGGACCGCAGCGACGCACGGATGCACGCCAAGACCGTAGGATCCTACGCAGTGCCGTAGGGGACCGCACCGCCACTTCCCAGCAAATTAGGGACACTGTTGCTCCTGGGGTATCGGCGAGGACCATTCGCAACCGTCTCCATGAAGCTGGGCTATGGTCCCGCACACCGTTAGGCCGTCTTCCGCTCACGCCCCAACATCGTGCAGCCAGCCTCCAGTGGTGTCGCAACAGGCGTGAATGGAGGGACGAATGGAGACGTGTCGTCTTCAGCGATGAGAGTCGCTTCTGCCTTGGTGCCAATGATGGTCGTATGCGTGTTTGGCGCCGTGCAGGTGAGCGCCACAATCAGGACTGCATACGACCGAGGCACACAGGGCCAACACCCGGCATCATGGTGTGGGGAGCGATCTCCTACACTGGCCGTACACCACTGGTGATCGTCGAGGGGACACTGAATATTGCACGGTACATCCAAACCGTCATCGAACCCATCGTTCTACCATTCCTAGACCGGCATGGGAACTTGCTGTACCAACAGGACAATGCACGTCCGCATGTATCCCGTGCCACCCAACGTGCTCTAGAAGGCGTAGGTCAACTACCCTGGCCAGCAAGATCTCCGGATCAGTCCCCCATTGAGCATGTTTGGGACTGGATGAAGCGTCGTCTCACGCGGTCTGCACGTCCAGCACGAACGCTGGTCCAACTGAGGCGCCAGGTGGAAATGGCATGGCAAGCCGTTCCACAGGACTACATCCAGCATCTCTACGATCGTCTCCATGGGAGAATAGCAGCCTGCATTGCTGCGAAAGGTGGATATACACTGTACTAGTGCCGACATTGTGCATGCTCTGTTGCCTGTGTCTATGTGCCTGTGGTTCTGTCAGTGTGATCATGTGATGTATCTGACCCCAGGAATGTGTCAATAAAGTTTCCCCTTCCTGGAACAATGAATTCACGGTGTTCTTTTTTCAATTTCCAGGAGTGTAAATATAAAACACTGAAGAAGAGAAAGTGTTAAGATGACAGACGTAAGTGATAGCTAACAAAAGGGACAAAACAATGAAGGATGTGGACCGTATAGGTGATCTAAATTATTAATGGAAAATCTCATATAAGATGTGAAACAAATACTAACAAAGAGATAGAGGGGCTGGCCAGTACTTACCTCAGCTCAGTACAGCCGATAGATACACATAAAACAGAACTGAAAATTTACATTCCTAGCTTTCGGAACTTTGTTCCTTCATCAGGGAGGGGAGAGGGGAAAAAAGGGAAGAAGGGAAAGTGGATTCAGTTACTCACAACCCAGGTTATGAAGCAACAGGGAAAGGTAAACAGGGAGGGTAGCAAGGATGGAGGCATGGTTGTCAGAGGGAAGCCAAAGATATTCTACTGTAAGTACTGTGCCAGCTTCAAACCACAGAGGATGCATACAGAAGGAAAGAGGTATACAGTATAAAGATAAACACAACTATGTAGGATGAAAAGATGCGTGAATGGCTAAAGAGGAAAGGGAAAGAGGAGAAGACTGAAGAGTGAATGGGAGTGAGGTTGTTTAATGTAGGTTCAGTCCAGGGGGATGGCGGGTTGAAAGGATGTGTTGGAGTGCAAGTTCCCATCTCCGCAGTTCAGAGGGACTGGAGTTGGGTGGGAGAAGCCAAATGGCACATACGATGTAGCAGGTTCCTAGGTCCCTAGAATTATGCTGGAGGGCATGCTCCGCTACTGGGTATTGGGCATCTCCTAGGCGGACAGTTCGTCTGTGTCCGTTCATGCGCTCAGCCAGTTTGGTTGTTGTCATGCCGATGTAAAAGGCTGTGCAGTGCAGGCATGTCAGTTGATAAATGACATGTGTAGTTTCACACGTAGCCCTGCCTTGAATTGTGTATGTTTTACCAGTAGCGGGGCTGGAGTAGGTGGTTGTGGGGGGATGCATGGGGCAGGTTTTGCAGCGGGGTCGGTTACAGGGGTAGGAACCGCTGGGTAGAGAAGGTAGTCTGGGAATATTGTAGGGTTTAACAAGGATGTTACGGAGGTTAGGGGGGCGACGAAAGGCAACTCTGGGTGGTGTGGGGAGAATTTTGTCAAGGGATGATCTCATTTCAGGGGTTGACTTAAGAAAGTCATATCCCTGGCGAAGTAATTTGTTGATGTTTTCGAGGCCAGGATAATATTGGGTGACAAGGGGGATGCTTCTGTGTGGTCTGGGGGTAGGAACATTGTTGTTAGACGGGGAGGAATGTATTGCTCGGGAAATCTGTTTGTGGACAAGGTCTGCAGGATAGTTGCGGGAGAGGAAAGCACTGGTCAGGTTATTGGTGTAGTTGTTGAGGGATTCGTCACTGGAGCCCTAGAATTATGCTGGAGGGCATGCTCCGCTACTGGGTATTGGGCATCTCCTAGGCGGACAGTTCGTCTGTGTCCGTTCATGCGCTCAGCCAGTTTGGTTGTTGTCATGCCGATGTAAAAGGCTGTGCAGTGCAGGCATGTCAGTTGATAAATGACATGTGTAGTTTCACACGTAGCCCTGCCTTGAATTGTGTATGTTTTACCAGTAGCGGGGCTGGAGTAGGTGGTTGTGGGGGGATGCATGGGGCAGGTTTTGCAGCGGGGTCGGTTACAGGGGTAGGAACCGCTGGGTAGAGAAGGTAGTCTGGGAATATTGTAGGGTTTAACAAGGATGTTACGGAGGTTAGGGGGGCGACGAAAGGCAACTCTGGGTGGTGTGGGGAGAATTTTGTCAAGGGATGATCTCATTTCAGGGGTTGACTTAAGAAAGTCATATCCCTGGCGAAGTAATTTGTTGATGTTTTCGAGGCCAGGATAATATTGGGTGACAAGGGGGATGCTTCTGTGTGGTCTGGGGGTAGGAACATTGTTGTTAGACGGGGAGGAATGTATTGCTCGGGAAATCTGTTTGTGGACAAGGTCTGCAGGATAGTTGCGGGAGAGGAAAGCACTGGTCAGGTTATTGGTGTAGTTGTTGAGGGATTCGTCACTGGAGCAGATACGTTTGCCACGAATACCTAGGCTGTAGGGAAGGGAGCGTTTGATGTGGAAAGGATGGCAGCTATCAAAGTGAAGGTACTGTTGTTTGTTTGTGGGTTTGATATGGACAGAGGTGTGGATGTGAGCTTCAACAAGATGAAGGTCAACATCCAGGAAGGTGGCTTGGGTTTTGGAGAAGGACCAGGTGAAATTCAGATTCGAAAAGGAGTTGAGGTTATGGAGGAAATTAAGGAGTGTTTCTTCACCATGAGTCCAGACCACAAAGATGTCATCTATAAACCTATACCAGGCCAGGGGAAGCAGCTGTTGGGTCTTCAGGAAAGCCTCCTCCATGCGGCCCATGAAGAGGTTGGCATAGGAGGGAGCCATCCTGGTTCCCATGGCCGTTCCCCTGATTTGTTTGTAGGTCTGGCCTTCAAAAGTGAAGTAATTATGGGTGAGGATGAAGTTGGTAAGTGTGATAAGGAACGAGGTTTTTGGAAGATCTTCGGGTGGGCGTTGGGAGAGGTAGTGCTCAAGGGCAGAGAGACCATGGGTATGTGGGATGTTTGTGTAAAGGGATGTAGCATCTATGGTGACAAGAAAGGTTTCAGGTGGGAGAGGAGTGGGAATGGATTTGAGGCGTTCTAGGAAGTGGTTTGTGTCTTTGATGTAGGATGGGAGTCTGCGGGTGATAGGTTGTAGGTGCTGGTCTACCAGAGCTGAGATACGTTCGGTTGGGGATTTGAAGCCTGCTACAATGGGACGGCCAGGATGGTTCTCTTTGTGGATTTTGGGTAATAGGTAGAAGGTAGGGGTACGTGGCTCAGGTGGAGTGAATAAGTCTATGGAAGCCGTTGTGAGGCCTTGTGAGGGACCTTGGATTTTTAGGATTTTTTGCAGCTCAGTCTGGATGGAGGGAATGGGATCCTGGGTAACAGCTTTGTAGGTTGAGGTGTCAGAGAGTTGACGCAGTCCTTCTGCCACATACTCCACACGGTCAAGTACGACAGTCGTGGAGCCTTTATCCGCCGGGAGGATGACAATAGAGCGGTCTATTTTCAGCTCCTTAATGGCACGGGATTCAGCTGGGGTGATGTTGGGGGTTGTCGGGATGTTCTTCAAGAAGGACTGGGAGGCAACACTGGATGTGAGGTATTCCTGAAATGTCTGCAAGGGATGGTTTTGGGGGAGGGGAGGAGGATCCCTTTGAGAAGGCAGTCGGAACTGTTCTAGACAGGGTTCAACACTGGGTCTAGTACTTGGGGGCTGTGTTTGGGTAGTGAAGTGATATTTCCAGTTGAGGTTCCGGGTGAATGAGAGCAGATCTTTAACCAGGGCAGTGTGGTTGAATTTAGGTGTGGGGCTAAAGGTTAAGCCTTTTGATAGAACAGATGTCTCTGGAGGAGAGAGGGATCTGGATGAGAGGTTTAGGACTGAATTGGGACTGGTGATATGTGGCATTTGACTGTGGTTATAGTTGATATTTGGTCTGTGTGGGGTATGTGCTGGGATGGGGAGATTGAGTAGGGTGGCTAGGCTGGGTTTGTTGGCTATGAGGGGGGTTTGATGAAGGTTCTGTTGTGGTTGGTGTTTGTGAGGGATAGGGAGAGGGACCCCACTTCTTAGGTGTTGCACTAGCACTGTGGATAGTTTTTTCAGGTGGTGTGTGGCATGGAACTCAAGTTTGCAGCTGGCTTCTAGGATGATGTTCCTCAGTGTGTTCTCCAAGCAAGGGTTTGAGAGGTGGAGGACTTTGAAGAGAGATAGGAGCTGTTGGGAGTGGTGGTTACATGAAGTAGTGTAGAGATTCAGGACAAGTTGCGTAAGGGCTAAGGATTGAAGGTTGTGGAAGTCCAGGAGAGACTGGTGGAAAGAGGAATTGCACCCGGAGATGGGAACTTTTAAGGTAAGCCCTTTAGGGGTAATTCCAAAGGTTAAGCAGGACTGGAGGAAAAGTATGTGGGATTGCAGTTTGGCTACGGTGAATGCATGTTTCCGGAATGAATGTAAATAATGTGGTATAGGATTAGGGTACATAGTGGGTAACTGGTGGGTAGGGAAATTAAATAACTAAAGTTGAGATAGTAATCATAAGAAGGAGTAAAACACGGAGGGAAGGACGAGAAGGAAAGAAATTGTGTTGGTAATGTTCAATACCAAAGGAAGACCACTCAACAAGAAAAATACGGAAAAAGTTGACCAGACCAAGCAAGTATGTCCAGATCAGGGGAAAAAGAACACACGTAGCTCAAAAACAGAGATAGCGAGTGGCGAAAAAAGATCGCGCGTGCCGCAAAAGCGATCGCGCGTGCCGCAAAAGCGATCGCGCGTGCCGCAAAAAAGATCGCGGGTGGGGCAGAAATGTCCCAAAAAATTTTTCTTGTGGCAGAGAAAGATAGCCAATGGCACAAAAATATCGCCAGCAACAAGAAATCGACGGAAATGGATGATACTGGTAGGTGTGGAAGAGATTGTTGGCAGTGATTGTTGGCTGGGAAACAGCGAATAACGAACGTTAAAACTATGGAATGTTGAATAAATAAATAAATAAAAAGAGAAGAGGACTATAAACGGAACAAGATAATAGGAGGAAGATGAAACTAGCACAGTTGGTGACGAAAATATTTATTTTTGTATATATAAAACACTGAAGAAGAGAAAGTGTTAAGATGACAGACGTAAGTGATAGCTAACAAAAGGGACAAAACAATGAAGGATGTGGACCATATAGGTAATCTAAATAATTAATGGAAAATCTCATATAAGATGTGAAACAAATACTAACAAAGAGATAGAGGGGCTGGCCAGTACTTACCTCAGCTCAGTACAGCCGATAGATACACATAAAACAGAACTGAAAATTTACATTCCTAGCTTTCGGAACTTTGTTCCTTCATCAGGGAGGAGAGAGGGGAAAAAAGGGAAGAAGGGAAAGTGGATTCAGTTACTCACAACCCAGGTTATGAAGCAACAGGGAAAGGTAAACAGGGAGGGTAGCAAGGATGGAGGCATGGTTGTCAGAGGGAAGCCAAAGCCTGTTTACTGGCCAGCCCCTCTATCTCTTTGTTAGTATTTGTTTCACATCTTATATGAGGTTTTCCATTAATTATTTAGATCACCTATATGGTCCACATCCTTCATTGTTTTGTCCCTTTTGTTAGCTATCACTTACGTCTGTCATCTTAACACTTTCTCTTCTTCAGTGTTTTATATATACAAAAATAAATATTTTCGTCACCAACTGTGCTAGTTTCATCTTCCTCCTATTATCTTGTACCGTTTATAGTCCTCTTCTCTTTTTATTTATTTATTTATTCAACATTCCATAGTTTTAACGTTCGTTATTCGCTGTTTCCCAGCCAACAATCACTGCCAACAATCTCTTCCACACCTACCAGTATCATCCATTTCCGTCGATTTCTTGTTGCTGGCGATATTTTTGTGCCATTGGCTATCTTTCTCTGCCACAAGAAAAATTTTTTGGGACATTTCTGCCCCACCCGCGATCTTTTTTGCGGCACGCCCGATCGCTTTTGCGGCACGCGCGATCGCTTTTGCGGCACGCGCGATCTTTTTTCGCCACTCGCTATCTCTGTTTTTGAGCTACGTGTGTTCTTTTTCCCCTGATCTGGACATACTTGCTTGGTCTGGTCAACTTTTTCCGTATTTTTCTTGTTTAGTGGTCTTCCTTTGGTATTGAACATTACCAACACAATTTCTTTCCTTCTCGTCCTTCCCTCCGTGTTTTACTCCTTCTTATGATTACTATCTCAACTTTAGTTATTTAATTTCCCTACCCACCAGTTACCCACTATGTACCCTAATCCTATACCACATTATTTACATTCATTCCGGAAACATGCATTCACCGTAGCCAAACTGCAATCCCACATACTTTTCCTCCAGTCCTGCTTAACCTTTGGAATTACCCCTAAAGGGCTTACCTTAAAAGTTCCCATCTCCGGGTGCAATTCCTCCTTCCACCAGTCTCTCCTGGACTTCCACAACCTTCAATCCTTAGCCCTTACGCAACTTGTCCTGAATCTCTACACTACTTCATGTAACCACCACTCCCAACAGCTCCTATCTCTCTTCAAAGTCCTCCACCTCTCAAACCCTTGCTTGGAGAACACACTGAGGAACATCATCCTAGAAGCCAGCTGCAAACTTGAGTTCCATGCCACACACCACCTGAAAAAACTATCCACAGTGCTAGTGCAACACCTAAGAAGTGGGGTCCCTCTCCCTATCCCTCACAAACACCAACCACAACAGAACCTTCATCAAACCCCCCTCATAGCCAACAAACCCAGCCTAGCCACCCTACTCAATCTCCCCATCCCAGCACATACCCCACACAGACCAAATATCAACTATAACCACAGTCAAATGCCACATATCACCAGTCCCAATTCAGTCCTAAACCTCTCATCCAGATCCCTCTCTCCTCCAGAGACATCTGTTCTATCAAAAGGCTTAACCTTTAGCCCCACACCTAAATTCAACCACACTGCCCTGGTTAAAGATCTCCTCTCATTCACCCGGAACCTCAACTGGAAATATCACTTCACTACCCAAACACAGCCCCCAAGTACTAGACCCAGTGTTGAACCCTGTCTAGAACAGTTCCGACTGCCTTCTCAAAGGGATCCTCCTCCCCTCCCCCAAAACCATCCCTTGCAGACATTTCAGGAATTCCTCACATCCAGTGTTGCCTCCCAGTCCTTCTTGAAGAACATCCCGACAACCCCCAACATCACCCCAGCTGAATCCCGTGCCATTAAGGAGCTGAAAATAGACCGCTCTATTGTCATCCTCCCGGCGGATAAAGGCTCCACAACTGTCGTACTTGACCGTGTGGAGTATGTGGCAGAAGGACTGCGTCAACACTCTGACACCTCAACCTACAAAGCTGTTACCCAGGATCCCATTCCCTCCATCCAGACTGAGCTGCAAAAAATCCTAAAAATCCAAGGTCCCTCACAAGGCCTCACAACGGCTTCCATAGACTTACTCACTCCACCTGAGCCACGTACCCCTACCTTCTACCTATTACCCAAAATCCACAAAGAGAACCATCCTGGCCGTCCCATTGTAGCAGGCTTCAAATCCCCAACCGAACGTATCTCAGCTCTGGTAGACCAGCACCTACAACCTATCACCCGCAGACTCCCATCCTACATCAAAGACACAAACCACTTCCTAGAACGCCTCAAATCCATTCCCACTCCTCTCCCACCTGAAACCTTTCTTGTCACCATAGATGCTACATCCCTTTACACAAACATCCCACATACCCATGGTCTCTCTGCCCTTGAGCACTACCTCTCCCAACGCCCACCCGAAGATCTTCCAAAAACCTCGTTCCTTATCACACTTACCAACTTCATCCTCACCCATAATTACTTCACTTTTGAAGGCCAGACCTACAAACAAATCAGGGGAATGGCCATGGGAACCAGGATGGCTCCCTCCTATGCCAACCTCTTCATGGGCCGCATGGAGGAGGCTTTCCTGAAGACCCAACAGCTGCTTCCCCTGGCCTGGTATAGGTTTATAGATGACATCTTTGTGGTCTGGACTCATGGTGAAGAAACACTCCTTAATTTCCTCCATAACCTCAACTCCTTTTCGAATCTGAATTTCACCTGGTCCTTCTCCAAAACCCAAGCCACCTTCCTGGATGTTGACCTTCATCTTGTTGAAGCTCACATCCACACCTCTGTCCATATCAAACCCACAAACAAACAACAGTACCTTCACTTTGATAGCTGCCATCCTTTCCACATCAAACGCTCCCTTCCCTACAGCCTAGGTATTCGTGGCAAACGTATCTGCTCCAGTGACGAATCCCTCAACAACTACACCAATAACCTGACCAGTGCTTTCCTCTCCCGCAACTATCCTGCAGACCTTGTCCACAAACAGATTTCCCGAGCAATACATTCCTCCCCGTCCAACAACAATGTTCCTACCCCCAGACCACACAGAAGCATCCCCCTTGTCACCCAATATTATCCTGGCCTCGAAAACATCAACAAATTACTCCGCCAGGGATATGACTTTCTCAAGTCAACCCCTGAAATGAGATCATCCCTTGACAAAATTCTCCCCACACCACCCAGAGTTGCCTTTCGTCGCCCCCCTAACCTCCGTAACATCCTTGTTAAACCCTACAATATTCCCAGACTACCTTCTCTACCCAGCGGTTCCTACCCCTGTAACCGACCCCGCTGCAAAACCTGCCCCATGCATCCCCCCACAACCACCTACTCCAGCCCCGCTACTGGTAAAACATACACAATTCAAGGCAGGGCTACGTGTGAAACTACACATGTCATTTATCAACTGACATGCCTGCACTGCACAGCCTTTTACATCGGCATGACAACAACCAAACTGGCTGAGCGCATGAACGGACACAGACGAACTGTCCGCCTAGGAGATGCCCAATACCCAGTAGCGGAGCATGCCCTCCAGCATAATTCTAGGGACCTAGGAACCTGCTACACCGTATGTGCCATTTGGCTTCTCCCACCCAACTCCAGTCCCTCTGAACTGCGGAGATGGGAACTTGCACTCCAACACATCCTTTCATCCTGCCATCCCCCTGGACTGAACCTACGTTAAACAACCTCACTCCCATTCACTCTTCAGTCTTCTCCTCTTTCCCTTTCCTCTTTAGCCATTCACGCATCTTTTCATCCTACATAGTTGTGTTTATCTTTATACTGTATACCTCTTTACTTCTGTATGCATCCTCTTTGGTTTGAAGCTGGCACAGTACTTACAGTAGAATATCTTTGGCTTCCCTCTGACAACCATGCCTCCATCCTTGCTACCCTCCCTGTTTACCTTTCCCTGTTGCTTCATAACCTGGGTTGTGAGTAACTGAATCCACTTTCCCTTCTTCCCTTTTTTCCCCTCTCTCCTCCCTGATGAAGGAACAAAGTTCCGAAAGCTAGGAATGTAAATTTTCAGTTCTGTTTTATGTGTATCTATCGGCTGTACTGAGCTGAGGTAAGTACTGGCCAGCCCCTCTATCTCTTTGTTAGTATTTGTTTCACATCTTATACGAGATTTTCCATTAATTATTTAAAAATGTGGTGTAACAGTTCTTAATAGCAATGCTAAAACAGATGGATCAGAAGTCCAACAAGCACATAAAGGCACAACTGTCAAGAATAAAAGGTAAAGGAACGCTAAACCATATTAAATGTTGATAGCACTTGAGATACTTAGACTTCCAAAATTAGACTGTATAATGATAAGCATTTTAATGAATAGGAACAATTACTGCTGGAACACTACTACTACTAGTAGTAGTAGTAGTAGTAGTAGTCAAACAAAAGAAGCAAGGGAGATTAGCATTTAACCTACTGTCGACAATGAGGCCACTAGAGATGGAGCTGAAATTCAAATACAGTTTTTATTTTCCTTTGTGCATAGCACAAATTTTTGGAGACTGTCTACTAAAGTTTTTTCTTTCATTTTTGTACTTATTTTACAAGAACCTTCTACAAAGTCAATTATAAGTAACAGGCACAAACAACAACATCAGCTACAAATTTTATACTTTTATTTTTAAACAATATTCTAACTATCTTATTTGTTTTTATTGACAATCACCTGTGATTATGCGCGTCATGGGTATATCAGATGCAGAATCTGCCAGTTGTCCACTGTGAACTAATTCCAGTGGTGATACAGTTGTCATGACAAGACAAAGATCATGTGTAGCAATATTTGTTTCTGTATATGTGTACTAAGAATAGACTAATTTCACTGTCAATTTAGCCATATGTATCTGCTTTTTCTTATGTTGAAAAATTTCATATATGAGACAGGTCAAGTAAACTATAATAAAACACGATCTCTCTTTCGCATTATTGTTCTTAGAGTTAACGTGTATCACTGTTTCTTATTAACAATACATAAATGAATGTTTCTTTAAAAAGTAAGTAGAGATGAGCCTTTCAACATAATTAATTATTCTGAGACTGTTTAATGAAAACGTGTTGGACTGTTATTGCAGTTTTATGTAATTTGGTATTTAAGTACTGTTGCTGCCGAGAAAGTTTCAGCAAGACCAAAATGTGCTTTTAATTTATTGTCATTTGTTATTTTTTCTTTTTTCAGTTTGTGTGGTTTTGTTGCTCTGAATGAATTTTCAACCTCAAGCACAGTGTGCACCAATTTGAAATCTAATGGCAGATTAAAAGTGTGTGGCTGACCAAGACTCGAACCTGCCAGGAAGTTGCTTATCAGTGTACACTCCACAGTAGAGTCAAAATTCATTGCAGAAACTACGTTTTAGGCAACAGCTGAGCCATTTCTGGGTACGATCATTTCTTTAGGGAGTGTCGAGACTGCGAGGAATGTGACAGAACTTGCGTAAAGTTTCGAAGGTAGGAGATGAGGAACTGGTAGAAGTAAAGTTGTGAGCACAGGTCGTGAGTCGTGCTCGGATTGTTCAGTAGGCAGAACACTTGCCCGTGAAAGGTAATGTACCACTCCGGCACACAGCTGTAACTTAACAGGGAGTCGCAGTAGTATTATAATTACATTCTGTACACTACAACTGCAAACTACAGACTGATTCGAGTTGATTTGTATATAATTTTGAGGGTGAACAATATACTTAGTAAGTTTAATGCTTTGAGTTACAATAGTAAATATGAGAATTGAGGAGGTTATCTGTATAAAAAACTGAATTCTCAACTACATTACAAGCATTTTAGTCACGATGCATACAAGTGGCTAAGAGGTCTGTCAAGATCACAGTACAGGACTGTCGTCATTACCGGGCGATTGTAACACAAACTGTTAATGTTCTTTACTTTTGTTGTTGCAGTAAAAGTAGTACTATTTGGGTGCAACTGACACTTTGCAAAGTGCTCATACACTTTTTTGATTTCACCGAATGCTGTTTTTCAGGTACTACTGCTGCCGAGTGGGTGCTGTTCGACATGCAACTGATTGGAAACAGATTTACGCAGAAAAACGGAGTTACACTAATTCTGCTACACAGAAAGAGCAACTCGCACGAATATTCGAACTTAGGCTCGTGAATTGACACCGTGTAGCATTAATTGTCACTGTCCACTGCGCAAAGTGGTACCGAAATTTATAGATTCTAAGACTACGTATTTCTTCTCGGATGTTAGGTTTTATACCTAATATCCTAGCAACTGTCACCTTTTTTGCAATCTCCTTTGCTCGGATTCGCACAGTTGAAAATGTGAAGAGGTTACAATTACAGGAGCAGGACAACGCAAAGAAATGTGTCGGTTGGTCGGTAAGGATCGAGGGACTCATGGCGATGTATCGGACTGGGGTTGCCACAAGTTTCCCTGAGTGAAATTCCCTGATTTCCAGACAAGTTTTAGCATTTTCCCTGACAAATTTTGAGATTTCAAGGGTGAAAATTAAGATGTAAGTTGACAATCTGTCTTTGTAGCTACGGTACAAGAAACAATAGTGTAAACTAGGAAACATCTTTAAAAAAACCTTGCAAGCAGATGGCATTTCCTGATGTGAGCAAAAATCTTTAGTACTAACCTCAACATCTTTTGTAATGAACTGTTTTTAGATGGAGAAAGCAAGCCACACGGTATGTGTGTTTCATTAAAACCACTGATATTAATTTATTTCAAATAAATGAAACATTTTTGGTGACAAAAATACGCATTTCCTTGGAGTTAAAAGAGATTTAAAATACCTTCACCAATTTCATAAATAACCTCAGAAAAAAGTAGGCCTCTTGAAAGAAGTGTGTAAGATGGGGATGAACTGTGTAAACCAGCTCTGTCGGTGGCTGCCAATAAAAGGTTGGTTCTACTATGTTTGATATCGTGTTACATCTATTATTTTATTTATTTATTTATTTATTTATTGTTCTGTGGGACCAAATTAAGGAGAAGTCTCCATGGTCATGGAACGAGTCAATACATAAAATTATAACACGATATTAGAAACAGATAAAATGAAATATAAAAAAAAAAACATATTCAGGTGACAAGAAGAAAATCAACAATGTAACACTGGAATTTGCTTAATTTTTTAGCTCTTCCAGGAGCTCCTCGACAGAATAGAAGGAGTGAGCCATGAGGAAACTCTTCAGTTTAGACTTAAAAGAGTCTGGGCTACTGCTAAGATTTTTGAGCTCTTGTGGTAGCTTATTGAAAATGGATGCAGCAGAATACTGCACTCCTTTCTGCACAAGAGTCAAGGAAAAGTGCATTCTACATGCAGATTTGATTTCTGCCTAGTATTAACTGAGTGAAAGCTGCTAACTCTTGGGAATAGGCTAATATTGCTAACAACAAACGACATTAAAGAAAATATATACTGTGAGGGCAATATCAGAATTCCCAGATTTCTGAATAGGGGTCGACAAGAGGTTCTCGAACTTACACCACACATAGCTCGAACAGCCCGTTTTTGAGCCAAAAATACCCTTTTTGAATCAGAAGAATTACCCCAAAAAATAATACCATACGACATAAGCATATGAAAATATGCTAAGCAGACTACTTTTCGTGCTGAACTGTCACTTATTTCAGATACTGTTCTAATGGTAAATAAAGCAGCATTTAGCTTCTGAACAAGATCCTGGACATGGGCTTTCCACAACAGCTTACTATCTATCCGAGCGCCTAGGAATTTGAACTGTTCCGTCTCGCTTATAATATGCCCATTCTGTCTCATCAAAATATCGGTTCTTGTTGAATTGTGAGTTAGAAACTGTAAAAACTGAGTCTTACTGTGATTCAGCATCAAATTATTTTCCACAAGCCACGAACTTATTTCATGAACTACATTATTTGTTACTGTTTCAATATTACACACAAGATCCTTCACTATCAAGCTGGTGTCATCAGCAAACAGAAATATTTTTGAATCACCTGTAATACTAGAAGGCATATCATTTATATAAATAAGAAACAGCAGTGGCCCCAGCACCGACCCTTGGGGAACGCCCCACTTAACAGTGCCCCATTGGGACTGAACATCACTACCACTCTCAATATTGCGGAGAATTACCCTCTGCTTTCTGTTCTTAAAGTAAGAGCACCGACCCTTGGGGAACGCCGCACTTAACAGTGCCCCATTGGGACTGAACATCACTACCACTCTCAATATTGCGGAGAATTACCCTCTGCTTTCTGTTCTTAAAGTAAGAGGCGAACCAATTGCAAGCTACTCCCCTTACTCCAACTTCTGCAGTAATATTTTGTGGTCAACACAGTCAAAAGCCTTCATTAAATCAAAGAGAACACCTATCGTTCGCAACCTTTTATTTAATCCGTCCAAAACCTCACAGAGAAAAGAGAATATAGCATTTTCTGTTGTTAAACCATTTCTAAAACCAAACTGAACATTTGACAGCAAATTATGTGAATTTAAATGCTCCAGTAACCTTGTATATACAACCTTCTCGATAACTTTAGCAAACACCGATGGCATAGAAATAGGTCTAAAATTGTCAACATTATCAATGTCTCCCTTTTTATAAAGTGGCTTCACTACCGAGTACTTTAATCGGTCAGGAAACCGACCACTCCTAAAGGAAAAGTTACAGATATGGCTGAGAACTGGGCTAACATACATAGAACAATACTTCAGTATTCTGCTAGATACCCCGTCATATCCATGAGAGTTCTTGGTCTTTAGTGATTTAATTATTAACTCAATCTCCCTCTTGTCAGTATCATGGAGGAGCATTTCAGGTAACAGTCTCGGAACACTTTTTTCTAAGAGCGCTATATGATTCCCTGTTGGGACTAGGTTTCTATTTAGTTCACCTGCTATATTCAGAAAGTGATTATTAAATACTGTACATATATGCGACTTATCAGTAACACGGACATTCCCACTACGCACTGATTCTATATCCTCGACCTGTCTCTGCAGACCAGCAACTTCCTTTACGACTGACCATATGGTTTTAATTTTATCCTGAGACTTAGCTATTCTATCTGCATACCACATACTTTTTGCCTTCCTAATAACATTTTTAAGCACCTTACAATACTGTTTGTAATGGGCTGCTGCATTTAGATTTTGACTGTTTCTAACGTTTTGATGTAATTGCCAATTTGTTCTACAAGATATTCTTATCCCTCTAGTCAGCCACCCAGGCTGCCTGTTTGTGCTAGTACCCTGTTTTAAACGTTCTAACAGAAAGCAACTTTCAAAGAGCATGAGAAAAGTCTTGAGAAGAGCATTATATTTATCGTCTACTGTATCAGCACTATAAACATCTTGCCACTCTTGTTCCTTTATAAGGTTTACAAAGGTCTCTACAGCAACTGGATCAGCTTTCCTGAACAGCTGATGACTATATTTAACACATGTTGCAGCATAAAAATCTTTTAAAGTTAAAATTTGCGCATCATGATCTGAAAGGCCATTCACCTTTTTGCTAACAGAATGCCCTTCTAGTAATGAGGAATGAACAAAAATGTTGTCTATGGTTGTTCTACTGTTCCCTTGCACTCTCGTTGGAAAGAATACGGTTTGCATAAGATTATATGAATTAAAGAGGTCTACCAACATCCTCTTCCTTGCACAATCACTTATACAATTAATATTGAAGTCACCACATATAACTAACTTTTTGTATTTCCTATAAAGTGAACCAAGAACCTCTTCTAGCTTTAGCAAAAATGTTGTGAAATCGGAGTCTGGGGATCTATAAATAACAACAGTTACAAGTTTAGCTCCATTAAATTTAACCACACCTGCACAACATTCAAACACATTTTCAGTGCAGTACTTTGACACATCAATTGACTCAAATGGGATGCCGTTTTTCACATACATGGCTACTCCCCCACACTGCAAAGAGCTCCTCGAAAAGCAGCCAGCCAACCTGTATCCTGGTAAAGGAAGCCTCTGAATTATCTCCTTATTTAAGAAGTGTTCAGGTATACCAATAATTTCAGAGTCAACATCTATAAGCAGTTCACTAACTTTATCTCTAATACCTTGTATATTTTGATGAAATATACTAATTCCCTTATTACTCGGATACCTAAGCTTTGTCAAAAGTGATTCCCTTGTTCGAGAAACTTCCCTTAAGCAGGAATACCTATCAGCTGACTTCAATCTAAAAAAGGTGCAGCTCTAACACCCACTACTGCAGGAATTTTCCCACGAGTGATCCCACCAACCCCACCTATGCTGTCACGTATAAGCTTTGCCAACCTCCCCTTCCCATACCTGTTGAGGTGCAGGCCATGTCTAGTGAGTATTATGTGACTTTTCTTTTGACAAATACATGAGTACATAGTGCACAAGCTGCCAGCAACCAACACAATTTTTCTGATATATAAACTACTTTTGAAGTGCCAAAATGTACTAGAACAAATAAAATGTCTATAAAATGCCGCACTGTGCAACGTACTTCTGGTGAGACAGTCACAATTCCTGAAATCCATTGCCCACGGCCTCTGGTCTGCTGAGGAGCACCGCAGACCTGGGTCCGAGGATAAACCGTGAAAATCTGCTGCATCGCACCACACACAAGCAGATCCGGCCTGCAGGCAGATCAGTGGGACTAGATCAGGCAGGCAGGGCCTGCACATTAGTGGAAACTGAACGGCAGGCCAGACACATTACAGATACTCGCAGAAATGGCCTGCAGTTTTAGGTCGTCACGGAAATCCACTCGTGTGGCCAGCTATTCAGAGTCACAGACAGCGCGTCGACGAAATGAGGCCACGGTGCTCGATCCGTACGAATACTCCGAGAATCGATAATAATGAGGATAGGTAGCGAGTCACCGTAAAGACGATCGCTGAACCAGAACGGGCACGTAGAAAAGACAATCACACTCTCACAACTAAATTTTCAGCCACAGCCAAACAAGAGCACACACGCATTCACACAATCACTAAGACGCAACTCACGTACGCAGGGCTGCCAGCTCTGGCCACTGCGTCTACAGTCTCTCAGAATCAGATCCGAACAAACCACTCCCCACACCTCCACGCCTCTCGTCGGCAGCTGCTAGGCTGGTGGCAAGAAGTGTCGGCAGCACCGACTGCGAACTGATGGGAACGGTAGGAAGGGGAGAAGAGAAGCAGCAGCAATGAGGGAGTAGGGAAGAGGCGCACATGCTCAGCGACGGTGCACGACACATCAGTAAACAAACCATTTCACATACCGAGACAAAAATGAGTATTTCTAGTGTTTTTTCAAATTTCCCCAATTTCCCTGACGTGTTTAAAATTCCCCGATATTCCCCAATTTCCAGAGCCTGTGGCGACCTTGCAGACATTCTGTCACAGCTGAGAATTAATTTAAAGAGAGGTAAATGTCTACGGGTTGGGCAGATATAAAATTATAAGAGCATACGAGGACTCTCCCCACACCCATTTGTGGAGGCAGAAACTTCACTCCTATCCGATCCCCACCGACCACATAATGGGCTCACCAAGTTACAGAGGAAGAAGATGACCTAGCCAGGACATTCAAAATAGCAAAAGTCATAAATCTATAAACGTAATGAACATCAGATGGGCTGCCGACAAGAAAATAAGGTGAGAGTAACAGTGACGTCAAGAGGTGGGTGGGCGCGTGCGAGTGTCGCTCGGGGCTCGGCGTGTGGCGGGAGTCTCCCCTCCCTCAGCCACCCCTCTCCGGAGAGTCGAAGTCTTAAAGAGGCGAACAGCACCCACTATCTTGGGGGAAGCGTGAAACCCTATTAAGCAGATACTCTGTCAACAGCTAGTACGGAGGGTAAGAAATAATTAAGGTCTCGGCTACAATGGAGTGTTGCCCCTAAAACACAAAATAGGGTATGGCAGAAAAAAGGGCAAACCACACCTGAAAGTGATTAAAACAGAGTAGGAGAGGTATGACCGTGGCAGCTAATAGACATGGTGGTGTTGACAATCCCACAGAACCAGCCAAACCATCCCGCACCATCCCAAAAGCACTTCAAAACCACCGTACGCTGTCCACCAACATTAGAGGTGAACAATTCGGAAGACTGTGCTACGTAGGATAGGAGATTCATTACAGCGGTACAGCAGCAGTCTCCTCGATAGTGTAGAGTTTGTTAAAAGGGACAGTAGCTCACCAGATGTTCTGTTTCTGAGTGAACAGAGGTCTGCAGATCTCCACACACTACTGTCTACGTGAATGTCGGGTGGGTAATCGCTTCTCCAGCCAAACAGGCAGCCGGTTCATTCCCTGGACTCGGGACCCAGAGACAGACAACTGAGCAGGCACTGCAACCGAGGTCACGGAAAAGATCGTAAACAGTAGGTGACGAAAGTAACATCGGTCAATAGCACGGAGACTGCTCACTGGGTCACTACAAATTAAGATCTCATCAACAGAAGTCTGTTTTATAAAACTTAAAGCTCTGTTAATGACTATCAGCTCTGCAGTAAAAACACTAGATGTTCCTGGTAGCAATTTTCTTTTTTAAAAAAAAGGGTTAGCAGGAGGCGTAAAGCATATCCTGCCTTACTCGGGGTTTCAGAGCTACTACCATCCTGATACTCCTGATGAACTGACAAAAACAGACATTGAAAGATAACAGGGATGATGCAGGTTGGTCTCAATTCGTGGTCTGGGTGCTAACGGAGGGGGCAGAACACGGTGTGCACATTCTGAGCAAGTTACGTGGGGGACCTCCAGGTGCATTCCGACTGTTAATCACCCCCGAGGGTGGGTGGATCGGTGCCCCTTATCCGAGAAGAATCCGATAAGTTGGACAATTAGGAAAACATTCGAGTGCGACTGCGTAAGTGAGCTGGAGTTGGTACTGTGAGAAACGGAGAGGTAAGTTCTCTGCTTCAGCAAAGACTTTAAGCAGAACTGACCTGCTTATTGTAGTTCTTTCCTCAGTAGCATCATCACTCTTTTATCAGTGAAGTTGAAAGTCCAAATGAGTGAGGGATGGTGTTTACTCAAAAATGTACATATAATCTAGATTGCATTAACACACATACATGCATTCTTCACTAAGTTCAACTGTTAAGAACAGTGACCCGTTTATCAATTACAAAAACTTACTAGCCCACAAAACCAGATCGACATCTACAATAACAGTGGTGAAGTTAATTGTTTGACTGTGGTACAAAATACAGTCAGTATTTACACAAAAAAGTCACAGTTCCTTTTTAACACTACCCTGTAGTAATTTATTACAGAAATGATTACACTTCGGTAGTTCAATCCAGTCCATAACGAGCTTCAGTATTCAACAATCGGTAGTTTTGATGACCGTAACAATCCTACCATTTTTCAATCACAACACAGTTTAGTAAAGATGTTCATTAATTTAGGCTACAGAAATCACTCAAAAATTATTAAGCATCCAAGTCTCGAGCTTTGCTGTTGTCAGTGGACATATTTTTGCTTGCCGAACACACGTAGTAGTGGCACAAATTGACACTGGGGGTGCTCCCGACATAGGTCTTACTCGTGAGCTTTCAAACGACCGACTGCCAATTCTGGGTGAAGTCTGACTCTTTGTAGACTGGCACAAGAACAAACTGCTATTTTGGAGGCTACATTGTGGTTTAAAAATGGCTAGGTTGGATTTTTCTGATTTTCTTATATTACAAGAACTAATATGATTTTGGCTCACAGAAAATGTTGCTGGTCAGAAATTCAGAAAAATACTTGGGTGCTATTACTTTCACACAATGTAGATCCCTTATTTACATACATCAGTGCCCTACTGCAAATTAGGGTAAATTATATGAAATTATTAATTATTAAATCAATTAATCAATACTGCATATCATTTTATATACAAAAATAAGTAGTCAAAAGTCATAATCTAACAGTAGCTATGATGAATTATGTGAGCAAAATCAAATAGGGGTAATGCAGGAGTAGGTTTAATAATGAATAGGAAAATAGGAATGCGGGTAAGCTACTACAAACAGCATAGTGAACGGATTATTGTGGCCAAGATAGATACGAAGCCCACGCCTACTACAGTAGTACAAGTTTATATGCCAACTAGCTCTGCAGATGACGAAGAAATTGAAGAAATGTATGATGAAATAAAAGAAATTATTCAGATTGTGAAGGGAGACGAAAATTTAATAGTCATGGGTGACTGGAATTCGAGTGTAGGAAAAGGGAGAGAAGGAAACATAGTAGGTGAATATGGATTGGGGGGCAGAAATGAAAGAGGAAGCTGCCTGGTCGAATTTTGCACAGAGCACAACATAATCATAACTAACACTTGGTTTAAGAATCATGAAAGAAGGTTGTATACATGGAAGAACCCTGGAGATACTAAAAGGTATCAGATAGATTATATAATGGTAAGACAGAGATTTAGGAACCAGGTTTTAAATTGTAAGATATTTCCAGGGGCAGATGTGGACTCTGACCACAATCTATTGGTTATGACCTGTAGATTAAAACTGAAGAAACTGCAAAAAGGTGGGAATTTAAGGAGATGGGACCTGGATAAACTAAAAGAACCAGAGGTTGTACAGAGATTCAGGGAGAGCATAAGGGAGCAATTGACAGGAATGGGAGAAATAAATACAGTAGAAGAAGAATGGGTAGCTTTGAGGGATGAAGTAGTGAAGGCAGCAGAGGATCAAGTAGGTAAAAAGACGAGGGCTAGTAGAAATCCTTGGGTAACAGAAGAAATATTGAATTTAATTGATGAAAGGAGAAAATATAAAAATGCAGTAAGTGAAACAGGCGAAAAGGAATACAAACGTCTCAAAAATGAGATCGACAGGAAGTGCAAAATGGCTAAGCAGGGATGGCTAGAGGACAAATGTAAGGATGTAGAGGCCTATCTCACTAGGGGTAAGATAGATACCGCCTACAGGAAAATTAAAGAGACCTTTGGAGATAAGAGAACGACTTGTATGAATATCAAGAGCTCAGATGGAAACCCAGTTCTAAGCAAAGAAGGGAAAGCAGAAAGGTGGAAGGAGTATATAGAGGGTCTATACAAGGGCGATGTACTTGAGGACAATATTATGGAAATGGAAGAGGATGTAGATGAAGATGAAATGGGAGATATGATACTGCGTGAAGAGTTTGACAGAGCACTGAAAGACCTGAGTCGAAACAAGGCCCCCGGAGTAGACAATATTCCATTGGAACTACTGACGGCCGTGGGAGAGCCAGTCCTGACAAAACTCTACCATCTGGTGAGCAAGATCTATGAAACAGGCGAAATACCCTCAGACTTCAAGAAGAATATAATAATTCCAATCCCAAAGAAAGCAGGTGTTGACAGATGTGAAAATTACCGAACTATCAGCTTAATAAGTCACAGCTGCAAAATACTAACACGAATTCTTTACAGACGAATGGAAAAACTAGTAGAAGCCAACCTCGGGGAAGATCAGTTTGGATTCCGTAGAAACACTGGAACACGTGAGGCAATACTGACCTTACGACTTATCTTAGAAGAAAGATTAAGGAAAGGCAAACCTACGTTTCTAGCATTTGTAGAATTAGAGAAAGCTTTTGACAATGTTGACTGGAATACTCTCTTTCAAATTCTAAAGGTGGCAGGGGTAAAATACAGGGAGCGAAAGGCTATTTACAATTTGTACAGAAACCAGATGGCAGTTATAAGAGTCGAGGGACATGAAAGGGAAGCAGTGGTTGGGAAGGGAGTAAGACAGGGTTGTAGCCTCTCCCCGATGTTGTTCAATCTGTATATTGAGCAAGCAGTAAAGGAAACAAAAGAAAAATTCGGAGTAGGTATTAAAATTCATGGAGAAGAAATAAAAACTTTGAGGTTCGCCGATGACATTGTAATTTTGTCAGAGACAGCAAAGGACTTGGAAGAGCAGTTGAATGGAATGGACAGTGTCTTGAAAGGAGGATATAAGATGAACATCAACAAAAGCAAAACAAGGATAATGGAATGTAGTGTAATTAAGTCGGGTGATGCAACACAACCAAAACAACAACATGATGAAATTTGTAATGGAAGACGGGGCTGCTGATGTATTTGAATGTCAACTGTCTTGTCACTGGTAATTTAAAGTACTTTCCATAAAAGTCAGAATGCTCAGCATTCTGTTGGTATGGGTCATTAAATTAAATTGTGCCGATTAGCTCACCAAGTTTCACACGTATCGAACTATGGTGTTAACCCCAATAGATTGTAATACTTAATCAACACCTTCCACAGCCAAACTGATGCCACCAATGCAATCAGCGTAGTGAGAAGAATAAACTAAACGACAAAGCTAAATGGAGAAAGCCCAGTTACACCTCTGCAAAAGCAATACATGTGCCATATATGACTTACAAAACAGTACTGGAAACATGGTAGAAAATTATAGGAAAGAAAAAAAATTTGCTATCAGCAGATATTCAAAACTTAGCAGATGGGAGAGGAGAACCATGCTATATCACAGAGTGTCAAAGGAAGTAGTCTCAATGAAGTGGTCTGATGATGATGATGATGATGATGATGATGATGATGATTGGTGTGTGGGGCACTCAACTGCGTGGTCATCAGCACCCGCACAAAGTCTCAATTTTTACACAACCCAATCTAGCCACAATCACAAATGATGATGATGATGATGAAGAAATGATGAGGACAACACAAACACCCAACCCCGGGCAGAGAAAATCCCCACCCGGTCCGGGCATCGAACCCGGGACACTGGAGCCCAGAGGCAGCCACTATACGACGAGCTGTGGACTGGTGCCAGTGACTCGACTTATTCCACGATGACAGACTCGGTGCAGTCATTTCAAATTTGAAGGTACCCCTGAAGCATAAACCTGGTGACCACCATCCAGTTAGGTCGAAACTGTGGCCCGGTACGTACGGAGTTAGGCCGAATAGGATGATTCACTCTCCGAGAGGTGCTTGGCGAGGAAGTGGAGAGGTTTAAGCTTACGCGTGTGGGTGACTCTTTAGTTAACAAATATGGGACAGCTGTGTCAGCCTTTTATCAAAGAGGAATCCCAAAAATTGAGACTGTGCAACAACATCCCGGCACTAAGTACACAAGTCGAGTTCTGGGTCCAGACGGACTGCGGTAGGACGACACAAATGCGTGTCTCACATTTTTGTCGAAGAGAATTGGAGGTCGCGGGAAAGGGTCCAAGTGGAGGCTCCGTGGATACACCTTGAAATTGTTGTTTGGTGAAGGCTACAGACTGGGAGCTGTTACAAATGCAAAAGTTGAAACAATGTGAGTGTGACGAGAGGTACGACAGGTTGTGAAATGCATGGAGCCCTGCCATTTTTTTGGACCCGTGCACTCTGAGTGGTGTACCGACTGTAACACGAAAAAATCAGTGGAGTAAAAGCTGACAAAAATCAGTAGGGCGTCTTGAAAGCCCCTGTCATTTAGGTTAAGTAAAATGTGATCATGCTGGGCAGTGTTGTATGCCTCATGGAGATAAAAAAGGCTTCAATGAGATTTCACCGTTTAGAAACACCCCATCAGATTGCTGTTTCCAACCTAACCACACGGTTAATTGAGGATTGTTCCTCCTGGAAACTGGGGGACAAAAGGCCCAGTGATTCGAGAAACCAGAACAACCGTCGGGCCACCATCTTTTCGAGCAGTTTTCAGAGCACACTGATGAGGCTAATCGGTCAGTAGCTGTCAATGGATGTCTGGATTTTGCCTGGTTTAAGGATAGGGATACTATCTTGACCCTGAAAAGCAAAAATACTTTCTGGCCAGGTTTGAGTAACATTCACATGTTGGATGATTAACTGAACCAGGGCCTGAGGCCACACTGTTTGATGCGTCAAGAGCCTGAAAGAGTTCCTGATCAGAGAAAAGTTCATTATATAATCAATCATGACCAGGGGGGGGGGGGGGGATACGGAGGTGTCTTCAACATGTCTTATGTATTTTTTTAAAAAGAAAGAAAGAGAGAGATAGGGGGGGGGGGGGGGGAGAGAGAGAGAGAGAGAGAGAGAGAGAGAGAGAGAGAGAGAGAGAGAGAGAGAGAGAGAGAGCTATATTGCTACATTGTGGGATTCATATGAATGGTTCAAATCTTATCTTTGTAACAGGCACCAAATGGTAAAGATACAGGGAAAGTTTACTCATCAGAATACCAAAGAGTCGGATACGGGGTGCCACAAGACTCCCTGCTGGCACCACTGCTGTTCTTAATATTTATAAATGGCATGCCAAGCCATGTATCAGCAGCAGGTACAATATTGTTTGCTGATGACACCAATCTGTCTGTTAAAGCTATGAATGATGCTGGCCTTCAGAAGACAGTCACAGTAGCGCAGAAAGATGAAATGTATTGTTTATGGATAACATTTTAATTGTGAATGACAAAGAAAGAGTTTCGGTAGACTTCAGACATAAAACAAACTAGGAGCCACATAACAACAGAACTTGGGCAGTGTAAGATAAAGAAAACCCGTGTCACTAAATTTTTAGGAGTACGGATAGATGAAAATGTAATGTGGGGAAAACATACAGAAATGTTTCTTGCATTAAACATGTAAGTACACCACTGGCCCTATCGTAGACTCTTACGCCAGAGCACAATAGGAACTGGTGGTGGGCAGAAAGATATTTAATCGGCAGAGAGAGTCACTGATCTTTGGAATCTTTTGAAACTCCGTCAGGGAAAAATGAGGGCAAGAAAAAAATGAATGGGTACATTCTCGCAAAGAGAAGTAAAGGGGTAGAAAAGAAAGGTAAAAATATGGCGTATACCCTGGTTCACAAACAGAACAGGGTACAAGACTAATGAAGAAGTAAAAGAAGACAGTTTATTACTAGCACCTGTGCACCAAATGACACTATCCAATTTAGCTAACACACTCAATCTAACAAATATACCAAAATCAAATAGGTCTTAGCTCCTTTACAGGATTCTAAAAGTGGAACTCATTTTGAATACAAAAGCAGAATGATCTAAGTTGTGCCGACAGTGTGCTCACATCCAAAGTTCCCACGTCAGTTTTACAATGTTACAGCCAGCAGGTTACTTACTCGACATGGTATTCCTTGTCAGCCCACAACCTCAAATCTCGCGACAGCTTTCTCCAACGACGGCACACTTTCCGTACCACGTCCACTAGCTCAGTGAAAGACAAGTGAGAGAAGATCTTTATCAGTATCTCCTCAGGCAAGTCGTCAATGCTCGTACGCCACACTGCAGCGCCTTCTCCCGCGTGGCACAGTCCACTGTGCTCAGACACTGAAACCATTTCACTGTCGAGCCTGCAGTCGGACTACGGTGAGGTGGAAGGCGCCAGGGGAGGTGACGAGCTGTCGAGTGGACGTCTGTCGGATATGCTTGCAGACACTGCAAAAAAAACATAAACAGCATTACAAACCCGCACTCACACGGATTTCAGCTACTTCCCACTGTGTTAATGGAACAAATAACAGCAACGACATGCCAACATATTTGACAACTGTCGCTGAAATCATTTCTTATGGCTGAAACTATTTCAGGACAAGTTAATAGTGTGATATTGAGCCAACAGACCGCTCACATCATTGATGTGATAGAGATATGTGCCTTAAGGAATAACTGACAGCTGACATAATAAAAAACAGAAACACTGCAATATAAATTCCGATGATGTCACAGGATCTCCATTGGCACTGAGAGTCAGGAATGCTGTTCTTTTTAATGCCATCTGATGTAGGTGTACCGTAGGTCTGTAGAAAAGCGTAGCGTTCCAAAAGATTGGAAAAGGGCACAGGTCATCCCCGTTTTCAAGAAGGGACGTCGAACAGATGTGCAGAACTATAGACCCATATCTCTAACATCCATCAGTTGTAGAATTTTGGAACATGTATTATGTTCGAGTATAATGACTTTTCTGGAGACTAGAAATCTACTCTGTAGGAATCAGCACGCGTTTCAAAAAAGACGATTGTGTGAAACCCAGCTCGCGCTTTTCTCCACGAGACTCAGAGGGCCATAGACACGGGTTCACAGGTAGATGCCGTGTTTCTTGACTTCCGCAAGGCGTTCGATACAGTTCCCCACAGTCAAAGTAAGGGCATATGGACTATCAGACCAATTGTCTGATTGGATTGAAGAGTTCCTAGATAGCAGAGCGCAGCATGTCATTCTCAATGGAGAGAAGTCTTCCGAAGTAAAAGTGATTTCAGGTGTGCCGCAATGGAGTGTCGTAGCACCGTTGCTATTCACAATATACATAAATGACCTTGTGGATGACATCGGAAGTTCACCGAGACTTTTTGCAGATGATGCTGTGGTACATCGAGAGGTTGTAACAAAGGAAAATTTTACTAAAATGCAGGAGGATCTGCAATGAATTGACACATGGTGCAGGGAATGGCAACTGAATCTCAATGTAGACAAGTGTAATGTGCTGCGAATACATAGGAAGAAATATCCTTTATCATTTAGATACAATATAGCAGGTCGGCAAATGGAAGCAGTTAATTCCATAAATTTTCTGGGAATAGGCATTAGCAGTGATCTAAAATGGAATGATCATATAAAATTGATCGTTGGTAAAGCAGATGCCAGACTGACATTCACATGAAGAATTCTAAGGAAATGCAGTCCGAAAACAAAGGAAGTAGGTTACAGTAAACTTGTTTGTCCACTGCTTGAATATTGCTCAACATTGTGGGATCCGAGCCAGATAGGGTTGATAGAAGAGAGAGAGAAGATCCAACGGAAAGCAGCACACCTCGTCACAGGATCATTTAGTGATTGCGGAAACGTTACGGAGATGATGGATAAACTCCAGTGGAAGACTCTGCAAGAGAGACGCTCAGTAGCTCGGTACGGGTTTTTGTCGAAGTTTCGAGAACATACCTTCATCGAGGAGTCGAGCAGTACATTGCTCCCCCCAACGTATATATCGCGAAGAGACCGTGAGGAGAAAATGAGAGAGATTAGAGCCCACACAGAGGCATACCAACAATCTTTCTTTCCGCGAATACGGGACTGGAATAGAAGGGAGAACCGATAGAGGTGCTCAAGGTACCCTCCGCCACACACCGTCAGGTGGCTTGCGGAGTATGGGTGTAGATGTAGATGTACTGAAAATCTGAAAATATAGCCACTGTAAGAAAATAGTGTCTTCACCAGCGACATAAATTTAACTCTAGAATGCACAATACAGTAGCCTATACAAAAAGAAAGCCATCACATTCATTGGCTTTGCCAACGCACAATCAGACTATCATCTTCCAATCTAACTTAGGGCTCAGGTTACACTACTGGTCAGTCTGTCACTACAAATTTCATACCTAGACCTAGAAAAAGCCTTTGATTGTGTGAATGTTGACATCCTATTAGACAAGCTACGGAACATGGGCATTAGAGGCACTGCTTATGACCTAATAAAGTGTTATGTGAGCATTAGAAAACAGTTTGTTCTGCTTAAAACGGAAAGTGGTGTCTACAAATCAGAGATCGCTTGCATAAAATATGGCGTGCCCCAGGGCTCAGTTTTGGGCCCCCTTCTGTTCTTTATCTATGTAAATGATATTAAATACTGTACTATAAATTCAAAAATTGTTTTGTATGCCGATGACACGTCCATTGTGTGTAAAAAGGAGTTGTGTAATGAACTAGAGGCCAAGTGTAATAATGTGACAAAAGAAATTGTTCAGTTTTTTAATGAAAGCCACTTAAATGTAAGCACCAGTAAAACATGTTTGATGGAGTTTAACAAAAGTAGTTTGAATAATGAAATTAAATTATACATTGTCAACGAATTGGTAAAGAAAGAGTCTAGTGCAAAATTCCTTGGCGTAACAATCCAAAGCAACCTGAAATGGGACACACGTATTGACTCCCTAACAACTAAGTTGTCAAAAAATATATTTGCAATCAGTACTATTAACAAGTTCTGTAGAGACACTGTAGTCCTATGGACTGCATACCGTGCTCTTTTCTCCTCTCACTTAAACTACAGTATTGAAATTTGGGGGGCAACAACCAAACTCATTCTTCAAAAAAGGGGTGTGAGAATAATCTGTGGAGCAAAATATAGGAAATATTGTCGCAACTTGTTTCCAAAAACTGAGGTGTTAAGTGTTGTAAACACATACATTCTAAAAGCCATATTGCTTCTGAAAAGACTGCACCCGAACACTTATTCAGATTTCGACCAGTACAATACTAGAAATAAAGTTTTTACATTGGCACCCACAGAACAGCACTTTACGAAAAGGGGCCTCAGTACGCAGGTATAAAATTGGCTAATGCACTGCCTAGTGCAGTCATGGCTCTTCCTACAGTTAAATTGAAACACCAGCTTAAGAAACTTTTAGTAAAACACCCTTTCTACACATTAGAAGAGTACCATACTTACTTACACGAAGAACAACAAATGCTTCGCGAAATTATGTGAATAGAAATCAGTAAACATCTTATTGTAATTTTGTTGTAAATTAATGACGTATTCAGAAGAATGTGTCTTGTGTATTGTACAAATAACTTTAATCATTACTGTTTCTTTGTACGTGTGCAGTGTATCATTCGATGTTGAATAAAGCTATTATTATTTCTTTCCTTTCTCAGATGTTATATCTGGTTAAAAATGGAAAGTGACATGGACCTCGATCAAGCGTGACTTCCTTTTAACTGTACGGTATATGTTACATTGCATTTAGGAACGTTCGGGTAATTGAACATCAATAATTACAGATTTCTGTAGTTCTATATATAAGTTTGGATGCAGCTGTATTGCGTTGATGTACTGGTGGATATTGTGTGGTATGACTCCTGTAGTTGATGTATAATTGGTATAATGTCAACTTTATCCTGATGCCACATGTCCTTGACTTCCTCAGCCAGTTGGATCTAATTTTCAATTTTTTCTCCTGTTTTCTTCTGTATATTTGTTGTATTGGGTATGGATATTTCGATTAGTTGTGTTAATTTCTTCTTTTTATTGGTGAGTATGATGTCAGGTTTGTTATGTGGTGTTGTTTTATCTGTTATAATGGTTCTGTTCCAGTATAATTTGTATTCATTATTCACCAGTACATTTTGTGGTGCATACTTGTATGTGGGAACGTGTTGTTTTATTAGTTTATGTTGTATGGCAAGTTGTTACTGTATTATTTTTGCTACATTGTCATGTCTTCTGGTGTATTCTATATTTGCTAGTACTGTACATCCACTTGTGATGTGATCTACTGTTTCTATTTGTTGTTTGCAAAGTCTGCATTTATCTGTTGTGGTATTGGGATCTTTAATATATGCTTGCTGTAATATCTGGTGTTTATTGTTTGATCCTGTATTGCAATCATGAATCCTTCCATCTCACTGTATATATTGCCTTTTCTTAGTCAAGTGTCGGATGCGTCTTGATCAATGTGTGGCTGTGTTAGATGATACAGATGCTTGCCATATAGTGTTTTCTTTTTCCAATTTACTTTCTTTGTATCTTTTGATGTTATGTGATCTAAAGGATTGTAGAAGTGGTTATGAAATTGCAAAGGTGTAGCTGATGTATTTATATGACTGATTGCTTTGTGTATGTTGCTAGTTTCTGCTCGTTCTATAAAGAATTTTCTTAAATTGTCTACCTGTCCATAGTGTAGGTTTATTATGTCGATAAATCCCCTTCCTCCTTTCGTTCTGCTTAATGTGAATCTTTCTGTTGCTGAATGTATGTGATGTATTCTATATTTGTGGCATTGTGATCGTGTAAGTGTATTGAGTGCTTCTAGGTCTGTGTTACTCCATTTCACTACTGCAAATGAGTAGGTAGATATTGGTATAGCATAAGTATTTATAGCTTTTGTCTTGCTTCTTGCAGTCAATTCTGTTTTCAGTATTTTTGTTAGTCTTTGTCTATATTTTTCTTTTAGTTCTTCTTTAATATTTTTATTATCTATTCCTATTTTTTGCCTGTATCTTAGATATTTATAGGCATCTGTTTTTTCCATCACTTCTATGCAGTCACTGTGGTTATCCAATAAGTAATCTTCTTGTTTAGTGTGTTTTCCCTTGACTATGCTATTTTTCTTACATTTATCTGTTCCGAAAGCCATATTTATATCATTGCTGAATACTTCTGTTATCTTTAGTAATTGGTTGAGTTGTTGATTTGTTGCTGCCAGTAGTTTTAGATCATCCATGTATAGCAAATGTATGATTTTGTGTTGGTATGTTCTAGTAATATTATATCCATAATTTGTATTATTTAGCATGTTGGATAGTGGGTTCAGAGCAAGGCAGAACCAGAAAGGACTTAATGCGTTTGCTTGATATATTCCACGCTTAATCTGCCTTGGCTGTGATGTGATATTATTATTATTATTATTATTATTATTATTATTATATTATTTAACAGAAACAGAATTTTCTGGCGAGACATTCGACAGGTTCGCTAACTCGGACGAACAATCGGCTTCCGACATAACCCAGACCTCCGCTACATTACAGCACAGTTCGTCACGGCAACCCCGTCCATGAGATCATTGCTGCCAACGGATCGTCACCTCCACTGTTCCTACAACACTTACGAGTCAAACGATTACGACCACTGACCACCGCGACATCCGTTGCTGCCTGGTGGCATTGTGGGCATACGATGTGGTAACAAAAGTATACAAGTGGGGCAGACACGTAGAGAAGATACGGGTTGCAAATGGGGAAAGCCATTCAGATAAGTGACTCTGATAAAGGGTAGATTACTACTACGCAGTGCCTGTGAAAGAGTATCTCGAAAATGGATAAGCTGATCAAATGTTTACACGCCACTGTCTCGAGCATCTACAGAAAGAGGTAGAAGGACAGTGAAACTAGCACTAGGCACTAAACGGTTGGACATCCACTACTCATCAGAGAACGTGGGCAGGATAGGTGGTGAGCTGTGGCGTCTCGGCCAAACGAGCACAATGTCGGTGCACACACGAGTGTTTCATCGTACATTATCGATCACGATGTTACGCAGCAGACCATCCGTAAGTGTTCGCACTTTAACCCGACAACATTGTCAATTACACTACTGGCCATTAAAATTGCTACACCAAGAAGAAATACATATGATAAACTGGTATTCATTGGACAAATATATTATACTAGAACTGAGATGTGATTACATTTTCACGCAATTTCGGTGCATAGATCCTGAGAAATCAATACCCAGAAGAACCACTTCTGGCCGTAATAACGACCTTGATAGGCCTGGGCATTGAGTGAAACACAGCTTGAATAGCGTGTACAGGTACAGGTGCCCATGCAGCTTCAACACGATACAGTTCAGTTCATTAAGAGTAGTGACTGGCATATTGTGATGAGCCACTTGCTCGGCCACCATTGACCACACGTTTTCAATAGGTGAGAGATCTGGAGAATGTGCTGGCCAGGGCAGCAGTTGAACATTTTTTGTATCCAGAAAGGCCCGTACAGGACCTGCTACATGCGGTCGTGCATTATCCTGCTGAAATGTAGGGTTTCGCAGGGATCGAATGGAGGGTAGAGCCACGGGTCGTAACACATCTGAAATGTAACGTCCACTGTTCAAAGTGCCGTCAATCCGAACAAGAGGTGACCGAGACGTGTAACCAATGGCACCCCATACCATCACGCCGGGTGATACGCCAGTATGGCGATGATGAATACACGCTTCCAATGTGCGTTCACCGCAATGTCGCCAAACACGGATGCGACCATCATGATGCTGTAAACAGAACCTGGATCCATCCGAAAAAATGACGTTTTGCCATTCGTGTACCCAGGTTCGTCGTCGAGTACACCATCGCAGGCGCTCCTGTCTGTGATGCAATGTCAAGGGTAACTGCAGCCACGGTCTCCGAGCTGATAGTCCATCCTGCTGCAAACGTCGTGGAACTGTTCGTGCAGATGGTTGTTGTCTTCCAAACTTCCCCAACTGTTGACTCAGGGATCGAGACGTGGCTGCACGATCCGTTACAGCCATGTGGATAAGATGCCTGTCATCTCGACTGCTAGTGATACGAGGCCGTTGGGATCTATCACGGCGTTCTGTATTACCCTACTGAACCCACCGATTCCTTATTCTGCTAACAGTGATCGGATCTCGACCAATGCGAGCAGCAATGTCGTGATACGATAAACCACAATCGCGATAGGCTACAATCCGACCTTTATCAAAGTCGGAAACGTGATGGTACGCATTTCTCCTCCTTACTCGAGGCATCACAACAACGTTTCACCAGGCAACGCCGGTCAACTGCTGTTTGTGTATGAGAAATTGGTTGGAAACTTTCTTCATGCCAGCTCGTTGTAGGTGTCGCCACCGGCGCCAACCTTGTGTGAATGCTCTGCAAAGCTCATCATTTGCATATCACAGCATCTTCTTCCTGTCGGTTAAATTTCGCGTCTGTAGCACGTCATCTTCGTGGTGTAGCTATTTTAATGGTCAGTAGTGCACATATGCAGTGGCCGCGGGACCGTCGGGGTTCGACTGACGATCGATGAAACGTGTCAGCTCTTCGGGTGAATCACATTTTTGGTAAACAACGGTCATGTCCACAAATGCCGCCATCGAGGTGAACGGCGGCTCAGAATGTGCAGCGCACCACGGACGCGGGCTGGTAGGACCAGAGTTATGCTCTGGGAGACATTCTCCCGCATCTGCTCAGCACCTGTGGCAGTAATCAAAGGCACTCTGACAAATGCAAACCACCTGCATCCCTTCACGCTAGATGTCTTCCCCAATGGCGGTGTTATCTTTCTGCAGTATAGTTGTCCGCATCTCGGAGCCAGAACCGTGGAACAGGAATTTGAGGAGCATTATAGCTCACATTAATGTCTCGCTGACCAAATTCGCGTGATGGAAATCCTACGTGTTTTTGTCACTATTAGGCACCACCACCGCGCACACAAATCTGCAGCCCATTATTTGTGCGAATCACGTGACCTGTGCATGAACATCTACAGCCACAAACCTACCAATAAGCTGTCGGACCCTGGCACGCAGAATCAGTGATGTACTGCATTCCACAGACAGACAAAGCAGGTGGTCATAATGTTTTGGCTCTACAGCTGCTAAGAGCTCGCCTCAGCTGCTTCGCGCATCTACCGGGTGATCAAAAAGTCTATAATAAATTTGACACTGAATAAATCACGGAATAATGTAGATAGGGAGGTACAAATTGACACACATGCTTGGAATGCCATGGGGTTTTATTAGAACCAAAAAAATACAAAAGTTCAAAAAATTTCCGACAGATGGCGCTTCATCTGATCAGAATAGCAATAATTAGCATAACAAAATAAGACAAAGCAAAGATGATGTTCTTTATAGGAAATGGTCAATATGTTCACCATCATTCCTCAACAATAGCTGTAGTCGAGGAATAAAGTTGTTCAAAAAATGGCTCTGAGCACTATGGGACTCAACTGCTGAGGTCATTAGTTCCCTAGAACTTAGAACTAGTTAAACCTAACTAACCTAAGGACATCACAAACATCCATGCCCGAGGCAGGATTTGAACCTGCGACCGTAGCGGTCTTGCGGTTCCAGACTGCAGCGCCACTTCGGCCGGCAATAAAGTTGTGAACAGCACTGTAAAGCATGTCTGGATTTATGGTGAGGCATTGGCGTCGGATGTTGTCTTTCAGCATCCCTAGAGATGTCGGTCGATCACGACACACTTGCGACTTCGGGTAACCCCAAAGCCAATAATCGCACGGACTGAGGTCTGGGGACCTGGGAGGCCAAGCATGACGAAAGTGGCGGCTGAGCACACGATCATCACCAAACCACGGGCGCAAGAGATCTTTCACGCGTCTAGCAATATGGGGTGGAGCGCCATCCTGTATAAACATCGTACGTTCTTCAGGTGTTCATCAGCCAGGCTGGGGATGATGCGATTCTGTAACATATCGGCGTACCTCTCACCCGTCATGGTAGCAGTTTCAAAACCAGAATCACGCATATCCTCGAAGAAAAAAAGCCCGATAATGTTAGATGTGGTAAATCCAACCCATACCGTGACTTTCTCGTCGTGCAATGGAGTTTCCACGACAGTTCTAGGATTTTCGGTAGCCCAAATTCTGCAGTTGTGGGCATTGACAGACCCTCGGAGCGTGAAATGAGCTTCGTCGGTCCACAACACGTTACTCAACCAATCATGTCCATTATAATTATCCGGGATGTTATGCCGTGGTCGGTTGCTGAATTCTGTGTCGATTCCCAACGTTTCGTCTCCGACTGCGGGAGACATCTTCAAGGGGGTCCGTAGCTGGCCGGCCGGTGTGGCCGTGCGGTTCTAGGCGCTTCAGTCTGGAACCCCGTGACCGCTACGGTCGCAGGTTCGAATCCTGCCTCGGGCTTGGATGTGTGTGATGTCCTTAGGTTAGTTAGGTTTAAGTAGTTCTAAGTTCTAGGGGACTGATGACCACAGATGTTAAGTCCCACAGTGCTCAGAGCCATCTGAACCATTTTTGGTCCATAGCTCGATGGAAGGTCCAACACACCCGCTGGCTCGCTACTGACTGCCGCTAAATTCCGTGTCCGCGCGCTCCCGCGCCGCGGCGTGACGTCACGTGTTTTGGAAACGTCAGTGCAATTGGCCGCTGTCCGTCGCCGTTGCCATCACCCAGTAGTGGACGAGTGGTACACATCTTCCTCAACACCGGCATCCATATACCGTTTAATTTCACGCCCTCCTCCTTTCGGTTGAAATTATTTGGGTGTTTAGCGATTTCGATTGCCTCCCTGTAGAGCCTTTCGTAATACCCGCTTGTGGCCGCTAGTACTTGCGTCTCCTCTAAACGAATAATTATACTGGACATGATATTTCCGGCCGTGAAAGTCTACATTTTAGTAACTCAACCAATCGTCATCTTCCGGCATCTTTTGAAACGCCCACACCGCAAATGCCCTCCGCTTCACTAAATCGCCAGGTAACAGGTGCCCGTTCGAATCCCCTTCCTATGGCGATAGGATCGTAACGCTGAACTAGCACATTCCCCGTTCTGATAATACAGCTTCACTAAAAGTGCCTTTTCAGGTAACGTCAACATGCTGCGACTGCTGGCGCATCAGATTCTCAGACTCTCATTACAGCTCCTTTTATACACGATTGTCATGCGCAGTCACTGACGTTTCGCTGTCCAGCGCCATCTGTCGGACATTTTGTGAACTTCGTTTTTTTTTTGTTCTAATGAAACCCCATGTCATTCCAAGCATGTGTGTCAATTTTTACCTCTCTATCTACATTATTCCGTGGTTGATTAAGTTTCAAATTTATACCGACTTTTTGATCACCCGGTACTTCGAGCAGTCACTTAACGCGTTCCCTATAGGCTACCTCTCCCCGCCAACGACGCCACACCTCTGTAGTCGATTATTGTCTCACCTGCACCTGTTGGCACTCTACAACTGAAAGCTGCCAACAGTGCTGTCAGCTATTGGGGATACTTTGGTGACTCTACCACAGTAAACGTACTAATCTGAGCCACCACCCACACGAAATGAACAACACGAGGTACACAGGTAAAGAGCTACTACCGGAACTGAAGCTGTGAAGGCAAGTCGCGAGTCACGCTCGGATAGCTCAGCAAGCACAACACCTGCTCGAAGAAAGTGGAGGTCCCAGGTTGCAGTCACGACTTGATCCACAGTTTAGATCTGCCAGGAAATATCGGTGACAACATATTATAAACAACAACTAGAATTGAAACATACAAACAAAACACCCTAGGCACCATTTACGTAAGGTATGACACCGCACTTCACTTCAAACATTATGGAATTCGTGATGGGACAATCTACTGGTTTTAACCACCACTTTGCCAGTCGGCCGCGCTGGATTAGCCGATCGGTCGAAGGCGCTGCAGTCATGGACTGTGCAGCTGGTCCCGGCGGAGATTCGGGTCCTCCCTCGGGCATGGGTGTGTGTGTGTTTGTCCTTAGGATAATTTAGCTTAAGTAGTGTGTAAGCTTGGGGACTGATGACCTTAGCAGTTGAGTCCCATAAGATTTCACACACATTTGAATATTTTACCCGTCGATTTTTTCTTTCGGTCGGTTTTTTCAGTCGAGTGCAAGACCAGAATGTCGCGGCTAAGGCCCCCGCAAACGATCAAATGTGTTTGACAAAATCGTTATCTGACTACGGATTTGCCAAGCAAGCCCGTATCGGATTTTGAGGCATTGTAGCACAACACGCCGAAAAGACAATGACGTCTCTCGGATTGGCCTTCAATGCGCTGCAGCGCTGAAACCGCACATTTGCGCGATGAGCAAGTAAATCCATCAGTACGGCACAACAGCATCGCAAAGCGTGGCGTCTAGACTGCCTGGACGATGTGGCTTTGTTGACGCAATCTGAGCACAGGACACGTGATCCAGTTGGCCAATTACAGCGAGCACAGAAGACGTGAACCGACCAGGCAATGGCAAAGTGACTGTTTCGTCTCGCCCGCACACACAAATTAATACACATACAGCAGCTACAGAAATAACTAGAGCTATGGCTTCTTATATAATTTTGGTTCCGCTTTTTTCCGTCATGTGTTTAGCCTGGGACGTAAGACGACATGTTAAACGGTCACCAACGAAGCAATCACATTGCTACTCTTGTATGTAGAAATCTTTTTCATCCCGAATATACAGGGTGCGTCAACAAAATGTATACACACTTTGAACTGTTATAGTGAATTTATTTCCCGTTCTACAAGGTTTAATATATGTGAGAAAGTAATGTTATGTTTCTTCAACAGGTGGCAGCAGTGGCAAGGAACTACCTGCAACATGGCGGACGTGCGTTTGAGCTTCGAAGCGCGGAAGCAGATAATTAAGTGGTACTGGAAGTTTGAGAATGTAGCCTCGGTTCGAAGACAGTGGAGAAGTGACTATGGTACAGAACCACCTCCAAGGTTAACAATTTCACGTCTACGAGAGAAATTCGTGGAACAGTGTGTGATGTGCATAAAGGTCGATCAGGGCGACCTCGTACAGCTACAAGTGATGATTCCCCACAACTGCGGTCTCGCAACTGTTTCAGCGTTCGCCTCAAAAATCTTCGAGGCAAGCGGCACGTGAGAGTAATGTAAGTGCTGGTAGTGTGCAACGCATTCTGAAGAAAGGCAAGTTTCGTGTGTACATTCCGAGGCTGCTGCAACAGCTAAGTGACGACGATCCAGATAGAAGGTTAGAATTTTGTGATGGGTTCAGGAGATGGTGAGACGTGAACCGGGATTTATGGGTAGCATAATTTGGTCGGATGAAGTCCAATACAAACTCAATGGAGCTGTCAATAGCCACAGTTGTGTGTACTGGGCTGAAGATAATCGTCACATTACAGTTGAAAAGGCTGTGAATTTGCCTGGTGTAAATGTGTGGTGTGGTTCGTCTGCAAGGGGACTCATTGGGCCTTTCCACTTTGAAGGTACTGTTACTGGAGAAACGTACCTAACAATGCTTGCTGACTCCATGTTCCCTGCCATTCGTGCATTATACGGTAATGATGAGTTTTATTTCCAACAAGATGGCGCCCCGCCGCACTATCATAGGGACGTACGAGCATACCTGGATCACGATGTGCCAGGCCAGTGGATAGGACGCAGGGGACCAATCCAGTTTCCTGCACGCTCTCCACACCTCACGCCGCTGGATTCCTTCTTACGGGACACAGTAAAAGATGAGGTGTACAAACGTAAACCAAGTAACCTGGACACACTTTGGAATGAGATTCAGGCGGTGTGCGCAGAAATCTCTTTGGACACTTTGGTACAATGTACAGAGTCAGTGGTGACTCGTACTCAGAAATGTATTGATGCTGAAGGCCACTAGTTTGAACATTAATCACATTTGCAAAAGTACATTTATTTTTCCAATTGGACTTTAAGTTTTCAGAAATTTAACATTGTAGGCCGGGAAATAAATTTTCTATGACGCTTCAAAGTGTGTATACAGTTTTTTGACGCACCCTGTATAATGATTTTGATTTCGCGATTCCCGAGGGTGTGTCACGGCTTGGACATAATAACAGAACTTAATCCTAGACCATTAAAGTGGGACGGCGACGAGGGGGGGGGGGGGGACACATGACACTGACATTACTAAAACGTTCAAATGTGTGTGAAATCTTATGGGGCTTAACTGCTAAGGTCATCAGTCCCTAAGCTTAAACACTGCTTAACCTAAATTATCCTAAGGACAAACACACACACACCCATGCCCGAGGGAGGACTCGGACCTCCGCCGGGACCAGCCGAACAGTCCATGACTGTAGCGCCTTAGACTGCTCGACGGACATTACTACTAACCATCTTAAATTTTACTATTCTTATTTTATTCGAAGGAACTCATAATTTATAGTTTACGCACTAATTAATTACAATTATAAGGTCTCCATCGGTTTGTTACATACAAAATGTCCTGTTTTACACCGTATACTGACGATCGTACTGCTAAAAGTGTTGACGGGAACCACGTTGGTGCCAACTGCAACCGTCAGTTCTAGGAGGGTTCAGTGATCTTGGGTTACATTACTGGCAGTGAAGCTGTGACTTTTGTATTTTTTGTTGTTACACGTATTTGGCTGTTCTACGAATAGGTCGCGATTTGCAGGGGCGCGATTAAGCTCTTTTTGGCTGTATTTTCCGAATTTCTCGCGATTTCCTGTACTATTGTTAAGCCGGGGCATATGATCACAGCTTGAATCGGCAGCAAAAATCTGGCTTTGGTGACAGACTGATCTGTAGCGTGTAGCCAGAGGTCTACGTACAGTTGGAATACAACAGTCTGGTTGTGACTTGGCGCAGCGAAATTTCGAAAAAGGACTCACCAATGGCCGTGAAATCTCAGGAAACTGTCGGTGGAATTCAGGGAGGGCCGAGCTAAAAAACGCTTCCTTGAGCCCACTGAATTTCTGATGAAGTAAGAGTGGTTCAGAATAATAAAAGGAAAGATCCTCTCTGGAACGACGATCGTTAGTGACTGCTTCAGTTAATACAACACTCTAGTCGGCACTGTAGGTTTTCAGCAGGTCAGAGTGAACCATAGTCTGAACCTTACAGATACGTAAGAGCGTTCCGTCCACACACAGAACGTGGAGAGAATGAAGTGGGACTCCAGAGGTGCCATTCCACAAAACGACAGAGAGACCAAATATTTCCAGGGTTATGGCTGATTACATAACGTGTAATGTACTCTCATTCTATGTTCTGATTGGTTGAAGCTATGACGTGTCCTCTGCCCAGACTGTAGAACAAAAGCACACCGTACAGCGCAATCTCACTTTCACATTTTCCGAAGTTATAGTCCCGCATAGACCAGATAGGTAGTGCTGTATTTGGTGGATTTCGTATTTATACATGCTTATCACGCAAATATGCGGTTTCGGTGCTACAGTGCGTTATAGATCTATCCAAGATAGTCCTGTTTTTCTAGGTTTGTTGAGCTACAGTGCCTGAAAGTGCGATACCGACAGACGAGGTGTGTTCAAAAAGTAAGGCGACTTTATATTTTTATGAAAAAACACTTATTTATTCATCAGTATTCATGCTGTCCCCTTCAGAGTAATCCCCTTTGATGCAATACACTTGTGGCAGCGCTTCTTCCAATCCTCGAAGCACTTCTCATAAGAACTTTTTGGTACAGCCTTGAGTACTTCCAGCAGTGCAGTTTTTATTTCCTCAATCGTTGAAAATCTTCGTCCTTTTATAGGTCTCTTCAGTTTTGGGAACAGGAAAAAGGTCGCAGGGAACCAAATCCGGTGAATATCGTGGCTGAGGAATGACTGTCGTGTTGTTTTTGGCCAAAAAATCTCCCAGAAGCAACGATGAATGAACAGGTGCACTATCGTGGTGCAAAAGCGGTGAATTGTTTTTCGTCAGTTCCGGACGTCAAGGTAATACCCATTGACCGTGCGACCTCGAGGCAAAAATTCACGATGCACTACGCCACTGTGATTGGAAAAAAAAAAACAGTGGGCAGCAGAACTTTGACATTTGACCGGACTTGGCGTGCTTTGTTCGGCCTTGCCTCTCCGGGATGCTTTTCCATTGGGACGACTGGGCTTTGGTTTCGACGTCACAACCGTAAACCCGTGTTTCGTCACCAGGTATGACCCATTTCAGCAAATCAGGATCATCATTATCGCAAGTCAAGAGCTCCTGAACGATGCTCAAACGACGGTTTTTCTGAACAAAATTGAGAAGTTTCGAAACAAACTTCGTTAACACTTGTCTCATGCCCAAAATATCCAAAAAACAACTGCATGACACGAGCCGACCGATATGCCAACATCCTCAGCAGCTTGTCTTACGGTAATTCGACTATCTTCCAAAACAATTTTCTTCACAGCTTCGACGTTATCATCTGTTGTTGATGTGCTGAGGTGGCCAGAGCGAGGTTCGTCAGTGGCATCTCGGCTATCTTGGAAAGCTTGTACCACTTGTAAACTTTTTTTTCACTTAGAGCAGACTCACCGTATGCCACTGTCAACATCTGAAGTTTTTTAGACCACTTGATTCCATTTTTCATAAAAAAATTGATTATACAAATTCTTTGCTCCATTTTTTGTAATAATCGGAAATAGTCGAGCACACTAAAACACGTCTAACCTTTCTATCTGTCAAAAACAAACTTGAAACTGTGAACGTATGTTCGGGACGTGTGTACCAACATAACAAAACAAAAAGATCGATAACCGGATGTACGTTGTCCGCGCAATTTGAAAAGTCACCTTAATTTTTGAACAGCCCTCGTATAAAATTCTGCCATTTTGACAGTAATGAGAATAGCGATAAATGCAGACAAAGCCATCCTGGTATTGACGTTGGTGCTATGTTTGAAGAAAAAGAAGAAGAAGAAGAAGAAAGAAAGAAGAAGAAGGTCACTGGTCCAGGAAATGGCTTAAAATGAGAGATTTACACATCAAAATCAGCTAAACGGTCCTATTATTATCAGAACCCGATGACGAAATCAGCTTTCTTCGAATGGGCAATAAAACTCTCAAAAACTCGTTACGCGCAGCGTAAAAGAGGAAATTCGTGCGTCACATTCGCTCTTATCTAGCCACGCACGTGTCAAACAAGCCTATACACGTGCCAAGAAAGTTTGTCAATTTAACCTTACTTTTGAAGCAGACGCTTTTTTGTGTATTCTGCATTTTGGCACTTGCGGGAATGGCTGAAAGTGCAGATACAGTATTTGTAACAGGACTCTGGAACAATGTTTAAAGAACGAGACCCTGGTACAGGGAATGGTTAAAAATGAGAGAGAAATACACACACACGAAAAGCCGTAAACGACAGTGACCCGTTAGTAACTCCGTCCTCACACTGAAAAAAAAAGAAAAAAAAGCGCCAAGTATTGTACGCGCAAAATTATTCTCTTCTACTTTCTCCTCTGACGCGGAAGAACCGAAGGACTTCGATTTATTTTATGTCATGGCACTCACTCTTGTATGTTATACGTAAAACATCGATTTTGTTCATAAACCCTTGCTACCTAGTATATGGCTGGGAAAGATGTGATACCTCTATCATTTTGATAATTGTCAGTGCTATTTTGTTTTTGTCCTCGATCGTATATTCCACAGTTGTGGAAACTCACAATACAGTGTGATAAATCGTAATAAAGCAATTTTCACTAAACATGCGCTGCGTATCATCGACACAACCAACGTCCGCCATCTTGTCAAATTTTCCGCCAATCAGAATTTCTCGCACACACGTTAAGCACGATCTAAACTTGACAAACATGCCAAGCTTCACCGAACACGGCGAAATATACGCATCAAAAACAGTTTTGCATCACCGACAACGGCGAAATATACGCATCAAAAACAGTTTTGCATCACCTAAGTACCGAGAGTTTTGGACCTGTACAGAAAATTGGAACAGAGAGCAACATAAACAGCATTTCCGCCCTTTTTACTGCTCATGAAGAACACACATTGCGTGTTGTACCACCATACAGCGAGACCTTGGAGAGGTGTTCGTCTACATTGCTGTACACACCGGTATCTCAAATACCCAGTAGCACGTCCTATTGCATTGATGCATGCCGGTATTCGTCGTGGCATACTCTCCACAAGTTCATCAAGGCACCGTTGGTCCAGATTGTTCCACTCCTTAACGGCGATTCGCCGTAGATCCCTCAGTGTGGTTGGTGGGTCACGTCGTCCATTAACAGCCCTTTTCAGTCTATCCCAGGCATGTTCGATATTCATGTCTGGAGAACATGTTGACCACTCTGGTCGAGCGATGTCGTTATCCTGAAGAAAGTCATTCACGAGATGTGCACGATGGGGGCGCGAATTGTCGTCCAGGAAGACGAATGCCTCGCCAATATGCTGCCGATGCGGTTGCACTATCGGCAGGAGGATGGCATTCACGTATTGTTCAGCTGTTACGGCGCCTTCCATGACCACCAGCGGCGTACGTGGGTCCCACATAACGCCACCCCAAAATAGCAGGGAACCCCCACCTTGCTGCACTCGCTGGACAGTGTGTCTAAGGCGTTCAGCCTGACGGGGTTGCATCCAAACACGTCTCCGACGATTGTCTGGTTGAAGGCATATGCGGCACTCATCGGTGATGAGAACGTGATGGCAATCCTGAGCGGTCCATTCGGCATGTTGTTGATCCCACCTGTACCGCGCTGCATGGTGTCGTGGTTGCAAAGACGGACTTCGCCATGGACATCGGGAGTGAAGTTGCGCATCATGCAGCCTATTGTGCACAGTTAGAGTCGTAACACGACGTTCTGTGACTGCACGAAAAGCATTATTCAACACAGTGGTGATGCTGTCAGGGTTCCGTAGGTAGCGGCCATCCATTGCAGTAGCAGCCCTTGGGCGGCCTGAGCGAGGCACGTCATCGACAGTTCCTCTCTCTCTGTGTCTCCTCCGTGTCCGAACAACATCGCTTTGGCTCACTCCGAGACGTCTGGACACTTCCCTTGTTGAGAGCCCTTCCTGGCACAAAGTATAAATGCGACGCGATCGAGCCGTGGTATTAACCGTCTAGGCACGGTTGAACTACAGACAACACGAGCCGTGTGCTTCCTTCCTGGTGGAATGACTGGAACTGATTGGCTGTCGGACTCCCTCCGTCTAATAGGCGCTGCTCATGCATGGTTGTTTACATCTTTGGGCGGGTTTAGTGACATCTCTGTTCAGTCAAAAATGGTTCAAATGGCTCTGAGCACTATGGGACTTAACTGCTAAGATCATCAGTCCCCTAGAACGTAGAACTACTTAAACCTAACTAATCTAAGGACATCACACACACCCACACCCGAGGCAGGATTCGAACCTGCGACTGTAGCTGTCGCGCAGTTCCAGACTAAAGCGCCTAGAACCGTGCGGCCACAGTGGCCAGCTTCTGTTCAGTCATAGGGACTGTGTCTGTGATACAATATCCACAGTCAACGTCTATCTTCAGTAGTTTTGGGAACAGAGGTGATGCGAACATAGTGATGTTTAACAAAATGGTCGTTTACGTGGGCCCTTACGTCAGCTTTCCGGCTTTTTCGCTCACTCTCAGGGCCTGCGTGGCTTCACTTACGCCGTGGTCACAGTCGCCCCGATATCGGTCGATTCCGCCGACGACCGACATCAGCCGGAAAAGGCCTATCTTTTCAAATCAGTACGCCATTACGTGCGCGGTCTCGGTGTCATTGCCCGAGCGCACAGACTTCGGATAACTGTCGATGAAATTCACGTCTGTTTTTTTTCGGTCGTAATGGCCGACACGACACGAACCGTGGACTGTGGATAACTGGTGTTTAGTCAAAGGCTGAGTTTTGTTACATCCTGGACATAAAAAATATCATTGGGATATAGCCGCTCGTAACCTATGGAGTGAAATCACTGGTTTTTTGAAACCAAAAGTAGGCAAAATATAATTTGTTCCAGTGACAAGGGTGTGTGTCTCATGCTTTAAGTTATAGTGCTGGATCTGTTTTGTTTATGGTAGGTGGATATTAGCTGTTTACAAATCATTATTACTGCTTAATAATGTTCTTTGCAAATGCGTGTACCTGTGTATTTCTACTTTCAGGATGTATATGCAGACAACAAAAAATTTTCCGATTTTTCCCGGATTTCCCAGTTAAAGCACATTTTCCCACGTGAAAATTACCCTTTGTTCCATGATAGGTGAGAGTATACTTTACCTCAGAGCTGTAAAAATATCAGTCCTTCGAATGGTAAAGGTTTTACCTCGGAGCTGTAAAAATATCAGTCCTTTGAATGGTAAAGGTTTTACCTCGGAGCTGTAAAAATATCAGTCCTTTGAATGGTAAAGGTTTTATACACCAGCGTTGAACTTCCTGGGACTTCAGAGAACGAAAACACTCGGTAAAATAAGTTTTGGAAAGATCTCTGATGTGCAGCAACATTTACGCTCCATATTTTCTTATTCGAATTACGGAAGTATAGTTTCCGAAGCATTGAAATCGAGATTGAAATGCGCGTTTGTTAGCCAATCATAGCTCATGTCACATGATCTCGCCAGCCAATGACAGCAGACATTCAGAGCATAGGACATGTGATGTAGACAGCCAATAGCAGCATCACTGTTAACTGGCGTGATCGTACAAATAGGAAAAGTTAATGGTTTAAATTAATGTACATACTGTAGCTAGACACTGGACTCGCATTCAGAAGGACGATGGTTCAATCCCGCGTCCGGCCATCCTGATTTAGGTTTTCCGTGATTTCCCTAAATCACTCCAGGCAAATGCCGGGATGGTTCCTCCGAAAGGGCACGGCCGACTTCCTTCTCCATCCTTCCCTAATCCGATGAGACCGATGACCACGCTGTCTGGTCTCCTTCCCCAAACCAACCAACCAACCATACTGTAGCTACAAGAAAAGCTAAGGTTTCACATACGATACTGGTCTTTTTGCGTGTGTTACACTTTAAGATACATCACACAAATGTACCAGTAAAATTTTAAATAATGACAATGTCTGGACTTCTGGACTCTTTAAGTTGTTCTAAGTGGCTGGTTCTCAATGCGTTAAGTTTTAAATCGGAGTTAAACGCTCGCTGATTTAAGCATTTCATTGCACATTTTCACGCGTAACATAATTCATCTTGCGTAAAAGGAAATTTACATTGAAAGTAAGGCTTTTCGAAGCACCATTCACAATATTTTCACCGGCCGTTGTGGTCGAGCGGTTCTAGGTGCTTTAGTCTGGAACCGCGCGACATCTACGGTCGCAAGTTTGAAACCTGCCTCGGGCATGGATGAGTGTGATGTCCTTAGGTTAGTTAGGTTTAAGTAGTTCTAAGTTCTAGGGGACTGATGACCTCAGGTGTTAAGTCCCCTAGTGCTCAGAGCCATTTGAACCACAATATTTTCGCGCGACCTGTGAGAAATAGAATCGTTTCAGCAGTTGCCAGAAAGCGCCGGAAAACAGGCGTTACTGCTCGTGGGCAGCTGTGAGGACGCAGGAAGCCCGTATGTTGGTGTATTTAAGAGATATTACACGACGTCATAAAAGAAATAGAACATCGGAGGTTACTAAAGCATCGGAATTTCGTAAACCATACTAAAATGCACAATTCAGCTTAAAGTGCACATTCATATGTCCAGATTCACAATGAAGTAGAACGAACCTGATTTCAGGTTTTCAGGATACAAATTTTCTTAGCATACCAGTATTATCTCATGTTTGGTTCTTTATTATGACATAATGCAATTTGCTTGAAGGACCAGTACTGTATTATCTTATGTTTGGTTCTTTATTATGGCTTAATGTCATACATGCCAGATGATGAAAATGTGCACTTTTAAACCAGTGAACAGTTGATAAAAGCCAATAGTGTGGAATGAAACACTTCGTTTCCAATAAATTGACTGCTTCTGCGAAAAAGATTAACAAAAGCGGCATTTATTTAGAAAACCGACAAAAATAACTTCATCGTTCTGCAAGGCAATTAATGCCGGACTTCCAAAAACAAGGCAATACAGTAAAATCAGAAAACTGAAACAAACAACATATCTTAGCCTTCCGTGATTGTACTTTAATTCACTTAGCAGCTCTCAGCCACAGATACCTGTTTTGTTTTCATTTGACGTTAGAACTGTAAACGAGAAGAAAACAGCAAAATCACTAACCGTAAACACGGCTCACGTGGAGACTAACCCAGCTTGGGCGCGCCAGAAAAAATTTTCCGGGTAACATCTGGCTGCCGGTGCTGTGACCGAGCGGTTCTAGGCGCTTCAGTCCGTAACCGCGCTGCTGCTACGGTCGCAGGTTCGAATCCTGCCTCGGGCATGGATGTGTGTGATGTCCTTAGGTTAGTTAGGTTTAAGTAGTTCTAAGTCTAGGACTGATGACCCCAGATGTTAAATTCCACAGTGCTTAGAGCCCTTTGAACCATTTTGTTACTGCATCTGATACAGCCAACAGCCACGCTTAAAGCAGGAAAAGGTACTGCCCATAGGCAATTCAACTGCGCATGCGCATGTGCCCGCTGGCAACTGCTCAAACGAACTCAAATGTAAACAATTGTGACGTCACGTTCATCGATAGCAATTTACTGGTACGAAGTATTCCACGGTCTTCGCTCTAAAGCCTCTGACCATTTTCCTGTTTATCAGTTCTTACCAGTTAAAATTACATAAAATTCAAAACTGAAGACTAAAACAATGAAAAATTCCCGGAATTCTAAAAATTTCCCTGGTTTTTGTCGGTTTTTGCCCGGATGAAAAAATTCCAGGTTTTTCCCGTATTTCTCGGAGCGTATACACCCTGACTTTTCTCTGTTGTAGGTGTTCAGAGTATTTTGTATTCTAAACTTTATGCGTGTTTTTCAAATGTTTATTGAATGACTGTCATTTACGGGTAAGTGCAGTATGTCTGCACAAATTCAAATTAATTCAACAGAACAGACTTCGAGTAGGCTCCTACCCGGAGAGGTGTGATTCGTGGTCTATTAAAAAAATCCGATAATCACTTTAAATGCAGTCCTGGCTCCAGTATAACTAGAAGTGACACATTGATGTTTCATATCTGGCGATTACATCTTTCCACTCATCAGGCTTATACTGCGTTCTGAGAAGTACAGTTTCAAAATTTGTGTTTGATATGGTGGATGCTATTTACGATGCCCTAAACACTAATTTAAAATCTAATATTTTCACTCTTGCACCACACGTTCCGGTACTACGAAATTTTTAATTTATTCTACGACGAATGCTTCGTACAAATGCATCAAACGATGCTGTAATATTGTTGATTTTCTTTATTACAAGATATACTCCATCTATATAATACTGTCACCAGATATTTTGTTACTTCCTTCCTCATATTCACTGGGCAAGTGTTAAAAGAACATTGAAGGTAACTAGATTCTTATCTGAATATACTGCCAGTACCGCATTAATTTTCACCATAAAGTGAGCTGCTGTGAAACCGCTAATCTACCTTCTATTAATTAAATAATTCTTGTTGATTCAAATTTTGATCCATGCGCCATATAATAGAAACATCTACTTTCACCACGTAAATTATCTACATGTGCTCATAACCTCACTTGTAAACTTTTACACACCAAACTCGCACATCCTCTCACTGTAGAATAATAAACTATACTCTGAACGCGTTTTGGAGAGATCCTGAGTGCGGTGTATTATTGAAACTACAATTAGCACATCGATCAACCAAGAACATTTATAATAATAAATGCCTATCTCCCAATTCCAAACTAAAACACTACCAAACAGTTATCCACCCTGAATCCCTATACGCCTCAGAAGACTAGAATCTGAACAGGAAACGCTTTGCAGATAAACTAGAGACTCGGGAGAGGAAGACCCCGAGAAAAATTCTGGGACCGATCAGAACAGATGGTGAGTATAGAAGGTAATCGAACGAGGAGCTGTACAATCATACCGAGAAAATCACAGATGTAGCCAGGAAGAGGCGCCTCTATTTCTACGGACATATCGCAAGGACGGACCGAACGAGAGTGACCAGCCGACTTCTCAACCACTGGAAGAGCAGAAACATCGTGGCACTGTGGCTGATAGACATCCATGAATAGTGACATTAGAAACCGAGCGCTTCTCAGAAGGACACTAAACAAAAGGTTTCAGGGCAATCAGCCCGCAATGGACAAAGGAGAGAAAGAAAAATCGCCACAGAATGCGGGATATGGCTACGAAGTCTTTCGCGACGTATTTCTTGAATAAAACTCTTGGTGTACACGCCACGTCAGTTCAGGATAAAACTCCACGATTTCGTCCACTACCTCCATGGTCGTACTCAGGGCTAAAACTGACTGTCGTGAACGGTCTTATTTTTCTTTTTTTTTTCTTTATTGAATTTCGATCCCTCTCGAAGAGGGCGGGCTGGCAGCAGCGTAGTATGCCGCTCTTCAGCCTGCAGACTTTGTTAAAAAGATGAAGAGAATAAAAATCGTGGAACTTAAAACATAGAACAAAGGAATGATGATGCGGATAAAATACATACGAAGTAGACACGTAAAAAATAGACAATTTAAAAAAAACCACGGCAACAGTCTGGTTTCTGTTCACTAAGGACATAAAATTCACACACAGTGACAGCATGGATTCTGTTCGCTACACTAGAAAGACGAACAACACTGAACATTCACTGGAACACTGCACTAAAAAGTTGGTAAATGTGACATACCACAGCCGAGAGCAGGTGGGGGGGGGGGGGGGGAACTGGACAGATGATGGGAAAATAAAAAAGGGTGGGAGGAAAGGAAAAGAGAAGGGGGGAGGAGGGGAAAGGAGCCAATGGAGGATGATGACCCATAAAAGGGGTGCGAGGTGCTGGGCAGACGCGACAGGTAGTGGGGAAGGCAGAGGATGGGAATACAAAAGTACTCAAGGGGGGGAGAAGGGAGGTAGGGAGAGGTTTGGTGGGGAGAAAACGGGATGGAAGGGGGGAAGAGGGAGCCCAGGGAAAGGACGGAGGAAAGGAGGGGGGGTGAGGATCAGAGTTGATAGGAGGGATAGATGGAGGGAGAGAGGGCATCATCCGGGAGGGGGAGTTGATGGAAGCCGCCTTGGGAAAGGAGATGAAGGGTGTAGAGGTGGAGGGTAGGGGGGACACAACAGTGGACGCGGCAGGGGGCGGGGATGGGAGAGGAGAGGAGAGGAGCAACCAGGGGGTGAGGGGGATCAAGGCGGCGGGAGGTGTAGAGGAGGTGGATATGTTCGAGGAACAGGAGCAGATGGGGGAAAGGAATGATGTCGTAGAGAATCCACATGGGGGATGGGAGGCAGATATGGAAGGCGAGGCGGAGTGCATGATGCTCGAGGATCTGGAGGAACTTATAGAATTTGGGGGGGAGGGGGAGCAGATATCCAGGTGGGACTGTCATAATAGAGGATGGGACGGCCAGAGAGGTGTTTGAGGAGTCGGACGCGGTTGTGGGCTTTGGATTGGATGGAGCGGAGATGAGGGATCGAGGTGAAGTGACGGTCAATGGTGAGGCCAAGGTAGGTGAGGGTGGGGGAGAGGTCGATGGGATGGGCACAGATGGTAAGGGAGAAATCGAGGAGCCGGAAGGAGCGAGTGGTACGACGTACGAAATGTGAACTGGCGAGGCTCCCACTTTTATATGCAAAGGACGGCTTCTGATTGGCTGGAATACGTCATAGTAACAGCGATATGGCGCATAGTGGTTGCCCTCTACTGCCATAGCTGTAGTTTCTATCCCGCATCGCTTGCAGCGCCATCCCTTGAATCAGGAGGTAAAGTGCGGGAAGTTTTCCTCTGCGATTTTTCTTTATCCACTGCACTCTTCCGGCTGTTGCTAAGTGCGTAACCGTTGTCTCTGTTAAAGTTGTTATCGCTAAGTCTAATTTCGACTGCTTCCCGGATCACAGAGTCCCAGTAATTCGATGTGTGGGCTATTACTCTCGTTTCTTCAAATAAAATCTTATGCTTGTTAAGCAGGCTATGCTCAGCCACCGCTGGTTTTTCCAAATACCTGTTTTCAGGTGGCGCTGGTGCTCGATGCAGTGGTCGGCAACGGTTCTTACCGACTCGCCCACGTAATTCTCGCCGCATTCGCAAGGAATACTATAAATTCCCAGTACCCTTAAGCCGAGACTATCTTTGACTGGTCTCAACATTTCCTTAATTTTCGTGGTCGGAAAACTGCTTTTATTCCTTGCCTCTTTAGGACTTTGCCTATCCTGCTTGTTGTAGCACCGCAAAATGGAAGCCGTGCTGTGTGTTGGTCCACTTCTTGTATATGGCCAGCATCATGTCTTACTTTTTTGGGCAATACAGATTTAATTTCACCGGCAGAATAACCATTCCTCTTAGTCGTCAAATGGTTAATCTCGGGACCAAGGTGGTCCTCGTCGGAAATAGTTCTGGCTCTGTGTACTAAAGTATTCAGCATAGCTCTCTTCTGAAACGCATGATGGAAGCTATGGCTATGCAGATATAAGTCTGTATGCGTTGGCTTCCTGTAAACAGAATTGCCCAGTCGTCCATCCGCTTTTCGCTCCACCAACACATCTAAAAAAGGTAACTTCCCTTCCTTCTCTACCTCCATTGTAAATGTTATGTTTGGATGTACACCATTCAAATGTTCGACGAACTGCTGCAGCGTGTCACTGCCAGATTACTGGGCAAACATCAAGTCCCTCCCCAGGCTGAAAAATTGAATGTCGTGGTCCTTGGCTGGCCCATTCGGAAGAAGAAGAAGAAGAAGCTACAGGGTGTCTCACGAAAGACGTCCGGATTCGTAGTTCTCTGACACCAGTACTTTGCGCATACTCCCTTACACTATGCGCCTGAGTGTAATGGTGTTCTGTTTACAGCTCTCCTGTACAGTTTCCATTTGGTACGGTATACAGGAAGGATCAAAGAGTGTTTCTTGTGTTGAACTATGCAAAAACAGAAACGTATGTGCAATATCGGCTCGAATTCATACGAAAATTTCCCAGTGTTGCACCGTTCCCAATGATGCGACGACACGCAGATTAGTGAAGAAATGTCAGGGCACTGGATCCGAATTACACAAACGAAGGCCTAGACAATCTGGTGTTTTAAGCGAAAATAAATTAGACGAGATCGGGGAGTCCTTGGGAAGATGTCCGAGAAAATCTCGGCGCCGTTTGGCACTGCAGACTGGTTGTCAAGAACATCTGCTCACAGAGCTCAGCACGAGCCGAAATTGAAGCCGTAGAAAATAACGGTAGTGCATCAACTCAGACACTGTTTCTCGACGTCGCTACTGCAACTGGCTGCTACAGTCTGTGCGCGGTGGGCAAGTTGATCCTGAGATGCTTTATTTTCTGATTAAGCCTGGCTGCATTTATTGGGGCACATAAATTCTCAGAGCAGTCGACATTGGAGCTCCGAAAATCCTCGTGAATCACATCAATAATCTCTGCATGATGTGAAAAGTGGAGTGGGGTGTGCAGTTAGTGCAATATTTTTCCACGAGGCAATACGTTCTGAAAGGCATGTAAACAATATATTACTTTTTTTTCGAGAAGCAACACCTAATAAAAAGATGTACGGTTACTTTATACATGACAATGCGAGAACACACGTCGCTAAAGGTTCGATGACAGCAATACGAAGTGTTTTTGATGAAGGGGTAGTTGACTGGCGTCCCCGTTCTCCAGATCTAAATCTGCGTGATCTTTTATCTTTCGACAATTTCAAAAGACAATATGTATGCTACCAATCCCCACACGCTCTAAGAGTTGGAAGACAGGTTTCGGCTGGTACTCTCCCAGACTTCGGCAACCGAAATTCCTGGAGTGTTTGTTGATGTGTTCAGGTTGCTCTTACCACAGGCGGACATCATTCTGAGCACCTACTGTGAATAAAGGGAAGCTTAGGGGGGGTGGGCGTAAGGCGTCAAACGGGCGGACTTGGAGCAGGAGACGCACCACAGGACATTTTAATTTCCACTGGCTATACTTTTACAAATAAATTCGTAAAACTTTGTCAGCATGAGCAGGAAGCATTCAGGATTCACACCCACAGCAGTGGAAGTTCAGATACATAGCAAAAAAATTTCTTTTTTCATGCGAAATTTCATCATATTTCACTTACTGTTGGCTGCAATTGTGCTACGGGTACCCATTTCTTCACAAGAAAGATTCTTAGATGAATTTTGCACTGCTTCTTAAATACAAATTCCTTAACGCAAAACACTAGAATTTTCCAAATCTATTAAAAACTGATAAAAACTGAGACAATTGACTACAAATTTTGAATTTTGACTAAAGACGAAGTTTAAAATGTAACAGCTCATTCATTCTTTATAAATTAGATGAATTCTAGAGTTTCATACACCTGTAAGTATGATTTGTGTGCTGTGCAGAATTCATCGCAAAATCTCTCTTACCTGTAAGAACAAATGTAGTAAGTGAAAAAATTATGAAATTTTACATGTTGTTGTTGTTTTTGTCTTCAGTCCTGAGACTCGTTTGATGCAGCTCTCCATGCTACTCTATCCTGTGCAAGCTGCTTCATATCCCAGTACCTACTGCAGCCTACATCCTTCTGAATCTGCTTAGTGTATTCCTCTGTTGGTCTGCCTCTACGATTTTTACCCTCCACGCTGTCCTCCAATAATAAATTGGTGATCCCTTGATGCCTCAGAACATGTCCTACCAACCGATCCCTTCTTCTAGTCAAGTTGTGCCACAAACTCCTCTTCTCTCCAATTCTATTCAATACCTCCTCATTAGTTATGTGATCTACCCATCTAATCTTCAGCATTCTTCTGTAGCACCACATTTCGAAAGCTTCTATTCTCTTCTTGTCCCAACTATTTATCGTCCACGTTTCACTTCCATACAAGGCTACACTCCGTACAAATACTTTCAGAAACAACTTCCCGACACTTAAATCTATACTCGATGTTAACAAATTTCTCTTCTTCAGAAACGCTTTCCTTGCCATTGCCAGTCTACGTTTTATATCTTCTCTACTTCGACCATCATCAGTTATTTTGCTCCCCAAATACTAAAACTCCTTTACTACTTTAAGTGTCTCATTTCCTAATCTAATTCCCTCAGCATCACCCGACTTAATTCGACTACATTCCATTATCCTCGTTTTGCTTTTGTTGATGTTCATCTTATATCCTCCCTTCAAGACACTGTCCATTCCGTTCAACTGCTCTTCCAAGTCCTTTGCTGTCTGTGACAGAATTACATTGTCATCGGCGAACCTCGAGGTTTTTATTTCTTCTCCGTGGATTTTAATACCTACTCCAAATTTTTCTTTTGTTTCGTTTACTGCTTGCTCAATATACAGATTGAATAACATCGGGGAGAGGCTACAGCCCTGTCTCACTCCCTTCCCAACCACTGCTTCCCTTTCATGCCCCTCGACTCTTGTAACTGCCATTTGGTTTCTGTACAAATTGTAAATAGCCTTTTGCTCCCTGTATTTTACCCCTGCCATCTTTAGAATTTGAAAGAGAGTATTCTAGTTTGATTGTCAAAAGCTTTCTCTAAGTCTACAAATGCTAGAAACCGAGGTGAGCTTCCACTAGTTTTTTCATTCGTCTGTATAGAATTCGCGTGAGTATTTTGCAGCCGTAATTTATTAAAGTGATAGTTCGGTAATTTTCACATCTGTCAACACCTGCTTTCTTTGGGATTGGAATTATTATATTCTTCTTGAAGCCTGAGGGTATTTCGCTGGTCTCATACATGTTGCTCACCAGATAGTAGAGTTTTGTCAGGACTGGCTCTCCCAAGGCCGCTAGTAGTTCTAATGGAATGCTGTCTACTCCCAGGGCCTTGTTTCGACTCGGGTCTTTCAGTGCTCTGTCAAACTCTTCATGCAGTATCGTATCTCCTATTTCATCTTCATCTACATCCTCTTCTATTTCCATAATATTGTCCTCAAGTACATCAACCTTGTATAGACCCTCTATATACCCCTTCCACCTTTCTGCTTTCCCTTCTTTGTTTAGAACTGGGTTTCCATATGAGCTCTTGATATTTGTACAAGTGGTTCTCTTTTCTCCAAAGGTCTGTTTAATTTTTCTGTAGGCAGTATCTATCTTACCGCTAGTGAAATAAGCCTCTACATTTGTGCTCTAGCCATCCCTGCTTAACCATTTTGCACTTCCTTTGGATCTCATTTCTGAGACGTTTGTATTCCCTTTTGCCTGCTTCATTTACTGCATTTTTATATTTTCTCCTTTCATCAATTAAATTCAATATTTTTTCTTAGTTTACATGTAAAAAGAAGTTACTTTGTTATGTTTTTGAACTTGCACTGCTACGAGTGTGAATCGTGATTCCTTCCTGTTCATGCTGACAAAGTATTACGAATTTATTTGTAAAAGTATAGACAGTGGTAACTGAAATGTGCTGCGGTGGCTCTCCTGATCCGGGTCGGTTGATCAGATGGCCACGTTGTTCGTGCAACTTAAACTCGGGTGGTGTCCGTGAAGGGGGGGAGGGGGAGGGGGGGTTACGACGGCGGCGCCTCCCGGGCGTCTCTCGTGACACATGCCGTGCAAATTTTCGTAATACATGCGTATAAGGTGGTGGTTGCTTCTGACGCTAATTGGTTGTGAGAGAAGTAAAGTGGTGCCACAAAGTTACAGCGTTTTTAACTTTTCTGGCATGACGTCCTTCCCTTCATCTCATATTCGCAAATTTTGATTGGTAATTTTAATAACTGAAGACAGAGTTACGTTACTCGCCAAAGTCCTTTTTCGTGACATGCATTCGGCGTCTTTTTAATAGCAAATGGCAGTGCAGCGGTCGTCTCCGAGGACAGAGGCGTCGTGGTACCGATCCCATACTACGGGCCTGACATACACCGAAGTGGCAAACAAACTGACACAGGCGTGCGCATTCAAAGAGACACACAGACAACCAGAAAACGGCGCTGCGGTCGGCAACGCCTATGGAAGACAACGACTGTCTGGCGCAGTTGTTGGATCGTTTACTGCTGCTACAATGGCAGGTTATCGAGATTTACGTGAGTTTGAACGTGGCATTATAGTCCCCGCACGAGAGATGGGACACAGGATCTCCGAGGTAGCGATGAAGTGGGGATCTTCCCTTACGACCATTTCACGAGTATACCGTGAATATCAGGTATCCGGTAAAACATCAGGTCTCCCGACATCGCTGTGGCCAGAAAAAGATCCTACAAGAACGGGACCAACGACGACTGAAGAGAATCGCCCAACCTGACATAAGTGCGACCCTTCCGAAAATTGCTGCAGGTTTCAGTGCTGGGCCACGAACAAGTGGCAGCGTGCGAACCGTTCGACGAAACATCATCGATATGCGCTTCCGGAGCAGAAGTCCCACTCGTGTACCCTCGATGACTGCACGACACAAAGCTTTATGTGTCGTCTGGGCCCCTCAACGCCGACATTGGACTGTTGATGACCGGAAACGTGTTGCCTGCTGGGACGAGTCTCGTTTCAAATTGTATCGATTGGACAGATGTGTACGGGTATGGAAACAACCTCATGAATCCAACGACCCTGCACGCCAGCAGGGGACTGTTCAAGCTGGTGGAGACTCTGTAGTGGTGAGGGGCGTGTAGCTCTTGGAGTGATATGGGATCCCTGATACGCCTAGATACAGTTCTCGCAGGTGACAAGTACGTAAGCATCCTGTCTGATCACCTGCATCCATGGACGTGGGCAATTCCAGCGGGTCAATGCGACACCCCACACGTCCAGAATTGCTACAGAGTGGCTCCAGGAACACTCTTCTGAGTTTAAACACTACCGCCGCCCACCAAACTCCCCAGACATGAACATTATTGAGCATATCCGGGATGTCTGGCAACGTGCTGTCAGAAGAGAATCCATCTCGTCGCACTCCTACGGATTCATGGACAGCCGTGCACGGTTCGTGGTGTCCACTCCCTCCAGTTAGTCGAGTGCATCCCACGTCGTGCCGCGGCACTTCTGCGTCCTCGCGGGGGCCCCACACGATATTAGGCAGGTGTAAGTGCTTCAAAGACTGCAATGATGGAATTTAACATACGGAAACAAATAGAATTTGACATGAAATTATACATAGAAAATGATATTGTAAATAAGGAAAAATGGACAAAGTTCTTCGGAATTACAATCCAGGACAGCCTCAAACGGGACATGCATATCGATTCCTTAGCATGTAAGCTGTCGAAGAATGTGTTTCCTATAAATATGATTAGCAAATATTGTAACGGCATGTGTGTACTAAAAACTGCCTATCATGCCCTATTCTCATCAAATTTAAACCATGCTGTAGAAATATGGGGTGCAACAACTCAAGCCAACCTAAGCACATTATTAGTACTACAGAATAAAGCTATCAGAATTATTTGTGGTGCCAAACCTCGAGAATCGTGTCGGAATCTGTTCCCAAAGTTAGGTGTGCTTAACATTATAGGTGTATACATATTGAAAGTTATACTGCTTGTGGAAACAATAAATCCAAATTTCAACTGTGACCTGCACCAGTACGATTCAAGGCTAAAGTTCAGATACCATGTAAATAGCCACAGAACAGCTTTATATGAAAAAAATGTACTTCATGCTGGGCTGAAGCTATCCAATGCCCAACCAAAAAGTCTCACAACCCTTCCCACTAACAAAAGATCAGCTAAAAAGAATTCTAATTGAAAACCCTTTTCATTCCCTAGACAAGTATTATACCCGTATGAAAATTGCTTCATAAGTATGTCAAGCTCATAGTTTTAACTAACCTACAACTAATATAATGTTGATAACAACAATATTTGTAATATTGTGATTGTATACTACCAAATGTAAAATGCATCAAAACGTAAAATTTGTTAATACAAACAAATCTTTAGTTTGTAATTTATAAACTGACGTATTCAGAAAATAATCTGTATGATGTCCTGACACTGTATGATTTCTACGGATTGTATCTGATTATTCGATGTTGAATAAATACTATTATTATTATTATGAGTCTGTGAAAAAAATTTGTTCTGCCTTAGACAAGTCTAGCAAAGTTGCAGGATTGTTCTGTGACCTCATAAAAGCATTTGATTGTGTAAACCATCAATGGCTCCTGTATAAAATGGAAAAATACGGAACTGGAGGTCATGTTTTAGAGTGGTTCAGGTTATACCTCACAAAGAAGAAACACAGAGTAGTTATATCATCAAGCAAGGGAAATTTCTTCTCTGAATGGATGATTATTTCACAAGGTGTTCCACAAGGCTGACTTTTGGTTCCAATTTTATTCTTACTGTACATAAATGACTTGCCACTAAACATAAATTCACACTCAGTTTTATTCACTGATGATACGGCTGCCCTCATCAAAACCAATCACTCACAACAAATTCCCTCAACAGCCACAAATCTATTAGACAGTGTAGAAAACTGGTTCTGACTAAATGTGTTAAAATCGCATATTGGAAAAAAACATTTACTACAGTTCAAAACTATAAACTCTAAGATAAATGAAATTCATATTACCTGCAGTAACCAAGTACTGAAAGAATCAGATTGTGTTAAATTTTTAGGAATCAAAATTTATCCTGGTCTTCATATATAGAAAGCAAATAAGATAAACAGCCTGACCTTTGCTATGAAGATTTTGTCATATTCAACTAGCATGGAGATAAGAAAAGTACTTTATCACAGCTATTTTGAAGCTGTTATAAGGTATGGCATTATCTTTTGGGGTAATACAAGCAAAATCATTAGAATATTAAAATTACAAAAATCAATTGTTAGAAATATGTGTAATGCAAGACCAAAAAAATCTTGTCGCCCACTGTTAAGAAATCTAGTGGTATTAAGTGCCCTCTGTTTGCACATCTCTGAACTGATTATTTTTGTATACAGTAACCGTATGTTATTCGTAGACAACAATATTAAGCATCAATACAGCACTAGGAATAAGACAATGCTTCCTACTCACAGGTTAAAGTCATATGCACAAACCCCACAATAATAGGCATGAAAATCTACAACATGCTAAAAAAGAAACAAATAAATAGCATGGAGCTAGAGCAATTTAAATCAAAGCTGCACAAGTTATTAGCGGAAAAATTTTTATTACTCTGTAGAAGAATTTATGAACGATGATGTGGAAGTCTGAGCAAGGAAACATCACCTGTAAATTAAGCTTAGCAGTTTTGTGTCAAATAAATGATTGTAAAAATATGTCCACTATGCAAACACTGTTGTTATATATTACTTTGTAATTCATGTAAACTGGAGTGTTGATATATTGTTTTTGTAATACTGTATATACAAATTGTAATTGTAATGTAAATGTAATGTTGACGAGTCCCCAGTACATCAGATCTGTGATTTGACTTTGTATGTTACGGGATAATAAACATTCTGATTCTGAAGAACCTCTGACTGAGTCATTTAAAGAATGTTTGATTAGGAAACTTCTTATTGACAATTTTCGTCCATGAATACCATGTTCTCATATTTCCCACCAGAAATGTGCTACAGAAATAATAACATCCACAGATCTATGTAAATAATATCTGTAAGGTTTTGACTCAAAGTTAGTAAGCATCTATGCATTTACATTTTTACTGATGTTTGTTTATTGTATATATCTATATGCATTTTTATGTGAACACAATTTATGACACAGATAACACTGTAGTAAAGTAGTATTAAGACTCATTTATATGCCTGGTTGTAAGCACAGTTTTATAAGACCATGAGATGAACCGATTATGCTTGGCGAGACACAGGCTTGACACACATGGTTTTTGAGGAAGGTTTAATTTCGCGACCACGAATTTCGGGGTTTTGGCTTTCTCTTTTTTTTTTTTTTTTTTGGAGGGGGGGGGGGGGATCTCTCGTGCTTTGTTCTCTGCGGTCGTTTTCCCTTTGTTGCGACTAGGAATTTCACATGTACTGTGCAACATGGAACGGTCGTGGTCTCATATGTGTTGACAGTAATCTTGCACATATGAGCCACTCAGTAGGAATGTTAAACCAGACTGCTGTAGTATATAGCAGCATCATATTTCTATGCAGGCATGGTTTCAATGTAAACAAGTTTAATATTTATGTATTATGTAAATAGTTAGGTATTTAGTACGTCGCTTTCTGGTATTCAGGTAGCAGGGACTCAATTGTAAATAAGATGTAAATTTGTTTACATGTGTCGCAAATAGTGCCACAAGGATAAGTGGACTATCAACAGAACATAGGACACTCAAGAGAGTGCGAAATGTGGACTTCGAAGTGTTTACATATAATTAGGAGAAAGAGATTATAAACAATGGCTAGGTCCAACTCACCGTTTGTTGACGATGTGTAGCAGCCGACGGGAGAGGAACCAACGTCTTCAGCCTCTTCTTGTGGCCTAATCCAATGAGTGATAAAACACTCACACACGCACAGAAAGCAATATAGTGTAGTGCACCATAGTGACATGCTACTTTTCAGGCACAAACTGTCACTAATTTCGCTAAAGACACAGTGCTGGGACGATGTGTTATCGACAACACATAAACAATGCAATCACACACGATCAGACTTTACGGTGCGATGAATAAAATGTGTTAGCAGAGACGTTTAATAAATGCATGCTTAAAAATAAGCGTATAAACGCACTAAATAAGAAACACTGTTGAGACACTTTTGTTGTGGTTATTCAAACCGGGAACGATTTTAAAACAGTATGACAAGCTTCAGTCGTGTGAACTGTTAACGCTCTAGTGAATAAACAGTGACAATTTACATTCATGCTAGAGGGATACTTATCACACAACACAACACGTGCTTATCCGAACCTTTTTCCCAGGACGCTACAGTGTGTAGTGACATATAAAGGACTAATTCTGCCGCGTTTTATGCATTTCATGAACGCAAGAAGCTTCGCGTGGATTGGCACTGCGTGCTTCTGCGCAGCAATGCAATGCAACTCGAATCACGTGCGCGGAATGTGCCTGCCCATATAGTTCCACCGGCCGGCAGCAGGGCGCGCGGCATGCGGCGAGTGATCGGGTGACGTCATCGCTACGAGATGGCGCTAGCTGCCACCTGTTGCTAGAGAGCCTGTACAGGGAGAGAGTGGCCAACCGGACGATACGGCGGACATTTTTCTGCCAAACTCCGGGCGGAACTTTTGAATGGCCAGTAGTGGAGTACAAACTCACCGAATCAAAAGCACAAGACAATATGGCGAAATCATTCGTGAAATGCCTTTCTTTACAGCTATAATATACTCATAGTAGCCTACTACGTACAGCACAGGAAAATTTGATACAGTGACTGTAAAAATTATTCGTTACTTGCATTTATCTCCTTTAAAGTTCGTTTACTAGACATATTGCAATAAAAGTAACGTAAACAAAACAAAAATAGTGTATAGCATTTGTTTTGTATCGGAAGTGCATAACGCTAAAGATTTAACGTACCTGTATTACGTCAGATGAATGAAAGTCGTAAGTAGTTGAAACTTCCTGGCAGATTAAAACTGTGTGCCGGAGCGAGACTCCAACGCGGGACCTTTGCCTTCCGCGGGCAAGCGCTCTACCAACTGAACTACCCAAGCACTTGCCCGCGAAAGGCAAAGGTCCCGAGTTCGAGTCTCGGTCCGGCACACAGTTTTAATCTGCCAGGAAGTTTCATATTAGCGCACACTCCGCTGCAGAGTGAAAATCTCATTCTCGTAAGCAGTTGTTTACTTGTTACATGCAAAAAGTGTGAGACGTATTAGTACTTCTTGTCACGTCTTCAAACTTTTTGCATATCACAAGTAAACAACTGCTTACGACTTTACTGAACACCTCTCGTAGATAACAAACGAAAAAGATTACAAAAATCAGGTAATGTTAAATGTAGGCTACTGTAATAACGACCAAATATAACAAGAAAACTACCGTATCCCTTCTATCCCACAGTAAGTAGGCCTATTAAAAACTGTCTTCAAGAGTACCTACAATTATTTACTACGAAAAATGTTTGAGCAACCACGACAGCCGCGGAAAACGTGCTTACAACTTGCCTGCGTCCATGATGACTGGGTGTTGTGTGCTGTCCTTAGGTTAGTTAGGTTTAAGTAGTTCTAAGTTCTAGGGGACTGATGACCTCAGATGTTAAGTCCCATAGTGCTCAGAGGCAGTGCCTTGCCTGCGTCAACAGTCAGGCAATAATAATACTGAAACCAAAATAATGCCTATTGTTCTGATTCGGAACGAAATAAACTTTGACGCTATAAAGTCGAATGAGCGTGGCACAGCAATTACAGGAACTTCCCGTTTCCAGCAAGGACGTCAGATAATGGCTTCAGAAAAGCTTGTGATGCTACCAGTGTGCACGAACTGTTAAAGAAATAAAAGCTTACAAATGCACTGAATTGTAATAGGCCTATCTGTTTTGCGTGACTAAAAGTACTTAAAAAAACTGCCCACTGCTTTCGTCTTTCTTCATTGCGTGGAAATGCTAACACGCGAAATCCACCTTCGCCTCTATTGGAACAACCAAATGCAGCACAACCTGGCATCGTTTACGAACGTCTGCAGAACGAATTACAGATGTCAAAAACAATACTGTGCAATTGCTAACGTGTTTACTTCAAACATGTAGGCCTACCGACTTCATCACAAAACGCTTCATTATTTCAACTCGTATTTTAGATCCCAAACGCTAATTATGTACTAAAAACGACATACAACTAAATCGAACATGCGTGCACACCGCATAACAAGTCTCTCAATAATTCAGATTCCTTTTAACCGTTTCCAAAAGTCCTCTGAACTTCAATTCAGCTCACAAGCACGGCGAACATAGGAAGCGCGAGAGACGTTTGGCAGAAAAATGGCGCCAAACCTAATCAACCAGTCACGGCCAACTTCACCTGTGGCAACTCCCTCTCTGTACGCAGGCAGGCTCCCTACCTCACATCACACCAGCCGCTGCTGGCCGACGCTCTTCGCTTGTCTGCCCAGTTGAATGAGCGCCGGAAGCTATGACCTCGCACACCGCGCGGCTACTGTCCGCTCAGCCAATACGTTCGCTCGGCGGACTTTTAACTAAATAAATATGCAAAGCAGACACTTTTTTTTTTGACGAGACATGGACAAATACGTGCCAAGAGCACAGTAAAGAATACATTATGTGTGTTTTCTCATTCGTAAAAGGCGTTTACACATGAAGTAACATTTATAGGACTTGTATGATTTGTACGATAATTTGCGGAACTTTTAATGAAATGATTGATAAGTTGAACTTTAAAGATGAAAGACAATTTCCGTAAACATGAACATTAACAAAACTATAATTAAAAAGTAAAACTATCTAAAAGTTTGCCCGCTACCTGACTTTTACATTCAACTGAATTCTACTTTATATTTTCTAACATGTAATGAAACTAAACAGTATCATTCAAGGGGGCAGTGAAATGTTTCTTTTTACGCGTAAACAAATTTAAACCTCAAAAAACTAAAATAATTTATGTAAACCTACGTAAGAAACGCACTTGTAGTTGTTGATGTTGTTGTTGTGGTCTTGAGTCCTGAGACTGGTTTGATGCAGCTCTCCACGCTACTCTATCCTGTGCAAGCTTCTTCATCTCCCAGTACTTACTGCAACCTACATCCTTCTGAACCTGCTTAGTGTATTCATCTCTTGGTCTCCCTCTACGATTTTTACCCTCCACGCTGCCCTCCAGTGCTAAATTGGTGATCCCTCGATGTCTCAGAACATGTCCTACCAACCGATCCCTTCTTCTAGTCAAGTTGTGCCACAAGCTCCTCTTCTCCCCAATTCTATTCAATACCTCCTCATTAGTTATGTGATCTACCCATCTTCTAAAGCTTCTATTCTCTTCTTGTCCAAACTATTTATCGTCCATGTTTCACTTCCATACATGCTGTTGTGGACTGACAAGACAGCCAGTCCACAGTGACGGGTAACCGAAAGGCACGCTCTTAAACTCACGCAGGCTGGCGTGAGGTCTGAAACAGGATACGTAATGAATGCTATAAAGAAAAGTACGTAGCTGCTGGAATACTTAACTTTAATTCACAATTGGTGAACATTGGTCTTGTTACTGTACATGCTTCATTAGATACATAGCAAAGGATAAATGGCGCCTTGCTAGGTCGTAGCAATTGACTTAGCTGAAGGCTATGCTAACTATCGTCTCGGCAAATGAGAGCGTATTTTGTCAGTGAACCATCGCTAGCAAAGTCGGCTGTACAACTGGGGCGAGTGCTAGGAAGTCTCTCTAGACCTGCCGTGTGGCGGCGCTCGGTCTGCAATTACTGACAGTGGCGACACGCCGGTCCGTCGTATACTAGCGGACCGCGGCCGATTTAAACGGCTACCACCTAGCAAGTGTGGTGTCTGGCGGTGACACCACACATGGCTACACTCCATACAAATACTTTCAGAAACGATTTCCTGACACTCAAATCTATACTCGATGTTAATAGATTTCTCTTCTTCAGAAACGCTTTCCTTGCCATTGCCAGTCTACATTTTATATCCTCTCTACTTCGACCATCATCAGTTATTTTGCTCCCCAAATAGCAAAACTCCTTTACTACTTTAAGCCTCTCATTTCCTAATCAAATTCCCGCAGCATCACTCGATTAGATTCGACTACATTCCATTATCCTCGTTTTGCTTCTGTTAATGTTAATCTTATATCCTCCTTTCAAGACACTGTCCATTCCGTTCAACTGCTCTTCCAGGTCCTTTGCTGTCACTGACAGAATTACAATGTCATCAGCGAAACTCAAAGTTTTTATTTCTTCTCCATGGATTTTAAAACGTACTCCGAATTTTTCTTTTGTTTCCTTCACTGCTTGCTCAATATATAGATTGAATAACATTGGGGAGAGGCTACAAGCCTGTCCCACTCCCTTCCCAACCACTGCTTCCCTTTCATGTCCCTCGACTCTTATAACTGCTATCTGGTTTCTGTATGAATTGTAAATAGCCTTTCGCTTCCTGTATTTTACCCCTGCCACCTTCAGAATTTGAAAGGGAGTATTCCAGTCAACATTGTCAAAAGCTTTCTCTAAGTCTACAAATGATAGAAACGTAGGTTTGCCTTTCCTTAATCTAAGATAAGTCGTATAGTGAGTATTGCTTCACGTGTTCCAAAATTTCTACGGTATCGAAACTGATCTTCCCCAAGGTCGGCTTCTACAAGTTTTTCCATTCATCTGTAAAAAATTCGCGTTATTATTTTGCAGCCGTGACTTATTAAACTGATAGTTCGGTAATTTTCACATCTGTCAACACCTGCTTTCTTTGGGTTTGGAATTATTATATTCTTCTTGAAGCCTGAGGGTATTTCGCCTGTCTCATACACCTTGCTCACCAGATGGTAGAGTTTTGTCAGGAGTGGCTCTCCCAAGGCTGTCAATAGTTCCAATGGAATGTTGTCTACTCCCGGGGCCTTGTTTCGACTCAGGTCTTTCAGCGGTCTGTCAAACTCTTCACGCAGTATCATATCTCCTATTTCATCTTCATCTACACTCTCTTCCATTTCTATAATACTGTCATCAAGTACATCGCCTTTGTATAGACCCTCTATATACTCCTTCCACCTTTCTGCTTTCCCTTCTTTGCTTAGAACTGGATTTCCATCTGAGCTCTTGATATTCATGCAAGTGGTTCTCTTTCCTCCAAAGATATCTTTAATTTTCCTGTAGGCAGTATCTATCTTACCCCTAGTGATATGCGGCTCTACATCCTTACATTTGTCCTCTAGCCACCCCTGGTTAGCCATTTTGCACTTTCTGTCGTTCTCATTTTTTAGACGCAGGAGAACCGCAACGGAAATGACCGCGGAGAAGCCCTCGGACGTTGGCGTGCCAGGCACATACAGTCTGCGGCCGCGAGCTCGCCTCCAGTTGTCCACCGGCAATGGGGGGTGAAGCTTTGACAATGCCAGCCACTCGTGCTGGCGAAACGTCAGAAAAATCATCAGATGAACGTCGGCCGAAGAACCCGAGACAGAAGCCAATAGGCAGTTCGTGAACAAGTGGCCACGAAAGCCTTAACAATTTTGTATAAATTCAGTTGCTTCTTATTTGGGGCGCAGCTGTTTAAACTGTGCAGGTATCTGCAAACCAGAGACAGCGTCGCAACCCAGGATGTACTCGAGAAAGCAGCGAAATACTTCTCTGCTCTGTGTTGCTACGCAGTCGATCCGCACCTACGCACTGAGTAAATGCATCAACGTTTTCTTATTATATTGAAATATTGAACATGTGACTGTCATTAGTGGCCGTGCGGTTCTAGGCGCTTCAGTCCGGAACCGTGAGACCGCTACGGTCGCAGGTTCGAATCCTGCCTCGGGCACGGATGTGTGTGATGCCCTTAGGTTAGTTAGGTTTAAGTAGTTCTACGTTCTAGGGGACTTATGACCTCCGAAGTTGAGTCCCATAGTGCTCAGAGCCATTTGAACCATTTGAACTGTCATTAATAAACACTGAACCACCTACCTTTTCGCAAGACTGAATTTGAAAAAAAAAAAAAAGATCCACTTCCTGATGATTCCATTCACACAAACTTGTCACTCTTTCACTCATTTCAACACCATACATCTGCAACTATCCCACGAGACATGCACCAACGAACGGCGTCGCTGTGCACTACTTATTCACTTAGATCAGTCCACTTTACAGCAATCCCTGCCACACACACACACACACCGAAAAACAGCAAACAAGACAGCGGTGTCGATGTCGGCGCTAGGAATACAGTGGCTCAGTAGTTGCCTCCCATAGGTTATGTCAAAGCATCATCGATTGGCTACGGGAAACTGCCGTGCCGCCAACCCATGAGCAGTAGACTGAAAACGCCGTTACTGCCAATGGCCCTGGTCCAGTGGTCGTCGAAATTTTTTTGCTCAAGGGCCAACACTAAGAACACGATGGTGGCACCTCTTGCCGCAGAGTTCCACGACTTTTTATTAACTGCCAAACCACGTAAATGGTGTACTGTGAACCTCCAATAGACCAGCTATAGTAAAGAAGCGAGAGGTTTACCACTCACTTTCTAGCACTTATCGTTAAAGTCGATACTACTCGGACCACTACGTGTAGAATGTTCTCTGTTTCAGATTGTCGCCACCCATAAAGGGTAACATTGTAATCGCCCGACGAAATGTTGCTGCGCTGTCTTTGTAAACAGATGGTTAATAACAGAAAATAGACTAATACTTAAATGTTGGAAGTGAAACATGGACGATAAATAGTTTGGACAACAAGAGAATACTAGTTGTTGTTATTGTGGTCTTCAGTCCTGAGACTGGTTTGATGCAGCTCTCCATGCTACTCTATCCTGTGCAAGCCTCTTCATCTCCCAGTAGCTACTGCAGCCTACATCCTTCTGAACCGGCTTAGTGTATTCATCTCTTGGTCTCCCCCTACGACTTTTACCCTCCACGCTGCCCTCCAATACTAAATTGGTGATTCCTTGATGCCTCAGAACATGTCCTACCAACCGATCCCTTCTTCTGGTCAAGTTGTGCCACAAACTTCTCTTCTCCCCAATCCTATTGAATACTTCCTCATTAGTTACGTGATCTACACATCTAATCTTCAGCATTCTTCTGTAGCACCACATTTCGAAAGCTTCTATTCTCTTCTTGTCCCAACTATTTACCGTCCATGTATCACTTCCATACATGGCTACACTTCATACAAATACTTTCAGAAATGACTTCCTGACACTTAAATCTATACTCGATGTTAACAAATTTCTCTTCTTCAGAAACGCTTTCCTTGCCATTGCCAGTCTACATTTTATATCCTCTCTACTTCGACCATCATCAGTTATTTTGCTCCCCAAATAGCAAAACTCCTTTACTACTTTAAGTGTCTCATTTCCTAATCTAATACCCTCAGCATCACCCGACTTAATTCGACTACATTCCATTATCCTTGTTTTGCTTTTGTTGATGTTCATCTTATATCCTCCCTTCAAGACACCATCCTTTCCGTACAACTGCTCTTCCAAGTCCTTTGCTGTCTCTGACAGAATTACGTCATCGGCGAACCTCAAAGTTTTTATTTCTTCTCCATGGATTTTAATACCTACTCTGAACTTTTCTTTTGTTTCCTTTACTGCTTGCTCAATATACAGATTGAATAACATCGGGGAGAGGCTACAACCCTGTCTTACTCCCTTCCCAACCACTGCTTCCCTTTCATGTCCCTCGACTCTTATAACTGCCATCTGGTTTCTGTACAAATTGTAAATAGCCTTTCGCTCCCTGTATTTTACCCCTGCCATCTTTAGAATTTGAAAGAGAGTATTCCAGTCAACATTGTCAAAAGCTTTCTCTAAGTCTACAAATGCTAGAAACGTAGGTTTGCCTTTCCTTAATCTTTCTTCCAAGATAAGTCGTAAGGTCAGTATTGCCTCACGTGTTCCAGTATTTGTACGGAATCCAAACTGATCTTCCCCAAGGTCGGCTTCTACAAGTTTTTCCATTCGTCTGTAAAGAATTCGTGTTAGTACTTTGCAGCTGTGGCTTAGTAAACTGATTGTTCGGTAATTTTCACATCTGTCAACACCTGCTTTCTTTGGGATTGGAATTATTATATTCTTCTTGAAGTCTGAGGGTATTTCGCCTGTTTCATAGATCTTGCTCACCAGATGGTAGAGTTTTGTCAGGACTGGCTCTCCCAAGGCCGTCAGTAGTTCCAATGGAATGTTGTCTACTCCAGGGGCCTTGTTTCGACTCAGGTCTTTCAGTGCTCTGTCAAACTCTTCACGCCTTATCGTATCTCCCATTTCATCTTCATCTACATCCTCTTCGATTTCCATAATATTGTCCTCAAGTGCATCGCCCTTGTATAGACCTTCTATATACCCCTTCCACCATCCTGCTTTCCCTTCTTTGCTTCGAACTGGGTTTCCATCTGAGCTCTTGATGTTCATACACGTGGTTCTCTTATCTCCAAAGCTGTCTTTAATTTTCCTGTAGGCAGTATCTATCTTACCCCTAGTGAGATAAGCCTCTACATCCTTACATTTGTCCTCTAGCCATCCCTGCTTAGCCATTTTGCACTTCCTGTCGATCTCATTTTTGAGACGTTTGTATTCCTTTTTGCCTGCTTCATTTACTGCATTTTTATATTTTCTCCTTTCATCAATTAAATTCAATATTTCTTCTGTTACCCAAGGATTTCTACTAGCCCTCGTCTTTTTACCTACTTGATCCTCTGCTGCCTTCACTACTTCATCCCTCAAAACTACCCATTCTTCTTCTACTGTATTTCTTTCCCCCATTCCTGTCAATTGTTCCCTTATGCTCTCCCTGAAACTCTGTACAACCTCTGGTTCTTTCAGTTTATCCAGGTCCGATCTCCTTAAATTGCCACCTTTTTGCAGTTTCTTCAGTTTTAATCTACAGTTCATAACCAATAGATTGTGGTCAGAGTCCACATCTGCCCCTGGAAATGTCTTACAATTTAAAACCTGGTTCCTAAATCTCTGTCTTACCATTATATAATCTATCTGATACCTTTTAGTATCTCCAGGGTTCTTCCATGTATACAACCTTCTATCATGATTCCTAAACCAAGTGTTAGCTATGGTTAAGTTGTGCTCTGTACAAAATTCTATCAGGCGGTTTCCTCTTTCATTTCTTATCCCCAATCCATATTCACCTACTACTTTTCCTTCTCTCCCTTTTCCTACACTCGAATTCCAGTCACCCATGACTATTAAATTTTCGTCTCCCTTCACTATCTGAATAATTTCTTTTATTTCATCACACATTTCTTCAATTTCTTCGTCATCTGCAGAGCTAGTTGGGATATAAACATGTACTACTGTAGTAGGTGTGGGGTTCGTGTCTATCGTGACCACAATAATGCGTTCACTATGCTGTTTGTAGTAGCTTACCCGCACTCCTATTTTCCTATTCATTATTAAACCTACTCCTGCATTACCCCTATTTGACTTTGTGTTTATAACCCTGTAGTCACCTGACCAGAAGTCTTGTTCCTCCTGCCACCGAACTTCACTAATTCCCACTATATCTAACTTTAACCTGTCCATTTCCCTTTTTAAATTTTCTAACCTACCTGCCCGATTAAGGGATTTGACATTCCACGCTCCGATCCGTAGAACGCCAGTTTTCTTTCTCCTGATAACGACATCCTCTTGAGTACTCCCCGCCCGGAGATCCGAATGGGGGACTATTTTATCTCCGGAATATTTTACCCAAGAGGACGCCATCATCATTTAATCATACAGTAGAGCTGCATGCTCTCGGGAAAAATTATGGCCGTAGTTTCCCCTTGCTTTCAGGCATTCGCAGTACCAGCACAGCAAGGCCGTTTTGGTTATTGTTACAAGGCCAGATCAGTCAATCATCCAGACTGTTGCCCTTGCAACTACTGAAAAGGCTGCTGCCCCTCTTCAGGAACCACACGTTTGTCTGGCCTCTCAACAGATACCCCTCCGTTGTGGTTGCACCTACGGTACGGCTATCTGTATCGCTGAGGCACGCAAGCCTCCCCACCAGCGGCAAGGTCCATGGTTCATGGGGGGAGAGAATAGAAGCTTTCGAAATGTGGTGCTACAGAATAATGCTGAAGATTAGATGGGTAGATCACGTAACTAATGAGGAAGTATTGAATAGAATAGGGGAGAAGAAGAGTTTGGGCAAAACTTGACAAGAAGAAGGGACCGGTTGGTAGGGCATATTCTGAGGCATAAAAAAAAATCGTAGAGGGAGACGAAGAGATAGATACACTAAGCAGATTCAGAAGGATGTAGGTTGCAGTAAGTACTGGGAGATGATGAAGCTTGCACTGGATAGAGTAGCATGGAGAGCTGCATCAAACCAGTCTCAGGACTGAAGACCACGACAACAACAACTAGTATAAAGCCTTGAATAATCTACTCAGGTCAAACTTCAACATCACAGAAAAAAACTGAGAAGCAATTCAGTTATTCGATTGTGTAAGCAAACACGTTACCTTTCTTTTACAGCCAATCAGCTTCTAAAGAAAGAAACAAAGCACGAGACCAATAAAATTTTTGCAAACGTAGCGCAGTACAGTGTATGTAGTCGAATATTACATTCACTCGCGTTGATTTCCTGAATCCTTCGTAACAACACAATCTTTGAAAATAATACCTTAAGCAGTTCATCTTCAAAAAATTGAGAATTACTACAAGTTTTAAGCGTCGTGTAATCTTAGTCGTCATGTAACACTTCATTTTCATCGTATGTAGACTCGTCAAGGGCTCTCTAAATCATTTTTTCCAAACGTTTCTTCTCTTCACAACACATTCTGAACACACAGTCGTACTAAATCCGCGAAACAGATAACTCTATAACGTCACCTAGTGCCTACGAATCAACAAAGGTTTCAAAAACGACGAATGGTTAAACTGATACCGCTACGATGTCTGCAGATGTCACAGATCATTCCGGGAGCAAAAAAAGAATGTTAGAAACGACTGAAAATCATCGGAAGTGGCGCGACGTGATATTGCATCCGCCGAGTACTGCCATCTCCTGCTAACGACGAAGTATTACGTCAGCCGCGTGCCAGGTGTTGTTTACAGTTTTGCAGTTACTGCCTCGACAGCAACATCCGCACGTCGTGACAAATGTTAAATGCAGATGCTCACCGAGGAACAGCATCTCGGAACCAAAAACCGAGCATTACTAGGCGGAAAGTAAACACGTTGCCCTCGTTTTTCTAATAACTTCTCGAAACGACGTACTTTCCTTGGCACAAAAAACTTGTCGTCTAGCTGCATATACTGTACGAGCACAGTGTCGTAGTAACACGATAGTTCGTGAATTCGAAGCAAAAACTGTAGAAAAAGAAAGCACAGCACTTACCACGCCCAGCTTACGAGTGCAACACACACAAACAGCGCGGTGCGTTCCACGAGTCCGCACTCGCACACGACCTGCCGCTCAGAGCATTCTTCCACTCGGCTGGATGTCTTACGCCATTCCTGCACTGCGCATGCGCGAACAAGCTGGTAACTTATTATAACAGTAGCACGCGGTCGACTTCGTCGCGCAACTCTTTCGTCCGTCCCATAACTAACTCGTCAAAAGTTACACTCGTGTCGAATGTTGAGAACACAGACCACTTTAAAACGACGTGTACTTGTCGACTGCACCGTAAAAAGCAATAGCAGCGAGTGTGGTTTCAGGGAACAGTCGCCCACCGCGCACGCTGTCTCCCACAGGCCGAAGCAACGACAGAGCAACACAGACGAACTTCTCCGGCAGAAGGATGGGCCCGTCCTAATTCGAGTGTGGCGCCATTACTTTTTGTGACTTTCAGGCAGAGCGCTGAATAAAATGACCAGTCATATCTACATCCATACTCCGCAAGCCACCTGACGGTGTGTGGCGGAGGGTACCTTGAGTACCTCTATCGGTTCTCCCCTCTATTCCAGTCTCGTATTGTTCGTGGAAAGAAGGATTGTCGGTATGCCTCTGTGTGGGCTCTAATCTCTCTGATTTTTTCCTCACGGTCTCTTCGCGAGATATACGTAGGAGGGAGCAATCTACTGCTTGGCTCTTCGGTGAAGGTATGTTCTCGAAACTACAACAAAAGCCCGTACCGAGCTACTGAGCGTCTCTCCTGCAGAGTCTTCAACTGGAGTTTACCTATCATCTCCGTAACGCTTTCGCGATTACTAAATGATCCTGTAACGAAGCGCGCTGCTCTCCGTTGGATCTTCTCTATCTCTTCTATCAACCCTATCTGGTACGGATCCCACACTGCTGAGCAGTATTCAAGCAGTGGGCGAACAAGCGTACTCTAACCTACTTCCTTTGTTTTCGGATTGCATTTCCTTAGGATTCTTCCAATGAATCTCAGTCTGGCATCTGCTTTACCGACGATCAACTTTATATGATCATTCCATTTTAAATCACTCCTAATGCCTACTCCCAGATAATTTATGGAATTAAATGCTTCCAGTTGCTGACCTGCTATTTTGTAGCTAAATGATAAGGGATCTATCTTTCTATGTGTTCGCAGCACATTACACTTGTCTGCATTGAGATTCAATTGCCATTCCCTGCACCGTGCGGCAATTCGCTGCAGATCCTCCTGCATTTCAGTACAATTTTCCATTGTTACAACCTCTCGATATACTACAGCATCATCCGCAAAAAGCCTCAGTGAACTTCCGATGTCATCCACAAGGTCTTTTATGTATATTGTGAATAGCAACGGTCCTACGACACTCCCCTGCGGCACACCTGAAATCACTCTGACTTCGGAAGACTTCTCTCCATTGAGAATGAGAGGCTGCTGTTTACAGGCTAAAATATTCATTTTACGTTATCAAAACTTATATGATAAAAATACATATTGAAATATATCTTATTGTTCTGATTTACAGCGGGCAAAGCGGGATTTCCTTCTTACTTGTGTTCACAAAAAGCAAGGCATATTCCACATGTTTTCACAAAAAGTATCCCCAAACTCAAACTCTGCATACAGCCACTATACGTAATCACTTAGAAGATTCAAACACTCGATTCAATTTCGCTGGACGCCATTGTAATATTAGTAATTTTAGCCTCACAAACATTAATATACGCTCATTAGTAAACGCCTGATGGCCTAAAGTTATCGAACAATTGTCAAGTAAAAGAAATGTACCATTGCACAGCAGCGACAGAATCTATCATTCTTTATCTTTGACGTTCTTGCGCGGTGCCTGTAAATCTCAATCTACATGTATCGATTAACGATATTAAAAAAGAATTCTGTTGTTTCAAGACAAATGAGGCGTTGGGTGCCTCACCTTTTACTGTTTGTATTCCATGAGAGGCGGACGCGGACTTGCTGCGTTCCGCAACGGTATTTTATATTTCATGTGAAAATATTGAGTGAATATGCTAACTGTTATTTTTTCCAATCAGAAAACATGTAGTTTCTTGTAACTGATTACGAACAGACAACAGCAAGAGGACATTTTGACTTACGTATAAACTATTTAACCACAATGGTCATCTATTGTAATTTAATATGAAAAGGTACGTAGCATTAAAAAAAACTTGTGTTAAAGATACGTGTGCTTATTTTAGTAGATTAACCTTGATGATTTCCATCTCCTCATTTACTTGACTGTTAATTATTTTGTGTTAGTTCATCACCAGAAATTACGATCACGCTGATGGGCCGAACGCAACATCAGGCAGAAGGAACATTATCGTTTTCCTATTATTTCTGAACCAACTTTTTTGTGTAGTGTTGCATTTCTTTTAAAGTCTATAAATGTTCTGGTCCCTTACTGTTGATCCAGGTATGACTACATCGCGACTATAAAAATGCATAGAAATGATAATGTTTCTTCCGAACAATCTCAAATATATCAATATGCAGCTCTTATTCAGGTATAGATTTAAGTGTCAGGAAGTCGTTTCTGAAAGTATTTGTATGGAGTGTAGCCATGTATGGAAGTGAAACGCGGACGATAAATAGTTTGGACAAGAAGAGAATAGAAGCTTTCGAAATGTGGTGCTACAGAAGAATGCTGAAGATTAGGTGGGTAGATCACATAACTAATGAGGAGGTATTGAATAGAATTGAAGAGAAGAGGAGTTTGTGGCACAAGTTCACAAGAAGAAGGGATCGGTTGGTAGGACATGTTCTGAGGCATCAAGGGATCACCAATTTAGTACTGGAGGACAGCGTGGAGGGTAAAAATCGTAGAGGGAGACCAAGAGATGAATACACTAAGCAGATTCAGAAAGATGTGGGTTTGCAGTAGGTACTGGGGGATGAAGCAGCCTGCACAGGATTAAGTAGCATGGAGAGCTGCATCAAACCAGTCTCAGGACTGAAGACCACAACAACATCGTGGTCAACCAGCTTTATCAGTGATGTATCCGTACACTGTGTATATGAACATCTTCTAAAAGTCGTCTCACCGATTTCTCTGACGTTAACTTCCGTGTGGGCTCGTAACACAAATCTTCATTCGTGTTGTGACATTCGCTGGCTAAGGTGGTGGCAATTTCTTCGTAAAAACTGGGAGCTCTCGAAGGAATGCCCCACCATAACCTCGTGTTCCACGGTTTCATCATTCCGACGTGTAAAGTGGACGCTGAGGATTTCAGAACATTTTTAAGAGCACCAGCGACCTCACTACCACACGAAAGCTGGTGTTCGTACTAACAACGCACATTTCAGAAATTTTACAGTGACGAAATTTTCAACAGGTTGCCGTACACTGTTGTTTAAAGTAACACATTCTTCGTCGGAGTCCTGGGAGGCCACAATTTTCTTCGAGTCTGACATACTGAATGCTTTGGATCGAGGCAGTCGGGTAGAGGCAGTATATCCCGATTTACGAAAAGTAGCCGCCTCAGGTAACCTACAGATGTTGTGAAAAGTACGAGCATATGGGGTGCCGGGTGAAATCTGTGACTGGATTGAAGACTTTTTGGTGGTCAGGACGCAGCATGTCATCTCGGCTGGAGGACGGGTCGTGGGTCGTGCCTGGGGGATCACATGGTACCGAGGTCGTGCAGGGACGACGCAGTGCAAGCAGCCTGCTCGTGTGTCGGCAGCGCTACGGACTGAAACTGCTCTGCAGCCTCGGCAAGAGATTTCGTCCTCAGACGGTCTAGCACTCAGCGAGTGGGTAGCCAAGTCTATCAACACCATTTTTTTAGTGGAGACTGTCCGTCGCTCGGACACGCAATGCAAAGTGATATGAAATGATGCGATTATAGGAAAATATTCGAGGAAATGGATGGTGACGAATTTTGTTGGCAGTGAAGCTTACTGGCAGATTAAAACCGTGTGCCGGACCGAGACTCGAACTCGGGACCTTTTGCCTTTCTTCTCAGGACTGCTAGTTACGTTTCGCAGGAGAGCTTCTGTGAAGTGTGGAAGGTGGGAGGCGAGGTACTGGCGGAACTGAAGCTGTGAGGACCGGTCGTGAGTCGTGCTTGGGTAGCTCAGACGGTAGAGCACTTCCCCGCGACAGCCAAAGGTCCCGAGTTCGAGTCTCGGTCTGGCACACAGTTTTAATCTACCTGGAAGTTTCACATCAGCGCACACTACGCTGCAGAGTGAAAATTTCATTCTGTTGTTCAATGTTTGGGTAGTGGAACTATTGACAACTAGAGTGTTGGCCATTAAAATTGCTACACCAAGAAGAAATGCAGATGATAAACGACTATTCATTGAACAAATCTATTATACTAGAACAGACATGTGATTACATTTTCATGCAATTTGGGTGCATAGATCCTGAGAAATCAGTACCCAGAACAACCGCCTCTGCCAGTAATAACGGCCTCGATACGCCTGGGCATTCAGTCAAACAGAGCTAGGATGGCGTCTACAGGTACAGCTGCCCATGCAGCTTCAACACGATACCACAGTTCATCAAAAGTAGTGACTGGCGTATTGTGACGAGCCAGTTGCTCGGCCACCATTGGCCAGACGCTTTCAGTTGGTGAGAGATCTGGAGAATGTGCTGGCCAGGGCAGCAGTCGAACATTTTCTGTATCCAGAAAGGCCCGTGTAGGACCCGCAACATGGGGTCGTGCATTATCCTGCTGAAATGTGGGGTTTCGCAGGGATCGAATGAAGGGTAGAGCCACGGGTCGTAACACATCTGAAATGTAACGTCCACTATTTAGAGTGCCGTCAATGTGAACAAGAGGTGACCGAGACGTGTAACCGATGGCACCCCATACCATCACGCCGGGTGATACGCCAGTATGGCGATGACGAATACACGCTTCCAATGTGCGTTCACCGCGTTAAGTCTTGAACTTGTTGCAGTTCGTATCTCTCTTGATAGGACACTTCGAGAAGTTGCTAATAGTGTGCAGCGATGACCCAACCTTCTCGAAGAGATACATTGAAATTTACTTTTGATTCTCGATATGCTCGATCCAAGTCGTTCGAAGTAGAGAATTGGTTAGAAGTAGATGAGAAGTTCCGCTTTACTGATATAATAGGGATTCAAATGCCAATCGTAGCTTGTGTTGTCTTTGTAAACTTTAGCAGTGCCGAGTTCCGCGAGAAAATAGTTGAGTCTTGCGGAGGTGTCATGAAATTTAAACATTCTGATGGAAACGCTGGTGAAGACACCGTTGCACATGCTGGTTTCGACATTCGTACAGTTCCAATCTTCGAACTGTCGTTTGAGGTTGCAGCAGAACAAATTAATACCGTAATATCACCCTTTGGGAAAGTGCTTAGCAACTCGGCCGAGAAATGGTCAAGCGCGGTCAAATTTCCAGTACTAAACGGAGTACGGTTGCTTCGAGTAGAGTTACAAAAGCACATACCATCGTACACTGTGTGATCAAAAGTATCCGGACACCCACAAAAACATACGTTTTTGATATTAGGTGCATTGTGCTGCCACCTACTGCCAGGTACTCCACATCAGCCACCTCAGTAGTCATTAGACATCGTGAGAGAGCAGTATGGGGCGCTCCGCGGGTATGGCGAATTCCTGGTGAACGTCATCTGCCAGCGTGTTTACTGGCGACAGTAAAATTCGGAGGCGGTGGTGTTATGGTGTAGTCGTCTTTTTGATGGAGGGGGCTTGCACCCCTTGTTTTGCGTTGCACTATGACAGCGCAGGCCTACTTTGATGTTTTAAGTACTTTCTTGCTTCCCTCTGTTGAAGAGCAATTCGAGGACGGCTACTACATCTTTCAACACGATCGAGCACCTGTTCATAAAGCACGGCCTGAGGCGGGGTGGTTACACGACAATAAGATCAGGCGAAATTCCCTCAGACTTCAAGAAGGATATAATAATTCCAATCCCAAAAAAAGCAGGTGCTGACAGATGTGAAATTACCGAACTATCAGATTAATAAGTCACAGATGCAAAATACTAACGCGAATTCTTTACTGAGGAATGGAAAAACTGGTAAAAGCCGACCTCGGGGAAGATCAGTTTGGATTCCATAGAAATTTTGGCACACGTGAGGCAATACTGACCCTACGACTAATCTTAGAAGAAAGATTAAGCAAAGGCAAACCTACGTTTCTAGCATTTGTAGACTTAGTGAACGCTTTTGACAATGTTGACTGGAATACTCTCTTTCAAATTCTGAAGGTGGGAGGCGTAAAATACAGTTATAAGAGTCGAGGGGCATGAAAGGGAAGCAGTGGTTGGGATGGGAGTGAGACAGGGTTGTAGCCTCTCCCCGATGCTATTCAATCTGTATATTGAGCACGCAGTAAAGGAAACAAAATAAAAATTCGGAGTAGGTATTAAAATCCATGGAGAAGAAATAAAAACTTTGAGGTTCGCTGATGACATTGTAATTCTGTCAGAGACAGCAAAGCACTTGGAAGAGCAGTTGAACGGAATGGACACTGTCTTGAAAGGAGGGTATAAGATGAACATCAACAAAAGCAAAACGAGGATAATGGAATGTAGTCGAATTAATTCGTGTGATGCTGAGGGAATTAGATTAAGAAATGAGACACTTAAAGTAGTTAAGGAGTTTTGCTATTTGGGGAGCAAAATAATTGATGATGGTCGAAGTAGGGAGGATATACAATGTAGGCTGGCAATGGCAAGGAAAGCGTTTCTGAGGACGAGAAACTTGTTAACACTGAGTATAGATTTAAGTGTCAGGAAGTCGTTTCTGAAAGTATTTGTCTGGAAGTGAAACATGGACGATAAATAGTTTGGACAAGAATAGAATAGAAGCTTTCGAAATGTGGTGCTACAGAAGAATGCTGAAGATTAGATGGGTAGATCACATAACTAATGAGGAGGTATTGAATAGAATTGGAGAGAAGAGAAATTTGTGGCACAACTTGACAAGAAGAAGGGATCGGTTTGTGGGGCATATTCTGAGGCATCAAGGGATCACCAATTTAGTACTGGAGGGCAGCGTGGAGGGTAAAAATCGTAGAGGGAGAACAAGAGATGAATACACTAAGCAGATTTAGAAGGATGTAGGCTGAAGTAGGTACTGGGAGATGAAGAAGCTTGCACAGGATAGAGTAGAATGGAGAGCTGCATCAAACCAATCTCAGGACTGAAGACCACAACAACAACAAGATCCGAGTAATGGACTGGCCTGCACAGAGTCCTGGCCTGAATCCTATAGAAGATCTTTGCGATGTTTTGGAATGCCGACTTCGTGCCAGGCCTCACCGACCGACATCGATACCTCTCCTCAGTGCAGCACTCCGTGAAGAATGGACTGTCATTCCCCAAGTAACCTTCCAGCACCTGACTGAACGTATGCCTGCGAGAGTGGAAGCTGTCATCAAGGCCCCAAGGGTGGGCCAACATCATATTGAGTTCTAGCATTACCGATGGAGGGCGCCACGAACTTGTAAGTCATTTTCGGCCAGATGTCCGGATACTTTTGATTGCTTAGTGTATATCATTGTCTCTGAGTAACAAACTCGGGCAGTTTCGGCAGGCGAAGACGACACTTCCCGGGACTTGGGCCTCCGTGTGCACAAATACAAGTACTCCAGACACCGAAATTCCAATGGACGCCAGTGCAATCATAGCTGACGACCTACCAGAGTCCTGCCAATCTTCAAAACCTGTCCAAGTTCCGCCCAAACAGGCCCCTGCAACTGCAAAGGAAGCTGATCCGCCAGCGGTTGAAGACCGAACCTCCTCGCAGGAAAACGAAACTAACTTGGACACTGAAGGAAGTCCGTCGAGAGGCAAGCGTCCGAGGAAAAATATGAGATGCAGGCTGGTGCGCAAATGTGCAGAGGAGACAGCTCCCATTCTGCGACAAAAAGTGAAGGAGATAGATAGTAGCTGGAGCCAACAGAGGGATAGCAACACGAAAGTGGCGCCAGTTTCCGAGGAGGTTTCCCCGAGGAAAACCAATAAAGAAAGCATCTGCAATACCCTCGAGAAAGAACCCACTCTCCCGAGGATTCGATCGTCCCACTGTGGCGGTACGCCACATAACGTGATATCGAATAACTTCGCAAATGTACCAAAACTGACGTCGTAACGAAACGTAAACATTATCTCAGAAAAATAACATAGACTCTGTAATCAATTAATACAGGGCTTCACAACATACGTGCTCGCGGAGCAAGCTGTGAGCAGCAAGGCGCGAGCACGCTACCCCCACTACCGGACCAGAGCGGAGAGTGGGGAGAGTCACGTGGGGCACACAACAGCTGCCGCCAGTCAATGTAAATCCGCGGCCACCTGCAGGGATATCACTCACGAATTATTACTGCCACAAATGAAACAAATAAAGGACAATGTACACGTGCCACATAATTTTATTAGCTTAGTGTATGCCTCTACATTCGTATTAATTTGTGAACTGTTACACAATAAAAGGTGTCACTGAAGTGTGGGATTCTCTGTTATCTTGTACTTTTTGCCCTTTACAGTTGCGTCTATGTTCGGAGTAATTGTTCTTGTGCATCGTAGGCGCAGCGTGCAGTTTAAATTTCGATCAGACAATGCGTTTCTCAGGCGCGTCTTGTTACATTTCATTGCAGAGAACAGTTATTCACAAACATACATGGAACCGAACATTGATATTATTGTAGCTGCCAGTTTGTGCAAATGAGGAAATCTATCCTGAGGGAAGTGTCTGTAAAATTCCAAAATGTTTTTCTTGTTCTGAAATTTGTCTCTGTATTCTCTGTCACACTGCAGGTCAATAATTTCTAGTTGCAGCTCAGGACGAATCTCTTCAATATTCGCTGAATATGGAGAGCAGAACAGATCAGAATCACTGTCTAGTGCTGTCAGTTCTTGAAAGCGTTGATCAAATTCTTCCTTAAGGGCAACTAAACTATGTGAATAACGTTCACAGTCTTTGTGAACATCTTGCATGGATGATAATTTAGGAAGAGTTAGATTTGCTGTTTCCAGCTGACTCATCCAAAGTGTCAATTTCATTTTAAAAGCTCGTATTCGATCTATGAAATGAGTAATTAGCAGATCTTTACCTTGTAGTGAAATGTTCAAAGCATTCAGATGGCTAGTTAAATCTGCTAAGAACCCGAGATCACATTTCCATGAAGGCTCTTTCAATTCAGGAACACACATGTTATTTATTTCCATGAACATATTTATCTCATCTAATAGGCAAAAATTCGATTTAATAATTCGCCACGACTAAGCCAGCGGACCTCGCTGTAATAAGGCAGGCTACCATACTGGCTTTCTACATCCTCAAGAAATCTTTTAAATTGCCTGTGTTGTAGCCCATGCTTCCATATATAATTGGTTGTACGAGCAACAACACTCATCACATTTTTTAGAGTGATACTCTTTGCACATAAGTTTTCCTGATGGATCACACAGTGAACGCCCCTTATTTCATTCGGTACGGTCAGTTTTTGCATTTTCTCCTTCAACAACGCAACGAAACCTAATTTTTTCCCTGTCATCGCTGGTGCACCGTCTGTAGACACTGAAACTAAAGAATTCCACGGCAATCCTATATTTTCAACACTTTCTTCAACACTACTTAAAATATCACCTCCAGTTGTAGTGTTCTTCATGGGTACTGAAGATCTCTATTAACACCTCTAACAAATACGGAAAGCTGCGCTGTGACAGTGATATCAACACTTTCGTCCAGAGCTAGAGAATAGGCCATAAAATCTTTACAGATATTTGCAAGCTGGCTCTGGACGTCGTCTGCCATGTCCTGTATGCGACGCATAATGGTCATGTCAGATAATGGTACAATCCGAAACTGTTCAACTTGAGATGGACACAAACGTTCCTCTGCAACTACTAAACATCTTTTATTAAATCGCCATCAGTGAAGGGGCGCAGGGATTTTGCTAAAAACAAAGCAATTTTGTAGCTCACTCTGAGAGCTGCCTCAGTTGATTTTTCTTCGTCATCCAGATCTTCTTCGGATAGCTTCCTTTTAAGTTTAATAACTTCCTGTGCACGATCTGGTCCATCACATTTTCCACTTCCGTAGTCTTTCGCGTGGTACGACATATAATGTCGATGCAAATTAAATTTCCTAAAAGAATTCAGCGTTTTGTGACATACTAAACATTTTGCAACACCATCTTTTTCTGTAAACAGATACAATTCCTCCCAATGGGGGTTGAACTGCGAAAGCATGGTTGGGGTTACACAACGGCGACTTGACATGATTCTTAACCAGCGAAGTGACTGTCAGAGCTGATCGTAGTACTTTTAACGTTACACAGTCGGCGCGAATTCAATAGGCACGCTGCGGTCCTATTCATACGTGCGCGCGCATTTCCCCTCCCTCCCTCCCCTCCCCCCTTCCCAGCAACCGCGGAGCTGCTCGCGAGCGCGTGCCTGAGCAGACGCGAGTACTCGCGCTCAAAACCGGCCAGTTGTTAAGCCCTGAATTAATATGATCTGCGAATGTAACTGCAATTTTTTTTTTCCAAAACGATCCCTGGCTCATCCCTTTTGTTTGTTCGTAGTGTAAGATGCCGTTTGTGGCGAGGCAAGTTATCTGTACTAGCTCCTATATTTATGAAGTGGTAGATTTAAATTCTTTGTGCAAATTTTATAGGGGAACATTGGTGCAGAGGTCAGCGCCATTGTTCTAAATGATTACGGCCCAGAGTCGTAATAAATATCTTAGTATTTCTAATTTTGACAAGTAAACATAAATGGGAATGTAGGAGATTGCTCTTGATTAGCGGTTCTCCCTTTGAAACGATAAAAGTAATCAATATTTCCAATATTGAATAATATTTGAGTAAACAGAGTTCAGTAAATTTTTTCTATCCCCCTCTTAACGAAATCGCGAGAATCTCCTCAGCCTTGCATTTTCACCAAAGTAAAAATAATTTACAAAAATAAATTTTAACAACTATTACAGTCTGTGAGAGGCCCATGACTAAGGAATTTGTTGCTAGCGCACTCGAGCATATGTAATTTCGTTGGATTACTCAAGCGCTGCCTGCGATATGTAAGCTGTAAGAGAATCTCAGACCAGAGAGCAGTGTTGTCTGCAGTAGGAACTGAGTGGCAGTAGGAGTAAGTGGTAGCTAGCAGTCGTGTGTGTGGAGTTGGCTGGGCCACTCGTGGGGAGCGATGGCGGTGCCTGAGACATGTAGTATAAGGTAAAAGCAGACTCGCGCATATGTACTATTGTTATGTCAAGTCCCATGTAAATGTATTTAAAAAATCTCTTAATAATAATCTTTCTTATAAAAATTAACTTTTGACGATAATTCATCTCAATTTAAAGAATTTACTAATTTCTCCAATCCGTGGTCATCCAGATTATGGTAAAGAAAAATCAGTTGTTCTTTTTAAACCTGACAAATCTATCGGGCCAGCACTGCACTGGGCTGTGCCAGAAAAATTTCTTACAGAAGCATATATATATATATATATATATATATATATATATATATATATATATATATATATATATATATATATATGTATGTATATACGCGTTATCCGGCGACCTTATTGAGGTAGGAATTTTCAATTTATTCAGAATGATCTTTCAGGGCCATGACGCAGCACTGCTGGAGTCCAAATTTACCTGTTTAAAATCACAGACAGTTAATTTTTGAAAGGTTACATATGAGTCACATTTTTTATTAGGAGGTTAGTCACATTTTATTATTGGTAGGTTACAGAATTTATCTGTTGGTAGGTTATGCTGAATGTAAATGAATTATATAATTACATTTTTTACTGTTGGACGGTTATTATAAATATATTTTTTATGTTGGGAGATTATATTTTTTACTGTTGGGAGGTTACAAGTCACACGCAGCTCTCTAGCTTATCGAAAAGCACAGTGAGAAGACAAAACATCTACACTTCGCCTTTCTCGATCTCGAACAGGCCTTTGAGCGAGTGCGACACGAATTAATTCGGTTTGCCCTGCGAGAGCACGAGCTCGTTAGGTGGGTCGGACTGCATTGCGTGGGGCTGAACGCTGGCCTTCAACAAGGGAAGGAGAGCAAAGACTCGCTGCTATGGAGGCGGAAATGCTTAGGTGGACATAGGGATTAACACTGCATGACCACGTTACAAATAACGAAGTTCGCAGGCTATACGGTGTTGCACCAATAATTGACAAAATGAGGAAAGCCGCCTATGTTGGTAGGGACGTGTCCTCAGAGCAGACGAGACAACAGTGGCAAAGACTATTTTCAGTCCAAGTCTAAATGGGAGACGGCTAGCAGGACGACCAAAGAGCGGTGGCTCGACACCCTCCACGAAGAGCTCAAGGTCTCAGGCCTTCACGCTGGATCCTTTATTGTATGATTATATGATAGCGGAACAAACACTGGTAGCAGTCACTTCTGTAAAATATCTGGGAGTATGCCTGCAGAACGATGTGAAGTGGAATGATCATATAAAATTAAATGTTGGTAAGGCGGGCGCCATTGAGATTCATTGGGAGAGTCCTTAAAAAATGCAGTCCATCAATAAAGGAGGTGGCTTACAAAACACTCGTTCGACCTATACTCGAGTATTGCTCATCAGTGTGGGATCCGTACCAGGTCGGGTCGACAGAGGGGAGAGGGTAGATCCAAAGAAGAGCGGCGCGTTTCGTCACAGGGGTATTTGGTAAGCGTGATAGCGTTACGGAGATGTTTAGCAAACTCGAGTGGCAGACTCTGCAAGAGAGGCGCTCTGCATTGCGGTGTAGCTTGCTGTCCAGGTATCGAGAGGGTGCGTTTCTGGATGAGGTATCGAATATATTGCTTCCCCCTACTTATACCTCCCGAGGAGATCACGAATGTAAAATTAGAGAGATTCGAGCACACACGGAGGCTTTCCGGCAGTCGTTCTTCCCGCGAACCATACGCGACTGGAACAGGAAAGGGAGGTAATGACAGTAGCACGTGAAGTGCCCTCCGCCACACACCGTTGGGTGGCTTGCGGAGTATAAATGTAGATGTAGATCAGGCACGAGATCGCAAGCTGTGGCGACAACGAGCCAAAACAGCGGACCCCGCCAGCACGCTGGACAAACGCTAAGGAAGAAGAAGAAGAAGAAGAAGGAGAAGAAGAGAGAAGAGAAGAATTACAGTCACATACCTGGTAATTTGTTTGTTGGTTTATTTGTGGTTACAATACAGCGTCACCGGTCTTTTGCGGTCTAACTGCGTTGGTGAGGCAGTAAATCTATCCACAGGGCAGTGAGACTGCGTCACTGCAGTACACTCTGGAGGTGTGGCGGTGGGACTCGCAGTCCCGTACCACCCTCCGACGTGACGGTACTGCATCAGTCAGGCAGCAACATTCATCCCAGCGTCGGCACGTGGGATGGGAAAGTATTGGACCTAGAATGGGGGCTAGTCCCGCCAAACGATGGTTAGTTGGTTGGTTTTGGGGTTTGATGGGGGCTAAACACGTGGTCATCAGTCCCCAGTTCCAAACAGACATACTTGTAAAACGCCTATACAGTAAAAGCGTAACCTCTGCACCCAGAGGGAGGGAACACCACAGGGTACAGAGCTAAAATGAACACCGCAATAACACAAAATAGAGGACACTTAAAAGGAGCAGAGCAAATAGTTGACTAGAGTAAAACAGACTACTGTGGTTGATGGAATAGGTTAAAGGTCAACCACTCAACTACAAACGAAGAACCTCCAGCTGGAAAGCGCTGATAGAGGTACCAACACAACTTGTTACCATAAATGACACTATTTTGGTATCCACGTCACAATTAAAAGTCGCTGGAGTGGGTGTAGCCTGAGAAATCGTGGGAGAGCGCCCACACTAGAGCGAGTGATAAAACCCAGCTGCACGGATAAAACGTAAAACTGAGTCAGCTACAGAGGCATCGTCACCTAGAATTAAAGGAAGTGCAGCTGGTAAATTAAAGGACTGCCACAAGGGGGCAGTCCGTCAGAAGATGGACCACTGTCAGCCCTGCATCACAGCGGCACTTGGGCGGGTTCTCACGGCGAAGGAGATAGCTGTGGTTCAACCGCGTGTGTCCAGTTCGGAGACGGCAGAGAGCAACTGAGTCCCTACGCGTGACCCTCAAGGACGAGTCCCGTACGGCCGTGGACGACTTGACCGTGCGGAGCTTATTTGGCGTGTTTAAGGCAGACCATTCAGAGCTGCAGACATCGCGGACCTTGCGATGTAGGGCTGACCGGAGGTCTCTTTCCGCGAGACCGAGCTCCAGGGGTGGCGAAGTGGTGGCCTGCTTGGCCAACCGATCGACACGTTCGTTTCCTGGAATGCCGATGTGGCCCGCGGTCCACACAAACGTCGCTGAACGACCACACTCGGCGAGAGCAAAAACAGCATCTCGAATACCGCGCACCAAAGGGTCCCGAGAAAAACACTGGTCGAGTGCTTGCCAAAGGATGCATCCGTGGTGGGCGTGCCAGGCCTATCGTTAGCCACGGTCGGAATCCGATTCCTCTAGGATGGTTAGGGGAACCGGATGTCGATGCCGGCGGCGAGGAAGTGTGGCGTAAACCACGGACAGAGTCCCGCAGGGCATCCACTTTCTCAAGGGGCGTCCGCGAGTTGTCGCGTATTATCGTCTTGAGGGGGACGATATCCGCTTCCTCGCAGAGAGTGACAATTCTCGTGAGTGGCGGGGCGTGCAGGCTCCACCTGAGCACCTCGTTCTGCAGGCGCTGCGACGTCCGCATCCTGGTCACACTCATCGTGGCCCGTGCGCCAGACGCATACAGTAGATACGGAGCTCGGTATGCAGGTTAAATTCCCTACTGCGGAAGAGTGGGTACAAAGCCCTGGTCAGCCAGGGTTATATAGTGCTGAGTCGCCGGCACATTGTGCTACGTGGCACTCGGGGATAACTGGCATGTCATCACATAGATATTAAAAAGGATGGGAAAAAACACCCATCCTTGAGGAGTGCCTGCCGACAATAGGCGAATGGTGGTGTGTTTTAATACAAAATGGTTCAAATGGCTCTGAGCACTATGGGGCTTAACTTCTGAGGTCATCAGTCCCCTAGAACTTAGAACTACTTAAACCTATCTAACCTAAGGACATCACACACATCCATGCCCAAGGCAAGATTCGAACCTGCGACCGTAGCGGTCACGCGGTTCCAAACTGAAGCGCCTAGAACCGCACGGCCACACAGGCCGGCTACGAACAGTTCGACGACGTTTGCAGCAGCGTGGACTATCAACTCGGACACCATGGCTGCGGTTACCCTTGGCACTGCATCACAGACAGGAGCTCCTGTGATGGTGTACTCGACGACGAACCTGGGTGCACGAATGGCAAAACGTTTACAGCATCATGATGGTCGCATCCGTGTTTGGCGACATCACGGTGAACGCACATTCGAAGCATGTATTCGTCATCGCCATACTGGCGTATCACCTGACGTGATGGTATGGGGTGCCATCGGTTACACGTCTCGGTCACCTCTTGTTCACATTGACGGCACTCTAAATAGTGGACGTTACATTTCAGATGTGTTACGACCCGTGGCTCTACCCTTCATTCGATCCCTGCGAAACCCCACATTTCAGCAGGATAATGCACGACCCCATGTTGCGGGTCCTACACAGGCCTTTCTGGATACAGAAAATGTTCGACTGCTGCCCTGGCCAGCACATTCTCCAGATCTCTCACCAACTGAAAGCGTCTGGCCAATGGTGGCCGAGCAACTGGCTCGTCACAATACGCCAGTCACTACTTTTGATGAACTGTGGTATCGTGTTGAAGCTGCATGGGCAGCTGTACCTGTAGACGCCATCCTAGCTCTGTTTGACTGAATGACCAGGCGTATCGAGGCCGTTATTACTGGCAGAGGCGGTTGTTCTGGGTACTGATTTCTCAGGATCTATGCACCCAAAATCCGTAAAAATGTGATCACAATTGTAGTATAATATATTTTTCTAATGAATGCCCGTTTATCATCTGCATTTCCATCCTAACTCTGTTTGACTGAATGCCCAGGCGTATCGATGCCGTTATTACTGGCAGAGGCGGTTGTTCTGGGTACTGTTTTCTCGGGAACTGTGCACCCAAAATCCGTAAAAATGTGATCACATGCCAATTCTAGTATAATATATTTTGGTTGTTCTGGGTACTGTTTTCTCGAGAACTGTACACCCAAAATCCGTAAAAATGTGATCACATGCCAATTCTAGTATAATATATTTTTCTAATGAATGCCCGTTTATCATCTGCATTTCTTCTTCGTGTAGCAATTTTATTGACCAGTATTGTACAAAAACACCGTGTCGGGCAAAGTAACTGCGAGAAATTCCACAACTGAGTCACTGACGTAAACAATTTACCAGTTGTAAAAGGAGACACAATAACGTTAACTCCACCTTTTCATAATATATAAATACCAATGCATGAACAACGACCACACCACCCAAGACGACAAGGTGAACCGGCTGGGCAGACGGAAGCGACCACAACAGCGCGGATGAAGAAATGAAAGAAGTTTCCGAAACTAATCGGACTGTACGCCAGCCCCAAAGGACGATGATTCTTCAACAATGACGTCTCCGTGAACGAACCTTCTAAAAAAACAAGGACACTCCCCTGAACCGTTTGCTACTGGCGAATATTATTAAAATTTATTTTAAACCTGACACTTGCGAGATGAATCTGAAGAGTGTTTCTTAATGTTTGATCAAGTAGAACGGACTACGTCTCACGTACAAGCATGCAAGATCGCTGCAGTGAACCTCAGTAAGATTCATAGTTCCTTTAAATTACAAAACTTGAAAGATTTTATCCCCCCCCCCCCCATCAACCATGGACCTTGCCGTTGGTGGGGAGGCTTGCGTGCCTCAGCGATACAGATAGCCGTACCGTAGGTGCAACCACAACGGAGGGGTATCTGTTGAGAGGCCAGACAAACGTGTGGTTCCTGAAGAGGGGCAGCAGCCTTTTCAGTAGTTGCAGGGGCAACAGTCTGGATGATTGACTGATCTGGCCTTGTAACATTAACCAAAACGGCCCTGCTGTGCTGGTACTGTGAACGGTTGAAAGCAAGGGGAAACTACAGCCGTAATTTTTCCCGAGGGCATGCAGCTCTACTGTATGACTAAATGATGATGGCGTCCTCTTGGGTAAAATATTCCGGAGGTAAAATAGTCCCCCATTCGGATCTCCGGGCAGGGACTACTCAGGAGGACGTCGTTATCAGGAGAAATAAAACTGGCGTTCTACGGATCGCAGCGTGGAATGTCAGATCCCTTAATCGGGCAGGTAGGTTAGAAAATTTAAAAAGGGAAATGGATAGGTTAAAGTTAGATATAGTGGGAATTAGATAAGTTCGGTGGCAGGAGGAACAAGACTTTTGGTCAGGCGAATACAGGATTATAAATACAAAGTCAAATAGGGATAATGCGGGAGTAGGTTTAATAATGAATAAAAGAAAATAGGAATGCGGAGAAGCTACTACAAACAGCATAGTGAACGCATTATTGTAGCCAAGATACACACGAAGCCCACGCCTACTACAGTGCTACAAGTTTATATGCCAACTAGATCTGCAGATGACGAAGAAATTGAAGAAATGTATGACGAAATAAAAGAAATTATTCAGATAGTGAAGGGAGACGAAAATTTAATAGTCATGGGTGACTGGAATTCGGTAGTAGGAAAAGGGAGAAACGGAAACGTAGTAGCTGAATATGGATTGGGGCTAAGAAATGAAAGAGGAAGCTGTCTGGTAGAATTTTTCATAGAGCATAACTTAATCATAGCTAACACTTGGTTCAAGAATCATAAAGGAAGGTTGTATACATGAAAGAATCCTGGAGACACTAAAAGGTGTCAGATAGATTATATAATGGTAAGACAGGGATTTAGGAACCAGGTTTTAAATTCTAATACATTTCCAGGGGCAGATGTGGACTCTGACTACAATCTATTGGTTATGAACTGTAGATTAAAACTGAAGAATCTGCAAAAAGGTGGCAATTTAAGGAGATCGGACCTGGATAAACTGACTAAACCAGAGGTTGTAGAGAGTTTCAGGGAGAGCGTAAGGGAACAATTGACAGGAATGGTAGAAAGAAATACAGTAGAAGAAGAATGGGTAGCTTTGAGGGATGAAGTAGTGAAGGCAGCAGAGGATCAAGTAGGTAAAAAGACGAGGGCTAGTAGAAATCCTTGGGTAACAGAAGAAATATTGAATTTAATTGATGAAACGAGAAAATATAAAAATGCAATAAATGAAGCAGTTAAAAAGGAATACAAACGTCTCAAAAATGAGATTGACAGGAAGTGCAAAATGGCTAAGCAGGGATGGCTAGAGGACAAATGTAAGGATGTAGAGGCTTATCTCACTAGCGGTACGATAGATACTGCCTACAGGAAAATTAAAGAGACGTTTCGAGAAAAGAGAACCAGTTGTATGAATATTAAGAGCTCAGATGGAAACCCAGTTCTTAGTAAAGAAGGGAAAGCAGAAGGTGGAAGGAGTATATAGAGGGTCTATACATGGGCGATGTACTTGAGGACAATATTATGGAAATGGAAGAGGATGTAGATGAAGATTAAATGGGATATACGATAAGGCGTGAAGAGTTTGACAGAGCACTGAAAGACCTGAGTCGAAACAAGGCCCCCGGAGTAGACAACATTCCATTGGAACTACTGACGGCCTTGGGAGAGCCAGTCCTGACAAAACTCTACCATCTGGTGAACAAGATGTATGAGACAGGCGACATACCCTCAAACTTCAAGAAAAATATAATAATTCCGATCCCAAAGAAAGCAGGTGTTGACAGGTGTGAAAATTACCGAACTACCAGTTTAATAAGTCACGGCTGCAAAATACTAACGCGAATTCTTTACAGACGAATGGAAAAACTATTAGAACCCGACCTAGGGGAAGATCAGTTTGGATTCCGTAGAAATGTTGGAACACGTGAGGCAATACTGACCCTACGACTTATCTTAGAAGCTAGATTAACGAAAGGCAAACCTACGTTTCTAGCATTTGTAGACTTAGAGAAAGCCTTTGACAATGTTGACTGGAATACTCTCTTTCAAATTCTGAAGGTGGCAGGGGTAAAATACAGGGAGAGAAAGGCTATTTATAATTTGTATAGAAACCAGGTGGCAGTTACAAGAGTCGAGGGGCATGAAAGGGAAGCAGCGGTTGGGGAGGGGAGTGAGAGTGGGTTGTAGCCTCTCCCCGATGTTATTCAGTATGTATATTGAGCAAGCAGTGAAGGAAACGAAAGAATAATTCGGAGTAGGTATTAAAATCCATGGAGAAGAAATAAAACTTTGAGGTTCGCCGATGACTCTGTAATTCTGTCAGAGACAGCAAAGGACTTGGAAGAGCAGTTGAACGTAATGGATTGTGTCTTGAAAGGTGGATCTAAGATGAACATCAACAAAAGCAAAACTAGGATAATGGAATGTAGTCGAATTAAGTCTGGTGATGCTGAGGGTATTAGATTAGGAAATGAGACTCTTAAAGTAGTAAAGGAGTTTTGCTATTTGGGGAGCAAAATAACTGATGATGGTCGAAGTAGAGAGGATATAAAATGTAGATTGGCAATGGCAAGGAAAGCGTTTCTGAAGAAGAAAAATTTGTTAACATCGAGTATAGATTTAAGTGTCAGGAAGTCGTTTCTGAAAGTATTCGTATGAGGTGTAGCCATGTATGGAAGTGAAACATGGACGATAAATAGTTTGGACAAGAAGAGAATAGAAGCTTTCGAAATGTGGTGCTACAGAAGAATGCTGAAGATTAGATGGGTAGATCACATAACTAATGAGGAGGTATTGAATAGGATTGGGGAGAAGTTTGTGGCACAACTTGACTAGAAGAAGGGATCGGTTGGTAGGACATGTTCTGAGGCATCAAGGGATCACCAATTTGGTATTGGAGGGCAGCGTAGAGGGTAAAAATCGTAGAGGGAGACCAAGAGATGAATACACCAAGCAGATTCAGACGGATGTAGGTTGCAGTACGTACTGGGAGATGAAGAAGCTTGCACAGGATAGAGTTGCATGGAGAGCTGCAACAAACCAGTCTCAGGACTGAAGACCACCACAACAACAACAAAAGATTTTATACAGGGTGGTGCATGAAATGTGTTACCATTTTGTTTTTGAATATAAACTTTATAGTGAATACCATTTTGTTTTTGAATATAAACTTTATAGTCAATACAATCTGAAAGGACATATACTGCAATGAAGAGCCGTCCGTGTAGATTTGTTCTAACTCAGCACATGCTCAATATGTCCACCATTTCGTTTCCTGACTTAATTCAAACGAACACTGAAGCTAGTGATTACCCTATGGCACATGTCTTCCGTAATTTCACTGCAAACTTGAAGAATACGTCTTCTGGGCTCTATTAAATAACGTGGACGTTTCGAGAAAATTTTTTCCTTTAGGTTCCTCCAAAGAAAAGAGTCACACGGATTGAGGTCTGGACTATTGGGGGGCCAATTTTGTCCCTCATTGAAGCGACCTGGAAACCTGAGTGAAATGATCCGCATGTCGAAATGCTCGTGTAAAAACTCCAACACAGTGTTTCCAGCATGTGGCCTTGCTCCATCTTACATGAACCACTGCGTGTTGAAGGGCAAGGCAGTAGCAAGAAGGTGTGGAATGAAGCTATTGCGCAGCATGCTCAAATAACGCTCGCTGTTCACATTTTCTTCAAAGAAAAAGGATCCAGTAAGTCCGTGACTGGAAATTGCTGCCCACGCTGTAATCCTGGGAGCATAATGTTGTCGTTCATGAAGCACTTGTGGGTTTTCAGTGACCCAAAAGCGTACATTTTGTTTGTTAACCACACCGTCTAAATGAAAATGCGCCTCGTCTGAAAACCAAACGATGTTCAGAGTTTCTTCTCTATCCTCCGCCCACTGAGCAAACAGTAGTCTCTGCTGCTTGTCTTCTTCAGTGAGCTTCTGTGCACAGGTCATCTTGCATGGGTACATATGGAGGTCACTTCTGGATATTCCCAGTTGCACTGCTGCCTTTCTACACGATTTCCCGGGACTTGTCTGTACAGCAACTCGTCCCGCTTCAATATTCTCCGGCGAACAAACAGGCTTAGGCCGAGGTCGCTTCGCTTCCAATACTGTTCCTTCCTGTACAAATTTATCGTACAACCTGTGGATGGTCTTCTTGCAAGGGACCCATCGTGTGTTGAACTGTTGTCGAAAACGCCTCTGAGCCACAACAAGGCTTTTCGTTTCATGAAAAAGTAACGCATTTGCCGATCGTTGTTGTGTCGTCAGTCTTCCATTGTCAGCCATTGCTGCTTACTAGTCTCCTAGCGGCAGTATCGTGAATTACACGTCATTTCGTAACTCATTTGTTTTTCCAAGCTCTGCTGGTACTGCTGTAGAGATCCCAGCGGGATATCTAATGTGCGTCGTAAATTGTGAAAGAAACAATTGTTAACACATTTCGTGCGCCTCCCTGTACATGCTTCTGACAGTGACATTGTCCTTTGACAAGAAGTGAGAGACATCGAGCTAGATAACGTACCTGGCTTCAATGCCATAACAAACCCAGGGCGTGGAACTGACATGTGCACAGCTCTGCTCACAAAGGAGGACATAAGTAGTCTATGATGTGGTAAAACTACCAAACAGTAAAGGCATAGCGGGCACAGTAAACAATATGCGACTCATTAACGATTTTGCACCTTCAGGGTCCAGCAAGAGGCACCGCAGAACGGAGTTCTTTAAAGAAGAAGTTGTCCCTCTGTTTGGAACATCTTATCCTGAGAGATTTTAAGTTTGTGCTGCATGCCGAAGACCAAATTCGCAATTTCAGCAATGTACCGAACTGGAACGTATAGTTGATGCATTAAGGCTAATAGACTCACGGGAGCATATGGAAGGCGCACACCACAAGACGCTCGCCGAGTCGTGGAGACAGGGTATACGTAACGCACAATATGAAACACCTCATTTTGGAGTCAGAAGTACGGCCTACCGTTTTTTTCGGATCATGCTGCGTACATATGCACAATCGATCTGAGAAAACAAGGTAGGTACCGAGGTAGAGGCAAATGGAAGCTCAACGTGTCAGGTGGCATTTCATAAAGTATGAAGAGAGTGTGAAAGCAAATTTAGCTCGTACAACTCTGGCATTGACTGGTGGCTTAAAACATGCCAAACCTAATATTCGGACGTTTTTCATAAATCACTCGAAAGACGAAAGTTTTTGGTACAAATCAACTATAGAGTTCTACTTCCAGTGTCTAAGGATTTGTACAAGTCAGATGCTACAGTTGCGGACAACTATCAAAGAATTATAAAAATTAAAGCTAAAATTTTGGCACTTCGGCGTTAACAACTTGAAGGCTACCAAATAAGGGCGCGTGCCCAGAATATAGCACAGCGTGAGGTCATGTCATTCGTGAAAGCAAAATGGCGTCTCGCAAGATATTATCTGAAATAAAAACTGGTGATTGGGGGGAGCTGACGATGCACAGTGAGATTAAAGAGGCGATCGCACAGCATTTTGCCTCCTTGATGTCTAGTCGACCCGTTGACGAACAGCTTCAAGACGAGTTAATGATCAACCTACGAGGCAAAGTATGCCACGCGCAAGCACAAACTCTCATCTCGGAAGTGACTGAAGAAGACGTCGAAGAAGCATGAAACATCGAAGCATGAAAAATAAGGCTCCAGGGGCAGACAGAATTCCGGCAGATTTTATCGCAAATTCAGTGGCCTCATAAGAGCCAAGTTTACTCTCATCTGCAATGGAGTGCTAAGCCCTGACAACGACATCCAGAAAGGATTTCGAAAGGGACTCGTAGTGTTAGTGCCGAAAAATACCAACACGCAAGCAATGAGCGCTCTGAGGCCAATACACTTCTACATCTACATCTACATACATACTCCGCAATCCACAATACGGTGCGTGGTGGAGGGTACCTCGTATCGCAACTAGCATCTTCTCTCCCTGTTCCACTCCCAAACAGAACGACGGAAAAATGACTGCCTATATGCCTCTGTACGAGCCCTAATCTCTCTTATCTTATCTTTGTGGTCTTTCCACGAAATGTAAGTTGGCGGCAGTAAAATTGTACTGCAGTCAGCCTCAAATGCTGGTTCTCTAAATTTCCTCAGTAGCGATTCACGAAAAGAACGCCTCCTTTCCTCTAGAGACTGCCACCCGAGTTCCTGAAGCATTTCCGTAACACTCGCGTGATGATCAAATCTAACAGTGACAAATCTAGCAGCCCGCCTCTGAATTGCTGCTATGTCCTCCCTCAATCCGATTTCATAGGGATCCCAAACGCTCGAGCAGTACTCAAGAATAGGTCGTATTAGCATTTTATAAGCGGTCTCCTCTACAGATGAACCACATATTCCCAAAATTCTACCAACGAACCGAAGACCGCCTTCCGCACAACTGCCATTACATGCTTGTCCCACTTCATACCGCTCTGCTATGTTACGCCCAAATGTTTAATCGACGTGACTGTGTCAAGCGCTACACTACTAATGGAGTATTCAAACGTTACAGGATTCTTTTTCCTATTCATCTGCATTAATTTACATCTATCTATATTTAGAGTTAGCTGCCATTCTTTACACCAATCACAAATCCTGTCCAAGTCATCTCGTATCCTCCTACAGTCACTCAACGACGACACCTTCCCGTACACCACAGCATTGCTATCCACCGTATCCAAAAGATCATTTATGTAGGTAGAATACAACAGCGGACCTACCACACTTCCCTGGGGCACTCCAGATGATACCCTCACCTCCGATGAACACTCACCATCGAGGTCAACGTACTGGGTTCTATTACTTAAGAAGTCTTCGAGCCACTCACATACTTGGGAAACAATGCGATATGCTCGTACCTTAGTTAGGAGTCTGCAGTTGGGCACCGAGTCAAACGCTTTCCGGAAGTCAAGGAATATGGCATCCGTCTGATACCCTTCATCCACGGTTCGCAAGATATCATGTGAAAAAAGGGCGAGTTGCGTTTCGCAGGAGCGATGCTTTCTACAACCGTGCTGATGCGTGGACAGCAACTTCTCTGTCTCAAGGAAATTCATTATATTCGAACTGAGAGTATGCCCGAGAATCCTGCAACAAACCGATGTTAAGGATATTGGTATATAATTTTGAGGATACGTCCTTCTGCCCTTCTTATATACAGGCGTCACCTGCGCTTTTTACCAGACGAGTGTGGGCAAAGGCAGGAAAATTCTGCAGACCCTCTGTCATTACAGGGAGCTAATTTCAACGGCCGACGTCTGCAAAATAAAATCTGCACTCATCTCTCTAGACACTGATAAAGCCTTCGACAGGGCTAATCGTCTTTTCCTACTCCGGACCACGGGCGCAGTGAGCTTCCCACGCAGATTCATTGCAGTAGTACGCAATACATTAACGAACAACTCAGCCAGATTTGTCACGAATGGACACATTAGCCGCCCGACTGAAGTCATCACACCATTAGGCGAGGGTGTCCAGTGTCAATGGCATTCTTCGCCATCGCCACCGAACTCCTGCTTGCATCCCTTATGGAACTTCTACAAGGACTACAAATAAAGAGAGAAAAGATCGCTGATGATGATGGTTTTCTAGTCGTGAATGGTACTGAAGTGGAGAGCGCACTTCAAACAGTAACACAATATGAATAGGCGTGTGGCGCAAAACTTAATACAACAAAGTCGGGTATTTTCAACATCGGCCGTGGACTTGGTACGCAAACACAAGGTCTGTTACGCGAGCTTGTAAGCGTGAAATGTCTCGGCATAGGGCTTAAATCACTTACTAAAGGCAAGGCGCCCGGTGCAGATTGTATACCAGTCAGGTCCCTTTCAGACTACCCTGATACAATAGCTCCACATTTAGCAATTATATACAACCGGTCGCTCACAGAGAGATTCCTTCCTAAATACTGGAAAATTGCTAAAGTCACTTAGTAGTCATGGGTGACTGGAAATCGGTAGTAGGAAAAAGGAGAGAAGGAAACGTAGTAGGTGAATATCGATTGGGGGTAAGAAATGGAACAGGAAGCCGCCTGGTAGAATTTTGCACAGAGCATAACTTAATCATAGCTATCACTTGGTTCAAGAACCATAAAAGAAGGTTGTATACGTGGAAGAAGCCGGGAGATACTGACAGGTTTCAGATACATTATATAATGGTAAGACAGAGATTTAGGAACCAGGTTTTAAATTCTAAGACATTTCCAGGGGCAGATGTGGACTCTGACCACAATCTATTGGTTATGAACTGTAGATTAAAACTGAAGAAACTGCAAAAAGGTGCGAATTTAAGGAGATGGGACCTGGATGAACTGAAAGAACCAGAGGTTGTACAGAGTTTCAGGGAGAGCGTAGGGGAACAATTGACAGGAATGGTGGAAAGAAATACAGTAGAAGAAGAATGGGTAGCTTTGAGGGATGAAGTAGTGAAGGCAGCAGAGGATGAAGTAGGTAAATAGACGAGGGCTTGTGGAAATCCTTGGGTAACAGAAGAAATATTGATGAAAGCAGAAAATATAAAAATGAAGTAAATGAAGCAAACAAAAAGGAATACAAACGTCTCAAAAATGAGATCGATAGGAAGTGCAAAATGGCTAAGCAGGGATGGCTAGAGGACAAATGTAAGGATGTAGAGGCTTATCTCACTAGGGGTACGACAGATACTGCCTACAGGAAAATTAAAGAGACGTTTCGAGAAAAGAGAACCAGTTGTATCAATATCACGAGCTCAGATGAAAACCCAATTCTAAGCAAAGAGGGGAAAGCAGTAAGGTAGAAGGAGTATATAGAGGGTCTATACAAGGCTGATGTTGTTGAGGACAATATTATAGAAATGGAAGAGGATGTAGATGAAGATGAAATGGGAGATACGATAAGGCGTGAAGAGTTTGACAGAGCACTGAAAGACCTGAGTCGAAACAAGGCCCCAGGAGTAGACAACATTCCATTACAACTACTGACAGCCTTGGGAGAGCCAGGCCTAACAAAACTCTACCATCTTGTGAGGAAGATGTATGATACAGGCGAAATACCCTCAGACTTCAAGAATAATATAATAATTCCAATCCCAAAGAAAGCAGGTGTTGACAGATGTGAAAATTACTGAACAATCACTTTAATAAGTGATGGCTGCAAAATATTAACGCGAATTCTTTACAGACGAATGGAAAAACTATTAGAACCCGACCAAGGGGTAGATCAGTTTGGATTCCGTAGAAATGTTGGAACACGTGAGGCAATACTGACCCTACGACTTATCTTAGAAGCTAGATTAACGAAAGGCAAACCTACGTTTCTAGCATTTGTAGACTTAGAGAAAGCTTTTGACAATGTTGACTGGAATACTCTCTTTCAAATTCTGAAGGTGGCAGGGGTAAAATACAGGGAGCGAAAGGCTATTTATAATTTGTATAGAAAGCAGATGGCAGTTACAAGAGTCGAGGGACATGAAAGGGAAGCAGTGGTTGGGAAGGGAGTGGGACAGAGTTGTAGCCTCTCCCCGATGTTATTCAATCTGTATATTGAGCAAGCAGTAAAGGAAACAAAAGAAAATTTCGGAGTAGGTATTAAAATCCATGGAGAAGAAATAAAAACTTTGAGGTTCGCCGATGACATTGTAATTCTGTCAGAGACAGCAAAGGACTTGGAAGAGCAGTTGAACGGAATGGACAGTGCCTTGAAAGGAGGGTATAAGATGAACATCAACAAAAGCAAAACTAGGATAATGGAATGTAGTCGAATTAAGTCGGGTGATGATGAAGGAATTAGATTAGGAAATGAGACACTTGAAGTAGCAAAGAAGTTTTGTTATTTGGGGAGCAAAATAACTGATGATGGTCGAAGTAGGGAGGATATAAAATGTAGACTGGCAATGGCAAGGAAAGCGTTTGTGAAGAAGGGAAATTTGTTAACATCGAGTATAGATTTAAGTGTCAGGAATTCGTTTCTGAGAGTATATGTATGGAGTGTAGCCATGTATGGAAGTGAAACATGGACGATAAATAGTTTAGACAAGAAGAGAATAGAAGCTTTTGAAATGTGGTGCTACAGAAGAATGCTGATGATTATATGGGTGGATCACATAACTAATGAGGAGGTATTGAATAGGATTGGGGAGAAGAGAAGTTTGTGGCACAACTTGACTAGAAGAAGGGATCGGTTGGTAGGACATGTTCTGAGGCATCAAGGTATCACCAATTTGGTATTGGAGGGCAGCGTGGAGGGTAAAAGTCGTAGAGGGAGACCAAGAGATGAATACACTAAGCAGATTCAGAAGGATGTAGGTTGCAATAGGTACTGGGAGATGAAGAAGCTTGCACAGGATAGAGTAGCATGGAGAGCTGCATCAAACCAGTCTCAGGACTGAAGACCACCACAACAACATCACTGATATCGATTTGCAGTAGGGTTTGAGAACATATACTGTGTTCGAACATTATGAATTACCTCAAAGAAAACGATTTATTGACACACAGTCAGCACGGTTTCAGAAAATATCGTTCTTGTGAAACACAACTAGCTCTTTATATTCATAAAGTATTCTGTGCTATCGACAGGGGATCTCAAATTGACTCCATATTTTTAGATTTACTGAAGGCCGACACTGTTCCTAACAAGCGTCTTCTAACCAAACTGCGTGCCTACAGAGTATCGCCTCAGTTGTGCGACTGGATTCGTGATTTCCCGTCAGAAAGGCCACAGTTTGTAGTAATAGACGGAAAGTCATCGCGTAAAACAGAAGTAATATCCGGCGTTCCCCAAGGAAGTGTTATAGGGCCTCTATTGTTCCTGCTATTTATTAACGATATAGGAGACAATCTGACCAGCCCTCTTACATTTTTTGCAGATGATGCTGTCATTTACCGTCTTGTAAAGTCATCAGCTGACCGAAACGAATAGCGAAATGCTTTAGGTAAGATATCTGTATGATGCGAAAAGTGGCAATTGACCCTGAATAAATAAAAGTATGAAGTTATTCTCATTAGTAGTAAAAGAAATCCGCTAAATTTCGATTACGCGACAAGTCAGACAAATCTGAAGGCTGTAAATTCAACTAAATACTTAGAGATTACAATTACAAATAACCTAAATTGGAACGATCGCGTAGATAGTGTTGCGGGTAGAGAAAACCAAAGACTGCCATCCATTGGCAGAACACTTAGAAGGTGCAACAGGCCTACTAAAGAGAGTGCTTACGCCACGCTTGTCCGCCCTATTCTGGAGTACTGCTGTGCGGCGTGGGATCCGCATCAGGTGGGACTGACGGATGACATCGAGAGAGTTCTAAGAAGGGCAACTCGTTTTGTATTATCACGAAATAGGTGAGATAGTATCGCAGATATGGTTCGTGAATTGGAGTGGCAGTAATTAAAACAAAGGCCTTTTTCGTTGCGACGGGATTTTCTTATGAAATTTCAGCCACCAGTTTTCTCCTCCGATTGCGAAAACATTCTGTTGGCACCCACTTACATAGGGAGAAATGATCATCACGATAAAATATGAGAAATCAGGGCTCGCACAGAAAAATTTAAGTGCTCGTTTGTCTCGCGCACCGTTCGAGAGTGGAACGGCAGAGAGACAGTTTGAAGGTTGTAATATTATTGGGATTTCCGTCGTATGAAAGCTGCGAGTACCCTTGGAAAGGCATTCACCTACCTGTATATTAAATGATCAACTTGTGAGGTGAGACCTATTCTCTGAAAGACATTTGTTTTACATAATTTACGTAACTGTGAAGATGCGCTTCTAGCGCGGACACTAATACATCAATTGCGCAGTCAAAGAAATATTGTAACAGGAGCTGAACTGAACGTTCCGCTTCGATCTAAATAAAAGATGAAAGTCAAAACTTTTGTAGATCTTCAGATTTTATCGTACTTCAGCTTGTAATGTGAAAGCGTAAGGAAGGTCGTCTTTAAGCCATAAAAGTGAGCGGTCTTGCCAGCGAGCAGACAACATTATTAATTAATAAAATTCCAGTAGTTTATGTTCGATACTGTAAATCGGCAAGTTATTGTTATGAAGGTGTTGAACGCTGCAAGAATTGTCTTGAAGGAAGGAGAAAAGTAATGACTAATTTGTGACAAAAACGTGAACCAAGAAACTAGTAGAGAACAGGCTGAAATCTGATCGCACCATACAGTTAGAAAATTACTTATATAAGTTATACTGTTTTATAAATAAGCCATAATTTGCTAGTGAGAATTGTTTGAATATATTTAGTGTTTACCGGATTTCCTATTCTATTCTTTTCCTTTATTTTTTTTACCTCCATGTCATATTATTTTAGTAAATGTCAAACAGCCTTTACTACAGCAGAGAATACTGCGGCATCCTGGTCGTAGACAGAAGGCCGCTCCTTGTCTTCTGTACAACTCATAGCTGCCCCATCTATTAATGATTTCATTTGCAAATGCATTTTTTTTACTATTCGTTGTTAAAGGTCCCTTAGGTAATTATAAAATTCATACTGATTACGTAAAGAAATCCGGGTTGTTCTTTTCCAAATAATAGAAGTCTTTGCGTAATCAGAAACTAGCCTCCTTCTGACAACGATCAGGAGCCGACCAGAAGGCGGACGTCTTCGACCGCTTTCGTGTCTCCTGTGGCGAAGCTGTGCCAAACTGGGGACACGGCATTCTAGTATTAAACACTATATATATATATATATATATATATATATCAGATTAAAATTGAAAGAATTGAAATATATTTTATTTGCTTTTTTCTTTTATCATACTAGAAGGTGGTTCGTTGAAGCCTCTGCCAGACACTTTGTTGTGAATAGCAGATTGACGTCAGCAAAAAAGCGCAAATCTTATACCTTTCAACCACATACAAACAATGGAAAGAACCAAGTGGTACTCTCATAGAGTAAATATCTCTGGAGTGAGCATTCACACGCGCAGAACAGATTTTGTGTTGTCAACATACATTGCCGGCCCGGACGCGTGTTGTCGGGACGTCGTGTGTTTGTCGGTATAGCGCCCTGTATATTTCGAATGTCACTACATCCCCAGTACACACGGATTCTTTTCGTACGTGTCGTGGATTATATATGTATGACGCGCAGACATTTTAACAGTATCGATTTGATACCGGGAATAGACCAGCTACGTAACATTTAAGGGCAAGTGATACTGCATTCTGCTTCTTTGCGATAGGTGTCACAGTTCAGATGCTGTCGAATTTTGGTAGTTTTCGGTATGGTATGACACTTTATAGTATTACACAGCCTGACGTACAATTTTGCAGTAATAGTCTTGCAAAACGACTTGACAGTACGTTAGTACTTTTGCAAGTGTCCGAAAAACACCGAATTTGCCTCACATCAGCGATTATATCCAACAGCAACTTTGATGTCAACAGGAAAATTACGCCGAACTCTAAACTTTACTCTATTCGATTGGAAGAGTCACCTCTGTGTACATTATGTAACATACCAGATACCGAAGAACAAAGTTGTGTGACATGGCTCTACATAAGACAAAAGATAGCGAGCATCAGCAGAATCACACCCAACGCCATTACGGCAGCTGAATTTTTAAACCCTGGCGGTATTCCTTACCCCCAAAAAAAACCACTCGCAATTAACTGGTTGAAAGGCCAAACGGTGCACTACATCCTAACTAAAGAATCGAGCAATAGGGAGGACTTCTGGCTACATATTACAACTAGACACCACACGCCGATGCGTACTAAAAGTACAGACAAAATTATGCAAATTTTTTAACTAATAGATAATGTAAACAATAGAAGACAATAATTTACATTACACATTCAAACATGTCGTAGGCTAGACGAATGGTTTTTGGTTAAAGTCTCTACTTCACGCAACAGGAGGTGCTTTTGAAACTGCAAGTAAACAGAGAAGATGATCAGTTTAGACCACTTAAGCCCATATGTGTGTATTGTTTTGTTTTGTTTTGACCAAAGCATACAAAACACAGTGACCAAACTGGCAAACAACTTTTATTCAGTTATTCCTTTATTTCTTTTTCTTTTCACAAGAAGACATATTTTATGTTGAAAATCACCAGCAGAAGCCTGTTCTACTTTATCACCTTACCGAAGAAGAAAATTTTACCTCATAACAATAATGAGTTTTCTTACTTCTGTTTTGTCACGCACTGAGAAAGAAATTTTTAGATGCAGTTACATTTACATAAAAATTATGTAAATGCCTTCTCAACTGAAATTTATATATTTTTTTATTCAAGCCACGTTGCAAACAAAAGGCAACAGAAGGGGGATAGTTAGTTTCCCATTCAGAAGAAGCGTTGTTGCATCAAGTTACATTCTCTCTTTAAAGCCGCAAAAGACGGGCCGCGAAGGCAAAAACTGGGGAGCATAAAGGACGGGTTGAAGGGGGGAGGGGGGGAGTGAAGGAGACCCGAAAAAAAAATGGTAGGGAACATGTCAGAGAAAGGCATAGGTCACGAGTTCGAGTCTCGGTCCGGCACACGATTTTAATCTGCCAGGAAGTTCATATCAGCGCACACGCCGCTGCAGAGTGAAAATTTCATTCCGGAAACATCCCCCAGGATATCGCTAACCCATGTCTGAGCAATGTCCTTTTTTGCAGGTGTGCCGGTTCTACGAGCTTTGCAGGAGAGCTTCTGTGAAGTGGAAGGTCGGAGCGAAGCTGTGAGTAGTCCAGATGGTACAGCCCTTGCCCACGAAAGACAAAGGTCCAGAGTTCGAGTCTCGCTCTGCCACACAGTTTTAAGCTGCGAGGAAGTTTCAGTTATCAAAATCTACAGTGTACTTCTCGCTGGCCTATTATCATGAAATTCGCCAAGATGCAAGGTCTCAGAACACTACAAAAGGGGAAAATCCGAAATTGTTAATTCGTAATTATGTCACACGAAATAAACATTCGTACCTGCCTACAGGAAAATTAAAGAGACCTTTGGAGAAAAGAGAGCCTCTTGTATGAATATCAAGAGCTCAGATGGAAACCCAGTTCTAAGCAAAGAAGGGAAATCAGAAAGGTGGAAGGAGTATATAGAGGGTCTATAGAAGGGCGATGTACTTGATGACAATATTATGGAGATGGAAGAGGATGTAGATGAAGATGAAATGGGAGATACCATACTGCGTCAAGAGTTTGACAGAGCACTGAAAGACCTAAGTCGAAACAAGGCCCCGGGAGTAGACAACATCCCATTAGAAGTACTGACAGCCCTGGGAGAGCCAGTCCTGACAAAACTCTACCATCTGGTGAGCAAGATGTACGAGACAGGCGAAATACCCTCAGACTTCAAGAAGAATGTAATAATTCCAATCCCAAAGAAAGTAGGTGTTGACAGATGTGAAAATTACCGAACAATCAGTTTAATAAGTCACGGCTGCAAAATACTAACGCGAATTCTTTACAGATGAATGGAAAAACTACTAGAAGCCGACCTCGGGGAAGATCAGTTTGGATTCCGTAGAAAAATTGGAACACGTGAGGCAATACTGACCCTACGACTTATCTTAATCTTTCTTCTAAGGAAAGGCAAACCTACGTTTCTAGCATTTGTAGACTTAGAGAAAGCTTTTGTCAATGTTGACTGATATAGTCATTCAAATTGTGAAGGTGGCAGGGGTAAAATACAGGGAGCGAAAGGCTATTTACAATTTCTATAGAAAGCAAATGCCAGTTATAAGACTCGAGGGACATGAAAGGGAAGCAGTGGTTGGGAAGGGAGTGAGACGAGTTGTAGTCTCTCCCCGATGTTATTCAATCTGTATATTGAGCAAGCAGTAAAGGAAACAAAAGAAAAATTCGTAGTAGGTATTAAAATCCATGGAGAAGAAATAAAAACTTTGAGGTTCGCAGATGACATTGTAATCCTGTCAGAGACAACAAAGGACTTGGAAGAGCAGTTGAACGGAATGGACAGTGCCTTGAAAGGAGGATATAAGATGAACATCCACAACAGCAAAACGAGGATAATGGAATGTAGTCGAATTAAGTCGGGTGATGCTGAGGGAATTAGATGAGGAAATGAGACGTTTAAAGTAGTTAAGAAGTTTTGCTATTTGAGGAGCAAAATAACTGATGATGGTCGAAGTAGAGAGGATATAAAGTGTAGACTGGCAATGGCAAGGAAAGCGTTTCTGAAGAAGAGAAATTTGTTAACATCGAGTATAGATTTAAGTGTGAGGAAGTCGTTTCTGAAAGTATTTGTATGGAGTGTAGCTATGTATGGAAGTGAAACGTGGACGATAAATAGTTGGGACAAGAAGAGAATAGAAGCTTTCGAAATGTGGTGCTACAGAAGAATCCTGAAGATTAGATGGGTAGGTCACATAACTAATGAGGAGGTATTGAATAGGATTGGGGAGAAGAGAAGTTTGTGGCACAACTTGACTAGAAGAAGGGACCGGATGGTAGGACATGTTCTGAGGCATCAAGGGCAGCGTGGAGGGTAAAAGTCGTAGAGGGAGGCCAAGAGATGAATAAACTAAGCAGATTCAGAAGGATGTAGGCTGCAATAGGTACTGGGAGATGAAGAAGCTTGCACAGGATAGAGTAGCATGGAGAGCTGCATCAAACTAGTCTATGGACTGAAGACGACAACAAGAACAACAAAACAACAATCGCTAGGTATCACTTTTAAATAAAGGTAACAGGCAAAAGCGAAAATGCTGACCTCCGAAAAAATTACCACACTGGACTGAGTACAATATTCCATTTGTTTATGGAAGACTAGTAATTTACTAAGTGGGTCGCAAAACAGCATTCCAGTCTTCGCATAAGAACCATCATAATAGCAGGTAATAAGTTTACAAGTTTGTTTGAAAAAAGATGGCAACATTCAACTGAAATAAGGAAGAAGATTAATCGAGAATTAAATGCCCGAATATGCGAAGTATGTTGTACGATATTCTACTTACTGTGTTGCTCAAAATTGCGATGCAGTGTTCCTTTGGAAGCGCATGCACGCATACACCGTAATTCTGAACAACACAGGCGCTGCAATATAGTATTCATTCAGCAACACCGGGCGAGTGCCTTACAATGAAAATGCCTCCCCTGTGCAGGGATATACGTAACGAGTGTGCGACTGCGGGCTGTACACATTTACTTGCAGCCGCGCCGGCGCAACATGATGATAGAAAGAAAGATCCCCTATCATTTAGCTACAAAATAGCAGGTCAGCAACTGGAAGCAGTTAATTCCATAAATTATCTGGGAGTACGCATTAGGGGTGATTTAAAATGGAATGATCATATAAAGTTGATCGTCGGTAAAGCAGATGCCAGACTGAGATTCATTGGAAGAATCCTAAGGAAGTAGGTTACAGTACGCTTGTTCGCCAACTGCTTGAATACTACTCAGCAGTGTGGGATCCGCACCAGATAGGGTTGATAGAAGACATAGAGAAGATCCAAGGAAGAGCAGGATCATTTAGTAATCGCGAAAGCGTTACGGTGATACATGATAAACTCGAGTGGAAGACTCTGCAGGAGAGACGCTCAGTAGCTCGCTACGGGCTTTTGTTGAAGTTTCGAGAACATACCTTCACCGAAGAGTCAAGCAGTATATTGCTCCCTCCTACGTATATCTGGCGAAGAGACCGTGAGGGTAAAATCAGAGAGATTAGAGCCCACACAGAGCCATACCAACAATCATCCTTTCCACGATCAATACGAGACTGGAATAGAAGGGAGAACCGATAGAGGTGCTCAAGGTACCCTCCGCCACACACCGTCAGGTGGCATGTGGAGTATGGATGTAGATGTAGATGGCACTTGACAGCTCGCATTGGGTCAAGTTAAGCTGGCTACAGCAGCGCCTGCCCACATAGCACACGACAGCGTTTTCTGTTCCATCTCGTAAATGTAAGCTAGTGGGCAATAACAGTACGTGCAAGCATTCGTTTCCGGCTTGCCACCACAGTAACGGCAAATAAACAACCGCATGGTAATGTACACAAGGTGATCACGAAGACATGCAAATATTTTAATGTGTTGTTCTACATGTAAAACAAAAGAAAAACGTTCATATGTATATCCACAAACGTTTAGTTACGGAGCTACGCCTAGTAAAAGATTTAGCCTGAAATTTAGCAACTTCGTTTATATGAATACATCGCAAAACTGTACGAGGTTAAAGTAAAGAACGATATCGATTTATATTATTGTTATTGGTCTGTGAATCTAATAAAACACGTCCCAGACGTGTATCTGGAGTAGTTTTCCAGAACGTCCAGAGAAGCAAAGATTATTAGAACAACCTTGTTAAACTGAAACGAGCAACAAAATCTGTTCGTACACATGCAGCTACATGCACTGGACTCGGTGGAGACAATTTTGAACATTTATTGTGAATGCATTGTGAAATTGTATGTACACTGTACAACTTCCTTAACACTGAGCTTTGTTTTTTTTTCTGGTTTTACGTGAATTCACATGTGCTACAGTACTAATAAAAGCAGATTATCTGACACATTCATACTGTTTCAGTTAACGTTATTACCGTCATTTTTTCCAAAATTAAATTCTCTACAACTTCTGTTGGAAACTTTATGTAATTGTCTGGAATTAAAAAAAAAAAAGGAAGTGGGCCAAGTAGTTAATAAATTAAAAATTTTACGAAATTACTTCTTTGTTTCTCTGGAAAACTACTGCAGGTATATGTCTGGGACATGTTTTATTAGATTCTCCAGGTCAATAAGAACAAAATAAATGGATATCGTGCTTTACTTTAAATTCTTGTAGTTCTGCGATGGCTTCATATTGGCGGAGTTGCTAAATTTCAGTCAAAATCTTTTATTAGCCGTAACTCCATAAGTAAACATTTGCGAACCTATGTTTATATGTTTTTCTTTAGATTTACTTGTAGAATAACATACTAAAATATTTGCATACCTTTGTGAATCACCCTGTATGCAAACATAAGGAAGCACACGCTTCAGACAACGGAACAAAAAAAAAAAAAATACAGAAAATAAGCATTTGATGAAGGCCGATGCCTTGCAAACAATACGGTACACAGTTTACAAAATAAGTAATAACCGAAATTTTAACTTCTCGCTCTACGACTTGTAACAAAGATAATGCAATAAATAACCGATATTCATAGCTTTTCACTCACCACTTCACGGCGACAATGGCGCAATTCCATCCATCTTCCCACGGTTACTGAAGCCGGAATCAAGCACGAAAACCAACTTCACGATTGTCATCACAAACACAAATCACGAGCCGCAAAAAATGCACCGTTTCTAACAATACTTTGCGTTCATCTAGCGCTCCGTACTCTTCGTCGTAGAATACTGTTTGCTGCTGTAGACAGGATAAATACGCCTGCGAGTTGGCCCAGCCTCGAGAGAATCCGAGTCGGTGACCGGGTGAGGCTCCTTTTCCCTCTTTCGGAGAGTCGCTGAAAATACAGTAGCTGGTCCAGGCGGCTCCGAATTGTTGGGGCTCAGGTCTACACCTTCCAGCATTTGCAGTAGCACTCACTCGCTTACCACCCTTCCTGCACTAATTCCGAGGCCTCTTGATGTTCGTCCCACAGCCTTATCGGCAGGAACTGCTGGCTGTCACTCAGTACTCGGCTGGTCTTTCTCCTGCTCGTAAGGCTCCACAGTTTTCTGCAGTAACTTCGGTGCCTCCCTCGGTCACTACCGGCAAGTCTTCAAGCAAAGGAAACCAAGTTATTTTTTTTCGAGTATCAGAATTTTCTGCACCACAGCGTCACAATACACAGCGCAGCACGACACACGCAACGCACGTTGTTTATGTTCACACCAAACGAAGCCGCAGCGCACGTGTTTTGACGTCATGTCCAGCGCGCTAACAAGGGAACCTCCCCATCGCACCCCCCTCAGATTTAGTTTTAAGTTGACACAGTGAATAGGCCTTGAAAAACTGAACACAGATCAATCGAGAAAACGGCAAGAAGTTGTGTGGAACTATGAAAAAATATACAAACTGAGAAGTCCATGTGCAAAATAGGCAACACCAAGGATAATGTGAACCAAGGAGCGCCGTGGTCTCGTGGTTAGCGTGAGCAGCTGCGGAAGGAGAAGTCCTCGGTTCAAGTCTTCTCTCGAGTGAAGAGTTTATTTTCTTTATTTTCGCAAAGTTATGATCTGTCCGTTCGTTCATTGACGTCTCTGTTCACTGTAATAAGTTTAGTGTCTGTGTTTTGCAACTGCACTGCAAAACCGTGCGATTAGTAGACGAAAGGACGTGCCTCTCCAATGGGAACCGAAAACATTTGATCGCAAGTTCATAGGTCAACCGATTCCTCCACAGGAAAACACGTCCGATATATTCTATAAGTCAATGGTGACGCCATGTGCGTCACATAACAGGAATATGTTGTCCACCCGCCCAACTTGTACACTTGGCGAATGGGTAAAAATATTCCTATACCTTGCCCGATTTAGGTTTTCTTGTGGATGTGATAATCACTCCCAAAAAACTGATGAAAACATGAGTGTTTGTCACATAAACTGCTACAAATGAATGCAACAGTTTCACAGTCGCACAGTTTTCCCTGTGGTCTGTCAAAACATAAGTTTTTAACGGTTTCAAATTTTTCCGTGTGTAGACCGTCAAATCCTGCACATGCCCAAGCAAATCTGAACATGTCCTGGAATTTTGGAGAGCTTAGTTGATTATATAAAAAATTGAACTTTTCACTCGAGGGAAGACTTGAACCAAGGACCTACTGTTCCGCAGCTGCTCACGCTAACCGCGGGACCACGGCGCTCCTGATCTTACACTATCCTTGATGTTCCTTATCTTGCGCGTGGACTACTCAGTTTGTATATTTTGCTTATTTTTTTCACAGTTCCACACAACTTCTTCCTGTTTTCTCGATTGGTCTGCGTTCAGTTTTTCAAGGCCTATCCACTGTGCCGACTTATAACTAAATCTGAGGGGGGTGCGATGGGGAGGTTCCCTTGTGAGAGTTGATGCCGAGAGCCTCCCGTCGCCTGGTGCAAGTCTTTCGAGTTGACGTCACTTCAGCGACTTGCGTGTCGATGCGGATGAGATGATGATGATGGTGATAAGGACAACACCAGTCCCTGAGCGGAGAAAATCTCCGACTCAACCGGGAATCGAACCCGCGCCTTTAGGAACGACGTTCCGTCGCGCTGAGCACTCAGTTACCAGGGGCGGATAGTAGCGCTGGGATCGGTTCGCGCCCCACGTGCTGTCGTTCTTCACTTGTGCACCTGTTTCGCTGCCGACTTGAAGCGCACACCGGTACGTGAGGCGCCGTGTCAGCGGCCTGGCAACAGTTGACGACATGTGGATGTCTGCGTCCCGCTGGAGAGCTTGCTCGCGTTGCGTAACGGTACAAGACCTTGAAACTTTGTCACACATGCGCAGACAACTGAGCTCCGGAAATGAACCATATGTACTTACTATTTCTCGATTTTTCCAACATTTAACAAATTAAATAAGCAAATGCAGAGTGGAAAGCCCAGAATATGTTAATTAGAAAAAAAAAGTTACGTGTAAGCGCAAAACAATTGGAGACTGTCATCTAACACGTGAACTCGTCATTAAAGTAGGAGACAGTGAAGTTGACTTTAAAAATCCCAGACACTTTAATCCGTTAAAAAACACGTATATCAGCTCTGAAGTTGCTACATCATTATCTAAATTGAAACTTCTCGAAAGTGGCGTAAAGATATTCGAATTAAGATGTCTAGATTTTTACACTGAGGCCACAGTTCAGACGTGTCACCTACTGAAATGGGAAATGGTCGCTGATGTAAATGTTTCCCAGTGCTGCTAACCAGGTCCCACCGCGTTACGTTGGTCGCTGTTGATTATTGCATTGCCTTCAGATTTCGTCCTCAGTTGTAACGAGAAGCCAGCACAAACTGTCAACCTACAAACAAACCTACGTGCAACGCCAACCTGGAACTTCAGTTCAGTGTTAACATTCACTTTCGCACGTTTCACGTTTACGTACATTTCCCGGCACTTGCAGAACAAGGCGTAGTAAAAAATGACACGATTTTGAAGAAATGTTTAACGCTGTGTATCACTAAAACTGCGTATTTTCGTAAAACTCAGGTATAAGTACGAAAACAACCATATACGGCATGTTAGTTTTGCACAAGGACGAATGCAAATGTCATTGGTGGTCCGAGAATCTATTACAAAGGCAAAGACGAAGAAAAAAAAAAATATAGTGGCTTCCAGCAGCACGCGAGCCATGATCCATGGTTAATTACATGTAGTCTGCTGCATTATTATTATTATTCACCCCAGCGTTTACGGAAGGATTTTACCTCCAGTGCGTTATCAGCCATTAACATTTAATCACATATGGACCGACCACCTCAGCAGTTTCTTCCTTCGGAATTCACACACACGCGCACACATTTAATCATAAGAAATAGTACCAACGGTGACGTATGTATAACAAATCCGCGGTATTCGGAAAACGACGTTTAAGGCCCCTCTCTGGACACGCACAATTTATCGGCCGACCGACCGATTTCGTGTCAGCCTATGCATGTCCCGACCGACCGCGCTCAGCGATTACAGAGCCGCCCCGTTGTTTTGATTTGTTTCTCGTAAGTTCATTGAATTATGTTCTACGAGATTCCACTTGATCTTACACAGAAACAAAAACGGGGGTCCGCCTTGGCTGTTTTGGAGGTAACCAGGCCAAGCAAGTGCGAGAGAAAACTGTGGGCAAAGAAGTGGCTAATCTAAGGAAAGAAATTCGCCCACATTCTGTTACGTAAGCAGGTGGGAGCCGATGATTTTCGTAATTACTTCACAATGGGTGAACCGTGCATTTCGGAGCTGCTGACAGTCATCAAACCATTCTAAGAGAAAAATAATGCAGTCATGGCAGACGCTGTCAGTTGCGATTTCCAGCCACTTGCAGAAATTAAGCCTGCCGCCGTGGCCGAGCGGTTCTAGGCGCTTCAGTCTAGAACCGCTCCACTGCTACAGTCGCAGGTTCAAATCCTGCCTCGGGCATGGATGTGCGTGATGTCCTTAGGTTACTTAGGTTTAAGTAGTTCTGAGTTCTAGGGGACTGATGATCTCAGATGTTAAGTGCCATAGTGGTCAGAGCCATTTGAACAATTTTTTTGTATTTGTAAAAAAAAAAAAAAAAAAATTAAAGGGGTCTTGCCGCTGTAGGTGTTGATTTTAGCCTTTGACTATGCCCATTAGGGGAAGCTGTTTTATATTTGTTCTGAAGAAGACGTGGTTACCCACGCTGAAACCTAGGTAAACATCAGGTAGTTTGTGCAATCGAGGCGGATTTTTCATAATTATTTCGATACTTACGATTTCTGGCGGGCTGCAATGCTGAAAGTTCAAAATAAATAAAACAAAAGGCATTCGTGACAATGTTGTTATTAATTTATGAATGGTGGTAATATTATTAATTTATTTATGGCAGTAGCGTAAAAGGTGGCCGGTAAATTGAAGAGACTCATTTCATATTCGAAGAAGAAAGGCAACAAAAAGAAAAAAACACTTTGCTCTTCATAGCAGAGAGCTTGGATATAGCCTGGACTTTTTAACACTTACAGCAACGAAGCAAGTAGATTTTATGAATTAATGTCCCTGGAATGTCGATATTTCGGTTTTTAGATTTCATTTCGATTAGTATCGGAAATAAAACCTAAAAAGAGAAATACAGGAGGCCGACTGACCTTCACCATTGACCGTCACCTCACCTGGATCCCTCATCTGCAGATCCTCGAGCGTCATGCACTTTGTCTCACCTTCCGTATCCGCCTCGCGTCCCCCACGTGGATCCTGTACGACCTGATTCCTTTCCCCCACCTGCTCCTCTTCCTCGAACATATCCGCACACTCTACACCTCCCGCCGCCTGGATCCCCCTCACCCCCCTGGTTGCTCCTCTCCTCTCCCACCCCCTCCCCCTGCCACGCCTTCACTGTCGTGTCCCCACTACCCTCCGTCTCTACACCCTTCATCTCCTTTCCCACGGTGGCTTCCATCAACTCCCCCTCCCGGGTGATGCCCTCTCTCCCTCCATTTATCCCTCCTATCAACTCTTATCCTCACTCCCCCTCTTTTCCTCTGTCCTTCTCCCGGGCTCCCTCTCCCCCCCTTCCATCCTCTTTTTTCCCCACCTACCCTCTCTCTGCTCCCTTCTCTTCCCTAAGTCCTTTTGCATTTGCCTCCTCTGCCTTTTCCCATTCCCTCTTGCGTCTGTCCTGCCCCTCCCCCCCCCCTTATGAGTCCTCTCCCTCCTTCCTTGTTTTCCCCCTCATCTATCCAGGTCCACCCCCACATCTGCGGTAGGCAGACATTTTAGTGCAGTGTTTACAGTGAGTGTTCAGTGCTGTGTGTATTTCCGAAGTGTTGCGAACGGACATCGTACTGTAGCTGGGTGTGATTTTATATCTTTTGCAAACAGAAACCAGACTGTCGCCATGTTTTTTAATTGTCTGTGTACGATGGTACCTGTCTACTTCCTGTGTATTTTATTCGCTTTGCCAACCCTTTGCTTTATGTTTTAACTTTCCACAATTTTACGCCGTTTTATCGCCTGCTTTTATTGCTTCTTAACTTCTTCTTACGTTTTAAAAAGTCTGTAGGCTGCAGAGCAGCGTAGTAAGCTGCTGCCAGCCCGTCCCCTTCGGAGGGAATCGAAATTCAATAAAAAAAAAGCCGACCGACTTTCCATCTCTCTATATGCCATACGGAACCATCGTGGATTCGTTAAAAAATGAAACAAGTGCTTCGTTTCTTGCATCTCTTTTGCTATACGCCTCGGGAGACGCGTCCGACAAACATCTGCATCCTTTAAATTTCTCTAAACAGGCTGTCCTTAAAGTTTCGTCCGCCGCGCACCCTGCCACGTGCATCGGAACAGTTGGTCCGACAGCGCTAGACACGACAAGCGCGCCGGGTCGAGCAGCCGGCAGTCGGGCGGTCGGTCTGTCAAAACACCGACACTCGTCCGATTAGCCGGTCGGCCGCACGTAGGGCCGCATTCATTCATTGAGGCGCCGCTGGCGAGTCACGTGGTCTGGCTCACAGCCGCGGCAGACGAAACGAAGCGCCGTGGCTCATTCTGCTTCCGTGTGTGACGACTGCCGACTGCGCTTGTCGGTATTATGCAGTACAGTGTATAGTTCTGTTGTGTCGGGGCTGCTGTGGAGGTAGAGCAGTTTTTGGGTCTGGAGTTGCTTTTTGTGTTGTCAGAGGTTTTTTTTTTTTTTCCACTCTGGAGAGGTTTCTTCTTTTCACCCCTCAGAACAACGAGACGAGACTGATCACGTACTGCAGCACGACAGCCGTGGTAAGTGAACGCGCTTACGTTTCTTGTAAATCGTATTTCTCCATAAAATAAAGCTCTTTTTTAAAAGTGTGTTGCATAAAAAATGAAAATGAACGTTACATATGACTTGTTCGTTCATTAAAACTTTTCTCTACTCACACAATAGCATGGTCATTGTGAATATTTTGACAGTAAATAAGAAAATAAATCTATATTTTATGTTGTTCGCTCGTTTAGATTCGTTGGATGGTTAAATTTGATCAGCAGTGGTTGCGCTGTTTATTTTTGCTTTAGTGGTTTTATTTCTGTCATTTGACTTCAGATTTCTTATCGATCCAACTCTTAAGCCTCCCTGGTGAAGGCTGTGAGAAGGAAAGTGGGAAACCGATCAAACATGGCACAGTATGTTGTCAGCATTTTCGGGAAGAGAACAGGGAACGGACACCAGTTTCGTCAGCTCACTGCCGCTTGCAGTCGGCGAAGAAATTGTGAGCGACGGGATTATTTCGTGTAACAGCGGACGATTTTTTAAATCTATGGTTAGGTTGCGTTTTTGATATCACTTATGTGGCAGAGTTTTCGTTTATCGTACAGTGGATTTCGTTTAAGGTAGGGTAAGTCAAGGTCTGCGTAACGGGTTTGACGCCAGTGTTGGTTTTTGGCATTGAGGGCTGCCGCACAGGTAAAGTGGGTCAACTGGGACATCCGACCCCACCTGTCGGCTTTGACCCGTGACGTAAAGGTGTTGTGGTGTGACAAGTCACAATGGCGCGGAGTTTTGTTTGAGCGTTTTGTTTCTAGATGTAGGCGGGTGGCGGGGGTGGTTGTTTTATGATTGTTGTGATATGTTTTGTTGCAGTTTTTGAGTTGTAGTGTGGCTGAGATTTATTCATTGATGGATCTTCGTTTTTGGGGGGAGGGGGGAGTTTGGATGGGGGGTTGGTAGGTTGTGGGTGCGTTGGGACTTTTTCGTGTGTGTGTGTGTGTGTGTGTGTGTGTGTGTGTGTGTGTGTGTGTGTGTGTGTATAGAGAGAGATTGTGGTGCTCGACCTAGTGTGTAGCGCCGGAACTTTTTCGTGGTAAGTAATCGTGTTTTCTTTGGTGTAGTTTTCGTGTTACGATGTTCGGTATGGTATTAGAGTTGTGAGGTCGGTGGTATATACTGCATGTGTTTTTAGTTGATGTTTCAGTATTGGCACTTGGATTTGATTTATGTATCTTTGGGGAATCTCTCGATTCAATTTTTGTTTTGATATCGTTAGTTTTTGAGCTATATGGGTCAAGGGAAGGGTCAGATTCCAATGGGCTGTTTTAGCTATGTTTTGGTATCGTGAACTGCTATAAACCTATGTAGGTCAAGTGAAGTATTCATTCCAATTTTATTTGTTTAGGTGGTGGTGGTGGTGGTGGAATGTTGGGAAATTTTGGCCCAAAAACTACCAATTTCCCACGCTGATCCTGTTAGTTTGATTATATCCTTGGAGGAAGATGGGTGTGTTGCGTTTCTAATTTGTTTTCGTTATGTCATAGGCGCTATAATGGAGTCGTTGTCAATAGTCGTTTCCGCCGTATTGGTGACGTCATTGGTCAAAGGAGACGGGTGGAATCGGACACTTCTGTAATCCCGGTCAAGTTCGTGAAGTTTATTAGTACCCTTTGTATCACTTAAGCGACATAGGAACTGTCGTAATGCCATTCATCATACGCACAGCACAATTAGATAAATCATCGTAAAGCTAATATTTTAGAAAATATATTAAAAGAAATTCTGAATGAGCTAATGCATGGGCCTTCCACGTGCTCTGACCCGACATGCATGCAGTACGGTTTGAGAAACACATATATCACGTCATTTATAGTTAAAAGAATTTACAAACAAAATACAAAATTTAGAATTACAATAGCATGTTCGAATGACAATGAATATAAGTTTAGTGGTACATGCATTCAGAATTTTATAGAAACATTTAACGGGTAATTTTTTAAATTTTGGCGTAAATTTTCTCATCTCCATTTCCTTTGATGCAAATTAGCGGAGCATTATACAGCTTTATTGCATAATGGTTCAAATGTTTGCCTTTTTTCTACGTCTTTCTCCATGCAGATTACTTACACGTGTATTGCAGTTATGTGAGTCCGAATTCATACGCAAACTATTAAAGTGTGTACTTGTATAAAGGAGACTTTTGAGTATGTACAAAGACGGTACTGTAAGAATTTTATCTGCACCTGCGTCCATTCTTAAGAAGCTGGGGAGTCTATGATTTTCTTAATTATCAAAGACTGGATGAATCCTGGATTTCGGAGCATGTCAGTTCTTAACAAAAAGGATAGTCACGAGAGACAGGCTGTAAGCTGCGAGGGAAGCTGTTAACCACATGACGATCCGTAGTCACTGGCAGAGGTTGAGAGGACCTCAAATTCAGTGCTGTTGTATCGCCACGATTGTTAACTCGTATCCTGAAACCGGCAATGTGATTTATAGCTGACTGAGGAAAGTGAATGAAACATTCATGTGAACGAAAGTAATTTATTTATGCATGTAGCATAGATCTGTTAAACTCATTTCAAATTCGAAGGATGAATCAGAAAAGTAGCGTTTAAAAATTGAATGTAAAAAGAAAGTCCCACAATTTGCTACTTGTACCACAGGCCATGCTTATAGGCTGGACTTCTTGAAACTTAAAACAATGAAGCAAGCATGGTTCTGGTTGCGGTTTTTAGATTTCATTTACGATAAGTATCGGAAATAAAACACACAAAGGAAATACTCAGGATCGGCGGAGTTTTTCTGTGTGCTTCACGAAACCATCATGCATTTGTTAAAAAAATGAAAAAGTGCCTCATTTCTTGTCTGTATCGCTATGCTTCTCGCGCGACGTGCCCCACAAACATCTCCAGAAACTCTGTCCCGTCATTCTATTAGAACAGCATTTAATCCCGTGCGCAGTGGCGACACACACTTGCGTCTGGAGCTGGAGGCTGGCACGACAGCGCTCAGTAAAACTCTTTAGGTTAGCCTTAAAGTTGTGCTGGCGTGTCGTGTCACTGGTCGCTTGTTCAGTTAGCTCAGACCGCGAGGCGGCTCACTGAGACCCCATGTCACTGCCTGTCTCACTGTTGAGGTTTCTTGTAGTGAGCGATTATCATACGAGGCTGGTCCCATATGTACCCGACCCAGCAAAGAAAACACACAAATTTTAGCGGAAATGTAGTTTCCAATATAATCTCTTTTCAGCTGTATACACTTTTCCCAGCGATGTTCAATAAGTTTGATACTTCTTTTTTATAATGAGAACTGTAACACCTTGTGATGTAACAAAATAAGTGAGATGTTATTCAATGGAAAAGTTGGAATTTGAGATTTCGCTTACTGTTTTATCAATCACAATTGGCGTAAGAATCGTGGATTGACCATTGTCATAAAATATTGCATTATGAAATGTGAATAGTCTTCAATTGCAGTTTCGCGTGGCTTGAAGCAGTCACAACTAGCGTGCTATTAAGAAATTGCGTTATCGTCATTCTAATTACTTCATGATACGATCATACCCGGTTGTGAAGTTATTGTTATGACAAAACAATTTCCTAAGGGACCAGAAAGTTCTTAAGGGCGCAAAAGCAACTGTAACATCACACAAAAGGGAAATTCAGTATTAAAGCTGATGCAAGAAGACGATCAAACAGTTTTCTTTTTGTCAATGTAACACGCACATTGGACTGCTGATCTTGGTGTCGCTAATCTTAGCAAAATGCATAATTAAAATGAAAATACTACTGAGGAGATGATAGGAATGAGCACTGCTAAATGATTCAGTATTCCCAGAACAAATATTTATTATAACTAAAGCATATCGTACCTTAAAGCTTAGTACTACAATGACGGTAGATTTTTATGTCCGTTTCATGTCCATTGAGCGCTCTTTTATATAGATAGCCATTGTCCTCTTGAGTCGCTAGTGCGTAGTCAAAATGTTACAACAGTTCTTCTTTTTTACACTTCACTCAGACGGCACACGTTGTAATTTATTTAGTAAAAAATTAGATCAGACCGCCACAAATCTCCGTCCGTCTTACGAAAACTCTTTTTTTTTTAGCGCTCAAGGCTTCATTTGTTCTCCAGCGAACAAAATCGTGAAGGATCGCATATCTATCCGTATTTTTCTGTTTATATTGCCGCCCAAAGACGACGAATTACATTATTTAGGAAATTCCACCGTCGCTATGCGACGCCTCATTATACATTAATCATTCTTTATAAACAAGTATTTGCCTTCTGGCTGAAAGTATTAACTATTTGCTGTTTTAATGAAGCCAAAAATAGCTAATATCACAACCTCTTAATAGCCATCAACTGCCGACATAACGTGTTCATTTGTTGAAAATCTTCGACCACTGAGCCATTTTTTCAAGTTTGGGAACTGGAACTAATCCGAGGTGGCTAAATCTGGCGAATAGGGTGCATGAGGTAGCAATTCAAACTTTAATTCATTTTCGGTATTGTAATAATGGACTTGGGAGCTGGTGCATTGTCCTGAAGGAACAACATTTTGTTCTTGGCCAAATGCGGCTGTTCTTGCTCGATTTCTTCGCCCAAACGGTGCAATAAGATCGCTCAATACTTGCCGTTGATAGTTTTTCCTTTTACAAGGTAGTCAATGAAAATGATTCCACGTGCATCCCAAAAAACTGGCGCCATGACCTTGTCTGCAGATGAAACGGTCTCAGCCTTCTTTGAGAGTCCGTTCTCCAATTTGTGACCATCGTTTTGATTTTTTTCATCTCGGGAGTGAAGAGGTGGACCACTGTTTCATCAACGGTTATGAAACGGCGCAAAAAACACCTTTGTTGCTGCGAAACTTTACTAAACAGTCAATTGAAACATCTTCACGACACTGTTTCTGCTCGAGTGTGAGCAAACGCGGCACAAATCTTGCACACAGTTCTCTCATGTCCAAATTTTCAGGTAATATGCGGCGTACCGCAGTTTTTGAAATGCGTCCTATGTCTGCCAGCTCTCGCACTTTGTCGACGATCATCCAGTACCTCTTTGTGGATGTTTTCGCCATTTCTGGAGTCGTCACCTCGTTTGGTCGACTACTGTGATCCTAGTCTTGGCAGCTCGTACGGCTTCTTTTAAACTCTTACTGTTGTCAACGAAGGAGCAGACTCTCCCAAATTAGAATCTAGCTCGGCTTCGATATTGGTTGCGCTGAGGCCTTAAAAAAAATTATATCACATAATGACCAATTTTCTCCATTTTCACAAATTGAATCACAACGTTCTCTATTGATGGCTGCCAAACAAATACTAAACAATATGGCGTCTTGAAACTTGAAACATGTGCATCATAGATCTTATACTTTCTAATCCAGAGGTATTTCTCAACAAAACTGCCATCTCCCGGTCAGGCCGGGCACTTACGGGACCACCCTCGTATTTGGAGGAATTTGCATGAACTGTGGAAAATGTGAACGTACTTCAAATTTGAAAGTTGTCCAGCAGTTTTGGTATTTTAAGTTTAAAAGAAGTCATGGAGGGTACGATGTACAAGCTTTGTGTTTTTTTCAACAGGAGTTTCCTTTGGGCCACCACTTTTTCATTCTACGAGAATGTTGTCCCATGTGTCCACTTTTTCCAGTTTGATATTTTTATCCTGAAAGAGTGACTTTTCCCTTCATTCCTCAAGCAATATAATATACAGAACACGAGGTGATTCATTGCAGTCTAACATATCGCACATTTCCTTTGAAAATCATTATTAGAGCACGTAGAAACGGTTTATGTGTAAGAACTCCATTCCGTGAGCGTTTCACCTCTGTTTCAGCGAGAGTGGATAGTGTGGCTGTTTACGAACGTAAAGAACGGGCGTTCGGACTAAACTAGTCAAATGTTATTTTTTTTAGACCTGTGCAGGTAGTATTTTAAATCTTAATTCGCTACAAATAGTGCAGTTGTAGGCTTTTCTGGGTCCCACATTCTTTCAAGAGATTCCATTTTACAACAGTCCCTTATTCCAGAGATATTTCTACTGTACGGTTGTACTGTGGTCTCTACAACGTAGTTTATGAAAGACTGCACGAGATCTGTTAAACTCTAACTTTTCCACAAAACCTCTCTACGCTTAGCTTTGACTTATTGTGCACGGTCTCCTTCGTAATACTCTCCTCCACAATTGATACACCGTTTCCGCTTACGCAGGCCGTCTCGGTAGACATCTTGCAGGCTCGCGCGAAGCGCCGGCTGCGAATTAAACTCGCCTGTCGTTCCAAATCTTCAGCGTTGCAAAGGGGTTTTCAATTTTGGAAATAAGTTCGCAGTAGTCACGCACCAACAGGCATAAATGTGCGGGTGCGTTATGTTTTCTATCTACATAAAAGATCTTTTGGATAGGGTGGATAGTAATGTGCGGCTGTTTGCTGATGATGCTGTGGTGTACGGGAAGGTGTCGTCGTTGAGTGACTGTAGGAGGATACAAAATGACTTGGACAGGATTTGTGATTCGTGTTAAGGATGGCAGCTAACTCTAAATATAAATAAATTAATGCAGATGAATAGGAAAAAGAATCCCGTAATGTTTGAATACTCCATTAGTAGCGTAGCGCTTGACACAGCCACGTCGATTAAATATTTGGGCGTAACATTGCAGAGCGATATGAAGTGGGACAAGCATGTAATGGCAGTTGTGGTCAAGGCGGATAGTCGTCTTCGGTTCATTGGTAGAATTTTGGGAATATGTGGTTCATCTGTAAAGGAGCCCGCTTATAAAACACTAATACGACCTATTCTCGAGTACTGCTCGGGCGGTTGGGATCCCTATCAGGTCAGATAGAGGGAGGACATAGAAGCAATTCAGAGGCGGGCTGCTAGATTCGTTACTGGGAGGTTTGATCATAACGCGAGTGTTACGGAAATGCTTCAGGAACTCGGGTGGGAGTCTCTAGAGGAAAGGAGGCGTTCTTTTCGTGAATCGATACTGAGGAAATCTAGAGAACCAGCATTTGAGGCTGACTGCAGTACAATTTTACTGCCGCCAACTTACATTTCGCGGAAAGACCACAAAGATAAGAGATTAGGGCTCGTACAGAGGCATATAGGCAGTCATTTTTCCCTCGTTCTGTTTGGAAGTGGAACAGGGAGAGAAGATGCTAGTTTTGGTACGAGGTGCACTCCGCCACGCACCGTACGGTGGATTGCGGAGTGTGGATGCAGATATCGTGAGGCCAAAACCATAATTCCAAGATGTGTGAGGATTTCATGACATGACCAAACTGAAATGTTAGACGTCTGTAATCTCTCAGACAGTTACTCTTAAACTGGCAGGCACAGTTTCGTTGACCTTCCTCTAACGAGCGTCGTCGGTGGACGTGGGAGGGCGTCCTGAACGAGGCTCGTCTTTAGTTTTCGTCCCGCCATTTTTAAACCGTGTGAACCATTCGTAACACAAAGTACGGCTTAAGCACTCGCCACCGTAGGGTTCCTGCATCGTTTGGGGTCTGTAAAGGTTTTCTCGAGTTTCACGCGAAACTTAATGCAGACGCGTTGCTCCTCTATGGCATCTCAAAATTCGCGAACACACGTAACACAACGTTGTACTGACTAAAGCAATGATCAATAACATAAAACAATGAAACTCCCGGCAGTTTTCGCATTAAACGCAGGCGTGTTCAGGAATTTTTTGAACAAACCTCGTATTACTCTGGATAAACACTAAACCATTTGAGGTCGCACAGAAGTCTAGTTGCAGTCAAGGCTTGAATCGGTGCTAAGATTCCAAAACTGTAGCTCGTTGTACTGTGTACTCACTTTCGCTTTATAAAATACATCGTCCGCCGCCGTAGGCGATTGGTCAGTGCGACACTCATGTGGAGGACCCAGGTTAGATTTCTGGTGCTGCCAGAGATTTTTCCTCGGTGGGACTGGGGATGACACGGCGACTTGTCGACTATCGCGTGTTCTCCAGGTCCTGGTCGTGGGTCTCCTTTTCCTTTACAAACAAATTTGATTTCCACAGTTTCAAGCTGACTGTTGAAATAGTCATGTAGGAAGTTCTTGATCACTTAAGGAAACTTGAGAATTTTAACGAAATGGAAGATACTCTAGTAAAATCAGAGACAGAACTGAGGAACTTAGTTTGCTCAGATCTGCTGAAGAAATTGACTTGGTTTCAGATAATTTAAATGCAAGATTGTAGTAGGAGAAAGAGAGCTATTTTCAAAAGGGGTGTCCATTGAAGTTACTCATCCCAACGTAAAATTTTCTGTTGTGCGATACTGAACCTACTTTCAGAAGACGCTGTGTTGTGCAAAGAGGCACTACATTATATTAGAATTTTAATTCCTTGACAGTGAAGTTATCATAATGCCAAATAAAGAAATATTTGTGCGTTTGAGAATTTCCTTCTTGTATCCCAAATGCTGTCACCCGGAAACAAATCGTGCACACAAAATAACCAAATGCATCTTCAGAGTAAGTGAAAAACATGAGCCTTTTCGATGTCCTTTTTAACAAATCGGACCTCCCCTTTGACAAAATCCTGGCTGCGTCCTTGGCTGTAGAACATGTACACTGGTTGTGGGCCGTGCTTAGGTATTGTGGGCCGTGCTTAGGTATTGTGGGTACTTACACTGTTTATGTATTATTACTATATTACAGTAAATGAAACTTGAAGGTATTCTAATGAATGACAGGCTTCAGGGTTTTTCTTAACCGTATTTCAGCGACGTAGTTTTTATTTAAAAAATGTACGATAGCAGTCTGTGTACTGTTGAGCTCTTCACGCCGCTTGCTGATCGGTAGCCAAACAGGCGAGTGCAGCACCGTCGAAAAGTGGCAAGAACAGGCCGTCCTTAACGTTTTTCACAAGTTTTCGGAGAAAATCGCCTTTAAAGTTTCCTGAGGAATCGTATTTACTTATGTTTGTGATGCGTGTCGTAGTTTAACACACGAGAAACAATGTTCCGTCATTATCTAATTATTTCATACCACGTTTTAATTACCATTACCACGAGTTGTATTGGATTTTTACCGATTTAGGTGCAAAACTTCGAAAATTAAAGTTCAGTTAACCTGGTATAAGTTTTGCAAGCAATTGCGTGAATCTGTAATCCGGGGTGCTGCTTCTTTATGCCGTAGGTTCATTTTTATGTTACTGCATCGCAACATGGGTATTATGAAATGCTCGAAATAAGTTTTAGTAGAATATTTTCTCGTTTACAAATGTTTTTATTTCGCACGCTAATTGTTCGACGGCGAGCGTGTTTTACTTCGTAGAATTTACATGTTCCAGTTACAAAACAGTTCACACCGTGACAAGTCTGACTACATGCTATTGATAAAAAATTCTGCCTGAGACTGAAGTATGGCGGCGTACAAACTGCCTTTATTTATATGGCTTCAAACAAATACAATCACTGTTACATACTGAATTTTATATAAGAACAGTTAGTTTTTACGTACACCTTGCCAGGTTACATAGAAATTTACAAAGAATAAATTCCGTACAAAGACTATAAACTGTTTTGTCATTGCAACAATATATTTCGTTAATTTGCATATAGTAAATAGACTCAAAGAAAAATCATGCTAACATTTTCAGGTGTAAAGGGTGATAAGTTCTATCGAATGAAAGGCATAGATGCAACTAATTAATTTTTGTAAGAGTAAAATTTGGCCGTAATTACAGGTCTAATTACTATTAACAATTAAAACATGAGTCTGATTCAAACCGAAAAGTCGTGTCATACTTTTATTATGGATTCAAACAATTTCTGGCTTCAAAACAAAAATAGCTGTCGCTGAGTTCGAAATATAGGAACTTTATCGTAAATTACTCCGTGATCACAATAAGGAAATCATTCCTACCACATGCCTGAAGATTGTATTGTGTGTAAATTACGATGGAACACTAGTTTCTTCAATCCAACACGTTTCCTTCATTCCTTTTACTGATGGGACACCTTGTAAATGTCAAAACTACATTTTAAATTTGTGTACATTAATAATTACATATATACCCTTTTCGGAAGACTGGAGATGATTTTTACCCTCCACGCTTCCCTCCAATACTAAATAGGTGATCCCCTGATGCCGCAAAACGTGTCCTAACCGATCCCTCCTTCTAGTCTAGTTGTGCCACAAACTCTTCTCCTGGATTCTATTCAGTACCTGATTTAGTTACGTGATCTACCCATCTAATCTTCAGTATCCTTCTGTAGCATCACATTTCGAAAGCTTTTATTCTCTTCTTGTTTCACATCCATACATGGCTACACTGTACACTCCATACAAATACTTTTAGAAAACACTTCCTGACACTTAAATCTATACTCGATGTCAACAAATTTCTCTTCTTCAGACTCGTTTTTCTTGCCATTGCTAGTCTACATTTTATATCCTCTGTACTTCGACAATCATCAGTTATTTTGCTCCCTAAATACCAGAACTCATCTACTACTTCGTTTCATTTCCTAATCTAATTCCCTTAGCATCACCTGATTTTATTCGACTGCATTCCGTTATCGTCGTTTTGCTTTTGTTGATCATCTTATATCCGCCTTCCAAGACACTGTCCATTCCGTTTAGCTGCTATTCCAGGTCCTTTACTGCTTGACACAGTTACAATGTCATCGGCAAACCTCAAAGTTTTTATTTCTTCTGCGTGGATTTTAATTCCTACTCCAAATTTTTCTTTAGTTTCCTTTACTGCTTGCTCAATATACATACTGAAAAACATCGGGGATAGGCTACAACCCTGTCTCACTCCCTCCCCAACCACTGCTTCCCTTTCATGCCTCTAGATTCTTATAACTGCCATCTGGTTCTTGAACAAATTGTAAATAGCCTTTCGATCCCTGTATTTTACCCCTGCCACCTTCAGAATTTGAAAGAGTATTCCAGTCAACATTGTCAGAAGCTTTCTCTAAGTCTACAAATGCTAGAAACGTAGGCTTACCATTCCTTAATCTTTCATCTAAGAAGTCGTAGGGTCAGTATTGCCTCATGTGTTCCAACATTTCTACGGAATCCCAACTGATCTTCCCCGAGGTCGGCTTCTACCAGTTTTTCCATTCGTCTGTAAAGAGTTCGCGTTAGTCTTTTGCAGCCGTGACTTATTAAACTGATAGTTCGTTAACTTTCACACCTGCTTTCTTTGGGATTGGAATTATATTCTTCTTGGCGTTTGAGGGTATTTACCCTGTCTCATAAATCTTGCTCACCAGATGGTAGAGTTTTGTCAGGACTGGCTCTCCCAAGGCCGTCAGTAGTTCCAATGGAATGTTGTCTACTCCCGGGGCCTTGTTTCGACTCAGGTCTTTCAGTGCTCTGTCAAACTCTTCACGCAGTATCATATCTCCAATTTCATCTTCAGTTACGTCCTCTTCCATTTCCATAACATTTCCCTCAAGTACATCGGCCTTGTATAGACCCTCTATATACTCCTACCACCTTTCTGCTTTCCTTCTTTGCTTGGAACTGGGTTTCCATCTGAGCTCTTGATATTTGTACAAGTGGTTCTCTTTTCTCCAAAGGTATTTTTAATTTTCCTGTAGGCAGTATCTATCTTACCCCTATTGATATATGCCTATACGACCTTAAATTTTCCCTCTAGCCATTCCTGCTTAGCCATTTTGCACTTCCTGTCGGTCTCATTTTTGAGACGTTTGCATTCCTTTTTGCCTGCCTCATTTACTGCATTTTTATATTTTCGAGTCAATATCTCTTTTGTTACCCAAGGATTTCTACTATCCCTCATTTTTTTACCTACTTGATCCTCTGCTGCCTTCAATATTTCATCCCTCAACTCTATCCATTCTTCTATTATACTTCTTTCCCCCCATTCATGTCAATTGTTCCCTTATGCTAGCCCTGAAACTCTGTAAAACCTCTGGTTTAGTCAGTTTATCCAGGTCCCATCTCCTTAAATTGCCACCGTTTTCCAGTTTCTTCGTTTTTAATCTACAGTTCCTAACCAACAGATTGTGGTCAGGGTCCACATCTGCCCCTGGAAATGTCTTAAAATTTAAAACCTGGTTCCTAAATCTGTCTTACCCTTATACAGTCTCTGAAACCTTCCAGTATCTACACGCTTCTTCCGTGTATACAACCTTCTTTCATGATTTAAAAAAAGTGTGGGGTCACCGCCAGACACCACACTTGCTAGGTGGCAGCCTTTAAATCGGCCGCGGTCCGCTAGTATACGTCGGACCCGCGTGTCGCCACTGTCAGTGACTGCAGAACGAGCGCCGCCACACGGCAGGTCTAGAGAGACTTCCTAGCACTCGCCCCAGTTGTACAGCCGACTTTGCTAGCGATGGTTCACTGACAAAATACGCTCTCATTTGCCGAGACCATAGTTAGCATAGCCTTCAGCTACGTCATTTGCTACGACTTAGCAAGGCGCCATTATCATTTGCTATTTATCTTGTGATGCATGTACCGTCACACCGATGTTCACCAATTATGGATTAAAGTATTCCAGATTCTACGTACCTATTTTTGCTAGTCTCAAGACACTGTCCTGTTCCAGATCTCACGCCATCCTGCCTGAGCTTAAACGGGTGCCTTTCGGCTACCCGTCACAGTGGATTGGCTGTCTTGCCAGTCCACAACAAAAAGTGTTAGCTATGATCAAGTTATGCTCTGTGCAAAATTCTACCAGGCGGCTTTCTTTCATTCCTTATCTCTATTCATTATTCACCTACTACCTTTCCTTCTGTTCCTACTATCGAATTCCAGTCCCCTGTGGCTATTAAATTTTCGTCTTCCTTCACTATCTCAATAATTTCTTTTATCTCATCCTACATTTCTTCAATTTCTTCATCTGCGTAACCAGTTGGCATATAAACTTGTACTACTGTGGTAAGTGTAGGCTGCGCATGTCTCTTGGCTACAATAATGCGTTCACTGTTTGTAGTAGCTGACCCATGCTCCTATTTTTTATTCATTATTAATCCTACTCCCGCATTACCCCTATCTGATTTTGTTTTTATAACCCTGTATTCACCTGACCAGAAGTCTTGTTCCTCCTGCCACCGAACTTCACTAATTCCTACTACATCTAACTTATCCATTCCCTTTTTAAATTTTCTAACCTACCTGCCCGATTAAGGGATCTGACATTCCACGCTCCGACCCGTAGAACGCCAGTTTTCTTTCTCCTGATAACGACGTCCTTCTGAGTAGTCCCCGCCCGGAGATCCGAATGGGGGACTATTTTACCTCCGGAATATTTTACCCAAGAGGACGCCACCATTTAACCATACAGTAAAGCTGCATGCCCTCGTGAAAAATTACAGCTGTAGTTTCCCCTTGCTGTCAGCTGTTCGCAGTACCAGAGAGGCAGCTGCTCATGTTGATTCGGGTTTCGTAATGGAGATGATGCATGTACTTCAAAAACAAGAGTACCCATCCCGAGCAGTTAGCATTGATTGGGCCTCCACAGCAGCACTGAGACTGCCAGATTGCCACTCTTTGTACTGGGAAGTGGACCATCTCCTCTCTGGTAATGGGGCCAATGTGACATTCAGACGCAGTGTATATGGAGGTCTGTCGAAGCGAGGTGGTTGTCTGACCTAAACCAACATTGGAATCGAGGTGAGTCGGTCAACTCGTAAAATCAAATTGGGATGGCAAACTATCCAAATGTGCGAAACTTCCTGGCACAGTAAACCTGTGTTCCGGACCGAGACTCGAACTCGGGACCTTCACCTTTCGTGGGAAAATGCTCTACCAACTGAGCTACCCAAGCACGACTCACGCCCCGTCTTCACAGCTTTACTTCTGCCAGTACCTCGTCCCCTACCTTCCAAAGGTTCGCAGAAGGGCTTCTATAAAGTTTGGAAAGTAGGAGACGAGGTATTGGCAGAAGTAAAGCTGTGAGGACGGGGCGTGAGGCGTGAGTCGTGAGTCGTGACCGCGAAATGCAAAGGTGCCGAGTTCGAGTCTCGGTCCGGCACACAGTTTTAATCTGCCAGGAAGTTTCATATCAGCGCACAGTACGCTGCAGAGTTAAATCTTTCTGTATGTAACCAACCGGCTCTGTAACTTTCCACGACATGTTGTATGGCAGTACCATGATTGAACTGTGACTGCAGTATATGGAACTGATACGCCACATTGCGCTGTGCAGATGTGTACGCTCTGGACAGAAATTGTCAGTATTTCCATATATTTCCATGGCAACATGTTTGCTGTAGTATTAATTGCAGGTATCTCATAAACAGCATTGACCAAATTGACTAATCTGAAAGGTACTTCCCGTCGACAGCATGTGTGTGCGCCAGCTGATCAGTTGATATACAGAATAATCAAAGGACAGGATACGTGTTGCCAATGCTGAGGTGTCGAGTAGGAACAGGGTGTATCTCATTATACTAGAGACTAAGATCCTTACTCCAAACGGCATAGTTATGATGAAAAATTTCTAATTTTGCTAGTATTAAATTTCTCATTTTGATCACACGTAAGCTGGATTTAGCCTGGAAGTCAATCCATAATTGACATTCGAACTACTTTTGGATTTCTGAAACATAAAAGATTTTGTTGTAATGAAATCTTTTTGGGAAGGCAACAGTCAATCGCCAACAAGATCAGTTGAAAATTCCCAAGGATCTTTTATAGTATTCTCCTGTATTGTATTTTTGATTCAAAACCCACTACACAAAGGTGAGCATTTATCATCTGGAGGTCTGGAGTTACACCTTTGATGTATTGAACAACTTCAATAGTGTCCTTGTGTGGAACATACAAGCACTCAACTTTTGGTCATGAAAATATGCGTGATGCCGTCCATTCTGCATTGCTCATCCACTTACAGTAAAGTGCATTTTAGTAATCTGGTGTTTTGCTGTGATGTCACTATTTTGGTGTTACCAAACTGCACGATGGAAGAATGTTCTAATTTTCAAACTAATACATAGCAAAATGCCTCTGTGTAGTCCCTCTGATACGATTTCAACAGATAAGTGTTGAAGGAAACCCATATGCTCTCGCTGTTACTTGCTGGATTCGGAAAATGTTCTATTTAACCTGTATCATACGTCACAGCTACAACACACGCTGCAGGTTGACAGCTTTGATGATACTCTGAAGCAAACTACTACTCAAAACTGTATAGTTATACTAATAAACGATTATATAACCCATGAATTGTGACAACCTGAACATCGGAATGTGGATCGACTGCCATGAAGGGCAACATTTCAGATGCATGAAAGAATTTCAGACATTTATTTTTGTGGGTCGTAGTTGTGAAAGTAAGAAAATCCTTTTCGAAATGTGTGATTTTGGGGAGAGGGCTTGTAAAGTTAATGCATGGCCACAGTCTTCTGACTTTCATGTTATCCTCTGTTTCTGCTTAATGGACTAGACATAAATGTAGAAAATGTTCTTTCATGTTTTACATTATGGCATGTGGTTTTATCTTTCACACTGGTTAACCAATTCGTACGTTTAATGAAAGAAAACTGCAAAGAGCGGTCGTTCTGTTTCTCAGGCCCGTCGAATTTTACTAGTCACACTTCTTTCTGTCGCCCTCTCCTTTGGTTGATATTTTGCAATGTAGCCTCAATTATGGACTGTCTACATCTGAAGAACCATCAGCATTAGCCATATCGTCCTGAGTTTTGAAGACCACAGCAGATTATGGTCAAAATTAGAAATTTCGACTTCACCTGCACTTTGGTCAAAGGATCTTGGCCCATTTTGTGCTGTAGATGCAGTGAGAAAGTTGTAAACTATACTGATAAAAATTACTAAATAGTTGACACTTCACACATTGGAGCCGCCCCCTGCGGGTCTGGGGGTTAGATAGGCCCGAGGTATTCCTGCCTGTCGTACGAGGCGACTAAATGGAGTATCACACATTTCGGCCTTTGTGATGGTCCCCTCTAGGGATTTGACCTCCATTCTTCAAAATTTTCCCGAAGAGCGAGCCAATTGGGAAAAGGCGCCTTACAAAGTGCATCGTATCCGTTGTGCATTGATACCTTTAGCCCACTTTCTCACTGTCGCATTGCAGTCCTGTCCATTCTCTCTTGGGTGAGGACACCTTCCTGGATGCTTTTCCTCCATGCACTATGCAGTGTTGATTTGTGCGTCGACAATGACCAGCGACTTCTTTGCACCTGATACCCAGCACGGTAGCTAGTCCATTGTGGTAGGGCCGCCATGTACCCTGTTGGTTGTAGCCCCTTGACCACACAGGGATTGCTCTGCTGATGACTGCGCCGTTAGCGGCTCACGTATGCCAAAGGGTAGATGCCCATCTCCATGGGGCATTGGGACTCGTGGCAATGGCCATTCTGCCAGGTGGTCTTAACTGTGGCTGGGTGGCGCCCATGGGGAGGGCTCCTGGTTGGTGGCATCAGGGTGGATGACATGCAGTGAAGTGTAGTCCGTCATCTCTTGCTGGTGGTGAAACATCAACAGTCTCTAAGCAATCACGAGCTCAATTCAGTGCACAGAAGTACGACCCCAAATCGTTCCCCTCCCTGGCCTCACCATGGGAGGAGTGTCAGGCTGGCAGCGGATCGTATTTGCCCCGGTACCTTGTAAATTTGAGAGCTGATGGGGAATATTTCATGACGAAGCCTCAGTTTTTTGTTGAGCATTTAGAGGACAAGTTCGGGGAGGTGGAGGACTTGGCCAAAATGATATAGGTCAGTCAATATCAAACAGCACCCTCTGCCCGGTCACGGAGGTTGCTTGCTTGTGACAAGTTGGGTGATGTTTCTGTAACCATCACGCCCCATAAGAGCTTAAATATGGTCCATGGTATCATATATCACAGACCTTCTGCAGTCAGACGTGAGCTGTGCGCCAATTTAGAGCGGCGAGGTGTAAATTTTGTCCAGCGTGTCCACTGGGTCCGAAGGATGATCAGGCTGCCACTGGTGCCTTCATCTTGGCCTTTGGGGGTGATACATTCCCTGAGAAGATCAAAGTGATGGTCTACCGGTGTGATGTAAAGCCCTATATCCCTCTGCGGAAGTGGTGTTTTAAGTACTGGAAGTTCAGCCATATGTCTTCCTGCTGTACCTCATGCGTCACATGCCAAGATTGCAGATGCCCGTCATATCCCAATACTCCATGTGCCCCCCCTTCTATCTGTGTCAACTGTGGAGAGCACCATTCGCCTTGCTTGCTTGCCTGACTGCAGGATTCTCCAGAAAGAAAGGAAAATCATGGAGTAAAAGACCCTGGACAGACTGACCTACACTGAGGCTAAGATAAAATTTGAACGCCTGCATCCTGTGCATATGACATAGTCCTACGCTGCCACTACAACAGTTCTGACACCATCAGTTCCACCAACCCAGGTCACTTCTCAGAGCCAGAAGACTACACTTGCCCCCTTGATTGTGGGGCAAATTTCCCTCCCTGTTGCTCCTGCACCACCTACTTTCGGAGCAATGCCCCCAACCATCAGGGACATCCATCCCCACTTTCAAGCTGGAGAAGCGTAAATCTTCAGCTTCTCTCGTTATGAAGGGGCCCCTTGGGTCACTCCCTTCCCAGGTTTCTTCTAGTGGGAAAGACGACACGCGCCAGTGGCTGAAGAGCCCAAAAGCAGCTGGTCATAGGGCTCCAAACTCATCCTCAGTCCCAGAAACTGAGCCAGTGAAGTCCTCCCAGCCAGGGAAACCCATAAAGCAGCAAGAGAAATCCAAAAAGAAAACCCCTAAGACCAAGGACCACTGCTACCTACAAGCTCTGCAGCTGAGGATGGAGTGGAGATTTTGGCGTCCACTGAGGACCTAGGTCTCGCCAGACCGTGACACACACCACCTGGCTGAGCTACGGCAACTTTTAAGCTTTACACCTGCTATCTGCATTGCGCTCCAGGAAACCTGGTTGCCAGCAATGCCGACCCCTCTCCCTCCGCAGCTATAAGGGATATTACAGGAACCAAAGTGACTATAATAGTGTCTGGTGGAGTTTGCTTTTATGTCCTAAACTCTGTCTGTAGTGAACATGTGCCCCTTCAAACCCGTCTTGAAGCTGTGGCTGTCAGAATGATGCAGGATGTTGTGGATTGGCAGGAGGGCCAACCCACTAATGTAAGAGGAAGGCGAAAGGCACGCGCTTAAGCTCACACAGGCTGGCGTGAGGTCTGGAACAGGACAAGGAATTTAGACTTCAGAAAAAAGAGGTAACTGGTGGAATACTTAACTTTAATCCATTAATGTTGAACGTAGCTCTTGTCTGTACATTCTTCACAATATCAATAGCAACTGATAATGGCGCCTTGCTAGGTCGTAGCAAATGACGTAGCTGAAGGCTATGCTATCGTCTCGGCAAATGAGAACGTATTTTGTCAGTGAAACATTGCTAGCAAAGTCGGTTGTACAACTGGGGCGAGTGCTAGGAAGTCTCTCTAGACCTGCCGTGTGGCGGCGCTCGGTCTGCAATCACTGATAGTGGCGACACGCGGGTCCGACGTATATTAACGGACCATGGCCGATTTAAAGGCTACCACCTAGCAAGTGTGGTGTCTGGATGTGACACTACACAGGAAATAAACTGTCTGCAATGAATATCTTCCTCCAGATGGTGCAGTACCCCTGAATGTAGTAACTGCACTGATTGCTCAACTCCTTTTCTACTTTTGGAAGATGTTAATGCCCATAATCCCTTGTGTGGTAGTATCATGCTTATTGGCGGAGGCAGAGATGTCGACCTCTGCGTCTTAAATACTGGGGCCACCACACATTTGTGTGGCTCATGGTAGTTACTCGGCCATTGATTTATCAATCTGCAGCCCAGGACTTCTCCCATCTACCCACTGGAGAGCACATGACGACCTGTGTGGTAGTGACCACGTCCCCATCTTCCTGTCACTGCCCCAGCGTCAGGCAATGGACGCCTGCCCAGATGGGCTTTGAACAAGGCGGACTGGGGAACTTTCACCTCTGCTGTCACTGCTGAATCTCCCCCACACGGTAACATAGATGTGATGGTTGCGCAGGTGACGAGCACAATTGTTTCTGCGGCAGAAAACGCGATCCCTCGCTCTTTAGGGTGCCAGAGGCGTACGGCAGTCCGCTGGTGGTCGCCGGAAGTCGCTGAAGCAATTAAGGAATGTTGGCGAGCTCTACAGCGGCATAAGTGGCAATCTTCCCTGGAGCACCTCATAGCCTTTAAACGGCTCCGTGCCCACGTTCGCCAACATATCAAATGATGGAAGCAGGAGTGCTGGAAGAGATACGTCTCGCCCATTGGGTGCCATACATCACCTTCCCAACTCTGGGCAAAGATCAAACGTCTTTCCGGGTACCAGGCCCCAACAGCTGTCCCCGGTGTTACCATAAATGGCGAGCTATGTACCGACACAAACGCGATTGCCGAGTACTTTTCTCGAGCCTCTGCATTGGAGAGCCTTTTGCACTCAGTGGCTGGAAGGGAACGTCCTCTCATTCACTTCACGCTGCAGTAAATTCTATAACGCCCCATTTACAGAGTGGGAGCTCCTCAGTGCCCTGACATAGCTCCTGGTCCTGATCGCATCCACAGCCAGATGATCAAACATCTCTCATCTGAATACAAGTGACATCTTCTTGTCATCAACTGGATCTGGTGCGATGGCGTCTTTCCATCGCAATGGCGGGAGAGCACCATCATTCTGGTGCTCAAACCCAGCAAAACACGCTTGATATGGATAGCTATCAGCCCATCTGCCTCACCAACGTTCTTTGTAAGCTGCTGGAACGTATGGTATGTCGGCAGTTGGGTCGGGTCCTGGAGTCACGTGGCCTTCTGGCTCCATGTCAGGGTGGCTTCTGCCAGGGTTACTCTAACATTGATAATCTTGTGTCCATCGAGTCTGCCATCCGAACAGCGTTTTCCAGATGACAGCACCTGATTGCCATATTTTTTTGACTTCTGTAAAGCATACGACGCGACTTGGAGACATCATATCGTTGCCACATTGTACGAGTGGGGTTTCCGGGGACCACTCCCGATTTTTATCCAAAACTTCCTGTCGCTCCATACTTTCCATGTCCAAGTTGGTGCCTCCCATATTTCCACCCAATCCAGGAGAATGGAGTCCCGCAGGGCTCCGTATTGAGTGTCTCTATTTTTAGTGGCCATTAAGTCTAGTAGCAGGTGTTGGGCCCTCCGTCTCGCCTTCTCTGTATGCAGACGACTTCAGCATTTCGTACTGCTGCTGAGCGGCGCTTCCAGGGAGCCATCCACAAGGCTGGCCTGTAGTCGACGGCTTCCAGTTTTCAGCTGGAGAGTAGTTTGTCGTGCACTTCTGTCGGCATCGTACCGTTTATCCAGAACCCGCTGTTTACCTTAATGATGATCCACTCACTGTAGTGGAGACATATGAATTCCTAGGACTGGTTTTCGACGCTGGATTGACTAAGCTCCATCTTCGTCAGCTTAAGCAGAAGTGCTGGCAGCTCCTCAAAGCCCTGTGTTGCCTGAGCAACACGACTTGGGGTGCAGATTCCTCTACACTGCTGCAGCTCTACAGAGCCCTTGCGCAATGCCAAATTGACTACCGGAGTGTGGTTTATGGTTCGGCAGCGCCTTCAGCATTGCGTTCACTCAACCCTGTGCACCACTGTGGTGTTAGATTAGCGAGAGGAGACTTTAGGACGAGTCCGGTGACCAGCGTACTGGTGGAAGCTGGTGTCCCTCCACTGCAGATCAGACGTGCGCAGCTGCTCGCCAGCTACGCAGCACACATTCATAGTTCCCCTGAGCATCCGAATTAGTCTCCCTTTTCCCACCTGCGGCAGTCCATCTCCAGCATCGGCGGCCCAGATCGGGGCTAACGATTACAGTTCGTGTGCGGTACCTTCTCACCGAAATGAAGTCCCTTCCCTTTACCACCTACTTGCAGTCTGTTCACGTAAGCCTCCATGGTGTACGCCTCGGCCGCAGCTTGGTCTGGACCTTTTGCAGGGCCCTAAGGACTCCGTTAACCCTGCCGCTCTCTGCTGTCCTTTCCTCTTCTTGACGTGTTCTAGGGCTCTGAGGTGGTTAACACCGACGGCTGAATGGCTGATGGTCACGTAGGCTTCGCATATGGTCATGGAGGACATGTTGAGCAGCACTCCTTGCCAGTTGGCTGGAGTGTTTTCACTGCAGAGCTGGCGGCCATATCTCGTGCTCTTTAGTACATCCGCTCATGTCTTGGCGAGTCATTTCTCCTGTGTACTGACTCGCTGAGCAGCCTACAAGCTATCGACCAGTGCTACCCTCGCCACCCTCTGGTAGCGTACATTCAGGAGTCTGTCTATGCCATGGAACAGTCCCGCTCTTCCGTGGTGTTTGTGTGGACCCCAGGACACGTCAGAATCCCGGCAACGAACGTACCGACAATCTGGCCAAATAGGAGACGCGGAAGCCGCTTCTAGAGATAGGCATCTCTGAAGTTGACCTGCGTTCTGTCTTACATCGCAGGGTTTTCCGGCTTTGGGAGACGGAATGGCGTAACAGCATGCACGACGACCTGCGTGTCATTAAGGAGACTGAGTATGTGGAAGTCTTCCATGCAAGCCTCTCGCAGGGAATCAGTTGTCCTCTGCCGGCTCCGCATTGTCCATACGTGGCTAACGCACGGTCACCTACTCCGTCGCGAGGACCCACCTCAGTGTCGCTGTGGCTCCCAAATGACGGTCGTCCACCTCTTGCTGGACTGCGCACTTCTAGCCGCTCTGCGGCAGACTTTTAACTTTCCCAGCACCCTGCCTTCGATGTTGGGCGACAATACCTCCACAGCAGCTTCAGTTTTACGTTTTATCCCCGAGAGTGGGTTTTATACTTCTATGTAGGTTTTAGCGCATGTCCTTCGTCCCTCAGTGTCCTACACCCTAGTGCTTTTAGGGTGGAGGTTTTAATGTGCTGCAGAGTGGCTGGCTTTCCCTTTTTGTTCTCGTGGTTGGCCAGCCACTGTAATCTGCTTTCACGTTTTACTCTCTTCTGTTTCTAGCGTCTTTTCTTGTCTTCCTTTGTTCCTTTTAGTGTTGCCTTCCCTTCGTTTTTTGTGGCTTTTCCTTGCCGTTTTGTGTTATGTCTCGTCTATTTTATTCTCACACTTGTGCCATTGTTTTATTAGGAACAAGGGACCGATGACCATGTAGTTTGGTCCCTTCTCCCACCTTTAAACCAACCAACCAACACATTCGAACTGGTTTTCTTCAATTGGAGTGCTCAACATTATGCCTGGAGTGTTCACTGTTGCCGAACTACGATAGTACTTTGTCAGTTCATTTCCAGTAATCTTTGTCCGGCTTTTTTGTTGATGTGTGTAGATCTCAATCCTGGATTTGGCCAATTATTTTGTATTCCATCACATGTGATAACACCAACCGACTATCGTACGTGTGCGGGAGGGGGGGGGGGGGGGGCTCCCGCACACGTACGATGCTAATGAAATACACAAGTTTCATACACAGCACTAACCACGCCATTGGAGTCTTCTACACAATATGTCATTTGGCGATGTGTAAAAGTTACAATTACAGAGGCTGGTTTACTTTAGATAAGCTTGCCACATTATGCGAAGTTCGATTTTTAAAGGCTACCATACATTAATCATTGACTGGGTCGCCATAGTCAGATATAACCAGACACCATGTAGTAGTGTAGCACAGAGGTTAGCGTAAAAACTGAGATGTGAAAGTCCATAGGTTCGAACCCCGCAAAATACAGCAAAATTTTATTTCTAAGTCTGATCGAGACTTTATTTGTTCTATTAAGTTAATTATTTTGTCATTGTCACTGTCGTATTGACTTTGTTTTGTCTAATTTTTCTGTCATTCTTTCTTCGTTTGGAATCTGCTTGTGTCGCCTATAATCTGAAAGAAAGTGCCAACCAGGACTGCTCATTGGTTGGTAACAGGGCAGCTCGTGTAGTCAATGAGAGGATAATTTCATGTAGCCAATGATAGCGAGAAACAACAATTTGATTTTAGCGATAATACTAAAATTTTTCTGTCCCCAGTTCGCTCACAGATACTAGCCTGAAACGCCGTGAACAAGCGGTCGTTATTTTAGTTCTGCCACGTACTGTTGGCCACCTGCTGGTAACGGGTCAGGCTTGCAAGTGAGCGACAGTTTGTAGCTTGGCTGCAGTTTATTGAACATGGGCCGGTCTGGGCTGGAGCGTACGCCATTAAGTAGTGGTTTTGACTTCGTACGTATGTACTGTTTGTGTTTCCATTTCTCTTTGATTTATAAATGTGTAGCTATGGTGTTCTTTTAATAATTGACAAAGGTCTTTCTAGGCACTTATGGGTTTTATTGTTCTGAAGGTGTAATTATCTACGCCGAAACCAGGGGTAACACCACTAGGCGCTTTTTCGCAGTCTAGGCGGGTTTTTAGTTTTTAATATATTAACCAACGATTGCTGACGCGCTGCGATGTTGAAGGCTCTTAGAAAGTAACTATTACTAAAGCTAATGAGCGAAGAGCGTAAATCTTTTGTCAGAGTAAAATACTTTTCAAATTAGTCTTCGGTAGTTGAGTCTAATAACTATAACAATAAGAAAAGCTTACGTTACTTTGTATGTAAGAAGTGCAACCATGGGAAGTTGCTGCTAACATAGGTCACTGCCACATGTAGATCTACATATATACTCAGATAGCCACCAAACGGTGTGTGGCTGAGGAGCAGTTCGCGCCAAAGTCATATTCCCCCCCCCCCTTCCCCCCTTTGTTCCACTCGCGGATCGCACGAGGGAAAAACGACTGACCATTTGAATGGTCATCATTGCGAAAGTGGAAAGTTGGTGGTAATAGTATATGATCTACATCCTCGGCGAAGATCGGATTCCGGAATTTAGTGAGCAGCCTCTTCCGTTTAGTGCGTCGTCTATCTGCAAGTGTGTCCCACTTCAAACTTCGTTTGATATTTGTAACACTCACGCGATGACTAAATGTACCGGTCACGAATCTTGCCGCTCTTCTTTGGATCTCTTCATTCTCTTGAATGAGACCCAACTGGTAAGGCTCCCATACAGACGAAAAATACTGACTGGACAAACTAACGTATTGTAAGCAATTTCCTTTGTTGAAGGACTGCATCACTTCAGGATTCTACCAATAAACCGCAATCTAGAGTTCGCCTTGCCCGCTACTTGTGTAATCTGATCATTCCATTTGAGATCATTTCGAATAGTCACACCCAGATACTTGACGGATGTTACTGCTTTCAAGGACTGGGCATTTATTTTGTACTCGTTCATTAATGGGGATTTTCGCCTTGTTATACGCAGTAGGTTACACTAATATTGAGAGATAACTGCCAGTCATTACACTATGCATTTATTTTCTGCAAATCCTCATTGATTTGTTCACAACTTTCGTGTGATACTACTTTACTGTGGACTACAGCATCATCACCAAAGTAATTCGCATTCAAACTTTCCTCCTCCCCACATCTTTCGTTATTGGTTGTGACAGGTTTGGCGAGATACCCTCCTCGCAGCTACCGAATGCGATATCACTTAAAGAGCGAAATGGGATATTAAATATCAAGAATGAAAGAGAGAAAGACTTCAACGAAAATCAGGCCTGATGTCTGTCTTCTACTTCTAACAATCCCTGCGTATCTGAGGTGTCCAGAAGCAAAATGCAGTGAGTGCACTAAAACATTTTTTTCAGGAAACGCAAAAAACTTCTTACTTCATATGAAAGATATTCGAAATTCTTTTTAATCGTAGATTTATGCTTACCAAAGGAGTTTATTTCTGACAATCCCTGAAAAATTTGGCTTTTATTTTGCCAGTAATTACCTAAAATAATTTGATTTCACGGAGTTTTGCCTCTGTTCCCGGGGATCTGCGGAGTTATGCCTCTGTAGAGATCGATGAGCATATATTATCATTACATAAAAACACACACACCTTAATAGTGTTACGAAAGATTTAATGACTAAAACTGAATGTGATTACAAAGTTGTTGTGGTCTTCAGTCCTCAGACTGGTTTGATGCAGCTCTCCACGCTACTCTATCCTGTGCAAGCCTCATCTCCCAGTACCCACTACAGCCTACATCCTTCTGAATCTGCTTAGTGTATTCATCTCTTGGTCTCCCTCTACGATTTTTACCCTCCACGCTGCCCTCCAACACTAAATTGGTGATCCATTGATGCCTCAGAACATGTCCTACCAACCGGTCCCTTCTTCTAGTCAAGTTGTGCCACAAACTCCTCTTGTCCCCAATCCTATTCAGTACCTCCTCATTAGTTATGTGATCTACCCATATAATCTTCAGCATTCTTCTGTAGCACCACATTTCGAAAGCTTCTATTCTCTTCCTGTCTAAACTATTTATCGTCGATGTTTCACTTCTACACATGGCTACACTCCATACAAATACTTTCAGAAATGACTTCCTGACACTTAAATCTATACTCGATGTTAACAAATTTCTCTTCAGAAACGCTTTCCTTGTCATTGCCAGTCTACATTTTATATCGTCTCTACTTCGACCATAATCAGTTATTTTGCTCCCCAAATAGCAAAACTCCTTAACTACTTTGTCTCATTCCCTAATCTAATTCCCTCAGCATCACCCGACTTCATTCGACTACATTCCATTATCCTCGTTTTGCTTTTGTTGATCATCTTATATCCTCCTTTCAAGACGCTATCCATTCCGTTCAACTGCTCTTCCAAGCCCTTTGCTGTCTGACAGAATTACGTCATCGGCGAACCTCAAGGTTTTGATTACAAGGTATGACACTACACAATAGTTTGAAAGTAGTTAATACGTCACAAGCTTTAAAGTCCCGCCCGTCCCCTCTAAATTACACTGTCAACTCATTCCTCTGGATGAATCTTCATCTGCATTGTTCCCAGCTGTCTGACACTGGATTACATTCTTGTAGAAAGCGAGATTTTCCTTTTTTACCAAGTGTGCCCGAAATGCTTTTTGAGCAGGAAATCAAAATCCCTCGCTTCAGCTTCCTTTAAGGCTCTTCCAATTCTGATAACGTTTGGCTCCATGGACGAGATGACTGTCTCGTCTGCATATCCCTCTTCCTTCACCAGTTTCCATTCTATGAGCCACTTCCCGTCTTGCTGGTGCTTCTCTTTGTTTACTTCTGGTGAACAGAACCCCTTTTACAGGGGCAAATCTGAAGTGCCACTGACGAGGTGGCTTAAAGACACCAGCAACTGCAGCCTTCCAACACAGATATCTATTCCTAATTGCAAAACTATTCCGTGATCCTCAAACACTTCATTGTATTCACTCGGTGAACTTTTGTTTGGCCAAAAATTGTCGGATGGTAGAAACGAATGTTCAACCATTCGATAAAATATCTTCACTCGTTTCACGTAGACAGGAGCTTCTCGTGTTAGCCAATAGCACAGCATACCCAACATCGTTTGGTTTTTGTTTTGCTCTCCACAACTGACATCAGTCGGATGGTAGTTACGTCTGTAGATGTTAACCTGTGATGTACACAAGACACAATTTCATTGGATCCCTTTGCAAAGTCTGTTTCTTTCCATGTGTATATAAATGTGTTCTTGTTTTGCAATGAACCAGATGGTCCTTGACAGATTGTAAAATTATACGCGTATATTTAACGTGTATAATAAGCACTTTGATCTTGCAGTTTAGGCAGTGGAAGAGTTTTCTAGCAGTCAAATGTCAGGGTTATTTCACCATTGTCCTCAACTTCCAGTATATCATAAAAAGCATTTGCCTTAGCTTTGTATAAAGCAAGTTGTGTTAACTCTTGTTTCTTCACCTCATGTCCAGTTGTTCGGGTTAATTGCTGTATTTGTTCTAAACTGATGCACACTGAGCAACAGTCGGTTTCCGGGGAAGCGAAACTGATATTATCAGATATAAAAATAAATCTGAAAAACTCGTATGTAACTTTATCCACAGTTTTCTCTGGATCCGCATTAAACATTTTGCAGAGCTTTGCGATCGATAATTCACTGGACATAGTCTACTAATGTTTTTTCCACAGCAGTAGCGTGTGATTGCACTGGTTTCAGCTTCTCAAACTTCTTAACCACACCCCGTTTTCCTTGATAAATATTCGCCATTCGGTCTCCACCTCGTCTTTCAATTGGAGCTTCTGTCTGTAAGTACCGTGTACAGACTCTTCGTATTCTCGCTGTTTATATGCCAAGAACACTAGTAAATATCTTTTGGCGCACGCGCAATTGCTGAGTTAGGTCACTGCTTTCAGAATGGGCAAATAGTATCTGATTGAAGCTTTTGTTTTTACTGGAATCTGCTGCTTCAATGCGACGCCTCCTCGGAGATTAGACTGTGCGTGTGTGTGTGTGTGTGTGTGTGTGTGTGTGTGTGTGTGTGTGTGTGTGTGTGTCCTGTTTAATTTTGTCTGCAACTTTATAAAAGGCCCGGTGTGATCTCCTTATATTCTGCATTGATACTCTTGCACACTGGTATACTGATGAAGCTGCATGCTTGCAATGGGTACGAACTGGAAATCCACTTGCGGAATATCTACCAAAGAACAGTACTAATAAGAAGCTAGGATAATGCACTAAAAAATCATATACTGTACTAAGTTTTCCTAAACAAATGATTATATAATCAGTGATGCACTGTTCAATCACGAAAATCGTTCCAGTCTGCAGCCATATAAAATGACTATAGTTTACATTAACATAAACCTAAAACATCGCAGTGTAAGTTACTGTTTACAGAAATGTTCGTTATGTTATTTCCATGCAGTGAAATAGCATAAAATACTGGGGTTGAGGACTAAATCTTAACTATGTGTTTCGTTTTGTTCCTCTTCCAGCCAGAAGGAATGGCAGACTTTTACGACCTTTTTCTTTTGTAACTGATTGTACATGGGTTCTATCAGTAGCATCCATGATCATGGAGGAAATGATAAAGCACTCTTCGTATTTTATCCAGCAACAATACCACAAACGTTCTCCATAACTCCCGAACAACCCAAGCCAAGAACGACACGCCAATATGGCTAGGTAACAGTTGACGTGCAACTCTTTTCACATTAGTTTGCAGTAAGGACAACTTGACAAATCGCCACCCATAGGCTCAAACGTAAAGTTTATGAAGTAATAAGCTGGGAAGACTGTGTTATTCGGACAAAATACATAATGTATACAAAGAGTTTTGTATTTTCAAACCTTTTTAATAATGGCGCATGCTAAGGATACATGAAGTTCTACTTCTTTATCATACAATGGATTCACTTTTTTGCTTTGCAACCAGAAGTGGAAGGACAGTTTTGCATCTGTAGACGGTTTTCGAGGTACATTCTAGGGCAGAAAAAACCTGTTTTGTTCGTGTTTTAAGAGCGTAATCGATAGATGGCAGCACAGAGAACAAAATGGTGGCACCAACTCATTTTCGAGAAAATCCCCTGTTGCTTCAATTGCCACTTGTCACTGTTGCCAGACACTCTGCCGTAGGATTATATCCTGGGTTCACAGATGTAACCTCCACAATCTTTACACCACTGTATGCAAATGGTCTCACCTGGTCATGGCTGTTCATACTAAACTTAACTCCCACAATTTTTTAATGCCTTTGGGGTCCGTGGCAATCGGATGGTACATAAATTTCATAAGTGTTTTGTCATACAGACAAAACAACTGAATTTCAGATATTTGAGTGTCCTCGGCAGCTAGTCCGGTTCTTGTACAAGGCCTTGGAATGCTTAAATGTCGGCCTCGCAATGGGTTTCTGGTATCACGTGCGTTAGCCTTACACGTAATTTTGCGAATATTTTAATATGTCAGTCTACAAGTAAAACTAAAGAAAAACGTTCATATGAACATAGGTCTGCAAATGTTTAGTTATGGAGTTATGGCTAATAAGATTTTACCTGAAATTTAACAACTTCGCTAATATGAAGCCATCTCAAAACTATACGAGGTTAAAGCAAAGAAAGATTTATTTTGTTATTGGTCTGGTGACTCTAATAAATCATGTCCCAGACGTGTATCTGCAGTAGTTTTCCAAAACATTCAGAGGGGCAAAGAAGTAATTTCGTACAATTTGTAATTTATTAACTACTTGACCCAATTTCTTTCTCAAACTTTAGACAAACAGAAGCTTTAGAGAATTTAATTTTCGAAAAATGATGGTAATAACGTTAACTGAATGTGTGTGAATGTCAGATAACCCGCTTTTGTTAATACCATGCCATACGTTAATTCACGTTCGACCTGAAAACAAAACACAGTGTTAAGGGAGTTGTTCAGTGTACATACAATTTCTCAATAAATGTTCAAAAATGTCTCCACAGAGTTCAGTGCATTTAGCTGTACGTGTATGAACAGATTTTGTTGCTCGTTTCAGCTTCGCAGGGTGGTTCTTAATTTCGTATATTGCATTCATAATAAGGGCAAGTAATGCAGATACACGCCTGGGACATGCTTCATTAGATTCACCAGACCAATAACAATATAAATGGAAATTGTGGTTCACTTTAACGCCGTATAGTTTTGCGATGGCTTAGCATTAGCAAAGTTGCTAAAATTCAGGTAAAATATTTTATTAGGTGTAACTGTGCAACTAAACATTTGCGAACCTATGCTCATGTAAACTTCCTCCTTTAGTCTTATTTGTAGAACAAGACATTAAAATGTCTGGATGTCTTCGTGAAGCACCCCGTATGATCAGTTCCGCAGGACTGCGTGGGTTGTCAGGAACTAAGATTTCTGAGGAAATGGGAGAGACTTTTAAAAAATCAGATTGTTGGAAATTTCTGGGCGTGGTGTTGTTTGATACCAGCTTACATTGGCTGTGACCTGTAGGCTGAAAGGAACACCTGACAGATGTGAGACCTGTAAGGAAGAGGCTGGGTGCTGGTAGCCAATTCCTCTTTTAAGGACCTGGGCATCAACCTCGAGCAACTGAAACATCACCTTTGAATAATTAATGAATGACAGTGCTGATAAACATCTTAGGTTATTTGATTTTCAAACAGCTGAGCAGAACTGAATGTACAGACATTTCGCTCTTTACTTATTCCGATCAACACTAAATTGACACTATTTTTAGCGCAATGCAATCTGACTGACAAAAATCCCTACAAAATGAATCTCTCACAAAAATCTTCGTTCCTCGAACTACTGCAATACAGCGAGCGCCAATACCGTCAGCTAAATAAGATTCTAACTACTGAAGGCACTAACTACTGATAGGCATAGTCAGCAAATGAAAGATTTTGATAGAGAACAATCAATGTACTTAACTTAATAGTGTTCAAAAGTCATAATAAATATATCAGTTTATGACATCCAGTCTTACAAATTTACTGTTTCTGGCGGACACACGTCCAGATCGTCCGCTCTCAAAACTCCATCTCTCTCCACACATCCACCACTGCTGGCGGCTCACCTCCAACTGCCTAACACTACAATAGCGGATATTCCAACAATGCCAACCATCCACAGACTGCACACAGCACAGCCAGTGATTTTCATACAGAGCGCTACGTGACGTTAGCAACATCAAAACCTAAACCCCCCTACTTAAGCAACAATCGAGGCAGTGAGTAGTCACGGTCCTATCAAAGTGCTAGGGTGGATGTTACTACCAGGCGATAAAGGAAGAGTTTGAACTGAAAACAGTTGAAGTCTTGTTCTTGCATGTTCTTTCCTGATCTCTCAAACTGTATGACGAATATTTTGCCTCCGAAAATGATCGTGCTCACAGGAGGCTCGTCTTAATCTCGGGAGTCGTGTTGTTCGTTACGGCATCCACCACGGCTTACCACTGTTTATAGTTCCCTCTACTGATGACCAATATTTTGTTCTACGTCCTCCGTTTGGAATGGAAGAACACGAACGAAATTGGGTTCTGAGTCTGATGGCACGATGGGATCTGGCATCGTGGTGTAGCATTCTACTGGGATTCCTTGTTTTTCCCCTCCTTTAACTGGAACACAGGAGGGCTTACCTGCTGTGGCGGTAGGCTCTGAAGAAGAGCCGGCAGCCGTGGGTCGCGCAGGCCATGACTCCTTCAGCCTCTGGCTGCCAGTTTTATAACAAAATTATAAAGTAGAGGCAAATGAAACTACAGGTGTGTGCATATCCTGCCGTGCCGGGATAGTAACAAATTAGATTCCATTAGATGCCGAGGTGCTATTCCTATACAGTTGGAGAGCCTCAGCAATGCTTTTAGCTTTTTGGGAATACCAAGTGTGATGTGGAACGATGGAGGATGGAAGCGTGCTAGGGTAGTCGGGGCGATTCTGCGAAACCACTGACAGGGTGGCGTAGGGGTTAGGGTGTCTGCCTAGTGAACAAGGGGCCTGGGTTCGAATCCAGCCATTCGTAAAAATTTTCATTCGCCACTTCAGTCGGCGTATATACATCACTAGTGTCAGAGGTATCTGGAACTGTTTTTCATTTCAGTAAATTATCTTTCTTTAGTGGCTCTGTTGCTAATGTAGGCGTCTGGTTGTGCAACGTTGCATTTTGCCCTAAAGAAATATGTGAATCATAAAGGCCCACCCTAAGGTAAATTCGGTGATTGAATTTCTAAACACGTATCAAATTCTAAACTGAATGATAGCGTAACAGGCTATTATGACAGGGATGTAGTGACAACTACAGAGGCTAATGTTATACACAGGCAGGGTAACAAATGTGATTTGAAACAGCAGTGTGGTCAGAGGAAGCAGAGCACGCACAGGCAGCAGGGAACATGTCACTCATTCAAACAACGTTGACAGGAAACAATTCCTCAGTTTTAATAGTTGCTGTTGAATTGCTATTCGGACTGACTTCAATGTTCTGCACCAAAAGCAAATATTAATGCGGAATGAATACACATTATGAAGTTGCAAATTGATGAGCTGAAATGACTGTCCAATCTAGTTGACCACACGCTAACACTTGAGCACGCGGATGGCTTATAATAAGCTGAAGCCTTACCCAGCCGAGAACAATGACCAAAAGGCGGCGATACGTGCTCTGCCTGCTCCCTCCTCAACTACCTCACGTCACAGGAAACCCGTCATCAAGAGTTATTACCAGATGCCTGACAACCATTCCAAAGACAATACAAGTTTTCAAAATTCCAAATGTGTACAGTATACCTCTACATCTACACTCGGCAAGCCACCTGACGGTGTGGCGGAGGGTACCCTGAGTACCTCTACAGGGTCTCCCTTCTATTCCAGTCTCGTAATGTTTGTGGAAAGGAGGATTTTCGGTATGCTTCTGTGAGTGCTCTAATCTCTGATTTTATCCTCACGGTCTCTTCGCGAGATATACGTAGGAGGGAGCAATCTACTGCTTGACTCTTCGGTGAAGGTATGTTCTCGAAACTTCAACAAAAGCCCGTACCGAGCTACTGAGCGTCTCTCCTGCAGAGTCTTCCATTGGAGTTTATCTACCATCTGCGTAACGCTTTCGCGATTACTGAAAGAACCTGTAACGAAGCGCGCTGCTCTCCGTTGAATCTTTTCTATCTCTCATATCAACCCTATCTGGTACGGATCCAACACTGCTGAGCAGTATTGAAGCAGTGGGCGAACAAGCGTACTGTAACCTACCTCCTTTCTTTTCGGATTGCATTTCCTTAGGATTCTTCCAATGAATCTGTCTGGCATCTGCTTCACCAACGATCAACTTTATATGATCATTGCATTTTAAATGACTCCTAATGCGTACTCCCAGATAATTTATGGAATTAACTGCTTCCAGTTGCTGACCTGCTATTTTGTAGCTAAATGATAACGGATCTATCATTCTATGTATTCGCAGCACATTACACTTGTCTGCATTGAGATTCAATTGCCATTCCCTGCACCGTGCGGCAATTCGCTGCAGATCCTCCTGCATTTCAGTACAATTTTCCATTGTTACAACCTCTAGATACACCACAGCATCATCTGCAAAAAGTCTCGGTGAACTTCCGATGTCATCCACAAGGTCATTTATGTATATTGTGAATAGCAACGGTCCTACGACACTCCCCTGCGGCACACCTGAAATCACTCTTACTTCGGAAGACTTCTCACCATTGAGAATGACATGCTGCATTCTGTTATCTAGGAACTCTTCAATCCAATCAGACAATTGGTCTGATAGTCCATATGCCCTTACTTTGACTGTGGGGAACTGTATCGAACGCCTTGCGGAAGTCAAGAAACACGGCATCTATCTGTGAACCCGTGTCCATGGCCCTCGGAGTCTCGTGGACGAATAGCGCGAGCTGGGTTTCACACGACCGTCTTTTTCGAAACCCATGCTGATTCCTACAGAGTAGATTTCTAGTCTCCAGGAAAGTCATTATACTCGAACATAATACGTGTTCCAAAATTCTACAACTGATCGACGTTAGAGATATAGGTCTATAGTTCTGCACATCTGTTCGACGTCCCTTCTTGAAAACGGGGATGACCTATGCCCTTCTCCAATCCTCTGGAACGCTACGCTCTTCTAGAGACCTACGGTACACCGCGGCAAGAAGGGGGGCAAGTTCCTTCGCGTACTCTGTGTAAAATCGAACTGGTATCCCATCAGGTCCAGCGGCCTTTCCTCTTTTGAGCGATTTTGATTGTTTCTCTATCCCTCTGTCATCTAGTTTGATATCTACCATTTTGTCATCTATGCGACAATCTAGAGGAGCTACAGTGCAGTCTTCCTCTGTGAAACAGCTTTGGAAGAAGACATTTAGTATTTCGGCCTTTAGTCTGTCATCCTCTGTTTCAGTACCATGTTGGTCACAGAGTGTCTGGACATTTTGCTTTGATCCACCTTCCGCTTTGACCAAAATTTCTTAGGATTTTCTGCCAAGGCAGTACATAGAACTTTACTTTCGAATTCATTGAACGCCTCTCGCATAGCCCTCCTCACATTACATTTCGCTTCGCGTAATTTTTGTTTGTCTGCAAGGCTTCGGCTATGTTTGTTTGCTGTGAAGTTCCCTTCGCTTCCGCAGCAGTTTTCTAACTCGGTTGTTGCACCACGGTGGCTCTTTTCCATCTGTTACGATCTTGCTTGGCACATACTCGTCTAACGCATATTGTGCGATGGTTTTGAACTTTGTCCACTGATCAACACTATCTGTACTTGAGACAAAACGTTTGTGTTCAGCCGTAAGGTACTCTGTAATCTGAAACTTCCTGGCAGATTAAAACTGTGTGCCCGACCGAGACTCGAACTCGAGACCTTTGCCTTTCGCGGGCAAGTGCTCTACCATCTGAGCTACCGAAGCACGACTCACGCCCGGTACTCACAGCTTTACTTCTGCCAGTATCTCGTCTCCTACCTTCCAAACTCATTCTGGAAACTCTGTAATCTGCTTTTTGTCACTTTTGCTAAACAGAAAAATCGTCCTGCCCTTTTTAATATTTCTATTTACGGCTGAAATCATCGATGCATTAACCGCTTTATGATCGCTGATTCCCTGTTCTGCGTTAACTGTTTCAAATAGTTCGGGTCTGTCTGTCACCAGAAGGTCTAATGTTATCGCCACGAGTCGGTTCTCTATTTAACTGCTCAAGGTAGTTTTCAGATAAAGCACTTAAAAAAAAATTCAATTGATTCTTTGTTCCTGCCACCCGTTATGAACGTTTGAGTCTCCCAGTCTGTATCCGGCAAATTAAAATCTCCACCTAGAACTATAACATAGTGGGGAAATCTACTCCAAATATTTTCCAAATTATCCTTCAGGTGCTCAGCCACAACAGCTGCTGAGCCAGGGGGCCTATAGACACATCCAATTACCATGTCTGTGCCTGCTTTAACCGTGACCTTCACCCAAATTATTTCACATTTCGGATCTTCAATTTCCTTCGATACTACCTCTTCAAATAGTATTAGTTTAACACCATTTCTTTTTCGGTACCTATTGTTAAGACGCTAACATAAATGTTTTATATTCTGCACGAACTAAAAATGTTATAGCTGCTCAATGGGTCATATTTATTTTTCTCTTGCTGGTTTTATAATAAACTTTGAACATCGCTGCTGAGGTTCAGTGACCGTGTCAGAATTATATTAGAACAAATAACCCCTCAGTCACAAATATTAAGTCAAAATTCACCAGGTTTCGACGCTACTACGAGCGTCGTCTTCAGAATTAAACTGTTCTATAACATAATAGGTATATAAGACATTAATAAACTGAAGTGTGTACTGACTGGAAAGAGATGCAGTAGTTAAGTCACATTCTAAAAAAATTCTAAGCCGGAAAGGAGACGTCATGAAAAGTAATAAATAAGATGGCAAGCCGGTAAGGGCTGCTCGTACCTGAGTGAACACGGGTTGCTACAAAACTGTTTTATAATATGTAGTTCGTTTGCCTTTCGGCCGGCTGGGGTGGCCGAGCGGTTCTAGGCGCTACAGTCTGGAACCGCGCGACCCCTCCGGTCGCAGGTTCGAGTCCTGCCTCGGGCATGGATGTGTGATGTCCTTAAGTTAGTTAGGTTTAAGTAGTTCTAAGTTCTGGGGACTGAGGACCTCAGAAGTCCCATAGTGCTCAGAGCCATTTGAACCATTTACCTTTCTTATTTGAAAAATATGTAAGAATCAGCCAACCGGTTGCATAGGTTTTCTATATACCTTGACCAGGTTTCCTCACTTCTAAGGGTGACTTCATCTCAAGGTAAGGTAATTACATGAAGAACATATCAAAGATGCACAGTGATTTCAGAGCTGAGTTGCTCAAGTCATACATTAAAATATAAAACATAATGTTCATCAAAAGGTCAAGCATTAAAACATAAGTAACACCGGTGACGAAACCTGGTGAAGGTATATAGAAAACCTATGCAACCGGTTGGCTGATTTTTACATATTTTTCAAATTTGTGTATAGATTGCTGCAAACGTCAGCCATGTTCAAAGTTGTACCTTTCTTATGTTAATCCACGAATTTGATTCAATTAACATAAAAAGGAAATTGTTAAATACGGTAAATAATGGGCGTACTGCCGATGGCTTGGTCACAGCGATGGTACCACTGTGATGTGATATAAACGCTATTATTTTTTCGAGGTTTCAGAATAAGAGGGGAGACGAGACCTTAAGTTTTTGGGTTTTATTTTCGTTAATTACGCTCCCACACTTACAGGACTGGGAGTGGGGGGTGGTTTATCGTGAACGCAATTGGGATAAAATATTCAAATGTTCAGCCGCTTTTTGAAAGCTCCTGCTCTTCTACCATCATTCTTCACAAATTGGGTTTTTTGTACAACGAGAAAGGTGTTGGCATTTTAAAGTACACTCTGCATCAGGATGATATTTTTTTAGTAGTCTTAAGAATTTCGATCACCACCTGCTCCCATCTGATATTACGGAGAAATTTTTCTGTGAAAACCTCGCCCTGTACATCCCTCACAAGAAGAATGATCACTTGCTTTTTGCTTTTGCTCATACGCACGACTTTAACGCATTTCTTTCCCCCTCATAATCTTTAAGGAGCATCTGATGAATTATTTTTGTTGTACCGGTATGTAATGAATTTCAAAATCACACTCTTGAAGCGCTAACAACCATTGCGTTGGCCTGCTGTTCGTTAGGTACAAATTTAGTAAGAATGAAAGTGTTTTATGATCTGTTACGATATGTATTCCCAATAAGAACGAAATTTTTGGGTGGAAATGCTGTCTTCTTCTGTGAATATGTACTTCCTCTCCCAGTGAGTGAATGTACGGATTGCGAATGCGGCAGTGAAATTTACTATGATTCTGTTAACCTCAGTCAGATCTAATGCATATTGTACGACGGTTTTGAACTTTGTCCATTGATCCTCAACACTATCTGTACTTGAGACAAAACTTTTGTGTTGCTCGTTGAGGATTAAATCTGGATCTTTATTTTTGTGGGTGTATATTTCAATTTCCTCCAAAATCTTAAACCTACCCTTACGAGCACTATACAGGATGTCTAAATTGTGTTCAATGTTCGTGACTGAGTGCTTTGAGGCGATGGACATCAGACAACTGAGCGGATCGCGGCACAACACCGAAATGGCGGGAACCACGGATAATTTTGATAAGTACAGATTTTAACCTCGACATCTACAGATTTTAAGTATTTTTGGAGATAAGTTAATCAAAAAATCTACTTAATACAGCATGTGCAAATGGAATGTAACAAATGTTCCATACGCCACCTGTTGGTAATAGTGTTATAATTAATATAAATGACGTGCATTCTGCCAACCAATTTTGTGACGCAGCATGAGACTTGATGGATTTGGACGGGTTACTCCTGTAACTGAAATATCAGGTACGTTCTGGTACATTTGATGTTGATTAGATAGGATGAAAAAGATTTGCTTTCGTGAAATAGTAAACTAGTATAATTATCGTTACAGATCTGAAGATTGTTCTGGATGAACATAAACCGCTCATATGAATAAAAAAAATTTGCATTCAAGACGGATTATAAGTAACATTATACAATCGCTGATTGCTGCTATCCCATCAGACAGTTTGGTTTTGCAAACTTCTTTACCGTTACTAAGTCATCCAGACAAGCTCCTGCTGTTCAGGTATTCCGTCAGATTGCAGAGATGAGGAAGCTCAATTTCTTCTCGTGTAATGAGGAAGCCTGCAACCTTCCATTCTGCACATGGGAACTGGAATCAGCTTTATCTGCAGCCACACACACTGCTCCAGGACCTGATGATACCCACTATACCGTGCTTAGTCATCTGTGCCCTCAAGCGAAAGGTCAGTTCCTCTCCTGTTTCAATTAGATCTGGTTTGAAGGACAGTACCCCACGACTTGCAAGGAGGCAATATTAATTCCATTCTGGAAACCAGACAAGGACTACAGCGCCCCTAAGTTATCGGAGTGTCACCCTTACCAGCTGTACAGGTAAGACTGTTGAGCGCATGGTCAACCGCCGCCTCGCCTGGCTGCTAGAGTACTGAAGCCACCTGGGCCGCTCCCAGTGCGGTTTCGGACGCTATCATTCCACTTTTGACAACTCAATTCTACTGGAGACGGCGATACAGGAGTCCTCTTCAGGCCGAAACCATTTAGTTTTTTTTACCTCGAAAAAGCATACGACATACTTGGAGGTACATCATTCGCCAACTTCATGAATGGGAAGTACGTGGACGCCTGCCGCTTCTGATCCAATCCTTTCTCGAGGACCGGCGTTTCCGTTATCGCATTGGTGATGCCATCTCTGATTGGCATGTTCAGGAGAATGGGGTGCCCCAGTGGCACAGTTTGCCATCGCTATCAATGGCATTTCCTCTGCAGTCAGGATCCCTGTCAAATGCTCTGTTTGTGGATGACTTTGCAATCTTCTTCTTTCTCTGATATTACGGCGACGACGAGGCGCTAAAGCTGACCATTAGGAGGCTAGGAGGCTGGAAACCTTGTGTGTGTGTGTGTGTGTGTGTGTGTGTGTGTGTGTGTGTGTGTGTGTAAAGGGCTTCCGGTTGTTGAACATTTTGAAGTGCCCTGGCGAAAAACAGTGCTGACAGGGCATTTGTTCGATCACGCTTAGCCTATGGCAGCGTGGTCTACGGATCCGCCAGTCCTTCCTACCTCCGGATGTTAGATGCTGTCCACCGTGAGGGCATTCGGATATCGACTGGAGCCTTTCGGACCAGCCTAGAGGCTGGCGACGTGTCCTTTGGGCTCGACAGGCGCTGAAACTTTCAGCGTTACCTCAATCATTGGCATTTAGTTCAGTGATCCAACCCACCTTCGAACGACTGTTCTGGAATCGGCCCCAAGCGACCCAGCCATTTGGTATAGATACTACAGACTGTCTAAACGATCTGGATCTGTCTGGGATGCAACGAAGTGCAGTGTTGGTGTCTTCAGAGGCCCAAAGTGATTTTAAGCTTGACACGGTACACGAAAAGTTGTACTCCAGACTTGGTTGTTAAAACTTTGTTTTCGTCTATTTTAAGTATGTACCATAGTTTTATAGTTATTTATACAGATGGATCTCAGCAGGGGAATGCTCTAGTTTGTTCTGTGGTTTTCCCTGATAGGGTTTTTAAAGTGAGTATTCCAGGAAAATTTACAAATTCTGATGTGGAGTTATATGGCATTCTGATCGCACTGGAGAGGGTTCAGACATCACCGTACGAGTTTTGTTATCTCTTGCGACTGTCTTGGTGCACTGCAGGCACTACACCAACTGTATCCGGTAGACCCGCTGATGCAGCTCGTCCGTGACTCCTTACAGCGGCTCCAACACTGTGGCAGGGGGTGGTGTTTTGCTGCGCACCTGGCCACATTGGGATACAGGGTAATGATATCTGCTGACCATGCTGTCGACCGCCCCCTCGACCCAAATGATAATCCATCATTAAAATTTATTTGAGTCTCTCTCTCTCTCTCTCTCTCTCTCTCTCTCGTTTTTAGCGACAGTGACGCGTTTACACTTGATAGTCTTCATTGTGACATTGTGACTTCTGACCCATTTCCCATAACTTTAGTTTCGGAGAGGGCCGTCTCCAAAACTTCATTTGGTTTAATAAATCAAGGCTTCTCAGATTACTTCTTGTGCTTGTGGCAAGTTGTGGCCATTGATTTTGCACTCTATCCCCGACATATGTTGGAAGCTTTGACTTTACATCCCTTTGTTTTTTCTCGAGACCAAAATTTGAGAATGCCGTTTCAAATTCTTCGCGTTCGGAATAATTTTCGGATACACTGTCTCATATATGTGCTTAACACTTCGTGTGGCTAACGCACGTGTCTATTTTAGCTTGTTTGGTTTAATGTCTCTGAAATGTTTGAACTGTTTGATAAAAGGCACAGGATGTAATCCTGATTGGGTTCATTGTGCTCAAAATTCCATTATCTAAAATTGAGGCCCATTATCACTGTTACTCTCTCGTTTGATGCTGCATTAACCTCTGCAGTAGACGCTCTCCATTTATTCCGTTCGACCCTTCGCCGCAGTCTGAGTAGGCGGCGGGTTTCGTGTGCTTCAGTAACCACTACCGCTCACCCACCCAGAAACTCTATTGACCATTTTCGCCGCGCACGCTATTGCACATTGTTGCTGTCAGCTATATTATATTTAAACGTGTACTCGTCCTCGTCCTTCACAATAGGTACGGTGGTACTTTGTATCGACGATATTGCACAACCTAGCCACTTTCCTCTTTCACGTAGATGATCGCTATTATTTGCACGGCTTCACTGCTGGACGACCGTGTTGATAACATGCTTAAACAGTGTCTTTCCTAGAATTTGGCACTTTGATCGACTAATACCTTCAAAGTTCAGTTGACGCTTTTTAATACTTGGTCCCACTTCTGTAAATGTTTGGCCCTGGTAGAGATCTTTTGATGTGGTGTTCAGTCATTCGTTCTCTGAGTGGTATGTTCTTCTCACGAAGTCAGGAGATTAGCCAGTTGTTGCTTTTCTAGTACAACGCACGAGTCATACGTAGTGCCCTTTAAGGCTGTGAAGCTGCACTGAGCTCTGAAATACTAGTATTAACGTTTGTCAATTAGGAAATTTGTTGGGTATATCTTAGATGAGTTGTCTATAAACATATTGTCCGACGTAGTGTTTAGAGATAAAGTTATGTGGTTTAGTTTTAAATATATATTTACTGTTCATTAAGATTTTCAGTTCAGCGGGAAGGGGGTGGAAAGCAGCAGGCATAGCGTCTCTGCAGCGCACACAGTTCACATAATTCCTCTGTTTAGTGCCACACACGTTGACGGCAGAGTTCTGTTACCAAAGATCTAGTCTCTAGGCACACTACATATTAGGGAAAATAGGTGTTGGGAAGCAGTAGCAAATATTCTCAGCTGACTAAACTATTTGCAACGGGAGGTTCACGGGCTCTCTCTGTACACGACTCTAACCTCCCTACGAAGCAGTGAAAACGGTTTAAGAGGAGAGTTCCCGCAGGACATAGTCCTATGTGACAGTAGGTAGTGTGCAGAAGCAGAATAAGCTACCTCTCTGACCTCTTAATCTCCAGAGATGCTGAGCTGACACACTCCTCAGTCCAATAAATGTGACGTTCCCAGCGTGATTTGCACTGTAAGTGAATGCCTAAGAACCTGATGATATCAAATCTCTATCTGAATAACCAGCAGTGTCACTGAGTGTTCTGTTTGGCTTTTCGTGACCAGATGTACATTGCTTACGTTGGCAGGAAGGGAATTGACAAACCTGCTACAGAATGTTGGTGGAAATGTAGTTGGTGATTGTTTGACGGATATTCTGTTACAATGATGGCGTCATCTGCAAATATGGTAAATTTCTGCTGTACACACACCATTCACAACTGCAGGCAGATCTCAGTACACATCACAGTCGCTGAAGGATCCAGGAGGACAGAAGAATGTTTTTGTACCCAAACACTACAGTCTGTATTACTAAATGACTAATCCGGTTCATGACACAGTACCAGATGCACGTAGCCTATATAACTGCTTTCTTTGATTTTTCACTATTTCATACAAATATGGAGTAAATTTAAATTCCTGTCATAATTTAGTACTTAGGAGGTATAACCTTATGACAAAAGTTTAACATCGTGGTACGAGATGTATATAGAAAATTTATATTAAATGTTTCATAATGAGAGCTTGAAATTATGTTTAAAGATTTTTGGAAATCACAAACCTTTCCTACAGTTGGGCATTTGCAAAGCAGTCAATCTGAAACTGTTCTATACGGTAGTCTGTCTCTAAAGGTACTGAAGACGATTGATGTGGAAGATACTTCTTGTGCACCGTAATTTGAGAATATTTTTATGATCTGATTGTTCGTCACTCGTGCCTGAAATTCTAACCCAGATGTACTTTTGTAGCCATAAACATTATTATTCCTTAAGTTATAGGTCACTCTTACAATTGTACTTCATAGGTAAGCAACTGATGCATGTATTTGCAGAAATATGTGCCATTTTCCCGAAGATGAGATGGAAACCGTGAGGGGCTGGATATTATCAGTCTTCTCACTGTGTATAAATATTACTCACAATCCAGTAACTGCGTTTATACCATTTTGATGTATTTTAGAATGTAAGATTCAACTAACAATAATTGGCAATCCAGGTAACTACGTACTGTGCCTAATGTTGAAGTATGAGAAGACTTGTACATTGTCTTTTAGTGTGTCTTCGGCTGAAGTTGGAACAGCTGATTAATCGTTCATTCTGTGTTAGTAGATTTGATTAGTTGTGGTTCTCACACGATACAGTACGGTCCTGCAGTGAAAGGACGAAATCTTCGTCCTTGAGTTATACTAGGTATGGAACTATCATATCCTGTACTGATCTTCCCTTTGTCTTTGATACAGAATATGTTGCACATGTGTGGCTTCCTGTGTGGGCTGATACTTTAATCTGTACATCACATCTCGTGCAACATGGTACACATTTGTAAGTGGACGATGTTTTCTTTTACATCTTTTAGAAAATGTTTATATGAGAGCTCAGAGCCTCGAAATAAGATTGTGAAACTTAGATATAAAAATTGTTGATGAAGGTGTAAGCACAGTTGGGAATTTAATGAGCTTCTAAATGATTGTCATTACGTCTTTAAATTTTATTTGTAGAAAACTTACTTTAAGATAATTTAGAAACTCACAGAATAATTTCTGGAAAGTTATATTTAGTTCCTGTTATGTAACCTGTGTATACAGGCAGTTACTGTACTTTTTGTTATCCGCACACATTACTACAGCTGCCACAATGGCAGTACTTTCTCCTCCAAAATGTCTCTAGACACACTACTTGTAATATCCCTCAACATTATTTCTGTGTGATGCTTTTTCCACGTAATGAGAATCTGAGTTTGTAACACTGTGTAAGAGGGGCGTTCAGTAAGCAATGCGACACATTTTTCTCAGCCAATGTCAGTTCCAGAAATTCACAATTTGTTGTGGGCATGATGAAACTGTAGGGACCGAAGTAGGAATATTCCGCGGATTTCCGATAAGTGACAGCACTGTACGTAGCCTCCGAGGAGAGACCTGCCGAGTTTTCGGTGCAAAACCAGACCGTCGCGGATATTCGCGGTGCGCTGGAGAACATCTACGGAGACCTGGTAGTGGCAGAAAGCACAGGTGCCAATCCTGAGACCCGCCGGTCACGTCGGATGACTCCTCGCTGCTACACCCGCCCACCAGTAGGGGGTGTGCCGTGCTGGCTTCCTCGCCGCCCAACTCAGGACCGTAAAGGGCATCGAAGTGCCGAGTTGTCTCAGCGTTACTAGGCTGATGATGATGAATTTTCGTCGAAACGTGGGTGCGTCACTTCGAACCAGAAACAAAACTGCAATACGTGGGTGGCGCCATACCATCTCTTCCGAAGACAAAGTTCGAAGCCACATCCTGGCCCACTAAAGTCACGGTGGCGGTCTTCTGAGACTGTGAAGGTGTTGCTATGTTCGGTTACCTCCGTCACTGTGTGAAGGTCATCTCTGAAGTGTGTTGCGCCACCGTGAGGAAGCTGAAGGAACGACTCCAGCGCGTTCGTCGCCACACAAATGGAAATGAACACCTTCTCCGTGGCATCGCAAGACCTCGAACGAGTCTACACACTCGAGACGAGCGTAGAAAACTTCATCGGCACAAACAGATGGAAGCCAGACGGTGCGAGATCCGGACTGTCGGATGGCTCAGGAAGATCTGTCCACTGAAGATCTGTCCACTGAAGATCTGTCCACTGAAGATCTGTCCACTGAAGATCTGTCCACTGAAGATCTGTCCACTGAAGATCTGTCCACTGAAGATCTGTCCACTGAAGATCTGTCCACTGAAGATCTGCCCACTGAAGATCTGCCCACTGAAGATCTGCCCACTGAAGATCTGCCCACTGAAGATCTGCCCACTGAAGATCTGCCCACTGAAGATCTGCCCACTGAAGATCTGCCCACTGAAGATCTGCCCACTGAAGATCTGCCCACTGAAGATCTGCCCACTGAAGATCTGCCCACTGAAGATCTGCCCACTGAAGATCTGCCCACTGAAGATCTGCCCACTGAAGATCTGCCCACTGAAGATCTGCCCACTGAAGATCTGCCCACTGAAGATCTGCCCACTGAAGATCTGCCCACTGAAGATCTGCCCACTGAAGATCTGCCCACTGAAGATCTGCCCACTGAAGATCTGCCCACTGAAGATCTGCCCACTGAAGATCTGCCCACTGAAGATCTGTCCACTGAAGATCTGTCCCTGCAGGCAGGCTGTCAGTGCAACGAGACGTCGACCAGCAGAGCGGAGTGAAGCTGTGGTGTCGCGCGGGCGTGCGAGCCCTACCAGCGAGGTCGTGGCACTGAACGGAAGTTACGTTGAAAAGTAAGGTTTTGTAGGCAGAATCGCAGGGAATAATATGGTGTATTGAAATCCTGAATGAAACCAACCTGCTTTAAAAAAAAAAAATTGTTGCATTACTTACTGAACGCCCCTCCCATATTTCAGTATTTCATACAGTCTGATTGCAATTTAGTAATGTGAAATATATTATTTTGTGTATTAGGATCAGGTCAAACAACCTGCAGAGTTATTTCATCTGTACTCGACGTTAAGAAAATACTTCTAATACTAGGATTTATTTTTTAGCTGTGGTGTACCCTGTAGTGACTACAGAGGCCTTTAAATCGTAAATTTCATTGTGTTCTAAAAATTACTGTTCAAACGATTCAGTAAATGTAACAGCACAAGTATCTGGTACCTTGGAGGTATTCAGTTTTGTAATGTTGCCTGTAATGCAACAACGTACCCATTGTTGAGTTGTATCATGACCAGAGAATGTTCTTGCAGTATTAGAGAACATGGTATTGTCAACATGTTGCCTCAGCATAAATTTAATACTGTATGATTTACATATGACATATCTTTGTTCTGTTTGTCAAATAGTATTTGACCATTTTAAAAAAGTTGTATCTGTCTCGCTGTCTGCTCACTACTAGAGACGTCTGGCATTGTTTCCTCTTCCTTGTCAGGCGTATTCTGTTTCCTTTCCTGTCGGTCTCTCTTGGCCAACTCTTGATTTTTTTCGACCCCGACGGTATTAGGTTGCGAGGCCGGAGGGTGTCTTTCATTTTCTTTATTTAATCTTCTCTCTGATGGGGAGGACGACCTCCTCAGGCATTCTAGTAGTAGTAGTAGTAGTAGTAGTAGTAGTAGTAGTAGTAGTAGTATTTTGAATCTCCACAATGTATGTGGGGAAACTTTCGGCAATGCTTGTATCTGAACATTGTGAAGACTGTGCTGTTGACGAGCATTATTAAATTTGTCACCGTCAGCCCATCAGCTGGTAGTAAAGGGAGCAAGTCAGAAGTGGCTGTGATTCTGAAGGTTTCATCCTGGCTGGCTGCCTGCAATGCTACAGCTCCTAAAATACTGGGTGTATACACGGCAGAGATCCTACCATTACATACTCAGTCGCAAGAGTTCTGCATTTGGAACACAACGTGATGCATGGTTGGAGACGTTTCTCTGCAACAAAAGTGAATGTATGGAAGGCTTCTTTCGCCGTCCTGCCTAAAGGAAGCGTCCTTGACCGTGGGAACTTGCTGCTCTTGGAGATGTCCTCACCAAAAGTAGTGGGAATATTGGAAACCTATTGCTGCCATTAGTAGAGACAATCCTGGAGAGCAGCACGGCACTGAAGTGCCCTTCGTGGCAAGTGAACAAACGCTTGTGACACAAAGCAGGCTGCCGTTGAAAATTCCGGTGACGTTATGCTAGAGGCTGGACATTCCTGACGGACACGAAAGTAAGTTTGGAGGTGCCAGATGTTTTGAGAAGATTGAAGTGACAATGAGGACGGGGCACTGTGCTGGAGCCAAGTACGACGTACTTCATCCCAAAACAATACCTTCTTAATAAGCAGTCTCCCAGACGCTACTTTGAGTCGGGTCTTTCATCCAGACCTCACGGATGTCTGCCCCGAGCCCATCATTTGTATTTTGGTGTCCGCTACTGGGAGAAAGACCATTGTCATTCTGGACAAATGTTTTGCTAGTCTGCTAATGGGAAGACACGAGGTCTAGAGAGCTTCGCCAGATACCTTCACCTTCACCTGCACCTGCACCCTACACGGCCAACGGACGTCAGCTGCCTGCAGGGCAACCAAGTTCCACAAGTCTGTCTGGCGTCAGAAGCCCTGCTTGCCGAGCAGCCACGTACGTGCCTCACCACGTGCCTCACCGTCCCAAAAACGTGTACCTCAGTATTGTAGAAGCCAGGACACCAGCGTACGGAGGGCACTTCACGAATGCCGCAGACTGCAAGTCGTGGATCCTACGTCACGCGTCGACGCTGTAGTTACATCGAGGCGTCCGGACTAGTATTGCGCTGGATGCGATGTTACGCAGAAGCAGTGGCTATCACTTGTGTCCGGTATGGAAGGAAAGGAGCCGGCTCAGAAGAAATGCGGTGCCAGATGCCAGCCTTAGCCCAGCACCTCAAACGTGCGATTCCCTTCTCAATGTTTCAACACAGCCGGTGAGATCCGGTCGGGTTGGTTGTGTGTGCACAACACATGAAGTAGCTCTGGCCTTCCTTTCACTTTAGATATACTTTACATGGTATTCAACTTTGTTTCTGTTCTGCAGCTTAATTTTTTCTCATTGTAAACTGTAATACGCTCAGCCAAAAAAATTGTTATATATTTGTGGTTTGAGCATCATTTCCCACTTCCGTTTAGCAACAATATGCTGCAGAGAGGCTGTGGATTTCCAACTGACTCACACGATGCATTGTATTTTAAATGAAAATAAATGAAATAGTTACCACCTCAAATAACGGACCTTGTTTGTATGTAATGTGCCAGTTAAATGGTGTGGATAAATGATAGTTATTTGTTGTATTTTAGCTGCCAATTAAGTATGAATATTTTACCGATAACAGATAGGCAGCATATCATGACTTCAGAATCTATCAAAAAAGAACGATGGTCATTTTGGCCATTTATTTAGTAACAAATACCACACCATTCATGCTCATGGCTCATTTTCAGTGGTGTTAAATTTAATAGAAATTAAGAAATCTGTTGTAAAATTGCCGCACCGTGCTGTTACATTTTTTACGTTAATGAGCATTTGGCTTGGTGTGGAAATTTTGCAACGAAATGTGTCCACGCAGTTTGAGATGGAAATTTTAAGGTAGATTAATTATAAGTTTTTTATCGTTAATTTGTGGTTCCAGACATTGCCTCGGCCTATGATAGAGAGTTTATTTATGTCGCCTCTTTAATACAGTAATTGCTGAAAGGTGATTTTATGACTGCAGAGATGCCATAATGCTTTTTTATAATGTGGAAATCTAGGCACATATTCATAGAAACTCTAAAGCCTAGTTTTCCACTCAATCTTTTTAAATCATTAAAACTGTTTTGGAATCTGGAACTTACCTACAGTATTGGTCTTGCTATTTGTAGCACTGCACTTAAAGTGAATAATGTAAGATGACTAGCCACTTCCAATGCCCAGGGCATGTCACAATTCCTATTACAGACTTGTAGGAGTTGTAAAAGGGACTTTGTACGTTTCCAGACATGGGTTCATTAATGAAACTTGGCGGATAAAGTTTGCTCCAGAATCTCTCTGTAACAGGAACTGTGCGACACCCTGGCTTTTTTAATGACTGGATGGATGGCACGTGTTGGGGAGAGGCTACTGAGCCTCAGCAAGTGTCCTTCATGTCTAGTTTGCACATCATTCCTCTTGCTACACGTGTTATCAATATTACTACACAAAAAGAAATGGTATATTTTGTGTAGTTTATTTTTATGATGCTAGTTGGTAAATTGGATACTTTACAAGCTGCTTGTTTGCAGTAAAGTTTATTTTGATGCCAATATAGTGAACCAAGTTTGTGTAAACGCTTTGTAAATTTTTGAAACTTTGTTTTTAAATTAGTTTGTTACCTGGCGGTGAAAAACTGCTTGCACTTAAGCTTTCCTTCCGTCTTAATTTATGGATATAAATTTGCAGTAATTCAAATACATTGTTATTCTGTAATGTCCATACGATTGTTTAGATATGTTTGTAGAAATGTTACCCCAGACAGTAGTTCAGTTATTGACAGTCATATTTCCTTATAAATAGTTTTACAGTCATATTTCCTTATAAATAGTTTTACAGTCATATTTCCTTATAAATAGTTTTACAGTCATATTTCCTTATAAATAGTTTTACAGTCATATTTCCTTATAAATAGTTTTACAGTCATATTTCCTTATAAATAGTTTTACAGTCATATTTCCTTATAGTTTTACAGTGACGAAGAATGTGAATGAAACAATTAGGTAATAATACAACAGACTGTTCATAAACATTTTCAGAGTGCTTATGCTGTTACATGTAACGCATGTTACCCTTATTCTGTTAAGACAAACTTTGTTGTTCGCAAGTTACTATAATTGGTGTACATATGATTATCACGAAGATGTTGATATTGTTGTTATAGTGATATTTCCATGTTCCTGTTCACATGTGAAAATTCAGTACCTTATAGTCCAGCTGCTGTAAATGTGCCAGGAAATTGCCCACTGTTTAGACTCTAACTGCCGTCTATAAGACGGCGTCAAACTTCTGACTGCTTTGCAAATGAGTTAATGCGCTAAATATTTCACTTGCAGCATAATTTCAAACTTTTGCTAAACTTTTTCCTGCTTACGAGATTGAAGTTTATCAGAAGTCTGTAAGTGCACTCACCTTGAGATGCTCGACGAATAAAGTCGCACGCGAGGAGTCGCGCTGCCTCGACAGTTCCCAGCTGTCCACACTAGCAGACATCTGCTCGGTAAGACGTACAATCGTATGTTAAACATTTAGTGTGTCTTTTTGCGTTAAAGCAGTCAATAACTACACGAAATATTGAAAACCGAATTTTTATAGTTGCTGTAAGGCATTAATTAGGCAACTTGCAACTGGTACCGGGTTCCCAGATAGTCCCTGGATGTTAAACTGTCGCCAGTATCCCTGAGTACAAGTTACCTTGGTCAGTTACCTTGGTCAGTTACCGGAACAGTGTTAGTTTAATAAGTGACGATGTCATTCGTTCTTGTGAAAGTGAACTCCGTGCCTACAAAGTTAGTTTCACGATACTGTCCGACTGTATAGTGACTTTTTTAACAGTCTTGAGTTAATGTCAGGGCATCTCCATCTGTTCTCTTGCCTGTTTTTACTAGACTAGAAATTTCTCAATCAGATGAATGCATGTCCCTCTATGCACGTTTCTTTACTTCTGATTTTTGGGTACATGAATGTTGCTTGTGCACACGGTTATTGGGTGATCAGAAATCAGTAACTCAGTCTATTAATTAATGGCTAATGACAAAGCAGTTCACTGTTGCGGAAGGTCCTTCAACCTCCTACATCGCATCTTTACTTACACATGTCTTTTTTCTGATAATGCGCGCTGCAATACGGCAGACAAAGTATACATTGTGTCTGTTAACTGTTGTAGTTGAGTATCAACTCGCTCCTCAAGATCGGCAGTGTGGCTGAGGTGGTCTGTTGCGTATGTCCGATTTTTAGTGGGTACAGGTCTCTGAACACGTTCGTGTGGACTCCGACAATCCAAACCCAACAAATACCGTCAAAGGGGGTGGTGGGTTCCATAAGACGTGGGGTAGTTACTTCCGTAACTTGTTCCTCCGTGATTTAATTGGGGGATGGGACTGTGAGCTGCAGTAGGTTTGATTTAGCGGTTTTCTCCCATAGGTTGGTTGCGCCGCAAAGTTCTCCTCCCCCCCCCCCCCCCAAGTCAGTCTTATGACTGGTGTGATGCGGCCCGACACGAATTCCTCTGAATTCCTCTCCTGTGCCAAACTCATCTCAAAGTAGCACTTGCAACCTAACTCCTATTTGCTGCATGTATTCCAATCTCTTCCTCTACAGTTTTTGCCCTCTACAGCTCTCTCCAGTACCATGGAAGTCATTCCCTCATGTCTCAGCAGATGTCCTGTCATCCTGTCCCTTCTCCTTACCAGTGTTTCCCACATATTCCTTTCCTCTCCGATTCTGCGTAGAACCTCCTCATTCCTTACCTTATCAGTCCACCTAATTTTCAACATTCGTCTATAGCACCACATCTCAAATGCTTCGATTCTCTTCTGTTCCGGTTTTCGCACATTCCACGTTTCGCTTCCACACAATGCTGTACATTCTCAGAAATTTCTTCCTCAAATTAAGGCCGATATTTGATATTAGTGGACTTCTCTTGGCCAGGAATGCCCTTTTGCCCTTTTGCCATTGCTACTCTTTTGATGTCCTCCTTGCTCCGTCCTGTGCCTAGGTAGCAGAACTCCTTAACATCATCTACTTCGCGACCAGCAGTCGTGATATTAAGTTCCTCGCTGTTCTCAGTTCTACTGCTTCTCATTTCCTTAGTCTTTCTACGATTTACTCTGTCCCTACTCTGTACTCACAACACTGTTCATTTAGCAGATCATGTAATTCTTCTTCACTTTCACTCAGGATAGCAATGTCATCAGCGAATCGTATCATTGATATCCTTTCACCTTGAATTTTAATTCCACTTCTGGACCTTTTATTTCCATAATTCCTTCCTCGATGTACAGATTGAGCAGTAGGGGCCCTTTTAATATGAGCACTTCGTTCTTGGCCGTCCACTCTTATTATTCCCTCTTGGCTATTGTACATGACAAGTTTCTCCCTATAGCCTACCCCTATTTTTCTCAGAATTTCGAACATCTTGCACCATTTTACATTCTCGAACGACTTTTTCTAGGTCGACAAATCCTGTGAACGTATCTCGATGTTTCTTTAGTCTTGTTTGCATTATTAACCGCAACGTCAGAATTACCTCTCCCGTGCCTTTTACAGGAAAAGCCAAACTGATCGTCATCTAGCGCATCCTCAATTTTCTTTTCCTTTCTTTTGTATATTATTCTTGTCAGCAACTTAGATGCAGGAGCTGTTAAGCAGATTGTGCCGTAAATCTCGCACTTTTCAGCTTTTACCGTCTTCGGAATTGTGTGGATGACGCTTTTCCGGAAGTCAGATGGTATGTCGCTAGACTCGTACATTCAACGTACCTACGTGACTAGTCGTTTTGCTGCTACTTACCCCAACGATTTTAGAAATTCTGATGGAATGTTATCTATACCTTCTGACTTACTTGATGTTAAGTCCTTCAAAGCTCTTTTAAATTCTAATATGGGGGTCCCCTATCCCTTCTAAATCGGCTCCTGTTTCTTCTTCTATCACGTCGAACAAATTTTCTCCCCCATAGAGGCTTTCAATGTATTCTTTCCACCTATCCGCTCTCTCGTCTGCATTTAACAGTGGAATTCCCGTTGCACTCAATGTTATCACCCTTGCTTTTAATGTCGCGGAAGGTTGTTTTGACTTCCCTGTCGCAAGGTAGTGGAAGTTTGAGTACTGCTACATGTTTGCACGCTTCCATTCTTTAATTATTCCTCTTAATTATTGGGACTGCCTTATTTTCAATTGTAAAGGTACTGAAACTGCTGGTGTATTTCTCTACAATATTTCTAAATATTTTAGATGTGGCTATTTAGAGTTATTGCTGTAGTCATATTCATTTTCCGTGTTGGGTTAAACGTACTAAGCGTACCGGTGGAAAGCTGTTTCATATTCTCTCACAGTGGAACACAACGGAGTTTTGTAACAGGACGCTCTCGACTTTACAATCCTAAACAAAAATTCGGTCGCGGTGAATGTACACCACAACAGAACAACCCACAGAAACAGCAACCTTGCTGGCGGATGTGGTCTGCCCGACTCGTGGAGCACTTGATTGCAGCTCATCGCTGTTTTCACCTTTTAATAGAACTGTCGAATCATCAGCAAACAGGATACCTTTCCGTGCTTCTACACTTAGGTCCAGTGTGTTGAGCTGCTTTGCACTTTCATCACAATTACGTGCTCCACTGTTTGCTGATGACGCAGTGGCACCCAGAAAAGTACATCTACATTTATACTCCGCAAGCCACCCAACAGTGTGTGGCGGAGGACACTTTACGTGTCACTGTCATTGCCTTCCTTTCCTGTTCCAGTCGCGTATGGTTCGCGGGAAAAACGACTGCCGGAAAGCCTCCGTGCGCGCTCGAATCTCTCCAATTTTACATTCGTGATTGTATATGTAGGGGGAAGCAATATATTAGATACCTCATCCAGAAAAGCACCCTCTCGAAACCTACACCGCGATTCAGAGCGCCTCTCTTGCAGTGTCTGGTACTCGAGTTTGCTAAACATCTCCGTAACGCTATCACGCTCACCAAATAACCCTGTGACGAAACGCGCCGCTCTTCTTTGGATCTTCTCTATCAGCCCGATCTGGTACGGATCCCACAGTGATGAGCAATTCTCAAGTATAGGTCGAACGAGTGTTTTGTAAGCCACCATCATTTGTTGATGGACTATATTTTCTAAGGACTCTTCCAATGAATCTCAACCTGGTACCCGCCTTACCAACAATTCTATATGATCATTCCACTTCAGATCATTCCGTACGCATACTCCCAGATATTTTACAGAAAAACTGCTAGCAGTGTTTGTCCCGCTATCATATAATCATACAGTAAAAGATCCTTCTTTCTGTGTATTCGCAATACATTACATATGTCTATGTTACGGGTCAGTTGCCAATCCCTGCACCAAGTGCCTATGCACTGCAGATATTCCTGCATTTCGCTACAATTTTTAATGCTGCAACTTCTCTGTATACTACAGCATCATACGCGAAAAGCCGCATGGAACTTCCGACACTATCTACTAGGATATATATATATATATATATATATATATATATATATATTGTATAGGAAAATCAATGGTCCCATTGCACTACCCTTTGGCACGCCAGAGGTTACTTTAACGTCTGTAGACATCTCTCCATTGAGAACAACATGCTGTGTTCTGTTTGCTAAAAACTCCTTCAATCCGGCCACACAGCTGGTCTGATATTCCGTAGGCTCTTACTTTGTCAGGCGACAGTGCGGAATTGTATCGAACGTCTTCCGGAAGTCGAGGAAAATGGCATCTACCTGGGAGCCTGTATCTAATATTTACTGGGTCTCATGAACAACGAAAGCGAGTTGGGTCTCACACGATCGCTGTTTCCGGAATCTATGTTGATTCCTACAGAATAGGTTCTGGGTTCCCAGAAATGTCATGATACGCGAGCAAAAAACATGTTCTAAAATTCTACAACAGATCGACGTCGGAGATATAGGCGTATAGTTTTACGCATCTGCTCGAAGACCCTTCTTGAAAACTGGAACTACCTGTGCTCTTTTCCAATCATTTGGAAGCTTCCGTTCTTCTAGAGACTTGCGGTACACGGCTGTTAGAAGGGGGGAAAGTTCTTTCGCGTGCTCTGTAGAATCGAATTGGTATCCCGTCAGGTCCAGTGGACTTTCCTCTGAGTCATTTCAGTTGCTTTTCTATTCCTTGGACACGTACTTCGATGTCAGCCATGTTGTCGTTTGTGCGAGGATTTAGAGAAGGAACTGGAGTGCGGTCTTCCTCTGTGAAACAGCTTTGGAAGGGACTCCATGAGGACACAGGTTGACTCTGCATTTTTTCTACGTGTAGAGCAAGCTGCCATTCATGACACCAAATACAGTTTCAGTGTAAGTGTAAGTAAGAGACACAAGCCAGTAACGTTGCAATAACGTATCAGTACTGTGACGCTCGACACAATCTACATGCACACGAGTAATCTGCAGTTCAAAACGAAGTGCGATGCAGAGGGTTCATGGAGCCAGCTTCGCGCTCTCTCTTCCGTTCCACTCGCGAACAGCGCGCGGGGCTCGCGAACACTTGAGTCGCGTCGTGCGAGCTCTGGGTGCCACACTCCAGTAGAAGACTGGTGACCAAAGTCTCATCAGAAGATCTCACAGCATCGGAAAAGGCCTTTGTTGTAACGATCGCCACGCCAATTCGCGTATCATATCCGTGAAAGTGTCTCCCCTACTTGGCGATAATACAGAACGAGCGGCCCTTCTTCCAACTTACTGTTGTCCTCCGTCACTCCTATCTGATGCGGATCCCACACCTGGGGGACAAGCTTCTTGTGTACACTCTTCTCTTGTAGAAGCCGTGGCTCTCTCCAAGTGTTCTGTCGAAAATCGCAGTCGTCGGTTTGGTTTCCTCACAATATTCTATATGATCGTTCCAGTTTTATTATGCCGTAGTTGTAATTTCTAGCTATTAAACTGAATTGACAGCCTTTACGTCGACGCATTGTGAATCCGAAATTTAGCGGATATCTTCTCGTTCACATGTGGATGCTCTGTTCTCTTTGCGTCATACAGATATCTTCTCTAAACTATTTTGCAATTCGTTTTTGATCGACTGACGACTTTACACGACGGTGAATGACTGAATCGTTGGCTAACAGTATAGGACTGCTCAGATTGTCCCCTAAATCGTTTGTGTAGATCAGGAACAGCAGAGGGTCTATAACGCTCCCTTGGAGATCACTGGATATTACTTCTGTTTTACTAGATGACTTTCCGAGATTATTAAGATCTCTGACCTCTGACAGGAAATTGACTCCAGCGAACAACTAAGACGATAATACATAGTTATGCAATTTTATTACAAGTCCCGTCTGAGGAAGTGTGTCGAAAGCCTGGAAATCTAAAAACGTGGAATCAGTTTGAGGTCCCCCTGTAGACAGCACTCACTACTTTGCGGAACTAAAGAGTTAGTTGTGTTGCGCTGCTTCACGACAAAGATGTCTGAACCGGTGTTGACTGTGTGTCAACAAGTAGCTTTCCTCGAGATAATTGATGTACGAACACAGTTTGTTCCAAAATCCTGCTGCAAATCTGCGTTAGTGATAGTAATTCGCTCAGTTACAGACCCGTGTCTCTTGGGTATTGGTGTGACTTGTGCAGCTTCAGTCTTTAGGTGTGGATCTTCGTCAGCAGACGGTTGTATGTGATTGCTAAATGTAGAGTTACTGTATCAGTGTATTCTGAAACTAACCTCAATGGTATAAAATCTGAACTGGAGGCCTTGCTTTCATTAAGTGATGTAAGCTACTTCTCAACGAGGATACCAGCTGCTGAGTTAGTCATCTTGGTAGTAGTTCTTGATTTAAGTACTGGAATATTTACCTAGTTTTCTTTGCTGAAAGTATTTCGGAAAAATCATGTTTGGCAAATCGGCTTTAGTGCCACTTCATCAATATCACCATTTTTTATCGCGCAGTGAAGGTATCGAGTGTTGACGTTGTACTTTACATACGACGAGAATCTCTTTGGATTCTGCCAGATTTCGGGACATTTTCGTTGCAGAAGTTGGCGCAAAGTTTCCAGCTTCTGTAAAACACTTTTGCCAGTGCTGGGATCTTACGTTCTCTTAAATTTGGCGTGCTTTTCTTCGTAGCTTCTGTAATGGTGTAACAACCTGCTTTGTGTACCATGTGGGACCTGTTGTCTATTTATTTCTTTATTTATCTGGTATATATATCTCTCAACTGCCGTCGATCCTGTTTGAATCCAAAGTAAGTGTGGTCTAGGCTTACATACAGAAAGAGTTGACGCTGTTTCTCAGATTAGATTAGATTTACTTTCATTCCAATTGATCTGTAGTGAGGTGGTCCTCCAGAATGTAGAACTTGTCAGAAAAACAATAATACATGACATTTATTTACAGCTCAAATAAATAAGCTAATGTACCAGTCCACAAGTCCCAAATGGCATGGCCGTCATATGAATCATTTTACAAATGCTAATGCACTGAGTTTAAAATAGTTTTTTATTTATAAGGTAATAAACGTGTAATACAACTACTAAACACTTAAAAATTTTGTTAAGGAATAAATATATTGGGAAGCAGTAGTTAGTATCCCTAGTTCCCTAAACAGGCTTCTGCAGGATGTTCTTCAGTTCACACTACATATAACTCACTGCACGTTTTTCTGCCCGGAAAACTTTAGCTTGTCGTGATGAATTGCCCCAAAAAATAATCCCATATGACATTATGGAATGAAAGTAAGCATAGTATGCCAGCTTTTTCATTTTTATATCCCCCATATCTGACACAATTCGTATTGCAAACAGATTTAAGACGCTTCAACAGTTCTGTGGTGTGCTGCTCCCAGTTGAATTTATTATCAAGCTGTAATCCCAAGAATTTAACACTGTCCACTTCTATCTGCTTGTCATCGTATGTTAGGCATATACTCCTGGGACACCCCTTAACTTTTGCCAGTGCTGGGATCTTACGTTGTCTGAAAACACACACTACATGCAGTTCAGAACTTTTAAAAGGTTAGTGACAAAATATTTGTGGACATTAATCACAAGTTCCTAGCCAATTCTTTATTAGCTAATCTTCCTAAGATTACACTTGATTTGCTATTTATTGCAATGTTTGTATCATCGGCAAACAAAAAGAACTTGGCATCTGGTAATGTTATTGATGAATGGTCATATACACAAGAAAAAGGGCCCTAAAATGGAACCTTGTGGGACCCCACATGTAATTAGTTCCCAGTTGGATGATGCCTGATACTTTAATACTTGTCTCTTTACTAATAACACCCTTTATTTCCTGCCAGAGATATAAGATTTGAACCATTTTGCAGCAATTCCTGTTACACTATAATATTCTAATTTACTTAAAAGGATATTGTGATTTACACAATGAAATACGTCATATACCAGTTCCATGCAATTTTTTATCTAATGAATTAAGCACATTTCCAGTGTAAGTGTAGATGTATGGGACCCTCAACATCACTCACCTGCTATGTTCCCGATCTCTCATGTGTATGAAGGGCAGCACGAATATTGACATGTTTGACATACCCGAGAGTGTCACTCAGTTCAGCTTGTCACACACGTGAACACAAACACAGAGAGCCTGTGAAAGCTTGCTTACCAAATTCAAAGAACCATTCCCCCACGTATCACTCCCACAGGGGCCGGGCACACGAAAATATACTGATTACTCGGCGCACACACACGAGTTTAAGCACTCGTTTTTTCCCACACTCCATATGAAGCAGAACAAAAAGAAACCCTAAGACATGTTACACGGTGAAGTATCCTCTGCCACAAAGGTAAGCACTTTACATCCAGAGCCACACTTTGCAGTCACAAATTAAGTTTCTGCAAGACATACATTACTGCTCAGTTACATCTCTGGCATTTTGTATGACAGACATATTTTATCGTGTAGCTCCTTTTCCAATGGCGTCGTGTTTTTGATTCTCGCCTTTATAAGTGTTTGCTTCCTCGCCACTGGAGGCACAGTGAATTGTGGTTTATTACTCTCATAACGTACATAATCTAAATCATTTGATTCAGGTACGGGAGACACGTCAAAATTTTGGTAATGTTTTACCATATACATACAACACCTGATTTTAACAAATGGTACCATAATACAATATAAAAATACACATACAATAAAAAACTAACAATTAAAACTGATTTTAACAAATGGTACCATACAATTTTTTTACACATACAATAAAAGACTAATAATTACCCCTTTCTCAAATTGTCATCTATGAATTCTTCTACTGAATAGTAGCATTTATCCCACAGAATCTGCTGTAGCCTTATTTTTAGACACTCTGGCTTCATATTAAATACATTTTTGCCCATTAGCTTGTTATATATTTTCATCCCCATACACTGTGGAGTTTGTGCATGTAATTTCAAATGGTGTGTGGGTAACATAAAATTATTTTTATTTCTTGTGTTACATGTGTGATTAAAATGATTTTCCTCAAATAATTTTTGTCTGCTGTGTACAAAGATTATAATTTCATAAATGTATATGGAGGGAACTCTTAGGATTTGCAGGTTCCGAAATAATGGGCGACAAGATTTTGTTTGTTGTGCACTACACATGTATCATATAATTTTCTTTTGCAGTTTCAGTATTCGAGATACAGTACTTAAATTTCCCCAGAAAATACCATACCTAATGACAGATTCAAAATATCTATGATTGCTATTTTTCGTGTACTCATGTCAGTAGAGTTTGCTAGTATTTACATTGCAAATGCAAAGCTGCTTAGTTTGATAGTCAAATTCCTAGGACTAAATGTGGACAACAACTTAATACAGTAACTCAATATGTGTACTCCAGTTTAACTTCTTCCATAGGATGATTGTGATGATGTATTTTAAGATGCACACATTTCAAATGTTTGGTTTTGAAATGTACCATATTGGTTTTTGCAATGTTCAGTTTCAAGCCATTTAACTGGAACCAGTTTTCTAGAGTACCCATTGTGCTCACAATGAATTTTTTCTGCATCGTCTTCAAACAGACGTGTCATCTGCAAACAGAACTGACGGGGAATTTATATTTATGGGCAAGTCATTTACATAGAATAGGAACAGGATTGGCCTCAAATGGAGCTTTGAGGCACACCTTGCGATACTGTACTCCATTTAGAATAATTCAGTGCATTTGATGTGACACCCTTTGCTTTCTGTTGTGAAAGTATGATGTGAGCCATTTCAGAGCTTTGTCCTTAATCCCATATTTGTTTAATTTGCAGATAAGCAAGTCATGGCTCACAGAGTCAAATGCTTTTGAAAGATAGCAGAAGATACCTGCGACTTTACTCCTCTGATTCAATGATTTGCATATCTTCTCAAAGTTACTTACTGCATCCAGTGTATTTTTTCCTTGTTGGAATCCAAATTGGTTACTTACAATATCATTTTTTACGATAAAATTTTTGATCTGATTTGCAGCTACTTTCTCAAACACTTTTGACAGGATTGGGAGAATAAAATATGCCAAAGTGAGACCTCTGTTTAAGGAAAGGTCGAGGGAAGATATGGCAAACTATCGCCCTATTTCTAACACAGGAGGAAAGCACCCCTGTTCAAAAGATGGGTTGATTATTTTAGCTAGTGGCTGTGCTATTATGTCATATACTGCTTTAATCACTTTACTTGGTGTCCTATCCCACTCAGCAGAATTTTCATTTTTTAATCACAATATAACATTTTTCACATCCTTTATTGTGACTCTACCAAGAAGCTGAGTATCACACAGATTTTAGAAGAGTCCAAAGGGATTTACTTTACTCTATCCTGCTACATCAACTTCGGACTTTGCTACATTTATGAAGAATTTATTTTAACACCTAAGATTAGTGTGTTCAATATTTGAGCTGGGTTTAGAACAACATTATCATCCATTTAAAGTCAGTAGTTATTTCATTACTAGCTCTGATTTGACAACAGACCACACTGCCTTTGTCTTACTATTATGTTGTAAAATAAACTTATTGTTTGCCATTTGTTTTGCTGCCTTTACAATTTTTTTGAAGATTGCTTTATAATGTTTCACATACACAGTAAAATGTCTGTTATATTTCAGTTCATTATGTAGTTACGGTAAACACCCCGACCTATCCATTTAATCTTCTTAGTCGTTTTGTTACATTTGGCTTTAATTGGAAAAGTTTCATTAAATATTTCAAGAAAGCTACCATGAAATTTGTTAAAGTTAGTACTACTTGAGATACAGCTGTCGTAAGGCCATTACACCTAGTGAATGGACGAGAAGTTTAAGGACATAACAGCGAGACACAGAAAACCGAGAGCGAAAACGATAAATTACCACGCGTTAACTGTGAATTGCGCCTATCAGTAGCAATGTTACGGTAAACTTAGACCACAAAGTGATGTACTTACTGTCTTAGCGAATGGCGTGAAAGCTCAGTGTCCCCAGTGAATGGAAAAAAATGCAGGTGACTCCAGTCTATAGGAAGGGTAAAAGAAAACGCACACGCACACAACAGAGCCGGTAGTGTACAGAACAGGTCCTCACATACATGAGAGGCCACGAGACTTCTCGAGTCGTCCCAGCCGGCGAGTCTTCATCAGAGGCGAGGGCACCTGTAGCAGGGAGATAGGATGTCACGAGCTCTGTTACATTATATATGCACACAGTCTGTGACCGTTTGCTGATGATGCTGTTGAAAATCGGGAAGAATCGTTTAGTGACTGCGGAAGGACATGGGATGACTTTCCTGCAAGTTCCATTTGATGTGATGCGTGGCGGTTTGTTCTAAATGTGTGTTACTGCAAATGAGCAGAAAAAAATTGTGGTAATACTCGGATACATTATTAGTGGTATGCTGCTCGAATTTGCACATCAGTGAAGAATAGCAGCAATTAGGAAGCAGGGGTAGATTACTGTGGTGTGCGTACTGTAAGACTTTCGGTACACACACCATCAGATTATTTCACTTGTCGCTCTAACGAAGTAGGCGAGTGTCAGTAATATGTCTCGTGGTCTTATCGTGGCGTGTTTATCTTCTGCCGTTAGGTCAGACGATAGAAATGCCACTTGCACGCTTAGAGTAGCAGATTGACGATGACGGTGACCAACTTTAATAAATGTGTCTGAAAATTAATCAAGTTCTGTTCAAAGTAATAAAAAGCATAGACATTACTTAACTTGATTCTGGATGCTATCTACAATTGAAAATCTGAAGTTCCTTTGGTCTTGGTACCTTAATCTTATTCTCACATATCTCCGATACTTGACAAAGTGTCTATTCATTTATCTTCATGGCTATGTACAGGAATATGATAGTCTATACCAGTCTATAGTCAAGTTTGTCTGCGCCTAATAAGATTAGTCAGTCTGCATTAATCGGAGGTCTGTACACTCGCGCGTTCAGGTATCACTGCGAGGAGAAAAGGTTCTATGTCAGCAGCAATCTCATTGGCTGTGTTACACATTAATACGCGGATCGGCGGAAGCAGAATTTGGTCCGTCTCTGAGGCAGCGCCATCTCGTAGTGCGGAGACGGACGAGTGCTACGCCTGCGCTGTTGTTGTGTACATAGTTCCACGTAGTCAGCGCGTACACAACTTTCCCACTAGAGCGCGCCCTGCTAAGCACAATTACAAAGCCTTTTCTGAAGATTTGACAGAAGTAAGATTAGAATAAACTTTTTAGTTTACAGGAAAAGATACGTAGAGTTGGCTCCAGTTGTTTGTGTCTACGGGTCTAATTCCTGAAGCTGAAATTCTCGCATGCTAGATTCTCACGGTTCAACTGATCTAAATAACAAGTTTGTTTCTGTGGATATCCTCCACAGCAAGCATATAAATACTTGTTTTGCAAATCGAACTGCCTTTTCCTGCTGCTATTTATTATATTGAATCCATACGCGTTTCGTCTCTTACTGTTTTAAGCCATCATCAGTGGGATGATTTGAGTTACCTCACATCTGGTCTGGAGGTCGCACTACCACTTTTAACACTGTTCTATATTCACCGTGTTTTCGCCATCCACACACTGTTCGGCATGTTTCTCACTCTTTTTTGAGGTGGACTATCGTCCTTTTGTCACTCGATACAACTATTTCGTCGTACACTTCTTTTCACGGCGTAAATATTGCGACTCCATCCCGTGTTTCATTGTCTTAGGTAAACATACCAATCTAAATAATTTTGCAGATTAGCGGTAACGTTTCCGCATACCACACATGAGGCCCGGGTTCTATTCCCGGCAGGGGACTGGGTGTTGTGCGTCCACCGCCACGCCGATGTGGCGGGCGTCACCTGAGGTGGACTCGCAATGCGGCGGCCGAACTCCACCGAATGGGGCCTGCAGGCCAACACTGCCATACGATCATTTCCATTTCCATTTGAAGATTAACGTAAAAACAAATTTTGCAGTGACAATTTATTTTGTCACATTTTATACATCACAAATTCTTCTGCATTTTCGCATTAATAACGCCGAAATTACATTGTTCTCCCAAAATACAAAACTGCTTCCGATCGCATCAGAGCCATGCTTACTAATCCTTCACTCTGCGGTAATAGCAATTGTAAACCCTTTCCAATATTGTTATTATTAAGGGTGTCAAATACTTCGTGGTTTTAAATGTGTAAAAAAAAGTTTCAACTGTACTTTTAGAGATAGTACATATCGATTGTAACAGCGAAAATAAAGTAATTCCTTTTCATAAATTTTAGCTTGAAATATAACAGCCGTTTTCCTGAAAAATTCATATAATTTTGTATACAATGAGATTCTTAGTTTCGCACAGGTCAATATTACTGGTATCGACTACTACTGTTGAGGGGAAAGTAATGTCACATCAAACAAATATCCAGGCAGTGTGTCGCAAAGCGGTACGAGAGGGAAGAACAGTTCGCCTTCCCTACTACTGCCAGCTTCAGGCGACTGAGAGAATTCTAGGAAAGTGTAACTGTTTTCTACAACGGGGGCTGCTGGTAGAAAGGGTGGTGCAGTCGGTTGTAGAGTAAGTCTCAAAACTCCCCACCATGTCGTTAAGGGTAGTTGAGAAGCTTGCCCCCCCCCCCCCCCCCACAGATCTGTTACCGGTGGGTCCGATCGTCATGCGAATATTACGTAAACGCTGCAGGAACCCCCCCGGGAATTCCCGTTAGAGAAGGCACTCTTTTTTGCGAAACACTACTGAGAATATTTTGAGAACTGGCACCGGGGGTAGTCTTAACGTGAAATGTAGGTCAGTTGTGATAAAATTTTCATGCAGAGTGTGAAGACTATCTAATCTAATCTAATCATATCATATTACTGACTAGCCATGAAGAGTCTTAAATTACCGAAATTTTCGTGTATATCCGTAACCAAATCTGAACTTGAAAATACAAGACGACAGTTTTTGTAATAAACCACGAAAGGTCTTGATAAGAGTCCCGGTTTATTACTTCTGAATGGAGGTATATCTGACATCGTTTCATCCCTGTTAACTAAGTGTTCACATCATGCGCTTCATCTTTAAATGCATGAAGTTTTACGACGGACATACGAAACCAACACGTTAAGTCAAATGTTACGTATCGGTTTTTCTTACCAGCTGCTTGGTGTTTGAATCTAAAATAAGCTATATTCGTGGATGATAAAAATTTTTGTGCCTGTGTGACAATCGAATCGCACACCTACCGTCCTCCTTTAAGTATCAATTGCTTACTCACCAAAAGTAAGATGTTCGCGTGTTTGACTATTCATGTGTTGCCAACAATCATTTCTAGACATTAACGTGCATTTTTAATTTTCACTAGCAGGCCGGTGCGCACGTGATACGGCTTGAAATGAAATTATGAATACTTTCGTACTTGAGCAGGATTCGGACCCACATACTTACCTTTGGAGGAGACCTTGAAAAGATTGCCGTCTTGGGAAAAAGGAACGAAATGATTGAACTATACTCTTCCGAAAGATTCAGATCCTTGAAAGAGGAGATACGAATTCGAATCGCAGTCCAGCACCAAATTTTTCAACGTCACTAAGAGCGCTGTTCATTTAAATGGCTAACGGTTCATCAAATAAAATAAAATTTTCGAATGTAACTAAATTTACTGCCGGCAGTATTTCTGTTTACCACGACTTGCGCCTCTGTCATTTCCCAACGTAAACCGTCTCAGCCCCTGTTGGTAATGAAGCAATGTGATGTTTAATGCGGATTCTGGATTATAGCGTCTTCCTCTTGAAGTTACCAGAGGTAAAGTAATTCTGTCTGTGCCTCTTAAAAGTAAGTGCCTGAACCCACGCATTTCATTTCACCTGTGATAGTTCGTTCCACCAGACCATCGTGGCCACATTTCCCAGCCCCAGGTGTGTGCTGTAACGGATGATGTGCTTAGCTTACAAAATGAACCATTTACTTGACTAGTCACGGTGGACAAAATGCCAAGTAGAAGCAAGCTTCTGACGCGGACATCATGCTATTCTCATGTCAGCAGCACGTATGGACTCTTCTAGGCATCACACCCTACATGTGAAGCCATTTTAAAGTTTCACAAATTCAGCAAATTTCTTAGCAATAATGACGGTAATAGTTTGAAGTTACCGGATAATTCAGAGTGGAGTTTTTCGATTATCATTTTCTTCATACCGTTGCTGGAACCCATGTGCTTGAGGATCATTTAATACCTTTTGGTCATTATAGAAGTAGTTGCCCAAGAACAGGTTCTTTCCCTGCCTACGGAATTCTTTTCATATTAATATCAAACATGAGCAATTACTCGTAGATTACATTAAAACTAAAGTAATTGATGGAAACGTTACTTGATAACAAAAACGCGCTGCCCTTTTCATTTACTTGCACCTAGAGAACGCTGTCGAATTCTGCCAAAGAAAAATCTGAAGGCCGTAAGATCCCTTGGCTATGTCGCTGTCAGTTCTTCCATATGATTTGGTCAACGTCACCTGTTCCAAGTTGTGTATGACAGAACGTTTTAGAAAATAGAGCTTTGGTTTCCTATGCAATAAAAAGAAAGATTTTCATTCTATCAATCTAAGTTCAAAATTAAATTTGAACTAATATTCCGATAATGTTCGCCTCTATAATGTACGAAAGTATTTCACAGTTGCAAAACCGGCATCCGACTCAGTGAGCTAGAATTTAGGTTACTTAAACTGGCGTCACTCTGACCTTAGTCTTCGCTACATTACGGTCAGAGACGAAGTGTGTTTGCCAGTGCTCTCTCACCGGAAAATATGCTTCAACCCAATAGGCTCCATAAGTACACTGTAACAGTAATTTCTGTGTGTATACAATGCATACGGATTGTAGAATTTAGTGGTGCTCTCTCTCTTCCACTTTTGTATAAAATAAGCCTGACCTAAACGGGCGCTTTATCATTACAGGTCCTCGGCAGTGCAACATCATACTGAAAACAGTAATGTGCTTTGACTGACAACCTCACTGTTAGGTTTACCTGATTTATTTAAATGATTACAAAAACAATACCATCCAGTAGGAGTCATTTAGTCCCCCTTTTCCTTCTGTGAAATTTGCCGCATTTCGCTGGTTGTCTGTGAATCGTTTACCGGCCGTACTCTATCGTGGTTTGGAAGGCAAAAAGCTTACATAGTGCCGTTAAGACGATTTCTTTAAACTCCTTCAGATACGGCAGTTTTTAGTTTCTTCTTAAATCGTCTTATACCGCAACATTCACAGATATCGTAAATAGGAAAAGCTCTTTATCCAGGTACGAAGGTTGTAAAACAAACTTCCCACAGTTTGTGTCGGGTTGATCTTGTGATACCTCTTAGACAAAATACTTACGTAGTGCTATCGGACAAGTAGTGTTCCTGTAGCTGTGGGAATCATTGGTTGAAAACGAGTGAAACAGCAGTGGTACAATAGTGCTAAATATTCAAAATGATTATCCACAAACGGAGATGTATTTAGCTTCAATAGTATAGACTGTGTATCCTTGTCTTCCTTGAGTGGCCATTGGAAGTTTAACACACACACACACACACACACACACACACACACACACACACACACACACACACACACACACACACACACACACGACAGCAACGCTAACTATAGTTTGAATGCTTTGAAGCTAATTTTTTTCATAATGCTACTGGGTCTTCAGCGTGCAACATGTGTTGCAGACACAGTCTTGGACAATACAGTCGTGCTCTTCTCAGACTTCTGTCCCACAATCTGCTCGATACGGCAACTTTGTATACGGCGGAACCTCCTGGAGGAAGCTTTGACTTCGACTGTAGTCTTGAGGTAAAACGCGAGACTACGAGACTATCTAATATGACGTCCCGTAACTGAAAGCGCATATCGATAAAATGTTTATCACCCCCTTCCTCTTGGTGCTGAAGCTATGAGTATAATTAAAAGTGAATCTACAATATATTTCTCTCTGTCACATCGGTAATAACAGCTTGGTTTAACAATATTTCAGCGAGAGATTTCTTGGCCGACCACCTGCCTCTGAGCATCGCAGTCACTTGAGATCTGTGGCAGCCGTTTGATGCCAGCCGGCGGGGGTCTGAGGCACTGCGCTGCCTCGCCTTCTGCTGACAACTTCTGGACCACTCCTCACTCTCGACGGTGTACAATGCTTTAATGTTGAGTGTTGTGTTTCATACTCGATAGCAACGGAGGCACAAAACCGTTTTTTTTTTTTTTTGAAAAGTATTTCATTACACTAGTATGCAATACATCAATGTGGTACAGAATTAATTATAGCATGCTGTATCAGAAACAATGACATTAAAGTGTGGTCCAGTTCTTTTTCCTTCCACAGGAGATTCTTAAGAATAACATATGAATCCATGACAAAAATAACTTAGCCAAGGCACAGAGAGTAAATGCACCGTAATGTGTTAGGGAATCAAATAAAGAAACCCATGTATTCGAGAGATTGTGTCAATACCTTTCAGAACCTGCTCTATAGCCACTGAGGCAAATTGCTTGTTTAGAGGTCCATACATTAACTAATGGAGAAGTGAACGCTGTTCAAAAGTGATATTTAAAATATTCAAATATGGGCAATTTTGTCACTTTTTCTCCGGATAGCTTGTAACCTCCCCGGAGAAATTTGAATGGCAAAAATTTGCATGGCAAAAATTTGCATGGCAAAAATTTGCATGGCAAAAATTTGAATGGCAAAAATTTGAATGGCAAAAATTTGAATGGCAAAAATTTGAATGGCAAAAATTTGAATGGCAAAAATTTGAATGGCAAAAATTTGAATGGCAAAAATTTGAATGGCAAAAATTTGAATGGCAAAAATTTGAATGGCAAAAATTTGAATGGCAAAAATTTGAATGGCAAAAATTTGAATGGCAAAAATTTGAATGGCAATGAAAATCGTGCTAAGTGTAACCTCCCCGCAAAATTTTGAAAGACAATATTTAAATGTTAACGAGAATAGAACCTAGTGTAAGCTCCCAGCAAATGAAATAATTTGACAATGACAAATGAGAAATAGCAATCTAAACCAAGTGAAAGCTGTCCACAAAAATGTAAGACAATTCAATGATCATGAAATCTCAGTGACAATGAAAACGCAAATAGACCGAAATGTCGATCTTAGGCCCTGTGCAACTTTGAATTTAAGTGAAACTTTTCTTTAAGAAAATGCATGGGAAACTTTCTTTAAATTCAAATGATTGTTTTCAAACCAAGCATTTTTAAGAAAAGCAATTATTGGGGCGCTTCTTGAATACATTAGTTACAGTTAAGATAGATTACATTCTCAGATGTGCGCAATGCTGCTTCATTACCTTATTTAAAAAATATATATCGTCCTGAATCTTGACCAGAGCCCCATGTCGACGCCCGCCGACTCCTCACACACAACTCCGACTATCTCTCGCGCGCTACTAGCACTGACGTACGTAGCGAGTCACGAGAGCATGTAGTTCAACTACTGCCTCGCAACTCAACTGAACTCTCGCGCGGTCATGCGCAGACTAGCAACGATAAATAACTCTCTGGTCAGAGATTCTGTCATGCCTCGCCATCGCTGCTACATAACATACATTTAATCCAATTGAAGCTTGAAACACGTAAGTTACGAGAGCCGCTGTTGGCAAATGTCAGCAAAGAGTTCCTAATCGCTACTGTGGACATTAAGTATAGAGGCCCTACACTAATCAAGAGGTTCATTTCCTTCATACTTATCACCCTGGCATGTGAGTCTTACGTGAAGAACAATATTGAAATTCGTATCGTTCACGGTCGATTCGAATTTCTTCAGAGATGCTGGTATTGCTAAGCAGCTTGGCGGTCATAGATCTCTGCTTTCTGACTATAACACATAAAGTCCTCTTGGCAGTGCGACCCAGTAAGTTGTGTTACAGGTTTTCGTCCGATTTCGTTACAGAATTTTTCTGTAAATTCGCAGCTCCATAAAATATATCAGAAAAAAGGTCACACACGCTAGCACCTACCACGGTTAGAACCGATGACTCACTGTGGCATGAGACACACTGCTGCCAGCACACCACTCTCATCATGGTATTGGCCTCTCAGCCTCATAGCACATCATGAAAGATAATAAAAGTGAATTTTGTATTCTCCACATAAGTGACCAATTTTTTATCTAAATAAATGCCGAGTGTCTTAGTTTACATGAGGATTATATAGCTCGAGTCACTAAATTCACTTGATATTCCCTTTCCATTTGAATGAGTCAATTCAGTATCATACGTGGAAGTGATTGTCGCAAGCATTTGGCAACACTGTGACAGTGCAATGTTGCCAATTCCTGGCTGTGCTAGGAATGGCTCTGTAGCGGTATGGGAGAAGAATCCCATGCTCGTGTCATAGGATACAAAGGAGGCGCGTGGTTTGACAACTGGTAAGAGAAAATGCTGCAAATTAACCAAACATTCAGGTGTATAATCTTCCATCACAAGTGTTTTATTCGTATATATTTTGTGGGAAACTGTGGCAAGGTTACTTCGTAATTAACACGATATATCAGTACAATATCTTACTTTGCGTGACAGGTGGGCAAAGACTTTTAAAGTTGGTTTCCAAACAATTTGCACCTCGATGCTATCGATTTCGAGGTCCAATCTTGTGATCATTCATGAAATTCTACTTGTAACGTTGTTGTGGAAGCTACAAGAAACACAGTAAACTAATTATCCTGTGCCACGTAATAATGCGCATAATTTTTAAATGAATTGATTAAGACAGAAACTGAAAATTCAGAAGAGAAGAATTGAAGTGCAGATGCAGGCACTGTGCAGAACTGCACTTTTTCATCTTCACCTCTATACAATTAATGTATACTAACCAGCATATTCATTGCCTTCGTAATGTTTCCCTATTAATTAGACGCATGGGTGTAGTTCCAGTTCATCATTAGAAGACTAATTGTTTCTTTGTACCCTTCCATCTACTATCCTTCTCCCACGAGGTATTAGAACGAGGTCGTACGAAGGCTAACGAATTATAATCGAAATACACTGAGACGCTAATTAGACTTGTCATGGTGTTAAGTCGACAGAAATAATTGGGTATTATTGCCTGCATCACTGGCATCCCATTGTCCTCCTCTTACTGAGATTTTCATATTACGCTGAACATAAGATGCCGAGATAAATGTGTGTATTCCCCGTGACGAACAAATCAGTAATCAGGGATGTTTGCTGCATGCCAAACAATAGTTAACAATTAACAAAATAACCAAGAAAGGTGGAGTGTTTTATGCAGTGCGCCAATTAATGTTCGTACCACATTGTAGCCAAACAGCCAGAACAGAATTCAGTAACAGGTAATATCTCGTTGTACTAGCGATATGTATGCAGATGAAAGAAACACTATCAACTATACTTGCTTTACATGACGAGTCTTTTTATTTTGCTCTTTATTTTTTGAGGAAAGCATCGAGACGCGCGAGTAATAAGCAAGTAGGCATATAATCTATTTACAGTTGTTTTAAAAGGTGTATGTTTGCATTATGTATCGTGATGAGTATTACTACGAAATTCCAATTATCGACAGTCTGGGTTGTGCTTGCTTCTGTGATAGGTTTCACACCACTGAATGAGATGACGCTTGTTCTCTCAACATGTACTCTGGTCTCCACACACCTGGCCTACATTTTGTATTTATTTCCACTGTCTCGGCATTTCTCTTTAAAGTGTTGAGGAAAGGGATACTTACTAATGTTCTGACCTGTCCGTGTCTTACCTACACCCCCTTACTGTGGTGTCTGTCTAGCGAACAGTATGTAGAAATTCTAAACATTCAGACAAATCATATTACACAAAACTTTTGTAACAAAATTCATTAATTGCAACAGTTAATTGCACTAATCTGTCTCAGGCAAACAGCGACGTACAAAATAAACTCTCTTCAGTATCGACAAGCCCAAGCATGTGCTAGATAGTGTACAAGCAAAGTGAATAGAGTTGACGCTGCCATACAAGTCGCCAGTCGGTCGCGGCGCTTACGTCCTCTGCTGCCGCGTTGTCATCCTGGAGGGGAGTTGGTCAGCGTGCGATTCTCTCTCCCCTCTCCCCCCCCCCCCCCTCTCTGTCTCGTTACCGACTGGCGTGCCGGCGCTTCACTTCACGCCGTAACACTTACCGTGTACAATGCACTTACATTTCCACCATTATCGATTTCCTCGAGCTCTTTATTTCACTCACAACCCTAAGTTCCGTCTTTTAAAATTTCGCCCAGTGCCAGTGGTGGTCACCTTTGTGCTCAGACGGCAACGACTACCAGATCCACCGGTTAGTCCCTCAAGCGTTAGGGGTAAAACCCAATGGGACTCGGGGAAAGTAAGGCTAGCAACCTGCTTCCCAGCATCAATCAGAGCACAATGCCTCGGACCTTTGGAGGTGACGGAGACCCACCTCTAACTGAAAAACCAGGGACTCCAAAGATACGACTTGGCAAACAAATGGTAATGAGATGGGGAGCTATTAATATCAATGGGGGCTACTCTGGGAATAAGGTAGAGCTGGCAGAGGCTGCAAGTAAGATGGGGCTGGACGTTTTAGCTGTTAGTGACATTCGGGTAAGGGGTGAGAAAGAAGAGGAAGTGGGAGAATACAAGGTCTACCTGTCAGGAGTCAAAGCAGGAATAGCACAATGGGGTGTAGGGCTTTACATCAGGAAAGAAATGGAACCCAGCGTAGTTACATACCTTATTGCAAACGAACGACTGATGTGGATAGATTTGACAGTGTCTAGCAAGAAAATTAGGATTGTCAGTATATTCGCATTGTGAAGGGACAGATCCAGATAAGATGGATAGTTTTTTTATGAGGCACTCAGTGATGTAGTTGTTAGAGTAAAGGACAAGGACAGTGTTCTGCTCATGGGTGATTTTAACGCCAGGATTGGAAATCGAACAGAAGAGTATGAAAAGGTTATGGGTAAATTTGGAGAGGATATGGAGGCCAACAGGAACGGGCAGCAACTCTTGGATTTCTGTGCCAGTATTTTTAAACATAAGAACATTCACCGGTATACTTGGGAAAGCAGGGGAACCAAATCTGTCATTGACTATATAATAACAGATCAGGAATTCAGGAAGGCTGTGAGGGACACACGTGTATTCAGGGGATTCTTTGATGACACTGATCATTATTTAATCTGCAGTGAAATTGGGATTGCGAGGCCGAAAGTGCAGGAGTTCAGGTCCATATGTAGGAGGATAAGAGTGGAGAAACTTCAGGATAAGGAAATCAGGCACAAGTACATAACAGCGATCTCAGAAAGGTACCAGTTAGTTGAAAGTAGTCAATTACAGTCATTGGAAAAGGAATGGACAAGGTACAGGGACACAGTACTAGGTGGCTAAAGAATGCTTCCTCCTACTTTTACACACTACTGTTCCAAGACAAACAGCTTGGTGGAATGACACAGTCAAGGCAGCCTGTAAAAGGAAAAAGAAGGCGTTTCAAAAATGGCTAAATACTAGAACTCGGGTAGACAGCGAAAGTTAAGTTGAAGAAAGAAACAAAGCCAAACAGGTAATTGCAGCATCCAAGAAGAAATCTTAGGAAGACTTTGGAAACAGGTTGGAGACTATGGGTCAAGCTGCTGGAAAACCAGTCTGAAGTGTAATTAGCAGTCTTCGAAAGGGAGGTAAGAAGGGAATGACAAGTATTTTGGACAGGTCAGGAAAACTGCTGGTGAATCCTGTTGATTCCTTGGCAGATGGAGGGAAAATTTTGAAGAGTTGCTCCATGTAGGTGAAAATACGATCAGTAACGTTTCAGATTTCGATGTACAATGGGATAGGAATGATAATGGAAATAGGATGACATTTGAGGAAGTGGAGAAAATGGTCAATAGATTGCAGTGCAATAAAGCTGCTGGGGTGGATGAAATTAAGTCGGAACTCATCAAATACAGTGGAATGTCAGGTCTTAAATGGCTACACAGGATAATTGAAATGGCGTGGGAGTCGAGACAGGTTCCATCAGACTGGACGAAAGCAGTAATCACACCAATCTTTGAACATGGAAACAGAAAAGATTGTAACAACTACAGAGGTATCTCTTTAATCAGCGTTGTGGGTAAAATCTTCTCAGGTATTGTTGAAAGTATAGTGCGACTATTAGTTGACGACAAATTGGATGAAAATCAGTGTGAGTTTAGGCCTCTTAGAGGTTGTTAGGACCAGATCTTTAGCTTACGGCAAGTAATGGAGAAGTGTTACGAGTGGAACAGGGAACTGTATCTATGCTTTATAGATCTAGAAAAGGCATATGACCTGGTTCGTAGGAGGACGTTATTATCTGTTCTACGAGATTATGGAATAGGAGGCAAACTTTTGCAAGCAATTAAAGGTCTTTACATGGATAGTCAGGCAGCAGTTAGAGTTGACGGTAAATTGAGTTCATGGTTCAGAATAGTTTCAGGGGTAAGACAAGGCTGTAACCTGTCTCCACTGTTGTTCATATTATTTATGGATCATATGTTGAAAACAATAGACTGGCTGGGTGAGATTAAGATATGTGAACACAAAATAAGCAGTCTCGCATATGCGGATGTCTTATTTGTGATGGCAGATTCGATTGAAAGTTAAGTAATATTTCACAGCTAGATCAGAAATGTAAGGACTATGGTATGAAGATTGGCATCTCCAGAACGAAAGTAATATCAATGGGAAAGAAATATAAACGGATTGATTGCCGAATAGGAGGAACAAAGTTAGAACAAGTGGACGGTTTCAAGTACTTGGGATGCATATTGTGACAGGACGGCAACATAGCGAAAGAACTGGAAGCGAGGTGTAGCAAAGCTAATGCAGTGAGCGCTCAGCTACGATCTACTCTCTTCTGCAAGAAGGAAGTCAGTACCAAGACTGAGTTATCTGTGCACCGTTCAATCTTTCGACCAACTTTGTTGTATGGGAGCGAAAGCTGGGTGGATTCAGGTTACCTTATCAACAAGGTTGAGGTTACGGATATGAAAGTAGCTAGGATGCTTGCAGGTACTCGTAGATGGGAACAATGGCAGGAGGGTGTCCACAATGAGGAAATCAAAGAAAAACTGGGAATGAACTCTATAGATGTAGCAGTCAGGGCGAACAGGCTTAGATGGTGGGGTCATGTTACACGCATGGGAGAAGCAAGGCTACCCAAGCGACTCATGGGTTCAGTAGCAGTAGTAGTAGTAGTAGTAGTAGTAGTAGTAGTAGTAGTAGTAGTAGTAGTAGTAGTAGTAGTAGTAGTAGTAGTAGTAGTAGTAGTGGTGGTGGTGGTGGTGGTGGTGGTGGTGAATATTTTGCTTGGGACACTTTTGGGTGGTGCTGCACTACGTAGTTTGCGCGGATTCGTTATTTACTAGAATATGTTTCCACCAAATGTAATCCGTAACACCACAAACGTCTTGTCGTGTTTGCTTCTCTCTTTCCACTTGTTAGGCACATTCGGGGCTCTGACTGTCGGATGAAAGAAACGGGTAAGTGTTGACCAGTAGCACAATTCCACAGAACTGAACTGTTCGGTACGTATGTTTCAGCATTACCACACTCTAATTATTTGTAATATTTGTGCCACTGCTTTTTATGCAACCTGTGTAGAAACAGGGGCTGACACCCAAAACTGAAGTGACAATTTCAGAGCTTTACTGGTACAGATATGGTGTGTATGGGCGAGGGCAGCAAGTGACGGTTTGAACGGAGGTTGGGAATCGAACCTGGCTCAGGTGTGTTGGAGCCGCCGCAGAGGCACCCCGTCACAAACCGCCGTGGCAAGCCCACCTCCTCTGTCTGGATTCTCCCTGCTGCCCCAGACTACCGTAAATTCCCCTCACACGCAGGCAGTTGCGCTAAGCAATGTGCCTACGTGACTCAGTGGCTGACGCACCTGCCTAGTACGCAGGAGACGAATGTTACATTCCCAGGCTTGGTACAGATTTGCTGCACTGAAGCAAACTGTCACTCATTGGTATTATAGGTAACAGACATTATGAGCTGTTCATCGTATTACATGCCCTCAGTATAATCGCCCCTCCATTGCTATCACCTCCTCTCCCCCCCCCCCCCCCCCCACCCCCCACACCACCACGCCCTGAAACTGTCCCCAGAGTGGTTAAAGCCGCCATAAAGGCGAGAGATGAACATGCCCCCATGTAACGTCCGCAAGTAAGTGTCCAGGCACTTTTGTTCCACTTCTATGCACTACTGGATGCAGACGCACGTTACGGGTTTTCACTACAGCTACGCAACATGTCCAGGCCCAGTATGAGGTCCGCCCTCTGCCTCGAATCTCGTGCAGTTACCATCCCTGCTTGTAGATAACCCGATTGCAAAACGTCTTCCGTACTTTTGTAACAAGATGGTCACGCACTAACAAACTAAGTCCTCATTCCGTTACATAGGTTTGCCAGTTAAGGTAACCAGTCGTGTAGTGTGCAAAAAGCAAAAGCAGTTACGTAGTCCCACCCGATCCAACATGTTCGCCACCCGTAGCATGACTGGATGGGATCTCTCAAGGCACACTCAAGGTATACGTTTTTGTTCATATAGGTCAATAATTATCACCGTATGTCTGTTTCAAATTACGGCGTGCAGACACGTCATTCAACGTAAATCCGAATATCTGCTTACATTCCATGTTCGATATGCCCGCCATAATTGCGCCACAGCATCGACAGACGAATAGAGGTCTGCATGACCCGCTGAAATGTCGGAACACGGATGATGTTTATGAGCTCCTGAATGGCTGCTTTCAGCTCAGGAATGGTTTTGGGGTGATTGCTGTACACAGCTCCACAAAATGGAGTCGCATATTAAAGACTGGCCACCGTATTTTCCGGGTATGAACACACAATCGATTGCCATGCCAGTGGCCTCTTGGTACCCCAGAACCAGAATGTGTTGCTCCAGGACATCACACTCCCACGTCGATGGCGTCGAGCTGCGTTCTCGCTTTCTTCCCCACTCCGATTTCGAGAAGATGTGGTTCGTGCATCTTCAAGGTTTTGGAAGTTCCGTTCGGGAGTCCCCGTGCCATCGAGGCATACCGCACAGATTATTTCGTGACTGGTGCGCAGTGTCCAATCAGCCGTTGAGGGCGAAGGGACTTCCAAGTCGTGAAATACAGATCCTCAGTCTCCCCCCCCCCCCCCCCCCCAAATGCGCTTGACGAACCCATCCACATGACAGTGGGCCTCCTCGCTAAACCAAACCATACAGCGCATACTAATTCCCATCACGCCTCGCGGACAACCGTGCAGTTGAACATACTGACTCAACTCCTGAAGGCTTTATTATTGAAGCAATGAAATAAAATACTCGTAATCACCCTGTGCATCGCGAAATGCCGTAGAGACTGCACATACTTACCGTTACACATACCTTACTACTGCTAACCATGTGCAAAATACTATTGAGGGTTGACACATCCCTCTGCTGCAACTGCCAGCATGTGCCAGATTCGTGAGAGAAAGCACCTGCTTGGAGATGTAAATACGTGTTTAAATAGGTCCTCCGCATTGTGCGATTTACGTAACGTTAGTGTATCACCAAACTGAAGGCCTACGCATCCCCATGGCAAATACGTTACTCTATCAACCAGATTGTTCCGTGTAGGGCCGCTGTCAATACCGTTTGCCGGTGATGCTGTAGTTGTTCACAACGTTCGTGTGATACTACTCAAAGAGACTGGCAGTTATTACACATTTACTTCCTGCAAGTCATCTCTCAATATTAGTGAAACATACTGCGTGTAACACGGTGATCATTTATTGTGTACTCTGAAACTCCTCATTCATGTAAGTCTTTGGACGCGGTAACCTCCGTGAAGTATATGGGTGTGACTATTCGAAATGATCCCAAATGGAATGGTGAGATTACACAAGTAACGGATAAGGCGAACTCTAGATTGCGGTTTATTGGTACAATCCTTCAACGAAGGACTGCATCGCTTCAGGACGTAGCTTACAATGACTACGTCAGTTCGTCCAGAGTATTGTTCGGCTGTATGGGACCCTTACCAGTATGGTCTGATTCGAGAGATTGAGAAGGTCCATACAAGAGCGGCAAGAGTCGTGCCTTGTAACGCTCTCGCGACGGCTAAATTCCGAAATCCAATCTCATAGAACGTTTGCACCAGACGAGGGTGCTCACTAAACGTCCCACTTCACTATGCGATTTGAAAGATTGTTTACCGCGTCTATGTGCAAGTGTGACGTTTTCAGTAAAAGATATGTTGTCACTGCAAAGCCAGTGGAATGCTACAAACAATTACTCAGTAGTGTTCGACCTGGGCCCCGTTGTTGTTACTCCCCTATCAGGTCAGACGTAATTGTCGCCTATGCAGATGACCTGTCATCCCCATCCATCACCTGTTCCATTCTCCTTCCTTAAACCTTCTTGACAACTTGGGGTACAGCACCGCCTTGGCTCCGTCCCCTTTGTCGATTTCCCACGGATGGTACCCCCCCCCCCCCCCTTCACTTCACTTGTTTATCGTCGGGCATTTGCTGCTCTATGTGCACAAATGAAGCAAGCCACATTTATTTACACTGATAGCTCGAAAACATCGTTAGGTGCAGGGAGTGCCTATATTGTTGGCGACGCCCCAAATCAATTTCGGCTTCCCGACCAGTGTTCGGTTTATACTGCGGAGCTTTACGCTGTTCTCCAGGCTGTCAACGTACTGTATCCGCTGATGGCGGCGGATGTAGTGATCTGCTCAGATTCTCTCAGCTCTCTCCTCAGTCTCCAAGCTCTTTACACTGAGCAGCCTCTGGTCCACCGGATTCGGGACTGTCTGCGCTTGCTCCACCTGGGGGCGTCTCGGTGGCGTTCCTCTGGCTCCCGGGACACGCTGGTATCTGTGGAAATGAGGCGGCCGATATTGCGGCCAAGGCTGCAGTCTCTCTTCCTCGGCCAGCTATTCAATAGATTCCCTTCGCCGATCTACGGAGCGGTTTATGTCGTCGTGTTGTTCTTTTATGGCACGCACATTGGTCGACACTTCCCAATAATAAACTGCGGGACGTGAAAGCTCTTCCCTGTGCTTGGAGCTCTTCCTCCCGAACTCGTTGTCGGGAGGAGATAGTGCCCTATCCGGAGTCTAGTTAAAATTGTCTTTTTAGCCATCGACATCTTTTAAGTGGCTATCCGCCCCCCATCTGTCCCCACTGCTCTCAGCTGTGGACGGTCAGACACCTTTTACTCGAGTGCCCCTATTTTACTCCGTTACGCGGCCGTCTACAGCTGTCGCCTGATATATCGTCAATTTTAGCAGATGAGAACGCGCTTGGCCGATCGCGTGTCGAGTTCATCAGTGCCAGTGAAATGACGTCAGTCATTAGAAGGGGGTTGGCTGTCCCCAAAAAGAGCTTCAATAGTGGTGTTAGTTTCTCCAGACGTACAAGGAAAGCTTTAACATTTGTTGCGTTTCGCTCCCATTGCTGCTGGTTTCCATTTTCGTTTTTGTACTATGGTCATTCACAAGGCACGGACTGGGCGCTAGTTTTGCGCCCATAACCCATAACACAATCAAAGCCCCCATCCAGAAGGTAGTAGGGGTTCGTTTATGTCCCAGAAGATGGGCTGCAGGTTTTGAGGACAGCGTTTGGGAACTCTTGTAATTACTTTCCGGTTGTCCATCTACCATTCGACTACTACTCGGTCTTTACAACGGTTTTCTAGACTACAGTTCAGTGACTGTGGTACCTGCAGATTGTGCACGGCCTGGTTCATGGCATCAACACTGCGTTACCACATGTATTGAACTGCCAGCTCTGTGTGTATGGGCCAACACCAATTCCGCTTCAGAGCTCTCAGGGGTGTTTGCAGGCGCTTACACCGTTCAGTAACGTTGAAACAAAACTAGCATCGGAGATAACGAACCAGATTATCTCTATGGTCACACCGTTACGAACGGTGTCCACTCGGAAACAACCCTCAGTGTCAATTGACAAAGGCTGCAATAGTAAAGGGTTTATTAACATGCAATCATGTTACAACTGTGCTGCGTTATGTCGACTAAAACATGCTACCACAATATCAGTTGCCCATGTCTATTACAAGAACCTGATATAGCACATGCTGTGCTATGTTAGATTTTCCGGGCTGACAAAATGCATGTCGATGTTGTCAGTCCGTTTGACTGGCACTTGTTTGTGACGGATTTATACACATAAAGTCAGTCTGACGAACATATCTATAATAACACTGATTGTGTTTGTGTGTTGATTAATTATTGTGCCCCTGTATTTGAGATATATGTCTGGAATGTGAGGTCGAGCAGCGGCTCAGCCGATGTAGGAATATTTTCTGTCCTTAGTATCTGCCATCCAGAGGGTGATTGAGCGGACACTGCAGACAGCGCAGCGGATGCTACGTAGATTGTCAGGATGATTGTATTTCTTGTTGCTGTAGCCTACTTAAATTCTAGATTAAAAGTATCATTAGTTGTGGCGGGCTTGGTTTCTGGTGTGGTCCCCAGAGGTGGCACTACACGGAGTGTGGCTTGTTAAGCAAACACCATGTCTCCCAATCGGCGACCCTCTTTGGGACGTCACGCGCTTCTTCATTGCTTTTGCCTTTACACGTTTTGCATTGGTATCGGCGGCGCTTTGTATGGGACTGACATGTTGTCTTTCTAGAACACCCAGTAATTGGGGGCGGAGGTTGTTTCTAGACGCACGTTGACATCGTTGCAAATGTCACTCCCGCAGATTTGTCATGTATACGTCTTGGGCCAGTAGTTCCAATTACAAGTAGGCCACGGACCAATACTAAACTCGGTCTAAGTGTTTCGATTCAGGGGACTACGTGCCTGTCCCTTTTCACCCCGAGGAAAGAGTGCCTCGCAATACAAATGTGATGTACAGTTTACACAGTGTTATACCCAGGAATATCATCCTTACATACACATCATATGGAAAACCCTACGACACGTCTGTGTTCACACCAAAGCCCACGTACAACCTCCTCAGTCTGGTTTATTTGTGATTAATTGTTAAACCACTTTATGTTCGCCAGGCGCCTAATTATGCATTGTCTGAGTGTGAGCCTGAGTAGACTTGGTTATACCAAATGTGCATGGTGGGGTGCACCTCCCGTACTTATTCCCAAGTCCAGTCTCTCCGAGTGACGTCGCTATATTTCCGCCGAGCAGCCAGGTAACCTCGAGTGGTGCGGCGAGTCATCCACAAGCAGCTGGAACACGGCGTACTGCACTTCTCATCGGGAACTGTCGTTTGCGGCGGCGGCTGCCGGGTTTATATACGGCTTGCTAGTTAATGGAGCCGTCGGCTGGGGTCGCGGTTTTCCAGGGACAACCAATCGCAATGCTTCCTGGCGTAGCCAGTTGCTCTGTGCTGACTCACATCGCTGGCCGCCTTCGCGCGTGTGTATTTGGCGGCCGCGTACTAGAGCGCGTTGTTCGGTGTTTGTGCACAAGAAAATGTACATACTCCTACGTTGCGATAAATTTTGTGAATGTATATACCAAACAAAACCGACAATGTGAAGAAGTGGTGTATAAGCGCATCGTCCAACTCATCTATCCTCTACGTTAATGTTATTTGTCTTAAACTTCCAATTACACCACTGGAGGATATTGCTTTGCCACGTTGTAGTCTATGGAGCCACCGATTGCCATGTCATCTATATATTGTTTCGTATTAACGCAGCTATCCTGTAACGTCGTTGAGTGTGTGAGGGGGCGGGATGGGTTCATTATCAAATAAATCATCTGCCGCAGTATTACGTTGTCTTCTCCAGGAAATTGCTCTTTGGTAGCTTCTCTGTAATGTTGATTTGTATTTGTGTGATTGTTCTGAGGTTGGCAGTGGGCGTTCGCGATTAGTGTGTGAGACAGCTATAGTTGTATGACCGGCTCCTGGACAGTATAGACTGTCTGTCACAGCTGTTACAGACAGTGTGGGTGGGTCTGATTGATTTTATATGTATATTCCCTTTTCCGGGATGTGGATTCGTGGCGATTGTCTGTCGAACAGCTTTGGCGTCTTGATGTGCTGTTTGTGTGATATATATATATCACAGAATATGTCAAAGAGGCTCGAAGGATATAACAGGCTAACACACAACTGGCGACATATATATATATATATATATATATATATATATATATATATATATATATATATATATATATATATATATATATATATATATATATATATATATATATATATATATATATATATATATATATATATATATATGTCGCCAGTTGTGTGTTAGCCTGTTATATCCTTCGAGCCTCTTTGACATATTCTGCCACTTTAACTACAGTGTCAGAGCCCAAAACCAGTGTTTGTATTCGTTAGGTTTCGTACTTGTTCCTGCAGGTCTTTGTTGTGTGACTGTAGTTGAGTGCAGCGAACCATGTCCATAAAATGATACCGTAGAGGACGAAAATAGGGATTCTCTTCTAATATGGGATTGTATCGAATTTAGTTAATGTAAGGTCGGAGCGGGGGACGACTGCATAGTTTGGCAAAGGGTGAAAGGTGGCTACACTGAGCCACAGCGCCAGAGATTGCGCCAAAGAGTATTATTCAGCCGCCTCCACTGGCAGTGCTTGCGGAGAACTCGTAGTAGGCAGTGCTTGCTGAGATGTTACTATCACATCTCAACAAAAACTTTTCGGTATCACGAGTCGGTGTGGAAATATTGTAATGATTAGAGAGTGCTTTTCGTCAATATATGAAGGTAAAAGAAAACAATACAAATAAAATTTTCCTTTTGTCTCAATGTCGTAAATAATGCATCATTACAGGTTCAGTCAACAAAGCATCTGGCTTGTCGTCTTGTAATTACAAAATAGATATACTCTAATACGTCAGTATAAACGCTATTTAAAAGTTCTTGTCTTATTGAAGAAGAACCGTGCCAGATGTGTACGTTGAATCACACTCCCACACACAGAACAGTTACTCTTGTGCTTGTTGTTGCGTTGGTTTTGTAGTTGCTGGGGACTTAATTGTGTTAACGAAAATCGTCTTTCATTGTTGTTCCACGCAGTCAGATTGCGTACAAATACTAGTCAGGGCCAACCGTTTACGAGACACAGCGTAATCGGACCTACAGCCACCGAAAATAAATGTGGAAATGATTTTTAATCATAATTAAGCCCCCCATGCAAGGGACCAACTAACATTTAATCGTTCAGTAGGTAACATGGACGTAATAGTTTAATACATAGGATGTGTACTGTATTTGTCTACCACTGTCATTAACCTGTCTCGTTCGTGTGGAAACGCATTAACGTACCTTTGCGGTTTAGTATGCCACGTAGCGTTGTATCAGCAAATTTAAAATATGCCTCACCTGTCGCAACTGAATAAAGCAACCAACATATGCATACATCATTTGGTTTCCGCCACAACAGCACAAGATTCCACCACATGTGGAGGTGGGTGTATTGGTAGAGTTTCATTCGAAGAAGATCTGATATATTTACCCTGCAGACAAAAGAAGGTATAAGGATTTGTAATGCAAAATGTGCTGTACGAACCCATTCTTTGCGAAAAGAGTGCAGAGTTACTTGGTGTTCTGAGGGGATTCGTCATGCAAGATAACTGGCTTTTGCCCGCTATGTATCGAAAAGGTTTGTACGTTAGATTAGCTACTACAACAAGAACAGACTGCAGTTCAGTGTGTATCTTCCGTAGCACTACGTGTATCTAAGCGCGATCATCTGCCACGTGAGAAGTTCTCAAACCCACATACGGTGCTGGTGCTTCTGCTTAACACCGCTGTCGAGCATGAGGGTGGGGCTGTGCAGAAACTATGCACTCTTTCACATCATTAAGGCGACAGCAGGGTGCAGCAGCCATAAATGTTCCGAAACATGCTTCGTCGTTCCGTGTATAAATCTAAACGGATAAAAGTAGGAATTGGCCCAATCCCACAATACATCACTTATACGACTCACCTGGAATAAAACGTGTTAACAGAACACGTGGTCCGCTATAGGGTGTGATGTACAAACAACACTGGCAGCGGGTAAGAATGCCCTCTTCTGAGCTGCTGCGGTGTGGTGCAGGCAGTGACAGAAGTTCAGGAGTGTCCAACGTTGTCCCCTACACTACAAACGTTGCTAAGGATGTCGTAGTGTGGCATTGTTTTGCTCCTGTCAGTGGGGCGGGGGTGGGTGTGAACCCTTTCAGACAGGAGCAAACTATCTTTCAGCGCGACAATGCATGAGTATATGTGTCGTCACTTTGCATGCAAATCTTACTCTGCCTTCCTAACCACAAATGTTTACAGCACACTGCTAGTTCTCAAAGAGGAGCATTGTTCCCACTGGTTCCCTTAGTTTTATATAAGCAGCACACCGTGTTGTAGCATTCTACTCGTCACTTTGTTGACAGGTAATTTATGTACGTCCACGAATTTATATGTCACATATACTAAACAAAAACGTACGAATATAGTAACCTTATATAAACTCATTTGCTTTACAGTTTTGTGGTCATTGATCACAACACATTCTTTCCACTTATGTTCAGGCACGTTTTACATTACGTATAACTTTTGGCACTCACTTCGACACTTGCAGCTCATTTTCTGTCACAGCACATACGCACGAAGTGCTAGTGTACAGGCGTAAAGCGCCCTTTACAGAGACAGTATTTGAGAGGCAAAACATCCCATAGTCAGGTGACATTAGCACACAAAGCAAGAGTGCAGTTTTCTTCACCAATAAACTGTATAACTACATGTATGCACATGAAATATGAAATCAGCTATGAACTAATATCTCACCTGGGCATGCGTATGGTAACTGAACTGTGATGGAAAAAAAAAATAGCGTCCGCGACGGTCGCAGGTTCGAATCATGCCTTGGGCATGGATGTCCTTAGAACTACTTAGATTAGTTCGGTTTACGTTCTGGGGGACTGATGACCTCGGATGTTACGTCCCATAGTTCCCAGATAGCGTTTCCAAACAAATGGTTCAAATGGCTCTAACGAAGTTACCAACAGATATTACCTCCTTACCCTGAAAGCCGCATTGTTGCCTTCAACGTTCACGCTACCAGTGTGTTCCAAAAAGGCTGACGTCACGCATACAATATCACCTGTCGCATATTGGCAACCAATATACGACGTGATGTGATGATGTTTTCAGTGTGGATTCCTTCTCGAACGGACGCTTGAAAAATAAACAGTAGCTACGACTTAGTTTCAGCACATTGAATAATTAATTCGTAACAGCAAATGGCCTGTTGTAGGCTGTAATGTAAATGTTACTTATGGTGCGATGAGGTCAAGAAACAAAGAATATTTTCACGCCATTGTGAAACAGACAGTCTTATAAATAGATATATTCATCCATTCGATTTTCATGCAAATAATATTTTTTGGGGAAAATTTCCTAGATAAGTCATATTTGCCTCAAACTTTATTACGTTGTTGTTGTCGTCGTCGTCGTCATCATCTTCAGTCTTGAGACTGGTTTCATGCAGCTCTATCCTGTGCAAGCTTTTTCATCTCCCAGTATCTCCTGCAACCTACATCCTTCTGAATCTGCTTAGTGTATTCATCTCTTGGTCTCCCTCTACGATTTTTACCCTCCACGCTGCCGTCCAATGCTAAATTCGTGATCCCTTGATGCCTCAGAACATGACCAGAAGAAGGGATCGGTTGGTAGGACAAGTTGTGCCACAAACTTCTCTTCTCCCCAATCCTATTCAATACCTCCTCATTAGTTATGTGATCTACCCATCTAATCTTCCGCATTCTTCTGTAGCACCACATTTCGAAAGCTTCTATTCTCTTCTTGTCCAAACTATTTGTCGTCCACGTTTCACTTCCATACATGGCTACACTCCACATAAACACTTTCAGGAACGACTTCCTGACAAATCTATACTCGATGTGTTGTGTGCTCTGATTACAATAATCACATCCTCGTCCTCTCTGTGAGACATTTCGTTAGAACCGACTGTAAATGATGCCGCTACGTGTTAGTCGACCGGTCCGTTTCTTCAACATTCCAGATACACTAAATGCGGAGCGTGTCACTGGTAAGTGCCTCACAGTGGTTACGAATCAGTGTGACGAATACCAGAATGTTTCTCCAATTTCCAACGAATGATGTCACTTTATTGATAGCTCTACAGTCTACTACCTGCTTCACTGGGCCTATTATAAGACATTACTCGCTTTGCATTCAACACCAGTATTTGTAAGTGGTCTGACAAAGCATTAAACTGGATACTAATTGCTCAGATCACCGTATTTTAAGTGAAGGTAAGTAAACATCCTCCAGAATGTGTTTCAAACTATTTCCTGCAAGTCTTTAAACTGAATTGTGATCTTTGTTACGATGTTGCTTCGTCAATATTATTGCTTGTTAATTGTTTCAGTTGGTAGCAATTACTTCGCGGTAGGGTTTGGGGTACGATTTTGTCGAATATGCTTTCAATAATCACTTCCTTTATGTAATGTACATGTCTTGAGGGAGATTTTCACTCTGCAGCTGACTGTGTGCCATTATAAAACTTCCTGGCAGATTAAAACTGTGTGCCGGACCGAGACTTGAACTCGGGTAGCTCAGATGGTGGAGCACTTGTGCGTGGGAGCTTTGCCATTCGCGGGCGAAAGCTTCACTTCTGCCAGTACCTCGTCTCCTACCTTCCAAACGTCACATAAGCTCTCGTGAGAACCTCGTAGAGGCAAAGGCAGATTGTGTCTGATAACTGTACTGGACCGACACTCTGTTTTAAAGTGTTCCTTTCAATAGAGCTGTGTCATGATTCTGAATACATTTGCTGTCCACTGATCAGAGATGCAAATGACCAAGTTTCGAAAGTAAAACACAAACCGACCGACATTCCATATGGAGGGTTTCACTGTCCCTACAGATAACCTCATGGCCGCAGCTCGGTCTGCCTGGAGTCCGCCGCCAGAGACCAGTTCTGCAGTCAGTGTGGAATGACGACCCCCCAAGTCCCAATTAGCTGGAAATCTTTCCCTCGACTCATCTGCCCTGCCTCCCGAGCGCCTTTCAGTAAGCATTCAATCCAAAATTACTCGAACTCTCATTTCTGTGTTTCATGCTTTTAATTCTGTATTGGCTGGCCTGTGACGCCTTTGAGCACGGACATGTACAAATATTCCTTCGTAATGCCGGTCCCCTTGGCTGAGTTTTTGCTCGGGTAGTTAACAAGTAACGCGTGTTCTGCCGGTTTGGGCTGAAGGAGGCAGAGGCTGTGAGCTGAGCCCAGTCGGAGGGTCCTCGCCAGGGCGGTCTGGTTAATGTAAATAAGCTGCAGATGGAACCCAATCTGTGCGTTTCTTGTGTTGCACCAACATTTAGTTTTTATGTGGTCAAGATTGAGCAAATGCTTCCGAAGCTGCACGTCCTCACCCCATTTAAAAGATGCTGAGATCCTGCGCTTTCCACTTGTGGTGTGGGAGACAGTCGCCGCCGTTGTGCGCTCGGCCCCCAAGTGTGGCTCTGGCCAGGGTTGACAGAGGCCGACTGTGTGGCGCTCACACGTCAAATGAAACATTTTTTAAATTAGAAAGCTGACCATTTTAATCGCAGGCTCTAGCTGTTTTTTCTAGATCTAACTTCCTCCTGCAATAATACCAGTCATTAAATAATGAAAACCACTACACACTGACGTGAGACTGCGGCGGCGCGGTTCTTTCCGTCCCTTTACGACGGACCTGCACCTACCTGTGAACATTGTCTCAGCAAATCATCAGTAGGAAAGCCGAGCGAAACCTACTGTACTTCGACGTGAACCAGGCTGCAGTTAGTCACTAATCTACGTTTCGGGATAGAACCGCGCTGCCGCAACGCGTGCAGACTTCACAGGACAGTCGGTGCGTTCACGGAAGAGTTTCCGCAGCCCGCACTCTTCCCGTCGTCAGGAAAAGCTCTGCAAAGTTTCGTCTTTTAGGCACGAGCGGGTGTGCGGTGGACCTTATACGAACGCATGTGCTCGCTCTGACGTCACAGGTGGCCCCTCTAGTTGTGCACGTTCACGGCCTCCGCACCCTTACCGGGAACGCACGTTCTTCTGCAGCTAACAACGACGGTTTCGGCAATTTTTATTTCTGAGACTGTACAATGAAAGGAAATGTAGGAACGAGCCAAGTACGTCTTTAGCAAATCTTTCATTTAACAACACATTATGGGACAAACTAATAACCTTTTAGATGTACCCACGCATACGAACAGCCGACCAGTTGTCGCAATGGATAAAGAAATTCTTTGCCTATGTTTCAAGTATAAATTTGTCTTCAGAAGGTAACCTAAGGCCAATGGAAATCGTAGCTTACGTTAGACGTATGATAACGACGACTGGTACTTACTTTATACGCCAAGAATAAATGTAAAGGTTCTTACAATTTGACATTATAGGACTATAGAAAAGTATGAACTCTCGCATTAATGTACCATCGCCGTTTTTACAATTGTCGGTATAGATCCATGTGTCAGAAATAAAATATAGCCCCACAATTAGGGTTTGTCACGTTAATATACAACAGTCGGGTCGTGGATCTTGCAGAGCTCACAACCGAGTGCAGTTACTCTGAAAACAGGGCAGGTGGCGCCCGTGCCGAGAAACATACGCCAATTGGCGTACCAAGGCAACGTGTAAATTATCTGTATTAATAACGTCCTTACGTGAAGTAACACGGAAAAAAGGAAGCGAATTATTTTCTTTTGCAACAATCGGAATGATCATGCATCGACAAAAATATTACATTCTTTAAATTGAAATAAATGTCCTAGTAACAAGCATTGATGGTAAAAGATAAAAAGCAGCCTCGCGCATATCTAATAATATGTAAACTCCCATGTATGTTTTACCTTATACAATAATACTCCGCGGCCGGCCCAGCCACTATGATACACCAGACTAGCGACTAGCAACAACTGAGGTTGTCTGTAGCTGTAGCAGTTAGTCCTAACAAGCGCACAGTTCGTACAGTCAACACTGCTCTCTGGTCAGCGATTCTCTTGTACCTTGCATATCGCAGGCAGCGCATACCTCTTACAATACATAAAAAAAATTAGTTTCTCGGCGAAAGCTCCACCTGCCTTTTTTATGTATGCCACCGGGCGTCAGAGTTTGTGGGCTTCAATAATATAGTTATACACCGAAACGGTAGACATCTCAGAAATGTACAATTGACAATACAGTGTTCGTAATTCTTTCTTGACAAGAGCCATTACTAACAGGATCGTGTACCACATTCACAGGAAAAATGTTATTTTTGCCTGGCTCTAAAAATTAAGGGCTGATGTAGTAGCAATCATACATCGTGACAAAACCACGATTACGTAAGGGGTAGTGAGCTTAAAGCACTAAAGGTGTATCAGCTTCCTGAGGAAATAAACCAGAAAGGTTACCAGCATTATTATACCGTCAACAGTACAGGTTTAAAGCCTTCGAAAAAATTGTCTACAAGCAAGGTTCAACTGGTCGTTCAGTATATTACCGTCCTTTATATCTGTGGGAAGAGTAGCTCAAGATGTTAGCTGCACAACAGCAACGGTTTCACGTAATAATTGAAAATGTAGGTAAAACATAGATTTACACAATATGTGAATCTCGTAGAAACTACTTTGGAGGACAACTGAAGGCTAATTACTGGAATCTACTGTACGGTCTTGAACGCATACTTTACTAATAGACAGACCAGCTCCCGAAGGCACAGGAGAGACGGGTGTACGGCCTCTGCAGTGCGAAGCGGCCACCACCCAGTGCTACCGGGAGTCTGGCTAGCACCGACCTCGGGCTGTGGCACGTACCCCGTACCACCTGGTAGGGCGACAGACGTCACGTCTGTACCGACACGTCTCTTAGGGCGTGTCGACAGAAATGCGAGAGGCTGCCACACACAAGACGTACCCCATCCCTCACTGACTGACACATCTTCCAGTATCCGACTCTTCTGGTCTGACACCGGAGTCACTTGTCTGTGCTTTTCAGTATTTACGATTAGAAGTGAAATAAGCAGGCGGTGCGAAATCAGACGTGATCACACTTTTTACCGTCGTTCCGTAGTAAATGGTGATGAGTGTGTCCCGAGGATAAATACGAGGAGTACGCCAGAGCCCGACAGACCGACTCGGCCGGCGGATGAAGGCGATGGCAGGCTGCACACCCCGGTCGCCGTCCCAGGGCTCACCCCGATTTTGTCTAAGCTAGCAAGGTAAAACAGAGGCCACTACTTCCACCACATCAAGTGGATTAGTGCTCACGTACTGACACCGAGCCGGAAAACACCAGTTTATAAAAGAAATGGTTTAAATGGCTCTGAGCACTAAGAACTAGCTAAACCTGAGGTCAAGTCGCTACGTTCTAGGCGACCGATAACTCCTAACTAACCTAAGGACATCACACACATCCATGCCCGAGGCAGGATTCGAACCTGCGACCGTAGCGGTCGCTCGCTTCCAGACTAGCCAGCCACTCCGGCCGGCCCCAGTTTATCAATGGCGAATAGTTGAACATGATTACTACTGTCATAGGTGCAATGGTCGTGCCAGGCGCGCGATATTGAATCTTTATCCTATCGTTAATGGCGCGAGACGTAGAATGATGTGCACGACCTTATAGCAACCGTTGTAGTTCTGTGACACTAGGGGTGATTTCACGTAATGAAAGAGAGAATGTAATAATAACGGACTCATTTATTAAACAGTTGAGAATCGAACAATAATACAACCAAATGGGGGTGGGGGAAGAAAGATTCGAGTTCAGCAGCCTGCCCCCGACGAACTTTCATAACAAGCCACGACAGCAGGAGGAAAGGAATTTTAGTAACGATCGCCGTATTATCAAATGGGGTCCAGTTTACTAAAGGAAGGGGTTGCAGGCATGCAACGACCGCCACCACGAATCAGCCAAAGACTAAGAAAGATGCTACTGTGCGTGAGTCGCTCGGTAGCCTCCCGTACTGAAGGAATAAAACCCGCAAGACGCGAAACTGTTCACAGTGAGCTACAAGGTTCCCTGTGGGCCGCAGGGCGCGAGTCTGCAGCGCACGCCGGCGCCGGCGCTCGTGCTCACCGAACTTCACCTCCTGGAAGCGGCGCCCCCGGCCACACCAGGACTGCCCTACTGGCCCTCAGCCCACCACCCACCCGCGAAAAACGGGCGAGCACCTCAACTGGCCATTCACAGGGCCGCAATTTCACAGGGAGGCGACCTCGCAACGTTAAAATCGAGCATAAATAGTAGGTAGTTCCCCAACCTGCCTCACCAACCAACTGAGAAGAAACTTTCAGTAGTGGCCAATGTTCAAACGACACTACGTGCTGCCCTGGCGATCGGAAAACAAAGCCATCATGGCTGCTAGGAAATAAGGAAACTTCCTGGCGCCAAGCTCCTCTCACAGATCAGTGTGAGACAAGCTGTACAAATCGTCAAATCAGGCAACCGATAGAAATAATTCAGGTAATAATAATTGTACCGAGTATGAAATGCGAGCACTGAATGTATACATGTTGACAGACGTGCACCACATTCACCAGTGTCAATAAATCTGTTTCTCCGAGATACAAATAGCCAACGCGGATTATTCAGGGAATAGCTAGTTGTGTTTCACAAGAACGTTATGTTCTCACGAAGTAATGATACTCTATGACTCTGACGTTCGCCAAGGAAGTATTACGTATCGACAGATGTTTTACAGCCCCTCCGTTGTTCATAATCAACATGAACGATTTAGGACACAGTCTGAACGGTGGTCTTAGATTGTTTGCAGATGGTGGTTGAACCGTGATTTATTTTCAAACAATATTCTTAATTCATTTCATTTCATTTCATTTCATTTGCTAGCGATTCATCGAGAACATTAACACATTTAATCACACTATGTAAGCGTGCAACTGGTTCTGATTTCGTCACTTGCCACGGAGTAACTAATTCTAAAATTGTAAACGTCCCATTTGTTAGAAGGAATTTAATCAGAAAGCACCCTCTCAATCTGATATTTATTCACTTTATTCATAGTGCCTAAAAGCATTTTGTTTAAAAGTTCTTTAAAGGTTAAACCTTGTTTCTTTCTGTCTCTGAGTGTATGAGCTTTCGGGCAGAGAATCGTGCCGCTCCCTTGTGACACGGCCGTAGTTACCACCGCTCACAACAGCCTCTGAAAGGCTATCTGGTGAGTTACACTGGTGCAAATCTGCAACTTAGTTTAAAGTTGTAACAATTTACACAAGCACACAAGCTATGCGCCCCAGACTGGTGTTTTGTACCAACAATTAAAATATTAACCTTGCCACCGAAGGTGCAACTCATTTTAGTATACGATCAAGTTGCCACCCTTTCACCGTAAGACTTTTTAACTTCTACGAAATCATTTTAATAAAAGCCCATGAAATGCAAACTTATATAAAATTCTACAAGGTTGGCTAAACAATAGTTAAGATGCTCTACAGTACACCGATATTTTTGCCTATGATCTTGAGAAGCGGTATCTAAGTTTCCAAAGATCAAAACGCAATTTCTTGGACTGTAACGGCCTAATGCCTGGAATATGTTAACACCAAATGAGACAAACATGAGAGGCAGCTGCTAACATACGGCAGATCGATAGGGACATTACCGAACAACCTGAACCGCAGGTTGCTCTACCCCGCCCCTACTCTATAAATTGGTCTGTTTATAAGGGAAAAACAACCACTTTCCCGCGGGTGAGCAAACGGAGAAGACTGGTAGCACGACCTCAAAACAAAGCGGCTGGTGACCTCAACAAGAAAACAGAATTTAAGAACAGTAAATGAAACAAGATATCACCAATCACGTCTAATAAACTGCGATTTCTCGAGAAGACCTGGCGCAGCACCCCGAATTCGCTCTCCCGAACCGTCCGCTGCCAGCCGCTTCAACGGACGCAGGAAGGCGCGCCGATCTCCCGTCTCCCGGCGTCGCAGCTCGCACCGGCCAGACGGACGTCGTCGTTTGACTCCTGTTGCTCTCGTGTCGGCCGCGAAGCCACTACCCCTCGCTATACGGCACGGCCCACTGGACTCACGTGGAGACCTCACACGCGCCGACGCTCAATGCGGACAAGTCATCTCGTGTCTCAGTGCGGGACGGACCGACCAACCGACCGACCGATCCAACCGCCAATGACCGTCGCCCGGGCAACTCGAGCAGGCTGGCGGCCTAACGCGCAGACTCAGATGCAGGAACTCAGCCCCGAGTGGGCGACCACTCGCTGAGTTCTCTTACGGGCGGAGTGGAAAGAGACTCATTTTCCCGGCTTTAAAGGTTGATTCGAAGGACAGACACACTACCTGCCTAAGAAATGCGGACGAGAGACTGACCCAGACTGCCCGACGGGCGAGCTCATAGCGCCCCTTAAATGCTCGTCAACAGGCAACCTTTCGCCTTTCCCACCAGAGGGAGACACCAAAGAGCTGCGACTGCCACAGCGGCGCCACCGCCAGAAACGGAGGGCGACTGCTTCACACTACGCGCTGCGGCGCGCTCTTCAAAACAATGACGACTCGAACAGCCCGCGGGAAAAACGAAAATCTTGCACAAAGAGTGGCCTGCATCTACGCCTACACGCTTACTCTGCAATTCACAATTACGTGAATTTACGCTACTTCTCTATCGTTCCACTGATGGCGCCCCCACACATCTCTCATTCGATCGGCAAGGCGGTCACGTGACCGACATTGCGAGTCAGACTGGCACGGCTAGCTGCCGCCCGTGCCAGTCTGTCTCCACACGTCTGCTCCTCCTTAACAACTTTGATTTTAATGTTTCCTTACAAAGCATCGCTCCTGCGAAACGCAAATCACCCTTCATCTATGGTTCACAAGACATGTGAGAAAGGGTATCAGACGGATGCCATATTCCTTGACTTCCGGAAAGCGTTTGCAGTGGGGCACCGAGTCAGACTCCTAACTAAGATACGAGCATATGGGATTAGTTCCCATGTATGTGAGTGGCTCGAAGACTTCATAAGTAATAGAACCCAGTACGTTGCCCTCGATGGTGAGTGTTCATCGGAGGTGAGGGTATCATCTGGAGTGCCCCAGGGAAGTGTGGTAGGTCCGCTGGTTGTTTTCTATCTACATAAATGATCTTTTGGATACGGTGGATAGCAATGCTGTGGTGTACGGGAAGGTGTCGTCGTTGAGTGACTGTAGGAGGATACGAGATGACTTGGACAGGATTTGTGATTGGTGTAAAGAATGGCAGCTAACTCTAAATATAGATACATGTAAATTAATGCAGATGAATAGGAAAAAGAATCCTGTAACGTTTGAATACTCCATTAGTAGTGTAGCGCTTGACACAGTCACGTCGATTAAACATTTGGGCGTAACATAGCAGAGCGGTATGAAGTGGGACAAGCATGTAATGGCAGTTGTGCGGAAGGCGGTCTTCGGTTCGTTGGTAGAATTTTGGGAATATGTGGTTCATCTGTAGAGGAGACCGCTTATAAAATGCTAATACGACCTATTCTCGAGTACTGCTCGAGCGTTTGGGATCCCTATCAGGTCGGATTGAGAGAGGACATAGAAGCAATTCAGAGGCAGGCTGCTAGATTTGTTACTGGTAGGTTTGATCACGCGAGTGTTACGAAAATGCTTCAGGAACTCGGGTGGGAGTCTCTAGAGCAAAGGAGGCGTTCTTTCGTGAATCGCTACTGAGGAAATTTAGAGAACCAGCATTTGAGGCTGACTGCAGTACAATTTTACTGCCGCCAACTTACATTTCGCGGAAAGACCACAAAGATAAGAGATTAGGGCTCGTACAGAGGCATATAGGCAGTCATTTTTCCCTCGTTCTGTTTGGGAGTGGAACAGGGAGAGAAGATGCTCGTTGTGGTACCAGGTACTCTCCGCCACACACCGTACGGTGGATTGCGGAGTATGTATGTAGATGATAAATGGCAATGTATCCTGGACAGTTGACAAATTTCAACAGCTTCTCCTTAATATCTCTAGTTCTTCACGTTTATTCCCAAAACATTGTTCACATCGTATATAACAGACTGTGGTGCAAAATTCTGGCTCAGTTAAGTGTAATTTTAACGCGTGACGTAAAAAGTCACCGTGTGCACCATATTCTCCCCTTTCGTATTTGCAGCTCTTAACAAGTGAATTTTATATTTTCATCGTTCGCAGTTAAAACTAAGCTGCTTTTCCAGCGTCTCGCCTGCTCTACATACGCCGACGAGCCAAACCGCTGACGCGACCGGTTTAATAGCGTATCGGTCACGTTTAAAGTGGGCGTCATTTATGATGGCGGCCGAGTTTGTGTTTTGCGGCGTCAGATGCGCAGAACGAACCTAGTCAGCCAATGAACAGAGAACGACGTTGCCAGAGCTCGACAGCAGTGCAGAGCACGGACGAGTGTCTTCAGTTTTAGAAACGTTCAGTCATAAATAAAGTAATTGCTTTTGTTCAATGTCTTGAATGCTTTTTCTACACTTTCTATAAAAGAAAATCTGCTTTCTTTATACTAATTGGTTTAATTAATTAATAGAATATGATGCAAACAAGCAATAAGCCTCTGGAAACGTGTTTGTATCATTTTCACTAACCGCATTTTCGCAATAAAGAACAGCGGTAATTGTTTATTTCCTATTGTACTTCGACGAAACGTGAGTAATTCGTAGTCATACCAACAGTGTTTGTCGGTATTTTGCGCGACAGTTTAAAGTCCTCCGGGAGAATAATTGAGCGACGAGCTGTGTTAGCAGCCATACACTTTGAACTCAGAACCTTTCACTCAGCGTAATGGTTAATCCTTAGTCGGTGGTTAATACTTTCTTTATTTAAATAGAATATCGCATTGTCTTACATTCAAACGAATCAAATTAATGAAATAATTTTTTGAAATTTCTAGTGGCAACTTAAATCGACCATACGGAAAGTATGCGCTGTGGACTTTTACCGCTGCGAAATCTTCAAAATTTCGTGCAACGGTTTACTACATCAAATGCTGCACAATAACTGCGTTAAACATCGAAACAAAGTTAAGTGATTTATGGGGGGACGTTTCAGTCAAGAAGATGTGTAAAAATCAAATTTTTGGGCCAAAAAGGTTTTGTGAAATCGAATGATAAGTGTGTCAAAGTAGTCGAAACACCGTGTGTCTGCACAGGCGAGCAATTCAATGATGACAAAATCGCGCACATCGCGGAATTCGGGGAGCACGTGTCTGTAGCAGCGAAAGGGTTAATGCGGCCGTGGTGGATTTACTTCATAAACTGCGCGCTCCCCCCTAAACGTAAGTCTGCGAACTATACTATATGGCGCTGCTGCTCTTTGCTGCGTTGCCAGTTGTACGCGCCATCTCCCGCGTGTGGGCGGGCATGCGCGAGCCGCCAAGATAAAAGAATTGAACTATAGGAACGCCGTACAGCGGCTGTTTCGTGTGACGTGGGTCTGACAAGTACGCGGAGTCGCAGCTGCACGTGGGAAGCCGCCATCGGCTCGAGATCCAGTCTGTTAGCCCGTGTCCACGGAGCAACTCGGCGGGCTAAGCGGGACCTGCTGGAAGCGAGGAGCGCCGCGTTGTGAGCTCCAGCTGTTCCCACGACGCCAACAGCCGCCTCGCTCGGCAGTTGGCGCGAAACCCGGTCCCGGTCCCAGACGCTGCGCCCCAACAGCCTACCGCTGCTCCCAGTGGATGTACAGAATGTCGGCACGTGCCGCTAGTGTAATGGCTCCCCATTCGCCTCTCTAAGCTCGACATTTCCACAGAACAGCAATTCACACAGCATTCTATCCAAAACAAATCGGCCTGATGCAGAAGCCACGCCTAAATATACTGTTGTCCCGTACGTACGCGAACTTTTTATAAAGTTTTCAGTGTGGTACAAAATATTTTTATAAAGCTTCTCTACTAATAAATTGCAGCAATTAGGCTCGTTTCACACTGGGACACACGTGACGGACACTGACAGAGATACATTCGTTTGAATTGGAGCATTCACACCGGGACACTGCACCGAGTCATTATTTGTATGTTTACTAAAAACCCTGTTCCAAACTGGGGACATTGTTTCATTGCCCTCGGTCCTTGTTTCCCAATATAAATTCTGTATCCTTGTGATTCGAATGGTTCCTCTGTGGTGTTTCTCATTTCTTGGATCCCTGTTATTAAAATTTTTTGTTTACTTCAGACCGGAAAACTTAAACTCACTATCTGTGACATCCTTATGTTGGTGTGTTGCTATATAATTTATTTGCTCATGTTTAATCTTCTTTTTGTGTATTAGTGTACATTTGGATGGCTGCAAACGCTCCGATTCGTTGCTGTCTTCTAGTTGACTACCCACCGAATCCGATGTAGCCTTTCCCTGCCTTTTTGAGCAGGACGGTGGAATTTTTCCTAAAAGACCTTTCCATTTTTGACTGTCGAAGGTTGTCAACCTTAGTTGGAGCAAGCTTCGATTTACAACTCCGGTTGTTAACCGCAGAGGGTGTGTTTGCTCTGCGAGAGCTATTTTATTTCACTCAAGTCCGCCAGTAAACCGGTGAGGACTTCCCTATCCGCCATCTGGGACGCGCCACGGAGGAGTATCACCTTTCCTCCTACTATGACAGCATTTATTAAAATTATAGTTGCCGGGTGTTTCAGTTGGTTATCTATAATGTCTACAAAATTATGCAGGTTACACACAAGCATACACACGCACGCACACTTAGTTTTGCTCCATATGCTTTATCTTTTTTTTTTTTACAGGTACTTGGGGACCGGATCATCCATGATGGACTTACATTTTCAGTGCAGAATTGGAGTATCAACTATCTCGTATATTATACGAGACGTTTGCTCTGCCATATCGCGTAAAATGAAGTCAAAATGTTTTCCCGATCTCTCGAAAGATCCATGGCTTGCCTCAGCTGAAGGATTCCATAAGAGGGCGAACTTTCCTCATTGTGTGGGTGCAGTGGACGGGAAGCACATCATAATTATAGTAGAGTGAACCACTCGAAGTGAGTTATACAATTCCAAGAACTATTTTTCCATTCTGTTGTTAACTGTTTGTGATTCAACGTACAAATTCTTTTTTGTAGACGTTGGAGCATATGGGAAATCGTCCGACTCAACTGTTTCGTAATGCAGTGTTAAATAATAAACTACAGGATGGTACGCTAGATTTACCTGCACCAAAACAACTGTCATTGTCGTTTGAAAGACCTATGCCATTCATGTTAGTAGGAGATGAAGGTTTCCGATTGCCGAAATTTATTTTGCGCCCTTATGGTGGAAAGTATGTAGACATTAAAAAAACGTGTGTTCAACTATAGACTGTGCAGAGCTAGAAGGTACATCGAGTGTACTTTTGGAATTCTTGCAAACAAGTGGCGCATTTTCAATCGACCACTGGATGTTAAATTGGATTTGGCAGAGTATTGTGAAGACATGATGCCTCCTCCATACCTTTGTGCGTGATCGTGATGGAATACAGTTTGAGGATACGTTAACTATTCAGGGATTGCAGGACATGTCACCTTCCTTGGCCCGTGGAGGAAATATTGCGAACGGTATCAGAGAAGATATCGCAAATTACTTCATCAACCCTGAAGGCGAAGTGCCATGGCAGCTGCAAAAAATCTAAGTGCTAGAAATGTTATGTGAACATTAATGTCGTTAGGCCTTAATGTTCATTGGAGTTGCACATTTCAAATACAGTGTTCAATTATTACCATGTTAACTGAAACAAACCATACTGTTGCGCTCACTGAACTGATTAAAACTTTGTGATGTTACAAAAGAAGTGATGTTGCTATTCAATGGAAAGTTGGAAATTGAGATTTAACTGTTTTATCAATCACAATTGGCGTAAGAATCATGGATTGACCATTGTCATAAAATATTGCATTATGAGATGTGAATAGTTTTTACTTGCGGTTTCGCGTGGCTTGAGGCAGTCACAACTAGCGTGCTATTGATTAAGAAGTTGCGTTATCGTCTTTCTAATTACTTCATGATCGTAGATACGATCATACCCGGTTGTGAAGTTATTGTTATGACAAAAATTTCCTAAGGGACCAGAAAGTTCTTAAGGGCGCAAAAACAACTGTAACATCACACAAAAGAGAAATTCAATATTAAAGCTGATGCAAGAAGACGATAAAACAGTTTTCTTTTTATCAATGTAACACGCACATTGGACTGCTGATCTTGGAGTCTGTAATATTAGCAAAATGCATAATTAAAATGAAAATAATACTGAGGAGATAATAGGAATGAGCACTGCTAAATGATTCAGTATTCCCGGAACAAATATTTATTATAACTAAAACATATATCGTACCTTAAGCTTAATACTACAATGACGGTAGATTTTTATGTCCATATCATGTCCATTAAGCGCTCTTTTATATAGCCATTGTCCTCTTGAGTCGCTCGTGCTTCGTCACGGTAAGTTACAACAGTTCTTCTTCCTACACTTCACTCAAAACTTAGACAGAACACGTTTTTATTTATTTAGTAAAAATAATTAGATCAGACCGCCACAAATCTGCGTCTGTCTTACTCGAGAAAAACAGTAAAAGTCCTTTTAGCGCTCAAAGCTTCATTTGTTCTCCAGCGAACAAAATAGTGAAGGATCGCATATCCATCCGTACTTTTCTGTTTATATTGCCGCCCAAAGACGACGAATTACATTATCTAGAAAATTCCGCCGTCGCCATGCGACGCCTTATTATATATTAATCATTCTTTATAAACAAGTATTTGCCTTCTGGCTGAATTTGCTGTTTTAATTAAGCCAAAAATAGCGAATATCACAACTTGCAATTACAATTATAATTACAATGCAGTTTCTAGCGTTAAAAGGTTTCTTGTCTTTTCACATTTAACCAAATATAACATTGATGACGATAATTCATGGCAATGTTTGCCGACAAGATAAAGAATGCAACTTTTTAACACTAGATTGCGTACTCACGGCAGTTCTCCTTGGCCGTTTTTTGGTACGACTTGGAAAGAGAAAAATTAATGAATGATCGCTGATGCGTCGGTTCTCGATTGTGTTCAGGAGACGTACAGATTGATTGCGCGAAAATAGTTTCTCAAATGACCTCTTAACCCGGATTGCTTTCACGCAAGCAGATTCTTCAATGAATTTACCTTAGGGACCTATTTGAATAATAAAAAAATGCAAAACAGTGAAATTTTATAAAAAAGTTGTCAGATCGGAAACTGAACACATTAATGGTCTTCCAAATACAATCGAGACACCGCGATAAAGAGCGAACCTGTAACAAAGTTCATTTAAACAAACATTATTTGTGGTTAATTTAAAGAAAAGAATAAGCATAGATTTTCTGTACAGTGAAGCATCAATATATTCTCAAAGAACAAAGGCGTTAAACTATAAACATTAACAAATTTACAATGAATACAAAACTTACACTCTTATGTTCTTCTCATACGTGGAACAGTCCAACAATCGCTGCTTTTGCATGTGTGATATTTTGTAAAAATTAAATGTCCTCGGCCTGCGCGTAAGTATTTTTTATCGTCACAAAGTTTACAAAAGCGTTTTGTTTTTCTTGGTGATAACGTGGTTTTTTCACACTAAAATAAATATAACTTGTAGCGGTGCTACACAACAAGTCTTAACAAGTCGGCGACCAAACATCAAAGGTAATGAAGTACTTGTTAACATATCGGCGACCAGAAGTACAACTAACTATAAAGACTCTAGAATTTTCCTAACAAATGATAAATTGTTCTTTCTTCTGCTTCGCAGCTTCTTGCTATCCAGCGCTGCGGCAATGATTTTAAATATCTGCGCCCAGCGAGTCAGTGTACCTTTTAAACGCTGGCCGCGCGTCTTGGTATGGGCGCACGTTATAAACAGATTTCATTTCTTTACTCTCGCGTTGTCATGCTTAGTATCATTACAAACTACAGCTCGGTGGCTATCCTTTTCTCATATGCAAAATGTCTGAAATCCAATAATATCACAAGTTGACTGTATTACAGTTCTGTGTACCTAATTGAACAGAACCCAAGCACGAGCACTGTTCTCATTCGGGTGTCAAAAACTTGTAAGTCAATAGTATTATGGTAAATAAATAAAATTCATGATTATAGTAACAAAATATTATTCAGAACAACAATAATTTAAGCATAAGTTAACTGTATTTTTCGGACCTTATTAGACTACGAAAAGACGTACCCTTAGTTTTATTTCAACATTTTCATAACAAAATTATTTTACTTTCATTCGCCCTGTAGGGGTGAGTACATAGTTTCTGCGCGCATCCATTTTGTCCATTCTTCTCGCATTGAGACTGCGTAACAGTACACTTACTATTGGTAATGCAAAAGAAAAGGGGTGAGGGATAGCATTCTCCTTGTAGGTTATTAGCCTCGTACAAGGGTAGAAAATATATTTCGCTATTCTTGTGGTCCGAAAAATACGGTATTAAAGTGAAAAAAGAATATAGAACTTGCCAATTTTGTTTCTTTCATCTATGCTCTCTTCATCGAAATCGGGCACAAACTAAGTAATAACTTGTTGCCACGCTTTCATTCTCATGACTTTGTTACTGTAGTCACCGCTTTTCATATCCAAATAACGGGACGACTTTCCACTTGACTTATAAAATCTTCTGTGTTGTTGAACTCTGAACTCAGGGCTGCACTGTGTGGAGAACCACTGGGCTCAGCGACGGCTGCCTGCCTGTTGGCAGCCCTGCTCTGCTCTGCACTGCTGTGCTGTGCCTGTGGTCGGTGTCCCGGCGTGAACACCCCAGTACCAGGGCTGATGCGTGTCCGGCGGTGACCGCAGCCAACACACTGCACTGAGTCACATGTGACTCAGTGCAGTGTCCCGGTGTGAACGCTCCAATTCAAACGAATGTATCTCTATCAGTGTCCGTCACGTGTGTCCCAGTGTGAAACGAGCCTAAGTGATCCACGATGTAAATATTTCCGAGACCCCCTACATCACATCAGGAATGTACGAGCTCTGATTCGAGATTACTCGCAAAGTTGTGCCTTTCTGACGGATGTAGGGATTTTCGCCACGAAACACCACCACCATGCCTCAAGGCTTGCAAACGTGAACAAGTCTAAATTTGCAGTCCACATTGCAGAAGAAGATCATTAGGTCAGTAACATTGAGTGTAACATCATCATATTACGTTCGGCAGAAAGAGGGCCAATTATGAATCGGTCTGCTGATTAAGGATAACATCAGGGTCTCACCGACTTGCCTGACACTCCTTTCTGTTAGTCGTTTAGGAAAGTACTTCGAGGTGTCAGGTCAGAGGGGTTCCCTGAACACAATTTCTACACAAGGCAGCTCAATAGGCTGTGGAGTGCAGGGGTAGGCTAGCAATACAAATTACAGAGTAAAGGAAAAGAATATTAAGTCACTCAACTGATTGCTATTTGCCTGTTTAAATGTTTAACAGAAAGCCTTTTAAGAAAGCAAGACTAGAAAATGTGGCTGATGAGTTAAAATAATGTTTAAATAGGCTCTGACCGAGCACATATTTTAAAACGAAATACTTCCTTTAAGGAACCAGCGATCAAAATTAATTACACAATCCTCGACAATCATATTACATTCAAGACGTTTAAGATTAAACAGTAATATATATCAGAGAGCTGCAGTCCCAAGTTTTAAGCAGCACGTTTCAGATTCAGTGCACTGCAACAGTACAATACAAGCCCCTCAGAGGATCTCCCCACACAGGAAATTATTGCCGCAATCGACAAAATATCATTCCATGTACAGACCTAAACTAAACTAAACTAAACTAAAAGCTCTCTCAAGTTTGGTACAGTTAATTCCCTTTCAACATATACATCACAAGTCTAGCCCTAGCACCGACACCCCGCAATGTAGCACGCGAAAAACTACAGCGATGCACCCATCACGTATCCTTACAAAATCCAAGAACAGAGAGCCGGCTCCCCAATAGCGGAACATTTAACCACGTGCAGCGTGCGGGATGCTGATCTCGCCCTTAACCTCAACACCAGTTCAAATACTCGTCAGCCTACAATCTTGAACCACCATACACATTCCTTCAGTTACTGCATAGAAAGCCAATGTGATAGGCAAACGGACGAGCATATGATAGAAGCTTAAGCAATTTGCTTACTAGACAACCCTTATGAATAGTAGCCGTAATTTTTTTTAAACGTGAGCACAGCCACAATCGAAAGACAAACAACGCCAATCATAAGGACAGTAGCACATAAGCAAGTAGCAACGGTAACTTCTGCTTAGACTGGCTACAAATCTGCGCGTGATTTAACACACCAGACAACAGTCTTTACAACATAACCATCAATACAATAGCAAATTACTCACACGTGTACTCCCCCACGATTTCGATTCGCAAAGCCATAGACAAAACGTGGAGAACGTATCACTTAGACCAACATGATGGTGCTTAGTTGCACAGCAGAGAACCAGACCTAATGAAACAGCCACAGTTTTCGCCTCTAAATTGCCACAGTGCAACTGAGACTCAATCACAAACGTAATTTTACATCACCAGTACCCGTATAGCCAATACAAGCGCCTGATTTTCACCCGTTTATAACGGCAGGCAGCAACACCGTACGGAAAAGAGCGTACACACGAGCTCTTACCAATTCTCTTCTCCGTAAGCAGCCAACGGAACTCTCGGGAACCACTGGGACATCCAGTGCAAAAATCGTTACTCCTTCACACACATTACAGGACGCCCACTTCCCACCGCTTGCTTGCTACGGTGCCTTCCGTTCAGAGCCCAGTCGTATACCTCCGTGCGATAGGTCCGGTCCCACACTCGCTGCGTCAACCCGACAGCCGTCTTCCACCACGTCCCGAAGTGGCTGAGTAACTCTCAGTGCTGCCTCCCCTTAGTTTGTCTGCGAGGAGAACAAGTGGAGCACGTCACAGCGCGACGAAGCCAAGTGTTTCCCCGGCAGTGGGGGCAGCACTGACTACCTGTCTACTCAGAATGGCGTCCGTTTTTTTTGTGGTTTTAGGGCGCACAACTTCAACGGTCATTAGCGCCCAGACTACGTTAGCAATGCACCGCGAGGCACAAGTTTAAAACAGCAACTAAAAGGGAAAACACGATAAAAGACACTGACAGGCATAGGATTAAAAAAACAGCATCATCAAATGTCCTTAGAGAGGTTTGTCAAGTTGATAAAACGAACAACGCGAGCAGCTGCTCGTGGGTCATCCGCTAAAATGGCATCGAGAGTACATGGCAGGCCAAGATCAAGACGCAGTGTGTTAAAACCCGGACAGGACGTTAAAATGTGGCGGACCGTCAGCAATTGCCCACACGGGCAGAACGGCGCCGGCGCAGCCGTCAGCAGATGGCGATGGCTGAACCGGCAGTGTCCAATTCGTAACCGGGCCAAAACGACCTCCTCCCGCCGAGAAGGGCGTGAAGAGGTCGTCCGAGCCGTGGGGAGAGGTTTCGAGGCCCGAAGCTTGTTGTCTGTCAGTGGAGCCCAATCGGCATGCCACAGCGATAAAATGTGCCGACAAATGACCCTGCTACAATCAGATGAAGGCACACAACAAGAAGCTGTCCGAGGCTGGAGGACCACAGCCTTGGCCGCGGCATCTGCAGCTTTGATCCCAAGGATCCCAACACGGCCAGGAACCCACATAAAAGTAACTGGAGAACCGTCGTCCGCCAGCAGCTGAAGAGAGCGTTGGATCCGGTGCACGAAAGGGTGAACTGGATACGGATCACTGAGGCTCTGGATGGCGCTCAGGGAATCGGAGCAGATGACGTAAGCAGAATGTCGGTCGTGGCAGATTTAAAGAACAGCCTGGTAGTGGGAAAAGAGCTCAGCTGTGAAGACCGAACAATGGCCACGGAGCCGGTATTTGAAACTTTGTGCCCCGACAATAAAAGAACACCCGACCCCGTCACTGGTCTTAGAACCATCTGTATAAATGAAGGTCATATTAATCAACTTCGAACGAAGTTCGACAAAACGGGAGTGGTATACCGCTCCGGGGGTAACCTCCTTTGGGAGCGAGCTGAGGTCAAGGTGAACGCGAACCTGAACCTGAGCCTGGAGCCGAGGTGGCGTGTGGCTCTCGCCCACTCGAAAGGTTGCAGGGAGTGAAAAATTAAGGTGTTGAAGGAGGCGACGAAAGCGAACTCCAGGGGGTAGCAGGGCAGAGACGTACAACCCGTATTGACGGTCGCGAGAGTCGTCAAAAAAGGAACGATAAGACGGGTGGTCGGGCATTGACAGTAGCCGACAGGCATACCGACACAGCAGTATATCGCGCCGGTAGGTGAGTGGCAATTCACCAGCTTCAGCAGGAAGACTCTCGACGGGACTAGTATAAAATGCTCCGATCGCAAGACGTAAACCCCGATGTTGTATGGAGTTGAGGCGGCGTAAGATGGACGGCCGTGCAGAGGAGTATACGAAGCTCCCATAATCCAGCTTTGAGCGGACGATCGACCGATATAGGCGAAGTAGGATGGTTCGATCCGCTCCCCACGACGTACCCGTTCTCTAAATGTCCTCCGTGTTCTCAGTGGCACAACGGGCAGCCAAATATGACATGTGGAGACCAGCTAAATTTCCTGTCAAATGTAAGACCTAAAAATTTTGTTGTCTCCACGAATGGGAGAGCAACGGGACCGAGTCGTAAGGACGGTGGGAGAAACTCTTTGTAGCGCCAGAAGTTTATACAGACCGTCTTCTTGGCAGAAAAACGGAAGCCACTGGCGACACTCCAGGAGTAAAGACGGTCAAGAGAACGCTGAAGACAGCACTCCAGGAAACACGTACGCTGCGCGCTGCAATAGATGGTAAAATCGTCCACGAAAAGGGAGCCTGATACATCAGCTGGGAGGCAATCCATTATTGGATTGATCGCTATGGCGAAGAGAGCGACGCTCAAAACTGAGCCCTGTGGCACCCCATTCTCCTGGCGAAAGGTGTCTGACAGGACAGAACCCACACGTACCCTGAACTGTCGATCCATTAAAAAGGAACGAATAAAAAGAGGAAGGCGACCGCGAAGGCCCCATGTATGCATGGTGCGGAGAATGCCCGCCCTCCAACAGGTGTCATAAGCCTTCTCCAAATCAAAGAACACAGCCGCGGTCGGGCGCTTCCGCAAGAAGTTATTCATAATGAAGGTCGACAAGGTAACCAGATGGCCAACGGAGGGGCTGCTACGAAATCTACATTGTACATTGGTAAGTAGGCGTCGAGATACGAGCAGCCAAACCAAACGAGAGTTAACCATTCGCTCCATCACCCTACAGACACAGCTGGTAAGCGAGATGGGTCGATAACTGGAAGGCAAGTGCTTGTCCTTCCCCGGCTTAGGAATCGGTACAACAATAGACTCGCGCCAGCATGCGGGAACATGTCCCTCAATCCAGATGCGATTATAAGTACGAAGAAGGAAACCTTTACCCGCAGGAGAAAGGTTCTTCAGCATCTGAATATGAATAGAATCAGGCACTGGAGCGGAGGACCGTGACTGGGCAAGTGCATTTTCGAGTTCCCGCATGGTGAATGGGGCATTATAACTTTCACGATTCGAGGAGCGGAAGTTAGGTGGCCTAGCCTCCTCTGCCTGTTTGCGGGGGAGGAAGGCAGGGTGGTAATGAGCGGAGCTCGAAACCTCTGCGAAAAAGCGGCCGAAGGCATTGGAGACATCCTCAGGGGCCACAAGGACGTCATTCGCGACCGTCAAGCCGGAAACTGGTGAGTGGATCTTAGTACCAGATAGCCGGCGCAGGCTACCCCAGACAACAGAAGGAGTAAAACTGTTGAAGGTGCTTGTGAAAGCAGCCCAGCTGGCTTTCTTGCTTTCTTTAATAATACGATGACACTGCGCACGTAATCGTTTATAATTGATACAATTTGCCACTGTAGGGTGGCGTTTAAAGGTGCGTAAAGCACGTCGACGAGCACGTCGACGAGCACGCGAAGCGTCTCTACATGCTGCAGTCCACCAGGGGACCGGTACGCGACGTGGAGAAGAAGTAGGGTGAGGGATGGAATATTCAGCAGCAGTGAGAATGACTTCCGTGAGGTGTGCGACATGACGATCGCAGCTTGTATAGGTTTGATCCTGAAAGGTCGCCCTGGAAGAGAAGAGCCCCCAGTCTGCTTTGGAGATGGTCCAACTAGATGACCACGGAGAGGGGGTATGCTGCAGGAGATGGATAACACACGGGAAGTGGTCGCTCGAATATGTATCAGAAAGTGCATACCACTCAAACCGGCGTGCAAGTTGGGTAGTACATATAGAGGGGTCTAAATGGGAATAGGTGTGAGATGTGTCCGAAAGAAAAGTAGGGGGCGCCAGTATTGAGGCAGACAAGATTGAGCTGGTTGAAAAGGTCTGCTAACAGGGAGCCCCTCGGGCAGGATGCTGGAGAGCCCCAAAGGGGATGGTGGGCATTGAAGTCTCCAGTTAACAAAAATGGTGCAGGTAGCTGAGCAATAAGTTGCATCATGTCTGCCCTGGTAACGGCAGACGACGATGGAGTGTAATCGGTACAAATGGAAAATGTAAAAGTGGGGAGAGTAATTCGAACGGCAACTGCCTACAGGCCGGTGTGCAATGTGATGGGATCATAGTAAATATCATCCCGGACCAGCAACATAACCCCTCCATGAGCCGGAATACCTACCACAGGGGGTAGGTCAAAACGCACAGAGGTGTAGTGTGCCGAGGCAATTTCATCACATGGGCGTAGCTTCGTTTCCTGGAGGGCAACGACGAGCGGAGCAGCAACTTCAAGTCCTCTCGGTTGGAGCGAATGCTGCGAATATCCCAGTGAATAAATGCCATCGTAAGAAGAAAACTAAGATGAAAGAAGGGGTCACCTCTAAGGCCGCTGAGGGCCCGGCTTCGAGCGAGCACTGCCGCCGCTATCAGTGGGCGGACAGTCATCGTCCATTGCTTCTATAGGTTCATCGGCCATCTTGGTAAGATGGCCGGGAGGGGGAGCTTCCTCCGCCGGTGAACAGCCACATGGTCGGCTACCAGCGGAGCTGCCAGGCGAAACGGATGACGGCCTGGGGCGGCAACCGCTGGGTGGCGCAGGAGAAGAAATGCGCCGTGGCGGAGAAGGAGAACTGTGCTTCCTATGAGCCTTCTTGGAAGGTCGTTTGGTGGAAGTACTGGTAGACGGCTGGGAGTTCGAGGTACGTAGGAAGTCTGCACGGGACGGTTCCTTCTTGAAGGCCTGACTTCTGGGTCTTCGTCTTGGCAGAAGCTGATGAAGGTGCTTGTGTCTGAGGGGTGATGGGAGGAAGAGGAGACGTCGACCGTGCGATCTTAACACTGGCCGAACGGACGACCGTGGTGCTGAAGGTCAGATCGCATGTCTGGGTTGCCACCTCCCTGGTAGTCCGAGGAGAGGCGAGGACACTACTGTATTTCCCCGCTGGGAGCAGCGTGGGCTTCCTACTAGCCAATAGCTTGCGAGCAGCCGAGGTGGACACTCTCTCTTTGACCCGAATTTCCTGTATACAGCGTTCTTCCTTGTAGATGGGGAAGTCGCGGGAGGATGCTGCATGGTCACCCTGACAGTTCACACAACGACAACGAGGAGACGGAGGTGGACAGTCACCCTCATGGGCATCCCTGCCACGAGTGACACATTTAGACGCATTGGAACAAGACTGGCGAGTGTGATTAAAACAATGACACAGGTGTCGGGACATAGGGGTGAACAGAAATAACCTCGTAGCCCGTTTTGATGCGCGACGGGGACTGTATACTATCAAAGGTCAAGAAAAGTGTCCGGGTCAGTACAAGGTCATTGGTGACCTTTTTCATGACCCTATGGACAGCCGTCGCGCCCTGCTCAGGGAGAAAAGACTGAATCTCCTCGTCAGTCAATCCGTCGAGTGATCTAGTGTATACCACACCACGAGACGAATTCAAAGTGCGGTGAGCCTCCACCTGGACAGGGAACGTGTACAAGTGGCCCGAAGCAGTTTTTGTGCCTGAAAGGCGCTCTCAGTTTCTATTAACAAGGTACCATTACGCAACCTGGTACAAGACTTGACAGATCCGAGTATGGCATCTACGCCCTTCTGGATAACGAAAGGGTTGACAGAGGAAAAATCCTTTCTGTCCTCAGATCGAGAAACTGTGAGGAACGGTGGGGCAGGCAGTAGTACTTTTGTCACTGGTGGCTGGTCAAGTTTCCGTTTGTGGGCGGACGTCGAGAGAGGAGAAGAGAAATCCACTGCGGAGGAATCCCCCATGATTGCCAGCGTCTCCGATAGCTCGCTCCTTCCTTGTGGGGACCCTCTCAGAGGGCGCTCCCGCCTTAGGTGAATGTTTACACCTCAGGTCACACCTCCCGAGAAACAGACAGAGGGACCAATCGGCATGGTCAGAAGGTATCAGCTCAGGCAATCACCCCTCCCTGGGCCTGGCCTTTACCAGGGGTACGTGCGTGCCTTACTTGTCTACGCAGGGCGGGGAATTACTCGTTACCCCGTCACCGGCTACGCGTGCTAACGCGTGGGTCGGCCCTCAGGCGCGCACAGGGAGGAAGGAAGAAGAGGAAAAAGAAGAGAGAGGGAGAGAGGACAGACTGTCTCAAACACCGAGGCGGAGACCAGAGAGGGCAAGGAGAAGGAGGCAAGGAGAAGGAGGCAAGGAGAAGGAGGCAAGGAGAAGGAGGCAAGGAGAAGGAGGCAAGGAGAAGGAGGCAAGGAGAAGGAGGCAAGGAGAAGGAGGCAAGGAGAAGGAGGCAAGTGAAAAAGTAAGACAGTGAGATGGAGAAGAACAAAGAAAGGAACCAACCAAAGGAAGGAAGAAACCAGAAGAAGTGAAAAACCAAATTGTCTGCAAATATAGGTCGTGGAACCGTCCGTCTCCGGACGCAGGCGCTAACTACCCCCTTGAGGGGGAGGGACTCCTTTTAGTCGCCTCTAACGACAGGCAGGAATACCTCTGGCCTATTCTAACCCCCGGACCCGCAGGGGGGGGGGGGGGGGGATAGAGCGGCAAGTCAAATAATCTGATGGTGTCTGTACCGAAGGTCTTACAGTACGCACACCACATCCATACAATTGGCGTCGTGAATGTGTTGAATACATAAAAGCAAAATATAATTATGCAAGTATTTATGTGAAGGGACCGGTTGGTAGGACATGTTCTGAGGCATCAAGGGATCACCAATTTAGTATTGGAGGGCAGCGTGGAGGGTAAAAATCGTACAGGGAGACCAAGAGATGAATACACTAAGCAGATTCAGAAGGATGTAGGCTGCAGTAAGTACTGGGAGATGAAGCTTGCACAGGATAGAGTAGCGTGCAGAGCTGCATCAAACCAGTGTCAGGACTGAAGACAACAACAACAACAACAACAACAACAACAACAACAACAACAACAACATAATGGTAATAAAATAATTACAGTGATACTACTCAGGATTTCCTAGTTTTGTACATGCACTGAATGCCGCTTATGAAATACCGAGTAGAAGGACTGTAACAAACGTGATGTTGCCAGCAGCACATGCATCTTTTTTTGTACTTTCTCATTTGCTTCTGCAAGGCATAAAGACAATCTGTCTCATTAGAAGCTGACATCCAGAAATCTGTCAAGTCACAGCCGAGTAACTTTAACAACACTTTATAAATGAACAATTCAGATTATAGTCTGAGCTGGTATCGGCACCACTGAAATGACTGCATTCCAGCAGTACAAATTTGTACACAGCTTTAAAATTACAAATTTAATCAGTCTTGGTGACAAAATTTTAATGGTGGTCACAGCATTTTTCATATTTGGTGCATTGTCTGTTTCCAGCATTCTCAAGTGGAAACATTTTGGTTGTTATGCTCGTACTCTTAATTTAGTTGTGCAGGATGCACTTACAAATGTTCAGAAAGTCACAACAGTTGTTTTTTTTTTAAGCAGGAGCAGCAGTGCAACAGCGCGGCTCTTAACATGCCGACAGAACAGTGGCAAAGTAAACATCAAGAAATTGATCCAGGACTTGCCCACAAGGTGGAATTCAACCCTGTTATGTTGGAACGTATTGTTGAATTGTCAGAGGCAGTGAAAAATACAGTTTCCCTTAGTGACGGAAGTTCTGTGGGCCTGTTACAATCAAATGATGATTGGGAAATCTGTTCCCCACTCTGTTCGATTTTGAAACCGTTTGAGCAGGTTTCGAGGCAGCTCAGTGCAGAGGAGTACCCAACTGGCAGCTTGGTAAGTTAATAATTTACTTTATTTGGCTCATGTACGTTCAATGTCATTTTATTGTGTACTTTTCTTATGTGTTGTGTAGTTAGCATATTTGTCTAAATTTTCAGGTTATAGTCCTGACACGTGGCCTTCTGGCAGTGTGTGACGAAATAGCCGAAATGCAGTTGCATGAAGTTTCAATGAAAGATGTTGATGCACTGAAAGAGGGGCTTACAAACCGGTTTTCGAATCTTGAGCAGAGCAAATCCATTGCCCTTGCTACCCTGGTTCTGAAATGCCAGCAATTTGAAACGTGGATCCAGCAGACAACACGAAGAAACAGTTAATATTGTTTCCCAGAAACTGGAAAAATGTAGGCCAGTAGGTATTCAGCGTTCACAATCTGTTGAGCCAAATAATTTGGCAACTGAGTCCTTCTCTGTGTGGGGCATATTTGATAAGTTAGTGAAACATGCACAGCCACAGGGCACAGTACAGTCATGTGCTATTGTAGAGGTTCAAAGGTATGTTGACAGCTCAGTTATCAGTAGAAATGAAGATCCTTGGGCATATTTACTGATTTTGTTACCACCACGCCAAACCATTGCAAAAGTAGTCCAAGAGATTTAATGTTGTAGCAACTTCAGTTTTTGCGAAGACCCTCTCACAAGGCACAGGACATTTAATAAAAGACAGAAGAACCCACCTCAAGCCATCGTATACAGAAAAACTAATATTTCTGAATGCCAATGGTACCTGTGATTAGACACTGTTGCTGGTAAGTGATACATTATTAGAACGCAGAACATTGTTAAACTGCTCATAATCAGAATAGTTGTACATGAACAAGAATAATTATTATCTTCAATATGTTTCTTACATGCGTACACTCTGTTGCAGAAAATTCTGGACCTGTGTGAGGTTTGGTTGTGTTGAAAGTGCCTAGTTACCTCCATGAAAGCAAACAAGACCACGTAACTTTATGATGATTATGAAACACCAAAATGCTCACATTTTACATTTTGCTAAATTCATGTTAAGAATAATTTTGCCAGAATAAGTTATTTAGGACGTATGGGATATGACTAGGAACATGAATCGGAGCCCAAACATTTTATTTCATTCACTTTGTAACTGTGCAAAGTTAAGTGTTATAGTATATGTTGATCTGTCAAAACAATATTGAAGAATGATATCTTAGTGCAATACATTATAACAGAGCATAATCCTTACTAAAATTTACTTTTGTTGTGAGCCTTTATAGTGTAAGCCCACAGTGTATGACAAACAAGTCATTTATCTTTTGTTGCAGATACTTTTCACTTACTGCAAGTATTTCACTGTGTTTTCTTTCTCAATCTTTTGATGCTAGAGATGTAACTCACATTTATGCCAGTCTTGGAAGTGATATCAATGGTCTTTGTTATGTTAGTTTCTGTTTGTTGGATACACAGATTTAGTTTTGTTGATACATGCACAGTAATTAACAATTTAATGCTTCAGAGACCACATTTTTAACCAGAATTTCATCATCACCCACTACTACATTTAAATCTTATAGATCGTCAACTATTTGTTCATTCATTTGTCTACAGAAAGGTGACAGAGGAACAGGTCATACTGGTAGCAGTATGTCTGTGACTTGGATGGAGCACAGTTACTGATTTGATACCATTAAGGCACAAAGCTTTGTAATGATTAAAATGGTGAGTGAATGTAAGTTATTTCTGACACACAGCATTTCTTTATACTAAAACCTACTTTAAATACTGGAAGTATTATCTTGATCACCTCGACTTGGATTATCATTGACTGACTGTCCTCACTTGAAAAATAACAGGCATACTATCTAGAATATTACATGAGCTTAGGCTGAAGGAAAAAATTCTATGTATGTAATAACAGCTGATTATGTGTGATGATGTAGACATACTATAATCTGTTGTGTGATATCTTTTACATAATAAACTTTGTGAAAACATGTTGATCAAAACTGGAATGAGCAAAGAATACCAACCAAATTTAAGACCAAAAAACCAGAAAGAGCCATGACCAGCTGTGGAACCCATGCAAGTTTGGTAGTTTGAAAAATTTGTGATTATTTTCGTTTTTTGTTGTTGATTGTAGATATATGTACATGTACGTTCCTGTCTCCTGCTAAAAATGAACCATCCCAACTAGCAAATTTTGCTCTGTTATTTAGAACTTTTAATTAATGCAATTAAAAGAGCCACCTGCACTTTGAGAGGACTAAAACTGTTGAGATTTTATTACTCATCCAATAGTATGTGGGGCATGTGAAATGTTGTACAAGTATGAGCAAAACAAACGTGTACAAATGTTTCATGTAACCTGACGAGGCGAACCCAAGATTCAAGGAGGAGGGGAAGGATCCCTCAAGACTGCAACATAAAATATTTAACATGTAGCAAAACAACTGCACACAGTTTTGAGTAGCTGGTTTTCGTTCAGACTGTGGGCCAATGCCAGAACGCAAGAGAAGTTTCCAGCTCAGCAAATGCTCATTTTTATGAATTTGTCAGTAAAATATTGTAGATAAATACCAAAAGGAAAATGCTTCCCATAACACAGATCTTTTATTAAAAATGTGTCGTTATAATGCAAGTTGTAACTTTTTTAAATATTTGCAGTCTGCGTAACTTGAAACACTGAATTAAGTATGTGGAAGAAACAGCTTGTCTACATAACAATGTAACTGTATTTACACCAACATTATATGATTTAATATTTACTGGCAATGCCACATGTAAAACCATAGATAAATAAAATCTATTTGAATTTCAACAGAATACAGTAGCTTCCACCACATATTTGCACACTTATAATTTACTGAATTCAGAAGGATGTAGGCTTTAGTAGGTACTGGGAGATGAAGCAGCTTGCACAGGATAGAGTAGCATGGAGAGCTGCATCAAACCAGTCTCAGGACTGAAGACCACAACAACAATTTACTGAACAGCTTCAGGAAATGCCATCTGACTGTGACCATGAGCACATATCCCCTGCAATAGCCACTCACTGCTCACTGTACGCACTAGCATTTCCCGAGACCACTTGCTAATGCACTGCTAAGGCTCTTACAAAGCTAAAACTGAAGAATTTAATGAAGTTTGTTCCTGCAGTTGCAGGTAAGTTCACAGGGTGAGAATGTACCTTTCCAACACCCAGTATCTTTCTTTGAACCAAATTAAGAGCAAGGGCTGCAGACAAGTTTATTAGAAAGATTAAATTTGGAGATGAAGTTTAACACTTCAACTTGGGTAAAGACTCCCATTTCAATGTGAAAAATTTTAATATCTGTTTTATGCATATGTTATTCCCTAAATGTAGCTGTATTTTGAAGGAGATGGTGACAAAACCGCTGTGAATTGTTCAACTTGCTTGCTCCAATCCAGTCACTTGTTACATAGGGCCTATACATTTTAAACTTAGTTGCAATTCCTTTTCCAGTGCCTGAGACTTCATACTGGCCTCACGATCTAGATGTTCGCCCTTAAACTTTATCTCGGCAGGATTACTGAAGTATTAGTTGGTCTTTATGTTAACTACACTATATTTAAAAACAACTCCAATAACCTCACACTCAAAGTTATTAGCAACTTACTTTACGTATTAAAAAAATAAATCTGCCTGAGTGGTTTTAACACTTGTAATATGCCTCTGCTTGGGACTTTTTTTTGGTGGTTTTAGGGCGCAAAACTTCTATGGTCATTAGCGCCCAGCCCGTGACTTAGGAAACAGGAAAAAACCGAAATTTAAAACCAGCAGCAATGGGAACAAAGTCATAAAATTTGAGAAACTAAAAGCAGAAGGAATGCTTAAAAATCCACTACAGAAAGGGGTTGGTTGTCCCCAAAAAAGCTTCAAATGACGTCATTTCACTGTCACTAATAAACTGGAGAACGCGGTCGGCTGAGCGCGTGTCATCTGCTAAAATCGACGATAGATCAGGCGATAGCTGTAGACGGGAGCGTAACGGATTAAAATAGGGGCATTCAATTAAAAGGTGTCTGACCGTCCACAGCTGAGAGCAGTGGGGACAGAGTGGGGGAGGATCGCCGCTTAAAAGATGTCGATGGCTAAAAAGACAGTGCCCTATCCGGAGTCTAGCTAAAATTACCTCCTCCCGACGACGCGTTCGGGAGGAAGAGGTCCAAGCGCAAGGAAGGGCTTTCACTTCCCGCACTTTATTATGGGGAAGTGTTGACCAATGCGCATGCCATAAATGAGCAACTTGGCGACATAAACCGCTCCGTAGATCGGTGAAGGGAAGCGACTGAGTAGCTGGCCGAGGAAGAGAGACTGCAGCCTTGGCCGCTATATCGGCCGCCTCATTCCCACAGATACCAGCGTGTCCCGGCAGCCAGAGGAACGCCACCGAACCGCGCGACCACTACGGATGCAGGTTCGACTCGTGCCTCGGGCATGGATGTGTGTGATGTCTTTATGTTAGAACTAGTTAAATCTAAGTTCTAGGGGACTGATGACCTCAGAAGTTAAGTACCATAGTGCTCAGAGACCTTTGAACCATTTTTGAACTTAATGCTTTATTAAGATAGACTACCGTCGTGATGTTTCTGTAGTAAGCTGAATTTAATTTGTTTAGTAAAGTGAATATTTTATTTGCATTTTCCATTACTTTAATTTCTCTTTGACGATTACTGTTGCGTTTAGTAATCAGCAGCTGAATTTTCTTTCACGATATCTACAACAATCTGACAATGCAACAGTTGTTCACAAATTCTACGCCAGTAGAAACCTACTTCTTTTAACGATGTCATTAAACCATAAGAGTATTGTCGTCTAGAAATGAATTGCCTTGACGGTTGATCGATCAAGAGCGGGAAAGGTAATATTTTACGAATGTATGACGAGAGTGACAAGTGCTTGAGAGAGGACTTCCGTATCAATACAAGTGTCTGATAGGAAAGTAGTCTCTCGATCTCCTGGATAGTTTTGTTTCTCAAGTCAACAGAATGAGTTATCATGCAGTAGCACAGGTGATGTAGTTTTGTTGCTCGACTTTCTTACATTGCGACCAAAAGGTGTCTCAGTTGTTGACAACAAATTCCAGCTGTGTTGCGCACACCCCTTGGGGCAGAATTCGTAGTCCATAACACACTTATGGAACTATCAAATGTAAAATATTATGTTCACAATACTCTTTGCTCTAGTCTACGTCTTTTGGTGGGGCTCAGCCTTTCATTTCTTCGTAGGAAGTTAGCGATAAAGGCATCATAACGCGTCACCAGTAACAGTACTGCGTAGGAATGCTCAATGAGCGACCTGATGACGTTCAATAATAGGCACTCCGTTGATTTTTGTTGTTTCGAATTAGAGCATGCAGTACTCCTACACCAGACTTCTGGACTTTGCCTGTTGAATGCAAATGTCGCATGATGGTAAATTGGTAATCTGTCACATACATCAGTAGTCGAGACTTCCTTAATGTGGAAAATCATTCATGCCAGAACGATCTTTGGGAAAAATACGCCAGAAAAAGATATTGTTTCAACAAAGGCACTCGCTCCACGCACAGTTCACATCTTTCTAGCTGCCTCCTCTACATTCACCCCTCTGTTACACCAAAAGTAAGCATTGTAAAATTGAGTTGCAAGTGGAAAAAGGAGTAACATCTGCAACACAACGTTTAACTGTAGTTCATGATTTTCAGGTATGCAAAATCCTATGCTTAACTGCAAGATGATAACTAGAACTTCAAATTCGAAAATGACAGTTGATATATACACAGCGTGGCGCCGCGTTCACCTGGGCGGCGCCGAATTTCGGGCGGCGGGTGGCGTCTGGCCGGTGGCCGCTGCAGCGCCAGGAAACGCCCGAGCGTAAGCTGTTGTGATCGCGACGCAGCCACGAGCTGTACTGCGGAATTGTTTCTGGAATACTTGTTACTGCGGGTGGTAGAATGTTAAGCGAATTGTCTTCGATGTTCAATCACTCATAACTTTAGACCGAAATGTGATTAAAAAAAAAAATCAGTTGGACGCGAACATGCGCTAACCGTCGTGCATTGTAAACTTCAGAGTCGCAAGACCACGGGCTCACTCCAGCCGTATCGACTCGGAAGTAGACAACACTTCCTTCCAACTCTTCCCCATCTTACAGTGTTGCCAGATTGTGCAGATGGCCGGACTTGGTTGTCAGGGGCGGTCAGTTTTATTGGCCACCTTAACTGAACGACTCGGACTTAGTATCTGTGGCGGCCGGCCGGCGGTCAGTTTTTATGTCAGACTGCACATAGAACTTAATGAATCCATTTCCTAATACCAGTTGGAAGAACGCAGTAGCGCACGAATACCAGAAGACTGTATTCCGTGCAGAGCGAAGAAGACTTCGTTCAATGCTGGAAGGTTTGTGTTATCAGCAAAGATCGAGGCATCCCACTCTTATCATAGCCAGGACTCTCACGGACACTGAATAGGAACACTGTTGGCAACGAAACTGTCCTCCACAATATTTGAAACTTCCCTACACCCAGAGCAAATCCCGTGGATATGGTCACCCTCAGGCAATTTGGATTACCCTCTGTTTTTTTTTTTTTTTTTTTTGTGGTTTTAGGGCGCACAACTTCAATGGTCATTAGCGCCCTGACTACTCTAAGAATACACCGCGAGGCACAAGTTGACCACAACAACTAAAAGGGAAAACACGATAAAAGACAGACTGACAGGCATAGGATTAAAAAACAGCATCATCAAATGTCCTTAGCGAGGTGTGTCAAATTGATAAAACGAAGAACACGAGCAGCTGCTCGTGGGTCATCCGCTAAAATGGCATCGAAAGTATTTGGCAGGTTAAGATCGAGGCGCAGTGTGTTAAGATCTGGACAGGACAGTAAAATGTGTCTAACCGTCAGCAAGTGCCCACATGGGCAGAACGGCGCCGGCGCAGCCGTCAGCAGATGGCGATGGCTGAACCGGCAGTGTCCAATTCTTAACCGGGCTAAAATGACCTCCTCCCGCCGAGAAGGGCGTGAGGAGGACGTCCAAGCCACAGGAAGAGGTTTTAAGGCCCGAAGCTTGTTGTCGGTAAGTGCAGCCCAATCGGCATGCCACAGAGATAAGATGCGCCGACAAATCACCCTGCTAAAATCGGACGAAGGGACACAACAAAAAGCTGTCCGAGGCTGGAGGACCGCAGCCTTGGCCGCGGCATCTGCAGCTTCGTTCCCAGGGATACCGACATGGCCAGGAACCCACATAAAGCTAACTGGAGAACCGACGTCCACCAGCTGCTGAAGAGAGCGTTGGATCCGGTGTACGAAAGGGTGAACCGGGTACGGATCACTGAGGCTCTGGATGGCGCTCAGGGAATCTGAGCAGATGACATAAGCAGAATGTCGGTGGCGGCAGATGTAAAGAACAGCCTGGTAGAGGGCAAAGAGCTCAGCTGTGAAGACAGAACAATGGTCATGGAGCCGGTATTTGAAACTTTGTGCCTCAACAATAAAGGAACACCCGACCCCGTCATTGGTCTTAGAGCCATCTGTATAAATGAATGTCATGTCGATGAACTTTGAACGAAGTTCTAAAAAACGGGAGTGGTAGACCGAACCGGGGGTGACCTCTTTTGGGAGCGAGCTGAGGTCAAGGTGAACGCGGACCTGAGCCTGGAGCCAAGGTGGCGTGCGGCTCTCGCCCACTCGAAAGGTTGCAGGGAGTGAAAAATTAAGGTGTTGAAGGAGGCGACGAAAGCGAACTCCAGGGGGTAGCAGGGCAGAGACATACAACCCGTATTGACGGTCAAGAGAGTCGTCAAAAAAGGAACGATAAGACGGATGGTCGGGCATTGACAGTTGCCGACAGGCATACCGACAAAGCAGTATATCGCGCCGGTAGGTGAGTGGCAATTCGCCAGCGTCAGCATGAAGACTCTCTACGGGACTGGTATAAAATGCTCCGATCGCAAGTCGTAAACCCCGATGTTGTATGGAGTTGAGGCGGCGTAAGATGGATGGCCGTGCAGAGGAGTATACGAAGCTCCCATAATCCAGCTTGGAGCGGACGATCGACCGATATAGACGAAGTAGGACGGTTCGATCCGCTCCCCACGACAGACCACTGAGAACACGGAGGACATTTAAAGAACGGGTACAACGGGCGGCCAAATAGGACACATGTGGAGACCAGCTAAGTTTCCTGTCAAATGTAAGGCCTAAAAATTTTGTTGTCTCCACGATTGGGAGAGCAACGGGACCGAGTCGTAAGGACGGTGGGAGAAACTCTTTGTAGCGCCAGAAGTTAATACAGACCGTCTTCTCGGCAGAAAAACGGAAGCCATTGGCGACACTCCAGGAGTAAAGACGGTCAAGAGAACGCTGAAGACAGCGCTCCAGTACACGTGTACACTGCGCGCTGCAATAGATGGTAAAATCGTCCACGAAAAGGGAGCCTGATACATCAGCTGGGAGGCAATCCATTATTGGATTGATCGCGATGGCGAAGAGAGCGACGCTCAAGACTGAGCCCTGTGGCACCCCATTCTCCTGGCGAAAGGTGTCGGACAGGACAGAACCCACACGTACCCTGAACTGTCGATCCATTAAAAAGGAACGAATAAAAAGAGGAAGGCGACCGCGAAGGCCCCATGTATGCATGGTGCGGAGAATGCCCGCCTTCCAACAGGTGTCGTAAGCCTTCTCCAAATCAAAGAACACAGCCGCGGTCGGGCGCTTCCGCAAGAAGTTATTCATAATGAAGGTCGACAAGGTAACCAGATGGTCAACAGCAGAGCGGCGCCTACGAAATCCACATTGTACATTGGTAAGTAGGCGTCGAGACTCGAGCAGCCAAACCAATCGAGAGTTAACCATTCGCTCCATCACTTTACAGACACAGCTGGTAAGCGAGATAGGTCGATAACTGGAAAGCAAGTGCTTGTCCTTCCCCGGCTTAGGAATTGGGACAACAATAGACTCGCGCCAGCATGCGGGAACATGTCCCTCAATCCAGATGCGATTGTATGTACGAAGAAGAAAACCTTTACCCGCAGGAGAAAGGTTCTTCAGCATCTGAATATGAATAGAATCTGGCCCTGGAGCAGAGGACCGTGATCGGCCAAGTGCGTTTTCGAGTTCCCGCATGGTGAATGGGGCATTATAACTTTCACAATTCGAGGAGCGGAAGTTAGGTGGCCTAGCCTCCTCTGCCTGTTTGCGGGGGAGGAAGGCAGGGTGGTAATGAGCGGAGCTCGAAACCTCTGCGAAAAAGCGGCCGAAGGCATTGGAGACAGCCTCAGGGGCTACAAGGACGTCATTCGCGACCTTCAAGCCAGAAACTGGTGAGTGGACCTTAGTGCCGGATAGCCGGCGCAGGCTACCCCAGACAACAGAAGGAGTAAAACTGTTGAAGGTGCTTGTGAAAGCAGCCCAGCTGGCTTTCTTGCTTTCTTTGATAATACGACGACACTGAGCACGTAATCGTTTATAATTGATACAATTCGCCACTGTAGGGTGGCGTTTAAATGTGCGTAAAGCACGTCGACGAGCACGTAAAGCGTCTCTACATGCCGCGGTCCACCAGGGGACCGGTACGCGACGTGGAGAAGAAGGAGGGTGAGGGATGGAATATTCAGCAGCAGCGAGAATGACTTCCGTGAGGTGTGCGACCTGACGATCGCAACTTGTAAAGGTTTGATCCTGAAAGGTCGCCCTGGAAGAAAAGAGCTCCCAGTCTGCCTTGGAGATGGTCCAATTAGAGAAGCACGGAGAGGGGGTATGCTGCAGGAGATGGATAACACACGGGAAGTGGTCGCTCGAATATGTATCAGAAAGTGCATACCACTCAAACCGGCGTGCAAGTTGGGGAGTACATATAGAGAGGTCTAAATGGGAATAGGTGTGAGATGTGTCCGAAAGAAAGGTTGGGGCGCCAGTATTGAGGCAGACAAGATCGAGCTGGTTGAAAAGGTCTGCTAACAAGGAGCCCCTCGGGCAGGATGATGGAGAGCCCCAAAGGGGATGGTGGGCATTGAAGTCTCCAGTTAACAAAAGTGGTGTAGGTAGCTGAGCAATAAGTTGCATCACATCTGCCCTGGTAACGGCAGATGACGATGGAGTGTAAACGGTACAAAAGGAAAACGTAAAAGTGGGGAGAGTAATGCGGATGGCAACTGCCTGCAGGCCGGTGTGCAACGTGATGGGATCGTAGTAAATATCATCCCGGACCAGCAACATAACCCCTCCATGAGCTGGGATACCTACCACAGGGGGTAGGTCAAAACGCACAGAGGTGTAGTGTGCCAAGGCAATTTGATCGCATGGGCGTAGCTTCGTTTCCTGGAGGGCTACGACGAGCGGACGGTGCAAGCGGAGCAGCAACTTCAAGTCCTCTCGGTTGGAGCGAATGCTGCGAATATTCCAGTGAATAAGTGCCATCATAAGAAAAGGAAGATGAGAGAAGTGGTCACCTCGAAGGCCGCTTAGGGCCTGGCTTCGAGCGAGCACTGCCGCCGCTATCAGTAGGCGGACAGTCATCGTCCATGTGGTCTATAGGGTCATCGGCCATCTCGGGAGGATGGCCGGGAGGGGGAGCTTCCTCCGCCAGTGAACGGCCAGATGTACGGCTACCAGCGGTGCGGCCAGGCGAAACAGATGACGGCCTGGGGCGGCAACCGCTGGGTGGCGCAGGAGAAGGAATGCGCCGTGGCGGGGAAGGAGAACTGTGCTTCCTATGCGCCTTTTTGGAAGGACGTGTAGTGGAAGTACCGGTCGAAGGCTGGGAGGTCGAGGTACGGAGGAAGTCTGCACGGGATGGTTCCTTCTTGAAGGCCCGTGCATCTGACTTCGATGTCTTCGTCTTAGCAGAAGCTGAGGAAGGTGCTCGTGTCTGTGGGGTGATGGGAGGAAGAGGAGACGTCGACCGCGCGATCTTAGCACTGGCCGAACGGACGACCGTGGTGCTGAAGGTCAGATCGCATGTCTGGGTTGCTACCTCCCGGGTAGTCCGAGGAGAGGCGAGGACAGTACTGTATTTCCCCGCTGGGAGCAGCGTGGGCTTCCTACTAGCCAATAGCTTGCGAGCAGCCGAGGTGGACACTTTCTCTTTGACCCGAATTTCTTGGATACAGCGTTCTTCCTTATAGACAGGACAGTCGCGGGAGGATGCGGCATGGTCACCCTGACAGTTCACACAACGAGGAGACGGAGGTGGACAGTCACCCTCATGGGCATCCCTGCCACAAGTGACACATTTAGCTGCATTGGAACAAGACTGTCTAGTGTGATTGAAACGCTGACACTGGTAACAGCGCGTAGGTGTCGGGACATAGGGGCGAACAGAAATAACCTCGTATCCCGCCTTAATGCGCGATGGCAGCTTAACACTATCGAAGGTCAAGAAAATTGTCCGGGTCGGTACAAGGTCATTGTTGACCTTTTTCATGACCCTATGGACAGCCGTCACGCCCTGCTCAGCGAGGAATGATTGAAGCTCCTCATCAGTCAATCCGTCGAGGGAGCTAGTATACACTACACCACGAGACGAGTTCAAAGTTCGGTGGGCCTCCACCCGGACAGGGAACGTGTACAGGAGGGTGGCCCGAAGCAGTTTTTGTGCCTGAAAGGCACTCTCAGTTTCTAGTAATAAGGTGCCGTTTCGCAACCTGGTACAAGATTTGACAGATCCGGCTATGGCATCTACGCCCTTCTGAATAACGAAAGGGTTGACAGAGGAAAAATCCTTTCCGTCCTCAGATCGAGAAACTACGAGAAACTGTGGGGCAGGCGGTAGTACTTTTGTCACTGTTGGCTGGTCACGTTTCCGTTTTTGAGTCGAAGTCGAAAGAGATGGAGTAGAATCCATTGCGGAGGAATCCCCCATGATTGCCAGCGTCTCCGATGGCGCGCTCCTTCCTTGTGGGGACCCTCTCAGAGGGCACTCCCGCCTTAGGTGAATGTTTACACCTCAGGTCACACCTCCCGAGAAACAGACGGAGGGACCAATCGGCATGGTCAGAAGGTATCAGCTCAGGCAATCACCCCTCCCCGGGCCTGGCCTTTACCAGGGGGTACGCGCGTGCCTTACATGTCTACCCAGGGCGGGGAATTACGCGTTACCCCGTCACCGGCTACGCGTGCGAACGCGTGGGTCGGCCTTCAGGCACGCACAGGGAGGAAGGAAGAAGAGGAAAAAGAAGAGAGAGAGGGAGAAAGAGGACAGACTGTCTCAAACGCCGAGGCGGAGACCAGAGAAGGCAAGGAGAAGAAGGTAATGAGAAGGCAAGGAGAAGAAGGCAAGGAGAAGGCAAGGGAAAAAAGGCAATGAGAGGGCAAGGAGAAAAAGGCAATGAGAAGGCAAGGAGAAAAAGGCAATGAGAAGGCAAGGAGAAAAAGGCAATGAGAAGGCAAGGAGAAAAGGCAATGAGAAGGCAAGGAGAAAAGGCAATGAGAAGGCAAGGAGAAAAAGGCAATGAGAAGGCAAGGAGAAAAAGGCAATGAGAAGGCAAGGAGAAAAAGGCAATGAGAAGGCAAGGAGAAAAAGGCAATGAGAAGGCAAGGAGAAAAAGGCAATGAGAAGGCAAGGAGAAGTCAAGGGAATGAGTAAGGAAGACAGTGAGGTCGAGAAGAGCAAGGAAGGGAACCAACAAAAGGAAGGAAGAAACGAGAAGTGAAAAACCAAAAAGACCACGATTATAGGTCGTGGAACCGTCCGTCTCCGGACGCAGGCGCTAACAACCCCCGTGAGGGGGATGGACTCCTTTTAGTCGCCTCTTACGACAGGCAGGAATACCGCGGGCCTATTCTAATCCCCGGACCCGCAGGGGGGGGATTACCCTCTGTTGTGGCTTACCAACAGAAGTACAAGGATAGCGTACCAATAGGGACAAGAAAGGAGGATTGTTATTTCTGTTTTTGGCGCCCTTCATGCCTCCATTTATTGCACCATTACACACACACATCATGATATATGAGACATAATTGCCATATTGAAATTGTTATGACAATATGTATCACAAAGGGCACACACAATGGAGTTTAAGAAATTACAATGGCACATCAACTCCGCTATGACAAACGGTGTGCACAATGAAGGCCGCATAATGCTACCAATCTAAGAAATTAATATACTAGCATAAAATTAACTAAAAAGCCTAGAAGGAAATGCTTATGAGAAGAACACAATGGGGCCGCAAGGGAGGAGGCAACACAATACTTAACTCAGGTGCACCAAAACAAACAACGGACACCAGGCCGCGCCAGCAACGCACACGTAAGGCACGCAACTACTCTCTCCGGTGCGGTTCCGCGTGTTCCACCCAAGTAACAGCTACCTGAAACATTTTAATACTTTGAACACTACACCAGTGACCGGCAAATTAAAAAAACACAATAACATGACAAAAATACAGTAATTTAAGAAAATCACATATGACAACGAGCTTAAGGTCTTTCGGTAATTAACAGACTACGAAACAGGTAAAGGGGAATGTGCTACTATTAAATCTTCCGTAATTACACTACTAAATTTGTCAGTACCCAAGTTGCAATTAACGCAACAAGAATTAAATCATTTAAGTGATAATGGTACTTTAAAATAATAATAAAATCATTGCATGATACAGAGGACCTAGAATGGCCCGATCAGTGCTCCCCAGTGAAGCAGTTCACACAAACGGTGCTCCGCGGCTCCGAGCGCGCAACCCCTTACAGAATGCAACACAACCACAGCGACCCGGAGTACTACCAGAACCACCAGGCAGTCAACCAAAATCGTACTAAGCCAAAACAAGGACAGACTTTTAAAATAACGAGACCTAGCCCGGGCCGGACAACAGACCAAATGCCGGGAAATCCATAAGAAACCTCAGCCAACTTAATACCAAAAGAACAATTTATGAACAATATGCAAAACACGAGACCTCTCAGTCCAAAGGCTTCCCTTTAGTCGCGAAGGTGGCTCCGACCCGCCTGCTGAGGTGCCAAGCGTCGTACGGAGTGGCGAAACGAGCTTAACCTTCCTTAACGGAAAGCGGAAGCACCGCAAGACAAAATAAACCCCAATGTAACTGAGCAAGGCAAACTAAGGAGTGCCACTTTAAGAGTATGCATTTGAAGATCAAACATTAAGCACCCAGACTAACGTGCCACTGAACGACGCACTTCCATCACCGGCGTCTCGTAGAGTACGGAGAGCAGCGTAGCCCATCGATATACATCCGTGGGACGGTCAACGAGGATAGCAATCCCAGCGACGGAGAGAGAGGAGGACGAAATGACATCCCGCCGCACATAGAAGGTATTTCAAACTCAGGCTCGACAAAGTACAACAGGCGAGATTTTGCTCCCCTTGCGAATCAAGTTAAACGGCTCACCACGCTGATGTCCACACTGTTAACCGCAAAATCACGGTCCGGCCTTCCCACTCTGCGTCCAGACGCAAACAACCCCAGCCGAGCCGAACTGTCTCCACGCCAAGGCAGCCACGTCTTCCCTCCTCACACGCCTCCAGCTAAGATCCGACCACAAAACACACCCAAGGGGATGTGTCCAGAAACGGATAGAGCTATATATATATGGGATATCACCCTCAACAGCATCGGAACAGGCCGAGGAAGATGTGGTGAGTGTCTGCTCAAGTGGGGCAAATCTGTGACTGGTGCGGAAACACAGACAGGCATATGTGGCACCTGTTGATACGACGTGTGCAAGTATCAGCGTCCCTTCGAAACACAACAGTTACCAAATACACTCTGGAGAGATGACGTAGATGGCAATACATATACGAAGGTTACAAAACTACTACACATCTACACACTTAAGTGCCTGGCAGAGGGGTCATCGAACCACCTCCACAATAATTCGTGTTTTCCGTGCTCTGTTCGAGATTGCAGTAGTAAAGAACACCTATATCTTGCCGTGCGAGCTCTGATTTCCCTTATTTCATTCTAACGACCTTTTTCTCCCAATGCTGACGTAGTGGCTGCGAGATTAGAGGCGCCATGACACGAATCGCGTGGCCCTTTCCGCCGGAGGTTCGAGTGTTTATTGTCCATACTGATCCGAGCACGGGGTTCACAACCCGAACCACACGCCACTGTTAAGCACTAATGAAGGACTGGGTCCCTTACTTCGACTGCACGTAATTCATTAAGGTCAATCCAACACATTTATGTCAAACAACATAAATGAAGTTACATCTGAATCTGTGTTTTTTTAATCTCTGATATCAATTTCAATATCAGCTGACTTAGTGCGTGAAGCGCGAGTTAAGCCAGTAACCAGATAAACTAAACAATTCTCCATAATTCAAAAGAAACAGAGAAACAAAATGAATCAATACACCCCACTGACAAATATCCAAAAAAACCTTACAATACTACTAAAAAGAATATACACTGAAGTGGGGAGCAGTCTTCACCTGACAGAACACTTCAAAATGAGTTCAATAACAGATGCGTGCCCCAGAAAACAGCGAGACATTAAATGAACTTCATTTCATGAATAACAAATACTCATTGCAGTTCAAACAGGAGTGGCGTAACGTTAGTGTCCCAAAGAAACAGGTGCTAATTCTGAAAGAACATATAAAAAAGAAATTGTTTAAATTACAGCATTAAGGAATTCCAAAAGATGTCCAATCGAACACACCCCCCTTTCCAGTTGAGCTACAAATCTTTCCCCTTTCTAGGCTGAGCCAGAAACACAGAATGCCACAGAAATCTTACAGGACACCCGGAAGCAGTAACAGACAAGGGGGTCGGCACCCACAAGTAACACAGGCTAAGAGTCAGGCCGGGAGCACATCCTACGAGTACTTGTCCACACTACGCTCACCACAAACTGCAGACATTCCGGCCGAACATCCGCTCGCGGTGGCTGCCAGAAGGAAGAAGCAACCTACCTTACGCCCGAGCCACTACTCCGCCAGTCTCACCAGCCGCCCCAAACCGACTGCCTCTCGCCGACTGCCTCTCGCCGTCCCGCGCGCCCCAGCCGAAAAACCAAAGATACTCATGCCCGGGGACGCGCCAAAGATAAGCCGATCGCTGATCGACCAGCCATCAGGCTCACGTACACAAAATTACGCTAAGTAGTGTGTAAGACTAGCGACCCATGACCTCAGCAGTTTGTGTGTGAATTCCTAAGGGACGACATTGATCAATATAGGGATGTTCAAGAGTCAACACAACATCCCAGTGGAACTCTAAATTTGGTTACAATCAGCAGTCATCTGAAATTGACCCTTTAACACATTTTCAGAGTATTATCCAACTCGTTCTCCCCCAGACATTCGCCTTACTGGTGTGACACTTCCTATTACAACAGATAAAAGTATTTGTGCATTATGTGTTTGTATCATGACTCATCCAATTTCACTGACATCCCTCAGTTATGAAATTATACGATGCACTCTGCCATAGGTCTTGAGCTGGACAGACTACATCATTGTATGCATACTCTATGCTAGGCAACCAACGATTAAAACTCCCTACGTGTGCACTGTGTACTCATTGACGATTTAAAGCAACACCTTTGTTGGCACATGGCCGCTAAACCTAACGAGAACTAGATGAAGATGAAATGCTTGTGTGAAAAACCAGCGTACTGTGAGTCGCCTATTGGCTTGAGGGAGATACGCACTGAATTTGTTGCATGTCAAAAAGCTTTATTTGGTAAATACTGTACACGTAATTAGAAGAACGGAATCCTTTTGCTTATTCAGGGGGAGGGATATCACATACACGACATTCAGTGAAAGCGGTAGCACCGTCTTCATATTTGACGATGTTACCGTGGAAAACAAAGACCAGATTCGAAAATATTTCTGTTTCGGTCGTCATATGGGTGCTGATTTATTTTCTCTAAGTCATATCCCTAAAAAGCTGTTTAGTGATTCTGGAATAACACAAACCTCATTATAGCCTTCAAATAAGACAACTTCAATTTAAAACACATTTACCTAGCACATGTCGGAACGAACGTGTCGTTCAATGACTTTGTAAAGATATGCTCAGATTACTGGAACCATTTACAGTATGGGTGTCTCACTGATAAAACAAGAAAACCTGAGTGACAGTAGAACAGGTGAAACTTTCAAGAGAACAGGGAATCAGCGATCATAAATCGGTTACTGCATCGATGATTTCAGCCGTAAATAGAAATATTAAGAAAGGTAGGAAGATTTTTCCGTTTAGCAAAAGTGACAAAAAGCAGATTTCAGAGTACGTGATGTCTCAACACAAAAGTTTTGTCTCAAGTACAGATAGTGTTGAGGATCTGTGGACAAAGTTCAAAACCATCGTACAATATGCATTAGATGAGTATGTGCCAAGCAAGATCGTAATAGATGGAAAAGAGCCACCGTGGTACAATAACCGAGTTAGGAAACTGGAACTTCACACCAAACATAAACATAGCCAAAGCCTTGCAGACAAACGAAAATTACGCGAAACGAAATTTAGTGTGAGCGGGGCTATGCGAGAGGCGTTCAATGAATTCGAAAGTTCTATGTGCTGACTTGGCAGAAAATCCTAAGAAATTTTGGTCTTTTATCAAAGCGGTAGGTGGATCAAAACAAAATGTCCAGACACCGTGACCAAAATGCTACTGAATCAGAGGATGACAGATTAAATGTCTTTTTCCAAAGCTGTTTCACAGAGGAAGATTGCACTGTAGTTCCTTCTCTAGATTGTCGCACAGATGACAAAATGGTAGATATCGAAATACACGACAGAGGGATAGAGAAACAATTAAACTCGCTCAAAAGAGGAAAGGCCGCTGGACCTGATGGGATACCAGTTCGATTTTACACAGAGTACGCGGAGCAACTTGACCCCCTTCTTGCAGCGGTGTACCGTGGGTCTCTAGAAGAGCGTAGCGTTCCAGAGGATTGGAAAAGGGCATAGGTCATCCCCGTTTTCAAGAAGGGACGTCGAACAGATGTGCAGAACTATAGACCTATATCTCTAACGTCGATCTGTTGTAGAATTTTGGAACACGTATTATGTTCGAGTATAATGACTTTTCTGGAGATTAGAAATCTACTCTGTAGGAATCAGCATGGGTTTCGAAAAAGACGATCGTGTGAAACCCAGCTCGCACTATTCGTCCACGAGACTCAGAGGGCCATAGACACGGGTTCACAGGTAGATGCCGTTTTTCTTGACTTCCGCAAGGTGTTCGATAGTTCCCCACAGTCGTTTAATGAACAAAATAAGAGCGTAGCCAATAGTGTGATTGGAGTGAAGAGTTCCTAGACAACAGAACGCAGCATGTCATTCTTACTTCGGAAGATTTCTCTCAATTGAGAGTGATTTCAGGTGTGCCGCAGGGGAGTGTCGTAGGACCGTTGCTATTCACAATATACATAAATGACGTTGTGGATAACATCGGAAGTTCACTGAGGCTTTTGCGGATGATACTGTAATATATCTAGAGGCTGTAACAATGGAAAATTGTACTGAAATGCAGGAGGATCTGCAGCGAATTGACGCACGGTGCAGGGAATGGCAATTGAATCTCAATGTAAACAAGTGTAATGTGCTGCAAATAGATAGAAAGATAGATCCCTTATCATTTAGCTACGAAATAGCAGACCAGCAACTGGAAGCAGTTAATTCCATAAATTATCTGGGCGTAGGCATTAGGAGTGCTTTAAAATGCAATGACCATATAAAATTAATCGATGGTAAAGACGAAAACAAAGGAAGTGGGTTACAGTACACTTGTTCGCCCTCTACTTGAATACTGTTCAGCAGTGTGGGATCCGTACCAGATAGGGTTGACAGAGGGGGGGGGGGGGGGGGGGGGGAGAGAGAGAGAGAGAGAGAGAGAGAGAGAGAGAGAGAGAGAGAGAGAGAGAGAGAGAGAGAGAGAGAGAGAGAGAGAGCAGCGCACATTGTTACAGGATCATTTGGTAATCGCGAAAGTGTTACGGAGATGATGGATAAACTCCAGTGGAAGACTCTGCAGGAGAGACGCTCAGTTGCTTGGTATGGGCTTCTGTTGACTCTTCGGTGAAGGTATGTTCTCGAAACTTTAAGCAGTATATTGCTCCCCCCTACGTAGGTCTCGTGAAGAGACCGTGGGGATAAAATCCAGGGATTAGAGCCCACACAGAGGCATACCGACAATCTTTCCTTCCACGAACAATACGAGACTGGAATAGAAGGGATGACCGATAGAGGTACTCAAGGTACCCTCCCCCACACACCGTCAGGTGGCTTGCAGAGTATGGATGTAGGTAACCGTTGCCCGACTCCAGATGTCCAGGGCGACTTGCCTCCCCACGTATGCCAGGGAATAGATGCATCAGCAGAGTGATCCCTGTGTGGTCAGCAGACCACAACTAAGAGGGTACTTGTGGCCCCACCACAACGGACTGGCTACCTTGCTCGATATCAGGTGCAACCAAGCAAACAGGTCGATTATCATCAGAATAGAAAGTCATACCGCACAGGTGATGGAAATGTACACACCCAGGAGGGTGACTGCAAAACAGTTGGAGAACGAGCAGAAGTGCAGATCCACATTGACGAAGGACATGATTAGTCTCAGTGCATGATGGACACAATGCACCTTGAAAGGTCCCCTTCCCCAGTTGGCTCGCTCTTCGGGAAAATGTTGAAAAAAAGAGACCGTCACAGAGACCGTCACAGAGACCGTCACAGAGACCGTCACAGAGACCGTCACAGAGACCGTCACAGAGACCGTCACAGAGACCGTCACAGAGACCGTCACAGAGACCGTCACAGAGACCGTCACAGAGACCGTCACAGAGACCGTCACAGAGACCGTCACAGAGACCGTCACAGAGACCGTCACAGAGACCGTCACAGAGACCGTCACAGAGACCGTCACAGAGACCGTCACAGAGACCGTCACAGAGACCGTCACAGAGACCGTCACAGAGACCGTCACAGAGACCGTCACAGAGACCGTCACAGAGACCGTCACAGAGACCGTCACAGAGACCGTCACAGAGACCGTCACAGAGACCGTCACAGAGACCGTCACAGAGACCGTCACAGAGACCGTCACAGAGACCAAATCGGGTGAGGCTCCTTTCAGTCGCATCTTAAGACAGGCAGGTATAGCTCAGGCCTATTTTAATCCCTGGACCCACAGGGGGTGCAGTCCATGTTAAACGGCAAGGGGTAGCCATGTGCCAGGATGGAGGAAGGCTGTGGGTATTCCCAGTGTGACAGTCACCAAGAACTGCAGGGACACACCAAGTACTTTGTCACTGTAAGCTCTGTGTCTGGCTCTTGCACTGGGGTACGAGAAAGTTTCTTATCTATTTAAGTGGACTCTGTGACTTTATTCTTATAGTGAAAGGGGCCACATTATTACACTAAGTAATGAAATGTGTTTAAATCGACTCTATTTCTGAAATCGCAATACACTTCTAACATTCTCTAAATTCTGTAAACAACTTTCTTAATACAATTGTTTAAACAATGCCGGCCGGGGTGGCCGAGCGGTTCTAGGCGCTACAGTCTGGAGCCGCGTGACCGCTACGGTCGCAGGTTCGAATCCTGCGTCGGGCATGGATGTGTGTGATGTCCTTAGGTTAGTTAGGTTTAAGTAGTTCTAAGGTCTAGGGGACTGATGACCACAGATGTTAAGTCCCATAGTGCTCAGAGCCATTTGAACTATTTTTTGTTTAAACAATGTGTGATATACGCTATATTAGCCTACCATTGTGAGAGACTCCCACTCCATCAGCTCGACAGACTGAGCGAATTTCGCACCAATTTCAAAATGCGGGAAGGCAGGGGTTGGATGAGGTCGTGGTGGTGTGAACTAGGTTAGTTCGTCTCTGGATCTCAACGTGAGCACGCGAAATCCGATATTTCCACCAATAAATTTGAATTTTCCGCAGTTTTCACGGTTGGGGGACGGTTGGAGTTAAATCTATTGAGCTAACGCTGTTAACCTATTTTCCCACCATGACGTCGGTGTCACATTGCCACATCTATGGCCTCCATCTTGAATAAATTTGGCAACAACGCAGAAAGGGTGAAGCTGGCATCACAATGTCTGCCATGTTGTCAATTTATTATAAACTTTGTTTCGTTTTTTCGAAAAATGACTTTGTGAAACAAGAATAATTGTTTTTAAAAGTAATCAAATAGGGTTTTGTATTATTTATAGTATCCATTAATCTCACCAGTAATCTAATTATGAATAGTAGTTTCTCTGCTTTTGTATCCAGAATACCTTGGAAGAATACTCAAATGAAAACTCGGGATATATCGGAACTTGGTGGCAGATAAACCTGTGCAAGTACCCTAGTCTGTCACTAAGCCATATGTCCACAACATCCCTTTTTTTGGGAGTTGCGATGTAACAAAATAAAAATGATGTTATTCAATGCAAAAGTTGGAATTTGTGATTGATGAAACAGTAAGCGAAATCTCAATGGTCAATCTATGATTCTTATGACAATTGGCGTAAGATATTGGATTATGAAATTTGAATAGTCTTTACTTGGAGTTTCGCGTGGCTTGAAGCACTCACAGCTAGCGTGCTGTTGATTAGCAAATTGCATTATCGTCTTTTTAATTACTTCATGATCGTAGACACGATCATACCCGGTCGTGAAGTTATTGCTATGACAAAAAGAATTTCCTAAGGGACCAGAAAGTTCTTGAGGGCGCAAAAACAACTAACATGACAAAAAAGGGAAATTCAATATTAAAGCTGATGCAAGAAGACGATAAAACAGTTTTTTTTTTCAATCTAACACGCACGTTGGACTGCTGATCTTGGTGTCTGTAATCTTAGTATTATTTTCATTTTAATTATGCGTTTTGCTGAGGAGATAATAGGAATAAGCACTGCTAACTGATGCAATATTTCCAGAACATTTATTATAACTAAAACGTATCTTACCTTGTATTTTGACATGAAACTGTACTACAATGACGGTAGATTTTTATGTCCATTGAGCGCTCTTTTATGTAGCCATTGTCCTCTTGAGTCACCCGTGAGTCGTCACGATAAGTTTTAACAGTTATTTTTACACTTCACTCAGACGGAACACGTTTTTATACATTTAGTAAAAAATTAGATCAGACCGCCATAAATCTGCGTCCGTCTTACGTAAGAGAAACAGTACAAGTGTTTAGCGCTCAAAGCTTCATTTGTTCCCCAGCCAACAAGGTGCTAATGAGGAATGAGAGACATAGCGTGATGAAATAGGTTTAATAATGAATAAAAAAAATAAGAGTGCGGGTTGGCCACAATAATGCGTTCACTACGCTATTTGTAGTAGCTAAGATAGAAACAAAGCCCATGCCTACTACAGTAGTACAAGTTTATATGGCAACTAGATCTCCAGATGAAGAAATTGATTAAATGTATGACGAGATAAAAGAAATTATTAAATTTTCGTCTCTTTTCACTACCTGAATAGTCATGGGTGACGAATTCGTCAGTAGGAAAAGGAAGAGAAGGAAACGTAGTAGGTGAATATGGATTGGCGGAAAGAAATGAAAGAGGAAGCCATCTGGTACAATTTTGCACAGAGCATAACTTAATCATAGCTAACACTTGGTTCAGGAATCATAAAAGAAGGTTGTATACATGGAAGAATCCTGGAGATACTAAAAGGTATCAGATTATATAATGGTAAGACAGATTTAGGAACCAGGTTTTAAATCGTAAGACATTTCCAGGGGCAGATGTGAATTCTGACCACAATTTATTGGTTATGAACTGCAGATTGAAACTGAAGAAACTGCAAAAAGGCGGGAATTTAAGGAGATGGGACCTGGATAAACTGAAAGAACCAGAGGTTGTACAGAGTTTCAGGGAAAGCATAAGGGAACAATTGACAGGAATTGGGGAAAGAAATACAGTAGGAGAAGAATGGGTAGCTCTGAGGGATGAAGTAGTGAAGGCAGCAGACGATCAAGTAGGTAAAAAGGCGAGGGCTAATGGAAATCCTCGGGTAACAGAAATATTGAATTTAATTGATGAAAGAAAATATAAAAATGCAGTAAATGAAGCAGGCAAAAAGGAATACAAACGTCTCAAAAATGACATCGACAGGAAGTGCAAAATGGCTAAGCAGGGATGGCTAGAGGACAAATGTAAGGATGTAGAGGCTTGTCTCACTAAGGGTAAGAGATACTGCCTACAGGAAAATTAAAGAGATCTTTGGAGAGAAGAGAATCACTTGTATGAAATATCAAGAGCTCAGATGGCAACCCAGTTCTAAGTAAAGAAGGGAAGGCAGAAAGGTGGAAGGAGTATATAGAGGGTTTATACAAGGGCGATGTACTTGATGACAGTATTATGGAAATGGAAGAGGATTTAGAAGAAGATGAAATGGGAGATATGATACTGCATGAAGAGTTTGACAGAGCACTGAAAGACCTGAGTCGAAACAAGGCCCCGGGAGTAGACAACATTCCATTAGAACTACTGATGGTAGTTTTGTCATGACTGGCTCTTCCAAGGCCATCTGGTGAGCAAAATGTACGAGACAGGCGAAATACCCACAGACTTCATGAAGAATATAATAATTCCAATCCCAATAGAAGCAGGTATTGACAGATGTGAAAATTACAGAACTATCAGTTTAGTAAGTCACAGCTGCAAAATACTAACGCGAATTCTTTACAGACGAATGGAAAAACTGGTAGAAGCGGACATCGGGGAAGATCAGTTTGGATTCCGTAGAAATGTTGGAACACGTGAGGCAATACTAACTTTACGACTTATCTCAGAAGAAAGATTAAGTCTACAAATGCTAGAAACGTAGGTCTGCCTTTTCTTAGAGTCTTCCAGTTAACTTTGGCGAAAGCTTTCTCTCTTTCAAATTCTGAAGGTGGCAGGGGTAAAATACAGGGAGCGAAAGGCTATTTACAATTTGTACAGAAACCAGATGGCAGTTTTAAGAGTCGAGGGCCATGAAAGGGAATCAGTGGTTGGGAAAGGAGTGAGACAGGGTTGTAGCCTCTCCCCGATGTTATTCAATCTGTATATTGAGCAAGCAGTAAAGGAAACAAAAGAAAAATTCGGAGTAGGTATTAAAATTCATGGAGAATAAATAAAAACCTCGAGGTTCGCCGATGACATTGTAATTCTGTCAGAGACAGCAAAGGACTTGGAAGAGCAGTTGAACGGAATGGATAGTGTCTTGAAAGGAGGGTATTAGATGATCAACAAAAGCAAAACGAGGATAATGGAATGTAGTCGAATTAAGTTGGGTGATGCTGAGGGACTTAGATTAGGAAATGAGACACTTAAAGTAGTAAAGCAGTTTTGCTATTTAGGGAGCAAAATAACTGATGATGGTCGCAGTAGAGAGGATAGAGAATGTAAACTGGCAACGGCAAGGAAAGCGTTTCTGAAGCAGAGAAATTTGTTAACATCGAGTGTAGATTTAAGTGTCAGGAAGTCTTTTCTGAAAGTATTTGTATGGAGTGTAGCCATGTATGGAAGTGAAACACGGACGATAACCAGTTTGGACAAGAAGAGAATAGAAGCTTTCGTAATGTGGTGCTACAGAAGAATGCTGAAGATAAGGTGGGTAGATCACGTAACTAATGAGGTATTGAATAGGATTGGGGAGAAGAGAAGTTTGTGGCGCAACTTGACTAGAAGAAGGGATCAGTTGGTAGGACATGTTTTGAGGCATCTAGGGATCACAAATTTAGCATTGGAGGGCAGCGTGGAGGGTAAAAATCGTAGAGGGAGACCAAGAGATGAATACACCAAGCAGATTCAGAAGGATGTAGGCTGCATTAGGTACTGGGAGATGAAGCTTGCACAGGATAGAGTAGCATGGAGAGCTGCATCAAACCAGTCTCAGGACTGAAGACAGCAACAGCATGATGAGCTATGTTTATGCAACCTGTCCATAACAAACATTACCAAAGCTATCCCAGTGAAATGAGGGTTATTTCATTTATGCGAAAAATAGACACATGTTACCCCTTTTTTTTATACAGAGAACGATTGCAGAGTACATGAAGCGAAGAGGGAGACCTATTCTTATCCAGTCTGCCCTGAAATATAAAAATTTTGGCAAGCACCAACGAAAAGCACCAACGAAAAGCACCAACGAAAAGCACCAACGAAAAGCACCAACGAAAAGCACCAACGAAAAGCACCAACGAAAAGCACCAACGAAAAGCACCAACGAAAAGCACCAACGAAAAGCACCAACGAAAAGCACCAACGAAAAGCACCAACGAAAAGCACCAACGAAAAGCACCAACGAAAAGCACCAACGAAAAGCACCAACGAAAAGCACCAACGAAAAGCACCAACGAAAAGCACCAACGAAAAGCACCAACGAAAAGCACCAACGAAAAGCACCAACGAAAAGCACCAACGAAAAGCACCAACGAAAAGCACCAACGAAAAGCACCAACGAAAAGCACCAACGAAAAGCACCAACGAAAAGCACCAACGAAAAGCACCAACGAAAAGCACCAACGAAAAGCACCAACGAAAAGCACCAACGAAAAGCACCAACGAAAAGCACCAACGAAAAGCACCAACGAAAAGCACCAACGAAAAGCACCAACGAAAAGCACCAACGAAAAGCACCAACGAAAAGCACCAACGAAAAGCACCAACGAAAAGCACCAACGAAAAGCACCAACGAAAAGCACCAACGAAAAGCACCAACGAAAAGCACCAACGAAAAGCACCAACGAAAAGCACCAACGAAAAGCACCAACGAAAAGCACCAACGAAAAGCACCAACGAAAAGCACCAACGAAAAGCACCAACGAAAAGCACCAACGAAAAGCACCAACGAAAAGCACCAACGAAAAGCACCAACGAAAAGCACCAACGAAAAGCACCAACGAAAAGCACCAACGAAAAGCACCAACGAAAAGCACCAACGAAAAGCACCAACGAAAAGCACCAACGAAAAGCACCAACGAAAAGCACCAACGAAAAGCACCAACGAAAAGCACCAACGAAAAGCACCAACGAAAAGCACCAACGAAAAGCACCAACGAAAAGCACCAACGAAAAGCACCAACGAAAAGCACCAACGAAAAGCACCAACGAAAAGCACCAACGAAAAGCACCAACGAAAAGCACCAACGAAAAGCACCAACGAAAAGCACCAACGAAAAGCACCAACGAAAAGCACCAACGAAAAGCACCAACGAAAAGCACCAACGAAAAGCACCAACGAAAAGCACCAACGAAAAGCACCAACGAAAAGCACCAACGAAAAGCACCAACGAAAAGCACCAACGAAAAGCACCAACGAAAAGCACCAACGAAAAGCACCAACGAAAAGCACCAACGAAAAGCACCAACGAAAAGCACCAACGAAAAGCACCAACGAAAAGCACCAACGAAAAGCACCAACGAAAAGCACCAACGAAAAGCACCAACGAAAAGCACCAACGAAAAGCACCAACGAAAAGCACCAACGAAAAGCACCAACGAAAAGCACCAACGAAAAGCACCAACGAAAAGCACCAACGAAAAGCACCAACGAAAAGCACCAACGAAAAGCACCAACGAAAAGCACCAACGAAAAGCACCAACGAAAAGCACCAACGAAAAGCACCAACGAAAAGCACCAACGAAAAGCACCAACGAAAAGCACCAACGAAAAGCACCAACGAAAAGCACCAACGAAAAGCACCAACGAAAAGCACCAACGAAAAGCACCAACGAAAAGCACCAACGAAAAGCACCAACGAAAAGCACCAACGAAAAGCACCAACGAAAAGCACCAACGAAAAGCACCAACGAAAAGCACCAACGAAAAGCACCAACGAAAAGCACCAACGAAAAGCACCAACGAAAAGCACCAACGAAAAGCACCAACGAAAAGCACCAACGAAAAGCACCAACGAAAAGCACCAACGAAAAGCACCAACGAAAAGCACCAACGAAAAGCACCAACGAAAAGCACCAACGAAAAGCACCAACGAAAAGCACCAACGAAAAGCACCAACGAAAAGCACCAACGAAAAGCACCAACGAAAAGCACCAACGAAAAGCACCAACGAAAAGCACCAACGAAAAGCACCAACGAAAAGCACCAACGAAAAGCACCAACGAAAAGCACCAACGAAAAGCACCAACGAAAAGCACCAACGAAAAGCACCAACGAAAAGCACCAACGAAAAGCACCAACGAAAAGCACCAACGAAAAGCACCAACGAAAAGCACCAACGAAAAGCACCAACGAAAAGCACCAACGAAAAGCACCAACGAAAAGCACCAACGAAAAGCACCAACGAAAAGCACCAACGAAAAGCACCAACGAAAAGCACCAACGAAAAGCACCAACGAAAAGCACCAACGAAAAGCACCAACGAAAAGCACCAACGAAAAGCACCAACGAAAAGCACCAACGAAAAGCACCAACGAAAAGCACCAACGAAAAGCACCAACGAAAAGCACCAACGAAAAGCACCAACGAAAAGCACCAACGAAAAGCACCAACGAAAAGCACCAACGAAAAGCACCAACGAAAAGCACCAACGAAAAGCACCAACGAAAAGCACCAACGAAAAGCACCAACGAAAAGCACCAACGAAAAGCACCAACGAAAAGCACCAACGAAAAGCACCAACGAAAAGCACCAACGAAAAGCACCAACGAAAAGCACCAACGAAAAGCACCAACGAAAAGCACCAACGAAAAGCACCAACGAAAAGCACCAACGAAAAGCACCAACGAAAAGCACCAACGAAAAGCACCAACGAAAAGCACCAACGAAAAGCACCAACGAAAAGCACCAACGAAAAGCACCAACGAAAAGCACCAACGAAAAGCACCAACGAAAAGCACCAACGAAAAGCACCAACGAAAAGCACCAACGAAAAGCACCAACGAAAAGCACCAACGAAAAGCACCAACGAAAAGCACCAACGAAAAGCACCAACGAAAAGCACCAACGAAAAGCACCAACGAAAAGCACCAACGAAAAGCACCAACGAAAAGCACCAACGAAAAGCACCAACGAAAAGCACCAACGAAAAGCACCAACGAAAAGCACCAACGAAAAGCACCAACGAAAAGCACCAACGAAAAGCACCAACGAAAAGCACCAACGAAAAGCACCAACGAAAAGCACCAACGAAAAGCACCAACGAAAAGCACCAACGAAAAGCACCAACGAAAAGCACCAACGAAAAGCACCAACGAAAAGCACCAACGAAAAGCACCAACGAAAAGCACCAACGAAAAGCACCAACGAAAAGCACCAACGAAAAGCACCAACGAAAAGCACCAACGAAAAGCACCAACGAAAAGCACCAACGAAAAGCACCAACGAAAAGCACCAACGAAAAGCACCAACGAAAAGCACCAACGAAAAGCACCAACGAAAAGCACCAACGAAAAGCACCAACGAAAAGCACCAACGAAAAGCACCAACGAAAAGCACCAACGAAAAGCACCAACGAAAAGCACCAACGAAAAGCACCAACGAAAAGCACCAACGAAAAGCACCAACGAAAAGCACCAACGAAAAGCACCAACGAAAAGCACCAACGAAAAGCACCAACGAAAAGCACCAACGAAAAGCACCAACGAAAAGCACCAACGAAAAGCACCAACGAAAAGCACCAACGAAAAGCACCAACGAAAAGCACCAACGAAAAGCACCAACGAAAAGCACCAACGAAAAGCACCAACGAAAAGCACCAACGAAAAGCACCAACGAAAAGCACCAACGAAAAGCACCAACGAAAAGCACCAACGAAAAGCACCAACGAAAAGCACCAACGAAAAGCACCAACGAAAAGCACCAACGAAAAGCACCAACGAAAAGCACCAACGAAAAGCACCAACGAAAAGCACCAACGAAAAGCACCAACGAAAAGCACCAACGAAAAGCACCAACGAAAAGCACCAACGAAAAGCACCAACGAAAAGCACCAACGAAAAGCACCAACGAAAAGCACCAACGAAAAGATTCAGCATTACCTGCGTACTCGTTAAGTAGTAGGATATGCTACGTGGTAGCAGAAAATGATCTTCACGCGGTAAACAATGAATGCAACGAGTGCTGCGAAATCTGTAGTTTTCCTAATGAGGAGAAAGTTTGAAAGAATATGTATCTTTATTTTTAGGTTCACTAGTGAAAGTAGAGTCAATTCATAAAGCAGTTGAGTCCCATAAGATTTCACACACATTTTTGCACACTACTGCTAAGGTCATCAGTCCCTAAGCCTACACACTACCTAACCTAAATTATCCTAAGGACGAACACACACACCCATGCCCGAGGGAGGACTCTACTGCAGTTATGGACTGTGCGGCTGGTCCCGGCGGAGGTTAAAGCAGTTCACTGGACTTGACCAAAGGAGTGACCATTAATTGTAAATATTAGCTCGTAAGTGATCAACTATTTACAAAAGAATACAAGTCTTTCTGCAGGAAACCTGCAAATTTGACTGTTTTGTAAATGAACGCTATCAACGAAGGAACTGAGCACGAATGCTGTGTGAAGATGCACACTAAAGTGCGACGTGCATTATAAGAATATCACTAATACACACTGAACAGTTAGTGTTATACTGCACGTGTAAAAACACGTCAAGGCTACGACAATAGGTGCAACGCAAAGCTCAGTGTTTTTCTAAATGCAGCGACAGCTAAAAACATTCGTCGTCACTTCCCTGTCAAGTGCCTCCCGTGAGGCTCACAGGTAAGTATGGAGGCAGCTCCAGGGGCCGGCTCCTCCGTTGGAAAACGCGTGCGAGGCGTGTGTACCGGTGCACTCGCGTGATACGAAGTTCACAAGGGAAAAAAAAGAAAAAAAAAAAAGAAACCGAGCGAGGTGGCGCAGTGGTTAGACACTGGACTCTCATTCGGGAGGACGACGGTTCAATCCCGCGTCCGGCCATCCCGATTTAGGTTTTCCGTGATTTCCCTAAATCGCTCTGGGCAAATGCCGAGATGGTTCCCTTCAAAGGGCACGGCCGACTTCCTTCCCCGTCCTTCCCTAATCCGATGAGACCGATGAGACCGATGAGACCGATGACCTCGCTGTCTGGTCTCCTTTCCCAAACAAACCAACCAACCGGAAAAAAAGGGGGCAATGTATGACCGGCAGCTCTGTTACAGGCTGAGCGCGGACGGATACTGAGTACTGGAGCTCACGCAACACTGTGCAGCCGCTGTGAGTGGCTGACGCGTGGGTGACGAAACAGTCCTAACTTTAAACTGCTAACCGCCATGACTTCCATCGTACATACTGGAGGAAAGACATTTGCACACTTGTGTGACTACATTTTCATACGTAAATTAAGCAAATTTCTTGAGTTGAAGTTAAGATGAGTGAGAAATAGATTGTCAGATTACTCAGACCTTAAATCCATTAATACCGGCACTCGTGAACACTGCTAAAATTAATTATAATCCTGTCTCTCGATGGACAAAGAAAATGGAGTTGTCTTCCATAGTGCACATTCAGACAAGTCCTGATCCTTAATGTATCCAATAGGTTGTAAGTTATACTAATAATTTCCCACTTCTGTTTCAATTGTAAATAAAAACCCGGGAAGGCACTTTAATCCCTGGCACCACAGTGGAAAGGACGATGTGCTGCTTGATGAACGCCGCAGACAGCTAACACAGAAAGTGAAAGCATCACGAAGTGTAGTGGTACGTTATTAAACTGTAATTGAACCACAATGAGTCAGAGGCTCTAACATTGTTTATTTTAACTTAACTGAAGCGGACACTCACTGTACTCATGTATTAGTTGTCAGAACTCATACTCAAGAGAATGTAAATTCTATCCCCCGAAGTGAGAAATGAACGTTCTCTTATTGTTATAAGCAAATATGTACCAAACTTAATAGCAAGATTCACATTTATGTGCATAGTTAAGAAATGAAGTAACTGATGAACAAAGAGTGAAAAACTTTATTTTGAAAAATGATATCACATATATGTTTATGTAATTTCAATTTATGTACTTCGTACGCCAGTAACATTGTGTCATGTCATGATCCTCATACCAAAAATCGCGAATAGCTCGAGTTAATCCTTCGACATTCCCTCTCTCCTCATGGAAGGCGGTGTGATCGCTATTTTTGACTTCATTAATACAACAAATAGATAACACTTTCAGCCAGAAGGCAGATACTTGTTTATAAAAAATGATTAATGTATAGTAAGATGTCGCATAACGACGGTGGAATATCGTAAATAATGGTATTCGTTGTCTTTGGGCGGCAATATAAACAGAATACGGATCGATATGCGATCCTTCACTATTTTTGAAATGGGTCTTCGCGGTTTGTTAATACCACCCAAGGGTGAATGACGGAAGGTGTGGACCAAAGGGATTTGAGGCATTTCATTCACTGTTTCCTTTTAAAAGTATTATCAATGTTATTAATAAAGGAGTGTTGTAAAAAAAATAGCTACAGGCCTTGTAAATCGCCTAACTGCATAAGTGAACTAAAAATAATCGTTAATATGTTTATTGTGTTCCTAAACTTCAACTCACAAATAGTATTCAGTTATTTACTAATTAATTAAATGTCTGTTCAAAGCAATTTCCCCACATAATCAACAAAACTTGAAACCAGAACTCAGTACAGTTCCTTGCTATTAAATGTCTGCGTAAGTTAATGGCCATACATAGTAACGTCTGAACAACAATTCAATTGTCCCTAAAAAAAACAACCATCTATGCATTTCTTTCCCATAATTCTGTAAACATGTTTATACACCTATAGCAAATGGCAATTACGGAAGCGTCCGATCCCGCCCATCTGCTTTGATCCATGACGTCACAAATATGGTGGAAACGACCATAAACCACGATTCCAATATGGCGCATATAAAGTCGTTACGTACACATTATGAGGACGAAAATACATCGAAAAACAAACACACACACTTTCCACAAAGCGCCTAATGACACTAACGGGACAAGCGCGGGAAATGGGGTGTTTTTGGGTGGGGGCAAACTAAATATAAAATTTAGACATCCACCCCCATACAAAACCATACAAAACCACACAAAACCACACAAAACGACGAAAAAAGCGACATCACAAAACTCTCCAAATACCACTAAACACAATATTATCCGGAATCGGACACTTCCCTTGACCTATATGGGATCAGGAGCTGCTGTTGAGCTATAAATTACGATCAAACACTTCCCTTGGCCTATATAGCTCAAAAACATCTCCCGATACCAATACCAACATACACAGCCACACTTTGGGATCGAACACTTCCCTTGACCTGCGCACTGTTTGTTAATTTTATCCGTCATATCCATTCCTGAACAAACAACAACCGATTAATTTTACTAAAATTACCACACGATGTACAGCGAACACTAAATTAACCTTCACACAAAATCGTTAAAACTCACTGAAGCGAATTCCACTACAAACACGGCCGACACTAACAATTCTGGATAACGAGCAAAAGCAAACTGAGCCCATTACACCACACAAATGAAGACCCTGAACATGCCACCAGAGAGCACAACAAGCCACAACACGACGACATCTACAAACACGCCACACTCGCATACCAAACTCCGCGCCGTCATGACGCCACACGACAACACCCTTACGTCACGGATCAAAGTCGACGCCTGGGATCGGACGCTTCTGTCGACCCAGCAAATGAACCACTTTCGGCCTGAGCCACCAACAACATAAGTCGTTCTCATTACCCACAGAGCCACTCCGAGGTACTGGAAGGAAAACGTAAGCCTTCCACGTGTAAACCAAAGGCACGGTTTCCCAGACTGCAAGCCGTAAGAAACCAGTCAACACGCTCCCGCCTCCAAACACAGGAAGGCGTCGGGCTAGTAAACAACGCCCGCTACGGTGGGCAAGCGCGACTACGTAACTGCTTGCCACAGTGGGTCGGTTCCTCCCGCAGCCTCTGCCAAGACCGGTGGCGAAATTAATGAAATTAGCACCACCTGTGGCACAAAGGGCAAGCAACGCAACAACGTAATAAGGACATAAATTATCTGCATATACAACGTGTCCAAAACAGCTGTCTACCCACTACTTTCAGCACCTCAGAGGACACCACTTAACATACTGCGCGGTATGTTTAGATGACTGAATTCAATCTGCGCAAAACCACAAACTTCCTGTGCATGAGCACACTACGCTTAAACTAAAGAGTATTAACTTAATACAACGTACAACTTGTAAATCTCCTGGTGACCGGCCTGGACTCGTGAAATGGATCTACCAACACATCACGGCCAATAAACCACCTCCGCTCTCCACTTGCGAGGCACAAATAGGATATGTCATGCAACACACTTATTAAAATATCTAAAACAGTGTTCGTTACAAGATTAACACTTAATGTCACAGGGAAAGAATCAGGAACATATCGGTTCGTTACAATAAACGCACAAATTACGTGGCTGAAAAGCACAACCAAGTCAGTGGCACACAAGAAGGGTAGTAATAGTTAGGCCCTTTATCATTTTCCCATTCAGAGGGGCGTAAAACAATAACACTGAATTGCTCAAATGCATTCATACTTCTCTGCTTAAGTGACTGACAACTACTAAGTTTTTAAATGCAGAACAAGTCCTCACAGGATAAACGCGGCCTTACGCAATGGACTCCTAATAGCAATGTCAAGCGTCCAAAGCACATTGCTCAATAAATACACCACAACGGCAAACACACTCAGTAATCGCCAGAATGATGGACACTAATGTGATGCCATTGCGAGCACAGTTGGTTTGGATATAAGCAGCATTTTGTTCTGTCACAGAACCATAGAGACGAGAATGTAGTCACAAGAAGCAAACGGTAAATCGATCATAAACAAGGAAGCAGCATGCTCCAGACAGCATCGGCGCCTCTACCCATCTAGTCCGCCGCAAGCGCCCAAACACAATCAGGTAGCGTGGCGAACTCTGCCCTCGCCACCACCCACGGCTTCACGCTCCGCGCACTAACGCCCATCCCACTGCTTCTGCTCGCCCTCCAAAACCCAACTACTCGACTCTCCCAGGTGCCTCGCCGACTTCCCCCGCGAGGGGGCGCCACTTCTCCCTTTCCTCCGCGATACGGCGATAATATTACACGCGGTACGTTCGATAGATCAAACCCGAGCCGTCACGGCTCAATTTGTTCGCTGGAGAAGAAAAACAGTACAAGTGTTTAGCGCTCAGGGCTTCATTTGTTAACTAACACCAGATTTATGGCGGTCTGATCTAATTCTTTACTAAAAAATAAAAACGTGTTATGTCTAAGTTTGAGTGAAGTGTAAAAAGAAGAAGAACTGTTATAACTTATCGTGACGAGTCACGGGTGACTCGAGAGGACAATGGCTATCTATATAAAAGAGCGCTCAATGGACATGAAACGGACATAAAAATCTACCGTCATTGTAGTACTAAGCATAAGGTACGATATATGTTTTAGTTATAATAAATGTTCTGGAAATATTGAATCAGTTAGCAGTGCTCATTCCTATATCTCCTCAGGAAAAAGCATAAGTAAAGTGAAAATAATATTAAGATAACAGACTCCATGATCAGCAGTCCAATGTGCGTGTTACATTGACGATAAAACAGTTTTTTTTTTTTTGTCTTCTTGCATCAGCTTTAACATCACACAAAAGGGAAATTCAATATTACAGTTGCTTTTGCGCCCTTAAAACAATTTCCTAAGGGACCAGAAAGTTCTTGTCATAACAAGAACTTCAAGATCGTACATACGATCACACCCGGTCGTGAAGTAATTAGCTAGCGTGCTATTTATTAACACATTGCATTATCGTCTTTCTGTGACTACTTGCAGTTTCGCGTGGCTTGAAGTAAAGACTATTCACATTTCGTAATGCAATATTTTAGGATAATGGTCAACCCATGATTCTTACGCCAATTGTGACTGATGTTCAATGGCAAAGTTGTAACAAAATAAGAGTGATGGAATTTGATAAAACATTAAGTGAAATCTCAGAGTGCTGCTTTCGCAAGGTGTGATGGACATAATGGAAGTTGGGAGATGAAGTACTGGCGGACGTAAACCTCTGAAGGTGGCCCGTGAGTCGTGATGGGATGGCTCAATGGCTGGAGCATTTGCCCACGTAGGGCAAAAGTCCCAGTCTGGCATACAGTGCGCCAATTTAAAACTTGCTGTCAGATTAGAACACTTTGCTACAGAGCGAAAATGCATTCTGGAAACTTAACGAATAGTTTATGGGTGCAATTTCATTTTTGTTTTATTATACATTAGTGGTAGTTGTTGTGGTCTTGAGTCCTGAGACTGGTTTGATGCAGCTCTCCATGCTACTCTATCCTGTGCAAGCTTATTCATCTCCCAGTACCTACTGCGGCCTACATCCTTCTGAATCTGCTCAGTGTATTCATCTATTGGTCTCCCTCTACAATTTTTACCCTCCACGGTGCCCTCCAGTACTAAATTTGTGATCCCTTGATGCCTCAGAACATGTCCTACCAACCGATCCCTTCTTCTAGCCAAGTTGTGCCACAAACTCCTCTTCTCCCCAATTCTATTCAGTACCTCCTCATTAGTTATGTTACCTACCCTGATATAAATAAAGACATTTGAATATTGTCAATGCAGCTAACACCTGATCGGTGGAAATTTCAGCATAGTTTGGAAATCTAATGATCCCAAAAATTTGCACACTCTTAGCAGCGTATTTTCTCGTGTTCTGCAGTAGGAAGTCCTACAATGAGTGAAGCTGAGTTAGTGAAGAGCTCAAACTAACTGACATGAAGTGTTCTGGCACCTGCTTTCAAATTTACAAAGGGTGTAGTAACAATGCTAAACAATCGGTCTGTGGAAAACGTTGTCGTTCTGACGTCAGAGTATATACAGAGCAGACTGCTATGACCTAGGCCTTCTTCCAATCTATAAAAAGGGTAGAAAAATCGGACACACATAATTACCAGCATATTTCACTGACATCGATTGGCTGTAGAATCATGGAACATATTTTGGGTTCAGACATTGTGACCTTTCTAGACTCTGCTGTTTCCTGAAACAAACCATGCTGATTTCTGTAGATGAGCTTCTCAGTCATGCGAGACACAGCTGGCCCTGTTTGTGCATGATATACAACAGGCTCTAGATATTAGTTCCCAGGTTGGTGGCATATTCCTCCACTTTTTGGAGCAAGCGACAGTGCGGAATTGAGTCAAACGCCTTTCAAAAGTGCGCGCTTACAGTGTATCCGATGATATACGTTGTTGGATAGAAAGTTTTTTAACAGACAGAGAGCAGTATGTCGTTCTGAATGGGGTGACTCAAAACAAGCAATCAGGTGAGCCCCAGGGCAGCGTAATAGTTCCGGTGCTTGTTACGATTTACATAAACAATCTGGTTGGTGGTATTGACAGCGGCGTTAGACTGTTTGCCGTTGATGTTTTAGTCTACAGGAAAGTAGTATCACACGAAAGTTGTGAACAAATCAATGAGGATTTGCAGAAAATAAATGTGTGGTGTAATCACTGGCAGTTGTCTCTCGATAAGCGTAACCTACTGCGTATAACAAGGCGAAAACCCACATTGATGTAAGAGTACAAAATAAATGCCCAGTCTTAGGAAGCGGTAACATCTGTCAAGTACCTGGCTGTGACTGTTCGAAATGATCTCAAATGGAATGATCAGATTACACAGGTAATGGGCACAAAGCAGCGCGGAGCAGACGGCACACCACAAGAGAAGCGGTACTTATAAAATTGTCTTAAGAGAATTGTACCTTTATAGTGTAAAGTGTTGACATAGTTAAGATGCCCCAAACTAATGAAGTTGCGTCATCCTCCGCTAATGGTAAGACGTCAGTGAAGGAAGCCTTACGTATTGTTTCAAAAGTGTTCGAAGGGAATAAAAAGGATTTAAGGGAATCTACTAGTTCGAATGCCGCATGTACATTTTCGATAAAGCCAGAGGAACACGAAACGTTACTGAAGTTCGTTAAAGCAAAGATAACCGGTGAGGCCAAGTCGAGACTGCAAGTGCACGAGCGCACCGGGACGTGGCAAGAGGTGAAACGCGTTCTAGGAGAAAACTATGCGAGTAAGCGTACCATAGACTACTTCGCATGTAAGATTTTCCAAGCAAGACAGGGACAGGGGGAACCAATTGCATTTCGTCTATTCGGCTTGTCCAGATTCCAGAGAGATTTTCGAGAAGCAGTAAACAGAGTTACGGCTAGAGAAAACTTGAAGGGTGCGATAGAACTGGTTGATTCCTTAGGAAGAGCCTGCTTTATACAGGGATTAAGCAATGATAGAATACAGACAATAGTGAGAAGCAGAGGCGACGAAATTACGTTGGCAGCAGCAGTGGAGGTGGCACTGCAGGAAGAGAGTGCGATATTGTCCGTGAAAGAGCTGGGACTAGCCCCGAGGGTAACGAACACTCGAAATGAGGAAGCGGTAAAAAACGATAACGGAACAAGTATTACAATTAGCGGCAGTGTTTGGCCAAATCGAAGAGGAATACGAGCAGATGATAAACGTCATTGTAAATGCTCAAACGGGAATACTGCAGCCTCACATAATTAATCCAGTCCAGATTGTGAAATATCTAAGTTTAATACGAGACGAACTAAAAGACGTGAAGTTTCCTGTTCCTCTCGCCGAGTCGCCTCTTGTTAAGAATAATTGATTTAGATGTTTTCATTTCCGGTAGCATACTAGGGTACCTAATTAAAATTATTATTATCTATTAAAGGAATGTTAATCTCCCATTACCAAAAGAGATCCCAGATTTGAAAGGAAGGTACGTATACATACAGCCAGAGAAAGAATTTCTACTGATAGTACGCGAAACTTTCTACGGATGACCTAAAATGTAACGAACTGCCTTTTGGATTCATCTAAGAATAGGCGACTGTGCAGACAGTCATTCGCATTGCTATCGACATTCGACCATGAGGAATGCGAAGCCAAATTGTTACAACCGGTAAGAGAAATTCCAGAAGATTGATTCAGTGCGACTATTTTTCGCACACAGAGCCTTTGGATCCATCTAAACAGTAACGAATGGCTATATGTAGCTCCGAAGGGAGAAGGACTAACACAAACAGTATTATGTGGAAAGGAACCCCCAAAGGACTTATTAATGAAAGGGGTAGGAAAAATAAGTTTTTATAGTAAATGTAAAGGGCATGGAACGAGAGTGTTCATACAAACAGATAAAGAAATTCATAGCAACGTAACAAAGAAAGATATAATACCTCAAATTAATTTAGAATTTGACTGTTGTGTTGTAAACGAAGAAAATTCTAATGTTAGCATTGAGACATTTTTCTTAGCATTGGATCAGGTAGTAACACAATTAGACGATTCGAAAATCGCTGGGAAAAGACTGGATGATGTCCAGCGAATGGCAGAAAGGCAGGAGGAAGAACTAAAATATTCCAGATATTTTACACATTACTCAATAACTACATATGTTATTATAATAAAAATGACTATCGCTTAGCTACATGTTTCTGTAAAAACTGTAGATGCTGTAAAGAATGCTTGAAAAGCTTATGGAAGTACTTTGACGATAGTAACTGTTGTGGTAAAGTATGTATAAGAAACACCATAGTAAATCAGTACCCAGAGAATAGCTAATAAAGAAACTGAAGGTGCAGTAATATATGAAAGATGTGCGAAAAACCAAGAAGAGTCAGTTCTGTTCAGAAACAGGCGTTAAGTAAAATCAAAAGATAAAATATATTAAAAGTGTCTTATGGAAAAAACACTAAAATTGATTTCACCTTTTTATGTGTTATGAAACTGTACCTACTATGTAACTGTAATGACCAACGTTGAATGAAAATTGTATTTTGTATCAATGCTTTAACAATGTACGTTGATAAACGTATGTTTGTTAATTGTAATCGTATCAATGATTTGTAAAAAAATGTACCTTGATAAATGTATGTATAAAATAATTGTGTCTAACAAAGAACTTAATGGAATTAAGTGTACCGAATGTGTATGAAAGAAAAAAAAACATGTGGAGTGTTGATGTAAGCAAATAACCCAAATAAAATGAGAGAATCACAATTGACGCTACTCTGAGGAGTAACGCCAATTTCCCTGGCGGGGGAGGTGTTGTAATTAGACTTGGCTTGTTCCTGCGGTTACAATCGTTTCAGGCAGTACGCTGAGAATAGTACGTAGGAAGGAGTTAAAATTGTAGCGCTGGACGCCTGGCGTGGCCGCAGGGTCGGCCGAGGCGGAAGTCAAACTGTTTGTTGGGCAGCGGCGCTTCATAAGTCAGCAAACAGCCAGCAGATACAAACGAAGGTCTGTGCTTATCACGAGTCCCTACAATCAGTTAAGGAGTATAAACAGAAAGCATTTCTGGCTAGAGAGAGGTCTGGGAGTGGAGAGAGGAAGAAAAAGAGGGCCCTTGGTGGCGACGGCGCTACGTCGTGAGGAGCCAATGAAGGGCTCAGGACGCAGTGCGTGACGTGACCATATAGGGAGAGGCGCCTCTATCCCTCCACCCAGCCTCTGAAGAACAATAGCAACAACAATACTTCAACGATACCAAATACGGACAAGTTGCCTTCGACGCCTCGTCATGCGAAGCGCAGGCGGGGTCGAAGGGGGAACGCTAACAAAACTCGAGAGCAAGCAGCTCTGCGGCCGTCTTGTCGGGAGATTGTCGAGTAGTTAGAGAGTGATAGCAGCAGCCGACTTGGGCTGGGGAACGGGCTGTAGGCAGGCAGCCGGAGATAGTCGCTGGAGCGCGTCAGGGCGTAGCCGCGGGACTCTAACGTAGGGCGCTGGGAAATATTGCTGAGCTTCTAGTGGGCAGTCGGAACGGTGGAGTCAGTCACCGTCTCTGTGTTAGACTTGGCCTTCCTGTGAATACAGCTCACCCTGACTGCAGTTTATTCTGAATGATTGCAACCACGACGCAATGTATTAAAGTTAGCAAGACTTTAATTCTACCCGCTTCCTGTCTCCCTCTCACTAAGGTCAACCGGCTAAATCCCTTTCACGAACCGTGCCGCTCAATCCCTCGCAATACCCACGCTTGGGAAGCGACAGTGGGCTCATGAACTAACAGCTCGAAATAATTTTCAGAGAATGCGTTTAGCACAATTTTGGAAGATATTTTATGCGTACCTCCGGAATTGAACATTAATTTACCCTCGATATGTTGGCGAAAATACGTCACCAACTATTATTGTACGTGTTTGAAATTAAAGATTTCTTTGAACCTTTCAGCAACTGTATCATTTGAACTGGGAGGTCGGTAAAAGGATCCAATTATTAATTTATTCCGGTTGCCAACAATGGCCCATACTAACTCACAGGAAGTATCTAACTTGACGCTAAATTGAAGTAAACTACTTCTGACAGGCTAAACATGGTTGGCGGTGACGTGTTTGTTGCTATCTTTTCGGAACACCTTTAGGTTCTTCGCAAAAATTTCGGCTGGGCTTATATCCGGCTTTAGCCAGCTTAGAAAGCACTGATGCTCAAAACGTTATATTAGCGCTTGGAGCTCTGGTACTTTCCCAACACAGCTACGACAATTTACGACTGTTATACCGATGGTTCCTGTATCTACGTTCTTCCTGTGTTCAGCCTGCACTCCTTGTGACTGAAGCACTTCTTGTGTTTTCCCTAGTTCTCTAACCTAAACAACCGCCCAGTCCATGCCACACAGACTCTGCTACCCGTGTAACTGCCTCCTGCGTATAGTGGACACCTGACATATTCAGCAGAACCCGAAACCCAACCACCCTTTGGCACAAGTCGGGGAATCTGCAGCCTACACGGTCGCAGAACCGTCTGAGCCTACGATTCAGACCCTCCACTTGGCTCTGTACCAGAGGTCCGCAATCGGTCCTGTCGACTATGCTGCAAATGGTCAGCTCTTCTTTCATCTTACAAGCGAGACAGGCAGCCTTTACCACTTCTGTTAGGATCAGAAGACATTCTCTCTGGTTTCGTGCGGCTAAGTGACAGATTAGAGATTAGATTAGATTAGATTAATACTAGTTCGATGGATCATGAATACGATATTTCGTAATGATGTGGAACGAGTCAAATTTTCCAATACATGTCATAATTAAGTTATATTAACTTAATTATGTTGTTAAATTAACAACTTTTTTGTTTTTTTTTAATTTTTTTATAATTTTTTGTTTTTTCTTTTTTTCTTAATTTATATCTAAAAATTCCTCTATGGAGTAAAAGGAGTTGTCATTCAGAAATTCTTTTAATTTCTTCTTAAATACTTGCTGGTTATCTGTCAGACTTTTGATACTATTTGGTAAGTGACCAAAGGCTTTAGTGGCAGTATAATTCACCCCTTTCTGTGCCAAAGTTAGATTTAATCTTGAATAGTGAGGATCATCCTTTCTCCTAGTATTGTAGTTATGCACACTGCTATTACTTTTGAATTGGGTTTGGTTGTTAATAACAAATTTCATAAGAGAGTATATATACTGAGAAGCTACTGTGAATATCACTAGATCATTAAATAAATGTCTGCAGGATGATGTTGGCTGGACAACTATTATTCTGATTACACGCTTTTGTGCAATAAATACTTTATTCCTCAGTGATGAATTGCTTGCATATGGCATCATATTTTGGGGTAATGAGAGTAAATTAGCTTACTACGCCTATTTTCAAACATGCAATAGGGTCATTGCAAATTTTGGTGATAAACATAAGTAGCTGAACTCAAATGTTTCAGCAGATCATCAATGTGTTTCTTCCAATTTAGTCACTCATCAATGGACACACCTAAAAATTGTGAATATTCTACCTTAGCTATATGCTTCTGATTGAGGTCTATATCTATGAATGGTTTTGTGGCGACGTCATTTATCCACTGCGCCAAAAACAGCAGGTGAAAGCTGCAGTTGATAGATATTTATCTTTGCCGTAGTCAGCTTGGTTACGAGTTGTTTATTCTTGTTAGTTTTTGATCTGTGCTTGGAAAATAAAATGTTTTCTCATATTATGAAAAAAGCTGTTACTTCATAAAATATAAAGGCTCCCAAAGTTTCACTGAATTTTGATAAGTCACAGTACATACAGTTCTGTACAGTAAATGGTATGAGAGTCCGTTTACAAGGAACCACTTTGTCAATAATGTCTTTCAGAAAATTACTATTTCATCAGTTAATTCTTGTTTGTCAGGTGTGATTACTATACTTGTATCATCAGCAAAGAGAACTAACTTTGTTGTTGTTAATATATATTAATGACTTGCCGTTCTATATTCATGAAGAGGCAAAGGACCCAAGACCAACCCTTGTGGAACCCCATTCCTGATAGTTCCCCAGTTTGAGGAATGTGCTGATCTTTGGATATTATGAGAACTGCTCATTTCAACTTTTTGCACTCTTCCAGTTTGCGACAGTGCACAAATGGTTTAATTCATACCTCTCATGCCACAATACTCGAGCTTGTCTAGCAGAATTTCATGATTTACACAATCAAAAGCCTTTGGGATTTTTTGTGATCTCTCAATGGGTGGTGTTCGGTTATTCAGATCATTCAAAATTTGATTGGTGAAAGCATATATGGCATTTTCTGATGAAAAACCTCTCTGGAAACCAAACTGTAAAAATGAAGTACTAACAAAATGTCAGGTATGTGAAGCTACTCTTGAATACATTACTTTCTCAAAAATTTTGGATAAAGCTGTTAGAAGGGAGATTGGACGGTAATTGTTTGCATAAAAAATGGGATAGATCTGATGCCAAGATATAACAATAGCATATTTCAGTCTATCAGGGAAAATGCCCTGTTCCAGAGAGCTATTACACATCATTAGTACCGACGTGACCAACCACCTGCAGTTGGCTGCACCCTGTGCTCTTCATGGCATCTGGGAGGACCCTTTCCACATCTGGAATGACTCCAGTGCTAGCAGTAACTGGGTTTGCCACCGGTGAGGAATGATTGGAGGACTCTGACATGCTGAACTTGCGTCGGATCCCCACGGCTGGCCCACAACAGTGGCGCCAATCCACTGCAGCCTCAAGCTGTGAAACCGAAGCCATCACAACCTGAAGCTGAGAGCGAAGTGTCACCAACTCGCCTCGCATCAGCACACAACACTCGCAGTCCCTGACCGTGGAAAACTAAACTATTCAGATAAACGGACTATCGGTACGTCCTGCGCAACTCTACTGTAGACCCTGACTAAAACGCACGAACTGTGTCTAGTAATAGGCAGATATTCAAAAACCTAATTACCGAAGCACTCAAGTGAAACTAATAGATATAAAATTTACACGCAGAAACTCATGAAACAAAACTAATACCCACAGTTCTCGCGTCTTCGTTTGCGTCAGAAAGTAACATGATAATGTGACATATTACCAGTTCCTTATCAGGGGCAAATTATTTAAAGCACACAGATGGTACAATAAAATTCGCTCCTGGTTAGGAACTCTTAAATGACACAAAAGTGGTTTACTTACCTTTTGCTGCGTCTGTCTCGATCAGCTACCGCTGCCTGACACACTGGTTGTAGCGTTAACTCCGAAGAATGGTATGATGTATCATGCAGTGTAACTTGCTGTGACAGTGCGAGAGAGAGAGAGAGAGAGAGAAAGAGAGAGAGAGAGAGAGAGAGAGAGACAAAGCTTTGTTTATTACTCTGTGGCGGTCAGTGCTCACATAATTATTCTTAGGAGATAGAACTTTTGTTCTTCTTAAGAGTAAAAATTTTAGGAGAGGAGAGCCATTCTTGTGATGTAAAAATCGACACCATTGCGAGTTTTTTATTCACATTGTAAAATATACGTGTATATGGAAGGAAATCAGCTAATAGAACAAATAAAATATTGTTCATTTCAAGAAGGTACGTGTTATTATACACCCAGCGATATACTGCTATTGTGATTTACTAATAAACACCAGCTTGAGAACAGTTCCGACGGGAGCGTTCAGTTCTAGTGAAATAGTTCGATGTTTTCTTCGGAAAAGAAGTCACTTCATGGATCATTCAAATCCACAATAGATTGTTACATAGCAATCAGTACCTGGACATTTCTCAGAACTGAAAGCAGAGCCCCGAAGAATATTTCTCCGTACTTTGGTTACCACTTTCAGCTCGACACGGTATCTACAGCATCTGGAGCAGATTTCTACAACAGCGGAAGCGTGTAATCGCTATCAGTTTCACACACCGCCCTGTATGTATTTACCCACAACAGTGAACATACAGTTACTCACACACATAGAAAGACAATACAAGGTGGTGTGGGGAAACATTTCAGTATAAAGGTCCTGTAGAGCTAAACAGTAGTTAGCCTAGTAGTAGTAGTGGTAAACAAAAAAATTTTTCTTTTTTTCAGAGGCGTCTTTATAATGGCTAGTAGAGAGAAGCATTCCGTATGATCTCACGAATGTGTTAGATGATGTTCCTGGCAACCCCTACTCATGTCACTAGCTGCTTAACACAAACTAACAAGTGTTGCAATTAGACGAGAAGCTTTTTATAGCTTATTTCGTAATTATTTTACTTACTCAGAAGAGTTGTGTAAGATGAGTAACAACTGGCTGTAACCTTAACTGTTAGGATTAGGACTTGAAATTTCGTCAACGACACGTGTTTAACGAACAACTTTGTTCTCTGTCTGTGTGTGTTCCTTGTTCAGTGTGCGGTCCTTTTATGAATAAACACTGGTAGGACAACTGTGTACATAACATCATCTGTGGACACCAACGATATTATTTGGTGGTAAAATGTGAGTCTCAACACGCCCCCTCAATTTATACGCACTGGTATAAATCGATGAACTCGAGTCCTTAAGTTTGTGGTTCTAGGTTCGCAGTCAGGGTCCAACAACACACATCTCATGCTTCGGCGCAGGAAGGGCCTTCGTCAGCACGTCTGCTACCACGTTTTCTGTTGACCGATATTCCAGTTTCAGTGGATAATCTTGCAGGGCCTGGCGAATGAAGTCGTACTTTATGTGAATGTGTTTCGTCTTTGAGTGGAAAACTGTACTGTTCAATGACAACCAGTCAGCTGGAAAATTGGCAAATAATCCAATGCGTGGCAGCTCCGCTAAAGCCAACTCCTTCACGAAGGTTGATAGGTGAACTGCCTCCTTTGCTGCTTTGGAGATACTCATATGCTCAGCCTCACTTGATGAGAGAGCGACTATCCTCTGCTTGTGCGAACACCATGAGATTGCTGACTTGCTGACAGGAAGTCGTATACTGGTTACAACTTCATCTTGTGCATCAGAATTTCCCCAGTCAGCATCTGCAAAACCGAATATTCCCTCTTTATCCTTGATGTAGGTTAGATACCTCAAGGGAACAATTGGCAAGAAACTAAGGATTCGTTTTGCTGCCTGCCAGTGAACAAGATTATGGCTGTTGTTGTATTGGCTTAGCTTGTTGACCGCATGGCATATATCAGGGCGAGTGCCAACGGCGATGTACATGAGTATCCGTTCAGGGAACTGCTCGGAGCGTTGAGTCCTATCTGATGTACTTGCAGCTGCAACATCCAGTTTGATCCTGGTCGCCAACGGGGTTCTTACGGGCTTGCAGTCATCCATTCGGAATCGGTGTAAAACTTCTCTGATGTAGCCACTTTGATACAGCGTGAGTTTGTCAACAGACTGATTTACGTCAATGCCCAGGTAGCATTTCACAGGACCAAGATCCTTGACGTCAAATCTGGCAGATAACTTGTCCTGGCTCTGCCTTGTCCTTTCCGGGTCTGATGACGAAATTATGATGTGTATATGTGGACAGTGTGGGAAATTCTCAAGTCTTCCTGCTCACTTATATTGACGACAAAGATCTGCACTACTGCAATCCGATTGACATCAATGTGGCGTTTAATTTGGCATGACACTGTCTGCCAGCTTGGCACAACCTGTAGATGGTTTTTGTAAGCTTGCACACTTTGTCACCAGATTATAACTTCTGGAGCATATCATGTCCCTTTTTGGCTATGTGATGGTCCTCCTCTACATCTCTCATCTTCTGTAAGAACTTGGCTAATGAGTCCGGCTGTTCCATGAAGATTTCAGTATCAATTTCACCGTTGGGGAATGCAGTGGTGATATCCAGCTGTGAGACATGCAAGTTAAACCTCACTGCCAGAGCCATGAGGAGTCTGTGGAAACATTCTCTCCAGTTGCAAGAATCGAATCATTCAAAGTCAACTCCAGGTCTATGGTTAAATCCTCGTGCAACTATTCTGGCCTTTCATCGTAGCAAGGATCCATCACTGCCGTATTTGTTTCTTAAGACAGAAAAATAATTGACTGCAGAACTGTTTGCTGGTCTGTCCACGATGTCCCAGGTTTCATTCTTGACTAGCGACTTGACTTCATCGTATATAGCGCAAAACCATTCTTGACTATCTGTACCGTTCAATGCATCCTCAACATTGCTGCTAATGCAACAGAAATCAGTGTTGATGTCATGACTTGAAACATCTGGTGCAAGCTGTGGAGCAGATCTGACACTTGAGGAATTGCTGTCCTCGTCACATGATAAGTTATCATCTGAAATGATATCGTGTGGTAGCGAGGTGACTTCTTCTTCAAAACCGTAAAGTGGCTCTTCATCAGAGAATGATTCTGACTCGCAGCTTCTGTTGTCACTCAGGTCTCCTGGTGAAAACTCCGTGCAGATGCTTCTTCTTTGGCAATGATGTTGTTCATCTACGGAGAGGTCTACATAGGTTTGCTTGGGTTCAAAACTGTTATGATCAAGGAACCTGACATCTTGTGATGTGTGTATCTTGTGGTCTTTTGGCACCCACACAAGATAGGTACTTGAACAATCTGGTCCGAGAGGCAAGCAAGGAATCTTCGTAGGCTACTCAAACTTCCCCTTGTTTGGCGATTTGTCCAGGATGACGACACTTTCACCGAATATACGAATGTGTGACAGGTCTGGTTTCTTCTTCATCCACTTTTCATATGGACTTCCCCCTGAAAGTCCTTTGGTTAGCCAGCGACTTCGGATGTGGGCCGAAGCTACTAACACAGCCAACCAAAGTGATGTTGGCTGTCCAGACTCCAGCATCATGCAGAGAGCCACTTCAACCACGGATCGGTTCCTTCGTTCAGCAACACCATTCTGTTGTCGTGTATAAGGAACTGTTCGACGTCGCTGTATTCCTGCCGCTCGGAAGATGGAGTCCATTATTCCTTGCCGTTACCTGCCTGCTGAAAATCAGACTGGAATTCAAAAACTTTGGATGTAGAATCAAATCTTTCAACAAATCTGTCCATAACTTCCCCCTTGCGTCGAAGAAAGTTGACGTGACACCATCTGCTGTGCTGATATATGAAGGTTACAAAATATCTTGAACCACCTAGAGATTTTTCTCTCATTGGCCCACAGACATCTGAATGTACAAACTACAGAAGGTCACTTTTTTCATCCCGCCTGGTGAAGGGGGTGGATGCGATCTTTCCTTCAAGACATATGGTGCACTTGGTGAAGTCTGAATTTTAAGCGTGTCACATACTCAGCCTTGAGCATTCTAATCATATCTCCAGTGATGCAGAGTTCAGGTGTCCTAATCGAGCATGCCAGATTTGCGTGTCACTTTTCGTAATTTTTGTCTCGCCAACTGTACAGGCCTTTGGGCTGTTTTCATGCAAGTGAAACAGGTTACCAACTCTGAGAAAAATCGTGCAGTTATAAGGGACATTAACCTTTGTTTGCAACCACCTTAACTTTATCGTTACAGTGTATGCTGTCCACAACCTTTGTGATTGCGACTGAGATTAGACTGGTTCCGAGTTTTGTCACAAAGTGTTTTTCAGCGTAATGAAGTTGGTATCACTGGCTGAGGTTTTGATGCGTACGTCACCTTCAGTTGTCACTTGCGTAGCACTGTTGTCTGCAAGCGTTAAACTTTCTTGTGCTTTGGTTACGCTTGTGAACCCTTCAGGGTCGTTACACATGCGTGATGTGCAACCACTGTCTATACACGACAAAACGTTTGGTTCACGAGACTTCGGAGTACGTTCGTTAATGGAAAAACAGCAATGAGCTTCATCAACTTTGTTTCTTCAAAAGGAAGCTAATTTCGCAAGCTGCAAATACTCTTCTGCTTTGTGGCCTTTCTTGTTGCGAAAACTGCACCTCAATGATGATTTTCCCGCCCTTGTTCCAAATCGGAACAAAAATCAAAACAAAAGCAGTCACTTAATGCACCTTTTGATTTGTTTACGAAATGTTTAGGCCTGACCGGTTTGACAAACGTCGCAGCACTCGCATTTTCACTATCTTTCTGAACTCTCGCGTTGTTTTCTTCCAAGATTTTCACTTTTAGTGTCTCGACATCGGGTAGGTTATCACGAGATTCGACTGCACACCTAAAATTACCGTAACTGTCTGGCAAACTTTAGAGCAACATTATCGACAATAAATCACCGTTTATATCGACGTCCATTGCTTGTAATTTGTCCGCTGCATCGAAGAATTGATTAAGATGCCGTGTTACATCGTCACTAGGCTGCGCCCTGTGGAGAGTAAGACGTTAGGGTAGCGCTGCTGTGCGAGCACGTCCTTTGGATGCGGAAAGTGAATCAAGTTTGAGCCCTGCCTGGCGCGTCGTGCTGCAGTTCTTCACTCGCTTCAGTTCCGTGGCGCTGATGGACACAGTGAGGACTGCCTTCGCCCTCCTGTCTGCAGCGCCTTCACCAGTCACTGCAGGTTGCGGCATGTCTCCAGATACATTTATTTATTTTGTTTATTTATTTATTTATTTCGTGTTCCATAGATCCATATGGGAACATATCCCTGAATATAGAACGAGTCAAGGTTTTTACAGATTATTGTTTTGTGCACAGATACATTGATCTTATCATTAGATTAAAGAAAGTGTGAAGTTTAGCATATACCCTTACATATTAGTTAAGAACAATACCCAAATTTATATATGACTGTATATTCTGTCAGATGTCCTGTATCTTAAGTTATACAGGTGTCATATACAGACATACATTAATTTGGGTATTGTATTAAGTTACACTGTACTTACTGTGTGACCTCTACAATTGATTAATCATACTCTGTAAGGTTTAAGCACACACAAGAGATTCTATGCATTTTTGGTTAGAAATTCATCAATACTGTAAAGAAAATCTGAAGCAGTTTCTTTCAGATGAATCATGTTAAAGAACTGGTTGGAAACATGCCAAAGTTTAATGTGCAATGGGAGGGCATTAACACTCTTGGTGCCACTGTACAAAACCCCCTTCTGGACCATGCTTCTCGCTTTTAGCTCATAATGGATATCCAGTTTCCTTTGGGTGGTATAACTGTAGTATGAGCTATTGATTTTGAATAAGTTGCTATTTTTTGAAACAAAGCACATCAGAGAAAAAATACATTGGGCAGGTGTTGTAAGGATTTGTAGAGCTCTAAACAGATCCCTGCACAAGTGCCTAGGATGTACTCCACACATAATTCTTATTGCTCACTTCTGTGCATGGTACACATTTTTTTTTGCTATTGGTTGATTTCCCCAAAATATTATACCATAGGCCATAAGTTGGTGAAAATAGCCAACATATGCAGTTTTTACTGTCCTCATTTCCCTAGTGTCAGCAATGTTTGCTTAAAAATAATTTCAGAGCTTTGCCTCTCTTGAATATGGTGGTGTCACTTCACGAAATTTTGAAGGTTGAGTCCTCCATTTTGCTATATATATGCAGACCCAAGTATTTGCTCACCCATTTTTAGGTTCATTTCATTAGTAACATTTGTGTTAGGTTGACTGTAAGGCCAATTACATTCATTTCTCTTCTAAGAAAGACAATTCGTTTCAAACCAGTTTGTCAAGTCTGCAAAAGCTTTATTTGCAACCTCATTTGACACATTCCCTGAGAGATTATTAACTGATAACATGGTGTCGTCAGCAAACATGAGTATTTTCCCATATTCTGTACATAGTGCTAAGTTATTTATAAATATTAGAAAGAGCAGTGGGCCAAATACTGAGCCTTGAGGTACTCCTGCAGTAACGGAGCCCCATTCTGAAGATATCTGGCCACCATGCAGTCCTTCCACGATTACTTTCTGCTTTCTACCACACAGATAGGATTCAAGCCTCGTGCCTAAAGTTCCACCCATTCCTAGGGTGAATATGGTGACTTACACTGTCAAAAGCTTTTGACAGGTCACAAAATATTCCAACCGTCATCATATTATTATTTATGGCTTCCAAACATTGTCAACAAAGGCATGTATTGCATCCACGGTTGATACCCCTTTCCGAAAGTAAATATAACATCCTCAGCGGTAGCCAGTTTGGCTAAGATGCTCAACCATTCTGCTATGCATCAATTTCTCTATTACCTTGGAGAAAACGGAGAGTAATGAAATTGGTCGATAGTCTGTAGCCTCAGTCTTCTCTCCCTTTTTATAAATTGGTCGTACAAGCCCATATTTTAGCCTATCGGGAAAAACACCTTCTTCCAATGATGTAAAGAAATAAGTACAGTCCTCTGCCATATTAGTAATACAATAGTATTTCAGTAACTTACTGGAAATGTTGTCAACTCCAGCAGAATTTTTACATTTTAAAGACATAATTATTTTTTTCTAGTTCTATCACTGTAGTTTTTCGAAGATGCATCTCATCTATTTTGTTAGTGAAGGTGTTATGCAAGTATTCTGTAGCTTTCTTTACAGAACCCTGGCATCCCATTTGGTTGGTGACTTTTAGGAAATGATTGTTAAAGATATTAGCCACCATTTCGGGAGCATCCACCGAAAGGCTCCCAGTTCTTAAGCTAATCACTTATTTGGCAGACAGGCTTTTCCCTGTCTCGCTTTTAACATATTTCCATATGGTTTTCATTTTGTCATTTGATTTGTCAATTTCCTTTTTTAGATACATGCTTTAGATTTCTGGACCACCTTCCTTAATATCTTAAGATTACACTTTATATTGCCCCATCACTGCAGTATTGTTAGACTGTCCGGCTGAGGCATACAACTCTCTTTTTGTTTTACATGAAATTTTGATGTCCTGGGTAATCCATGGCTTAAATGCAGAGATACATTGATTTTCTCTGACTCTTTTATTTGGAAACACCTCCTCAAAAAGATTTGATGTTAAATTAATAAATACATTACATTTTGTGTTGACATCTACTGAGCTGAATACTTTAGAACAGTCAACTAACTGTAGCTTCTGCCCGTATGTCGCCATTGTTTCTTTATTTATTGGTCTCACATTTTTCCAGGTAGCCTTTGGTTTTCTGTTAAGAATTAAATGGGGGATTGTCAGAAGTATGACAGTCAGTCAAGTCCTAAATGGGCTGTCAGACCATGATGCTAACCTACTGTGCCTAGACTTATCAACAAACACATTATCAATTAGAGTACTGCAGTGGTCAGTTACCCTAGTGGGAAATTCAACTACTTGCATTAGAATGGAGCTGGAGCAACTAATAAGCTCTTACAATCTGTCATAACTTTCATCCAGGAAATTTACATTAAAGTCGCCTAGTATTATGACTGAAGCAATGTTATATTATCAATTTATAGAGCACCTGCAGGGAATCTTGGAATCTTTCTCAAACAGATTGAAATGTTTTTTCTGTACAATTTTGATAACTACTGATACACTATTTGTTGCCAGTTGTATATCACACACTTCAAAGTGCTGCTCAACGCAAAATTTGCTTACAGCAAGAGTACTAAATACTACACTATTTCTAACACAAATCAATGTTCCGCCCTTCTCCATGTTGGATCTGCAATATTGAGATGCTAAACTGAATCTGTCTAAGCACATCTGATTACCACAAGTGACATGATGCTTGGTGAAGCATAGTATATCTGGTTGCTTTACTAATAAACATAAAAAATTCACCAGACCAGATTCTCTTTCAATATCATTTAAGTTCTCTTAGAAAATTGTGAGTGGTATAGTCTATCAGAACATTGGCCTTTCTCAAATCTGCACCATTTTTACGATTAGGCTTACTTGGTATCAGTGTATTTTCACTGTGGACATGTAGGCCTACTGTTGGTTTTTGGTAGCCTTAAATGCAGAGGAAGAGGATATAGCAGTAGTTCCGATGCTCAAACCAAGTACCCCCACGTGTCGGTCTTGATGAGTACTGCCTCGACTTGAATTCTCCATGTGTCGCAGTTATCGCGTGATAAAGTTTCCACTCCAACTGCGTGTGCAGCAGCCACGTGCTCTATATTGGTCGCGTTAACAGACTCCGTTTATACAAAAACGGAAATTCGTAAGCTGAAGTGCGGGAATAAACTAAGAGTATCGCTTTTACCGATCGCGTGATCTGGGCCCATAACCTGTTAGGATTAGGACTTGAAATTACGGCAATGACACGTGTTTAACGAAGAACTTTATTCATAAAAGGGTAATTTCCAAGAATGATTGCCTATCGAAGTCGCTGTGTCCAAACGGTACATACCGAACGTGCGCTCGGAAATCGATCATGCGACTCCGGTGGCGAGCGCTATGAGTATGTTTATGTTAGTCACTACAGCAACGTCATGTACCGTTTGAACCGAGCGACTTCGGTAGGCATTCATTCTTGGAAATTACCCAAAAAAGGACCGCACACTATCTGTGTGCGTTCCTTGTTCAGAGAACACACACTGCTAGGACAACTATGTACATAACATTTGTGGACACCAACGATATTATGTGGCGGTAAAATTTGAATCTCAACATTAACTACGCAGAGTGAGTGGTAGACAGAAGCATTCTTTATGCTCTCACATAAATTTGTCAATTAGTGTTAAGATGCTTTTGTTGATGTTCATCTTATAGCCTCCTTTCAAGACACTGTCCATTTCGTTCAGCTGCTCTTCCAGGTCCTTTGCTGGTGTGTGTATGGTGCCATTGCACATTGGCAGCTATATTGGAACATCAAGCCTCACAGAGAAAAATAATTATTTGAATATTATATTTATCTTTCTTTACTGTTACGCGATAAGCAAATTAATTTTTTTTACCCATCGTGAGTGAGACTGACATCTTCATGTTCGAATACGTATGATGTGTTTGGCAATAGCGCCCTGAGAAATGAAATTTAGCCATGGCTCTTAATGAACGTAAAAAAGATTTTCTTTAACCAAGCACTCTTTTTGAAAGAGAGAAAAAATGTTCCATTTATTTGAAATGAAAGTAAGTTATGCGATAATATATGTGAGGGAAACAATTTGTGTAATGGTCTAAAAGCCCTGTTGCCATAGTTAATAAATATTCAAAAGTAAAGGTCACAGTCCAACCAATTTTAGAGTATCGTGCAAAAATCTAAATTTGTCAAGAATTTTTCAATATTTTTGCAAAATATTCGTCCCTATTACATGTTATGTGTATATTATATTCTGTACAGTTTTAATATATATTATGTGTCTTTTAGTTCCAATTTTTACATGATACTCAACGATTCAAGAGCTTTTTGAGACACTGGCTAAAAATATTTTCTCTGTATATAATTCTATATATGTACTTATACAGGGTGTTACAAAAAGGTACGCCCAAACTTTCAGGAAACATTCCTCACACACAAAGAAAGAAAAGATGTTATGTGGACATGTGTCTGGAAACGCTTACTTTCCATGTTAGAGCTCATTTTATTACTTCTCTCCAAATCACATTAATCGTGGAATGGAAACACACACCAACAGAACGTACCAGCGTGACTGCAACCACTTTGCTACAGGAAATGTTCAAAATGTTCTCTGTTAGCGAGGATACATGCATCCACCCTCCGTCGCATGGAATCGCTGATGCGCTGATGAAGCCCTGGAGAATGGCGTATTGTATCACATCCGTCCACAATACGAGCACGAAGAGTCTCTACATTTGGCACCGGGGTTGCGTAGACAAGAGCTTTCATTTATGGGGGCATTTAAAAGTCAAGAGGGTTGAGGTCAGGAGAGCGTGAAGGCCACGGAATTCGTACGCTTCTCAACAACAGATTCGGTGACCGACGGATTGGTAGAGGCGGACCAACACTTCGACTGAAATGTTGTGCCTTTACAAGTACGACACATGTTCTAGCAGCACAGGTGGAGTATCCCGTATGAAATCATGATAACGTGCTCCATTGAGCGTAGGTGGAAGAACATGGGGCCCAATCGAGAAATCAGCAACAATGCCTGCCAAAAGGTTCACAGAAAATCTGTGTTGATGACGTGATTGCACAATTGCGTGCGGATTCTCGTCAGCCCACAAATGTCGATTGTGAAAATTTGCAATTTGATCACGTTGGAATGAAGCCTCATCCGTAAAGAGAACATTTGCACTGAAATGAGGACTGACACATTGTTAGATGAACCATTCGCACAAGTGTACCCGTGGAGGCCAATCAGCTGCTGATAGTGCCTGCACACGCTGTACATGGTACGGAAACAACTGGTTCTCCCGTAGCACTCTCCATACAGTGACGTGGTCAACGTTGCCTTGTACAGCAGCAACTTCTCTGACGCTGACATTAGGGTTATCGTCAACTGCACGAAGAATTGCCTCGTCCACTGCAGGTGTTCTCGTCGTTCTAGGTCTTCCCCAGTCGCAAGTCATAGGCTGGAATGTTCCGTGCTCCCTAAGACGCCGATCAATAGATTTTCAGAACGAAGGTGTCCCGACAGGAAGACGTTCGAAGCAGTCTCGATACAAACGTACCGCGCCACGGCTATTGCCCCGTGATAATCCATAAATCAAAGGGGCATCTGCCAACTCCGCGTTTGTAAACATTGCACTGACTGCAAAACCACGTTCGTGATGAACACTAACCTGTTCATGCTACGTACTGATTGCTCTACAGTACTAGCATCAAGCACATGAGTCGCATGTCAACACAAGCACCGAAGTCAACATTACCTTCCCTCAATTGGGCCAACTGGCGGTGAATCGAGGAAGTACAGTACATACTGACGAAACTAAAATGAGCTCTAACATGGAAATTAAGCGTTTTCGGACACGTGTCCACATAACATCTTTTCTTTATTTGTGTGTGAGGAAGGTTTCCTGAAAGTTGGTCGTACCTTTTTGTAACACCCTGTATACCATATATATTAAAAAATTGCCTATGTTCGTCTAGAAAGTTTCAAAATTTTTGCTGACAGATTCACTTCAAATTTGTAAATGATAGTTTAATAAATGTTCAGACAATGTTTCCCTTTTGTGTACGATCCATAGCTGACATTCATCTGCATGTTTATTAGAGTATCGTGTACGAATTTGAAGTAAATCTTTCAAGTACATTTGCAGATTTTTGCTAACAACATTTTGCGATTATGTAGTATATGTGTATTTACACTGAAGTACGAAAGAAACTGGTACGGGCATGCGTATTCAAATACAGAGATATGTAAACAGGCAGAATACGGTGCTGCGGTTGGCAATGTCTATATAAGACAACAAGTGTCTGTGTCAGTTGTTAGATCGGTTACTGCTGCTACAATGGCAGGTTATCAAGATTTTAGTGAGTTTGAACGTGGTGCTATAGACGGCGCACGAGCGATGGGACACAGCATCTACAAGACAGCAATGAAGTGAGGATTTTCCTGTACAACCATTTCACATATGTACTGTGAATAGCAGGAATCTGGTGAAACATCAAATCTCTGACATCGCTGCGGCCGGAAAAAGATCCTGCTAGAAAGGCACCAACGATGACTGAAGAGAATCTTTCAACGTGACAGAAGCGCAAACCTGAATTGATGCAGATTTCAATGCTGGGTCATCGACAGGTGTCAGCTTGTGAACCATTCAATGGGACATCATCAATAAGAGCTTTCAGAGCCAAAGGCCCACTGGTGTACCCACGATGACTGCACAACAAAAAGCTTTATGCCTCACCTGGACCCATCAACACCGACGCTGACTGTTGGTGAGTGAAAAAATGTTGCCTGGTTGGACGAGTCTTGTTTCAGATTGTATCAAGTGGATTGACGTGTGCAGGTATGGAGACAACCTCATGAATCCATGGACCCTGTATGTCAGCAGGGGACTGACAAACTGGTGGAGGCTCAGTAATGGTGTGGGGCAGGTGCAGATGGAGTGATATGGGACCCCTGAGATGTCTAGCTACGGCTCTGACAGGAGGCACATAAATAAGCATCCTGTCTGATTATATGCATCCATTAGCGTCCGGTGTGCATTCTGATGGACTTGGGCAATTCCAGCAGGACATTGCGAGCCCCCCTCCTCCCACCCCCCGACCCCACCATGTCCATAATTGCTACAGAGTGGATCCAGGAACACTCTTCTGAGTTTAAACACTTCTGCTGGCTATCAAACTCCCTGAACATGTGCTGTTCAGAAGAGATCTCCATGTCCTCACACTCTTACAGATTTGTGGACAGCCCTGCAGGATTGATGGTCTCAGTCCCCTCCAGCACTACTTCAGACATTAGTCGACTCCATGCCACGTCGTATTGGAGCACTTCTGCAGGAGCCCTACACAATATTAGGTAGTGGTAACAGTTTCTTTGGCTCTTCATTGTATATAGCATGTATATTTTAAGAAATTATGTAGTGTATGGCCATGGAAACATTTATTAGAGTATCATGTAAGTATCTGAAGTACATTTGTCAATAACTTCGCAACTTTCACTATATAGTGGTATAGATTTGACATTCCACACATAATTAGAAGTTGTAAATCACGAAAATCTATAACATCACACTTGAAGAGTTCATCACATAAATAACTCTTGCCTTTTTCCTTTGTTTTTGTGATTTCAGCACACTTTGGTAGCCATCTCTAGAGTCAATATTTGCATTAATGAAATATGCCAGAAACAGCCCTAGTCCTGAGTTATTGTAGCGCAAGGATACAGTACTTCGATGAAAACAATCTGCCAGTAAGATTCAAGTGACAAATGGAGCTTTTGCCAGAAAATTTCTCACAAAGATTAACACTGTGTTCCAGACCAGGTCTCAAACCTAGGCCTTTTGACTTCTACAGGCAAGGACTATCTAAGTCCGAGTCATTAGCTGCACTTACAGCCTTACTTCTGCAAGTAGCTCTTCTGAAACTTACTGGAAGATTAAAACAGCATGTCAAAGGTAGAAGATCAGCAAGAAACCCCACTGCAGAGTGTAAATTCATTCTGGAAAACTCCTTTGTCAGTTCACAAGGGCAATTTTCAGAAAAGCTGGTGAAGCGTTAATATGAATGTTTATTACACACTAAAATGTAACTGTCATGGACAGCTTAATATACTGATGAAAAAAATAGGTTTATTGGGCTCTTCATTAACCAGTTAGATTGATGTTGTAACTTGTCATTTTGAGGTTTTGGCCAAAATACAGGGTGTTTGGACTTTCCCATTATAAGTCATAGAAGTTTGTAGAGGGGAGTCAGTACATAATATTTTGAATAGGAAGCTTTTTCTGGAAACGTACCATTTCTGTTCTGCAACAACTTCAGATATTTAACTCATCCACGTCTCCTTGAGGAACTGAATTAGACATGCTGCAGAACAATTATTAGGGCAATCCAAAGGAAACATAAGTGATAAGTGAATATTTGTTAACCACTGTAATGGCGACTTCCGCCACCAAATGCACCAGGGTGACCAAATGTAGCAGAAACACGCTAAATGTAGTGGATGGGTGCCAGGAGGTGCCGTATTAAAACTCGGCGAGAACTTTCCAAATGATGTATTGTTTCGAACTACGGTGTCCTCGTTCACCTCGGTCTGCGTCACAGGGCCCCGCAATGCTGAGGAAGCACCCCAGCGGCCTGTGCAACACAACGCTGTGTCGTGCCGGCCTCGGTTGCCCCGCTGAGTCCCGACGATGTCAGGATGGCTGCCCCAGCAGCCCACTCAGCGGCCACCGTCCTCGATATCTCCACGCTGCTCCACCGGGAGCCGTAGGCCGGCCCCGCAATGCTTCTTCCTCGCTGGCATAGCTCAGATCGCAGTGGCAACGAGCGCCCACTATCTGGCATCCAAATGTGCGGCCCTCGCCTCGGGAAGTCTCTGGGGTGTGTCGGATTCCTAGACGACAGCCCGCGATAGTGAGCGGAAGAGTGGCCTGCTGCTGGCTGGCTGTTGATCGGCCTCAGAGGGTCGAACCGATGACCCGCCGTGGACTGGGACGCTGGCGTCCCATCTGTTGCTGTGTGTAGCCTGATGGTGTGACACGCCCTGCTGTCCAGGAGAGCTGCCACATTTGAATGACTCTCGTTAGAAAATGGCACCTATTTATACTTGGCTGTGTGCCTCTCTTTTGCCAAGTGCGCCACTTCGCGCCACGTATTCGAAACTCGCCCCATTCTGCCTGTGACATGAGCCGTGCAAACTGCTGGGTGTGCCTTCTCCGGTAGTTCTATGCCCCTGCGGCCTGTATTTGCTTTTGCAACTGCTGGTATGTGTAACCCACTGCAATCTGGCCTGCACCTGGCTGTAACGTGTGCTCAGAATATCACACAAAACTAACTTCCCCTATCCTAAACGGTGGTGCCACTATGAGCACATTTGTTTTTAATAACACTCAGACATTACATGTTTACTTTACTCCAAAACAAAAGTGAACCCAGTACACTGTACATACAGAATGTAATGTTTAAGTGTTAATACAGACAAATGCGCTTAAGTGATAAATGGATTATGTTTACTTTCGAACTGTTATCTAATAATTGTACTGCATGACGCTTGATTCAGTTCCTCATGCAAAAGTGGATGAGTTAAACATCTGAACTGAAACTGTCATGTCCAGAAATGTACTGTTTCTGTTCTATATGTTCCTATTCAAAACATTATGTACTCACTGTCCTCTACAAATATCGCAGTTTGCAATAGGAATTTCCAAACGCCCTGTATCTAATTCTGAGTAGAAAGTTGACATTTCTGATAATAATGAATAACAAAATGAAATAAAATTCTCAAACTATCATAAATACTGAAACAAAGTCTTTTAAAAATACAGATGGTAGGGGCAGTCCTCTGTTTGCATCATGTACACTTTTAATTCACCATAAATTGTAACACAAAATAATACACATGGCAAAAATGAATTTTCTATTCCAGTTGATATTAAGTAATTGAAAACATTTGGATGGTTAACATTTAACAAATTTCAAGAAAAGTCAGATATTTTATATGTACATCATACGAAAAGATTATATTCTTTTACAAATATGCAATGTCATAAAATTTTGGACTAAGATTTTAAATAATTTGTCGCAAGAAGTTTGTTATGAAATTTTGTTGGAAACTGTGACTACATATTAAACAAAGAAGAAATGTGATCAAATTTCTAATCTTTCAACAATCAACAGAGCTGTGATTGCACGTCTCAGTACTGGCTTGGCATCTCTCAGTCTATGGATTTTGGTTACATAGTCATTGCTATTACAGCTGCTGTGAATCATTTGACAAATCATAATAAAATTGTGAATTGGTCTGAAGCAGAATTATGTTTACATCTTTAGTCAGGCATGAGGATCCAACTCATCTCCCAGCCTGAGTTAAGCTAATTAACTTATTTTCAGAGTGGCACATTTACGAAAGCAAAAGCTAGAGCTCTACTTTAGTACTTCCATTAACATAGCTAGAAAGTGCCCAGCTTTGAAATTGGCACCCCACACTTTGGATCACACCACAGCCCTAAACACTTGTTTTAGAATGCTAAAGTCAGGTTGGCACCTCACAACGAAACCACACAAAGTACAGTCACTGCATGCCACACCGATGAATAAGCAGTGCTGGTGTAGCCTGTGTATTAAAATTTGTCTATATCAAGTGATATTGAATCTTCTGAGTACTTACAACTGTCTCTGAATAGTACTGTGCAAATGGATTGCACCAAGTTTATTACCATATAGATATGAAGATTTACTTAAGTGAACCAAGCTCCACTCGATCTGCTCCTGGAGAAAACCAAGGATCCACCATTGCACCAGTGGATGTATTTCCATCTGGCACAACACAAGGCGATGACGATGCCGGTCATAAACTAAACTAGACTCGCCTCACGCCTGCACGGTTACTGCCTGCGCGTGTGTACACACTTTCACCACCTGTTGTTGCCAGCTGCTGTTCTTGAAATTTGTGTAACATATCCAGTGTTCCACCATAGCTGATGAACCACAGGGAACGTCTCTCACCATAATTGTTCAGTTTCGACCACAAGAGACCGAACACCTGCTGCACAACATTCGGCAACTGATGTCGCTAATCTCTCGCCGGTCAGCACTGCCGCAAATTGCTGTGCCTGAATTGCACCCAGAACGTAGTGAGCAAGGGAATGGTCAGAATATCGGGCACAATCTGCAGAAGTGAAGGATTTGCAGCAGTGTAGAAATCTTCCGTGGCAATACGCAGGCAGATGAACAAACTATTCGTTTAGTTATGAGTGGAACAACACACAATTAGACTAAAACTGGATACTGGTGCTTCCATTTCCCTAATTAAAGACACATGTGGCAGCATTTGTAGCCCACTGCACAACAGCCCACTTCTATTACGTCTGCCTATAATGGACAAGCAATTCCAGTCCTCGGCATCTGCAGTTTGCGAGCAGTTTTCGGTGGAGTTGAGGCGTAGCGCCGTATACCGATCCTGCCTTGGAGGCGGTTAAGTGGGAGATGTGCCTCAGAGCTGGATAGTGACAGATGGTGACGCGAGACTGGACGCGCACGTAGTTCATGTATCAGCCGATAGAGGGCAATATTGGATAGGGGACTGATTTAGTTTCGATTGTACCCACTAGAGTGCACTAAAGTAATAGAATGTTTTTCATAAACTGTTCTGGTATTTTCATAAAGTGTTATAATGTCTTTTTGTGTATGTAAAATGTTATAAATGTGTTTTAGCAGTATGAATGATGCGTGAATGTGGTTTAAGGTTAATATGAAGATAATTGTTTAACGAGTTACGTAGTAGGATTTAGTGTGGGAACATTTCGAAGAAGTATGGATATGGACAAAGGGGTTTTTTGTAGAATAGATTTGTAAAGTAAGTTTATGGTAAAGGGAAAGTCTAGTGACATGTCCATAAAATTTTAATCTTCGCCTTCTTATGTCTGCTGCCAGGATTGATATAGTTTCTGTGGTTCTTCTTGATTGTATCCGGTATCCTTCTTCTGTTAATTTTGGACCTAAAATCTTTCTCATAATTTTGCGTTCTTCTTTTAGTATTTTTTCTAAATCACATTTTGTGTGGAGTGTGAGCGTTTCACTAGCATATATAGTCTGTCGGTAAACTGAAGAGCGAGCGAGCGAGTCCCCACTCTGCCAACCCTGGTACGTCACAGGGCGCTTCTACAGGCTGTTCCACAACGTAGTACCGGCCCTGCCGCGGCGCGCGCTTTAAATCTGTGACGACGCCCTGTACAGATACGTCCCGGCTGCGTTTGTTTTTAGACATTTGCGTTAAGAGTATAAGGAAAACAAAAGACGATAGCTTCTTCGAAACAAAGCATTATAGAGTAAATAATATTAACGGAAGTCAGGATTCTACTACAAACATAGAACCGAATCCCTATTCATATGAATGTATGTTCCTCTATTCGTAAGACGAACCAGATATAGTGCAATCAGTGTGTAGAATTTAAGGCTTGTTCTTACTTTGTGTTTCTACTAAAAGGTAGAAGTTTTCTTTGAAGGGCTGCATTAAAACTTAACAATTCTTGCAACATGAAGAGTGTTTAAAAAGTAACCAGAAATTTATAATTACGTGTGTTGTATTAGTTCGATTCGCACTGTTTTTTTTTTTTGTCACTGTCTTCGTAAAAATGTCTGAAAAGCATTACCAGGTAAATCCCATTTCACGCAATATCTTGTGTAAAACATCTTTCTGCAACGAAAATGTATTTTTTGTTTCACGCCAGTGAGTAATTTCCGTAATGTGGGCATTATATTTTGGTTTATGTAAAATTCCTCCATCGTTTGTCGAATGACCGATTTTGTGAAACTGTCTATAACGATGAGTTTCCTCCCTAAATTATTAGTAAATAATGCGCCATGCGCCTTGTTTTCGCGTTCCTTCCTTATGCGTCCTATTTTGGCGAGCCTGACTTTTGCATATACTGCTGCCCTTTGATTGGGACTGGCAATATTAGCCAACAGTTCTTTCTGTGTCGCCTCCTTAACACAAGCTGTAATAACGTTAGAGACGATCGAACGCTCGTTCTGCGCAAATATCTCCTTCGTATTCTGCACATTTTCTTGCAATGCAGGGCGATTATCCATCACTTCCGGATACTGAACTTTATCCGTGAGTACACAAAGTCAACTGACTGAGACTGGCAACTAAGATCCCACGAACAGAAACGACGTATATCACTGCACGCCGAACTACACCACTAGACAGGTAACGGGCAACTGATTTTGGGTTGCCCTGTAGGCCAGTGGCAGGGATCTTCCGGAAAAGGCCACTTCCCCCACCAAAAGCGCTGCTCGCTCTTCAGTTTACAGACAGACTATAGTGCTGCTGGCTTAATTACTGCGCAGTAGTGTCTGATTTTTGTGTTCGAGGAGATGCATTTTTTATTGTATATTTCATGTGTCATACCATATGCTCTCTTCATTTTCTGTTGTCTGATCTTCTGTGCAACTTTCTCTCCTCCGGTTGGCTCCAAAATTTCACCTAGGTATTTAAAATGTTTTACTCTATTTATTTTTCCATATTTTGTGTTCAAACTGTGTATATGGAATTTCGTACAGAAAAATTCTGTCTTTTGAAACGAAATTTGTAAACCTACTTTATCCGCGCATTCCTTAAGGATCTCTATTTGTTTGGTGGCGATTTCTTCATCATCTGCAAGTATGGCCAAGTCGTCCGCAAATGCTAAACAAGATATCTCCACGTTGTCTTTGGTTCTACCAAGATGGATTGGTTTCCAGTAGGATTGATTTTTTAATTCTTTTTCTCATTCCTTAATGACTTTATCCAGGACTATATTAAACAGAAGTGGAGATAGCCCGTCACCTTGACGTACTCCAGTTTTTATGAGAAAAGGTTCAGAGATTTCTCCCCTGAATTTAACTTTAGATACAGTGTCTGTCAGTGATTCTTTGATAAGCCTTAGTGTTTTGGAGTCAAGTCCAAGTTCCTCTAAAATGTTAAACAAAGATTTCCGGTCAATTGAGTCATAGGCTTTCTTAAAATCTACAAATGTACAAATTATGGGGGCATTTCTAATTGCTTTGTGTTTTAATATTGTCTTTAAATTAAATATTTGTCTATGCATGAGCGACCGGGGCGGAAGCCTGCTTGATAATCACCAATTTGGCGTTCCAGCTGCTCTTGTGTTCTTTTCAGCAGGCATGTTGAGAGAATTTTGTAGGTGACTTGTAAAAGTGAGATTCCCCTGTAGTTATTGACATTTGTTCTGTCTCCTTTTTTACGTAACGGGTGAATAAGGGCACATTTCCAATCCTCTGGTAATTTTTCTGTTTCCCATATTTTTGTTATTATTTTTGTGAGCTCTTGCAACGTCTTTGGTCCTAGGTTTTTTAATAGCTCTGCAACAATGCCATCTTCGCCAGATGTTCTATTATTTTTTAAGTTTTTAATGTGACATTTGATTTCTTCCTGTGTTGGTGGTAATGAATCCGGTTGAGCGTTGGCACTGATTTCTTTGGGAAACCTTAAACTAGGTTCTGGGCAATTTAGTAGGTTAGAAAAATATTGAGCCAATACTTGACAGTTTTCCTGGTTTGTTAGGGCTAATTTACCATCTGGTTTTCTGAAACATAAATTTTGAGGGATATATCCTCGTATTTTATCTGCGAAAGTTCTATAGAAGTCTCTTGTATTATAGTTTTGGAAATTTTCTTCTATGGCATCCAGTTGTGCCTTTGTGTACTTCCTTTTTGCTTGCCTAATAGATTTTGAAACCTGTTTTCTAACCTCGTTAAATAAATGTAGACTTTCTCGTGATTTTTTTACTGTTATATTCTTGAAATGCCTTTTTTCTCCTTTCCAATGCATTTTCACAGTCTGAATCCCACCAAGGGTGTTTGAATATCTTTTTCAAGGGAATAGTTTCCTTAACTATTCGCGTGATTTTAGAATGAAATTCTTCCCATGTGTTTGCCTTTTCCTTCTCCCATTCTTCTTTTACTTTAGATTCTTTAATCTTCTTGGTGTCATATTTCTGTATTTCTGTTTTCTTCTGATGACTTCTTCGTGCTGTAAACTTGATTTTAATTCTAGTTAGGTAATGGTCTGAATCAATGTTAGCTCCTCTGCATACTTGGACGTCGTAAATTTCTTTTTGTACTGGGTATGAAATCGCCACATGATCTATTTGAAACTCGCCAATTTGTTGTATAGGAGATCTCCATGTCTTTTGTTCTCTTGGACATTTTCTTAGAGATGTTGACATTATCTTCAGGTTATTCTGCTTACATAGTTCGACGAGCCTTGTACCATTTTTATTGGTAAATTTATGTGCAGGATATTTGCCTACGGTTTTTTGGTGGATTTTCTCTCTACCAATTTGGGCATTAAAATCGCCGAGTAGAACTTTTGTATCATCTTTTGGAATCTTGGCCATTATATTCTCCAAATTTTCCCAGAACTTTTCTGTTTCTATGGGGTTTTTCTTGTTGTATCCGTTTGTGGGGGCATGAACATTAACCATTGTGTATGTTTTGTTGGCACATTGTAAGCGCATCGTCATTATCCTATTATTTACGGGAGTAACTTCCTTGATGGAGCTGAGCACGCTCTTGTGTATGATAAACGCCATCCCGAGATGGGGGGCTCCTCTTCCGATTCGTTTATCCGTCTTGCTCTTAAAGATGCGATAGTTGCCATAATCTGATGTTTCTTCATCTGTAAAACGTGTCTCCTGTAAATCTAGTATTACTATCTTTTGCTTTTCAAGTTCTGTTGTAAGGTTTAGAAGTTTCCCTGGTTGGAAAATGTATTTATGTTAAAGGTTCCAATGTATGTAGGTGTTTTAAGTGGAAGTTTGCCAGAGAGCTCCGACTTTCTCTGATGTAATCGTGTAAGTCCAGGTTCCCCAGAATCCCAATTCCTGGGTGCCATCTGTTGATGGGTGGATTGGTTACCACCTGGGGTAATGTTGTTGTTACTTGCACGAGTCATACTTGCTTGTAATCAAGTTGGTCAAGTGTTTCCACTGGGTGTTTAGAACCAGGGATTGTTAGTTCCTGGCGCATTATGACCAGCCGCACATTGTGTGAACAGACGCTGACCAGGATGCCGATGGTTGGGTGTTGACAGTGCTTATTGTAATGGCGGCACTTACTCGCCATGACACAGCAACGTCTTCGGGTTCTGTGGTTTTTGAATGAGTGTGACCCTTGCCAAAAGTCACCCTCCCACACCCTCGTGATGCTGCCGCCTCGGTCCGGGACTGCTTATTTGGGTTTCCCCTTATTCGCAGCTGTCCACCATATCTGATGGATCGTTCGCTATCCGCCACCTGCGACCCGCCCTGTACCTGAGGCTCGGCTAGGGATTCATATATATATATATATATATAAACAAAGATGCTGTAACTTACCAAACGAGGAAGTGCTGGTATGTTGAATAAAATGTTCTCGGGTTTCCAACCGCGTCAATTGGTTAAAACTACCCGAGCTTTTGGCCAAGCACTCCTTGGCCATCGTCAAGTGTTATGACTGCCAGTGGGCTGTTGGTGCGCCCTTATATACGCTAGCTGCCGGCTATGACGTCACTGGTGCCCGTGACATTGCCATATATGGGCATGTTTTGAGTCAGCGTTCGATGTGCCCTCTTCAACCGCGCGATCGCTGGATCAGTGCTGAGATGCAAGTCACCGTCTCTATGCAGGGTGTTTGTGGTAATTTTTATTTCAACAGCCTCCTGTATTAAACTGTCCCAGAAGCCGTTAGTGCGAGCCACGACAGAGGTATCGTCAAATTTTATGTGGTGACCGTTTTCTAACGCATGCTCAGCTAACGCAGATTCCTCTGGATAGCGTAGGCGATAATACCTCTCATGTTCTTTCCTGCGTTGTTCCACAGTGCGCACTGTTTGTCCGATGTACTTCTGGCCACACTCACAAGGTATTTCGTAAACTCCAGGTGTTCTGAGACCTACAGCGTCTTTAACTGGTCTCAGTAATTGACGGATTTTCGTTGGAGGCCTGAAGATCGATTTGATCTTGTGTCTTTTCAACAAGCGGCTTATCTTGCCCGACACAGAGCCACAGAATGGCAGCAAAGCAAGTTTCTTTTCCTGCTCTTCGTCGCTGGTCTTATTCTGATATTTCCCAGAAATCACTTCTTTGACTTGACGGGCGCTGTAGCCGTTATTCCTGAAAACCTTGTGTAGGTGGCTCAGTTCGTGGGGCAGGTTGTCGTCGTCTGATATTACTCTTGCACGGTGCACCAATGTTTGCAATACTGTGCGCTTCTGTGCTGGATGATGATGGCTGGTGGCGTGCAGGTAAAGGTCTGTGTGGGTGGGTTTTCTGTAGACGCTGTGGCCAAGGCACCCATTTCGTTTACGGTGGACAAGGACGTCGAGGAAGTTCAATGCATTATCTTTTTCCACCTCCATGGTGAACTGGATATTACTGTTGATGCCATTGAGGTGTTCCAAAAACTCGTCTAATTTCTCGCGTCCGTGTAGCCAAATGACGAACGTGTCGTCAACGTATCGAAAGAAACACTTAGGCATCAATGGCGCAGTATCTATGGCAATATCCTCAAAATTCTCCATGAAGAGGTTTGCAACAGCTGCAGCCAACGGGCTGCCCATTGCTACGCCGTCTGTCTGATCGTAGTACAGGCCGTTGTATGGCCAAAGAGTGCTTGGCCGAAAGCTGGTATAGTTTTAACCAATTGATGCGGTTGGAAACCCGAGAACATTTTATTCAATGTTATCGCCGCGAGACTCTGCTGGTATGTTGATAGACAAAATAAAACATACAATGTATGAATGCACACACACACACACACACGCACACACACACACACACACACACACACACACACACAAATATTCAAGCTTCCGCAACCCAAGGTTGCTTCATCAGGAAAGAGGGAAGGAGAGGGAAAGAGGAAAGGATGTGGGTTTTATGGGAGAGGCAGGCAGACATATGTAAATGCATATGTTCCCCTTAAGGTAAGTCTTTCTGCGCCCGGGATTGGAATGACTCCTTACGCTCTCCCTTAAAACGCACATCCTTTCGTCTTTCCCTCTCCTTCCCTCTTTCCTGATGAAGCAACCTTGGGTTGCGAAAGCTTGAATATTTGTGTGTGTTTGTGTGTTTTTTATTGTGTCTATCAACATACCAGCACTTTCTCATTTGGAAAGTTACAGCATCTTTGTTTTGTATAAATATTTTTCCCACGTTGAATGTTTCCCTCTATTATTTATACATATTGTTACTGCTAACATTGTCCGTGGCTCGTGGTCTTGCAGTAGCATTCTCGCTTCCCATGCACGGGGTCCCGGGTCCGATTCCCGGGCGGGTCAGGGGTTTTCTCTGCCTCGGGATGACTGAGGATGAAATGATGATGAGAGACACAACACCCATTCACTCGCAAGTCGCCGTAATGGCGTTAAAGAATTTGTGCAGCGGCGGCCGAACCACCCCGTGAGGGGTCTTTCAGCCACCAATGCCATACGCTCATTATTACACTCCTGGAAATGGAAAAAAGAACACATTGACACCGGTGTGTCAGACCCACCATACTTGCTCCGGACACTGCGAGAGGGCTGTACAAGCAATGATCACACGCACGGCACAGCGGACACAGCAGGAACCGCGGTGTTGGCCGTCGAATGGCGCTAGCTGCGCAGCATTTGTGCACCGCCGCCGTCAGTGTCAGCCAGTTTGCCGTGGCATACGGAGCTCCATCGCAGTCTTTAACACTGGTAGCATGCCGCGACAGCGTGGACGTGAACCGTATGTGCAGTTGACGGACTTTGAGCGAGGGCGTATAGTGGGCATGCGGGAGGCCGGGTGGACGTACCGCCGAATTGCTCAACACGTGGGGCGTGAGGTCTCCACAGTACATCGATGTTGTCGCCAGTGGTCGGCGGAAGGTGCACGTGCCAGTCGACCTGGGACCGGACCGCAGTGACGCACGGATGCACGCCAAGACCGTAGGATCCTACGCAGTGCCGTAGGGGACCGCACCGCCACTTCCCAGCAAATTAGGGACACTGTTGCTCCTGGGGTATCGGCGAGGACCATTCGCAACCGTCTCCATGAAGCTGGGCTACGGTCCCGCACACCGTTAGGCCGTCTTCCGCTCACGCCCCAACATCGTGCAGCCCGCCTCCAGTGGTGTCGTGACAGGCGTGAATGGAGGGACGAATGGAGACGTGTCGTGTTCAGCGATGAGAGTCGCTTCTGCCTTGGTGCCAATGATGGTCGTATGCGTGTTTGGCGCCGTGCAGGTGAGCGCCACAATCAGGACTGCATACGACCGAGGCACACAGGGCCAACACCCGGCATCATGGTGTGGGGAGCGATCTCCTACACTGGCCGTACACCACTGGTGATCGTCGAGGGGACACTGAATAGTGCACGGTACATCCAAACCGTCATCGAACCCATCGTTCTACCATTCCTAGACCGGCAAGGGAACTTGCTGTTCCAACAGGACGATGCACGTCCGCATGTATCCCGTGCCACCCAACGTGCTCTAGATGGTGTAAGTCAACTACCCTGGCCAGCAAGATCTCCGGATCTGTCCCCCATTGAGCATGTTTGGGACTGGATGAAGCGTCGTCTCACGCGGTCTGCACGTCCAGCACGAACGCTGGTCCAACTGAGGCGCCAGGTGGAAATGGCATGGCAAGCCGTTCCACAGGACTACATCCAGCATCTCTACGATCGTCTCCATGGGAGAATAGCAGCCTGCATTGCTGCGAAAGGTGGATATACACTGTACTAGTGCCGACATTGTGCATGCTCTGTTGCCTGTGTCTATGTGCCTGTGGTTCTGTCAGTGTGATCATGTGATGTATCTGACCCCAGGAATGTGTCAATAAAGTTTCCCCTTCCTGGGACAATGAATTCACGGTGTTCTTATTTCAATTTCCAGGAGTGTATTATTGCTAACACTGAAAATTGCTGCACCACACAATGGTAGGCTGGAAAAATGTTCTTCTGTGTGCTGCAAAGAATGCCAGATGGATTTTCAGCAATTAAAGGATGCATCGTTAAGTTGTCAATGTTTGATTCATTTTGATCCAGCAAAGTCCATTGTGTTAGCTGTTGATGCATCTTCTTACGGACTGGAGTTCTGCTCTCCCGTAAAATTGGTTCTTCTGGTAGACCTATTGATTTTGCCTCGAAAACTGTTAACAGAGTGCAGTGTAACTACAGTCGGCTAGCAAAAGAGGCACTTGCCATTATCTACGGTGTTATAAAATACCACCGATATTTGTACAATCAGAAGTTCTATTTGCTGACAGATCGTCATTGTTCGATGGCCTCGTTCGACAATGCCACGCTCTTCCCACCCCGGACAGCGCAAAAACTGCTGAGTTGGGCTCTAAGATTGTGTAATTATCAGTATGAGTTGTTGTACAGGCCAACTGTTCGATAAATGAGACAAGAAGTCAGCATTTGAGTGTCGGTCAGCTCTTCAGGTTGTTTCGCAATATGTGCACCATTTGTGGTCATGTAGCTTGAAAGAAATTCCCCACCCAGTGGCGTATCCTACTTTTCAAGTCGTCACATAGTATCCGTGCTACTGGATGTTCTGCTGTCACCTACAGAGAATGACAAAGTGTGTGTGACGATTCCTCACTCCCTTCGGCAGGAAATTTTGTCTGTATAGCATCGAGGTCATTGGGGTGTAGTTCACAGAAAGAAACTATCCAGACTTCATTGTACTCAGCAGAGAACAGGTGAAAAGGTTGCGCAAATGACAGCTCGTTGCGAGTCTTATGCAGAGCATCAGTCAGCTCCACCACGACACCTTTCAGGCAGTGCATTTGTATTGATCTCGTGGGCCTGTTCTGGAGCAAGCACTGGTTATTAGTGGTAGATACTTAGAATAAGTTTCCTTTTGTTATCATAGTACATCCACCACTACTGAAAGCATTGTATCGGTTTTGTCTTCCAGTTTTTGTCTTAAAGGTCTTCCAGAGGTCATTACCTCGGAAAAGGACCACAATTCACATCAGCTGATTTCTGAAAATTTTGTGCTGCCAATACGACTACTACTACTACTACTACGTGATCAGGCCCAGTGGACCACATGCATCTACAAATTTCCTCCTCCACTGTATTCTGTCCATTGCTGCTATTCGCAATCCGTTCACATCTATTGACACTTGGTTTAAATCTTCATGGAGGCCATCCCTCCAGCGCTTCTCGGGTCTCCCTGGCGGTGTCTTTCCTGTAGGTGTGAAATCCAGGAGCTTCCGAGGCCATCTGTGATCCTCCATCTGGGACACATGGCCGGCCCACTGCATTCGTTTGGCTTTGACAGTTCCTGCTATGTTGGGCTGCCGGTATAGTTCCTCGAGCTCTCGGTTGCATGTGATCCTCCATTCCACTGTATCTGCATCCAGAACCGGACCGAAGATCTTCCGAAGCACTTTTCTCTCAAAAACGAGGAGCTTATGGAAGTCCTGTTTTCGGATAGTCCATATCTCACAGCCATATAGAACAACAGGCTGGATCAGGATTTTGTACAGTCGAATCTTGAACTATCTGGAGAGATATTTGGACCGAAGCAGTTGTGCTAGGCTGTGGTACGATCGGTTTCCTGCTTGTATTCTGGCATTGATCTCTGCTTCCCATGACGAGTTCTCAGTGAAAAGTGCGACTAGGTATTTGAATTCTTGCACTCTCTTGTAGGAGTGGTCCCCAACCTGCAGTGATTGTAGATGATGAGCAGTCTGACAATGACCACGCGTCATAACGAGGTACTCTGTCTTGGCTTCCTTTATGTTTAGCCCAAATTTGCTGGCAGCCTCCTTTAGTGCTTTGGCCATTTGCTCCAATTCCTCTTCCGACCTAGAGAGTAAACAGATGTCATCTGCAGAGGCTAAGTATGCCAGTCTCTTTCCTTCGATTTCAATCCCTTCGTTCTCTCGGAAAGTCCTGCGTACAATCTCCTCGAGGGCAAAGTTGAACAGGATAGGTGACATATGCTATGTGACAACTGCACCTTTTAACCCTCAGTCTAACAGTGAGCAGAGCGGTTTGTTTAAACATTTAAAAGCTACACAAAGAAGCTGCATTTCTCTCGCACATGGGAGCAAGCTTCACGGGTTTTTTTGTCTTTCTAGCATTCCTTGCCACAAGATGGGACTTCACTGACAGAATTGTTATACGGTCATAGACCACTATTGCATCTAGCGTGGCGAATTTGTTTCACCAACAACAACAATGTCTTGCTTGGTGGAAGAAAAAGTTTCAGCCACAAGATGAACTCTTCTACAGAGTTTCTGTAAGGAAACAGCTCCGGGAGCATGGAGCCATTACAAAAGCTGTCAACATTTTTCTTAAATCGTCCGAGGTTCTGACGGCCTGTAGCAGCAAAGCCAACAAAATAAGCTGTGTTGTGCATACGAGTGAGTCAGTGATTCTGCTGCAGAATGCTTGAAGGTCTCTCAGGCATGCAGCCGGGTTGACTGGTCGTTGTAGAACGAATTTTCGACGGCGTAACGTGCCATCATCATCAGGTTACTCCTGTTGACAAACGTCCTAGGCCGGTGGGTGGTGTGGTATACAGGGTGTTACAAAAAGGTACATGGAAAGTAAGCGTTTCCGGACACATGTCCACATAACATATTTTTTTTCTTTGTGTGTGAGGAATGTTTCCTGAAAGTTTGGCCGTACCCTTTTGTAACACCCTGTATATACCTGTCGTCTCTCCCCTCCACTGACTCCTCGTACGGACCGAGTGATGTGCAGGCCGTGGTGGTGGGGGTAGCTCGCATTGACGAGATGACTGATGGGCGCCAGTACGCATGCCGCCTTCGGCGGGTGTGGTGCCCCGTTTCCGCTGCTCCTGCAGAACTTTTATTGCTGGATTCCACGCTTGGCTGAGTTGAAACCTGTTGTCCTTGTTAATAAGGTTCTCGTGCAGCCGGATTTCAATTGCTTTCTTCTATACACAGTCCCAAAAGCGGGATGTGTTGTACTTTTGTGTTCTCGTATTTCGTACAATGATTTGTCTCGGCGCAATGTTCTGCGATTCCAGATTTTGTAGGCTGTCGGAGATCGGTGTGCCGTTTGTGTTCAGTACACCTTTCCTCGATGGTTTGCTCCACATATGCTTTCCCACACTCGCATGGTATGAAGTAAACTCCAGATTTCTGTAGTCCTAAATCGTCCTTCACTGTCCCTACAAGGGACTCGATCTTTGGCGGTGGGCGGTAGACGCTTTTGATGTTATGACTTCCTACAATCCTGCCTATTTTTCCAGATACGTTGCCGCGTACACTATGTAGGCTGTCGCTTTCAGTGGATCATCATCAGGTGTCGGCTGTGGTGTGGTCTTCTGCTTGAAGGCGCGTCGAATTTGGCAGTCACTGTAGCCGTTCTTGTGGAACACATCCTCGAGGTGGTCTAGTTCCGGTTTTAAGCTTTCTTCGTCGGAGATCACGCGAGCTCTGTGAATCAATGTGTTTAGTACTCCTTCCCTTTGTGACGGGTGATGACAGGTGGAGGTGTAAAGGTACAGATCCGTTTGGGTTGTCTTCCGGTAGATGCTGTATCCCAGTGGTCCATCGGGCTTTTTCAGTATCAGAACATCTGAGAACGGTAGCTGCCCATTTTTCTCCACCTCCGCGGTGTACTGAATTTGGGGGTGGATAGAGTACAGATGTTGTAAGAACAGCTGGAGCTTCTCTTCCCCGTGAGGCCAAATGACGAATGCTCAACCCATTCCCAAGTGACGGGAGAGAGCAGGGGCGCCAATCCTAGATGTAGGGCAAAAAATTGCGCCCTATGGAGTCGAGCTGGCGGCGTGTGTGTCTGATACGTTCACGCATTAGGGCCAGGCTAGCTCTTCTGGTAATTCGGTTCGCCGCAGGTGTTTGGATATGACGTACGAATGTTCATTCACTGACGCAGCGTACTGCTTCAGTTCACACAGCTGTCTCTCTCTCTGCCCATTGCAGCCAACGCCACACACTGTGGTACAGACGGAGGTCGACGCCCCACCACTGCCGCCATCACCACCTCCGATGTCATCTCTGTCGGCGCCTTTCCGGTATCCCGAACCGATGTCCGTAGATGTCCTGCACCCAGAAGGTCGTCACACCACTCCAGAAGATCACTTTGCCGCTCAACTGACCACAGTGTTTTCAGCTCCGGACGCAGTTGTGCACGGTGTGACTGTGGGTGACTGCGAACACTGGCCGAAAAACCAAAGTGGATACGGGGGTGCAGGCAGGGATCTGTCATCCGCCGCCGTTCCACTCCCCGTCTCCACATTCGGTCCTCGCGAGCCCTCACCTGCCCCCCAGTTGTCACGTCCCACCGCCCTACATGGCGACGGTGTGGATGTTTGGGGGGGAAGGAATGTGATCTCACCTGAAGCACGGGGTGTCGGAACGCGTTTGGCAGCTCACTACGAAACCACAGAAAACGACAGCCACTGCGTGCCAGACTAACGAACAGGACGCGCCGGTGCAGCCACGTGTTGCACAGCTCCGCTACGCCACTGCGTTCACTGGTCTACTCCTGTCCGAGCAGAGAAACACTCGGCTGTGTCCGCAGTCACCACTCAGAGGGACAGCATTATCTGAGTTAGGATGCCAGTGTATGAAATGTCTTACAAGGGGAGGCCACGACGTTTGACACGCGGATTTACCGCAAACTTCCTACACTCGTAGGACAACAAAATGTGTAAGCAGTAGCGCGTACTTCTCAAGCGTTACTCAGAAAATCGCAACATAATTTCGGTCGTCGAATAATATATTATATCTGTGCGTGGCCATTTTATCCATGAAGAGGCTGCAGCCAAGTGGTGGCGGCACGGTAGCTCAGCGTGTTCGGCCACAGCGTGAGCTCCCTCTGTAATAAAAAAACTCAGTTAATCGATCAACGACCAACTTAAACGGATGTCTTACGACGTCCGCCCCGAGCGGATGCAACGAACCAAATCGAACAAAATGAGTACGAAAAAAAAGAAAAAAAATTGTGTTCGGTCAGAGCGTTAGCTACCCTTTATAATAATAATAAAAAAAAAACTGAGCGAACGGATCATCGAGAAACTGAATAGGTGACATCGGACGTCCGCCCTGAACAAATTCAACGAACAAATTGTAAAAAAAAGAAAGTGTTTGGCTTTCAAGCCTCTGGATCGAGTTCCGTTCGTCAGTTTTTTTTTATTTTTAACACAGTCATTTTCTTCATTATTTATATTACAATTGATATAATGGGGAAAATACGTGTAATCGGATGAACTTTTATTAAATTTACAATGTTATTTGGCAGTCTACTAATTTTTATTATCACAAATAATGTAATATTCATGACTATCGACTAGTAGACGACCAAACGCATAAAGTGATACTAACAATGTACGCTTGTCCGTGATTTGAGAAATCCCTTATACCTAGAAGGAGCCGGAAACGACTTTGTTACCTCTGAGTTTTGACCGGCACAGACGGCTTTCGAAAGATGTACAGCTAATCGTCGCTTTCGACATTACGAGCACAAGTTGCAGGATGGTATTTTTCGTAAAAACATGGAAAACATAAAGTTAAACTGCACCAGCTCCATTGAATAAATGCTGTGTTTCCGCATACGCAAGGTCTTTTAACGTTTTCCGTGGAAAAACAAACCTCGTCAGCATTTTCAAAAACCTCTCTTTCAGACGATAGTTTGGAAGTAAACCACGCATAACGCAGTATTTCCTTAAAAATCGGCGCTGATAATCGGTTATGCAGTATCGAGTGTATTTTAATAGCGTCTTCCGAGAAGCAATTTCTCGCTCTCTTTCGATTAAATACGAACAGTTTTGAAGACACGGACAAGCATACATTTTCAGTATCACTTTATGCGTTTGGTCGTTTACTAGTCGATAGCTATGAATATTATATTATTTGTGACAATAAAAATTAGTAGACTGCCAAATAACATTGTAAATTTAATAAAACTTCATCCGATTACACGTATTTTTCCGATGAACGGAACTCGATCCAGCGGCTTGAACGCCAACCACTCTTTTTTTTTTTTTTTTTTTTTTTAAAAAAAAAAACAATTTGTTCTATATTGTTCGCTGAATTAGTTCAGGGTGGACGTCCGATGATACCCGTTCAGTTTGTTCATTCGCCCGTTCGCTCTGTTTTTTTTTTTTTTTTTTTTTTTTTTTTTTATATATATATATAAAGGGAAGCTCAGGCTCTGACCGAACACGCTGAGCTACCGTGCCGTCACCACTCGGCTGGAGCCTCTTCATGGATAAAATGGCCACGCACAGATATAATATATTATTCGACGACCGAAATTATGTTGCGATTTTCTGAGTAACGCTTGAGAAGTACGCGCTACTGCTTACACATGTTGTTGTCCTCATGGAGTACTAGGAGTGTACGAAGTCTACAGTAGATCCACGTTCCAAAGGTCGCGGCCTCCCCTTGTTAGTTCGAGTGAAGTCTCGTTACATTGAATATTTAAGTATCACTCGATACAGGCAGAGACAGTTGTAAATACTCACAACATTCCTCTCCAAATGGACTGTACACAGCTAAGTAAATCTTCATATCCGTATTGTAATACAGTGAACTAATGTTTTACGTGTTATAGCGTCACTCGATATCCTTCCGGAGAAAACCACAGAACCGACCGTTGCACGTGCATTTTCACCAAGCACACGCAACAGCAACTCTGATATTTAATTACACACTGATTCTACAGTTGTGTTATGGTCACAAAGAATACTGTAATCTAGTTTGTAATTACGTTTCATAGTATCTGTTTTAGTATCATAGTTAAATATTAATAGTGTATTCATTTTATTGTGGCAATATTATTATAATCTTGACACCGACTGCGTCTGGCTAGGGAATGACATAAAACTGGTAATAAATGAATTGGTAATAATAAATGGAAAGTTTCCGAGCATGCTCTAAATTCTGCAGCATGGCAAGAGGGACACGAGTGCCTGCTACCTTTACACCTACAGGCTGCTTCAGTTCTCCCACCCAATACCGATTTCTGCGCCCTCCAGAGATGAGAACTTGTCCTACACTTCCTCACAGCCTGATCCGCTCTGGGATGTGTCTCCAGTAACACATCTCCAACGTATCTTCCCCTCTCTTTTTTCAACAAAGTTTTTATTTGGCAGAGCGCTTATTAATGTTCCACCGCTAATGGTTCTGATCCTTTCCTCCTTCACCTCTGTCTCCCCTCACAGTCACTACGGATAGGTCTCTCTCGTCTCAGGGGTCGGGGTAACCTACCCTTCCCTTTGGACCTACCCCCTAACTATTCCTCTTCCCTCCCAGACGAAGGACCTGAAAGCTACGTGATGTGTCCCATTTAGTTCGATAACTGTCTATTGGCAGAACCACACATTCGGCCTCCTGAAGTTAAGCACTGCCCAGCAATGGTGTGTCTGCTATTTTCTGCTTGCTCGTGTCCACAGTCTTGCAATATTTTATGAAGGACCACAATTTCTGCTAAGATGTTCTTAAATTTTATTCACCACAATCACAATTTCATCTTACTGTACCACCTCAAATGGACAGCTCACTATAAAACGCTTGATAGCATTGCTCCTTTTAAGAGAATACTGTCCTTGGGTCAAATATGGTTACATGTACTGCCTGTACAGTAAGACCAGAATTTTTATAATTTATGTGGAAGAATTTAGCTGCCAAGTGTCACATCTCAAGGATGTAGGGTAATATGTTACCCCAGCCAAAATGCAACCCCACTGTGAATGCTATTCTTGGACATGCGACAAGTCAGTTGGCATTAGTAAGGAGTTGGAAATACCACTCACTACTGTCAAATGATTGGCAGCTGCAGCAAGTTGGTGTGCCGGGAGACCTCCCGAGAGTCGTGTACCTGTGACACCGGTACCAGAGGTACATCTAGTACCATTCTGTCTCTCCTGCACAAAGTACAGGATCTGCCAGTACTCGTCCACTTGTGAGTGGTGTGTCAGTGGTAGATCTCGGTGCCACGCACGGAGTGGACGCGAGGCGTCGTACAGATCCCCCTGACTGACGAGTTCGAGGTGTTGCCTTTAACTGAAACTGAGCCAGTGGGAGTCACTAGATTTGTCGTGGGGAAACATCATTTGTCCAGTGTCAGGAGTTTAATGTACGGCGGGTGGTGGTACCCCTTACGGAAATGGCAGCAAGGGACAGGACGGGACACCAGGTGCTCTCAGTGTGAATGACTGGGGACCTCATTCGGCACATCGAAGAGGCTGTTCTGGCAGGGCAGCCACTGAGGGAACACGGTGCAATCAACTGCAGAGGGGTGTGGCACACATTGGAACAAATGACGCCAGACGTCTCAGCTCCGAGGCCATACTTGTGTCACTCCAGCAACTGGCAGAGTAGGTTGAGAAGACTAGCCTTGCGCATGGAGTTTCAGTGAAACCCAGAATTAGCAGCATTGGTTCAGTCCTTCCACTTGAATTCTGGGGACAGAGACTTGTGAAAGTTCTGTGATAAGCTAGGCTGTAACTTCCTGGACTTGTGTAATAGGAATGAGAACTGTAGGATTCCACTAAATTGGTCATGTGTGCACTACACAACAGAGACTGCTACTCAGGTAGCTGACTGTGTGTGGGATGCACACAAGGTTTTTTTTTTTTTTTTTTTTTTTTTTTTTTTTTTTTTTTTTTTTTTTTTTAGTTTAGGTGACTCTTCATCCAGTCCAGATAACTATAGCTGCAGGAAACCCAGAAGTATCAGTGCAAGATCGAAACAAATTCCTCCCACACGCAAGGGTATTAAAATCCTAATGGTAAAATTTCATAGCATTCGCAGCCGATTCCCAGTTTCCCAACTGCAAGTGCTCGTGAAAAGCAGCGAAGCTCACACAATATTAGATACATAAAGCTGGTTGAAACCTGAAATCTATAGCAGTGAGATTTTTGAGATAAAATTTAGTGTACCGGGTGATCAAAAAGTCAATATAAATTTGAAAACTTAATAAACCACGGAATAATGTAGATAGAGAGTTAAAAATTGAAACACATGCTTGCAATGACATGGGGTTTTATTAGAACCAAAAAAATACAAAAGTTGAAAAAATGTCCGACAGATGGCGCTGGATAGCAAAACGTCAGTGACTCCGCATGACAATCGTGCATAAAAGGAGCTGTAATGAGAGAGAGAATCAGATGCGCCAGCAGTCGCAGCATGTTGACGTTACCTGAAAAGGCGCTTTTAGTGAAGCTGTATTATCAGAATGGGGAATGTGCCAGTTCAGCGTTACGATCTTATCGCCATAGGAAGGGGATTCGAACGGGTAAAGGTCCGTTGACAAATGCAGCTGTGGCGAGAATGATTTCGAAGTTCGAAGCCACGGATTGTTTAGACGATAGACCCCGTATTGGCCGACCGAGCACAAGGCGTAATGCTGCTGAGACAGTTCAGTCTATGCACGGGGAAGTCAGCGCTCGTGCAGTCGCACGTCGCACCGGCATTCCATACATTACTGTTTGGTTGGCACTTAGGCGTACCCTCCGATGCTATCCGTACAAAATCCATCGGCATTATGAACTATTATCTGGCGATTTAGTGAAACGGAGGGCATTTGCGGTGTGGGCGTTTCAAAAGATGGGGGAAGATGACGATTGGTTGAGTAACGTGTTGTGGACCGACGAAGCTCATTGCACGCTCCGAGGGTCTGTCAACGCCCACAACTGCAGAATTTGGGCTACCGAAAATTCTAGAACTGTCGTGGAAACGCCATTGCACGACGAGAAAGTCACGGTATGGGTTGGATTTACCACATCTGCCGTTATCGGGCCGTTTTTCTTCGAGGAAATGCGTGACTCTGGTTTTGTAACTGCTACCGTGACGGGTGGGAGGTACGCCTATATGTTACAGAATCGCATCATCCCCAGCCCGGCTGATAAACACCTGCTGGAACGTACGATGTTTATGCAGGATGACGCTCAACCCCATATTGCTAGACGCATGAAAGATCTCTTGCGCGCGTCGTTTTGTGGTGATCGTGTGCTCAGCCGCCACTTTCGTCATACTTGGCCTCCGAGGTCCCCAAACCTCAGTCCGTGCGATTATTTGCTTTGGGGTTACCTGAAGTCGCAAGTGTATCGTGATCGACCGACATCTCTAGGGATGCTGAAAGACAACATCCAATGCCAAAGCCTCACCATAACTCCGGACATGCTTTACAGTGCTGTTCACAACATCATTCCTCAACAATAACTGTAGTCGAGGAATAATGGTGGACATATTAAGCATTTCCTATAAAGATCATCTTTGCTTTGTCTTACTGTGTTATGCTAATTATTGCTATTCTGATCAGATGAAGCGCCATATGTCGGGCATTTTTCGAACTTTTGTATTTTTTTGGTTCTAATAAAACCTCATGTCATTCCAAGCATGTGTGTCAATTTGTACCTCTCTATCTAAATTTGAAACTGAATAAATCACGGAATAATGTATACCGAGTTTTTCATCAGCCAGTATATCGAAAGGATAGGCAAATAGCAAATGGAGGTGGTGTATTTGTTGCAGTAGACAAGAAACTCAAATCCACCAAGACAGAAGTCGAAGCTGCATGTGAGACTATTCTGGCGAGACTCGGTATCAGGGGTGGGCGTAAAAAGATAACTGTATCCTTCTGTCGGCCACCACACTCATCTCTTGACGTAACCAAAAATTTTAGAGAAAACCTCAGTTCACTTGTATGTAAGCTCCCAAATCTTACTAAAATCGTCAGCGGAGACTTTAATTGTCTGACAGATAATTGGAAAAATTACAGTTTTCTTAGTGGTGGGCATGATAACACATCCTCTGAAACATTACTACATGCTTTCTCTGAATATGGCCTAGAACAGATATTTAGGAACGCCATTGATTATGGAAATATATTTGATCTAATGGCAACAAATAGACCTGACCACTTTGAGGATGTCCACATTGAAACTGGTAACCAGTGACTATGACATGCCTGTGGCAACAATGATTACCAAAGTACAACTACAACTACAGCCTCAGTGAGGAACTTGAAACTTTCAGCACAGGTCACGAGCGTGTAGAGGAACTATGGCTCAATTTAAAAGAATAATTGACCATGCACTGGATAGATATGTTCCCAGTAGAACAGTTCATAATGGGAGGAAACTTCAATGGTATACAGTCATTGTGAAGGAAATGGAGATCACTGCACTACAGGTGTAAAACAAATTATAGGGCTACAGATAAAGAGATTCTGAATGAAAAGCATTTGGCTGCCGAGAGAGCAATGACTACCGCAGCAGAATACAGTCAAGCGATCTTTCACAGAATCCAAAGAAATTCTGGTCATATGTAAAGACTGGACACTAACTTTGGTGCCAATAACAGTCACTAGCGAAGGAGACAGGACCTGAAATCGAGGGTAGCAATGCAAAAGTTGAAAAGCTTAACTCCATTTTCAAATGTTCCTTTACAAAGGAAAACTTGAGAGCATTGCCCCAGTATAATCCTTGTACCACTGGAAATTCAGCATTAGTGTCAGTAGGGTTGACCAACAGCTGAAGTCATTAAAACTGAACAAAGCTGCGGGGCCCAATAGTGTCTCCGTCAGATTCTATATTGAATTTGAGGCTAAGTCAGTCCCTCTTCTAACTATAATCTATCGTAGATCCCTCAAACACAAAACTGTGTGCAGTTCTTGGGAAAAAGCACAGGTTACACCCGTGTACCAAAAGGGTAATCCAATAGCCTCGAAAACGGTTTGTTGTAGAATTGTAGAACATATTCTGATCTCGAACATAATGAGGTATCTCGAATAGAATGACCACCACAATACCAACAGGCACAATTCCAGAAACATTGATCACGTGAAACCCAACTCGTACTTTTCTCTTGTGACATACTGAAAGCTTTGGATCAAGGCAAGCAGCTAGATGCAGTATGTCTTGATTTCTGAAAAAACATTTAACTCACTACCAATCTTGCACTTATTCACAAAAGTATGATCATATGGTGTATCAAGTGAAATTTTTGACTGGATTGAAGACATTTTGGTAGGGAAGACACAGCATCTTATCGTGGTGGAGAACCGTCAACTGATGTAGAAGTAACTTCCAGTGTACCGCAGGGACGTATGTTGGAACCTGTGCTGTTTGTGTTGTATATTAATAGCCTTGCAGATAATATTAATAGTGAAATCAGGCTTCTTGTATATGATGCAGTTGTCTATACCATCTGAGAGAAGCTGCATAAATATTCAATCACATCTTGAAAAGATTTTAAAGTGGTGTAAATATTGGTAACTTGCTTTAAATGTTCAGAAATGTAAAACTGTACATTCAAAAAACAAAAACATGTATCCTATGACTATAATATCAATGAGTCATTGTTGGAATCCGCCAACTCTTACAAATACCTGGGTGTAACGCTTTTTAGGGATATGAAATGGAATGATCATACGGGTTCAGTCTTGGGTAAAGCAGGTGGTAGCTTTTGGTTTATTGGTAGAACACTGGAGAAATGCAATCTATCTACAAAGGGGATCGCTTACAAATCACTCGTGTGACTGGTTCTAGAATATTTCACAAGTGTGTGGGAACTGAACCAAATAGGACTAATAGGGTATGTGAAGGTATACAGAGAAGGGCAGCACAAATGGTTAGAGCTTTGTTTGGTCGATGGGAGAGTGTCACAGAGATACTGAAGAAACTGAACTGGCTCTTGAAGACAGTAGTAAACAATCCTGTGGAAGTCTGCTGACACAGTTTCAAGAACCAGATTCAGATTGTGATTCTAGGAACATAATGAGACACCCTACGTATCATTCACATGGAGATCAGGAGTCTAAGATAGAATAGTTACTGCACACACAAAGGCATTCAAGCAGTCATTCTTCCTGTGCTCCAGACATGAACAGAATGGGAAGAAACCACAGTAACTGGTACAGTGGGACATACCCTCTGTCACGCACCTGACGGTGGTTTGCCGAGTACACGTGTAGATGTAGAATTAAGATAACAAATCCACTACAATTATGGACAATCTGTAGTAGTCGGCGGTTCTGCTTCTATAACAAAACCTTTTTTACAAACGACAGGAAATTATCTATGAGCATTGTGGTTTGCCAATGACAGCCAACTCACGATTTGTCGTATTCATTTCCCATCGTTCAACGTGTGAGTTGTTACTGATATCGACATGTAACACAACAGTCACTGACATCATACGTGTACTTTTTCCAAGTGTCACATTACGGACTCATTACTGTCAATATGCAAATGGTCGACGTACGCCTAATGTTGTTTGTCACAAATAAACTCGTGACTACAAGTTGTAAATAGTTAGGTAATTTGTTTGATAATGGAGTTACAATTTCTGTCATTAAAAAGAGTGCACTACTTTTGGGACACCCTATATAAACACGGTTTACACGAGGACAATATCCTCTCAAAAGAAACAATGCAGTTACTCAGGGTGGGGTGTTACCACATACAGCAGCAGTACAGGTCTGACAATGGCGGGGCACGTTGTGAATGATGTCACGAATCTCTTGCTGAGGGAATAACTGCCATTTTTCCCATGCTTCCTGCAGAGCTGCTAGCATGTCTTCGAGAGTGGTTGGTGGATGCTGACTCGATGCGAGTCGCCTTTCTAGTGCAGCCCAGACATGCTCTATGGGATTCAAATTAGAAGAGTGTGCAGGCCACACCATCTGTGCAGTATCTCCTGTCCCAAGAAAACTTCAAGCACCTGTACTCTATGAGATTGAGCATTATCATCCGTCAGCACAAAGTCTTGCCCCGCAATACCTAGCAGCAACTGCACGTGAAGTCCCGAGATCTTGTCACAATAACTGACAGCTGTTAAACCTTGCCAATTCACCAGTACAATTTCAAGAAGAAATGTTTGAGTGGTCAACATAATGCCTGCCAAAACAATTAGGAATCCTCTTCAACACTGATTTCTTTCCACAATGTTTGGATCCCGCTATCGTGTTCCACGTTCCCTCCAGATGATAATCTGTCGAAAGTAACTCTCCAGACGAAATCGGGTCTTGTCTGCGAAAATAACATTGGACCACTGTTCCACCATCCGAGTGGCACATTAAGGACTCCACTCTAACGCGTCTTCACGGAAAGAGACATTTAGAGTTACACATACAGTAGGTCTTCGACAATAAAGGCCCTTCTGCCGAAGCCTTCTGTACACCATTTGCCACAATACCACACGTCCAGTGAATGTTACGAGGTCAGATGCCAGTAGTCGTGCAGTACTAAGGGGGTACTGTCATGTCCTTACAGCCAAATAACGGAACCGTCTTTCTGACGTCACATGTGGTTGGCCCTGCACTGCTCTTTGGGATACAGTTTTGGTCTCTCTGAACTGTTGCCACACCTGAGAAACAACAGAATGATTCACATAAGCCAGCAAGCCACATTAGTTTGTGAATGTCCCGCTTTCATTCTTCCTAGGTCCTCGTCGAATGCGGAGAGTCGTGTGGGCGTCTTCTCCGTGCCACGCTGCACCATCTGTGGCTGTGTATACAGCGACTGTGGATTTGGGACTACCCGGTGAATGCTACTCCATTTGATAGGTCCTCTAATGTCATCACTGGAATGGTTGTCCATTCCCCCATAATGCCATGTTCCATGCAGAACATGATTGTACAGATGTCTTTGACAGTTTGTATGAGTCTATCACGAATGAGGACAGGGAAATAAAATCTTGTTGCTTTAATTTTGGATACCAGTGTATTAATGTATACATGTATCCTCCTCTGTTTTTCTTCTTACTTACATTTGATAATAGTAATAACTAAAGACTTCACCTAAATTTAAAGAAAAGAATTTTACGCCACTCGTAAGGTGATGTGAAATAAACTATTTACCTTGTACTCCAATTAAAGTAAGAGGGAGCACTTGAAAGAACATTAGGCAGGTGGACGACTGAACATTATGTACAGAAGGTAGCGAGTTGCATAGAGCAGGAAAACAGAAACTTTCTCGATTATTCTAGAAGGACATACAAGTAGGTAGACATTTCTGCCAGCTTAAAAATGCACAGAACAGCTCTGCCAGAGGGGAATCCCTGTACTGCTCTGCTATGCGACAGATCGAGATATCGCACAAAGACATAAAATAGTCCCAGGAGCTATTAACCCTCGAGGTTAAGAACTATTTATTTTAACTGTTATCAGAAGAAGGTAATTTGGGAGATACGTAATGGACGACAATCCTCTCTTTCAGTTCAAATGTTTTCACTCGTTTTTAAAAGTGAATACATCTACTGTGTGTGGTATCGATAGCTACGATGTCGTGGTGTAGGTTGGCACTACGACACCAACACCGACGACAGCGCCCTCTAGCAGGTGCTGTGCAGATCTACGAGTTCCGCTCCAGATTCTCCCCATTTGATCAGGAGCAGACGGCTGGGACACTTCGCACTTCATTGCAAAGTTATGTATTCTTCTTGCTAGAGTAAAGGTGCTTTAACTGTATTTGCAGTACCGACGTGTTTACCTTTTCCTGCTCCTACTCACTTCCTACATTTGGCCAACCTTTCAGTTTCCAGGAGCAGACCCATGCGCCGTCTTCCAGGCAGGATACAAAACTGTGATTGACGAGTGCGTTCAGTGGAGCAGGGCACCAGCTAATCCACTGGCACAATCAGGAGATGAAGTCACTAGTGGGCTGCCAGAGAGGCATGTCACACAGATGAATGGTCGGGAAAAATTTTCATTTTATGATGTAATATGTTACTTTTTGGTACTATTGCTTTTTGGAGACTGCTCCGAGTGTCTGAAACGGCATCTGAATAGTAACAGATTATTCTGCAAAAAGTATATGCAGTAATATGCAGGAGAAGGAAGTAGCTTTGAATGTGTCTACAAGTATCATTTCCAACTATGATGATTATTACAACAATGGTAGGATCACACTCTCAAGTCATTGTCCTGTTTCAACATTACAAGTAAAAGATTTTAGCGCACGGTTCAGTGTTTGCGAGATTTCTGATGGTCGTGAATTTAACCACACGTATGGCCAGTTGGTTGTGTAATGGAAGTATTAAACAATCACTCTTTTATTCTCTTTATTATGTGCAAATGTGCAAGAATATAGTTTAGAATCATTATTGAAAGGTCTGCATGACCGTGTAAAGCTGATTAATGCAAATGAAAGTTCCTTTACATATTATTTTTCCATGTTGTAACTGTGTAAGTACAGAGAGTGTGACATAAATTTATGAGGTCCTAGAAATGACTAATGTGAGATAAATTCTCTCTGTAGCGAGTTCTCGCCGACCACTGTGGCTGAGTGGTTCTAGGCGCATCAGTCCAGAACTGCGATGCTGCTACGGTCGCAGGTTCGAATCCTGCCTCGGGCACGGATGTGTGTGATGTCCTTAGGTTAGTTAGGTTTACGTAGTTATGTAGTTCTAAGTCTAGGGGACTGATGACCTCAGATGTTAAGTCCCATAGTGCTTAGAGCCATTTAAATCATTTTGTAGCTCAAAAATGGCTCTGAGCACTATGGGACACAACATCTTAGATCATAAGTCCCCTAGAACTTAGAACTACTTAAACCTAACTAACCTAAGGACATCACACACACCCATGCCCGAGGCAGGATTTGAACCTGCGACTGTAGCAGTCCCGCGGTTCCGGACTGCAGCGCCAGAACCGCACGGCCACCGCGGTCAGCCCATTTTGTAGCGAGTTCTCAATTAGCAAGAAGAATCGTGTTCAACACTACTGATGGAAGTATCGTATAAGGCACGTAAAGGAAGACGTTTGCCCGATACTGCTGTCTCTCGTGTGCTCTCGTCTTGAACGACAGTTACAATAGTGAGGGATCGATAATTACAGTCGAGTTTGGCGACTGTCGTTTACTAGAGGACAAAGTGCTTCTCAATTACATTTGAATGTTATTGCAGTTCTGTTACTTTTATTTGTGGCTAACCAACCTTACTTCCCAGGCTACCTCACATAAGTACAATTTGGGTAATGACAGTGCGTATCTACGAGAGTCGGATTAGCACGGATCTCTTACTGGTGAGACGGTGAAATATCGGGGTTCGTGGCGCTCGCACCATTTCAGAAAAAGTGAGATGGCTCTCGTCATGCTGCCCACCATGGTAAATGAAGTGGATGACATGTGTGCACTCGACTAAGTTTTGACTGACATCCAACCGATATGTTTATGTTCTACCAGTTACCGAGATAGGAGGCACAATGGAGGATTATAAAATATATTATTCATTCCCCCCTGACTAAGTTCCAACTGGGATGAGAAATATCCCTTCCCCCATCTGGGACTGAACCCAGGACTTTCAGGGCTGGAGCCATGTGCTCTGCCAGCCAGATCAGCATGGCAACTAGACTGTGACGTATCTCAGTAAATGATGCAACAGTGTACAGGTGAGGGAGAAGTGGTGTGTCTGCTGCCACTGAAGCAGAGAGAATTACACTGAAGAGGTCATGCGTGCTAATGTCAAAACAAATTACGGTTTAATTACAAAGATCTCAGTGCTAGAAATCAATCCCTTTCAGAGATGAAAGGGAAAGCTGGAAAGCTGAAGGCACTGTCATCTAACTTCAGGTGTGTCTCACGGAAGGGTGATATTCATGTTGAATATTCAGTGGTTTGGCCGACAGCATTCATAGTAACCTCAGACCTTTTGCAGATGACGCATTTATCTATTATGAAGCACTGCCTCAACAAAGCTGCACAGAGTCACATATTTGTACAATTTTGATTTCTAAGTGGCACAGAGACTGGCAACTTGCTTTAAATGTACAGAAATGTGAAATACTGCACTTCACAAAACAAAATAAAGTACTAGTCCTATGACCACAATACCAATAACTCACAATTAGAATCAAATCACTTCGCACAGATACCTGGGTGTAACAATATGCAGGGTCATAAAATAGAATGATCACAAAGGCTCGGTCATCTAAAGTGGCTGGCAGGCTTTGGTTCGTCGGAAGAATGGTATGGAAATGTAATCTCATACCAAATAGGACTAACAGGGGATACTGAATGTATGCAAAGAAAAAAAAAAGAGTACAATGAAAAGTCACAAGTTTGTTTGACCCACAGGATAGCATCACAGAAATACTAAAAAGACAGAAGTGGCAGACACCTGTAGATAACGGAAGCTATCCTGAGAGAGCCTACTAGCATTAAGTGAGGGGAGTAGAAATACACTACAAACCTCCTATACATCATTCTTATAGGAATTTGCACAAGATTAAACTTATTAAACTGTGTACAGGAACCGTACTTTCTGCACTCCACATTTGAATGGAATAGGAAAAGTGGTACAGTGGGTCTGTGGTAAGTACCCTGTGTCATGCAGTTCATTGTGGTTTGTGGAGTAAGGATGTAAGTGTAGGCTCATTGTTTTGGATAGTTAGACAGACGATAAAATGCTGAAGTACAAAATATATGATTGCCTGGACAAACACAATGTCCTCAACTCTTTAACTACAAAAATTTAGATGCTCTATGATACTTGTGTGTTGAGATTACAAAAGAAAAATGGAAATTAAAGTCGTTTAGAATAAAGAAAGGTGCACAACAGGCAAGTTCCCTTTCCCACTTACTCTTCACCACAGTCAGGTTCTGTACTGAAGGAAGAAATCTAAATGCTTTCATATTTGCAGGTGTGTCGCCATTTGGGGTTAAGCCAACACAGAGGTACAAGGAAACTGAATGTGTCAAATACTAAATTCGAGAAGTTGGGCTAACTGGTAAATGGAAACAGAAACGAGACAGTGGCAATTCAGTAGTCTGCCGTGACAAGAGTGCCATTTCCATGTTCTGAACAGGCTACGCAAGGACTCCAATCCTTCAGTAATGTAAAAAGACTTACTTCCTCTAAGATCTAAACCTACTGTGTTCACGACTTTCCTTCTGCCCTTCGTATCCTACAGTTTTGAGAGCTGTGTCCTAATCGAAAGCTATAAAAATTAATCACAAGTTTATTGAATGAAATACCATAGGCCTGCTCCACAAAAGGCAAGGACACAGATCAGCAATGGGTGCAATATGCAGGACCTGCAGGTCAGAGCACCCACAGAAGATAGGCCGAGTGCAGCGAGACCGAAATGTCGGTGTTGTGTGAATGGGATGCGGGCTAACCCGACTGTCAGTTATTACACAGAAAGGGATGTGCCAGGATGAAGAGTACGAACTGTATTTGTTTAATCACAACTGCTGTGAAAGATTGTGCCTAGTGCTTCAAAAACATAAATGCCTGACTTCAATTACGAATCTTCCTGGCTTTGTGTGCTAGACTGGGACTCAAACCTGGAGCGAGTGCCTTTCACTGGCAAGTTCTCTACTGACTGAGCAATAGAATGACAAGATATGCAGAACAACTACTGTGAAGTTCGGGAGGTAGTGGCAGAAGTAAAGCTACAAGGGAAGGTCACGAGTTGTGTTCAGACAACTCAGTTAGCAGAGCACTGCTGTGAAAGGCAAGGTGTATGTGCTGGTCAGGCACACAGAGTTTTAGTCTGCCAGAAACTTTCAAACTAGCACACACACTGCTTCTGATTGATCCGTGTGCAAACACAGAATGAACTTTCAAATAGTTTGAGACACAGAGAGGGAGGGAGGGACTGGGGGAAAGAGGGAGGGAGGGAGGGAGGGAGAGAGAGAGAGAGAGAGAGAGAGAGAGAGAGTGGGGTGGGTGGGGGAGGGTGGGAGGAGACAGGAATAATAACTAACCAACAAGCTCACAGTGAGCTTCAGTAACATTTCACCTTAGTGTGCCCTGACATAACATTACAAAAGGGTCACCACGTGGGTGTCAACTAGGTACTGCAGGACAACAGTGGCTAATATAATAATTTTACATGGCTCAACAGTTTGGTGCAACTCTTTCAATTGGATACCACTTTAGCGGCATGCGAGTCCCTAATCTTCTCCAGTTGTCCAATCGGGGAAAGGGAACCTACAATTTAACGTGGAATCTGAACCGTGTCTCACGCCTTCCCGTCAGGGTGAGGTTAGGGCTGGGGTAAAGGCAGACTGAAATACCTCTGTGTTTCAACCAGGATTTGATACCGAGAGCTCTCAGTTTCTGAGCACGTGCTTTAGCATTATACGAGGACTATTCAAAATGTATCCAATCTTATTTTTTATGTTGACACCAATAGTGGCTTTGGGACACACATCCCCTCTATGTTGGTAAGCGTACATAGTGCAAACGTGTGATTTTTTTTCACAATAGCAGAAACAACCAGTCACTGCCTAGTTGTTGCCAGGTGAACACTTATAAGAGATAGTTATCGGATTTGGTCGTGAGGACAAAATGACAGAAAAAGTGGGACAACATTATTGCATCAAATTTGTTTTATGCTAGGCAATTCTCAGGTCGATAGAATCGACAAGATTTGAGAAGTGTTTGGGGACGAAGTGATGCGTACCACATATATAAAGGAGTGGCACGACCACTTCAAAGATGGCCATGCATCAGTGAAGAGTGAAGCACATTCAGGTAGGTCTTCACCATCCAGAGAGCTGATAACTTAAGGACACTGTGATGCAGGGTAGATTAAACATGAGCAGAGAACTTGCACACAAGGTTAAAATTAGTGTTGAACCCATTCATGCCATCTCAGGAGAATTTATGCCAAAGTTTCTAACAACTGAGCATAAGCAACTTCACTTGGAGATCAGACAGGACGTGCTGGATACTGTCCGTAGTAATCTGAACTTTTGTAACGCAGTAATCACTGGTGATGAGTCCTGAGTTTACATGTACAACGGAGAAACAAAGTTCCTCTCATTGCAATGGAAGTATCTGTCATCCCTGAGACCCAAAAGAGTGAGGCAGGTCCGCATCAATGTGTAAGTCATGCTGACCATCTTTCGTGACTCCAATGGTGCTGTCTGTCACGAGTACGCCCCAGAAGGTCCTAATGTCAACGAGGAGTACGACCGAAAGGTTACCTGCGTGAATCGGTGAGATACAAACAGCTGGACTCGCAGGCAGTGGGCACCCTTCACCGTGACAATATGCGTCCTCTCATCGTTCCCCATTAATTCGGAGTTTTTTTTGGAAAACAAAAAAAGACTGTGGTTTGTCAGCTTCCTGTTCCCCTGACCTAGCACTGAGTGACTTCTGGCTTTTCCATACACAGGAAAAGGCTCTGAAAGGGATCAGATTTCAGAACAGAGAAGACAACGTGCAGAATTCGACGGAGCAGTTGAACGCCCTACCGAAAGAGGCTTTCTGGTGATGCTTCCAGCAGTGGCAGCAGTGTTGGGAGAGGTGTGTAGAAGCTGATGGGCACTGCTTTGAAGCTGAAACTATTGTATCTGAATAAAGATTGATTTTGTAGCTAAAAGTCAGATACTTCTTGAATGGACCAAGCCTGAAAATGAGGACTACACATTTTAGAATATCTGTATAGTAGATATCTGTATAGTAGACAAAACACTAGGCTTGTTCCAAGTGTGCCAGGTGTTTACTTTGGAAGATAAAAGTACTAGATTAGTTACATCAGGAGTTATACCAAAAATGGAGCCTTTTGTGATTTGATTAATTACTGCAACTGTGAAATGCACAGTTAAATATGACTATTGAAAGACATTCTTTGTTTATTTACATGGTACTTGTATAATGTATGTAACCTTGATGAAAAATTATTTATAAGACACTGTATACAATTACTGTATGCACTTGATAAATATTTGTCCTCCTTTGGTACAGATGGTCTGAGCACCACCAGAGTGTGACCAAAGAGGGTGCACGATGACCACCCCTGCCCCCTCCACTCCCCTATGATGGATTAACTACGAGGGCAGTTCAATAAGTAATGCAACACATTTTTTTTCTCGGCCAATTTTGGTTGAAAAAACCGGAAATTTCTTGTGGAATATTTTCAAACATTCCCGCTTCGTCTCGTACAGTTTCATTGACTTCCAACAGGTGGCAGCGCTGTACGGAGCTGTTAAAATGGCGTCTGTAACGGACGTGCGTTGCAAACAACGGGCAGTGATCGAGTTTCTTTTGGCGGAAAACCAGGGCATCTCAGATATTCATAGGCGCCTGCAGAATGTCTACGGTGATCTGGCAGTGGACAAAAGCACGGTGAGTCATTGGGCAAAGCATGTGTCATCATCGCCGCAAGGTCAAGCGAGACTGCCTGATCTCCTGCGTGCGGGCCGGCCGTGCACAGCTGTGACTCCTGCAATGGCAGAGCGTGCGAACACACTCGTTCGAGATGATCGACGGATCACTATCGAACAACTCAGTGCTCAACTTGACATCTCTGTTGGTAGTGCTGTCACAATTGTTCACCAGTTGGGATATTCAAAGGTTTGTTCCCGCTGGGTCCCTCGTTGTCTAACCGAACACCATAAAGAGCAAAGGAGAACCATCTGTGCGGAATTGCTTGCTTGTCATGTGGCTGAGGGTGACAACCTCTTGGCAAAGATTGTTACAGGCGATGAAACATGGGTTCATCACTTCGAACCTGAAACAAAACGGCAATCGATGGAGTGGCGCCACACCCACTCCCCTACCGAGAAAAAGTTTAAAGCCACACCCTCAGCCGGTAAAGTCATGCTTACAGTCTTCTGGGACGCTGAAGAGGTTATTCTGTTCGATGTCCTTCCCCGTGGTCAAACGATCAACTCTGAAGTGTATTGTGCTACTCTTCAGAAATTGAAGAAACGACTTCAGTGTGTTCGTAGGCACAAAAATCTGAACGAACTTCTCCTTCTTCGTGACAACGCAAGACCTCACACAAGTCTTCGCACCCGAGAGGAGCTCACAAAACTTCAGTGGACTGTTCTTCCTCATGCACCCTACAGCCCCGATCTCGCACCGTCGGATTTCCATATGTTTGGCCCAATGAAGGACGCAATCCGTGGGAGGCACTATGCGGATGATGAAGAAGTTATTGATGCAGTACGACGTTGGCTCCGACATCGACCAGTGGAATGGTACCGTGCAGGCATACAGGCCCTCATTTCAAGGTGGCGTAAGGCCGTAGCATTGAATGGAGATTACGTTGAAAAATAGTGTTGTGTAGCTAAAAGATTGGGGAATAACCTGGTGTATTTCAATGCTGAATAAAACAACCCCTGTTTCAGAAAAAAAATGTGTTGCATTACTTATTGAACTGCCCTCGTACTGTGCTGGATCTCAGGTGCAGACGTAAATCCACTCTAATAGTAGGTGCAGGAGATCATAGCACATGGTGGATAGATTACACAACATGTAAGGTGTCCTTACCCAGAAAACCCATACTTCTTTGAAATTTAGAAAAGTGTACAACAAACCCTAAGAAGATCCATGTATAATTAAGCAAAAAGGTTGATGGAAAGGTCGTCTCAATAACAGTTGATTCACCAATGTAAAACCTTCGCTAGGTATAAGACACCTTTTATTTGCCTTTTACAACAGAAAATGAGTTACTGCAGATTTATTCTAGCCCCCAACATCATAGGCATTCTGGCAGATAACTAAGTTAAATTTCAAAATAACTGAAAAAGTTATTTCTAGCCAGCTCTGAACCCAATGTGTATTGCTCCTAGGACTTGCCTGTGTCATGGGCATATTCCGTAAGATACACTACAAGCTTACAACAACATTTCGTTGCCAATAACCTTCAATTATTACTAGTCACAAGTTTACACAGTCATTTTACATTCTTATTTAAAGATTTCTTATACAATTGGTTAAATATACATATAATGCATAATATAAACAAACACAGGCACAAAAGTTTTATAACTGAGTAAGTCTCTTAACCAGTTCATAGGTCTTGATATTACCAAATACAGTTCACTGAGATCACCAGGAAAGTTCATAATAAATGTTCTTCGATCATATGTTGACAAGTCACTTTCACACAGTACGTGGACTACACCACAGGATTAACAAATTAGAATAATAATTCTAAAGTTTGTACTGCTCAAAATGGAGATACCTTTAAATTTTCATATCTTCACGGCTGCTGATATGCCGGACACTTCCATTTTATGTAACTCACATTTTATTAGTGCTAAATGCCTAGCTGCAGTAAATGACAGTTCTGGGGTCAGATGAGGAACTCGAGTAACCAATGAAGTGGTCCACACTCCCGAGAATGGCATGTACTGTTCATAGAACTGTTCCTCTAATGATGGAAGTCTGCAGGCACCTACAGCGTACAGTCAGCCTCTACATTAACAAATCCCCACGACACTTGCCTGAGTAAGCACACACCGTGAGGGGCCTGCGATCGCAGTGCCGCCGACAGTGGCTCGTCGGACAAGTCGGTCAGACTCGGACTGTAGAGCTGAGAGCTTTCTCGTGTAGCATCTGAAAATAAAAACATTTAGTTTAGAGAGTGTACAGTGCCTTCAAACATGCAATTTGGTATAGTAGGAAAGGGAAGAGAAGGAAAAATAGTAGAAAAACATGGACAGGGAAAGGTATGAAAAAGAAATGTGCCTGATAAACCAGATGTTAGCAGTGATTTTATGTCCTGTGCAAAATTTTAAGATTTACTAAGAGGGTATCAGTTCTTTCGGACATGTCCGAAAGAACAGATACCATCGGTGACCGTGCAGCTCATTAGAATGAAATTACAATGAAATGAACACCCTTAGCTGCTTACAGGCATTGACATACATCAACGGGAACAGATGAAAATGTGTGCCCCGACGAATGTAGTGCGGGACAATACGTTGAGAATGTGGGTTTCGCGGGAGGCGTGCCAGAGATAAATCCCTGCAGTCGCGCTATCCTCTATGTCCTCGGTGACTCAGATGGATAGAGCGTCTGCCATGTAAGCAGGAGATCCCGGGTTCAGGTCCCGGTCGGGGCACACATTTTCATCTGTCCCCGTTGACGTATGTCAATGCCTGTAAGCAGCTAAGGGTGTTCATTTCATTGTAATCTGGTTTAAGAATCGTCTAAGAAGGTTGTATATGTGCAAGAGACCTGGAGACAATGACAAGTTTCAGATTGATTGTACAGGGTGATCCGTCTAAGACGTCATAAGAGTATTGCATTATATTTATTAAGTTAGTGAATAAATCTCCAAGCGATTTTCTTCAATGTACATGAAAATGGGGCGAGTTAACAATGAATGACCATGCTTTGTGAGGCAAGCTGTCAGCACCTAGTTCACAGTGCAAACAGCAGATGTCAGAAGCACATTGTACAACCTACAGAGGTGACAACAGTCAACACACGCTGAGTGTGCTACCTTGTAAGTGAAAATGGTTGTTACACAGCAACAACGTAGTCAATGTGGCATGTGGCCTAAAAAATTTTCTAGTGTTGTAGAGACCCAGGGAGTTTTCAGGTGTCGGTGCAGTGTTATCAGCCCATTCTTTCTTGTGGAGGAGACTGTTTGTGCTCTCAATTACCTGGAAATAATTGACCAGTATGTCATTTATCAATTACAGAAAGATGGGATACTGGACATCGATGTCTATCAACAGGATGGTGCTCCAGTACACTTGGATGTCATTGTGTGAGGACAATTAAACCAGATATTCAGATATTCAACGATCGCCAGTGTGGGTTTGGTAGACCCCTCCCACAGCCTTTAATATTCCGGCCTAACATCAACATTATTTCCATAAAAACCGCAGAATCTGACTGACCTACAGAGTCATGTTACAGTAGCCTTTTATCAAATCACTCCAGGAATGCTGCACACCCCCGAGGCACAATATGTGCCCCATTTGCAGTGACCGACATGTTGAGAGCTAATGTGCTGTGTGACAAATTTCAGACACAGAGTCCAGCCTCCCCTCCACATGTATGTGCTGCTAATAAGCAACAAGTTTGCACACTTTCTTGTATATAGTGCTTTACTTTTCCAACATCTCAAATGTGTCACCTAACATAATGGTAAGACACGAGATTTTGGAACCACATTTATACTGTAAGACATTTCCAGGGACAGATGTGGGCTCTGACCACAATTTATTTTTTATGAACTGTAGATTAAAACTCAATAAATCACAAAATGATAGGAAATTATGGAGATGGAACCTGGATAAGTTGAAAGAACCAAAGATTACTGAGAGTTTCAAAGGGAGAATTAGGCAACCTTTGACTGAAACAGCAGAAAATGAATGGGTAGCTTTGACAGATGAAATAGTCAAGGCAGCAGGGGATCAAATAGGCAAATAACGAAGGGCTAATAGGATCCTTGGATAACACAGCAGACACTGAATTTAAATGATGAAAGGAGAAAACATAAAATGCAGCAAATGAACTGGGTGCAATGGAATACAGATGTCTAAAGAATGAGATTGACAGAAAGTGCTAAATGACTAAGCAGGAATGGCTAGAGGACAATGCAAGCCGTTATAAGCCTGCATAACTGAGGGAAAGATAGATGCCACCTACAGGAAAATTAAAGAGACCTTTGGCAAAAAGAGAAGCAGCTCTCTGAATATCGAGAGCTCAGAAGGAAAAGCAGTACTAAACAAAGAAAGGAAAGCTGAAAGGTGGAGCCAATACATAGATGAGTTCTACAAAGGAAATGAACTTGAATACAGTATTGTAGAAAGGGAAGGGGATGCTGATGAAGATGGGGTGGGAGACATTATACTGCGGGAAGACTGACAGAGCACTGAAAGAACTAAGGCGAAACAAGGCCCCTGGAGTAGACAACATTCTGTCAGAACCGCTGATAGCTTTGGGAGACCCAGCCACAACAAAACTATTCTATCTGGCATGCATGATGTGTGAGACAGTCGAAATACCCTCAGACTTCATGAAGAATGTAATAATTCCAATTGCGAATAAAGCAGGTGCTGACAGGTGTGGATGTTACCAAACTATCAGGCTACTAAGTCATAGTTGCAAAATACTAACAAAAATTATTTACAGAAGAATGGAAAACTGGTAGATGCCTACCTTGAGGAAAATCAATTTGATTTCCAGAAAAATGTAGGGACAGGCAAGGCAATACTGACCCTGTGACTTATCTTAAAAGACTGCATAAGGAAAGGCAAACTTACACTTATATGATTTGTAAACCTACAGAAAGTTTTTGACATTGCTGACTGGAATACACTCTTTTAAATTCTGAAAGAAGCAAGGGTAAAATACAGGAAGTGAAATGCTATTCAGAATTTCTACAGGAACCAAATGGCAGTTATAAGAGTCATGGAGCACAAAAGGGAACCACTGGTTGGGAAGGGAGTGAGACAGGGTTGTGGCCTATACCCTATCATTTGGACTGTATGATGAACATGCAGTACAGGAAACCAAAGAAAAATTTTCTGAACAAATTAAAGTTTCGGGAAAAGAAATAAAAATTTTGAGGTTTGGTGATAAGAACTTAAAAAATAAAAATAAAATGAGGTGATTTACTGTTTAATTGTGTTCTACAAAAAACTGTAAGGATCTGAAATTCGGAGCTAAACAAATCACAAAATTGAACCAATGAATCTGGGAAGGAAAACAAATGGAATTAAGGTAAACTGCTTGGCTTTTGTGGATGATTTTGCAATACTTTCAGAAAACCTGACAAAAGCTGTTCTTCAGATAAACCTTCTGGAATAAATAGCAAACAGAACTGGTTTCAAAATTTCAGCTGGAAAAAAACAAAATTCATGACAAGTATAAAAAATGTGCCAAAATTCACAGCAAAACAAATAGGTAAAATAGAGCGAGTAAATAAACATACATATCTTGGGAGACTATTCAACAGAATGGACTACAAAAATCTGCAATAGATGTAAGGATTAACAAAATGGAAAGAGCATAGGGTTTGACCAAAAATATTTACAACAAGAAATGTATATCTAGAAAAACAAAACTAAAACCCCACACCACACTGGTTCGACCAGAATGTTTATATGGATCTTAATGCCTAAAAATGAACTATAAGATGGACAGATTAGAGGTTCTCAAAAGAAGGATTATTAGAAAAATAACAACTGCAATAAAAACTGCAGATGGTTGGAATATAAGAAGTAATGAGGAGATCTACAAAAATATAAAGAAAATATATGAAGTAATGGCCACACAAAGATTAACCTTTTTTGGACCCTCTACCGAATGGATGGAAATAAACTAACAAAGCAAATACTGCTATATTTCTGAAAGAAGAAATCGACAATAGCATGGATTACAGTAGTAAGGAAAGATCTAGAAAGAAACAACATTAAAGAACCAGAAATAGCAGAAAGAAACTGTTTTAAAAATAAAATACTAAATTTGGGAGGCATTCAAAGCAGAAGAAATAAAATATGGGGAACAACATGGACAGAAGAAATGAAGAGACTTTATGGAGAGAAAATGAGGGAATACTGGAAAAATAGAAAATAACAAAGGAAGATGAGGAACTGAAGTTGTTAACATGATCCTAGTTGGTCAATACGATTAAAAAAAGTTTCAGTGCACAAAATAGCTATGGTCATAAGCGCCCATTTGTGACTTAGTGAAGGATAAAACAGGAATTGAAATCAGCATCAATGGGAGCGAAACTTAATGAGGAGGAAAACTAAAAAAACAGAAGGAAATCTTAGAAAAGTGCTATTGAAGAGGTGGTTGTTTTCCCCAAAAAGAGTTTCAAATGACCAATGTCATCTCACTCACACTTATAAACTCAAGGACACGATCAGCTGAGCACGAGTCATCTGCTAAAATGGAAGATATATCGGGAAACAGCTGTAAACGGGCACAAAGCGGTTTAAAATAGGGGCACTGAAGTAACAGGTGTCTCACCATCCACGACTGAGAGCAGTGGGGACAAAGCAGAGGAGGAGCGCCACTTAAAAGATCTCAATGGCTAAAAAGACAATGCCCAATGCAGAGTCAAGTTAAAGTTACCTCCTCCCAACAACAGGGCCAGACGGAAGAGGTCAAAGCACAGGGAAGAGGTTTTATGACCCACAATTTATTATCCTGAAGTGCAGACCAATGAGTGTGCCATAAAAGAGTAACACAACAACATAAAATGCTCTGTAGACCAGCAAACAGAACCGTGCAAACGGCGGGCTGAGGAATACAGAAAGCAACCTTCGCCACTATATGGGCTGCCTCTTTCCACATATACCAACATGCCCTGGGATCCAGAGGAATGCCACAGAGATTCCCCCCAAGTGGAGCATATGGAGGCAGGCCTGAATCTGGTGGACCAGAGGGTGGACAGGATAAAGAGCTTGGAGATTGAGAAGAGAGCTCAGCGAATACTAGCATATAATATACTGTATCCGCTGACGGCAACAGATGTATTGGACAGCACGGAGAACAGCAGTAAAAACTGAACACTGGTCAGGAAACTGAAATTTAATAGGGGTGTCATCAATAATATAGGCTTTCCTGACACCAAAGGTGGTCTTGGAGCCGTCAGTGTAAATAAATGTGGCATCCTCCATTTGTGTGCATAGAGCAGCTAATGCCCAACGATAAACTAGGGGAGGGGTACTATCCTTGGGAAGCTGACAAAGGTCACAGAGAAGGAATGTCCAGGTGTGGGGCCAAGGTGGCAGCGTACTCCTATTTGTCAGGAAGGTTTTAGGAAATTGGAAGGAAAGTGAATGTAGCAGTTGACGGAAGTGGACTCCTGGTGGCAGCAGAGAGGAAGGGTTGCCTGCATACCCTAAATTCAAGGAGGCGTCGGGGTGGGGGGGGGGGGGGGGGAACACGGGTCAGATTAGCAGGCATGGAAGACAGATGACTATCAAAATGACTCAGACAGCTCATTGATCGGACAGCGGAGGTTCAGCAGTTTCAGCGTAAAGGCTCTCCATGGGGCTGGTGTAAAAAGCCCCAGATGCTAAATGCAATCCACGGTGGTGGACAGAGTCGAGACACTGAAGAATAGACGGCTGTGCAGAGGAGTAAACTATGCTTCCATGGACCAATTTTGAGCACAGTAAGGCGCAGCATAGGCGGAGGAGGATCACTCTGTCCGTTGCCCAGGAGCAGAGCACAGAGGGTGTTGAGGGATTGCAGACAGCGAGCCGAAAGATATGAAATGTGGGAAGACCAGCACAGTTTTCTGTCAAACATAAGTCCCAAAAAATTGGCGACATCTGTGAATGGAAGGTCAACAGGGCCTAGATGTAAAGATGGCAGATAAAACTCCATACCACGCCAAACATTTACACAGACAGTCTTACTGGGAGAAAATTGGAAACTGGTTTTGATGCTCCACGAATGGAGGCAATCGAGGCATCCTTGATGACGTCATTCGAGAAGGCTGGTCTGTTGAGAGGTGTAGTAGACTGCAAACTCATCGAGAAAGAGGAAGCCCGAGACATCGGAAAGTAGACAATCCATAATTGGTTTGTGGTGATGGCAAACAGTACAACGCTTAGCACGGAGCCCTGGGGCACCCCTTTTTCTTGAGAGAAAGTATGGGATAGAGTAGTGTTCACCTGCACCTCAAATGTGTGCTCTGTCATAAATTCACGGATGAAACGGAGTAGCCAACCTTCAAAGCCCCAAGAGAACAGCGTGCAGAGGATGCCTGTCCTCCAACAGGTGTCGTATGCCCTCTCCGTATCAAAAAATATAGCTATCGTTTGGTGTTTGCTGAGAAAATTGTTCATGATATAAGTGGACAGAGCAACAAGATGGTCAACTGTCGAACGATGCTTTCAGAAACCGCATCGGGCTGTTGTTAAAAGGTTTTGGGATCACAGCCACCAGCCTAAATGGCTATTTACCATATGCTCCAAAACCTTACAAACACTACTCGTGAAAGAGATTGGGCAATAGTTGGAGGGGAGATGTTTGTCCTTTCCAGGTTTCAGAACAGGTATGACAATAGCTTCCCGCTATTTTCTGGGAAAGGTACTGTCAACACAAAAGTTGATTATGAAGGTGAAGGAGGTTGCACAGACAAGGGTATGATAGATGCAGCAACATGTGGACGTGGATACCATCTGCTCCCAGAGCAGAAGAGCGAGAGGAGGAGAATGCATGTCTGAGTTCCCGCATAGAAAGAACGGCATTATACCTTTCACGATATTGAGAGGAAAAAGCAAGAGGTCGCTGGTCGCTCTTCCGCAACCCATTTCTTCAGGAGAAAGACTGGTGGGTAATTCAAAGAGCTCAAAATTTCAGCAAAGTGTTGACCCAATGACTTAGAGATTGCGACTGGGTACACTAAGGTATCCTGCATGACAGTTAGCCCAGAGGTTGGGGGAAAACTGGAAGTGACGGATATCTGTCGGATTGACTCCAAACAATTGATGAGGGAGTGAAGGTATTAAATGAGCTGCTAAAGAAATTCCAGCTTGCCTTCTTGCAGTTGTATATGATGTGAAGGCATCGCGCACGTAACTGCTTATAGCAGATACAGTTGGCCAACGTAGGATGATGGCGGCAAACACGAAGAGCACGTCTCCACTCGCGTATCGCGTCATGGCACACCTCGTTCCACCGAGGAACTGGGGGGCACTGGGGCAAAGGGGAACTACGAGGTATCGAACATTCTGTGGCTGTAAGAAAAACTTCTGTAACACGAGTGACCTGATAATCGATGCTAGGAAATTGACGGTCATCAAATGTTGCTAGATAGGAGAAAAGCATCCAATCGGCTTAAGAAAACTTCCAGTGTCTTGGGCGCATAGATGGCAATTGTGGTTGTAATCAAAGGACACATGGAAAATGGTCACTCGAGTATTTATTGGCAAGAGGGAACCATTCAAAGTGCCAAGCTAGCTGAATAGTACTGACCGAAAGGTCCAAATGAGTAGGTTGACATGGAGGCACACAAAAATGTAGGTTCCCCAGCGTTGAGGCAAACAACATCCACTTGGTGGAAGAGGTCAATCAACAGGGAGACTCTCGGACAAGGACGCAGAGGTCCACAAAGTAGGTGGTGGGGATTGAAGTCCCCAACCAGCAAATAGGGGAGCGGAAGCTGACGAAGAAGATGAGGGAGATCAGCTCTTGCCATTGGTGTGGACGATGGAATGTATACAGCACAAAGAGAGAAGGTGTATCCAGAAAGGGAAAGATGGACAGCAACAGTTTGGAAGGAACACGGAGAAGAGTCACGAGTCCTCCATATGCTGGAGTGCCATCAACAGAGGGGAGATCAAATCAGATTCACTTAAAATGAGGAAAAACAATGTGATCGCGGGGACGCAGCTTTGTTTCCTGATGACAGAAGATGACCGGCGAGTAGGATCGTAAGAGGATCGACAATTCATCCCAACTGGCTCGAATGCCACGGATATTCCAATGGATAATGGACATCGGGTGGACAGAAAAGGGAAGAATGTGACCAAGGTTGCCGTCAACTCAACGACTGCTCAGAGCCAGTGACCGACAGCGTGGAACAGCATTCAGCCGAAGGCAGAAGATCCCGATCCATAGGTTGTTCGGCAGCAGCTGCTGGTGGCAGCAATCGGCCGGTTGATCGGCCGCCAGCAGTGCGCCTGGGCCACACAGAAGACGGCCAATGGCGGTGGCCGCCAGGTGGTGCTGTAGATGAGACCCGCCGTGGCGGAGAAGGAGAGGAACTGGGTTTCTAATTAGCCTTCTTGGAAACAGGACGTTGAGATGAGGGAGGGATCGACGGTTGTGAAGTCGGGATACGTAAAAAATCTTCACGAGTAGGCTCTTTTTTGGAAGTCTGGGTGTCTGATTTTGGGGCTCGTGATTTAGCAGAGCCCGATGAAGGGTGAGCCATAGAGTGGGGAGGTTGAAGGGGTGATCTTTGCACTGGCCGATCTGACGACCGTGGCACTAAAGGTGAGATCACAAGTCTGCGTGGCCGCCTCCTTTGTTGGCCGAGGAGAGGCAAGGACAGTGCTGTATTTACCTGCGTGAGGCACAGTGGGCTTTCGACTGGCGAATAACTTTCGAGCAGCAAAGATCGACACCTTTTCCTTCACTCTGATTTCCTGAAATAACCGTTTGTCTTTGAAAATGGGGCAATCTATAGAGGAAGCACCATGGTCGCCCATACAGTTGATGCAACAAGGGGATGGAGGTGGACAAGCACCCTCATGGGCATCCCTGCCACAGGTTACACGTTTGGCCATATTGGAACATGACTGGCTGGTGTGATTAAACCTCTGACACCGATAGCAATGCATAGGGTCGGGGATGGTAAACATGAACTGAAAATATCCTGCTTTAATGTTCAATGAAAGTTGAACTCTGTCAAACAACAAAAAGAGAGTGCGGATCGGCACCAATTCCTTCTCAACCCTTTTCGTGACTCACTGTACGGCCATTACTCCCTGATCAGACAGGTAATTTTTAATGTTCTCATTTGATAATCCGTTGTGTGACCTTGTATAAACCTCACCACGTGATGAGCTTAAAGTACGGTGCGCTCCCGCCTGGATAGGGGAGGTGTGTAGCAGCGTAGTTTGAAGCAATTTATGTGCCTGGAGGGCACTATCTGCTTCTAGCAACAAAGTGCCATTTCGTATCCAGGAACATGACTTTACAGGACCTGCAATTCCATTGACACCTTTCTGAATAATGAAAGGGTCGACTGTCGAGAAGTCTCGACCTTCGTCAGACTGAGAAATGAC